>NC_134548.1:101215582-102465582 GCF_050624435.1 Tenrec ecaudatus | reverse complement strand
TCTGAAATATATGCTGTGATTTTGTAGTCACTTGATAGCTTTAGAGTAAGTTCAATTTGTATGAAGCTTTCCTTTTCCCATTTTACTTTCTTTCAGAATGTAGAGTAGAGAGCCATGCAAGTAGTGATATATGCCTATGTCTGAGCTACAATTAAAGAAATTTAATTAAGTATTGAGTTGAAATAAAAATGTCATAAGCCCTAATTTTTAGGAAACTTATAAAATTGCTATTTAATCAGCAAACTTAAGCAGTATTTAGTAGTAAAATAGATCATTTTATTGAGCATTTTAAATTAATTAACCCAGGTGGCAATGACATAATTAGGATGCTTCAAATTTTTCTATCAATAGTAGTTAAATCTAACTCATAATATCTCACCCTACTTTAATTAGAACACTTTTCCCCAAATACACTCTGAATCCTTGATATCAGGTCAATCAAGGAGTGAGAATTTTGATTAGGTTGTTCTTTTATCTATTTGTTCTTAATATTAGCTTTATTTTTAATTATTTGTTTACTAGTTTTCAACATTCAGCATATAGTATTCTACCATCTACTCTATCATTTCTATTCCAGTCACAACAAATAGCAGAATCCAGTAGAAGAAGCTGAGATCCTTTTAGTCATCAAGAACATCTATTCTTCCAACAGGTAAAAGAAAATACGACACATTCAAGCAAAACCAATTCAGGACAAGATAGCTTCACAAGGGAGTTCAGGAAAGAGTTACCATCAATACTACACAGTTTATTACAAAATATATAAAATTATATAAGTCTCCTGAGCTTACTTTTTGAAACAAGTATCACCCTGATACCCAAAATTGACAAAGACACCTCAAGGATAGAACTAGAGACCAACATTTTCATGAACCTAGACACAAAAATTCTCAACAAAATACTGGCCAATAGAATCCCACAAAATTGCTCATTAGACTCCAACAACATATCAAGAAAAAAATTTCTATTTTACTAGTAAGTCTTTTTTATAAGCGTTTCATTAGGGGCTCATACAACTCTTATCACAATCCATACATACATCAATTGTGTAAAGCACATTTGTACATTCATTGCCCTCAACATTTTCAAAGCATTTGCTCTCCCCTTAAGCCCTTGGCATCAGGTCCTCTTTTCTCCCTCCCTCGTTTTCAAATAATTAAGGTTTAAGACATTTTTATTTCAATTCAAGTCTTCACTAAATTTGATTACTTGTAGTTCAAAGAAAGGCACATATTGGCTCTTGCTAATAATCCCATGATCAAGTGGGATTCATACCAGGTACACAAGGATGGTTCAACATTTGAAAAAACTCAATGTAATCTACAATATAAACAAGACAAAAATAAGAACCTCAATACCCTATCAGTGGACACAGAAAAGGCATATGATAATATCAAAAACCCATTCCTGATAAAAATACTCAAAATAAAGATAAAAGCAAAATTTTGCAACACAATAAAGGTCATTAAGAAAAATGAACAAACGGCATCTCACACATTTTGGTAAAACTGACAGGATTTCCTCTGAGAACAGGAACCAAAAAAGGATGCCCCTTATCACCACTATTATTCAAAAGTGTACTGCAGGTCTCCACCAGAATCATAGGACAAAAAAAATAAATGAAAGGATTCCAATTGGGAAAAGAAGAAGTGAAGCTTTCAGTATTTGCATCTGATATGATTTTATAAGTAGAAAACCCTGAATTCTCCACAAAAATATGTTTGGAATCAACCAAAAGATCCAGCAACATGGCAGGATACACGACTAACATGCAGAAATTATTCAGATTCCTGTATACTAATAAACAGAACTCTGAAAATGACATCAAGAAAACAATGCCATTACAACTGCAGAAAAGGATGAAATATTTAGGAAAAGTCTAACCAGAGGAACGAAAGACCTTTACAAAGAAAAATACAGAACACTATTACAAGAAACCAAAAGAGACCTACACAAATGGAAGAAAAATCCCATGTTCAGGGATTGGAAGGCTTAAGATGGTGAAAATGTCAATACTATCCAAACCAATTTATAAATACAGTGTAATTTTGATTCATAGACCAACGTCATTATTTAAAATAATTTAAAAACTAATTGATGACTTCACATGGAAAGGTAAAAATGCAGGATAAGCAAAGATCTTCTTAAGAAGAAGTACAGAGTAGGCACCCATTCTACTCAGGATCTTAAAACCTATTAAATAATCACAATAGAAATATCAGTCTGGTATTGGTTAAATGATAACTAGATATACCAATGAAAGAGAATAGAGAAATCAGAAATAAATTTATCAACATACAAACAACTGGTCTTCAACAAAGATGCTAAAACCAAACCACCCCCCAAAAAAGACACACATTAAACGGGAAAGAGACTCTTTAACAAATGTTTTGAGCAAAATTGGATCTCCATTTCCAAAAAATTGAAACCAAATCCACACTTTACCCCATGTACAAAAATTAACTCAAGATAGTCAAAATGGATCAAAGACCTAAATATAAATCCCAGAGATAGAAAGATCATCAATGACAAAATAGGGACAAATGTAAAGGCCCTATTGCATGGCATATACTTACTATCAAATATAACTAAGGAAGCACACACATTAGAAGGCAAAACAGATGACTGTGACCTACTAAAAACAAGATATTTATGTGCAAAAGAATTCATCAAAAGAATAGAAAGATAGCCCATAAATTGGGAAAAATATTTACCAACACCACATGGACAGGAGCTAAGCTCTAAAATTTATAGACTATTACAGTGCCTTAAAAATAAACAAAAACAAATAATCCCAATTAAAAAATAAGAAATATTCATGGACAGAGAGTTCATCAAAACATTAAAATGATTAAGAAATGCATGGAAAATGCTCAAAATCACTAGTCACTCTGGAGATGCAAATTAAAACAACAATGTCATATTACCTTACAAAAACAATGACACCTTAACCAAAACCAAAAAAGAAAAGAAAAGAATGAATGCTGTAGAAGGTGCACAGAGATTGCAACTCTCATCCACCACTGGTGGGTCTGGAATAATAACAACTCTTATTGAAAGTGAAATGTTGTCATTAGGTGCCATTGAGACAATAACTAATAGCAACCCTTTGTAAAACAGAATGAAACAAAGCATGTTTCTGTGCAATCCTCACAATTATGTGTGACTCCGTCATCAAGGCCACTGTGTCAATCCATCTTGTTGACTATCTACCTCTTTTTTGTTGCTTCTCTACTTTACAAAGCATGCTGAACTTCTCCAGATAGCTTCACATGTTTTCAGAAGAGTTATCACCAGTTCTACAAGAAGTATTATTATTAAGCTGACAACATGTCCAAAGTACATGAGTCTCACCATCTTTGCTTCTAAGGAACATTCTAGCTGAAAATAGAAATCCCATATAGCCCAGCAATTCCTGTGCTGGGTATATATCCTGAAGAACTAAGGGATAAAACATGACCAAACGTATGCACTCCCATGTTCATTATAGCACTTATCATAATAGCAAGAATTTGGAAACAGGTAAAATGATCATCAGGAGAAGAATGAATAAAGAACTTTGATATATATACACCCAATGGAGTAGTATACATTGCTAAAAAAAATCAGCCATGATGCCCTGCTTTCAAAAGATATAGCATCTGGGCACTTAAAGGCTTGAAGGTAAACAAGCAGCCATCTA
This sequence comes from Tenrec ecaudatus, assembly GCF_050624435.1. Taxonomy (NCBI): domain Eukaryota; kingdom Metazoa; phylum Chordata; class Mammalia; order Afrosoricida; family Tenrecidae; genus Tenrec; species Tenrec ecaudatus. The sequence continues at coordinate 102,461,900 of NC_134548.1, read as the reverse complement.
GCTCAGAAGCAACAAAGTCCACATGGAAGAAGCACACCAGTATGAGTGATCACAAGGTGTCGAAGGGATCAGATATCAGGCATCAAAGAACAAAATATCAAATCATTGTGACTGAGGGGGGGGGTGCAAATTGGGGACCCACAACCCATCTGTAGGCAACGGGACGTCATGGGGAGGAGATGAGCCAGTGAGGGTGCAATGATGAAACATAAAACATTCCTCTCGTTCTTAAAAACTTCCTCCCAGTCCCCCACCCCACCCCACTATCATGATCCCAATTCTACCTTACAAATCTGGCTAGACCAAAGGATGTACACTGGTACAGATAGGAACCGGAAACACAGGGAATCCAGGACAGATGATCCCCTCAGGACCAGTGTTGAAAGTGGCGATACCAGCAGGGTGGGTGGAAAGGGGGAACCGATTACAAAGGTCTACATATAACCTCCTCCCTGGGGGATGGACAATAGAAAAGTGGTTGCAGGGAGACACTGGACAGTGTAAGATATGACAAAATAATAATAATGTATGAATTATCAAGGGTTCATGAGGGATGGGGAGCGGCGAGGGAGGGGAAAAGGGGAGGAGCTGATACCAAGGGCTCAAATCGATAGCAAATGTTTTGATGATTATGATGGCAACAAATGTACAAATGTGCTTGACACAATGGTGTATATATGGATTGTGATAAGAGTTGTATGAGCCCCAAATAAAATGATTACATTTTTTAAAATCACTGATGAAACCATTAAAATACCTCAAGACATACATGGATCTAGAGAACATTATGCTGAGCAAAACCTGTCAGTCACAAAAAGACAGTGTATGAAACTACTAGTATAAAAATATATTTATAACAAGAAAAACACAGGCATCTATTCTCAGGTCATGTAATCTTTTAATCTGGTCCCACAACCATTGTTGTGTTCTCTTGCTGTAGGCTACCTGGATTTTAGATATTCTCTCAAGGTGTATAGCATTCTTCATAGGCCACATCAGAATTATCCATTTTGGAAACCCCATTATGTGAACAGTTTACCCTAAACACACCTGTTACAGATTAAATAATTGAAATACCCCTTTGGACTTAAAGCTGAAATGCACTAGTGTGAGAAACAGCAGTTGACTGCTCTCCCAAGGTCTTGCAGTAATTCAGCATTAAACTTTAGTTCAAACCTCTTACTTTTGAGATTACCCAATAATTGGCAACTTAAAACTACCCTATATTTTCTATTTTCATAGTTTCTTTGATTTTCTGTCATACCTTAGTTTTGCTTTAGTGAAAAATAAACAAATAAATATAATAGAGCAGAGAATAGTGTATTCTTTATGACAACCCTGTTCATGGATGCTATATTGACGCTATAACATTTTGAAGGATAAACCCAGCTATCAGGGGCTAGTTGCTCCTACTAACCTATACTTAAATTATCTTGACATGTGATAGAGTGAGTGGTTATTAGAGTATTTTATAACCCTGTTCTGTATCTTTTGGTTATCTTTGTTCCATTAATGTCATCTGTCACCAAGATGTTTGACATCCCTTTTTGTGATAGTAAAGTTTTGATGCCTCATTGGTCATATGGCCTTTTTATAAGGCATACTGTGAAGAACTGGTCTTTCTTTTCCTTCCTGCTTGATTGAATCCTGCATCTGGCTTCAAGGGCTCACTTCCTTGATATAAATTTCCTCCTTGACATAAAGTTCTCTTTTATACACATATGAGTGCCATCAATTTTGTTTATTTAGAGATCTCAGCATAAAATTAATATAATACATCATATTCTGAGATAGAAAACAGTCATGGGAATATATAAAAGCCCAACCAACAAACATTGTATGAAAATGAATGAAATTATTTCTGAATGCCTTATATGTCTTTCAACTATCTCACTACAAAAGAAAAAAAATTACATATCCAGAATTAAGCTTTATTTACTAGTTCTGAAGTAGAATTTTGTATTAATATCTAATTTCGAATGTAAATTTAATTTATAAATATGATTTAGTTTAAATTTATTATATTTGTTTGAGTGGAATCGATTTTAAGTATATAAATTTATAATCAGAAAAAACTAAAAATGACTTTATATTCAGGAAAAAATAGAAGTGCAACAAGTAAATGGAGCACAAAAATGAAAGTTCATGGGCAAGATGTGCAATGACGTAGACTAAACCTAATCAACTACAAAAAAGACAGGAGAGTCCAAATAGAACAATTGCATATGATAATCTTGGAACTCTGAGTTTCAGAGGAAAGGATACAGAAATAAATTGGGCTCTAACTAGGAGAAGAAGCTGAACAAAAGAAGCCAGAGAGGATACAGATGAGTGAATTGTCAATTGGTCTGTTGTGGCATGACCATAATCTGCTCAGGACAAGAACAGATGTTTTCAATGCGAACTACAAGAAATTTATTTAAAACTTTTATAGATACCTTTTTCTTGTAAATGTTTTGCCTTATTTTCCCTGTTTTTAATTTTCTTTTGTGACATAAAAAAATCATTGCTTCACCTAACAGAAGACCAAAATTGTACCCAGCCAATATGTAATAGTTACAGCTACACCACATATAGCCACACCTAGGGGGTGGATGTCATTAAAGATTCTTATATAATTTGATCTTCAATACATTGCAGAAAATACCAGCTAGATCTGTCCCCAATTGTGCTACATAAATAGGATATTGAGAACTATACACATATTCACATGTTCTTTCTCACCCACAAAAACACAAGTGGTGCATGCAAACGTCCTACAAATATACAACGATTAATTAAATATATATACAACACCACAATGTCTCAAAGAAAACAGATCATTTCAGTTCAGGTGTAGAAACAAGGTACAGTGGCTCAAATAAGTGACCAAACTACAGATTTTTCATATCTTTTTCAGAAAGAAATGGCATTTGAACTAGCTGATAAGTGATTTTTAACATTATATTTAGACTCCTTCAACAGAAGGAAAGGGTTACAAATGAAACCAAGTTAAGCAAAGGGGAAAAATCAGAAGTAAAACAAGAAAAAAGCTACTCAAAAAACCTGATACAATAAATAAGAAAATTGAAATTGCAGAAAGACATCAAGTAGCAATCCAGATTAATCATATGATTTCAGAAAGAGCAAGAAGTTGGAAGAGCAGGGACAGAATTGAATTGAAACGATGGAAGGCTGAATTAGTAAACGTGGAGATAAATATCTTAGTATGAACCTGTTAGCTGAAAAATACAAAAATGACAAGAAATCTGAAGGAAGTCTAAGAATTATATGATAAATCACTAAGTGAAATAACTTATATGTGATCAGAATTCAAAACAGGAAGAGAACAAAAAGCACAGAGAAAATTATCAAAGTTATTGGAAGAAAATTTTCCTAACAGCATGAAAGATAAAAGGTTGGTTTTTAAGAAGCTGAACAAATGGAGTAGACCAGAAAATAAAATAATCAAGATATATCCAAAACCAAAGTCAAGCTTTCTCAAAACGAAGACATAAATACATCCATAAAGTGGCTTGAAAAAAAAAAAGAACTTCCTAAACGAGTATGTAAAACCCTGAAAGAAAAATAAATATCAACAAAGAATCATTTACTCTAGAAAATTCTTGCTCAATTATGGTGGTGAAATTGTAATTTTCCAGATAAACAGAAATCAGAAGAATTCATGAAAATAATAGACCAACCTTACAAGAAATACTAAGGGTTTTTCTTAGAACAGAGAACCAACTCTAGCAGACAACAGCCTCATATTAATAATGACAAAACCACACAAGTATGAGTCCACAGACAGTGATAATAACTCTGAAATCCAATGGACTCTATTCCTATGTTAAAAGAAAAAGGCTTGAGGCCGGCCAGCTGGGAAAACATAATCGATCAATCTGTTGCCTGCAAGAGACACATCTTGAGCGCACACACAAGAATATGTTAAGAATAAAGGGTTGGCAGAAAGTTTACCAATCGAATTGTAACTCCAAAAAAGCAGGGGTGGCTTTATTAATCTCCGAAAAAATGGACCTCAAGATCCAAACCATAAAAAGAGAAAAAGAGGGACACTACATAATGCTCAAAGGTTCGGTAAACCAGGAATCACTTAGCGTATTGAATATTTACATTCCTAATAATGGTGCGGCGAATTTTGTCAAACTATTAAAAAGATGAAAAAAGAAATCACGGAATCAACAATCATAGTAGGTGAATTTAACACTCCACTACCAGAGAAAGACAGATCACTGGGAAAGAAGCTCAGCAAAGAGGCCAGAGAGCTAAACAATGTAATCAGGCAACAGGGCCTGTTAGACATCTATAGAGCTTTCCATCCAAAAGCAAATGATTCCACATTTTTTCTAATCCAAATGGATCTTTTTGAAGAATAGGCCACATGCTGGGACACAAGTCCAGCATGAGTAAAGTCAAACACATATATATTATCCAGACATCGTTCTCAGATCACCATGCCATCATGTTGGAGATTACAAGGATGTCCAGAAAAGCAAGGGCAACCAATTGGAGAATGAACAACAATCTCCTGCGATACGAATGGGTACAGGCCCAGATCAGAGAGGATGTTAGGAAATTTCTAAAAACTAAAGAGAATGAGAATGCAACATATTAAAACGTATGGGGCACTGCAAAGGCAGTTATCAGAGGTAGCTTGATATCATTAAATGCATATATGAAAAAAGAAGAGAGGCGTATGACAGACACGTTAACACAAAACCTCCAACAACTAGAACAGAGGCAGCAGAACAACTCCTCCAATAGCTAGAGAAAAGAAATAATAAAAATCAGGGCAGAATTAAACCAGTGGGAAGACAAGAGAACAATGCAAAAGATAAATGCAGCTAAAAGCTGGTTCTACGAAGGAATTAACAAAATTGACAGTCTTCTGGCAAAGCTTACCAAGGATAGAAAGGAGCAAACATCAATAACCATGATGAGGAATGCATCAGGGGCAATAACAAAAAAAAAATCCAATGAGATTAAAGGGATAATCACAAAGTACTATGAAGGTCTGTATTCTAATGAATTCAGAAACATGGAAGATATGGATAAATATTCTGAAATATTTGGAAAACTCTCCCAGGATTATCTCAGACAAAGATCTCAAACCTCAACAAACCCATAGCAAAAGAAGAAATAGAGAGGGTCATCAAAAGCCTACCAACAAAAACAGCCCCAGGGCCAAATGGTTTCACAGCTGAATTCTACCAAGCATTCCAGGAAGAGTTGACACTGATCCTCCACAAAGTATTCCATAACATAGAAGAGGATGGCAAACTCCCAAACTCATTCTATGAAGCTAGCATTACTTTGATACCCAAAGAGGCCAAAGACCCCACAGTTATAGAGAGAATTACAGAACAATATCTCTAATGAACATAGACGCAAAAATTCTTAACAAAATATTGGCCAATAGAATACAAAAATATATAACACATATCCACCACAACCAGGTAGGGTTCATCCCAGGGATGCAGGGATGGTTTAACATCCAAAAATCCATCAATATTATACATCACATCGAGAAGAAAAAGGATAAAAACCATATGATAATATCCATAGATGCAGAAAAAGCATTTTACAACATCCAGAACTCATACCTCTCCAGGCTATCCACAGTTTATTATGGTTCACACGGTTAAATGCCTTTGCATAGTCAATGAAACACACACATCTTTCTGGTATTCTCTACTTTTAGCAAAGATTGATCTAACATATGCAATGTTATACCCTGTTCCAGGATCTCTTCTGATTCAGACCTCTGGCAGTTGTTAGTCAATGTATTGCTGTAACCAATGTTGGATAATCTTAAGGAATATTTCACTTGCACGTGATGTCAATTTTATAGTTCTATGATTTGCATATTCTGTTGGGTTACATTTTGTTTTGCAATGGGTGCAAACATGGATCTCTTCCAGTCAGTTGGTCAAGTAGCTGTTTTATAATTTCTTGGCATAGACCACTGAGTTGTTCCAGTGATTATTCAGATTGTCAAAACATCTCAATTGTTATTCCATCAATTCCAGGATCCTTGATTTTGGCTAATGCTGTAAGTGTATTTTGGACTTCTTCCTTCAGGCCCATTTGTTCTCACTCACATGCTACCTACTGAAATGGTGGAATGCCCCCTAGGTGTTGCTTGCTTGTTTTGTTTTGTTGTACAGTGGCTCAATTTATTCTGTCCATCTCCTTTGATACTTCCGGCATTATTCAGTATTTTGCTGGTAGAATTTTTTAGTATCACTACTCAAGGATTTATTTTTTTTCTTTAGTTCATTTATTTTTAAGCTATGCTGGGCATGTTCTTCCCCTTTGTCTTTTAACTCTAGGTATTTCATTATAGTATTTACTTTGTCTTCCTGGGCTGCCCTTTGAAATTTTATGTTCGACCTGTTTATTACAGCACTTTTTCTATTTGCCTTAGTGACTCTGTGATGAAGACCAAGTTTCAGAGTCACTTCTTACATCCAATTTGATATTTTCTTTCTTGCATTTTGCATGTATGGTATCCTTGATGTCATTCCAGCATCAAATTGGTTTTTGAGATGTTCTCAAAATTTAGGTGAAATATACTCAAGGTTGTATTTTGACTCTTGCTGACTCATTTTAATTTACTGTAGCCTAACCTGAACAATTGATGTAGTCTAAGATGAACAATTGATGGTCTGTTCCATTGTGAGCCCCTAGCTTGGGTTTAGCTGATGATATTGCACTTATCCATAGTCTCTTCCCACAGATGCAGTAAATTTTATTTCTTTTTATTTCATTTGGAGAAGTCCATTTGCATAGTTGCTGCTTTTTTTCATTGAGAAAAGGTATTTGCTATGAAGTTGTTGATCTTTCAATATTCTATCAAGCCCTCTCCACGTTTGTTTCTATCACCAAGGCCACATTTTTTCAACTACCATTCCTTCCTCTTTGTTTCTGAATTTTGCATTGTAATCACTAATATAATCACCAGTGCATGCTTGATTGCATGTTTGATCAATTTCAGACTGAAGCAGTTGATAGAATTCTTCAATTTTTTCATCACTAACCTTATTGATTAGTGCATAAATTTGAAAAAATCATTGCATTGTTTGGATTTCTATGAAGAGGCATCTATACAATCCTATTACAGGCAACATTATGCTTTAAGATAGATCTTGAAATGTTCTATTTTAATATGAATGCAGCGCCACTACTCTTGGTTGTGTCCTTCCAAGCATAGTAATCCATAGATTTCCAATTTATTTCAGCAGGATAACAACTAGAATATCAATCTGTATGCATTCCATTTCCTTTTTGATGACTTGATGTTTTCCTAGACATATAAAGTATACATTCCAAGTTCCACTTATTAATAGTTCTTTGCAACCATTTCTTCCTATTTTGAATCAGGACCCATCAGTTTTCTCCCACATGCTTTACTCCATCCTTGTCTTTATATTTGGCTCTATTTTAAGATGGCAGCTCTTCCTTAGTCATATTTTGAAGGTCTTCCATCCTAAGGGGCTCATCTTCTGGGAATATTTCTGAAAATTTTTACTTCTACTTTAAGTTCCTAATTCTTCTGAAATGGACAGTCTATACCTTCTTCATAGTCTGTTCTTAGTTTGGTAACTTTGCTGAAATCTATTCATTTTGTGTGACCCTGCTGGTATTTGAAAATACCAAGGGTATAGCTTCCAGCATCCCAACAACACACACAAGCCACCACAAAATGACAAACTGACAGATAAATGGTGGTTAATACTATGCATGTGCTACTATGTCTGTGGGTTTATTATAATTTCTTAAGATTATCAATCACAAAATGACTGATGATTATCATAATATGGAGAATATAATTTAAAAAGTAAATTTAGATATTTAATAACCAAGCCTCATAATAATTCCAGTCTTCTGTTTGAAGCTATTTAAGAAGGATGAGTTGCCACAGCAAAAGTGTTTGGAACCAAATCATTTTATAGTGTGTTTAAGGGGCAAGTGAACAAATCATTTAATAATCTAGTAATATATCCAAGAAAAATATTCCTCCTCCCACTGATTGAATCCAATAATCAAAATTAGTTCTAGATTTTAAATTCAAATTTGTTCTTTCTGATCTTCAAATTTCTTTAAAGTTTTGCTTCTTTATCTTTTCTTCAACTATGCTTCCATGAATTAGATTCTTTTTATTTACTTTCCTGCTTACATAATGGAACTTTTCCTTCTGAAACAGTAATTTTAAGATTAGAGTTCTTTGTTTGAAAGAAACATGCCATTGACTGACCTCAATCCTTTTCTTTTTCTGTCTGTTTCATCTAAACCCCATAACATGCAGTCTAGAAGTTTTTAAAGATAAAAACGTCTTCTTTTCTCTATTCATCTTTTGAGCAAATAACATCAACTAAAATCCCTTTATGTCAGAAATATCTTCTCATTCTTCATGTTTGAGGAAATTTAAAGTGACTTTAGAATATCTTAATGCAATGATTATATTTCAATGCCTTGACCCCAGAGTTTTCAGCTTCCCTTAAAGAAAATAAAATCGTGTTAAAATATGAACCATTCTTCAAAATTAATTACTGTGAAAACTTACTTTAAACAAATATCAATGTAGAGTTTTATGTGGAATATTCTATTATCAGAGGTAGAATTTCTAAAAATAAATTTCTATGATGGTCTAAATTTTAGACTAGAATAAGGACAAATCATCTTACATATAGAATATTTAAAACTTTAAAATACATCTGAAGAACAACACTTTTGCTGAATCAGTGCATCAGTAAACAAGAAGCTTGAAGCTGATGATTTAGAAAAATTAAAATAAAAGATGATAGTCAATAAATATGGAACACAGATTCAAATTTGTAAAATATGTATAAGGGACATTCTATAAAAAGAAAGAGCTGTTGCTTTGAGAACTAAGGTGCACATACTGCTGGTCATAGAATTTTCAATAGACTAATATGTATGTTAGAGCTGAACAATGAATAAGTAATACTGCAGAAGAATTAATACGTTTTGACTATGGTATTGATGAAAATTATTGACAGTGTCATGGACTGCAAGAAGAATAAATAAATCTTTATTGGAGGAAGTTAATCTAGAATACTCCTAAGAAGCTAGGATGGCAAGACTATATATCATGTCATTTGGACATGTCATTATGAGAAACTAGTGCCTAGAGAGGACACAAAGCTTGTCAAAATATAGTGTCAGAAACTATCAATGAGATGGATTGCCTCAATGACAGAAAAAATGGGCTCAACCATAGCAATTATGGTGATGTCACAGTAGCTGGCAGTGTTGCATTCTGTTGTACAGAGTTGCATCTAGCTTGTTGATCACCTGTTATTTGGATTTGAGTCAGTGGCTTGCCATATTATATGCCAATTCTGGGACTTGTTAGCAGCCTACCTTACATGCCAGTCTTGGATTCATTTACCTTTCCAGCTATAAGCTTGTCATCTGACTTGTGTACATTGAATTTATTAGCACTAACTTTTATGTGAATCAGGTGTAGTCTCCATCTAACATTAAAACCATGGACTTGTGACTTTCTCACCTCCACAGTTATGTGAGCCACTTCTTTGATATAAACTACTCTCTCATATATGTATATGTAGATATAGATATAGAAATAGAGATACAGATACAGATCGAAATAGAGATTTATGTCACATCCTATGTACATAACATGAAGTCTCACTATCCTTTCCTCTAAGGAGCATTCTGGTGCTACTTCCAAAATAGATCTGGTTGTTCTTTTTGCCGTCCATGGTACTGTCAATATTTTTAACTATCGCCACAATTCAAATACATTAACTCTTCCTCAGTCTTCTTTATTCAACATCTAACTTTCCCATATACATTAGACAATTGAAAATACCATGGCTTTTGTCAGTCATACATTATTCCTCAAAATAACACCCTTGATTTTCAATTTAAAAAGAGGTCTATCAAAATGGTATTTTAGTTTGTTTATTATGATGCTTTGTGTGCTGGAAATCATATCACTGGTATCTCAAATTCCAACCCTGTGACACAAGTATCAGGTTTCAATGGGGCTTCCAGACTAAGAACGGAATATAAAGAATAAATCGGTTGCAAACTCTAGAAAAAGTAAACCCTGAAACCTTATGCAACGAAAATTGAAACATTGTTAGATACTGAAGCTCCGATGAATGGAAGTGGAACATTGTTGGAGAGAGTGCCAGAAGATGAGACCCTTAGGTGGGAAGGAGCTAAAATGTGATTGATGAGGTTATACTTTCTCAAAGTAGTTGACTATGGTAATATGAATGGAGTAAAGCCTGTGGAAGTGGAAGATTCAGGATCATCATTTTATATACTCTTTTTATTTATTTATTTATTTATTTATTATCACAATCCATACACGTATCCATTGTATGTCAAGCACATTTGTACATTTATTGTACTCATCATTCTCAAAACATTTGCTTTCTACTTAAACCCTTGGTATCAGCTCCTAATTTCCCCCTACCTACCCACTCCACTATCCCTCATGAACCCTTGATAATTTCCTACGTCTTCCTTCACCCACTTTTCTGTTGTCTGGCCCCAAGGGATGAGGTTATATGTAGATCCTTAAATCGGTCCTCCCTTTCTATCCTACCTTCCTTCTATGCTCCAGTATCGCCACTCTCACCACTGTTCCTGAAGGGATCATCTGTCCTGCATTCCCTGTGTTTCTAGTTCCTATCTGTACTAGTGTACATCCACTGGTCTAGCTGGATTTTAAGGTAGAATTGGGATCATGATACTGGTGGGGGGGGGGGAAGAATTTAAGAACTAGAGAAAACTTGTATGTTTCATTGTTGCTACACTGCACCCTGACTGCCTCGTCTCCTCCCAGCGAGTGTTCTGTAAGGGGGTGTCCAGTTGCCTACAGATGGGTCTTGGCTCCCAAATCTGCACTCCCCAACATTTACTTTTATATTATATTATGTTCTTTGATGCCAGATACCTGATCACTTCAACACCTCGTGGTCACACAAGCTGGTGTGCTTCTTTCATGTGGGCTTTGTTGGTTCTGAGCTAGATATCACTTGTTTACCTCCAAGCCTTTAAGATCCCAGATGCTATCTTTTGATAGTCAGGTACCATCAGCTTTCTTCACCACATTTGCTTATGCACACATTTGTCTTCAGCGATCTTATCAGAAAGGTGGTCCCACAATGATATGATATTTTGTTCATTGATGTCTGACATCTGATCCCTTCAGGGCACAACTCAAAGTAATAAGATACATCTACAAAAATCTACTAGTTATCAGAACTTCGAATATATGGACTATGAATATGGGAACATTTTCAAGCAGTCAAAATGAAGTGGAATGCATAAAGATTGATATTCTTGAAGATAAACAAGCGGCCATCTAGCTCAGAAGCAACAAAGTCCACATGGAAGAACACACCAGCCTGTGTGATCGAGTGGTCCCAAAGGGATCAGTTACCAGGCATCAAAGAACAAAAAAATCATATCATTGACTGCACACCTCCATGATAGGATCGCTGAAGACAAATGGGTGCATAAGCAAATGTGGTGAAGAAAGCTGATGGTGCCCGGCTATCAAAAGAGATAGTGTCTGGGGTCTTAAAGGCTTGAAGGTGAACAAGCGGCCATCTCGCTCAGAAGCAAATAAGCCCACATGGAAGAAGCACACCGGCCAGTGCGATCACGAGGTGCCAAGGGACCAGGTATAAGGCATCATGCAAAAAAAAAAGATATAAGTGTGTGTATGTATGTGTATATGTGTGTATATGTATATATGTATATGTATATATATATCATATTAAATGAAGGGGGAAGTGCAGAGTGGAGACCCAAGGCCCAAGTGTCGGCCAATGGAGATCCCCTCATAGAGGGGTTTAGGAGAGGAGATGGGTTAATTAGGGTGTGAGGTTGTATCGATGAAGAACACAGCTTTCCCCCAGATCCTGGATGCTTCCTCCCCCCAACTACCATGATCCGAATTCTACCTTGCAGGGCTGGATAGGACAGAGGCTGTACACTGGTACATATGAGGGTTGGAGGTACAGGGAATCCAGGGTGGATGATACCTTCAGGACCAAGGGTGTGAGGGACGATGCTGGGAGAGTGGAGGGTGAGTGGGTTGGAAAGGGGGAACTGATTACAAGGATCCACATGCGACCTCTTCCCTGGGAGAGGGACTGCAGAGAAGGGGGGAAGGGAGACTCCGGATAGGGCAAGATATGACAAAATAACGAGGTATAAATTACCAAGGGCATATGAGGGAGGGGGGAATGGGGAGGGAGGGGGGGGGAAGAGGACCTGATGCAAAGGGCTTAAGTGGAGAGCAAATGCCTTGAGAATGATTGGGGCAGGGAATGTATGGATGTGCTTTATACAATTGATATATGTATATGTATGGATTGTGGTAAGAGTTGTTTGAGTCCCTAATAAAATGTAAAAGAAGAAAAGAGAAAAAAAAGATTGATATTCAAGGTGTTATTCTGCTGAAATTAACTGGTGTTGGCCATGTCGAATCTGAAATTCATTTTGGCTTACTATGCTGGGAAGGACACAATAGAGAGGAATAACGCTGCATTCATCTTAAAATAAAACATTCTAAGATCTATCTTAAAGCATCATGTTGCCTGTGATAGTATTATATAGATGCCTCTTCAAGGAGATCCAATCAATAGAATGATTATTCAAATTTATGCACTAATCACTAAGGCTAGTGATGAAAAAATTGAAGAATTCTACCAACCGCTTCAGTCTGAAATTGATTTGATCGGCGATTAGAATGCAAAGTTCAAAAATAAAGAAGAGGAAATGGTACTTGAAAAATATAGCTTTGGTTATAGGACCCAATTGGAGAGAGCATGATACAAATTTGAAATATCAATGACTTCTTCATAACAAAACCCTCTTTTCAACAAAACAAAGAGCATCTATGCAAATGGATTTCTGCACATAGAATTCAAATAGACTATATCTGTGGGAAGAGACTATGGAGAAATCCAAGATCACCAGCTAAAACTACTCACATGAAAGTTCAGGTTAAAGTTAATGAAAATCACAATTCTTTGAGAGCCCCAATAAGGCTTTGAGCCTATCCCACCTGAAATTTGAGAACACCCAAAGAACAGATTTGATGCAATAAAGACTAAGGACAGAAGGCATGATGAGCTGTTGGGTGACATCAAGAACGTCATTCATGAAGAAAGGATAGAGTCATTAAAAAGACAGGAATGAAATTTAAAAAATCAATGTGGCTGTCTGAAGAAACTCTGAAACTTCTTAATTGTAAAGCAAATGGAAGGAATGAAGTAGGAAAAGAGCTGAAATGAAAATTTCAAAGAATGCTCTGAGAAGGCAAAGTCAAGATTATAATGAAATGTGCAATAGAGTTAGAAAAGCAATATGTTCAGTTTATGCTAGAAGAAAACTAAGGAAATAACTCAGGCTTTAAGTTGCAATATTGAGAGATTCTATGGGAAAACTACTGAAGGATGTAGGAAGCAAAAAAGCTGGAAACAGTACACAGAGTAACTGTACTAAAAAGAACTGGAAGGTATTTATTCCAGGAGGTAGCATAGGATCAAGAGCTAATGGTGCTGAATTAAGTTCATGTTGCATTGAAATCATAGTCAAAACCCAAACTCCAGGAATGGGTAGAATAACAACTTCAGTGTTTCCACAGGCTGATGGAGCACTAGAAGCACTTACTCATCTATGCCACAAATTTGGAAAACAATTATTGGCCTACTGACTGATAGAGACCAATATTTGTACCCATTCCTAAGAAAGGTGACACAAAAAGATGCTCAAATTATAGAACAATATCATCCATATCACATGCAAGTAAAATTTTGCTAAAGATCATCCAATAATATTGTAGCTGCCAGAAGAGGACATATAACAGATGAATCACGGTTGAATCATGGTTGTCAGATGAATCTTGGTTGAAAGCAGAGAATACCAGAAAGATGGTTACTTGCGTTCTATTATCTATACAAAGACAATTGATTCCATGAACCATGACAAACTCTGGATAGGCTTGAGAAAAATGGTAATTCTAGAACATTTAACTGTGCTCATGTGGATATTGGACATGGATCAAGAGGCAGTGTGCAAACAGAACAAAGGAATACTGCATGGCTTAAAATCGGTAAATATGTGTCAATAGTGTGTCCTTTCAACATACTTACTCAATCTGTATATGGAGCAAATCATCAGAGAAGCTGGATTATATGAAGAAAAATGGGCCTCAGCATTAGTAGAAGCCTCAATCTAAAGAGGAAAATTATCAAAACTGCACCAATAGGTAGCATAAAAAACATGTAGAAGATGGTGAAGTTGTCAAGTATTTTGTCTTGCTTGTATCCACAATCAGTGCTCTTGGAATCAACAGCCAAAAGACCAAAATGAGTTGCATTCGGTAAACCTGCTGCACAAGACCCCTTTAGAGTATTGGGAAGCAAGGACGTTACTGTGAGGAATAAGGTGCATTTGACTTGAGCCATAGTATTTCCAATTGCCTCATCATATACATGTGAAAGTTGGACACTGAATAAGGAAGATGGAAGAATTTGGTACATTTGAAATGTGGTGCCAGAAAAGAATATTGAATGTACTGTGTACATCCGAAAAGACAGAGACATCTGTGTTGGAAGAAGTACAGAGTACTCCTTATTGGCTATGTCTCAAGTGCTTTGGACATGTTGTCAGGAGAGAACAGTTCCTGGAGAAGAACATCATTTTTGGCATAGTGGAGAAGGAGTGAAAAAGAGGAAGTTCTTTAAGGAGGTGGATTGACATAGTGTCTGCAGTAATAGGCTCAAATGTAGGAACAACTGTGAGTATGGTGCAGTTCAAAACCACAAACCTTGCTGCAAGATGGGGCTTTCTACTCCCATAAAGACTTACAGCCTTAGAAACCCACAGGAGTGGCTATACCCTGTCCAATATGGTTACTATGTCCTGATATTACATTATTCTATGTATAATCCAGCTTCTCTGGTCATTTGCTCAGAGTAAAGTTTGAATTCTATGGTTCCAAGATACAACTCTGCCAAGCCGCTTTCTTGATTTAAGCCACGCAGTATTCCCTTGCTCTGTTCACACGACTGCCTCTTGATCCATGTACAGATTCTCGATGAGTATAGTGCAGTGTTCTGGAATTATTATACTCCTCAAGGCTATCCATAGTTTTTGATGCTCCACGCAGTCAAATGTCTTTGTATAGTCAATTAGATAAATAAACATCTTTCACTACTCTCTGCTTTCAGTCAAGATCCATCTGACCAATGATACCTCTTGTTCATGTCCTCTTCTAAATTCAACTGCTGTTGAATGTTCTTACACAAAATTTTACTTGTATATGCTGTTAATGATACTGTTCCATCGTTTGTGCATTTTGTTGGGGGTCACCTTTCTCTGAAATGGGTATAAATATGGAATTCTTCTAATCAGTTGATGGGTAGCTAGCTGTCTTCTAAATGTCTTGGAAAAGACAAATAAGTGCTGAAAGTGCCTCATCAGCTTGTTGAAATATTTCAATTATTATTCATTTATTCCTGGAACCTTGATTTTAGCTAATTTATTCAGTAGAGCTAGATATCTTCCTTCAGTACAATTGATTGTTGATCATACACTATCTCTTAAAATTGTTGAATGTTGACAAAGTCTTTTTGGTACAGTGATTCTGTGTATTCTTCCCATCTTCTTTGGATGTTTCCTTCATCATTCATTATTTTGCCCATAAAATCTTTCAATATTACAATTAGATACTTGAATTATTTCCTTGAGTTCTTTCAGTTTCAGATTTGCTGAGCATGTTTTTCCTTTTTAGTTTTCTTACTCCAGTTTCTTGTACATTTCATGATATTATTTCCCTTTGTCGTGAGCTGCCCATTGAATTTTTCTATTCAGCTCTTTTACTTCATCATTTCCTCCATTTGCCTTAGCTACTATATATTAAGATCAAGATTCAGAGTCTCTTCTGACATTCTTGCTGATATTTTTCTTATTTCCTATCTTATTTTCCAATGACCTTTTGCTTTCTCCATATATGATATTCTTGATATCATGCTAGAGCTCAAGTCTTGTACTTAGTGTTCAATCTGCCAAAGGTGTTCATTAGATGTTCTCAAATTTCAAATGGAGTACATACAAAGTTATAATTTTGCTTTCATGGACTTTTAGTTTGCTTCATCCTCAACCTCAACTTATATATGATAAATTTATATTCTGTTCTGCAGTTTACCCAGCCTCATTTTAGCCACTGATATTGACCTTCTCCATCATCTCTTCTTACAGATGTAGTCAATATGATTTCTGTGTACTCCATCTGGAGAAATCCAATGTATGCTTGTTTTGTACTATTGAGAAAGACATATATGATGAAGAAACCTTGGTCTTGAAAAATTCTATCTTGTGATCTCCATTTTTTTTCTATCACCACAGACATATTTCCTATTACTTTTCCTTGCTCTTTGTTTTCAATATCTGCATTCTAATTAATAATTTTCAATGCACCTTGATTGAAAATTTGATCGAGGTCTGACAGAAAACATGGGTAGAATGCTTCGATTTCTTCATCAGTAGCTTTAAGGCTTGGTGCATAAATTTGAATAATAGTTTTATTGACTGAATTTCTTTGTATGTGGATATTAATTATCTTATAACAAACAAATTGTACTACAAAATAGATCTTGAAATGTCCTTTTTGATGATGACTGTATCACCATTAAATTACTCTTCAATCTGTCATTCCCAGCATAGTAAATAATAGGATTTTCTGATTTTTTTAAAAAACCTTTTATTAGGGGCTCATACAACTCTGATTTAAAATGTTTAATACTTGTCCATTTCAGCTCACTAATACCTAGGATATTGATCATTGTACATTCCATTCCATTTTTCATGAATTCCAATTTTCCTAGGTTTATACTTAGGACATTCCATGTTCCAATTATTAATAGATGTTTGATTCTGTTCCTTCCTTTTCATTTTGACTTGTGCCCCATCAGCTAATGAAATTCCTGAAGGCCTTACTCTAGTAGCACATTTTTGACAGTTAAGAAAACAGTTCACTTATAGACCAGAATGTTTTATTATTAAATATTAATGTATTATAGTAATAGTATTCATTTTAGTTTTCACATTTAAGAATTAATTTGCATATCTCTTTGCCCCATGGCATATATGAAATTGGTAAATCTGTATCAAGAAAATTATCACTATGCCATGATATTTATTTCTATGACTTAGGACTGCTTGCTAAAATATTGTCTCAGATGGATAGATAGATATAATAAAGAAATCAAGTTGTTTAAAGCAAGTGGAGATGGTTCACGTTACTACATACTAAGAAATAACCAATATAATATTTTTTAAATCCCTCTTTTGAGATGTCAGTGCATTCTCTAGTTCATTACAGATGGTTTCCCTCGTAAACAATACTTTTATTGCATAGTAAAAAGTAAACTTCTGGATTTTGCTCCATTATTAACTCTACATAATCAGAGTGAAATTTAGAAACATTTTTTTCTTTGAACACAGAATGTTTTTTTAGTCTGTACAATGTCAAGGTCACAGTATGTAGATTAGTAGAAAAGTTCCTGTCAGAGGGACCACAACAAAAGTCTCGTTTTAAATTGATGAAATTTACTTCTCTTTCCTTATTTCCTTTCACATGAAAGTCTTATTAAGTCCCTTTTCAGGCATCTCATGAATCTACAATCTGATTGGAAACAGATGGTATTAAAAAATGATTATTGCAGCAATGACCTAATTAAATGCTTTCTTCTTTTATCTGGGTATTTTTAGGGTTGTTTATTTGGCCTCATAAAACATCAATTAAAAGTTATATGTTTCCCTGTTCTATAAATGTTAATTTGCCATATTTCAGCTATATTTTCAAGATATATTATTACATTGCCACTGGTAATACTCTAGTTTAGTATATTATTATCTGCAGATGCTGATCTGGACTTGAGGCATATTTAATAGAAAAGTAAAAAAAAACCTGTAATATTTAGTATATTTTAGTTCAAGGCATCTAGTTCCTTTCCATTCTCCTGAGTCACAAATCTGATTTTAAGTTATAATCCACATATCATTAATGTCCAAAGTGGTCATATGATGATGATATTCACCTTTTAAGTGAAGTATTTGCCTTTTAAAATTGAACATTTGAAGGAAAAACTAGACAAACACTCATGCTCATATATCTCTTATTTGTCGTTTATAGGTGCCCCTGAGTTGGCGCCAATGCATAGTGACTTTATGCACAACAGACAAAAACACTTCCTAATCATATACCATCCTCACAATTTTTGTGATATTTGAGCCCATTGATGCATTCACTTTGTCAGTCGATCTCTTTTTTAATTTTCCTCTTTTTTTAATGACCTTCCATTTACCCACGTTTGGTGTTCTTTTAAGAGACTGATCTCTACTGATACTATGAGCAAAGTCTTTGAGGTAAAATCTTGTCATCTTCTCTTCCAGAAGCTCTATGGCTGTAAGACAGATTTGTTAGTTTTTCTGGGAGACCAGGCTTCCTTCAATGTTCTCTGTCCATAACATAATTCAAATGTATCAATTATTCCCTGATATTTCTTATCCATTAGATAACTTCCAAATGCATATGAGAGGATTGAAAATACCATCACCTTGATAGGGTGCAGCTCGATCCTCACAGTGACTTCCTTGCTCTTCTCAACTTTACAGAGTTCTTGGGCAACAGATTGACTCAATACCAAACATCATTTGATTTTCTTATGGCTCCTCCTGTGGATCTTGATTATGGAGTTGCTGACAACATCAATCTTTGGCAATTTGTAATGTTGCTGTCTATTGGTCAATTATGAGGATTTCTGTTTTCTCTGTGTTAAGTTGTAATCCATACTGAAGGCTGTAATCTTTGCTTATCATCAGCATGTCTTTCAAGTCATCCCTCTTCACGTTCAGCAGGCAATATTGTGTCATCTGCCAGTGACAAGTTGTTAACAATCGACCGCCAATGCTGATGCTGCATTGTTCTTCATATAATCCAATTTCTCCAATTATTTGCTTATTAAACAGATTGAATTAGTATGGTGAGAGAATGCTACCCTAAGGCACACCTTTTCTGATTTTAAACCATGCAGCATGCCTTTGTTTTGTTAGAACAGCTGCCTCTTGATGCATGTACAGGTTTTCCAAATGCACAGTGAACTGTTCTGGAATTCCCATTCTCAAAGTAATCCATAGTTTGTTATGATCCACATAGTCCAATCAATTTTCATAGTTAATAAAATACAAGAAAACAAATATTTTTATTCTTTATATATAGGATGCATATATGTGCTTTTATATCTGTCTAGCATAATCTGTATCATAAAGGGCTCAAACATAATAATTGTGAGGATGGGACAGGACTAGGCATTGGTTTGTTCTGCTATGCGTGATGTTTTGTAGCCATTGATTAGAGAAATTTACTGGCATTTTAGATATATTATTATGCTGATTGGCAATTGGGAACCTTTATCAATAACTTTTTTGAGAATTAAGTTGTAAGTAAGAAGGAAAAATGATAAAAATTAAAAGGTTTCCACTCAGTTACCCATAATATTGTAACTACTATTGTAATTCACTGCCATCATTCTTAACCAAACACTATCTAACTACAATTGCCTCTATCATACAGAGCCCTAGTGGAGTAATAATTAAGCAAATAATTAACCAAATACTTTGGTTGCTAGCCAAAAAGTCATTTGTTCTAATCCACCAACAGTTCCCTGAGACAAATATGTAGCTGTCTACTTCTGTAAAGATTGCAGCCCTGAAAACCCTGTGTGAAAGTCCTACTCTGTCCCAAAAGTCATTACGATGAAATATCCACTAAGTGGCAATGAGATATTTGCCTACCTACCTGTCTGTATGTCTGTCTGTATAATAAAGTGTTATTATTTGGCCATTAATTGAGGGCTATTAAAATCAAAATTTAAAACACCAGAATGACATGAGAACACTACTCTCCACCCAATTAATCATCTATAGCCTATTGAGGCAAGACCTTGGCTCCTTTTAGATTCTATTCTCCCACTGAGTTTTTCAGTCAATTGAAAATTCCATAAAGTTAGGAACCTTCAATTATATTGGTCATTTTTTTCATTCCCAGTGATTGTCACAGTATCACAGTAAGTTTAAAATACTAATATATTTGTTGAATATGATAATTAAAATTTTAAATAACATATATCAATACATTTTAATGCAATGAAATGTGTAATTAATATATAATCTCACCAATAAATAGCGACCACAGCTAACATGTTAAAGCATTAATTCTGAGTCTTTCCCCTTTGTCTCATTCCAACACCTAACAAAGATATCACTACAAATGTAAGGGGCAAATCAGACTTATAATGCTGTCAAAAGAGGAAACATCAAAATGTCTGTCTATAAAAGTTTTGATCAATGTTTCAAAAATAATTTATTATATTTTATAAAAATACCACTGTAGGTAGTTAAAACAAGTTGGGTTTCATAAACCCAACTTACATGTAACAGTTGCCTGTAAGACTAAAACTCTATGCTTATTTAATTTCTGAATTTAGGAAAAATGAAGGTGGTCATAAATTAAATGGAATGCCTGAGGATGGATATCCTAGGCATTGGTGAGCTTAAATAGACTGGTATTGGCCATTTTAAATCAGAAAATCATTTGATTTACTATGTCTGGAATAGTAAAATCTAGAGGAATCACATTCATTGTTGAAAAAGATCTTGCTAGAACCATCATGAAGTACAATGCTATTTTTTATTGGATTATATCTATCTGCATGCAAGGAAATCCAATCAATGAAACTATTATTCGCATATATGCATCAACCACAAAAGCTAGTGATAAAGAAATTGAAGAATTCTGCCAACGACTTCAGTTGGAAATTGATGTAATCAAGATGCATTGATAATTATTGATGATTGGAATGCAAAAGTTGGAGACAAAGGGGAAGGAACAGTAGATGGAAAAGTAATGAATTTGTAATTGAAAAGTAGCTAGAGATCTCATTATAGAGTTTTGCAAAATGAACAGCTTGTTCATATCAGATACCTTTTCTCAACAACACAAAAGGTGACTATACACAGGGACTTTCACAGATGGAATATACAGAAATCAAATTGACTACATCTGCAGGAAGACACAATGGGGAAATTCAATATCAGCAGCTAAAACCAGACCAGGTGCTAACTGTGGATTATGTTCATATGAAATTTCAGGATAAAATTGAAGAAAATGTCAAGTCTATAGGACTAAAATACAACCTCGAGTCTATTCCACCGGAATTTGGAAAACATCTCAAGAACAGTTTTGATGCATTGGACACTAATGGGAAAAAACACGATGGCTGTGGAAATGTAACATCATTCAAGAAGAGAGCAGAAGATATTAAAAGACAGGAAAGAAAGAAAAGATCAAAGTGGATGTCAGAAGAGACTCTGAAATTTGCTATTAATCTTGACTAGCTAAACAAATGGAAAAAAGTATCAAGTCAAGGAGCTGAAAAGAAAATTTCAAAGGGAAACTTGAGAAGACAAAGTAAAATATTAAAATGAAATACATAACTGTTTTGAAAACCAAAATGGAAGAAGATGCTCATTATAACTGACACTGGAAAAACCCGAGAAAAAGTCAAGCCTTATGCTGCAATTCTGAAAGATGCTATGGGCAAATATTGAATGATGCAAGAAGCATCAAGAGTAGTTGGAAAGAACACACAGAATCTTTTTGCCAGAAACAACTAGTCCACCCCCGTCCCATTTCAGGAGGTACCATATGAGCAGGAACCAAGGGTGCTGAGGAAGAAGCTCACCCTGCAATGAAGCAATAGATAAAAATGGAATAGCCGTGGAAATGTTTCAGAAAGCAGAAAAACCACTGGAAGTACTCATTTGTCTATGCCAGGAAGTTTGGAGAACAGTTATCTGGCCAATTAACTGGAAAGACCCATATTTGTGCACATTCCAAAGAAAGGTTAACTAACTATAGAATTCTCAAACTATAGAGTTGTATGATTGATATAACATGCAAGTAACATTTTGCTTACGATCATCCAACAATGGTTACAGCAACACATTGACAGAAGTTCGTGTAGATTCAGAAGAGGAAATGGCACATGCCAGACGACTGCAGTGTGCCAGCAAGGAGTGGCATCAGGTCCTCATTTTCCCCTCTCTCCCCACTCCTCCTTACCTCATGAACGCTTGAAAAATTACAAATTATTATTTTGTCATATCTTGTCCTGTTTGACATCTCGCTTCCCCCACTTTTCTGTTGTCCGTCCCTCAGGGAGAAGGTCACATGTAGATCCCTGTAATCGGTTCCCTCTTTCCAACCCACTCTCCCTCTAACCTCCCAGTATCGCCACTCACACCACTGCTCCTGAAGGGATCACCTGCCCTGGATTCCCCGTGTTTCCCATTCCTATCTGTACCTGTGTACATTCTCTGCTCTAGACAGACTTGCAAGGTAGAATTCGGATAATGATAGTGAGGGTGGGGGTGGGGAGGAGGCATTTAGGAACTAGAGGAAAATTGTATTTTTCATCGTTGCTACATCTCACCCTGATTGGCTTGTCTCCATCCCTAGATTCCTCTGCAAGGGGATCTCCAGTGGCTGACAAATGGGCTTTGGGTCTCCACTCTGCACACACACCCCTCATTCACTGTGGTAGAATATTTTTGTTCTGATGATGCCTTATACCTGATCCCTTCAACACCTTGTGATTGCACAGACTGCTGTGCTTCTTCCATGTGGGCTTTGTTGCTTCTGAGCTAGTTAGCTGCGTGTTTACCTTCAGGCCTTTAAGACCCCAGACGCTCTTCTATTGATAGCTGGGCACCATCAGGTTTCTTCGCCACATTTGCTTATGCACCCATTGGTCTTCAGCGATCGTATCATGGAGCTGTGCGCCCAATGCTATTATTTTTTTGTTCTTTGATGCCTGATAGCTGATCCATTCAGCACCGCGTGATCAGCCAGGCTGGCGTGTTTCTTCCATGTGGGCTTTGTTGCTTCTGAGCTAGATGGTCGCTTCCTTAACTTCCAGCCTTTAGTACCCCAAACGCTATATCTTTTCATAGCCGGGCACCATCAGTTTTCTTCTTCACATTGCCTTATTCACCTGCTTTGTCTTCAGTGGTTGTGTCGGGAAGGTGAACATCAAAGAACATCATAGAATGGTAATTTAATAGAAGAAAGTATTCTTGCATTGAGGGAGTACTTGAGTGGAGCCCCAATGTTCTTCTGCTACCTTAGTACTAACCCTATAAATATAGGCACATAGATCTATATCCCCATCCTCACATATAAATATATTTGCATATGTACATGTCTTTATCTAGACCTCTATAAATGCACTTTGCCTCTCAGCTATTTCCTCTATTTCCCTTGATTTTCCTCCTGCCCCAGTATCATGCTCAGTCCCCACCTGGTTTTCAGCAATTCTTGGTCACATTTTCCTTGATCATGCCCTACCAGGCCTCCCACACCCACCTCACCACCAATTTGGATCACTTGTTGTTCCCTCGTCCCTGAGATTGTTAACACCACCTCCTTTCCCCCCACCTCCTCCTATCCCATGTCCCCCTGGAACTGTCGATCCCATTGTTTTCTCCTCCATATTGTTCATCCAGACAGACCTGCAGATATAATAACATGCACAAAAACAAGACAGAGCAAAACCAAGCAATAATATACAGCAAAACAACAACAAACCACGGACAAAGGACAAAACAAAACACAAGAAAGAAAAGCTTGTAGTTAGCTCAAGGATTGTCTGTTGGCCTGTAGGAGTGTTTTCCAGTCCAGTCTGTTGGGGCACCACGCCCTGGCCCCAAAGTCTACCTTCAGCATTCCCTGGGGACCTTATTCTACTGCACTCCCCCAGTGCTTTGCTTCAGTATGGCGGGATCAGGTTCAATTCCCACACTGTGTCTCCGGTGCTGTCCCCTGCAAGGCCATGAGTCAGTGAGGGGCGTCATGTCTCATAGTGCGGATGGCCATGTGGTCCTCTCTGTGGATTGGCTGCTCTAATTGGGGTAATCGTCCTCAAGTCCTGGTGGGTCAGGATGTGTTCCACTCACTCCTACTCCCCCTGTTCTGCTCCCGTGTCCTCTGATCAGATATGTCCCTCTCTTGGAGCTGCAGATTCAATCCCGTCCTTTGAAATAAATTATTCTGGGGGGAGGGGTAGGCATCCACTTAGTATTTGGTACTGGGGCTAGCCCCCCAGACCTCTCCACTGTTTCCCTACTCCATGCCGGAATGTTGCATTCACACCTTGGGCACTATGTTGCAGTCTGGTTCCTCTTTCCCTGTGGAGCTTTAAACAATACCCTCTCCTTGGGTGGGTTAGCCGCCATGCCCCCGCTACCCTTTCTTCTTTATTTTCATCATTTTCCCCCCACCTCCTCCCAAGTTGTCTACAATGTGCATCCCTGCATTTGATCTGGTCCCTGCCTTACTTCATGGTCCTCACCCCAAGAATGTTTGTATACCATAGCTTTTTTCCCTATGGCCCTTTTGCCTTTTTTTAACGCTTACCTCAGCAGATTCGTGCTGTACTTGTCATTTTGTGCCTGACTTACTTTGCCTAGCATGATTTCCCCCAGTTCTTCCCATACACTGATGTGCTTCATATGTTCATCACTGCTATTTAGTGATGCGTAGTACTCCATTGTATGTATGTACATACCACAGTTTTTTAATCCAATCGTCAGTTGATGGAAATTTGGGTTGCTTCCAACTCCTTGCTAGTGTGAACTGTGTCACAATGAACACTGGAGCACAGATGTCTGGTCTTGATTTGTTTCTTGCCTCTTCTGGGTATATGCCAAGTTAGGGGATTGCTGGGTCGTATGGTAACTCGATTTCCAACTCTTTTAGGTATCGCCAGATCGATTTCCATAGTAGTCATACATAATTACAAGTCCACCAGCAGTGGATGAGGGTTCCTGTCTCCTCACAGCCCCTCCAACACTTGTTGCTTTCTGATTTTTTGATTTGGGCTACCTTTTAGGGTGTCAGGTGGTACCTCATTATTGTTTTAATTTGCATTTCTCTTATGGCTAACGATCAGGAACATTTTCTAATATGTTTGTTGGCCATTCGGAATTCTGCCCCTTTGAAACTTCTGTTTAAGTCGTTTGCCCACCTCTCAAGTGGGCAATTAGGTTTTTTTTTTCCTTTTTGAAAGTTCACAGAGTATTGTAGATTTTAGTAATCAGGCCTTTGTCTGATGTGTCATTGCTAAAGATGATTTCCCAGTCCGTGGACTCATTACTCTCTTGTTAAATTCTTTAAATATACATAGGTGTTTTATCTTCAGTATGTCCCATTTGTCAATTGGTGTCTCCTCTGTGTTTGTGTCCTTCCCTATGTCTGATAGCCTGTGTGTTCCCTGAACCAAAGTTCTCAAGTTGGTCCCAATTCCCTCATTGATGGCCCTAGTACTTTGGGGTTTAATTTCAAGGTCTGTGATCTACCTTTAGTTTATTCTTGTGCATGGAGTGAGATAAGGGTCTTGCTTTATTTTTCTGCAGGTAAATATTCATTTTTTCCAGCACAACTTGTTAAAGAGGGCATCCATTTCCCATTTGATATTTTTGGGCCCTTATCAACGATCACTTGTCTTTATGCTGATGATTTTATTTCTGGGTTTTCAGTTCTTTTCCATTGGTCTGAGTATCTGTCCTTGTACCAATATCATGCGGTTTTGATAACTGTGGCTGTATAGTATGTGCTAAAGTCAGGTAAAGCCAACCCTCCCACTGTGTCCTTCTTGAGGAGTTCTCTGCTAATTCTGGGCTTCTACCCTCTCCATATGAAGTTGGTAATCAGTTTTTCCATTTCCTTGAACAAAGATGAGGGTAATTGTATCGGGATTTCATTGAACTTATATAGTCTCTGGCAAAACTGACAGCTTGACAATATTGAGTCGTCCAATTCACGCGCATGGAATATTCTTCCATTTGATCAGGTTGCTCTTGGTTTTTTTTAATAGTGTTCTGTAGTTATCCCCATATAGATCTTTTATTCTTTCAGTCAGGTATATCCCTAGATATTTCAATTTCTACTTGTCTATTGGGAAGGGTACTGCTTTTTTATCTCCTCTTCTGTGGTCTTATCCGATGTGTATAACAGTCCGATGGACTTCTGTTTATTGATCTTGTAGCCTGCCACTCTAACAAACTCCTCTATTGTTTCCAGGGCTCCCCATGTAGAACTTTTGGGATTTTCTATATATAAAATCATATCATCTGCAAATAACGATAGTTTCACCTCTTCCTTCCCCAGACATATACATTTGATGTCTTTTCTTTGCTTTATGTTGGTAGCTAAAACCTCCAGGACAATATTAAATAAGATTGGGGACAAGGGGCATCCTTGTCTGGTCCCTTTTTCAGTGGGATTGTGTTAGTCTTTTCTCCATTGACTACCACGTTGGCTGTTGGTTTTTCATATATAGCTTGTATTGCCTTGAGGAACTTTCCTTTCATTCCTATCTTCTCAAGTGTCTTAAACAGGAATTGGTGTTGGATGTTGTCGAATATTTTTTCTGCATCTATCGATATTATCAAGTGGTTCTTATTGTTTTTCATGTCAATGTGATGAATAATACTAATGGTCTTTAGTATGTTGAACCATCCCTGCATCCCTAGTATGAATCCCACTTGGTCACAGTGAATTATTTGTTTTATATACTTTTTTATTCTGTTGGCTAGTATTTTGTTAAGGATTTTTGCATCGATGTTCATTAGGGATATTGGTCTGTAGGTCTCAATTCTTGTGGGATCCTTGTCCGGATTGGGTATCAGAGTTATACTAGCTTCATAGAAGGAGGTCGGGAGATTGCTATCTTTTTCTATGTTCTGGAAGAGTTTGTGTAGGATTGGTGTTAGTTCTTCTCTAAATGCTTGATAGAAATCTCCAGCGAAGCCATCTGGTTCAGGGGACTTTTTTGTTGGTAATCCCTTGATAACCTTCTCTAGTTCTTCTATTGTTATGAGTCTGTTGAAATTCTTGATGTCCACCGAGGATAGTCTAGGGAGGGATTGTTTTTCCAAGAACATGGCCATGTCTCCCAAATTGTTGAATTCTTTGGAGTACAATCCTTTGTACTGTGTAACTATCCTTTTGATTTAATTAGTGTCTGTTGTAATGTTCCCTCTTTCATCCTTTATTCTTGCTATTGATATTTGTTCCCTCTGTTCTTTAGTTAGGTTTGCCGGTCGTCTATCGATTCTGTTTATCCTTTCAAAGAGCCAACTTTTAGCAGTATTAATTTTTCCATAGTTTTCTTATTTTCCCTCTCCCGAATCTCAGCCCTGATTTTATAATCTCTTCTTTTACTATTAGTAGGATTGTCCTGCTGACTTTACTATGTCTGATTGTAAATTTTGTGCCAGCATATCAATCATGAGACTCTCTTCATTTCTCAAGTGTGCATGTTTTGCTATGAAGTTTCCTCTGATGACAGTCTTTGCTGTGCCCCACAAGTTTTGCTACATCGTGTGCTCATTCTCATTTGTTTCTAGAAATTTCCTAATTTCATCACTGATCTGCACCAGTACACACTCGTTTGTAGTAGAGAGTTATTCATCCTCCAATTGTTTGCTCTTGTTTTCTTTGTCTTCCTTTAGTTGATTTCCAGCCTTATGGCACAGTGGTCAGAGAGAGCGATATCTGTATGATTTCAATGTGCTTAAATTTGTGTAGATTTGCCTTATGCCCAAACATGTGGTCTATATGCCATGTGGGCATGAAAAGAATGTGAATTTTTTGAATTTGGATTAAAAGCTCCATAAATATCTATCCGGTCAAATTGTCTAATTTTGGTGTTTAGATCTCTAGCCTTCTTGTTGAATTTCTTTCCCTGTGATCTATCTTTCTCAGAGAGTGGTGTATTGAAGTCACCCACTATAATTGTTGAGGCTGTGATTTCTTTTTTAGTGTTTGGTTGGCATAGTCAGCCAGTCTCTCATTCAGGGAATATATGTTTACAATGCTTAGTGATTCTTTGTCAACCATTTCCTTGAGCATTACATAGTGTCCCTTCTTATCTCTTTTTATGGTTTGCACTTTGAGGTCGATTTTATCCTAGATTAGGATTGCAACCCTGCTTTTTTGAATTGCTGTTTGCTTGGTATGACTTTCTCGAGCCTTTGATTCTCAGTCTATTTTTGTCTATAGCCTTGAGATGTGTCTTCTGTAGGCAGCAGAATGATGGGTTGTGTTTTCTAAGCCAGTCTGCTAGTCTCCGTCTTTTAATACCCGAGTTCAGGCCATTGATATTCGGGGTTATTATCTCCATCTGCAGAGTCTGTGATGTCTTCTTATACCTATTGTGTTGGGGATATTCCTACTTTCTTTTTCTCATTAGTGTGTTTTGCGTGTGTGTGTGTGTGTGTGTGTGTGTGTATCCTTCTTGAATTCTTTCCATTCTTAAGCCAATACTATCTTGGAGTCTGTTTTCTCTTTGTTGCCCTCTGTATGAGTCTGTTCTATGTTGCGGTCTCTTATTTATGCTTGGTGAGTGTTGTTCACCTTCCAATACTGGGTCGACAAGGATCTTTTGTATGGCTGGGTTTCTTCTAATGTATTCCTTGCGTTTTGCCTTGTCTGGGAAGAGTCTTACTTCTCCATCTATCTTCATCAATAATTTGGCTAGGAGAGTATTCATGGGTTTGCATTGTTTTCCTTCAATTTTTGGAATATGTTACTCCACTCTCTCCTCTTCTTCATAGTTTCTGCTGATAGGTCTGAGCATGTTCTTATTTGGGAACCTTTATATGTGATTGCTTGTTTTTCCCTAGCTGCTCTCACGATTTTCTCCTTTTATTCAAAGTTGGATCGTTTAACTACTATGTGCCTTGGTGACTTCCTGGGATTCAGTCTAGTTGGTGTTCTTTCAGCCTCTTAAATGATTGCCTGGTTTTCATTCATTAAGCTGGGGAAGTTTTCCTCCAAGAATTCTCTCACTATTATTGCAGATGACTTCTTTGTTGTGCCTTCCTCTGGTAACCCAATAATTCTAATGTTCCACTTTCATAGCATCAGACACAGCTCTTAGACTTTGTTCAGCCTTTCTGATGATCTTATTAGATTTTTGTTTGCGTTTGTTAGTCTGCTTGGCTGTCCTCCAAGTCACTGATGTGATTCTCTGATTCCTCCAGTTGATTCTCGAGGTCCGTGTTACTTCTACAGTTTTCTGTTATCTCCTCCCTAAGCTCCTCTATTTCCCTTTGGTGTGTGTCCTTTATCTCCTCTATGATTTCATCCTTTTTCTGTTTTGTTTGCCTCATGTCCTGTATGACTTCACGCAGCATTCTGTAAATTTCTTTCTTTGGCATCGCAATGTCTCCTTCTTCTGTGTATGTTGCTATGTTCAGGACATCTTCTGCCATTGCCTTTTGTTTCTCCTGTTTTTCCCTTGAGGTCGTTTGGCTGATCATTGTTTGCATTGCATTGTTTTAGAGAAGCAAGGTGCCATTTTCCAGGGAGTTGAAGAGCACTGGCTCTCTCGGGGAGACTTGTAGGGATGCTTATTCAAACTGCCTACTACTAATTTTGCTATGGATTAAGCTACTACTTTATGCTCCTGTGGCTTCCCTACCAGGGGAGTGCCTCAGAAGGCTGGTGTGTTTACTGCTTTGTTGTTGTGGAGGCTGTGTAGAAGTTTTTGCAACAGCTTGGAATGTTGATGGTGTTGGCTGAGCTGCCTTATGCCCCCCTAGTACACAGGCAGGAATTCCTCGGTAAGAAGATGGGCAGAGTATCCCATGGAGGGAAAGCAGGGCTTTCCTAGCGTTGGGCTAGCTACACAGGGTGGAGCTCACCTAGCTGGTTGCAGTGCAGGGATAAATGCCCAAGGCTAAGGGGGAGTGGTCTGGAGGTTAGCAGTGGAGTGTGGGAGAACAGGAAAGAGACAAAATGGAGGAAAAAAAGTAAGACCGTTGAGACTGTGTGGGAATATATGGAATAGAGGGAAACAAAAGCCACTATGTAGATGAGTCCCGCACCCCGTCCATGAAGCTGCAATGGTTTAGTCCCTTCATCGAGTCAGAGGTGGCAAGCCACAGCTGAGCTTGGAACAAGTCCCTGTGCCACCCTCAAAGACTGTGGGGGGACAGAGAGCAGAGATGTAAACAAAAGCAACAATGTAGCTGAACCCCTATTCCTGTCTGTGGAGCTGCAAGGGTTCTGTCCCTGCTCTGAGGCAGGTGGGGGCAAAATGTGCCTGTGTTGACACCAAGCCCCTTATGGGCTCCAAATGGTCCTGTCTCCGGCAGAGACAGTGGTGGGGCCAAGGTCAATCCCTAGCAGGCTTCCACTGAGGTAAGCCAAAAGCCCCCAGCCCCTCAAAACCCCATGGGTCTATGCCTACTTATCTTTATGATGCTCCTCCTACATTCCAGATGTGTTAAAGTTCCCTCTAAGCAACTCTCCTGGGCCGTATTCTGTGGCATCCCTCTGGTATGCGTCACTCTGTTGCCATCTTCCGGAACAAGAATTTGTGTAGGTCCTCAACCCATCATGAGATTGTTTCTGTGTAGAATAATGTATAAAGGGGTAGGCCCCCAAATGGAAAACAAACTGCTTGGCAGAGCTTTTGTAGTTCGAGTTTTTCCCTGGTATGCTAGCATCAAGCAACGCACACTGAGTTAGTGCACCCAGCGGTGTCGCCTGGGAAGGTTGTCTCTGGAAACAGTGAATTTTTCATAAAAGCATTTGCTTGAACCTTGTTCTTTGTGATGGTCGATTTAAGAAGACAGAGTGTGGCTGTGAAATTTTGTTTCCTGCTCAGGAAAAAAACTATTGCAGAAACTGTTGTGATGTTGAACACAGCTTGCAAGGACAGTGCTATGGGAAAAAATACTCAACTGTATAAGTTGTTTGCCATATCAAAAAAAAGTGAAATATGGGCGTCCGTCAACTTCCTGAACAGATGAAAATGTCAACAAAAATTGTACACTTGTGTTCAAACACCGACAAAGGAACATTGAAGAGATGGAGAAATTACCGGACTATTTTGGAGCTCAGTTAAGCAAATTTTAATGGAAGATTCGGGAATGAGAAAGGCCACTGTGAAATTTGTGCCCCAGGTTTTGACTGACAAAGAAAAAGAGCATTAGGTGGAAACATGATGTGCTTTGAAAAAACAGCTCCAAAGCGACCCAGACTGTTTTTACAAGCTCATTACCAGCAAGGAGACATGGTGCTATGGAGACACTGAAAGAAAACATCAATCCAGTCAGTAAAAGATCAATTGTCACCTCATCCAGCAAAAAACTCGCCAAGTGAGATAAAAGATTAATACAATGCTCATTTTTTAAATTTAAATCATTTTATTGAGGGATCTTACAAATATTATAACAATCCAGAAATCATGTGTATCAATCAAACTTGTATATATTGCCACGTTCATTTTAAAAACATTATCTTTCTACTTGAACCCTTATTATCAGCTCCTCTTTTTGCCTTCCCTCCCTCACCTTCATTTGTTTATTTGATGTAAGCAGGATAGAACATTTGGAGTTCATTCCATCAGGTCAGACTGTTCATCAAGCTTTCTATTTAGAGGTTTTGAAAAGATTGTGTAACACAAAATAGGCCTGATTTGTGGCAGATGGGTCACTGGTTTTGCCACCATGTCCCAGGTTTTTGCAAAAAAACCCAACAACATGCCTTTCTTGCCTCAAGTGCCTAACTTACCTGACCTCATTCCATGCAACTTCCTTTTGCTTTTGCGAACGAAGAGGAACATGAAATGACAGTTATTTGAAGACATATAAGAGTTGGGGAAGAAAAAAACCCAGGGAAGTGCTGTCATCCATCCAAACAGATGAGTTTGAAAATGCTTCTGAGAATGGAATAATAGATTTGACAAATGTATTAAATGTAATGGAGAATACTTTGAAGGTGGTAAACTTGCTTTGTAAAACAAACAAAACATAGCTTTGAAAAAAATCCAGTTTTGTGGGGGAGTACCCCCTCATATGTGTCTTGTTTCATTCTTCTGCAATTGGAGATCTAACTTTTCTAGCATGATTTGTTGTAGAGACCATATCTTTTCTATTTAATATAGTTTAGCCTTTTGTGAAAAATTGTTTTTATGTAGGGGGATGTTTATATTTGGGTTCTCTATTCTCTTTCATTGGTCCAAGTATCCCTCCTGGTAACATTGCCAGACTGTTTTTATTACTTTTACTATTTAGTAAGCTTTGAGGCAGGGAAGTGAAAAGATTCCTTCTCTTTTTCTTCTTTAGTAATGCTTTGCTTATCCTGGGTCACGTTGCTCCACATAAAATGTTGGTTATTCATTTCTTCATCTCTTTAAACATTATACTGGGTTCTGGATCAGAATTTCACTGTATTTGTATATTGTTTTGTATAAGATTTAAATTTTCACAATATTAAGTCTTTCTATATGTGAACATGGTATATTCCTCCCTTTATGTGGGCCTCTGGGTTTCTTTCTTTTTTAAAAATAATAAATTATTATTTATTGAAAGACATCCAATTGAAAAATAGAGAAATAATTGTTAGCTTATATGGCACATGATTAATTCCCACTAATTCATGTTTGTGAATTGTGCTTTCTCTTAATTCCAAAGCACTGAATACATGCATCAGTGGTAGAAAGCTTTTTTTAAATGTCCATCTTCTTGATGAAGCTATGTAACACAAGGAATATTTATTCAATTGGAGTAATTTTCTACCATGAGGGTATGTGATATTCTATTATAAATCCAAGAAAGTCTGGGAAATTTAGACTGATATATAAAACATAATTATTTATGTTCAATAGTTATACTTGGCTTTCACCTATCTTCATGTTGAAATTTTCCATCATTTATGGCTTGTCCCAAGCACAAAAATCCTGAGTAACAGCATACCAGGTAATGAAATTTCATGGTAACAGCACAGTTTGTTTGGCACACAGTTCAAGAGGCCACAGATTTATCCGGAGTTCCTTTTTCTCCCCTGTGGAGTCATTGAACATCTCATTAGGTACCTTAGCTGCATATGTGTTGTCTGAGGGGTTACAGCATGCCGAAGTCCTTCGTACTGACGCATGGGTGAAGATGGCATAGAAGAGAAAACTGAAATGGCATCTTGTGATGATGATGATAGTAAGCTTGTTTATTTGTTTTGATCTTGATCCTTAGGAATATATTTTTCCTAGGATGGCCCATGACTGTCCTTCCAACATGTCTTATTTGTTCAGAAATTTTATCTCTAATATCTGAAACAACGCGCACAGCAAGAAAATAATCAAAGCATGGGCCTTCCTCTGCTACTTGGATGTGCGGTGTGTATGAGAAAATGTAGTGATGAGCAATAGCAGCGAGGAACATCTCAATACAGATGATGAACTCCTAGAATTCTGTAGCCACAGCCTCTACAGTTTGACATTGTCAAGTATGGTTTTCAAAAATAATGTCAACTTTTACCAACAGAATAATAACTACTGCTTGCCTATATGTTAGGAAAAGATAAACGCCAAATCAAAAAGAAACCAAAACAACGAGCTTTACATGCAGAAATTTTCCAACAGGTTGGTTTGGACTTAGCTCTTCCTTTAGTACTTTATGAAACAACAGGAGATAATACATGGTGAACAATTGTGACATATTATTTATTGTAACCAAGTAAGTCCAAGCATATAGAGACCAAAAGTTTCCTTCATCATTCACACCAAGCAGCTCACAAATTAAAGCAACGATGGTGGTGAGTGGTCTAACAACCATATACTGTAATACACCCAGTTTGCATCTAAATAGCATTATTTCTCCCATAGACCATGATGGACAGCAACATAAAGGAGGGAAATGTTTTTGTTGATCTTTGGCTTCAAGGATTAAGACAAGATTTGGATACCAAGTAGTGAGGAATCCCATAAAGTAAGGAATCCCATAAAGTTGTAAATAACATTAATAGCATTCTCTGCAAATATCCACATAGATTGCAATGCTAGGATATTTCAAAGCTACCTAACTATCTAAACTGTATATGGTTCCATCCAAAGTATCCTTATTTTTTTTTTGTAGTTCAGGTTATGTATAATGCACTAAGTGTTGCAAAATCACCCAGAGAGATATAGAGATAGTCAATAGCAGAAAGATTCCAGCAATAAACCAAGTCTTAGTGTGTATCCCAACCTCTGGATCGCTGTATATTCCACCTACACCACGGTTTGGAGCAAAGTGCGGACCCTCCACACAGTCCAGTTCTGCCCCTCAGCTGCCAGTCCGCTCGCTCTTTTCTTTAAGGGTTGAAATTCCTCCCGTCTGCACTCGCAACTATCTATCTCCACGTCCAATGATGATGACAGATAACAGGTGAGGGCTCAAGCCCGCAGACCCCAGGTTATCTTCACTTTCTCCTACAGTAGAGCTCCTGGGTTTCTTGTACATAGTGTTCTTTGTACAAGTCTTTTGTTTCTCTGGGTAGGTTCATTTCTAAATATTTAATTTTTAAGTTTATATTATAAATAGTATTGTCTTGATTCTTCTTTTCAGAGTTATCTTCATTAGTAGATACAAATCTGCTTGATTTCTGCATGGCCATATTGCTGAAATTTTTCGATTTTTTTCTAACAATTTTCTGCTCTAGAATTTGGTGTTTTCTACATATAAAATTTTATGATCTGAAAATATTTTGGTCAATATGGATGACCTTGTTGTTTTTATTATGTAATAGCTCTAGAAAAGGCTTCCAACACAATGTTGAATAATGGTGACAGAGGGTATTCTTGTCAGCTTCCCTTTGGTGAGAGAAAAACTTTCAGATTCTCTCTATTCAATGGGATGGTGGTTGTTGGTTTTGTATATATATGGCCTTTATAATGCTAAGGAAATTCCTTTTTACTGCTAATTTTTGAAACATTTTTTTTCTTTTTAACAATTTATTGGGGCTCATACAATTCTTTTCACAGTTCATACATATACATACATCAATTGTATAAAGCACATCTGTACAGTCTTTGCCCTAATCATTTTTTTCTCTTTTCTTCTTTTACATTTTATTAGGGACTCATACAACTCTTACCATAATCCATACATATACATACATCAATTGTATAAAGCACATCCATACATTCCCTGCCCCAATCATTCTCAAGGCATTTGCTCTCCACTTAAGCCCCTTGCATCATGTCCTCTTTTTTTTTCCCCCTCCCTCCCCAGCCCCCCCTCCCTCATATGCCCTTGGTAATTTATACATCATTATTTTGTCATATCTTGCCCTATCCGGAGTCTCCCTTCCCCCCTTCTCTGCTGTCCCTCTCCCAGGGAAGAGGTCACATGTGGATCCTTGTAATCAGTTCCCCCTTTCCAACCCACTCACCCTCCACTCTCCCAGCATCGTCCCTCAGACCCTTGGTCCTGAAGGTATCATCCACCCTGGATTCCCAGTACCTCCAACCCTCATATGCACCAGTGTACAGCCTCTGTCCTATCCAGCCCTGCAAGGTAGAATTCGGATCATGGTAGTTGGGGGGAGGAAGCATCCAGGATCTGGGGGAAAGTTGTGTTCTTCATCGATACTACCTGACACCCTAATTAACCCATCTCCTCTCCTAAACCCCTCTATGAGGGGATCTCCATTGGTCGACACTTGGGCCTTGGGTCTCCACTCTGCACTTCCCCCTTCATTTAATATGATATATATATATACATATATACACATACATATATACATATACACATACATACACACACTTATATCTTTTTTTTTTTTTTTGCATGATGCCTTATACCTGGTCCCTTGGGCACCTCGTGATCGCACTGGCCGGTGTGCTTCTTCCATGTGGGCTTATTTGCTTCTGAGCTAGATGGCCGCTTGTTCACCTTCAAGCCTTTAAGACCCCAGACACTATCTCTTTTGATAGCCGGGCACCATCAGCTTTCTTCACCACATTTGCTTATGCACCCATTTGTCTTCAGCGATCCTATCATGGAGGTGTGCAGTCAATGATATGATTTTTTGTTCTTTGATGTCTGGTAACTGATCCCTTTGGGACCACTCGATCACACAGGCTTGTGTTCTTCCATGTGGACTTTGTTGCTTCTGAGCTAGATGGCCGCTTGTTTATCTTCAAGCCTTTAAGACCCCAGTCACTATCTCTTTTGATAGCCGGGCATCATCAGCTTTCTTCACCACATTTCCTTGTTCACCCACTTTGGCTCCAGCCGTTGTGTCGGGAGAGTGTGCATCATAGAGTTCCAATTTAATAAAAGAAGGTATTCATGCATTGAGGGAGTGTCTGAGTAGAGGCCCAAGGTCCTTCCGCCACCTTAATACTTGACCTATAAATATAGACACATAGATCTATTTCCCCATCCTCCTATTTATATTTGCATGTACATGTCTTTGTCTAGACCTCCATGAATGCCCTTTGACTCCTAGCTCTTTCCTCCATCTCCCTTGACTTTCCTCCTGCCCTACTACCATGCTTCATCGCCACCTGGGCTAGAGTATACCTCTTCTCTAAGCAACCTTACCCTTGATCATTTCCCACCAGGCCTGCCACTCCCCCTTCTCTACCATTTGGGGTCCCATGTTTTTCCCTTGTCCCTGGGTTTGTTAACACCACTTCCTTATCCCCCCTACCCCCCCACCCTACGTCCCCCCAGAACTGTCGGTCCCGTTGTTTTTCCTCCAGATAGTTCATCCAGCCTGTCCTATTCAGACAGACCTGTGGAGTCACTAACATGCACGAAAACTAGACAGAGGAAAACAAAGCAACAGTATACAACCAGACAACAAAACAACAAAAACAAACCACTGACAAAGAACAGAACAAAACAGTTCACAAGAGAAAAGCTTGTAGTTAGTTCAGGGATCGTTTCCTGGCCCTTAGGAGTGTTTTCAAGTCCAGTCTGTTGGGGCACCACGCCCTGGCCCCAAAGTCCACTTTCAGCATTCCCTGGGGGACCTTGCCACTCCATTCCCTTGCTGTTCCGCTGCACTCCCCCAGTGATTTGCCTCGGTGTGGTGGGATCAGGAAAGGTGCAATTCCCACACTGTGTCTCCGGTGCTGTCCCCTGTATCGCCCTTAGTCACTGAGGGGCATCATGTCTCATAGTGGGGCCAGCCATGTTGTTCTCTCTGTGGACTGGCTGCTCTACTCAGGAACATCATCCTCACGGCCTCGTGGGCCAGGCTGTGCTCCACTCTCTCCTCCTGCCCCTTCATCTGCTCCCGTGTGCTCTGATCAAATATGTCCATCTCCCAGAGCTGCAGAGTCAATGTCGTCCTTTGGAACAAATTCTTTTCGGGGGAGGGGCAGGAATCCACTTAATTTATGGTGCTGGGGCCAGCCTCTCAGACCTCTCCACCGGTTCCCTCCTCCATGCCGGGATATTGCATTCACACCTTGCGACACTGGGTTGAAGTCTGGTCCCACTTTCCCTGTGGAGATATAAACAATACCCTCTCCTTGGGTGGATTAATGCCCCATGACCCCACTACCCTTTTCTTCCTTGTATTCATCCTTTTGTTTTCCTTTCCCCACCTCCTCCACCATTGTCTACCATGTACATCCCTGGTTTTGGTCTGGTCTCTTCCATACTACACCGTCTTCACCCCTAAAATGTTTGTATACAGTAGCTTTTTTCCCTATGCCACTTTTGCTTTAAAAAAAATTTTTTTTTTAAATTCTTACCTCAGCGGACTCATGTTGTACTTGTCCTTTTGTGCCTGACTTACTTCGCTTAGCATGATTTCCTCCAGTTCTTCCCATGCCGCTATGTGCCTCATACGTTCATCACTGCTTTTTAGTGATGCGTAGTATTCCATTGTATGTATATACCACAGTTTTTTAATCCAATCGTCAGTTGATGGAAATTTGGGTTGCTTCCAACTCCTTGCAATTGTGAACTGTGCCGCAATGAACATTGGAGCACAGATGTCTGGTCTTGGTTTGTTTCTTGCCTCTTCTGGGTATATGCCCAGTAGGGGGATTGCTGGGTCATATGGTAACTCTATTTCCATCTGTTTTAGGTATCGCCAGATTGATTTCCATAGTGGCTGTACGTACTTACAGTCCCACCAGCAGTGGATGAGAGTTCCTGTCTCCCCACAGCCCCTCCAACACTTGTTGCTTTCTGATTTTTTGAATTGGGCTACCTTTGAGGGTGTCAGGAGGTACCTCATTGTTGTTTTAATTTGCATTTCTCTTATGGCTAAAGATCGGGAACATTTTCTCATATGTTTGTTGGCCATTCGGATTTCTGCCCCTGTGAAACTTCTGTTTAAGTCCTTTGCCCACCTTTCAAGTGGGCTATTGGTTTTTTTCTTTTTGGAAGCTAGCAGAGTACTGTAGATTTTAGTAATAAGGCATTTGTCTGATGTGTCATTGCTAAAGATGTTTTCCCAGTCTGTGAACTCTCTTATTACTCTCTTGGTGAATTCTTTAGATGTACACAAGTGTTTTATCTTCATTATATCCCATTTGTCGATTTGTACCTCCTCTGTGTTTGTGTCCTTCCCTATTTCTGATAGCCTGTGTAGTCCCTGCGCCAAAGTTCTCAAGTTGGTCCCAATTCCCTCATTGATGGCCCTAATAGTTTGGGGTTTAACTTCAAGGTCTGTGATCCACCTTGAGTTTATTCTTGTGCATGGAGTGAGATAAGGGTCTTGCTTCATTTTTCTGCATGTTGATATCCATTTTTTCCAGCACCACTTGTTAAAGAGGGCATCTGCTTCCCATTTGATCTTTTGGGGGCCCTTGTCAAAGATCAGCTGTGTGTATGCTGATGCTTTTATTTCTGGGTTTTCAGTTCTTTTCCATTGGTCTGAGTATCTGTCATTGTACCAATACCATGCAGTTTTGAGAACTGTGGCTGTATAGTATGTGCCAAAGTCAGGTAAAGCAAGCCCTCCCACAGTGTCCTTCTTCTTGAGGAGTTCTCTGCTAATTCTGGGCTTTTTCCCTCTCCATATGAAGTTGGTAATCAGTTTTTCCATTTCTTTGAAGAAAGATGATGGTAATTGTATCGGGATAGCATTAAACTTATATAGTGCCTTTGGCAGAACTGACATCTTAACTATATTAAGTCTCCCAATCCAAGAGCATGGAATATTCTTCCATTTGTTGAGGTCGCTCTTGGTTTCTTGTAATAGTGTTCTATAGTTTTCCCTATATAGATCTTTGTTTTTTTCAGTCAAGTGTATCCCTAGATATTTCAGTTTGTGTTTGGCTATTTTGAAGGGTACAACCTTTTTGATCTCTTCTTCTGTGGTCTTATCTGATGTGTATAACAGTCTGATGGACTTCTGTTTGTTGATCTTGTATCCTGCCACTCTGCCAAACTCTTCTATTGCTTCCAGTACTCCCCTTGTGGAACTTTTGGGATTTTCCATATATAAAATCATATCATCTGCAAATAACGATAGTTTCACCTCTTCCTTCCCCAGACGAATACCTTTGATGTCACTTCTTTGCCTTATGCTGTTAGCTAAAACCGCCAGCACGATATTAAATAGGAGTGGAGACAAGGGGCATCCTTGTCTGGTTCCCTTTTTCAGTGGGATTGTGTTAGTCTTTTCTCCATTGACTACGACTTTGACTGTTGGTTTTTCATATATAGCTTGTATTGTCTTGAGGAACTTTCCTTCCATTCCTATCTTCGCTAGTGTCTTAAACAGGAATTGGTGTTGGATGTTGTCGAATGCTTTTTCTGCGTCTATTGATATTATCATGTGATTCTTATACTTTTTCATGTCAATGTGACGAAAAATACTAATGGTCTTTCGTATGTTGAACCATCCCTGCATCCCTGGTATGAATCCCACTTGGTCATGGTGAATTATTTGTTTTATATACTTTTGTATTCTGTTGGCTAGTATTTTGTTAAGGATTTTTGCATCAATGTTCATTAGGGATATCGGTCTGTAGTTCTCGATTCTTGTGGGATCCTTGCCCGGTTTGGGTATCAGAGTTATACTAGCTTCATAGAAGGAGTTTGGGAGTTTGCCATCTTTTTCTATGTTCTGGAAAAGTTTGTGTAGGATTGGTATTAGTTCTTCCCTGAATGCTTGGTAGAATTCTCCAGTGTATCCATCTGGTCCAGGGGATTTTTTTGTTGGTAATCCCTTGATAACCTTTTCTATTTCTTCTATTGTGATGGGTCTGTTGAGATTTTTTATGTCCACCGAGGATAGTCTAGGGAGGGATTGTTTTTCCAGGAATTTGTCCATGTCTTCCAAATTGTTGAATTCATTGGAGTACAATCCTTCATATTATTGTGTAACTATCCTTTTGATTTCATTAGGGTCTGTTGTAATGACCCCTCTTTCATCCCTTATTCTTGCTATTGAGATTTGTTCCCTCCTTTCTTTGGTTAGGTTTGCCAATGGTCTATCGATCCTGTTTATCTTTTCAAAGAACCAACTTTTAGCGATATTAATTTTTTCCATAGTTTTTTATTTTCCCTCTCCTGAATCTCAGCCCTGATTTTTATAATTTCTTTTCTTTTGCTATTAGTAGGGTTGTCCTGCTGACTCTGCTCTAGTTTTTGTAAATTTTGTGTCAGCGTATCCGTCATGAGTCTCTCTTCCTTTCTCAGGTGTGCTTGTATTGCTATGAACCTTCCTCTGATGACTGCCTTTGCTGTGTCCCATAAGTTTTGGTACGTCGTGTGCTCATTTTCGTTGGTTTCAAGAATTTTCCTGATTTCGTCTCGTATCTGCACCAGTATGCACTCTTTTTGCAGTAGAGAGTTATTCATCCTCCAATTATTTGCTCTTATTTTCTTTGTCTTCCTTTTGTTGATTTCCAGTCTTATGGCACAGTGGTCAGAGAGAGAGGTCTGTATTATTTCAATGTGCTTAAATTTATGTAGATTTGCCTTATGCCCCAGCATGTGGTCTATCTTCGAATATGTGCCGTGAGGACTTGAAAAGAATGTGAAATTTTTTGTATTTGGATGAAACGCTCTGTAAATATCTATTAGGTCAAATTGTCTAATTGTGGAGTTTAGCTCTCTAGTCTCCTTGTTGAGTTTCTTTCCCTGTGATCTATCTTTCTCAGTGAGTGGTGTGTTGAAGTCACCCATTATAATTGTCGAGTCTGTGATTTCTTTCTTAATCTTTTGGAGTGTTTGGTTCACGTATTGAGCTGGTCTCTCATTCGGGGAATATATGTTTACAATGCTTAGTGGTTCATTGTCTATCATTCCCTTGAGCATCATATAGTGTCCCTCTTTATCTCTTTTTATGGTTTGCACTTTGAGGTAAATTTTATCCGAGATAAGGATTGCAACCCCTGCTTTTTTTGTGTTGCTGTTTGCTTGGTAGGTCCTTCTCCAGCCTTTGATTCTCAGCCTATTTTTGTCTGTAGCCTTGACGTGTGTCTCCTGTAGGCAGCAAATTGATGGGTTGTGTTTTCTAAGCCATTCTGCTAGTCTCAGTCTTTTAATGCCTGAGTTCAGGCCATTGATATTCAGGGTTATTATCTCCATGTGCGGACTCTGTGATGCCATTTTATACTTTTTGTGTTGGTAGTTTTCCTACTTTCCTTTTTCATTAGTGTGTGTTTTGTGTGTGTATCATTCTTGACTTCTTTCCATCCTTAAGTCATTGCTATCTTGGGGTCTGTTTTCTCTTGTTGTGCTCTGGGTGAGGTTGTTCTATGTGCTGGTGTCTTATTTGTGCTTGGTGAGTGTTGTTCTTCTGCCCATACTGAGTCGGCGAGGATCTTTTGTAATGCTGGGTTTGTTGTAACGTATTTTTTGAGTTTTTCCTTGTCTGGGAAGACTTTTACTTCTCCATCGATCTTGATCGATAATTTGGCTGGGTAGAGTATTCTTGGATTTGCGTTGTTTTCTTTCAATTTTTGGAATATGTTACTCCACTCTCTCCTTTTTTACATAGTTTCTGCTGATAGGTCTGAGCATATCCTTATGTGGGAACCTTTATATGTGATTGCTTGCTTTTCCCTAGCTGCTCTCATGATTTTCTCCTTTTCCTCAAAGTTTGAAAGTTTAACTATTATGTGCCTTGGTGATTTCTTCTTGGGGTCCCGTCGTGCTGGTGTTCTTTCAGCCTCTTGGATGGTTGCTTGGTTTTCATTCATTAGGCTGGGGAAGTTTTCCTCCAAGAATTCTCTCGCTATTGTTGCAGATGATTTCTTTGTTGTGTCTTCCTCCGGTAGGCCAATAATTCTAATGTTGTTCCGCTTCATAGCATCAGACATAGCTCTTAGGTTTTCTTCGGCTTCTCTGATGCTCTTATTAGATTTTTGTTCACGTTTATTAAAGTCTGCTTGGCTGTCCTCCACGCCACTGATGCGGTTCTCTGATTCCTCCAATCGATTCTCAAGGAACATGATTCTGCTATTGTTTTTCGTTACCTGCTCCTCAAGCTCCTGTATTTTCCTTTGGTATATGTCTTTTATCTCCTCTATCATTTCATCCTTTTTCTGTAGTGTTTCCCTCATATTCTGCATCGCTCCAAGCACCATTCTGAGAGCTTCTTTGTATGGCATCTCAATGTCTGCTTCTTCTATGTATGTTGTTATGTTCAGGACATCTTCTTCCTTTGCCTTTTGTTTGTCCTGTTTTTTTGTTGAGGTCGTTGGGGGTGATGGCTGTTTGCGTTGAGTTGTTTTTGAGGGACCAGGTGCCATTTTCTAGTCTCTCTCTGGAAGACTTATAGGAATTCTTCTTCAATCTGCCTACAGCTGATTTTGCTATGGGATTAACCTACCACTTTATCTTCCTGTGGCTTCCCTATTAGGGGAGTGCCCCAGATGGCAGATCGACTGCCTGCACCAGTGTTGCAGAGGCTGGGCTGAAGTTCCCGCTATTGGTTTGAATATTGATAAGTGTTGGCTGAGCTGCCTTATGTCCCCAGGTACACAGGCAGGAACTCCCTGGTGAGAAGTCTGAGGAGTATCCCCTGGAGAGCAAGCAGGCCTTACCCTAGCCTTGGGCTATCTATGCAGGGTGGAGCTCACCTAGCTGGGTGTGACCCAGGCGCAAATGCCCTAGGGCAATGGGAGTGCCCCGTAAGTCCGCAATGGAGTGTGAGAGAGCAGGGCAGGAACAAGGGGGGTGAGAAAAATCAAAAAGTGAGACTAGATTGTGCAGGGGTACAGGGAAGTGAGGGAAGCAAAAGAAACTATGTAGCTGAGTCCCACTCCCTGCCTGTGGATCTACAAGGGCTTACTCCCTGCCCCAAGCCCCAGTGGTAGTTCGCAGCTGAGCCCCAAGAAGGGTCGCAAGAAAACTGCTGAGCCGCCCTCAGAGAAATGGGGGGACAGAGAGCAGAGATGTTAACAGACGCCGCCGTGTAGCTGAAGCTTGATCCCTGCCTATGGAGCTGTGGGGGTTTGGGTTTATTCCCTGCTCAGACCACGCGGCTGCGGCTGTGCCTTGAAAAAGCCCCTGCGCAGCTCTCCAAGGCT
This sequence comes from Tenrec ecaudatus, assembly GCF_050624435.1. NCBI lineage: Eukaryota > Metazoa > Chordata > Mammalia > Afrosoricida > Tenrecidae > Tenrec > Tenrec ecaudatus. The sequence continues at coordinate 102,418,470 of NC_134548.1, read as the reverse complement.
GTGTGGGAATATAAAGCAGAGACGCAAACAGAAGCAACAATGTAGATAAACCCTGATCCCTGCTGGTGGAGCCACAAGAGTCCTGTTCCTGCCCTGAGGCAGATAGGGAAAAACTGTGGCTGTGATGAGACCAAACCCTGCTACAGGCTCCAAATGGTCCCGGCTTGGGCAGACACAGCGGCTAGGCTAGGGTCGAGCCCCAGCCGGCTTCCACTGAGGTAAGCCAAAAGCCCCCAGCCCCTCAAAACCCCGTGGATCTGTGCCTACTTATCTTTATGATGCACCTCCTGCGATCCAGTGGCGTTGAATTTCACTCTGAGCAACTCTCCTGGGCTGGATTCTGCGGAGTCCCTCTGGTGTGTGTCACTCCGTCGCCATCTTCCCGGAAGTCCTTGAAACATTTTTAAATCAAAAATGGGTGTTGGAATTTGTCAAATATTCTTTCTGCATTCTTAATATAACAATGTAGATCTCTTCCTTTATGTTACATGGATTGTTTTTCTAATGTTGAATCCAATTTAATTGTTTATTTTTGGATATTTGTTGGATTCTATTCTCTAGAATTTGTTGAAAATTTTTGCATCTGAATTCGTAAGGCATATGGGTCTATAAATTTCTATTTTTGTAACATTTGTGCCTGTTTTTGTTATAAGGGATATGCTTGTTTCATAAAAAGAATTTTGCAATTTACTATAATATATACTATAAGTATACTCTGGAACAGTTTGAGTAGAATTGGTGCTAATTCTCTGAATGCCTGGAAAAATTCTTTTATGAAGCCATCAGATCCTGTACTGCTGTGTGTGTGTGAATTTTTAAATTACTTCATCTATTCCTTCTTTTGTTATAAGTCCATTGAAGTTTTTCTTCATGAGTCTGTGCTAGTTAGTTTGGTGATGTGTTTGTAAAATTTTGTTGATTTCCTCCAGGTTATGAAAATTGTTGGATTATGGTCCTTCACATTACCTAAAAATCAGTTGGTTCTGTTGTGATGTCACTCATTTTATTAATTTGTTATATTCACATCTTCTCTTTCCTTTCTTTTGTTAAGTTTGCCAGTGGTTTGTCAATTTTGTTAATTCTTTCAAATAACCAACATCTAGTCTTGTTGATTTTCTTTTTGTGTTTCGCCTATTTTCTTATCCATTCCATTACTTTCATTGTTTCAACAGGTGCAGTTATCCAGTGTTGTTATTGATATGCTTGAATTTATTCTTGTCTGGTGACAGAAATCTGTTCTGGTGACATTGGGTTCTTTGCTGTGCATAATTTTCTAAGCTGAATTCTTTTTCCTTGTGGGTTTTCTTCTCATTTTGTCTTTCCTATTACTTTCCTGTTTGCCAGGTCTTTGTGATAATCTTTTATTTTAATGAAGTTTACCAATTTTCTTTAAACTTGTTATTTATTATTTTCATCTCAAGTTTATCATTTTCTCTTCTCTCTTGGTAGCTACATGACTTAGTCTATGTTCAAATGTTTTGTAATTATATTATCCCCTTTATTTACTTTGTCATTTTTTCATTGCTGGATTATGCATCTGGCTTCATGTTTTTAATCTGTTCATTTTTTGGTTCTGTTTTTAGTATTACTTTAAATGCGTTAATTTCTGTCTTGTATGTTGATTTGAGATTGGTGCCTGCAATTCTTGTTAATGCTCTATTCAAAAAATTCCTTTTAGTATTTTTAAAAAAATGATCTTATTTTTATAAATTCCTTCATGTTTTCCTTGCCAGGAAAGGCCTTTTATTCTCTAGATATAATAATTTTCAGGTAATTTTTTTTCTTTTTGAATTTTATATATGATGTTCCATTACTTTCCTGCTGCATGATTTCTGCTAAAGTCTTGGAACTTAGTCTTACTGGTTTCCCATTTCTAAGTAACTTTTCTTTTTCCTAATCTGTTCTCAAAATTTGTCCTATGCCCTTGTTTTTGGACAGTTTGATTATATTATGTCACGATAATTTTCTTTGGGAGTAGATTCTTTTTTAATTCATTTCAGTTTCTTGAATTACTATTCTCTACTGCTTTATGCTGTTAGGAAAATTTTTGTCCAGCAGCTTTGTGTACATTTTCTCTGTTTTTATTATTATTGTAGTATTTTCCTGTTCTGGAAGTCTATGAGACATTTGTTATTTCACTTGACAGTGTCTCACAAAATTTTTAAACCTTCTTTGTCTTGTGTTGTTATTGTTGTTCTTTTAATAGATTGTGCTTCTTTTTCTTTGATATGGAGAAATTTGTCTTCAGGCGCACAAACCTAGTCTTCCATTGCTTCAGTTCTATGGTTTTGTTCTCTCAAAGTATTATTTCTTTCTAATATCTTAGTATTAATTTTCTTAATTTGTTTGTTGTTTTTGTATGGTTTCTAATTTTTCATTTTTTGTCATATTACTCACAATATTTTCTTGTTTTATTTTATGGTGTATTTTCTGTTTCTTTCCATAGTGCTCTACAACTCTTTCTCCATCCATTGAAATACCTAAGAGTCATTCTTCTGAATTCATTGTTCTAATTCATTTTCTTCTCCAGAAAAATGTGTTGGCTCTGTATTTTGGTCACTTATTTGAAATATGCTTTCTTGCTTTATTGTGTGAACAGGTATTATCTGCTGTATCCAATACATTGTGGCGTTGGATTTTTTATGTTTCTATTTGTTAATGAAGGGATAATGGGTTAGTGGTAGCCCTTAGTCTCTGTAGCTGCTGGAGATGTGAGGTTGTGTGTGGATAGTTTTACTCCATCAGATGAAGTGAGAAAAAAAATAATTAACACAAAAGAAAACTAAAACAAGAACACACACACAGACAGACATGCACTCACAGGTACACACAACTGGAGCCAGCAGATGTTTTTATTCCTTTTCAGTCACCAGTTTTTGGTTTTCAAGGTCCGGCCAAGGATGCCTAGCCACCAGTGCACGAGGGTGCAGGTGGTGATGTTTGTCATCAGTGGGGGTTGTGAGGAGTCAAAGATTGTTTCTCTTCTATTCTATGGCTCCACAGGTGGTTTATCAAAATAAGAAGGCCCTACCTACCCTCAGAAATCCCCCTCCCCCGTGGGGTAGGAAGGGGAAATGATCCCAAGGATCTACATATAATCTCCTCTCTGGGGGATAGGCAACAGAAAAGTGGATGAATGGAGACGCCGGGCAGTGTAAGATAAGATAAAATAGTAATTTTTAAATTATAAATGGTCCATGAGGGAGGGGGGAGCAAGGAGGGAGGGGGAGGGATAAAAGGAAAATGAGGAGCTTATCCCAGGAACCCAAATGGAAAGTGAATTTTGAGAATGATCAGGGCAATGGATGTATAAGTGTGCTTTACACAATTGATGTATGTGTGGATTGTGATGAGTTGTATGAGCCCCAACAAAATTTTTTAAAAAATAAAATGATCATCTAGCCATAAAAAACCCAAAACCTATCAAAACCCAAATCCTTCATCGGCAGCCACTTTTTCTCAAGTCCCTTCCACCCACAAATGCCTCCATCCTATGTCCAATATCTCAAGGTACTAGGGTTGCAGCTATACTACTGGTTGCTTATTAAAATGAAAGAGAGTGGGAAATTACAAAATACAAAGTCTCAACCAGTCCTTTCTTCAGCTTCAGCATCAAGGCACTCCACCGTATTGGCCCCTCTATGGGAGCCAAGTGCTGGGACTGGATGAGTAATCCCAGCTTCTCATTCCTTGTCTTCAAGAAGCAAATATGTTGGCTAGTGTCCCCTTTGGGTACCAGGTAGAGGTGCTGAACCCAATATACTTCAGTACACCTTTGTCTAGCGTCCTATACGATCTGGTAATCCTGCCTGTTCTGTTCCCCTTTAAGACTATAGTTGCATTGCTGGAGATATGAAAGGAGTGTTACAGTCAGTCACTGCAGTACGAGATTGGGGGAATTCACTTCTCCATTTATCCATGAGGTTTGGGCAAAGAAGCCCACTGTTCTTATTTTGGGGCACTGGAGATTGTTCTGTTATGGGAGAGGTGCTGTTCAGCTCATTGTTGGCTAACGGATAGTTCACTGTTTATTTTTCTGGTTCCTGGGCTCTAGAGATGCCCTGCCCTTCAGCCACAATGTTTCAGCTCATGGTTGATAGGAGAATTCACCGGTCTGCTTTGTGTCCAGCAGTGGATTTTGTGTCTTGTTTCCACTGACAGTGTCTTTGTCTCATTCAGCCACCTTTTCCTCAGAGATCCAGGGTTTCAGTTCTCTCCTCTGAATCCTCTATGTGGAATCTTGGTTTCAGAGGATATGCACAGTGAGCCATTCTAGGTTGCTATCTTACCAGAAGCTTTCGAGGTCTTCATGTCTGTGGTCATTCTAATGACCGTATTTTGAAAGTTATTTTCAATGGAGTATCACTAGGATTTCTGCATATTTTACCTTCACGTGAGATTATTTGCAAAAGTAATATGCATTGACTGTACATGAAATTTTTCTTTGTTTTTAACTTAAACCATTTACACATCATCTATTGTATCTGGCAACACCTTTATTTGGCAAAGTGTTGTCAATCAGTGAAAAGAAATGAGAGACAAATTTCATTCTCATATTTTTCAGCTTCTTTTCTGACTGGTATTTTAAAATAATATAACATTATGTTATTTTAAATGTTTAGTTCCATTCAATAAATATTGAGTCCAATAAATATATTGAGTTCAATAAAAATTCTGTGGTAGGAGTTTAAGATTATGAAGAATTAGACGTTGCTCTTACCTTTATCATTTTCTTTCAAGTGGAAGAGACGTTACATAAAAGATAAAACACAATAATTTTGGTTTATTAAAGGGAGGGTGGTAACATAAAGAAGGCTGTAGTCAATTCTACTGTATTTAACTGAAGATTTGCTTTTTTTAAAGAGTGCATGGGGGATAACATTTAAATGTGATCTTTAAAATCGGTGGGTGTTTTGCAAGCATACAAGAAAGAAATGGTGTGAAATTGTATGCTAAATTTCATAGTTAATATTAATTCAATATCACTGGAATTTATTGTTTATGCACAAGGAACCACAGAATTGTAAAATAAAAGTAAATGCTAATTATACTTGAATTAGCTTTCATTCTTGTTTCCAATGAATCCTCACTGCTATCAAGTTAATTCTGACTCATAGGAACACTACAAAAATAACTCTTCTATTTAAAATGTATACAGATTGTGTCCTCTTGGTTTGGAGGAGCCAGTTCTTGAAAACTAAGCTGACCTCATCTGGCAGACTCGGAGATATCCCGAGCACCGAGAGACAAGTTTTCTTGCCTGTGAAAAGCTGGGTGACCTAATTCCCAATGATTATTATCAAAATTATAAAAGACAACTATGGTTGCTGTTTAACATACCTTAAAATGCCTTTCCTTTGGACAAGCAAAGTCTAGCATCTGAGCGGATGTATTTACCATGTTGCTATGTAAATGTAGTAGAGCTGTTAGACTAGTATCAACTGATCAATTATGAAAGCACGATTTCCGGTTTTCTGTGGTAAAAAAAGCAGTAAATGATGGTAGGGAATAATTAATAATTTAATTGAAGTTAATGGCTTTAATCAATTCTATTGACTGCTTATTGTAAGTCTATACCATAGTCAAACCCACATATTAAATAGAAAAATGCCTTTCTATTCAATTATAAAGTTTGTAAAACACCATACTTACTCTCTAGGAAACATCACAAGGAAATGCTGATTAGTCAGAATGAAAGGCTGATTAAAGGTACAGTTAAAATGGGATATTTCTTAAAATATCAACTCAAAAGACTTAATTATATTTGATGAGAGATTTGGAATATTTATTTTAGATATGATGTCATTCAAGTATTTTTGTTCAATTGAAGATTTAAAATATCTATTGCAGTCAACTTAATCAAATTAGATATATTTGATACTTTGTTGCTGGAAATGAATCATTAAGCATATGGGGAATGCAATTTTAGGAAATAAAGAATATCCAAAAATGAGAATCAAGAGGCCTGCGCTCTTATCCTAGCTCTACCATTAACTAAATTTGCCAAGCCTCCCTTCCAGCTCAGAAAATATTTTCCAAAAGAATATTTAACTGCCATGATTCTGGCATTGTGTTACATTTGTGCATACCCCTGAATCTGAAATGTAGACAACTTAATCATGGGTCAATTGTGATTCAGATTCTTAAAATTTACACTTCAATCTAATTAATGAAGGGAGGCCTCTGATTAAGAACGGCAAACAGGCTGTGATAGTTATAGCTAACTTATTAGGACTATTAATAAATACAAACTACCAAATTCTGGGTGAGCAAAGAGGGTTATATTTACTTGTAATACACACATATGAGTTGTTTTATTAAAAACCACAGCTTCCACATATGTGTTATGAAAAGCTTAACAAATTTGCTTTCTCCGAGATTTAAGAGTCCAACAGAACTTATTACACTAGAATGGTAAGAGAGCATTTGATTTAGCATAAAGAGATTTTTATGTTTCAGGTTTTACAGGCTTTTGGTTTTTAGGAGAACTTCATTAAATGGATTGTAACCATATATTCTCAACCCACAGAGCATATAATAAGAAATTCTATAAAGTCACCTTTCTTTATGCAATTGTGAGGTATTGCACAAGGTGGCCTAGTGACATTCCTATTATCCATTTGTGGTCAATTAAAAATTTTAGTTACTGAGAACTGAATCACTAGTATGTCATGGAACACTACATGAAAAAGATAGGAGAATACGAAGAGACATTGATTTATTCAAATGACCTAATTATTTTCTTAAAATAATAATGGAAATATGTTGACTCAGAATTAGTTCCAGCAATAGAATGACAACTCATTATATTCCTACCAAACTCTTGTTTTATGATGTTAACTTTATTTCATTAGTAGGGGAAAGTCCCCTAAAGATTGCTTCAGTCCTTGGCAGCATTCAAAATGGCACCAATCAGCAGTAGCTACTTCTGTCAATCTTGGGAAGAAATGATTTAATTAAAATGAATATTTCCATCATAAATCTCATATTCCATGTCAGTAGCACTCTTTATTTCCCAAGATACAGATTTAACTGTGTTAGACAGATGGTTATCTCTCTTTGAAAGACAAATTTTTAAAATTGCCAAAATATGATGTTTCTATTAGAAGTAAGAGATTTGATTTTTCTTATGTTTGAGTACTTTATCTAGAGGTTCTAAGCGATCTCTATAAAATGAGATCAAAAATACAAATGTGTCAAATGGAGACTCATAGCTCATTTTACCTGAAGCCCAATGTAGTATATGCATATTAATGGGAATTTAAAGAAACTACTATATCAGAACTGAAGCAAGATATTTTGGAAATAATATTGATGGAGACAAGAAAATATAAATGGAAGGAGAAAATGTACCATATGCTTATATAATTCAATTTTTGTGATATTTATTTGGAAGCTGCATAAAGATCATCTTACCAGGTTATATTTTTTAGAGGAATTGTTCAATTTCACTTATTTTACTTCCTTTTAGGACGCCTAATTTCCCAGTATATTGTGAACAGTTTCTTTAAACATATAACTAATTGTGTAAGACTTAATTTTATAGTTATTCAGCGTGACATTCAATTCCCCAAAAAGGAATTTGGTACTTTTGATCCTAGTTGCTGAACCACACCCACACTGACTTTTATCTCCATTGACTCTGAAGTCTTCCACCACCAACTGGCCTTTTTTTGATCAGAAGGAGGACCCAACTCAATAGGTGGCCTTTACTGATCTTTATCTGATATGACCCACTTGGTGGGAAGTCCTGCTCAGCAACTGATGTTTGCTGGTATTAGCAGGGAGTGACTTCCTGGTGACTAATGAGCAGTCTAAAACATAAATACTCAATGGGGCCTTCAAATCTGCAAAAAAAAAATGTCAGATTTCCAATTGATTGATTTCCAAAAGCTGATCAAGCATTCACCTGACCCTGCCTATGCCAAGAAATATGGAAGAGACTCACCCAGCAAACTGACTGAGAAAGATCCATATCTGTGCACATTCCAGAGATAGATGACCCAACAAATTTGGGATATTATCAAACAATGTCATTAATATGAATGCAAGTCAAATATTACTGAAGACAGTTTAGAATGGTTGTATGAGCAAATCAAGAGGGAGTTGCCAGAAATTTAAGCCAGATTCAGAAGGGTTGTGCTATGAGTGATATTGCTGATGTCAGATGGATTTTAGCTGAAAGCACAGAATGTCAGAGAGATTTTTACTTGTGTCTATTGACTATGTCAAGGTCTTCAACTGTGTGGCTCATAAGAAAGTCTAGATAACATTGAGAAGAATGGGAATCCCCGAACAATTATATTCATTGTGCTTTTCACATGGCTTTGCTCTTTAGTATCTTCTGTTTTATAAAATTTTATTCATTTTATTCTTGTCTGGAAAATGTTAATATTTCTCCCTTAAATTTGAGGGATACTTTTCTGGATAAAGGATTCTTGTTTGGTATTTTTCCTCAAGGCATGTAATATTCCAATACTTTCTTGCCTAGATAATTTCTATTAAAATAGCTGAGGATAATCTTACTGGTTTTCCTTTATAGATGACTATTCTCCCCCACCCCCTTCCCCCAGGTTGCTGTCAGGATTCTTTCGTTTTCTTTCATGTTAAAAGGTTTGACTATGATGTGTCATAGTGATTTTCTTTTGGAGTTAATTCAGTTTAGGGTACTTTGAGTACTTTGAATGGTTATTTTCTCTTTGGTCATTATGTTAGGGACATTTTCTTCTAATATTTCTTGGACTATTTTTTTCTGTGGCTATTTTTTATTCTTTCTGTTCTGGACTATTTCTCTAACATAAATTGTTCCTTGTACTAGCAGCCCACAGAATTCTAAATTTTTCTTCACCTTTCTTTGATAGATTATTATTCTTGTATGTTGGTCTTGAGAAATTTATCTTCAAGGTCACTGAGCCATGCTTCCACTTTTCCAATTCTGCAGTTTTGTTCTTTCAGAATGTTATCTAGTTCTAATATCTTGGTAGCTGTTTTATGGATTCCCATTTGTAGCTATTGAATTATTCATAGATTTTCTTTATTTTTTAAGACTGTTCTTATAGTGCTTTTCTCAGTTCTTTGATCATCTCTTCTTTTTTTTCTCCCTGTCAAATTTTCCTCCATCTGTTTAAAGCAGCTGAAGATCATTATTGTGAACTCTCTCATGGAATTGGGTAAAGCCTTTCTCCATCTTCGATTTCTCCTGGATCTGTTTCTCTGTGTAGGCCACTTGTTTGTGCCAACCTATTTTATTTTCTAATGTACACTAAAAATGCCTCATCTCCAAGACATGATGTTTGTATATTTGTATCTGTCAGGTGATAATCAAGTGAATAGTATTCTCTGTGTTCTTGCTGTACCACATGACCCGATTGTGTGAATATAGTCTAGTATGAACTTAATTGAAGACTGGCAAATGATAAATACTATTTTCTGTCAAGCTACCAGTCTTATGGTCAGCCCCTGAAGTTTTCAGAAGGTGTAGGCTAATAACGCAAACAGCTGTCAAGAAGGGAGGAAGAAATGTGTCCTTGGAAGGTCATTCTATCATTTTATCAAGCTGGCTGCTTAAGGATAATGAGGAACATAATAATACATCAATGGATTACATGAGTACGGACCTATTAATACATTTCATTTGCTATAAAATTTGTCCCTTTATCTGAGGAGATGCTATGTGGGATACCATGCTGATGGCATTCTGTAAGTCCGCTAATGATAGTTTTGGAAGAAGCATTGCATTCCAAGAAAGCATATACATGTCTAGTAAGAAAAAAATAGCTGCCCTTTAAATAATGAAAGTGGTCCTTTGTAAACAACCTGCCACCTGATTGGTAGTTGATCTACCTGAGGAATGGTCTCATATTTGGACACTGTGTTGGTCTATGATGAAGGCACAGTGGACACTCAATAATGGCAATAGCCAAGTCAGCCTTTATTTTTCATATGAAATTTTACCAAAGGGTTAGCTCTGCATAGGAGGATTTAAACAATCAAATGGGTAGGACAACATGTACTGTGGAAACCAGTCAAGCATTTTTTCATCTATTTGTTATTCATTTGGATGTCATCTTTGGTGAGCTATTAATGTTCTTTACTCACTTTTCATTCCACTTCTTTTTACTGAGATATTTCAGTTTTCTATAGATTAACTCCCTGTCCATGGTGTCATTGCCATTTTTTGTTGTTGTTTCTAATTTGTGGGTTCTTTTTACTCTTTTAATGAGGCCTTTTGATGCATATAATATCTTATTATTGATAAGCTCCAGTCATCTATTTTTCTTCTACTGCATGTGTTTACTTTGCGATATTTGATAGTGTGTCTATGCATTGTTATAGAGCCCTTAATTTGTCCCCTATTTTCTCACTGGTGATCTTTGTAGCTCTAGATTTGACATTGAGGTTTTTCATCGCTTTGAGTTTGTTTTGTGACATAGCTCTTTTATAGCAGCTGATATCCCAAAGGCACACCACTCGACCATAAGCCTCATCCCGAAGTGGTCAGCTTTATCTCAATGAGTCAGAAGTTTTAGCTTCCCAAATTAAATACATGGAGTTATCCCACTCTGCAAGTAAGCCTCTTAGAAGAAGGCCATCAACATTGCTCACTCCATGGGCCATGAAGTCCACCACTGATGTTATTCATCTGCCACATCTCTACCATTTCTGATATTACAGCTTTCTGTCTCCTGGATCAAAGGGAGTTAATGAGCAGGAATTTCAGTGCCCAAAAGATATAGTCTACTTCTGGAGCTTTTTTCATGATGGTAATTGTGTTTTCCTTTCCTGATTTGAAGAGGGTTCATTTTATACACAGTAAGATAGCAAAACTGATCAATCCTCATGGTAGAGTTACAAGTCTTAACAAAAAATTAACCTTGTTAAGAATCACTTAGATATCCAGCCTTGTGATGGGTGGATATATAGCCCACCTCCCAGGTAGGGAAAATAACAGAAATGTGGGTGAAGGGAGAGAACAGACAGTGTAAGACACAATATAAAAACAACAATATATAACTGATCAAGGATTTATGAGGGTGGGAGAGTGTTTGGAATAAAGAGGAGTTGATACCTAGACCTCAAGTAGAAAGAAAATGTTTTGGAAATGTTGATGGCAGTATATGTAGACGTGTGCTTAATAAAATTGAATAATGGATTGTTATAAGATTTGTAAGAAGACCCCAAGAAAATGATTGATAATAAAAATAATCATTTACAACTGAATTATATGAGGGGGTACCCCAAAACAACCAGATTTCACTAGGTGGAGAGGAGCTATTGTATTATGCATTTGTCCGGTTAGTTGAGCATCCAACAACTCGCTCTGAGTTAGTGCACTCAGTGATGTCATCTAGGAAGGATCTCTCTGGTCACAGTGAATTATTGTAAAAGCAGTTTCACTTAAACCTCATTTTTTGTTTAGCAGGTTTAAGAGAACAGCATGTGGCTGTGAAATTTTGTTTCCTGCTCAAGAAAAATGCTGCAGAAACTGTAATGTTGTGATGTTGGACACAGCTTACAAGGGCAGCGATAAAGAAAAAACTCAAGTCTATGAGTGGTTTTAATGATTGAAAAAGGTGAAATGATTGATGATAGGCCTTGTTCTGGATGTCTGTCACTTTCCCAAATGGATGAAAATGTTGACTCATAGTGCATTTGGAGTTCATTCCACCAAGTCAGATTGTTAATCATGCTTTCTATTTAGAGGTTCTGGAAAGATTGTATAACAGTGTGTGACAAAAAGAGGTCATAATTTGTGGCAGACAGGGATAGGTTTTGCCACCACAACAACGCAGCTGCTCACGCAGCCATCACATTGCACCAGTTTGGGGCAAAAAAACAGCATGCTTCTCTTGCCACACACACCTTACTCATCTGACCTTGCTCTGTGCAACTTCTTTTTCTATCAGCAAATTAAGGACACAAAAGGACAGTGATTTGATGACATAGAAGAGGTGAAGAAAAACATCAGAGACGCTGTCAGTTATCCAAACAGATGAGTTTGAAAAATGTTCCCAAGAATGGAATCACAGATTTGAAAAATGTATTGGTTGTAATTGAGAATACTTTAAACGTGATAAGGTTGTTTTGTTAAATAAATAAATAGCTTCGGGGAAAAAATGCCAGGTTTTTTTGGTAGCCCCTTGTATAATCTAGTAACATTTTTATCCACCATTTCTTACCTTGAGCCATGTGGTCACAAAATAAATAAGCTCGATTTTCAAGATTCCAGCCAGTTAGTAGAGAGTTACAAGATTCTGGCTAGAAGTGCTGGAATAAATAACGCACTATGCTTCCACTGGCTACAATATGTCAGTAGATGCCTACAAGGGAAAAATGAAGTAATGTCCAAGAAAAGCAATGATATGAAGGGTAGTAGTTTACTATTTTGTTGAACATGTTAAAAAGGGAAATGGGACCTCACTTGAGAGTGGGGTGTTCTGAAAGATTTCATGTAACTATTTTGATATTTGAATAATTAACTTTATTTTTAAATATTTCACCGAAAATGACTATATTAGGAGATACATTGTTTACCATTTTAAATTTAATTTAAATGAGTGTAAGTTTGAGGCAAAAAAGAAAGTCTATAAATTCAATATGAAAAATTTAGTGAAGTTTTATAGTATCAAATATGGACTATGCAGTATTAAACATTACTAATGTGATTCCCTAACAGGTTATGCTTATTAAAAAGAAGATTTGTATCCATGTTTGTAGCAGATAAATAGCATTTAAAAATCCTGGCAAAGTTACCATATTGACAACATGAAATTTTTCCATCCAGCTGGTCATTAGGCATCTCCAACTGCCAACGTGTTTTGTAATCCATTTTAACAGTAAAAAATAATTAGCTTTATATAGATCAGAGACACCAGAGGATAATATCCAACCCAAACATCAAAATTCCAAGAAAGTGAACTCAAAGAGACATATGTCCCCACCATTCTTCATGGCAATCTTTAGTTCTGAAAACATTGTGTCAAAATATCTACTGGAATTCTGGAAAAATACTTGGCTATTCAAGATATGGTATAAATAGCAATATGTCATTAATGCACGTTGTTGTTCTTTATATAGAGTGTTCAGTAATCATTTGAAAGTAATTTTCCAAATAATCAGAAAATAATGGTTTCAATGTTAGGATCAATTTCTCAAGATTGAATTACATGTGTCTAACACACTTTATACATAAGATAAATATTATATGACATATTGTCTGATTAATCTAATATAAATCTTGCACCGCGGGTTATATAATATATCATATTATATGTATGTGTTATGTATGTGTTATGTACATACATATACATATATATTATGCATGTGTTTCAATTATATACATGGATGCATTCAGATTTTTTAGTACATAAATTATGTTTCTTTTAAAGTGAAGAAGAGTGGGATGCTTAAATACAGTCTGAGACATCATTTTTACTCTTGAGGTATTTCTTGCAGAATGCTAAGGCATCAATATGTAACATATTTAAGTCTCCTTTAAGGAGAATCTATTTATTCTTAAGTCCACTACACCAGGACAAGATTTCCGCCTTCGTGGGATATAACCTTAGAGAGTATCTAGTAGGTATGATTGCCAGCTGCCCCCCAAACTCTTTTTATGTGTTAGCATTCGTAATAGTTTTAAGAGAAACAGTAGTCTAAGCAGCAAACTGATGGTAAAATTATGCATGAGACAAGGTAGCATGCATGATATAACTTTTCAGTCATAGAGAAAGAAATAATCTTACCATAAATGTCATATCTAATAGTTTAAGTTGCTTTGCAACAAATTAGGTTGAGGAAGGACAATATTTAAATATGTTTGTTATATGAAATATGGAATCTGTTTGGTTTAAAATGTACCCATTGGAAACTTGTTTGGCAGAACAAGTCCAAGATGCCAACTATGAATCTCAGCTTATAACTTGTCAGAGGTCATGATGGCCACTCTAATGAGACTTGTGAGGTTACCATCTACTGACAAATTCTTCATTGGCCACTCCATGAAAAAAAACTGTATTGCTCACAATGCATGGCATTATCTAGGACCAGACTATGAGAAACAAGGCACCCTTGTTTTGCTCCCACACTTTGTCACAGCCCTCCATGTTCCCAAGGTTGTGAGTATAGTCTGAAAGTGAGGTAGCAGGGTAGGACTGCTGCACCTCATGGTATGCTAATGAAAGGAGGGCTCCAGGTTCCCTATGGTTCTCAGGTGCCCAAAGTAGATAGAAATCAAGATTATTAATTCTAAGGTATTAGATATAGATAATACTTTGAAGTATCACAGTAATAGAATTGAAAGAATCAAAATATTGATTAGCAGTCTTAAAGATAAATATCTCAATATTTATGAGAAGAATGAATTAAAAAACAAACACAGCTGAAGAAAGTCTTAAAATTAGGTGGGGCACTATTGAGAGGATTACTATATGTATGATAGAAATTGAAGAGCAGGAAGAAAAAGAGAAAAAAAAACACATGAAGAAAATAGTCCAAGAGCTAATGAAAGAAAACTTCCTTAACATCACGAAAGAGGAGAAAATAACCATTCAAAAAGCTAAAGGAACTCTAAATTGGATATACTTTAAAAGAAAATCATAATATAACCAAACGTTCTAATATCAAAGGTAAGGAAAGAATTGAGAGTAGCTCAAGAAACATGCAAATTTTGAAAGGGGAACCAATAAGACAGAGCTCTGAATTTTCCACTGAAACCATGGAGGTTGAAGGCAATGGGTCATCATTCATAATTTTTTTCAATCCCAATCAAAATCTTTATTGTTTGAGTCTGGGTTGAATACAGAAATAAATTCCTTGACACTCTTATAGGTGTAAAAAAGTACCTTTATATCAAAGAGTAATTTTATATTAAGAAAACAGCCTAGTCTGGATCAAATTCATAAGTCTGATATTAGTCCATAAGTCCAATACTAGTCCATAAATCTTTCTTCAGATTCACACAGTCACATGCAACAATGAAAAATGCAGGAAGATTGTAGGCCAGTGCGTGAAAAGTCTTGTGGATCCATTGGCAATGGAAGCATCTCAGGGCAGGCGTGGGTCTCCATGTAGCTCCTCCAGCTTTCCAAATGTGGCTCTTCAGCAGGAAGGTAAGGCAGAGAGATAGGGTGTTTTGCCTGACTCCAGGGAAAAAGAGTAAGAGTAAGTGGCCAGAATCATCATGAGAAGGCCACACCCATAAGGAGGCATCATCAGACTGTGACCTGAATGACAGGCTAAATTCCACCCTTTCACTCTTCATACCCTCAAGTTGACAGAAGATGATGTAACTGTCATTCATATATTGGGAAATTGTCCATAGGATATGAAGGATAATTAAATATATTTCCAGCTAAAGAGAAATTAGAGGAATCTGTAATAATAAAACCAACCTGAATTCCTGTTCAAGACCGCCAACTGGCCACAAGGACAGTAATCCCTTTCCAAGAACCACGAGGAAGACATGAGGAAAGAGAGAATGGGGTGCAAGCATTCGTGGAGAACAATTCAAGCCTCCTTGAAGTTCAGGGATTGCGGGCATGGCAGAGGGTAAAGGGAAAGGGATATACCTAGCCCTTCTCCCTGTTGGGCCAAGCCACTGATCTCATGGAGGACTTGAGAGGCTGCTTAACCTCCCATTTGATGCACACACAATGCACTTGGTTTCCATACTGCCTTCATATCCTACACATCACTTTGCTAGTGAGCACCTCTGGGCTGGCAAGTACTACAGCTGGCGAGTGCTTCTCAGCTGATGAAAACCCCAGTTGACAAGTGCCCCAGCTGGTGAGTGCCGTCAGCTGTCAAACGCTCCTTAGTCTGTGAGCCATGCATGGCGAGTGCCCTGGCTGGCCAGGATCCCTCTGATAACACATGGGTCCTATACACTGAGTTCAGACAGCTTGAGGAAGAGCCCTAAATTTCAGCTGAAGTGACAGCTGACCAGAAAGCTTGTGCTACTTCTCTGTGCTAGCCATCCAAAGAAATTACCTTTTCTCGGGGAAGGTACCAGGCATGATCCCCTCTCTCCATCCACCCATGGAGACCACCCTCAATTGAACAGCAAGAACTGAGTCCCCTCTGACCCGGGCCACTTGAACGCTATTCCTTTAGACAGTCAGCAACAATTAGTCTCAATCTGTCTCGCAAATTACAAGAACTCCAGTCTCTTAGCTCCAGAAGTCTTCTACCCAAACCTTCTTGCCTCTAGCTCAACCTAGCCAGACCAGTACAAACACCCAAAAGAGGAGAGCCACTTGCTCCTAGGAATGACTTCCAATTGCTCAAAAAAATCTCTGCTCTTCATGTTCTTGAACTCACAACTCTTGACTCACAACTATTTTTGTTTCCTTTTTCCTCCCCTTCTTTGAACAAAAATCTTGTACTGTTTTGATAATCTCTTTACCATCAGTATGATTCTCTTTTCATGTATTTCAATAAAAATATTTTTCTTAATCACTGCAAGTCTTATGTCAGCAAGAACCTAATCTTTCTTAAACACCTTATTAAGACCACCTCAGGTCATTCAGAGTAATACTGCATTCCTGGAACTTCTTGTGCCTCACCCCTTCACCCCTGAGGCACTCAAACAAAAGGTAGCAGAACTGCCACCTCCTCTTGTTCTCTTTTCAGAGACCACTGCCTTTTGAAAGGTGTGAGCCCTATCCACTCCACATTCACCCAACCCAAGATCTGTTAAGCCTTTCTACCTTCCAAACTACCTCCTCTTCTTCTTCTTCTTCTTCTTCTTCTTCTTCTTCTTCTTCTTCTTCTTCTTCTTCTTCTTCTTCTTCTTCTTCTTCTCTCTCTCTCTCTCTCTCTCTCTCTCTCTCTCTCTCTCTCCTCATTCTCATTGTTTAGGAAAAAAAATGTTGTACTAGTTTTATAATTCCTTTTGAATCAATGCTATGCTGTCTATCGGTCCTCTCAGCACAAATATTTTAGCTGTTACTTCTACAATCTTCAAGATAGCAATATCCCTGTCTGCCAGATAACACTTTATTTAGATCTACGGTTCCCAACCTGTGGGTCCCGACTCCTTTGGGGGTAGAATGGACTTTTCACAGGGCTCAGCTGATTCATACCAGTAGCAAAATTACAGTTATGAAGTAGAAACCGAAATAGTTTTATGGTTAGTGGAGGGGGGTCACCACAACATGAGCAACTGTATTCAAGGATCATGCCATTAGGAAGGCTAAGAGCCAATGATTTAGACCATCCTAGACTACCTCAGGCCATTCAGAGCAATAGCCTGCCCGCTGACACCATTCATCCCTTGCCTCCGCCACCTTGGGCCAGCCCAATGAAAAGTACACAGTCCTGCTACCTCCTCTTCAAATTTCTCAGAAACACTTGCAAATCTTGGAAGGTATGAGCTCCACCCCCTTCACACTCACTCAGCCCAGAACTGCTCTGAGAAACTTACTGTATCCCACTGGGTAGACTAGAGAAACAAATTCATAAATAGATATATGTGTACAAGAGGGAGTTTTATATAAAAGGTAATTGTACATTAAGAAAGCATCCCAAACAAATTCAGTCCAAGCCCATAAGTCCGATATTAGTCCATATGTCCCATACCAATATGTAAAATCCTCTTCAGACTAACAAAGCAGATGCAATGGCACTGAGTGCCAGATGATCACAGACTAGTGAGTAAAAATTCTTTGGGTCCAGTGGCATTGAAAGCATCTCATCAGTGTCAGCGATCTCCATGTGACTTCTTCAGTTCCCAGGGCAAGGGGTCTATCAGAGTAGTGCCATGTGTCTTGGAAGTAGAGTGTCTCTCAGAAGTAAGCACAGAGAGAGACTCTCTCCTGCCTCCAAAGAGGGAAAACTGGACATTGCAGAATTCTTAGGAGAAGACCATGCCCACATAGAGGCTTCATTGGCTATGACCCAATTGACAGACTAGACTCCATCACTTCACTCTTAATCTTCTCAAGTCCAAAATTGACACCAGATTATGTAGCTACCACACCTGTCATCTCACTCCATCCTCTCAACTTCAGGTACTGATTCCAATATAATAAAAGAAAAAGCCACCGAAAATACAAAGGAGACCAAAGAAAGCCAAAGAACAATGTGGGACACAATTAAGAACAACCAACAACTTATAAATATTCCAGAATTGGAGGAACAAATAAATTCACAGAATAGTACAAGAATTCCTGAAAGAAAAAAAATTCCTCCCGGCATAATGGATGAAAATATAGCTACCCAGGAAACTCAGAGAACCACAATAAAAATGAGCCCCCAAAGTAAAACACCATGGCAAGTGCTGATAAAATTCTGCAACACCAAAGACCAAGAAAAAAATCTGAGAACAGCCAGAGAACAACAGTCGCACACAAAGGGGCAGAAATTATAAGAAGCTTAGCTTTTTGAAGAGAAACCATACAGGCAAGAGGACAATGAAGCATCACATATCAGATCTTAATGGAAAAATCTGTCAGTCAAAAATCATGAATCCAACAAAGTTAACACTCAAATAAGAGGGTGAAATAAAAATATCCCAAGACACGGAGAAATTAAAGGAAAATTCAAACACAAGACCACCATTACAAAAAAATTCTAAGTGGAGTTCTATGGCCAAAAGTCAGCAACAGCAGAACACAAACCTAAGACCAACATACAAGGCAATTTCTGATAAAACCCAACACAATCAAATCAGTATCCAAAGCAAAACAGAAATACAGAAAGAAACTAATCTCTTCACCTACACATAAACACACAAATCAAAATGACAGGAACAAACCCACATATATCAATAAGGTCACTTAACAGTAATGAACTAACTGCATGAATAAATAGACATAGAATAGCAGACTGGATAACAACAAAAACCATCAATATTCTGCTTACAAGAAACACATCTCAGATACAAAGACAAAAACATTAAAAATGAAAAGCTGGACAAAATAATATGAAGAAAATGACAACAAAAAAGCAGATGTATAATGTTAATCTCTGAAAAAATAGGCTTCAAGGCAAAAACATACGAGATATAAGAATTTTCACTACATAATGATAGAAGAAACAATAAACTGAGGACATAACCATGATAAACACATATATACACACAACAAAAGACCCTTGAGATACATTAATCATATCTTCACAAAATTAAAGAGAGAAATTGACAGTTTGAAAATAGTAATGGGATACTCCAACACATTACTCCCAAGGTAAGACAGGTGGTCAGAAAAGACAAACAAGGGTTAAACAACACAATCAACCAACGCAAGCTCTTAGATATATACAGAACACTCCAGTCAAAATCCACATGTTAGGCTACATAGCAAGCCTCATGAAACCCCAAAAAATCCTGTAAGTCATCTTCTCAGATCCCAATGCTATAAAGCTGGAAATCAACATTAGAAGGACAGAAACAAAGAAACGCATGAAGAATGAACAAGAAACTACTTTAAAATAGCTGGGTACAAGCCAAATAAGGGATGAAAATTTAAAATACCTCGAAACAAATTAGAATTATAACAACATATCAAAACCTTGGCACAGAACAAAAACAGTTATTGGGGGTCAATTTATAGCAGTCAATGGCCACATGGAATAAAAAAGGAGAAATTAAAGATCAACACTTTAACACAATACCTGCATCTGGAACACAGCAACAACTTAAAGCCTGCAGCAATAAAAAGAAAGAAATCATAGACTCATGCAGAAATAAACGAACTAGAAGCACAACAAACAAAAATGTGCAAAATAAAGACAAGAAGTTGGTTCTTTGAAAGAATTGGCAGATGATATCAAACTTAACAAAGGAAAAAAATAAAATATATAAATAATTTGAAATAAAAAGGTGATACCATACCAGATACAAAGGAAACAAAAGGGACAATGACACACCAACTACTATGAAAGACTTCACTCCAAAGAGTTTGATAACTTAGAATAAATTGACAATTACCTAGAAATACACCATCAACCCAAATTAATGTAGACAGATACAGCAAATCTCAACAAACCCACAAGAGCAGAAGAAATTAAAGAGGTCATCAAGAAACTTCCAAACAAGAAAATCCTTGAACTACATGGCTTCAGGGGAATTCTACCAAGTATTCAGTGAAAACTTGTCACCAATACTACACAAATTATTCTAGAATATATTAAAGGACAACAAAATTCTAAATCCATTCTATGAAGCAAGCATAACCCTGATACCCAAACCAGGAAAAGACCTATAAAAGCAGAAAATTACAGATCCAAATCCCTTTTGGACTAAGAAAATAGTGCCCTCAGCAATATTCTGGAAAATATAATCCAACAAGATCTAAAAAAATAATAAATTTTGAATGAATGAGGAAGCATAACACAAAAGAACGGAAAAAGGGCTGTTGTAACTATATTAATATTTTAAAGCAAAAGTATTAAAAGTATAGTCAGTTTGGAATAATAAGTTTTATTCCATCAGAAATATATGCCAAAACTCTCAATCAACATGCACATTTGTATAGTCTTCTGTTATACAAAGCAAAAATTGACAGAGATAAAATGAAAAATATACAAATCCTCAAAAAATAATAATTCGCCATGGTCAAGTGGGATTCATATAAGGGATTCAAGGATGTTTCAAAATTAGAAAAACAACCAATGTAACCAAAGGCATAAATAAGGCATAAACGAGAATCATATGATCATATCAATGCATCCAGAAAAAAGCATTTGGCAAAATAAAACACCCATTTCTGATAAAAACACTCAACAAAATAGATATAGAATGAAACTTCCTCAAAATGAAAAAGGTCATATATGAAAAACCAACAGAAAACCTCATGCTCAAAGGAGAAAGCTGGAAGCTTTTTTCCTTGAAAACAGGCATCAGACAAGTATGCCCCTGTCCCTACTCTTATTCAAAATGGTGAGGAAAGGCTTAGATGCATAAGACAACAAAAAGAAATGAAGGGAATGCAATTGGGCAAAGAAGAAATAAAACTCCTTATAATTGCAGATGATATGATTCTACATATAGAGACCTAGAAGAACTCCAATAAAATGATTGTTGGAAACAATCAGACAAATAGCAGGACACAAAGATAATTATCAGCAATCAACTGGATTCCTACATATCAGCAAAGAAAGCTCTGAAAAAAGAGAGTAAGATAAAAAATACTATCGACAATAACTACACAAAAGGTGACATATTTAGGAATAAACATAAACAAAGGAACAAAATATTTACACAAAGAAAATTACCGAACACTATTATAAGAAACCAATAATGAATGACTTACAAACATGGAAGAATACCCTATGGTAATGGATAGACAGATGCAATATTGTGGAAATGCCAGTACTGTCTAAAGCAATCAATAGATACAATGAAATTCTTATACAAATCCCAACTTCATTCTTTAAAGAAATGGTAAAACTAATGACCAACTTCATGTGGAGAGTAAAGAGACCAGGATAAGCACAGAACTTCTTCAAAAGAAGAACCAGGTAGGAGACCTCACACTACCTGACCTTAAAAACTACTGCACAGCCACAGTAGTCAAAACAACTTGGTGCTTGTACAATGATAAATACATAGGCCCATAGAAGAGAACAGAAATCACAGAATAAAGTGTATTGACTTACAGGCAACTGATTTTTGACAAAGGACCAAAAATAAAAAACTTCAAATGCAATAGGGAGAGCCTCTTCAACAAATGGTGTTGGCAAAATTGAATTTCCGTCTAAAGAAGAATGAAATAAGAGTCATTTCTCTCCCAATGCACAAAAACAATTTCAAGATGAAATAAAGACTTAAATGTAATCCCTAAAGCTATAAGGGTCATCAATGGGAAAACTGAGACGAACCTAAGGGCCTTCTTGAAGGGCATACACAGACTATCAGATGTAGTAAAGGAAGCACACACAGGAGAAGACAAAATACATTACTGGGACCAAAAATAAAACACTTACTCACAACAAAAGACTTCATCAAAGGAGCAAACCGAGAGCTCACAGATTGGAAAACCAAACCAAACCAAACCAACTCTTTAGCAATGACACAATGGACAAGGGTCTAATTACCCCAGCTAATAGACAAGGGTCTATTAGACAAGGGTCTAATTACAACAGCTCCATAGAGAATAGCGTATGATTCAATGTAAAAACAGGGCAAAAGACAGGGATAGACCGTCGACCAAAATAACCCCCCAAATGGCGAAAAACACATGAAAAAATAATGATGATCAGTAACCATTTGGGAGATGCTAATAAAATCTATGATGAGATACCACCACACATTTACAAATGATAGCCCAGTTTAAACAAAAAAAAAAACCCAACAAATATCAGAGACGATGTGGACAGATTGGAACGCTTACACACTCTAAGTTGGCTTAGAAACATATACAACTGTAGGAAGCAATGTGGTGTGACCTAAAACATCTGAGAATGGAACTCCTATATTATTCATGAATACCAATACTGCTACTGGGCATATACCTCAATGAGGTAAGAGACACAATACAATACAAACAGATGTATGCTGTCCCATGTTTATGACAGCACAGTTCACAATCATATGAAGCTGGAAACAGCCCCAACACCAATCAGTAGAAGAATGGAAAAAGGAATTCTGGTACATACATACAATGGAATACTTTCTCAAAAAAATAAAGAAATAAAACCAAACTCACTGCCATTTAATTGAGTCAGACTCCCAGTGACCCTGTAGGATAGGGTAGAACTGTCTCTGTGGGTTTTTGAGCCTGCAACTCTACAAGAATAGAAAATCCTGTCATTCTCCCTTAGAGTGGGCTGGTGGATTTGAACTGTTGACTTTATGGATTGGAGCCCAATGTATAACCACTATACCACCAGGGTTCCTCTGGAATACTATGCAGCCCTAAAAAATAGTTACACAATCACAAAACATCTCATGGCATTTCTGGACCTGGAATCCGTTGAGTGGAATTAGCCAAGTACAAAAGGACACATATTGTATGAGAGCAGTACTATAAAAATAAACAGCTAAACAATGGCAAGCTCCTGTTGTCAAGCAGTCTAATCTTATATTCCAGTTCCAAGAAGCAAGGTAGTATTCCTGCCTAGATTTCATGGGTCCTATACTATATCCTTATTTGGATATCTTTAAAACCACTCCAACAGCGGAGGCCTCCCCTCAGTTAGGCCAGTTTCTCATGATTCCCAGAGAGGAAAACGACCATTAAGTTCCTGACATACAACATGATTATATGGTCACCTCAAATTAATGGACCCTCATACTGGAGTGATGATAGAACTTAGTGGAAACTCAAATCAAGAGGAGGTAGGGTGGAGGGCATGTCTGTCCCGCAAGGCAACTATGTTTCCGTTGATGGGTAAACTGAGAGGGATAGCATACCATTGGGGGTGGGGAGAATGTGTAATATGATGTATATAGACAAAACTGGGAATATAAGCTTGGTGCAACGTATTTTATAAGACACTTAAGAAAAAGACATTTTGGCCTAGTTTGTATTCAACCCTTTGTGACCAAGCATCATGTAGTTTTCCAAAATATGGTCTCTCCTGACAACATATCCAAAGTATGAGAGAGAAGTCATGCCATCTTACCTTTAAGGAGCATTCTGGCTATACTTATTCCAAAAAAAATATTTGGTTGTTCTTTTGATAGTCCATGATAATTTCATTATTCTTCACTAACACCATAATTCAAATACATAGATTATTTTTCTGTCCCTCTTTATTCAATGCCCACCTGCCACATGCTTATGAAGCAATAGAAAATATCATGGCTTGGGTCAGGCATACCTTAGTTCTTAAAGTAACATCCTTACTTTTCAACACCTAAAAGGGGTCTTGTGCCATAGATTTACCTAAAACAACCTGTCATTACATCTGCTGATTGCTGCTTCTATGGTCATTGATTGTGGATCCAACCAAGATGGAATGCTTGTTAAATTTCAACCGTTTCTCCATTTATCATAACGTTGCCTATTGGTTCTGTTGTGAGGATTTTTATTTTCTTTGCATTGAGTTGTAATACATACTGAAGGCTGCCATTGTGGTTCTCCATCAGCTAGTGCTTCCCGTCTTCTGCACATTCAGCAAGCAATGCTGTGTCATCTGCATATTGAAAGTTGTTAATAAGTCTTCCTAAAATCCTGGTACCTCATCTTCTTCATAGAACCCTGATTCTCTAATTAATTTTTGAGTATTCAGATTTAATAAATATGGTGAGAAGGTACAACACTGATGCACACCTTTATCTATCTTAAAGCATGAAGTATTCTCTTGTTCTTGATCCATCTACAATTTATGCATGAGTACAATGAAGTATTCTGGAATTCACATGTTTGTATTGGTAGTTTGTTATGAACCACACAGTAAAATGCCTTGATATACCTATATACTCAAGTATAAGCCGACCCAAATATCAGCCAAGGCACCTATTTTACCTCAAAATCTGCCTTAAAAATGTGCTGAAAAACTCGGCTTATACTTTGAGTATATACGGTAGTTAATAAAACACAAGTAAACATATATGGTATTCTCTGCGTTGAGAGTTATCCGACATCAACAATGATATCCCTTGTCCCACATCCTCTGCTGAATAATCCAGGCTGAACTTCTGGAAACTCCCTTTCAATGTACCAATGCAACCATTGCTGGATGATCATCAGAAATATTTTGCTTCCATGTGATATTAATATTATTGTTCTATAATTTGAGCATTCTGATGGGTACAAATAAGTATCCCTTCCAGTCAGTTGGCCAAGGAATTTTCTTCCAAATTTCCAGGTGTATATCAGTGGGTGCTTCCAATGCTTCTTCAGATTGTTGAAATATTTCAATGTATATTTCATCAATTTCTGGAGGCTTCTTTTTGACTAATGCATTCAATACAACTTGAATTTTTTTCCTTCAGCACAGTTGGTTCTTATTCATAGACTACCTCCTGAAATTGTAGAATATCCACTATTTCTCTTTTTTCAGTGATTCTGTGTATTCTTTCTATCTCCTTTTTTTTTGCAGCATTCCATATTGTGCCCTTAGAAACTTCAATAATGCAACTGAAAAAGTAGACTTATTTCTTTAGTTCATTGAGTTTAAAATATGCTTACCATGTTCTTCCTCTTTTTGGTTTTCTAACTCTATGTCCTTGCATATTATTTTACTTTATCTTCATGAGCTGCCATTTGAAATTTCCAGTTCAGTTCTTTGACTCCATTATTTCTTCCATTTGTCTTAGCTACTCTAAAGCAAGTTTCAGAGCACTTGCTGATGAAGATCAAGGATTACAACCTTTTACAATGATGAGAACTCCTTATAAAGGAGACCAAAATCCTCACAACTGGACTCATAGTTAACATCATGATAAACAGAAAAAAATGATTGAAGGTTTCAAGGATTTTATCATGATTGTATCCACAATCAATATTCAAGGGAACTGCAGTCAAAAGACCAAAAGATGCATTGCATTGGGCAAATCCGCTGCACAAAACCTCTTTGAATGTTAAAAAGCATGGATTTTACTTAGAGGCTAAGGTGTGCCTCGCCTAAGCCATGTTATTTTCAATTGCCTCATGGGCATGTGACCAGTGCTTCTTAGAGGGAATAATGGAGACATTTCATCTTACATACTTTGGAAATATTGTCAGAAGAGACCAATACCTGTGGAAGGAATTCATGCTATAGAGGCAAAGAAAAAAAAATGTAAGGTCCTCAAAGAGATGGATTGACACAGTGGCTGAAACAATGGGCTCAAGCATAAGAATCATTGTGAGCATGGTGGAGGATTAGGCAGGGTTTCCTTCTATTGTGTATAGAGTTGCTATGAGTTGTAACTGACTGGACAACACCTAACAAGTGCTATATGATGAAGAGTGAGTTACAGAGTCTCTTCCAGCATCCGCTTTTTTTCTTCTTTCAGAGCCATTTTATTGGGAGTTAATACAGCTACCATATCATTCCATAGTTCAATCATATCAAGCAGTGTAGTACAACCTGCCCCACCAGCTACACCACTGTACACCACGCCCCCTCTCAGAAACCCTTATTTTACTTTCTATCCCTATAGGTTCAACAAGCCTGTGCTTCATGTACCGAAAAATAGAAAAAAAAACATATAACACAACTTCAAGAAGGCAACCCCTAATGACATAACACATCTGAGATAAGCCCTAACATGAACAACAGCAACAACAAAAATACAGAAAATGCTGAAAGCCAGATCAGGCCCAGAGCGCATCAGAAGTAGGATCAACTGACACATTTTAACGGTTCAAATCAGGTTTGTCCCTTTGATCTTCAGTACTCATCTCTCCCAGGCACTCTGTTTAGTAAACACATTCCTCCCACCCCTCCATAATGGACCGAGGGAGATCACCAGAAGCTTATTTCCTATGTAGTTCCCACAAATGTATCTTGCTGTCTCTCTGTTATCCATAGCCTTCTGCAAACAGATTCTCAGAATTTGGGCTCTGATACCAATCCATCCAATTTTGTATTGTATGATTTACAATCCTTCAGTGACTGATAATGAATGATGTATGTATGTTTCTTGCTTGTAGACTTAGTTCACATCTCACTTAGATGGCTCTTTGTTTGGAGACAAGCCTTTAAGACCCCAGACACTATTTTTTCTGACAGCCAGACATCACCTAATTTCTTCGCCACATTTTTCTTTAGCACCCATATTTTCTGTGTTCCCTTACTGAGGGAAAGTATCAAGCAGGGCCATGTTGTAAGAACTAATTGTTCTTAAATTGGAGCTAGGATTTAGTGCGAACTCCAAACCCATTCCTGTAGCTATGCTTTTTTATTTGTTTGTTTGTTTTGTTTAATTTCATTTTATCTGCCTTGGGCTCCCTCTCAAATCATCCCCGTTACTTTAGAGTAGATGGTCTTATCTACCATACCCCTGGAGCATAAATATCTTCTGTTAATACTGTCTTTGGTTAATCCCTGGTACTAATTTTTTGAAGCTCAGTTTAAAGGGCTAATGCAGGCTAACTCCATATTGCAGTACCTGAATTATTCACTTGTACAGAATCAATTTTTTGTGGCTGTACATTATTTACAAAAAACAGTGGGGGTTAATTGTCAGGGAAATTTTGCAGTAACATCCACTGAGAATGTCAGTCACAGGTTTGCCAGAGTAATACATGCTTTAATACAGCAAAAAGAGCATTGATGTAGCAAGAGCATGTGTGTCAACCTAACACCAGTTCAACAATCTTGGAACAGTTGTCTTCTGCTTCCTCAGACACCATGAATTTTCCATCTTAATTCCTCAGATTACAAGTGTGTCTGAGGTAGGGTCCAGTTCACCCAGGGGATTTTTCAAATCTGATCTCATGATGCAACCTCTGGAGCGTGTTGTGTGCCTTGAAGTTCCAGGATTCAATGTCTCAGCACTCCACAGCACCCAGCCTGGGTCTCCAGGATGCATTCAGAAGCCTAAGTCAATGTGACCCATTCAGGCATAACACCAGGTACACTCCCCCACCCCTAAGGTCCCCCAAAGCTTTTTCACTTATTCTTTCCCTAACTGGAGGTGGGTCCTTCCGCTTTTCCTACCAACAATCATGCATTTGTGTTCCCCAGATGTGTTCACTCCCTTTCTTGTCTCATGACTTGATTTTCCCGTCAGGTCCCCCATCCCTTTGATAGGGCTGTCTACCTGTCTGGGGGGACCTCATCATAGCTTTGTATGGCAGCCACTCAGTAGAAAACATCCCCTTCCACTCCCTTAACCATTTGATCCCGGCTGACATGAGGCACCCTCCTGCAAAGTGACCTTTAAGATACCTAGCTAGAGAGGATAGTGCGTGGTTCATTGACACCAGTCAGGCTCTCTACCAGGCTATCTGCCCCAGCACCCCTGGCCAGCATACCCAATTCAGCATCTACTTTGATCTTTTGTTGCCTTTTCAGTGACCTTTTTCCTTCTTCATGAATGATGATCTTGATGACCTCCCACAGCTCATCAGATTTTCTGTCATTAGTGTTCTGTGAAGCAATTCTGTGATTGAGAAGTTCTTGAAATTCAGGTGGGACACATTCACAGGTGTATTTTGGCTCTTGTGGACATGTTTTCATTTTCTTCAGCTTCAACCTGAACTTACATATGGTCTGTTGCACATCAGCCTTGTTTGGGCTGTTAATATTGAGCTTCTCCACCATCCCTTCCCATAGATGTCAATATGATTCCTGTCCATTCTGACTGGAGAAGTTCATGTGCATAGTAGTCATTTGTGCTGTGGAAAAATGCATTTGCCAAGAAGTTGTTGGCCTTGCAAAATTCTATCATATGATCTTCAACTTCTTTTCTATCACCAAGACGATGTTTCCAACTATTGTTCCTTCCTTCCTCTTTGTTTCCAGCCTTTATATTCCAATCACCAATAATTATCAATGCATCCTGATTGCATGTTTGATCAAAAATTTCATCTTTCTTGGCAACTTTTACATATGTACTCTGAATCATTATGTCTTGATCCTATGTCCTCTAAAGAAAAGTCTCATCTCATATCCAGTGGTCATGGTCACAGGGTCCACAAGCACTCACAGCCTAGTCTAGAAAAGTAAGACTGGTGGTTTATTCCTGGGACCAGAGAACTGATGAAACTTTGGAGCATATATAAAATGCAAAACTGAACTTGCTTATTTCTTTCTGGTACAGAGTGCCAATGATAAGGGAGAAAAAATAGGCATGCTGTTATTTATATTGATCATTGATAAATGCAGAATTCTTAAATCTGAAAGTAGAATTTAGTCATCAAAACACATAAAATCTTGAAAGTGGAATGATAAGTAATTATTTCATCTGCCATTTTCAATAGATAACAAATCCAATGGCATTACCTCTTTTTGTTTGGAAACAGATTCCATGATAGAGAATGCCTACTAGATATAAGTAACAAATAGTGAATCAAACTTGTGAATAGTATTAAGACAGAAAAGAATAAACTTCTCAAAGCTTATTTTTCCTATATATTCTATTTTCACTATTTAAAATTATCCTATAATAAATATTTTTGCATATACAACTTTGTCACGTGCTCTGATGGTTTTCTTTGTCTAGATTAGCAAAAGTGTAATTTTCATGTCAAAAGATGTGAATTATTTTAACACTTTTAGTATAAGGAATCAAATTAATTTCTACTATGGTAATAAAAGAATATTACCATATACCCAGGGACCATTGACACTGCACCTGCTCTAATATTTAATACTTATCTAATTCTTGTCATTTCACTAAAATAATTTTGCCTAATTGTCAGCAAAGGTTATATTCTGTTATTAATTATAGAAAATGTTCTTTCTTTTATATTTATTCGTTGAACTTTGCAACGTGGACTGTTTGCCTTTGCTCGCTTTTTTCTTGGATGCTTACCTTATACTTATTACCAATATTAATTTTGTCTTCGGAAAAATGTGAACATTTACCCAACTCATATTTTGCCACTTCATTTTACTTAGAGTGGTCCTCATACACAGAACCTTAAGTATTTGTGTAAATTTTTAATTTGTTTCTTCACTTGATATTCTTGTTCTTTTAAAAATATTATTTAATCTTGTTTTAGTGAAACCTTGCACAGTAAATTAGGCACCCATTAGACAATTTATCTACAAATTGTTCAATGACAATAAATACATTTTTCACAATGTGTCAACATTCCCTTTAATTGTGTCTAGTTGTTCCTATTCCAATGCTACAGTTTCCCTTATATTTTCATTTTTCCTTTAAAGCAATTATTGATCTTTTGTTCTCATACAGACTCTCGCCTTCCCATGACGAAGCATTCAACTGGGATATACCAATCTGTCATTTCTCTAAAGTGTCACCTCAATGGTTAATTTTGGTTCAAAATTGAAAGACAATCTCAACTTTATAGTCTCTGAAAGTGGGCATTTGAAGATTTTGTGTTCTATTCCATCGGTTTCTCCCATTCTTTCCATCTAATTTTGGTTAGTGGTGGTGGTTACTGTTGTTAGGTGCCATCGATTTTGTTACAATCCATTCCGAATCTATGTACAGTAGATGGAGCCACTGCATGACCCTGCACCATCCTTACAATTGTTCTTATTCCTGAGCCATGGCGGCAGCCATGGTTCCAATCCACCTCATTGCAGTGGCAACGAAGTACTATCCAGTTCTACTCTCTGTAGTTTGTGCATACCATTTTCCCTGAATACTAATTTCTTCTTTGACAATTTGGTTTACTGCTTTATCTTTTGCTCCTGATAAGTAGAGACCAATGGTAGTATCTTAGAGGGCTGCTCACAATTGTTAAAGACCTCAAACACTGCTCATCTTGCTAGAACTAATTTCATAAGGTCTTTTTTATGCCTGAGAAGTATCTGTGCATTTTCCTGTATGAATATATATGTTTCAAGGCACATATTCATGTGTATACATACATGTGATACTTCTATCTGTACACATATTAATATACACTTGTATGAAGGAATATCCCCCAAAATTGATTTTTTTCAAAGATACGTATATAAATGATTCTACAAAACAACTTTTTACCTTCAAAGTCCTCTCCATTACACTTAATAAGTTTGTCATATATGCAATTCCATTATTGGATCGCTGACAGCACGTCCTTGGATTTTTTTCTTCACCTCTTCTATGGCATCAAATCACTGTCCTTTCATGTCCCTCTGCATTCTTGGAAACAAAAAGAAGCTGCACGGAGGAAGGTCACATGAGTAAAGTTTATGGGGCAAAAGAGGCATACCATTTTTTGCCAAAAACTGGAGAACTGAAATGGCTACATGAACAGGTGCATTGACGTGGTGAAAAACCAGTGACCTGTCTGCCACAAATCAAGCTTCTTTGGTTGTACACTGTTATGCAATCTTTTCAGAATCTCTACATAGAAAGCTTGACCTGATGGAACGAGTTACATTTTCTTTCAGTCTGGAAGTTGGTGGACCTCCAGTACGAGGTTGGTTATCAGTCGACATTTCCCTTATTTGAAATGAGAAAATCAGTGATACACTTGACTTTTTCCCACAGTGCTGTTCTTATAAACTGTGTTTAACGTCACAACAGTTTCTGCAGCATTTTTCCCAAGCAGGAAGTAACTTCACGGACACACACAGTTCTCTTAAATCAGCCACCACAGAAAATGAGGTTTGAAGAAACCAAAAAAATAACTGCGACCAGAGAAAACCTCCCCAAGTATGCCACTGCATGCACTGAGACGTTGCTGGATGCTCACCACGTGGGTAAAAATGCCTACTACGAAGGCTCTATGCCACCCCACGCAATTCTGGTTTTATGTTTGGGTAGCCCTTCATATGTAGGCACACACATATGTAAATACACATATATCATATGTGATCATACAGTCCCTTTGTAGTCATTATTTGTTCTTTTGAAAAACTATCATGTTCTTTAGCTTAATTTTTTATTGTGCACATCATAGTGGCACTGTTTATTTACACCACTTATGGACTTACTTATCACATCACCAAGATGAACAGGTATCTATGATCTAGGGCATAGCTTCCCAAATTTGTATCGTCTGCCGCCCCTTTTCAGAAAAAAAAATCACTCAGTATTACCCTGACAATTAAAAACATTTGTATGATATTTAGTCCAGGATAGAATGTAGGCATCTGATTTTGCAGAACACATTGATTGTTCTAGCACCCACAAAGAGGGCGGTATCACCTACTTTGGGAGACAGTGGTCTAGAGAGTGATTCCACATTTTGCTCACACCCATTGCTACCATTCTTATACTTAGAAAATCCTTTCATGTCTACAGAGATGCATATTAACTTATCTTTTGAAAGTTTTGTTTATGTTTTAATAATAAGATCATTCTATGACAATGTATTTTTATGTATTTGGTAAGATAAGAGACTACAGTTATTTTTATATATTAATTTCCCAAAACAGCATTTTTGGAACCAAGTAATCACTTCTCAATTGATTTTTATGCACCCTCTTCATACCTGTTACATTTTCCATAGGTTAGTTTTTGTTTCAGAGTTAGATTACTGTTTACCTTTTGATTTTTACAACAGTAAAAATTATTTTATAATTTTAATTTGTCTTATCATTTTGTTTTTCTGATACTTATTTGCTACTGTTCGCTAATTATTCCTACAGGTGTCTATGGGATTATTTTCCAAAAATTTCCCAATGTTATAATTTTTAAAATTTAAATTTCTCACTACTTTACGTATAATCATATCCTCATATGTACAGGAACCCTAGTGGCATAGTGGTTACGTTTCAAGCTGCTAACAGCAAGGTCAGCAGTTCAGAGAAGCTGCCATTCCTGGGAAGAAAGATCATCTTTGAAACTCACGGATAGATCTATTCTCTCTTATGGGGTCACTATTAATTGGGCAGTGATTTTATTTTAAGTTGATATGTATTGCCTATACTCTACCCAAAGTAAATTTATTTTTATGCTTTAATGTTTAATGATATATGTTCCTGTTATTTAAAAATTATTGGTACAATAGTTCAAATATGTTTTAAAAAGCTAATGGAAAACAGTAAAAATACAAAATGTACCACCTTAATAACAGTTAAATTCATCATAGATCTATTAAATGGAATAATATACCATCTTTAAAATAAATGTCATTGAATATTATGAGAAAGTTCTCTACACAGTACATTTAGAAAAGATAAATCAAAGCATGTATTAATTATTTTTTAGCCAAGACTGAATTTTTCTCATATCTTACTGTTCCTCTACAATACATTTTTCCATTCTTTGGATCTTCATCTTTAGCTATTAAAATTCTACCCATTGTTCAGGCCATTTAAATATTACCTTCTGATCCTTTATAATGTCTTTTCCTGATCAATCCTTGCTAATAAGTTTGTGTTCTCATGTAACGATATTTTTAGCATCATTTACAATAAATTATAAGAATTTTGAAGGTAGAAGCACTTCCCAGATAATGTTGTTTCCCCACCAATGCCTAGCATAATGCCTAGAATATTCATATTAGATGTAAAGAGCAATGGAACTCTTTAAATGACACCCTAAGAGGAGTAGACTATTTTTTTAGTTATTGATAACTGTCAGGCAGTACTGAAAATACCACGAGCAACTAAATAAACTAATTCTGTTTTGGAAGAACAGCCAGGAGGCTTCTTAGACACAAGGGTGTAGATGTTATTGATATAAAAAAATCAATCTTCACATGACTGTGAACTTCATGAATGATATGGTAATAATTCATTATAGGAACTTTATGTTTTCTAAGTGTATCATCAATTACATACAACTTTTAAAGAAAAATATTCTCAAAAATGGAATAATGAAGATGCATATATTAGTATGACTCAATCATGGTTTGCTATTTATTACTTATACATAGTAGGCATTATTTATCACAGAATCTCTTTCCAAATTATAAAAGGTAATATACATTTTAATTGGATCCATTATCTACCTAATGACAGCAAATGAAATAATTACTTAACATTACCTTTAAGATTTTATATGTTTTTATGACAAAATTCTAATTTCAGGTTTTAAAAATTCAGCACTTATCAGTAATTGTGAAGATAAAAATAAAGTCTAATGATGTAATAAAATTCAGTACATAAAAATGATGCAGAAATGTAATTGGCATTTAATTAACAAATAATGTCTTCAGAACAGAATAGTGTGATAGGATAATCATCCTTTGTCTCAAAAATTAAGGTGAAAAAAAGTCATTATCTTAAGAGCAGGAAGGTAATTCATAAATATATTTATTTATTCATACTGCATATTATACTGCATTTATTTATTTATACTCTACATTTTTACAGGAATGTGAATGGACAACAAAGAGAAGCAGGTTCATATTCTCATGTCCATGTTTGAACCCATTGTTGTAGCCACTGTGTTAGTCTAGATCACTGAAGGCTGTCCTCAGTTTCACTGCCACTCTATTTTACCAAGCGTGATGTCCTTCCCCAGGGACTTATCTCTTCTGACAACATGTCTAAAGTAGGTAAGACAAAGGCTCTAAGGAGCTTTCTGGCCATACTTCTTCCAAGATGGATTTTTTTAGCACTTAACGGTTCATGTTACTTTCAATATTCTTCTCCAGAAAACACAATTCAAATGCATTCATTCTTCTATGGTCTTCTTTATTCAATGTCCATTTCTCACCTGATAGCTGATTATACCATGGCTGGGGTGAGGATACATCCTTGCTTTTTAGTACTCTAAAGAGGTCATGTGTGGTAAATTTGTGTATTGCAGTTCATCTTTCCTCTCTTGATTGCTGCTTGCATGAGTACTGATTGTAGATCTTAACAAGACAAAATCCTTGACAACTTCGACCTTTTCTCCATTTGTCATGATGTCACCTATGGGTCCAGGTGTGAGGATATTGGTCTTAACATTGGGTTGTAATTCATATTGAATTCTGCCATCCTTGTACTTTCTCAGCAAACGCTTCAAGTCCTCCTCACTTTCATCAAGCAAGCTGTGTCATCTGCATATCTTAGGTTGTTAATAAGCCTTCCTCCAATGCTGCTGCCACATTCTTCTTCATATTAGCCAGTTTCACTGATTACTTGCTCGCCATAAAGTTGGAATAAGCATGGTGAGAAGATATAACTTTCATACTCCTTTCCTGATTTGAGCCCATGCAGTTTTCCCTTTCTTGTTCCATTTGCGCAACTGCCTCTTGATCCATGTACAAGTT
Source organism: Tenrec ecaudatus (assembly GCF_050624435.1). Lineage (NCBI taxonomy): Eukaryota > Metazoa > Chordata > Mammalia > Afrosoricida > Tenrecidae > Tenrec > Tenrec ecaudatus. The sequence goes on along the minus strand of NC_134548.1, from coordinate 102,383,818 downwards.
CCTTATGAGCACAATGAAGTGTTCTGGAATTCCCATTCTTATCAAAGCAATCCACAGTTTCTTATGATCCACAGAGTCAAATGCATTGGCACAGTCAAGAAAGCATAAGTGAACATCTTTCCGGTATTCTCTACAATCTCTCTTAATGTAGAGCCTTCTACCTCAACTTCAGGTTTCTTATTTGTAGTATACAACACAGCTCTACTGTCATTACTTTATAAAGTTTTAGTTATTGAAAATAATATACAATGTAAGAAAGAATATTGATAAATTAAGCAATGTTACATAAATATGAAGGAATGTTTAAAATGTACAACCACACACTCAAACATAGAACAAACATAACATGAGCAGTATGGAATTCAAAACAGGCTAATTTAATCAGCGAGAACGGTGGTTCTCAACCTGTGGGTCACGACCCTTTCACAGGGGTTGCCTTAGACCATTGTAATACACACTTTATCCACCACTCCTCTATTCATCTCCAGGCCGGTCCGCACACATGCAGATATGCCCACATATGAGTACTCAGCGTGAAAACTGTTACTCTGTTTCAAGACAAAATTTCATTTATTTGTAATTAGAAATAATTCAAAATATATAATTACATATTGTTTTTGTGATTAATCACTATGCTTTAATTATGTTCAATTTGGAACAATAAAAATATATCCTGAATATCAGATATTTGCATTATGATTTTTAACAATAGAAAAATTACAGTTATGAAGTAGCAATGAAAATAATTTTATGGTTGGGGTTCACCACAACATGAGGAGCTGTGTTAGAGAGTTGCGGCATTAGGAAGGTTGAGACCCACTGAGCTAGAATATAGTGTAAAATCTACAGTAAAATTTTCCACTACTCTTTAGTACATGTTCATGGGCCCATATATAACTAGGAAATAAGGTCAAACAGAGCACCTTTAATGTTATCCAGTGATGGAAATTATGAGTTTATAATATTTCTTGTAATATGTAACTAAAACCTAGGTAATATACAAGGTGTAAAATGCATACTTTTAGGGGAAAATAATATTTGGAATAAAATTTACTCCATGAAGACCAATAAGGTTAGTCCCATAAGCTAATAAATTCTAGGGCAATTAGCAACATTCCTAAGTTTCCTCTTTGCAATGTATCATAAGGCAGCTGAATTATTTCTATATATCTTGTTAATGTATCCATTACTCGTCATTTAAAATAAAAATATCTGGTGTTTCTGATAAAATTGACTTTGTAAACCATTTGTGATTAATCTATTCTTTAGCAATCAACCTTAAAAATAACATACTTCATTGACAATGAATGAATATAGCTATGGCCACTAGATATCTGTCCACCACTTCTCTGTCAATTTGTCATACTGTGGAAGCTTGTATGTCGATGCATTTCTAGAACCTATTTCACCAGATTTCAAATGCATTTGAGGCAATGAGAAGTTAACAGGTTTCAGCGGAGTTCCAGACTTAGAAGAGACTGTGGAGAAGGAATTAGCCATTGAAAATATTATTAATGGAATTGAAACATTGTCAAACTCATGAAAAGAAGCAACACTTTGTTAGAGATAGTATGAGAAGACTAGTCCTTCATGTCAGAAGGTACTCAAAATATGATTGAGGAAGAGCCTGTTTCTCAAAGTAGAGTCTACCATCATGACTTGACCAAAGGAAAGCCTGTGGGAGTAAAATATTTGAGACATTTATTTGCTGATGGGTTATAAGTGAAAATGAGGACAACCAGCTGTAAATACAAATTAATACACAGAATGTATGTAGTATAAATCTGGGACAATTAGAAATTGTTGAAAATGAGGTGGAACATATTAAAAACCACCATTGTAGGCAGTCTTGAGCTAATATGGACTGGTATTGTGCATATGGATCATACGTTGACATTGTCTAACAATTCAAATAGAACTTTTAATATGTAGTTGATGAAAATTCCAAGTATTAGAGTGATAGAGTAATAAAGGAAATAAATATCATTAGATTGCCTAAGTTCATATTTTGTTGAACTTAGTAAAGTAGACGTCAGATTTGTAATTCCATTTTGTTATAGGAACATTTTGAATTTTGCATTATCAATAAAGGATTGTAAACCTATTGTTATTTCAACCAAGGCTAACTGAAATAATTTATGCTAAAGTTCATATCACAATCTGAGAGTATTGATTATTTATTTTTTAATCGTTTATAACTAAAACAGAAAGGAGGTGAGCTGATATGCAGATCCATTGTAATGTGGAGGAAATAGTACTGAGTCCTGTGAGTGGCAAACACAGACAGAATCAGAAGCAGCTATAGTGTCTGGCTGGTGGAAACAATTAAGGAATTTGACTACTAATCAAAAAGCCTGTGGTTCAAGTCAAACTAGAGGAACGTTGGAAGAAAGATTTTGCAATCTATTTATGAAACACCATCCATTGAAGAACATTGAATTCTGGTGGTATTCAAAATATATACAACCATTGTGTAAAGCGGCACGGGTCTATCTGAAACAACTGGAATTGAAACATATGACCCACCAATGAGAGAAATAATAGGAACAGACATATGCTCCCAAATGCTGACAGTAGCACAGTCCACAATAACAAGAAGCTGAAAACAACCCCAATTCCCATCAGTTTATGACTAGATAAAGGAGCTAATCTACATGTACACAATGGAATATTAGGCACCCCTTAAAATGCTGAAACCATGAACTGCCTCATGACATGAGAACTGGAAACCAATATGCTGAGTGAAATTAGTCAATCACAAAAGAAAACATATTGTACGAATCCACTATTATAAGGATAAAAAACAAAACAAAACCAGACTCCATCCCACCCAGGGTGCAGTAGAGCACCAACGAAACCTACAACTTTCCTCTAGCCCTTCAATGCTCCCTTTCCTGCCACCACTGTCATGATCCCAGTCCCACCTTATAAATCGGGCTATGCAAGAACATGTACACTGCTACAGCTAAGAGCTGGATTCACAGGGACTCCAGGACAGATGAACCCCTCAAGATCAAGGATGAGAATAATGATACTAGGAGGGGAAACGGAAGGTCGGGAGTTGCGGCGGGAAGAGCGGGAACTGATCATAATGCTCTACATATAACCCCCTGACTGAGGGACAGACAACAGAAAGTGGGTGAAGGGAGACATCGGTCAGTGTAAGACATGAAAAATAATAATAATTTATAAATTATCAAGGGTTCATTAGGGAGGTAGGGGAAAATGAGGAGCTGATAGCAAGGGCTCAAGTAGAAAATATTTTGAAAATGATGATGGCAACAAATGTACAAATGTGCTTGACACAATGTATGGATGGTTGTTTTGCGAAATGAGCTGTATAAGCCCCCAATAAAATGATTTATAAAACAAATCAGACTCCATCTCCCAACACATGTGAAATACTCTGCTTAATAATACCATCTAAAAACTCACTGCCATCAAGTTGATGCACACTCATCTTGACCCTATACAATAGGTGAGAATTGCCCTGTGAGTTTCTGAAACACTACATCTTTACAGGTGTAGAAGGGCTCTTCTTTCTCCTGCAAATACTATACTATTGACTAATATACACTTCCTGGAAATAGAATGGCTTTGAACTCCAGGGTGATTATTGACAATGAAATAACAAAGGTGTCTCAAAAATAGAACCAGGGACACACATAAACAATTATAGGAATGGGGTTTGAGTAATCACTTGCTTGTGGCCCTACAATAAGAGTAATTAACTTTAATTTAGTGGTCCTGCCTGGTACTTGCACCCATGAAAAGATCACTGAAGACATGGGTGCAATATCAAAGAGTGGTGAAACCTATCATAAATCATAGCATCTGAAGTCTTACAGGCTTGTCTTAAAACAAGCAATGATCTAATTGAGGAGTTAGGTAAGCCCATAAAAATGAAACATACCAACCTGCGTGATCCAAAGATAGCCAATAATAAGATCCAAAGCTAGGAAAGTGAACTGAACCTGTGGTCAGATCCTAAATACCCAGATTTTAGAAACCCATAGATAATACTGGTAGCTCAAAATCTATTTACAGGGTCACTATATGGGATAAGCCTCCAGTGAATCCCAGTATATGTTGACTAGAAACAACAGTAGCCCCCAAATCAGATAGTGAGCATTCTGAAGGGGATATTAGCAACTGTACTTGGACTTGAACATAATGTCTTGAATTTTATTTCCCTACTAACTCAATGTGAATGTATCCTAAATGTTTAGCATTCTCTGCTTTCGATTTGATTGAGGTCTCTATCTGTTCTGTACGCTCATCGTTGATGGGTCCTTCCTTGGGCTCTGTAAGTCTTGTAAGTGTAAGGAAACTGAAATTGAAGAAAAATATAAGAATAGTAATAAGATTGATGTTTACTTAGAGACATAAACAGATCAGGAAGGGGCAATAGAGAATCAACATCAATGGGTAAAAGACTGGAAAAACGCATCAAAGTTTATTGTGATTATGATTGGATTTTACCCTTGAATTATATAATATGTTAATTATATCTAAATAAAAAAAGAAATACAACAAGGAAATGGTCAGTGTTGTAGTACTCTGAATTTGGAAAGAAAAAGGAGCAGCAGGGATCTAAACACAGGCAAGAATCAACAAATCAAGAATGAGTTGCTTAGCATAGGAAATTAGTTTGTCCCACTCTCCGTGTCCTTACCCCAGTCAAGAGGGGCTAAGAACTTCTGTTGATTGGGGTAGTGGCTGCAGAAAAAGAACCAGTTTCTCAACCCACCACAGGGCACATGTTACAAAAGGAGAGAAGCTCAAGTTTCAGCTCTCAATGGAATAAGGAAAAGCTCTCCAAGGGTCTATTTGCAGTATACCAGCACACACCTCTTGCAAGTTGATACTGAAGGTATGTGCACTAGATTACTAGAAAGTTATTCAAATCACTATATTAAAATGTAGTAAATTAAGGGGACAGCATAGACAAGTACAAGGGCTAGTGATTATGTATTCTTGGTTGATAATTTTAAATGTTTTGCCCTTCATGTTTTTTAATAAATATATAAACGCTCAGGATAAATTTGTGTCACAGGGCACATGAAATATAAAGACTTAAGTAGTAATGTAACAAAATATGGAGAGAGGAGTGACATAGAATTCCTTGTATGTCATTGAAATTTAATTGATACAAGCTTACCCAAGAATGTTGTAAATACAAGCTTTTAAATCCAATATTCATGGTCACTACCACTAAAATATATAAAGAAAAGCACACAAAGGAAAGAAGTGAATCAACAAAACACAAAAACAAACAGTATTAAAAGACAAAGACAAGAAAAGCATTGTTGATGTTTTTGTTAGATGCCTTTCGGTTGGCTCCAGTTCATAAGACTCTATGTACAACAGAACAAAATGCCATCCTAACAATAATTAAGTTTGAGCCCATTGGTTTGAACAATGTGTCAGTCCAGCTTATAAAAGGTCTCCCTCTTTTTGTTTGACCCTCTATATTATTAAACATGATACCCCTTTCCTAATACCATGTTCACAGTAAATGAGATGAAATCTCAACATCACCCTTCTTACAAGCATTCTGCCTGTAGTTCCTTCAAGACAGACTTGCTTGTTCCATCATACTTTCACTTTGTTTTGGTAATATCATAAGGCAAATGCAGCAATTCTTCTGTCTTCCTTGGTAATTGTCCAGTTTTTGCATGCATAAGAGCAGCTGAAAGTACCATGTCTTTGATCAAGTGTGCCTTCATCCTCAAAGCCATCTTTATTCTTTTAACATTATAATAGGTGTTGTGCAAAGATTTCCCCAGTGCAATACAAATTTTAATTTCTTGTCTGCTGCTGCCATATTCATAATTTATTTTCTTCTGGTGTCTGTAGGCTTATGTTGCTGTGCTTTTTATATTTCTGGAGACATTGGGCTAAGGTGTTCCTTTTTTGATTTGTGTATATATCGCTAAAAATTATTCCAATCGGACTGCTTCTGTGTACCTCAAAGACTCTGGCATATTGTGCTTTCATGCTCATATGTTTTCTGGAATTTTTAAATTCTGTCTATTACTCAAATTCCTTGTATTTATTTTTTACCCTGATCTTCCTATTGCTGATTTTTAAATTTAGAAATCTGAGATGCTTGACGTTTTCAAATTTATTTACATTTGCTTTGTGTTCTAACACAGGGTTCATTTGGGAGAATGTTCTATATATATCTTCTATATACACTGGAAACGAATGTGTATTGTCTTGTTTGGTGGAGTGTTCTGTACATGTCTATGATATCAAGTTGATTGATTGTGTTATTTAGCTCTTTGTATATTTGTTGATTTTCTTTCTAGTTATTCTGCTTTCAAGAGTGGTTTATTAAACTGGGGGATCAAAGAATCTTAATATTGTTGTAGAATTGTGTATTTCTTACATATTTTAATACATAGCATAAACACATTATTAGACATAAAGAAAAATGTCCACATAAAAGAAGACAAAATAAATATCAAAGACCTCCTAAAATTAAACATTTCTGTGCAAACCAAAAAAAAGATTACACCAAAAGAGAACCCAGAGGCTGGAAAATAATTAGTGATGACATAGCATACAAGGAACTAATAATTTGAAGTTCTGTAGAAACCATCAACATCTCAACAACAAAGGCAAGAGATTCGATTTAAAAATGGGCAGAGGATATGAACAGAAAGTTCCACAAAGAAGACATTCAGGTGGCCAAAAAACATATTTAGATATGTTCACAATCAGAAAAAAATTAAAACTAAGGAAAAGTTCCACAAGGGAGGAAGAATGCTCTTCAAAAATTGATAGATCACTGACACACTTAGTCAAATCAGATGAAAAATTTAGAGTACTATGAAAAATTATATTTCAACAGAATTGAAAATCTCGAAGAAATAGATACATTTCTGGAAACATTATTACTGACCTAAATTGCCACAGGCTGATGTAGAAGGTGGCAGCCTAGGTGGCATAGTGGTAAAGCACTGAGCTGTGATCTGCAAGGTCTGCCACTTTGAAACCAGCAGTGGCTGCACAGGAGAAAACCATGCTTTTTGCTCCTTTAAAGAGTTACAGTCTCAATACTCACAGGGTGAGGTCTACCCGGAGCTAAAGAATCTCTGTGAGTCAGTATTGACTTCATGGCAGTGAGTTTGAGGGAATGTAGAAAACATCAACAGCCTCTAACATGAGAAGAAATAGACCTGGTTAAAACAAAAACAAACAAAAAAATCTCCCAACCTCAAAAAGTCTGAAGCCAGATGGGTTCACATGCATATGATGCAATGGAAAATATCATTGCTAGAGTCAGGCACACTTTATTCTGCAAAGTAACATCTTTGATTGTCCCTTGTTTGGTTCACATACCTCCCACCTCCTCCTGATCCATGTACAAGTTCCTGTTGATCCATGTACAAGAGGCACATGAGCACAATCAGGTGTTCTAGAATTCCCAGTGTTCTCAAGTTTGTCCACAGTTTAGCATGGTCCACACAATCAAATGCCTTTGCATAGTCAAGAAAATAAAAGTAAAATTCACCCCAACATTAAAAGCAAAGTTAAAAGCAAAAACCTAAATAAGCAGAAAGCAACAAAATTTGGCAATGGTTTGGAAGTCTTGTACCCCTTATACACTGCTTATGGTACAGCCATACATTGGTCCAACCACTGTGGAAAGAGATGGTATGCTTCCTCCAAAAGGCTGGGATGGAAATACTATGATCCAGCAATTCCTCTACTTGGTATATAGCCTAAGGAAATAGGAGCCATAGAATGATACATATATGCACACCCATGTTCACTGCAGCACTATTCACAATAGCAAAAATATAAAACCACCTAAATTTCCATCGGTGAGAAATTGATACAAAACTTTGGCAGTATATAGCCAATGAAATATTGTACAATGTTAAAGAATTACATGTCCCAAATCCTTGAGATGAATTCTCGCCACTCTCACTTCTTAGAAGTATGCAGACTGAACAGTTTTCAAGATACATTTCTTTGTTTATCTGGAAGTTCAGGACACATTGCATTATTTTCATCAACACTATAATAATAATTCAAAAGCATCCATTTTTTCTTTATTGTTCTAAGTTCAGATTCATATAAGGCAATTGTCAAACCATGATCTCAGTCTTTTGAAAGTATTATTAGCTTATCTTTAACAATTTCATTGATATCCAATTAACATATCATATATTTTTAAATGTCAAAAACCAAAGATATCAATTTAGATTTTAAAATGACATCGTTTTTAATATATATTACAAAGTTATTTCTAAGCAGATTTGCACAATGCAATACATCATTTGATTTCCACACGTTTTGATTTGGAATGCAAGTAAAATGAATTCCTTGACATCTTCAAACTTCTCTCAATTTATCATGATACTTCTGATTACCAAAATTTGAAGATTATTTTAAATGTGGAGATGTAATCCATTTTGAAAGTGTTGTCTTTGATCAAAGGGCTTCGAATTCTCATTGCTTTCATCCATAAGACTTTGCCATCTGACTTTCCAGGCTATTAGCTAGCCTTCCTCCAATCCTGATTCCATTTTCTTCTTCATCTAGTCCAACTTTTCTGATTATATGATTAGCCTGTAGATTGAATTAATATGGTGAAAGATCCAACCCTGACACACATTTCCAGATTTTAAACCATGTAGCATCCCTTATTCTCTTTGTCTATGTGCAAGTTCCACATTAGAATAATTAAGTGTGCCATAATATCAATTCTTTGCAATGTTAGTCATAATTTCTTAAGATTCGTACAATTGAATTACTTTGCATAATTAATAAAACAGAGGCAAATAATATATTTCTGACATTATCTGCTTTTAGGCAAGATTCATCTGATTTCAGCAATGACATTCTTCATTCCACATTTTTTTCTGAGTCTCATTTGAATTTCTGGCAGTTCACTTTCAATTTACTGCTGTAATAGTTTCTGAATTATCATCAGCAAAAGTTTAATTTTTGTGATATTAATGATGTTAATTATGTTCCATAATTTCTACTTTCTTTTTAATGACTTTTCTTTGGAAAGGGAATAATTACAAATATGTTCCAGCCAGTAGCCATTAAAGAAAAACAAATAAAAGTAAAAATGAGATATCATCTCAACCAAGCAACAACAAAAAAAATTCCATAGGACTGTAAAACAAGAAATATTGATGAATTGGTGGAGATATTGGTATCCCATATACCCTGGTAAGGCTTAAAACATTTCAACCACCGTGGCAAGTGCTATGGTGCATCCTTTAAAGGTCAAAAATTAAATTGTCCTTTGATTTAGCAATCTCACTATTCAGTATTATATGCAAAAATTGAAGAGCCCAAACACCAACAGAACCATGCCCTTTGTTTTGCATCAGGATGCACAATAGTAAAGACATGGAAACAACAAAAGTGCCAATCAATGGATGAGTGGATAAACAAATTAAGGTACATTTACACAATGGAATGCACCTCATAATACAGATGAAACTGGAGGATAGTATGCTCTGAGAAATAAGTCAATTACAAAAAGGAATATATTATATATCATCTTATTATTATTAAAAAGTCTAAGAAAGCATTTCATGCAGAAAACAGTGCTGATTATTTGTCATGGAAAGAGTAAAACCAAACCAAACCTTCCACCTTTAAGGTATTTTGACTCATTTCTACCAAACATATTTATGTTTGGCAGACGATATTTCTACATACATATTATTATGAAATGTATATATGTTGGTTTCATAAAGTTTGTGGGAAAATGAAATTAAAAGATACAACACTGGAATTTTTACATAAATAAATCCTAGCTCTAGTCTAAGAACAATTAATTCTTAGGACAGGGCCCTGTTCAATAATCACTGTCATGAAGAAAATACAGAAGATTTGGGTACTATAGCAAAATGTGGTGAGGAAATTAGATGGTGCCTGCCTATCACAAATAATAGTGTCTAGGGTATTAAAGCCTTGTTTTCAAACAAGCAGCCATCTGAGTGAGATGTCAACTATTCCCACATGGAAGAAGCATACTAACATCTGTGATCCAAGGATTGTAAATTATATAATCCAAATCTGAAGTAGAAAAGAGTATCAGAGCTTAATTTGTGAGAGCCTGGTATGCAGAAGACGATGATGACAATGAAAGACTCAAATACATTTGCAGGATCTACACAGGGAATAAACCTCCAGGGATTTCACTCTAACCATAAATGAGGTATAGGAATCACCTGGTTATCAGAATATCAGAGAGATGACTGTAGTAGATTAAAATGATCTATCTGACTCGAGCAGTTAAAACCTTGTCAGCTCTCCTCACACACAAAAACACAACCAGAAAAATATTAAAAACCAGATCAAGCACAAAGTGCATCAGCAGGGTTTTTTTTTCTCATATTTTCTGGTTTTGTTTTTAATATTGGAGTTTGTCTCAGTTGTATTTTTGCCATATGTGCTAGTCATCTTGAATTGTTGTTATGAGGTTTTCATTGTTTGTGGCATATGAAATCCTGGATGGGTGAATCTATAGAGACAAGTAGAATAAAGTTTCCTGGGAGGTACAGTGGGGGAGGTGCGGTTTTGTGTGTGAGGGGAGCTGATTGCAAGGAGTTCAAGAAGGAAGGTGGTGCAAATTGTACAACACTACTTGATATGTTTGAAATCTTGAATGGTATGATGTCGGGATTAGCTCCTAATTAAATGATTTGGAAATATATATTTATGATTTATTGAGTAGAAACTAATTTGCTATGTGCAATTTCACTCAATTCAGAATAAAAGAAAAAAAATTGGCAAAGGACTTAAACATTTCACACAAAAAACTTTCAAATAAACCATGAAACACATGAAAAGAAATACATAAACCCCAAAATGAGGTACAATTTCACTCCCACGATAATGACTAAGATTAAAATAAAACAAATGTTAACTGTAGAAAATGAAAATTTTGCCAAGGATGTGGGCAATTAGAGTCCTCATACATTGTAGATGGGAGTGCACAATGGTGAAATCTTTGTGGAAAATAGTACTGTGGCATCTCAAAAAATTAAAATAAAACTACCATTATTATTCAATAATTCCACTCCTAGCAATATACCCAAAATACTTGCACTTTATTCTAATAACCCAGGATTCTCTGATGCTCACCTTCCCGACACAATTGCTGAAGACAAAATGGGTTCATAAGCAAATGTGGTGAAGAAAGCTGATGGTGCCCGGCTATCAAAAGATATAGCGTCTGGTATCTTTAAAGGCTTGAAGATAAACAAGTGGCCATCTAGCTGAGAAGAAACAAAGCCCACATGGAACTAGCGCACCAACCCTGTGTGATCATGAGGTCTTTATGGAACCAGGTTTCAGGCATCAGAAACTAAGAACAAAAAAACATATCAATCTGAATGAGGGGAAGTGTGGAGTGGAGACCTAAAGCCCATCTGTAGCCAATTAGACATTCCTTTATAGAAGAGTCACAAGGAAGAAACGAGTTAATCAGGGTATAATATAGCACAAATGAAACAACTTTCCTCTCGTTTTTCCATGCTTCCACCCCACTGTCATCCACCAATTCTACCTTACAAATCTGGGTAGACCAGAGCATGTGCACTAGCACAGATAAGAGCTCACAAAACAGGGAATCCAGGACAGATAAACCCCTCCGGACCAATAATGAGAGTAGCGATACCAGGATAGTAAGGAGAAGGTGGGGGAGAAATGTGAAACTGATCACTATGATCTACATATAACACAGTCCCAGGGGGATGGACAACAGAAAAGTGGGTGAAGGGAGACATTGGTCATGGTAAGACATAATAAATAATAATTTATCAAATAATATTTATATAATTTTATAAAAATAATTTATAAATTTTCAAGGGTTCATGAGGGAGGGGTGGTGGGTTGGGTGGGGAATGTGCTGATACCAAGGGCTCAAGTAGAAAGAAAATGTTTTGAGAATGATGATGGCAACATATGTACAAATGTGCTTGACACAATGGATGGATGTATGGCTTGGGATAAGAGCTGTAAAATCCCCTAAAAAAATGATTTTTTTTTCAAAAGTACTATGGATTGCTATAAGAACAAGCAGATCTATATTGGAATAAGTAAGGCCATAGTGCTCCTTAGAGGAAAAGATGGCAAGACTTTGTCTTACATTCTTTGGACATATTGTCAAGAGAGGCCAATCCATGGAGCAGAGCATCATATTCAGTAAAGTGGAGGGGCGGTGAAAAAGCGGAAGGCCCTCGGGGAGATGAATTGACACAGTGGTTGCATCAATGGGCTCAGGCACAGCAATGATTGTGAGGATGGCTCAGGAGCACTCAGTGTTTGGTTGTGTGGTCTTTAGGGTCACAATGGGTAAGAACCAACCCAATGGCACCTAATAATAATAACAGAGATATTGAATTGGCGTTTGTTTTGCTATGTATCTTCTCAATGATAAAAAAATTAAACAACATTTACAGAGAAAATGATAAAAAGGAAACCTTATACAATCCAATTCTACTCCGACATGCAGAAAGTTGTCATGAGTTGAACCAGCAGCAAATACTGGCTTAGAGAGTTGAGTTAACACAGTCTAAAAATGTCATAGAGTAGGAGAAAGGCATTGTTATGGTTAATTTCATGCGTCAATTTGACTAGGCTGCAGTGCCATGTTGTTTGCTCAAACAGCACTGTAGATGTTGCTATGAATGTGTTTGCCTGTGATTAATATGTAGATTCATTCATTTTAAGTAAATTAGATAATTTTCATGATATGGGTTGGTCTCATCCTCTCAGTTGATGGCCTTAATAACAAATCTTAAGGTTTCCCAAAGGAGATTGAAACATATGTATTCTGCCATAGTTCCTAGACTGCAGTCTGTGATAATAATTTCAGATAGCAGGTTGCAAGTGTTTTTTAGCCTGTCACATAACCAGTGGATTTTGTACTTGCCGTCCCTCATAATGATATAAAGCAATAATATTTATTTAATGTAGATGAGATTATATATTTATAATTTGTAGAATTATGATCTAATATACATGCACAGCAATCATACTGTAGATATATAGTATATATTAATATCTATATTTGTGAATCAATTGATTGATGGATCTATCATCTCTCTTATTGTTGCTGTTTATTTAGATAACCCTGATTTATATAGGCATTTTGTCCATTTCTGCCTGGATCACGCCCTAGAACAGAATGACATGAGGGTCGTGATGCCCGAGTGAAGGACAGTGATAATTTTGCAACTTATGAGGTTTTGCAACTTTGACATCACTGGGAGGTAGCATTGCCCATAGTAAGATATCACCGTCAAGTGGTCTTTGCTAGCAGAGCACAAGAAAAGGAAACTTAAAAAAAAGAATTTGAGAAATATTTTGCATGTAAGAAAAGTCTAGACATAAATGGGGGAAGGATGATGACAGCTAAGGATCCAACAGAAGCTGAGTGATTCTAGGAAGATTTGAGATTTGAGCATTAGTGTTAATACAATGTTAATTAATGCCACATGCACTGTAAAAACATTCTGGGGAAAATCTGGTCACATCTAAATTTTAGAGGATTATTATACTTAAAAGAAAACTTTTAAATACCATCTTATTTTTTTTATTGTTAAATAACTGTTTTGTTGGTGTGTGGGGGTTTTCAAGGAAAACCAGAAAACCTGCTAGACAAATTCTAAAAGAGCTGTAACACTAATACCATCTTATTTTAATACCAATTTACATTAAGTTCAATAAAAAGTTATAAATATGTATACATACATGTATATATATATATACATATATGTGTGTATATATATATATATATATCATGGTGTGTAGATGAGAAAGCCAGATTAGTCCATGATTGAAATAATATATTTGGTTAACAATAGTTTTACATATAAAAGGTGTGCATGTCCAAAGAAAATTTTACATAGCACCGTCCCCAACCCCTGCGACACACACACACACACACACACATACACACACACACACAAAACAAAATCCAGTGGCATCAGTTAGGAAGACAAATTTGCATAGGGATGAGATAGGGAAGGTATACTTTCCCTAGTAAAGCTGCAATTCAAATGATTATCTTTTAAAAAACCTATTATTTGTTTTCTTACTCCATCAATATTTAAACTCTTAAAATATTTATCCCCACTAGAAATATAGTTGCTCTACTTTTCTGTAGTATATTATTCCCCTGAAAAAGATTTAAGAAAAAAGACTCATTTTCAATGGGAAAGACCAAGGTCATTTCTATGGTATGCTAAATAATACAAATGAATAAGAAAAGACATTGATTAAAGTATTTTATAATAAAATAATAGAATCATTTGGAATTTTAGATTTAACATTCAAAAAGTTATTGAAGCAATATAAAATTGCTATTTATGTTCATCATCAGTTACTAGTTGAATGATAATTAATAAGGTATATTTATCGTATTGCCTATAAAAGGCTTTAATGTCAGCAATTATAATCTTACAATATTAAATTCAATTAAAGAACCAAATGTGATAATTTATCCTTTAGTCCATCAAATTCATTTTCAACTTTTAAATGCATGAGAAATATTTTAAAATTGGAAGTAACTTTTTATATGAAGAGAATAAGTTAAATCCAAAAAGCATGCAAAAGCACTTATATTTCAATTTGAAAAATAATGACATTGAAAACAACCCTATAAAAATACATCAATTTTCAGCCACAAGAGCCATTTGTAATGCTGAACATAAATTGTCAGGATAAGAATTTATCTAGGAAACAGTGGCATCATCTTTAAAAGTTCAATCACATAGACATTGTTTGAAATCATATGTTAAGTCTTGTCTGTCTCTTTTAATTTGTTTTCAATAAGCCACTAATATTGTCCCTATTATTTATCTTCAAAGTCCTTATATTGGTTTTTCTCTTTGTCCTAAAGCATTGTCATTAATAAGGTATTTCAATTGAGAAAAGAAAGAATGGAAAAAATTCTGTTGATTCATTGTTAACCAGATAGCAATGTAGACCCATTTGAAAGATACATAGTGTAATAACAGATTAGGTTTAGGGAAAAAAATACAGGAAGAAAAAAATGTAAATATGAGTGAAGTCATTTTTTTCTGTAGCCGTATTGATTTCATTAATCTTACTTGATAGATAGGATGACTAAGCAAAAATATCCAAATTCAAAGCCCTCAACTGAATAGGAAATAGAAGTGTTGTAGAGGATGGGTGAAGTGATGAATGTTACTTCGTTAAAAGAAGGAAAAATACTATCATTCTTCAGGAGAGCTCCATCATTTTTCTTCTTGTTCTCAAGCTATCTTAATAAGCATTTGATGAATGTTCATTTAGCCGTAAGATAAAAATCATGTTTAAAATACTGGTCCATGAGTCATCTTTCAAATATTCCATCTTAACAGAATTAAACAAAACAAGCCAACTAAACAAATAAATAAATAATAAGCTTTATCAAATTCTCTGTATTATTTAATTTCTTGGGTTTAACATTCCAGTAGTTGTTGAGAAACGCTAAGAAATTTTATCCTGAACAATAGTAAATTTATAACTAAATAACATATCATATAAATTTCAATGGCAATATTAAGAACAGTTTATATGAATATTTTACCACAGAATTGGTCTCAGTAGATAACACATAATTCCAATTGCATATATGCAGTGTTAAGATGTCACTCTTCTCAGAGGGATTCTATGGTATTAAAGTGCAGGTGTTTGTGAAAATTGCAAAAACTATGGAATGAAGTTTGAGAATAAAAATACATAAAACTATTCATGTGTATCTCAGCTGAAATGCATATAATATTCATATGGAAGTTTCACAAAGAATTTGAAAGGATAAAAGGACAAAAACTCTTTCTCTCCTTTTACATAGTCTTCAAATATATCTTTTGAGTATATGTATATATACCAGACAACTGTACTAGAAGACACTTGTTTAGAAAAATTTTATTATATTCAGTATGAAAAGAAAAAACAAAGATTTACTGAAATGATATTTGTTGTATGCGGAAGATAGGATCTATTGGAAAGACATACAAATAAAAGCATAATAATGTGCATAAACTGAGAAGTTTCAATAATTTGTTGCTCCAATGATTACAATGCATAGTATGCATTTAATATCTCATCAAGTAATTAGTATTTTTTGCTGTTTTATTGAGAAAAATTGTCTTTTATCTGACTAAATCCATGACAAGTAAGAAATACAAGAAAGGAAAAATGAATAAACCATTTCTAAAAATTATTTTTATGTATTAAAAGGGTAATATATATATTTTAGAATACATTACAGTCTCAATATTATCAAAAACTATTTTATTTAATTCTTATTCTATGTCAGAAAGTTTATGTTATCAAGTTATATTATCACAACAAAAATGTAAATGATATAGGTGTTATTTGTTAGTTGCCAAAAAGTCCCTTCTGACTCTCTGCAATCTCAGGTAAAACAGAATACAGTATTAGCCAGTCCTGAAAGTCTATTGTTTTGAATACTCTGTCAATTCTTTTTACCAACTATCTCCCTTGTTCGCCTTGGCTCTCTGCTCTCTCAAACATTGTGTCCTCCTCGAGGCCTGAATAAAGTAAGGAAGTTGTGTTCCATACTGTTTCTGTTGGCTAATTCTTGGAAGCAGATCACTGAGCTTTTTTCCTCATCTGTCTGGAAGTTCCACTGAAACTTGTGACCTTGTTTGTGTTTGAAATACTTGTGGCATAGCTTCCAGAATTACAGCAACACACGAGTGACCTTGCTTATATTTGAAATATTAATGGCATGGCTTCCAACATGACAGCAACACACAAACAAATAAGTGAATTATTGCTATCATGAGTGTTATTGTCAATATACAAATTAGGAAACTTAGTCTTACATGGCTAGCTCATGGTCCCATAGGTCATAAATAGCAATTTGGGATTTAAAGCATTGGTGGTTTTGTGGTTATGTGTTCCACATGGTAGGCAGTTTGGTATCACCAGCATCTCTGCAGGGGGAGAAAGAATCGGATCTCTACTCCTATAAATAGTTACAGTCACAGAAACCCACAGGGGTCACTATGAGTCAGCATTGACTTGATGACTTCTAGTTTAGTTTTGTTGTTGTTATTGCTGTTCTTGTTATTTAAGTAGGAGCCCTGGTGGCTAGTGGTTTCTTGATGGACTGCTAACCACAAGATCAGAAGTTGGAAACCACCAGACATTCCACAAAAGAAAAGTGAGGTTTTGCATTTCCATAAAGATTTGCAGTCTTGAAGAAGAGCAAGATGGTGACCAAATGGTACCCATAGGAGGAACTCTGCAGAGATTAATGCAGAGGGCCCATGGAAAGGGATATCCTACACTTCCAGACAGAATGCTTTTCAGTATTAAGAATAGTAAACACACATTTATTTAAAAAAAAAAAAAACAGCAGCATTGGCTATCAGCACAAGCCAGAGGAGTGCAACGCCCCAACGCAACAGACAGATTTTTCCAGTCCCAGAGCTAGCTGGGGTGGCTGACTGGCTGAGCTGCAGGGAGACAGCTCTGCATGACCAGGCTGGGACTGATATTGGCACAGAGTCTTGCCTCCTGGCCCAAGCCAAGAGTGCATCCTTCCAGTCCTCTACTTTCAAAATGGCAGGGATAGCACAGCACACTCAGCCATGTGAGGCTAACATGACAGGGCAACTTGAAGCAGCTGTAAATAGTGAATGAGCTACCTCTCCATGCAAGCTGTGGGAGCTCTAGCCCTACTCAGCAAAATTAATCACTCATCCCTGAGGTAAAGTCATGCATGGACCCATCTTAAGGCACCTGAAATGCATGGCCATTCTCAGGCTTATGTTGTTTTTCATAGGCAGCATGAGGTCCATCAGCACTAAATTAGCATAACAAAACAAGCAGAGCACCAGTGGCTTTACATAGTACAGACAAGATGTTTGTGCAAGAGACAAACACCATAAACCTTAAGGCCCAGAGGGTCCTCTAGCCTGAAGTACTGGATAGACAAAAATCTGTCAGCTGTCTCATAACATCAGCATTGATCAACACCCAAAGCAGCTCAGAGAAGTAACCTTCGCTCTGAGTAGGCTATTGCTTCATCCTTCCCTCCTAGAATACCTAGGAAGTTGGAAGGAATAGACCCCCACTTCCCCACCCCAAATTGGTCACCTCCATTATCTGAAGAGCTCACCTAATCCCTTCCCACCTGCTGCACCCAAGATCTATTTCTTTAAGATAATTAACCTAAATCATAGTAATACAGGACTTTCAGCCCTAGTAGACACCAAAATCATTCCCCTACTTTTAATCTCAACCTTATTGTGGGCTCCTAAAAGACCACAATGTAATAAAAAACATATTACTAGACACAGTTCGTAACTGCTCAGGAGATCTCTGCTCTAAAGTCTTGATTTCCCCCAGGAAAAGGTTTATAATCTAGCCATTCTTCTGTTGGTATTATTGTTACTGTGCATTCTATCATTCCTATATCCTCTCACTCTTTAAAACAAAGTCATGCACTATTGTCATAATTCATCCTTAAACAGTACTTTCCTATCTGTTGGTCTCTATAAGGAGATATATATATATATATATATATACTCTTACCTTTTATGCTTTCAATTTAATTTTTTGATTTCTAGTCCCTCAACACATCATCAATCTGCAAGTTAGCACCCACATCAGAGACAAAGTTCCTGAACAAAGATTAGAGCCCAAACGAGCATACTTTAACAGTTTTCTACTTCTTAATATAGTATTTCTTTAACTGTTTTTATTTTGATACTTTTGTTTTATACTTTATTATTTTAATTTTAATATATAAATGTTTATTTCATACCCTATTTGACTATTTTTCTATTTCTTTTTTCATCCTCAATCTTCATTTTTCTTCTCATGCTCATAAAGCCCAAATCTGAAACTATTAGAATTTCCTCCTTTTTTTCTCTAAATTATTTTTAGCTCTTCTTCCATCACTGCAAAACAAGGCAATATATTTGTCAGTTTTCCATTTTGACAAATTGGAATCCTTTCCTTTGCTGTTTCCTTTTTCCTTTTATCTCCCTCCTCTAACACTTCCTTTTCTACTCTTTGATCTACTCCCTAACACTTAATCTAACACTCTCTACCAGGTACTTAATATAAAGTGTCTACCACCCCTCAACTGCACCACCTAATAGAATTAACTACTCTCACATAGCCCCATGTCCCTAAAAACTCTCAGAGCAACACCAAGATGCTTCATACACAATATAAGACATCAGTTCACACACAAACTCCCAAAGAGAAATAGGCACAAATAACTGAACACCAACCAGA
The DNA here is from genome assembly GCF_050624435.1 of Tenrec ecaudatus. Classification (NCBI taxonomy): domain Eukaryota; kingdom Metazoa; phylum Chordata; class Mammalia; order Afrosoricida; family Tenrecidae; genus Tenrec; species Tenrec ecaudatus. The sequence goes on along the minus strand of NC_134548.1, from coordinate 102,364,543 downwards.
AACAAATGAAATGTTTATATTTGTCAAACTATGTAATTACCAGAAATAAGAATTTAAATGACAGATAGTTGCACTCATACAGTGGATGAAGAGTGTTGGAGGAAAAGTGAAGAAAACAGAAAAGCTAGAATCCTCACTACATTTCTTACCAGAACTCTGAAGATAACAGACAAAATTTCAAACAGTATATGAGCAGAATTACACAGTACAATAAAAGAACAGAGAAACAGAATAGAAGAGATGGAAAACCAAATTAGTGAGCTTGAAGACAACGCTATAGATTCCAATCTTAAAGAACATACAACAAAAATGCGAGATATTGAGAAAACTTGAGAATAATGTGGGACATTAAAGGGGAATGACCTCCATCTTATAGGGATTCCAAAAGCAGAAGAAATAAAAAAAAAATATCAACACAAAGAATAGTGCAAGAATTCCTGGAAGAAAAAGTTCTCCAATGCCTAAAGGATGTAAAGATAATTATTCCAAAGATGAAAGAACCCCAATCAAGAAAGATACCAAAAGGAATACTCCTTAGCATATTGGAGTCAATATGTCTAGTATCAACAACAAGGAAAAAACTTCTAAGAGCAGTCAAAGAAGCAGAAAACATTTCCATACAAAATTCCAGCAGTAAGTAGAATTACCTCAGATTTCTCAGCAGAAACCATGCAGGGAAGGAGACAATGGAGTGCAATATACAGAGTCCTGAAAGAAAGAAAACTGTCAACCTAGAATCTTGTACACAGGAAAAATATCATTCAAATATGATGGGAAAGTAAAACTATTCTAATACAAGGATATATTAAAGGAATTCACAAAAAGGATTTCACAAAAACAAGAATGCTATTACAAGAAATATTCATTGAAGTACTATGAAAAAAATCAACAAAAACAGCACACAAACATGAAGTAAACATAAAAGACAATGTCTCACAAAAACTAACACACTGGGAGCAACATCAAAAACCAACCAACCAGACAAAAAACAATGAAATAATACAGGAAGAACAAAGGAACTAAATACAACACACAAAGACACTTAGACACAACATGCAAAAGTATAAAGCTAAAGGAGAGTAACAAATACATGTCAACAATCTCACTGAATGTTAATGTACAAAATGCACCAGTAGAGAGAAGCAGAATGTATAAGAACCATATGGTTTCAAGAGGGAATTCTGCCATATATTCAAGGAAGAGATTATGCCAATTCTACACAAATTATTCCAGAACATAGAAAATTACAAAAAACTCCCAAACTCATTCTTTTTTTTTTAAACAATTTATTAGGGGCTCATATAACTCTCATCACAGTCCATACATATACATACATCAATTGTATAAAGCACATCCATACATTCCCTGCCCCAATCATTCTCAAAGCATTTGCTCTCCACTTAAGCCCTTTGCATCAGGTCCTCTTTTTTTTCCCCTCCCTCCCCTCTCCCCCCTCCCTCATGTGCCCTTGGTAATTTATACATCGTTATTTTGTCATATCTTGCCCTATCCGGAGTCTTCCCTCCCCCCCCACCTTCTCTGCTGTCCCTCTCCCAGGGAAGAGGTCACATGTGGATCCTCGTAATCAGTTCCCCCTTTCCAACCCACTCACCCTCCACTCTCCCAGCATCGCCCCTCACACCCTTGGTCCTGAAGGTATCATCCACCCTGGATTCCCTGTGTCTCCAGCCCTCATATGTACCAGTGTACAGCCCCTGCCCTATCCAGTCCTGCAAGGTAGAATTCGGATCATGGTAGTTGGGGGGAAGAAGCATCCAGGATCTGGGGGAAAGCTGTGTTCTTCATCGGTATTACCTCACACCCTAATTAACCCATCTCCTCTCCTAAACCCCTTTATGAGGGGATCTCCATTGGCTGACACTTGGGCCTTGGGTCTACACTCTGCACTTCCCCCTGCATTTAATATGGTATATATATACACATATATACACAGACATACACACACAATATATATACATACACACATATATCTTTTCTTTTTGCATGATGCCTTATACCTGGTCCCTTGGCACCTTGTGATCGCACTGGCCGGTGTGCTTCTTCTATGTGGGCTTTTTTGCTTCTGAGCTAGATGGCTGCTTGTTCACCTTCAAGCCTTTAAGACCCCAGACACTATCTCTTTTGATAGCCGGGCACCATCAGCTTTCTTCACCACATTTGCTTATGCACCCATTTGTCTTCAGCAATCCTATCATGGAGGTGTGCAGTCAATGATATGATTTTTTGTTCTTTGCTGCCTGGTAACTGATCCCTTCGGGACCACTTGATCACACAGGCTGGTGTGTTCTTCCATGTGGACTTTGTTGCTTCTGAGCTAGATGGCTGCTTGTTTATCTTCAAGCCTTTAAGACCCCAGTCACTATCTCTTTTGATAGCCGGGCACCATCAGCTTTCTTCACCACATTTACTTGTTCACCCCCTTTGGCTCCAGCAGTTGTGTCGGGAGAATGAGCATCATAGACTTCCAATTTAATAAAAGAAAATATTCATTCATTGTGGGAGTGTTTGAGTAGAGGCCCAAGGTCCTCCCGCCACCTTAATACTTAACCTATAAACATAGACACATAGATCTATTTCCCCATCCTCCTATATATATTTGCATGTACATGTCTTTGTCTAGACCTCCATAAATGCCCTTTGACTCCTAGCTCTTTCCTCCATCTCCCTTGACTGTCCTCCTGCCCTACTACCATGCTTCATTGCCACCTGGGCTAGAGTATACCTCTTCTCTAAGCAACTTCATTCTATGAAGCCAGCTTAGCACTGATCCCCAATCAGGACAAAGGGATGTAGGATGGTTCAACATACAAAAATAAGTCATGCAATCCACTGCATAAACAAGGAAAACAATAAAAACCACATTATCATATCAATACATGCATAAAAGGCATTTGAAAATACATCACACCCATTTTTTTTATCAAAACAGTCAACAAAATAGGAACAGAAGGGAAAGTTCTCGACATAATAGAAGTCATATATGATAAACCAACTGCCAACATCATACTCAATGCGGGAGGAACTAGAAACATTTTTACAGAAAACAGGAAACAGACCAGGATGTTCCCTATCATCACTCTTTTTCAGTATTGTACTGGAAGTCATCAGATAGCAAAAGGAAATCAAGAAAATACAAATGAGCAAAGAAAAATGAAACTGTTCCTATTTTCAGATGATATGATCCTATACATAGACAACCCAAAAGTCTCCACGAGAAGATCACTGAAAGCAATTGATAGCAGGATACAAAATTAACAACCAGAAATCAATCAGCTTTCTGTATACCAGGGAAGAGAACTACAAAAAAGTCATTTAGAAAGCAATACCATTTACAATAACCACACAAAAGATTAAATACTTAAGAATAAACTTAACTCAAGAAACAAAAGACCTAATAGAAAATTACAGAACATTACCACAAGAAACCAAAAAAGACCTACTAAAATGGAAGAATATCCTATGCTCATCATTAGGTAGACTTAATATTGTGAAAATGTCAATACCACCTAAAGCAACCTACAGATATAACGCAATCCCAGTCCAAATCCCAAGCGCATTCCTTAAACAAATGATAAAACTATTTATTAATTTAATATGGGTAGGCAAAAGAACTAGGATAAGCAAAAAACGTCTTACAAAGAAGAACAAAGCAGGAGGGCTCAAATTACCTGACTTAAAACATAGCCTCCGCAATCATAACAACCTGATACTGGTACAAAAGAGTCATATAGATGAATGCGTCAGAACAAAAAACCCAGGCATAGATGTTTCACTTGGCAGGGCACTAATCTTTGACAAAGTGTGAGGCAGAATCGGGAGTAGCAGGCTAGGCAAGTGAAGAGATACCCTTAGCTGGGAAAACACTTCAAGGAAGCTGTGAGAGGCCAGGACCCCCTCCTCTTAGGTGGCCTTCCAGCCCAGGTACAGAAAGCTGACCATTACAGATAACTTTGAACATTGTTGCTTAGCCCAGGATCTGCAGACAACACTGCTATAGTGGAAAATCCCCCAGCTACTCCCTCCTCCTAAACCCGGACTATAAAACTCCAGCTCAAGCCTGGACAGTGTGACTTCCCTGGTCCCCAATTAGGGACCTGTGAATCTCGTCCAGGAGCTCTAAACCAAACTTTTAAAACTTTTTTCTACCTTTGCCTTCTTTCCATCACCAAATCTACCTCCTTACATTTGGTGCATGAAACCCAGAAGGAGTAAAGGCATCTTAACATGCCCCCACCTGCTTAGGCGAGTGTGGGCACCCCTCTCTTATCCATCCTTCCTTCCCTCGAACCCGGGACCTCTCAGCTGCCATCTGCTGCATTTATGAGTGAGTACCTGACTAAATTTTATCTCTGCTATTTCGGCTACTGTCTCTTGCTGCTGAGTTCTTCCACCAGAGGCTCTGTCCCTTAATTTATGGTTAACCGTGGACCCACATCAAAGCCTCTCCATCCAAAGGACAGACACTTGGGGACACCTTAGTCTCTGTGCTCCTTTTCCAAGGGAGCTGGTTGGCTGCTTAGCCCACCCGTCTCCCCCTTCAACCAAAGTCAGAGGCATTCAGGGATGACTGGGTCTCTGTTCTTTTCCAAGAACCTCACAGCATAGGAAACAAAAATTGCAAGCCGGTCTCTTCCACACCTCTAGGGTGTCTACTTGATAACGTCTCAACCCTCGGCTTAACACAAGACCTTGGCCCAAATGCCTTGATTTTTACTGCAATTCAGTTTGGCCCCAATACAAACTAGGCTAAAGGTCCCAATGGACAGAAGATAGGAATTTGGATTTCAACCTATTAATTGATCTCAGTAACATTTGCCAGCGAACTGGCAAGTGGCCTAAGGTCCACCAGGTTCAAGCTTTCTTCCTACTATGCTCCCGTCTCTCTCTCTGTACTATCTGTCACCCCACTCCAGGTATCTTACCAAACACTCAACCAGAAACACTTGCCAGCTCAGACAGACCCCCCATTCCCCAATCAGGTCCTCGACAGTACTCCACGCTCATCTTCCTCTGAACCCCCTGACTGCTTGTCTGCACCCCCAGTAAGGCCTCCTCCTTATTCTGGATGACCCTCACTATCACCTCCCTCTGCCACCCACTCGACTCCTGACCACCCCTCCGCTGATCCCCACTTCAGGCCCTAAGCCCTCTCTTTTGTCTTCTCCTGTCAGCCATCATATCCATTTGCACCAACCCCTCTTCTGCCCTCTATAGGAAGCTCTCATCCATGTCCATTTTCCCTTTTCTCTCACTGACTTATCCCAAATTGAAAAGTGCTTAGCTTCCTTTCCCAATGAGCCCACAACCTACATCAAAGAGTTTCGCTATTTAGCTCAAGCCTATGATTTCTCATGGCATGATATTTTTGTAGTCCTTTCTTCCACTCTCACCTCATATGAAAGTGAGTGTGCTTTTACTGCAGGCCAGCAGCATGCAAACCAGGTTCATCTAAGTGACCTTAATATGCCTGTGGGTAACGAAGCAGTCCTGAGACAGGAGCCCAGCTGGAGTTACCAGACTGATACCCAGGCAGGCAGAGACAGCTGGGCCCACTGAGATAAAATGCGCTAGTGTGTCTTAGCTGGCCTCCAGGCAATCTCTGACAAAGCAGTCAACTTTGACAAGCTCAGGGAGATCACTCAAAGGCCGGGTGAAAATCCGGCAGCATTTTAAAATCACCTGGATGAAGCTCTCATCCAACACACCCGCCTAGATGCAACCTCACCATCAGAAAAGAAAAGTTAAAAAGGGATGAAGATGGCCATCAGACTCTTGTCTTGGACCTGCTAAATATGGATTCTAAAGTCTTTAATGCCAGAGAGGAGCAAGCAGAGGCAGACCGGGAATCCCAAAATCATGAAAAGGCTAATTTACAAGCCCAAATTCCGATTGCAGCCCTGAGGCCACTGGCAATCAAGAAGACGTTGCCATCATTCCCAGTCTCTGGGAACAGCAGTTCCAGACCACCTCTAGGAGCCTGCTTTAAGTGTGGCCAAGGAGTTCACTGGGCAACCTCGCTGCCCACAACCTTGTCCACCCAACAAGCCTTATCCAGCGTGTGGTCAATGGCGGGGCCACCGGAAAAGTGCCTGTCCTTCAGCTTCCATCCACAGGTACCAAACCTCTCAGGTGACAGCGCACCAACCAGAGACTCAGTGCTTCTTAAGACTATTTATCCAAAACCTCTACAATCATGGTGGTCAGGTTCACATATCATAAACCACTCCTAGGGCAGTAAAACTCTTAGGGAACCCTGGGTGGCACCATATTTCCCAAGTCAAGCACCCCCATTGTAGCCCTCATGAAGCCCCCTACGTTTGTCAGGTTTAGAACCCACTCAAGTATGTCTTAGTTGTAGTCATAACCCTATTAACAATGGCTGAAGCCCTAAGTCTTATGTGCGGCCCTTTAAAATCAAAGAAACCTACCCCTCTTAGTCAACTGAAATAACTCATCTTATTGGCCAGAGAGACTGCTCTCTCCAAGGGTGCCAAAGTCGGCTTGTCATTTCCCTCAGGCCGTAGGCCATCACAACTCATTTAGACCATTTTCCTGCTTCCTATATGGCCCAAAACAGGCCTGCCGTCAGTTGTGACTTGAAAAGTATGGTGGGTGTCCGTACTGTTCCTGCAAAATACACAATGCATACAATAGATGAGTTCTTGCTAATTCAACCATTTTTATTCAGGACAGGGCATTCCACCTTTATATTACCAACGCTTGGAACCAGAGATGGACCAAGGGAGTCATAGGCAAACTACACAACTCTCAATACAGCTCACTGTCCTCAGGCAGTATTATCATTTACAGGGAATACGCTTTGGCCTTTCAAGCCCAGGGATAAATCTCCAACAACATCCCCGGGTGGAATAAACACTTCAAAATCAGACACCTCACAAACCTCAGACTACCATCAGGTTCTTGTGGATCCAGATAATCCAATACACTCTACTATTCCTTAATAGAACCCATGAGCTAAAAAAAAATGCCACTCATTGCTTCCTGGTGCCTCCCTTCAAAGACCTCTGTTGGCCTCAGTCCCTGTCAACTTTGGAAGATCTTTCCCCCAAAAGCACCCCCAACAGGATGCACCACCCCACGGAGTCAGGACCCACTATGGGAGCCATTGGAAATAAATAAGACCCAGCCACAGAGAGTCTGTTATTTCACTGATCAGAATGTACATGGCTTTTCTCTGCATTGAATTTGCAGACATAATATAATTGTTAATACTAGAATTTTCTCTAAACCCGGACAATTCTTTTGGTGCAATGGAACTTTAACTAAATGTGTAAATTCATCCGCAGCAGGACCTTGTTCTTCAGTTACCATAGATCCTCAGGACACCCTGTATGGTCAGTCTGAATTGGCATGGTTACCCTCTGTCCAAAGGTCAAGGAGAGCAGCATTCCTATAATGGTTGGTATAAGTCTAGCCTCTTAAATCGCAGCATCTGGAGTGACTGGAGGTGCACCCGGCCACTCCATCATCTCAGCACAAGATTTTGAAGACCAATTGCAGACTGCTTTAGAGTCCACTATGGCCTCCTTTGCCTCATTGAAGTGCCAGCTCACCTCTCTGGCCCAAGTTGCCCTACAAAACAGATGGCCCCTAGATCTTCTCACCGCTGAAAAGGGGGGTAACTTTCTCTTCCTCAGGGAAGAATGTTGTTATTACATCAATGAATCAGGACTGGTAGAGCAAGACAGAAATACTGACCCGCCTAAGCAAAGACCTCCACAGTCACGGGAGGAAAATTTACTCCCCGTTTTGCTGGGTTCAACCCCACTTAGCCACCTGGTTGTTGCCCCTACTAGGGCCACTAATCCTTATCTCTTTATTTTTTCTCTTTGCTCTGTGCTTTCTCAGATTTATCCAGCAGCACATACAAGAACTCTGCAGGGTCACAGTAAACCAGCTACTCCTCCACCCAAACAACCGTTTGCCCACTGGCCTCCCTCTGCCTGCTCCGGTGTCTAAACTCATAGCACCAGATACCAGCAGGAAACAGCGAATCAGACTACAACAATCCTTATCTCCCAAACACCCGAATATCAGGCAAAATCGGGAGTTAGCAGGGTAGGCGAGTGAAGAGATACCTGGAGGTGGTAAAATCACTTCAAGGACGCTGCGCTGCACTGCGGGAGGCCAGGCCTCCCTCTCTCCTTTGGAGGCCTTCCAGCCAAGGTGCAGAAAGCTGACTGTTAACAGATAAACTTTGAACATTGTTGCTTAGGCCTGGATCTGTGGACTACAAAATTGCAGTGGAAAATTCCCCAGCTATTCCCTCCCCCTAGACACGTTCTATAAATCTCTCCACTTTTCACCCATGGCACAACTTCTCTGACCCCCAGTTAGGGACTCGTGAACCTCACCCAGGAGCTATGAAATAAATCTTCTAAACTGTTTTCTACCTCTGCCTTCATTCTTTCTTCCCATTGCTAAACCTACCTTACACAAGGGACCTAGAAATCTCCAATGTGACAAAGAGAAGCCTCTTCAACAAATGGTGTTGGGCAAACTGGATTTCTGTATACCGAAGAATGAAAAAAGGCCCATATCTCTTCCCATGCACAAAAATGAACTAAAGTTGGATTAAAGGCATAAATGTAATCCCCAGAGTTATCGGTGTAATCATTGAGAAAACTTGAATAAACTTAAGGACAATATGAGGGGGTCACCCAGACCCTGTAAAAAGTCCACTGGGCAGAGCTTTTGTAGTACGCATTATTCCTGCTAGGAGCGCATTGAGCAACTAGCTTTGAATTAGAGCACCCAGTTGTGTCGCCTGGGAAGGTTCTCTTTGATTACAGTGATGTTTTTTCACAAAAGCAGTTTTCATCAAATCTCATTTATTGAGATGGTTGATTAATGAGAACAGCGTGAGGTTGTGAAATGTTGTTTCCGTCTCAGGAAATGCCACAGAAACCGGTGTGATGTTGAAAAAAGCTTACAAGGAGAGCACTATGGGAAAAAGTCAAGTGCATGAGTGGTTTGCTCATTTCAAAAATGTGGCAATATTGATTGATGACAAACCTTATTCTAGACATCCATCAACTTCCCAAATGGATGAAAATGTTGATCAAATTCATCTATTTATGCTCATATCTTGGAGGTTGGTTCAGTAAATTTTAACAAATGAAAGATTTGGGAATGAGAAATTTCACAGTGAAATTTGTGCTCGGGTTCTTACTGACCAGGATACAGAGCATCAAGTGAAAACATGCATTGCTTTGAAAGAATAGCTCTGAAGTGACCCAAACTTTGTTTCCAAGCTCAATACTGGTTACAAGACGTGGTGCTATTCTTACAAGCCAAAAGCAAACATCAATCAAGCCATGGGAAGATTACATCATCACCCACCCTCCAAAAGTTCATCAAATGAAATAAAAAATGAAGACTATGCTCATTTGTTTTTTGATATGAGGGGCATAGTGAATTTAAAGTTCCTTCCACCAGATAAGATTGTTAATCAAGCTTTCTATTTAGAGGTTCTGAAAAGATTGCATAACAGTGTTTGGCAAAAAAGGACCTGATTTGTGGCAGATGGGGGACTATTTTGCCACCACAATAATGCACCTGCTCACACAGACATCTTGGTGTGCCAGTTTTGGGCAAGAAACAGAATGTCTCTCTTGCCTCATGCACCTGACTTACCTGACCTCACTCTGGGCAGCTTCTTTTTTGTTTCCACAAATGAAGAGAGACATGAAAGGAAAGTGATTGACAACTTAGAAGAGGTGAAGAACAAAAAGAGGAAGGCGCTAGTCAGCTAGCCAAACAGATGACTTTGAGAAGTATTTCCAAGAATGGAATTGCAGATTTATAGAACTTTGAAGGTGATATGGTGATTTTGTATATCAAATTTTCATAAATAGCTTTAAAAATGCATTTTTGGGGTACCACTTAGTATTACACAGCATACACAGACTTCCAAGCATAATGAAGGATGCACAGACATGATAGAAGACTGGGAAATGCTGAAATTGCACCGCTTACTTACATCAGAAGAGTAAAATGAGAGCCCACAGATTGTTTAAAACAATTCACTAATGACACATTGTACAAGGGAATAACTCCCAAATTATAGAGAACTCTTCAATAGCTCAATAAGAAAATGTTAAAAAATTACTTAATTAAAAATTGGGGGAAAACATGAAAAAATAGTTCACCAAAAATGAAGTACAACTAGATTATAAACACATGGACAAGTGTTCAAGATTACTAGTCATCAGGAGGATGAAAATTAAGCCACAATGAGATACCACCTTACACCCTCTATGCTAGCCCTATTCAAAAAAACAGAAAACATCAAAATCGGGAATAGGTTGTGGAGAGATTAGAACTCATAACGCTGTTGGTAGACTTGTAAATACATATATACCATATGGAAAATGATTGGTGAAACTTAAAAAAACTGGGAATGAAATCACCTATGATTCACAATACCAATGTATTGGGCCAGGTTAACTAGAGAAACCAATCTAGAAACACTCATATATGTGTAAGAGAGTGTTTTATACCATAGAGCAATTTTATAGTGATAAAACATCCCAGTCCAGATCAAATCTGAAAGTCCAATATTAGCTCGTATGTCTGATACTCGTTCATAAATTCATCTTCAAACTCACACAGTCACATCAATGATGCAAAATGCAGGAAGATCAAAGACCAGTGGGTACAAAATCTGTGGCTACAAGAGCAGTGGAAGCATCTCAGTGCTGGCGCAGTGCTCTGTGTGGGATCTCTTGCTCTCTGAGTGTGCTCTTCAACAGGAAGGTGGCTCTCAAAGGTCTTAGGACATCTCAATGTGCCTTGTCAACAGAAGGTGAAAGCAGAGAATGAGCTACCCTGGCCTCCAGATACTCATTTATTTCAGTCGCACTCCAATCAAGTTGCATCCTTATTGAGAGGCTAAATTCCACCCCTTCACTCTCAATACCTTCAAGTTAACACAAGATTATGTACCTATATCAACCACTATTAGGTAAATACCCAGAAGAAATGAGACACAAAATGAGTGGATATATCCTCTCACAAGTTTATTGCAGCACCGTTCACAATAGCAAGAAACTGGAAGCAATCCAAATGCCCAAATGTGGAAGACTGGATAAAGAAACTATGGTACATACACACAACGAAATACTATGGTGCATGCTCACAAGAAAATATTATGCATCCCTGAAAAAGAGTGATAAAATCATGAAACACGGAAGGACCAGGAAACCATTTTACTGAGTGGTTAGTCAATCACAGAAGGACAAATATTGTATGAGTCTACTACAATAAAGAGAAACAACTCTTAAACAAATCTTAGTGAACAATTCTCCACCAAAAGTATAGAAGTTCTTCCTACTGGCCATGAACCATACATCACATCACTTATATACACTTCATAAGAACCATCTTGAAAGAGGAGACCTCATATCAGCAGGGATCTTTCCTTCAAGAAGGGGAAAATGGAGAAGACCAAATACTTGATGCTATACAACACGGAGACAAGGCAGAGACAAATCAATAGGCCCTTTACTGGAATGAGAGGAGAATGTTACTGGGAAAACAGCGTAAAACCAGGGGAGGGAGCATCCACATTTCAGAGGATATTGTTAAGTACAGTGAGTAAGTGGAGAAGAGCAACCTCACATTGGGAAGGGATGCTAAACCATAATTGTAGGGACCCTAAGGGGGAATAAAACCAGTTCTATGTTCCCGAGTAGACATTTAGAAAGTTTCTACCCAATCTTCAGTGAACCATGGCATAGATCAAACACTATATAATATTAGACAATGGCTTTACAGGGAACACAGCACCCCCCAAGGGCCACACCAGAAAGATTTCATGTGGAAACCCGACAGAATGAATTGGACCCTACCTCAAAACTACCTATAGCCCTTTGATTTAGGACTGACATTCCCTGATGGGAAAGGAAGCAAAGGATGACCTCCCCAAGATTGTGGAAAGGACAGTCATTAGATCTTGAGTGGGACCTCTGATTTAGTGGGCATTCAATGAAAGGGGACCTAGAACTCCCTTACATATTTAGTATCTCAATGCTCCCCTTGCATTAAAAGGAGAGATATTTATCTGCTAGCCAAAGATCTACCCCTGTGAGAAATGTGAAAGGAAATTATCCTATAGCACCAACCCCTGGGGCCAATGTAGAGACCTCAATCAATTAAGAAATCAATCTGTGCGCACAACAACTCATGGGTTGCAGCTTGCAGTTGGACTATACTCACATAAACTCCTCATATGATCAGTGTCTAAAATTTTATGCCATTGGATAAATAACTGATTTTTTTCAATACAATCATCTTATATCCCAGGCGGATGATCAACAATATTTTTCCAATTTTGGGGGCTGTGTGTTTGTTTTGTTGTTCTTGATTGTTCAGGGTTTATTTTTTGGTTTTGTTTTTTGCATTATACGACCGCCAAAATATTCTAGAGTCATTCATAATCTGATGACAAGCAGATGAATTCTGGGTTCCCACTTAATTCTAGCCCCAATCCAAGAACAATTAGCTCTTATTATGTAGCCCTGCTCAATACTCACCTTCATGAAGAAATAACTGAAGATAAGGCTACTACAACAATGTGTGGCGAAGAAAGCAGATGTTACCTGGCTGCCAATTGGAATAGTGTCTGAGGCCTTACATATTTATATTTAACCGGGAAGTCATTTGAGCAAGGCGTCAACTAAATTCACATCAAAGAAGCATACCAGCCTGTGTGATCTAATGACTATGGAAATAAAATCAAGATATGAAGAAGGGAACAGTATCAGAGCTTAAATTGTGAGCACCTTGTTTCTACAAATCTATGGAGCACAGTAGAAGGCCAAAATCTATCGGCGGAGTATCTAGTCAGATTAAGTCTCTGGCAGATCTCTTCTGGCCACAGGCAAGATACTCTAACATCTTTACTGTCAGACAAAGATTTTTATAAACTTGATTATGGTAGATTGAACCACAGTATAATATGATGCTTGGTCAGTTGGCTTCCCTCTTTACCCTACCTGAATTTTCTCTAGGCTTAAATATTTCTTGCTCATTCCACAACATAAATTTATGATCTGGCTTTTAAAATACTGTTGGTGGTCTTTTCTTTCTTACTCTTTATTTATTTTTATTACTTATTTATTTAATCATTTTGTTTGGGCTCGTACAACTCTTATCACAATCCATACATATATCAATTGTGTCAAGCACATTTGTACGTTAGTTGCCCTCATCATTTTCAAAATATTTGCTCTCCACTTAAGTCCTTGGTATCAGTTCCTCATTTCCCCCTCCCTCCCTACTCCCTCCTCCCTCATGAACACTTGATAATTTATAAATTATTATTCTTATTTTGTTGTGTATTACACTGTCCGACATCTCCCTTCACCCACTTTTCTGTTGTCCATCCCCCCAGAGAGGAGGTTATATGTAGATCCTTATAATCAGTTCCATCTTTCTACCCCATCTTTCCTCCCCAATCCGATATCGCCACTCCCATCACTGGTCCTGAAGGGATCATCTGTCCTGGATTCCCTGTGTTTCTGGTTCCTATCTGTAGCATTGTACATCCTCTGGTCTAGCCGGATTTGTAAGGTAGAATTGGGATCATGATAGTGGGGTGGGGAGGGGGAGCAGGAAGCATTAAAGAATTAGACGAAAGTTTATGTTTCATTATTGCTACACTGCTCACTGACTGGCTCGTCTCCTCCCTGTGACACTTCTGTAAGGGGGGTGTCCTGTTACCTATAGATGGGCTTCATTCATGTCTCCACTCTACACTCCCCCTCATTTACAATGATGTAATTATTTTTGTTCTCTCATGCCTGATACCTGATACCTTCAACACCTCGTGGTCACACCAGCTGGTGTGCTTTTTCCATGTGGGGTTTGCTGTTTCTGAGCTAGATGGCTGCTTGTTTACCTGCAAGCCTTTAAGACCCCAGAGGCTATATCTTTTGATAGCCAGGCACCATCAGCTTCCTTCACCACATTTGCTTATGCACACATTTGTTTTCAGCAACCATGTTGGGAAGGTGTGCATCATGGAATGCCAATTTATTAGAACAAAGAGTTCTTGCATTGTCTTACTCTTTATTTTTATACTATCATTAATATTTTATGGGTTTTTAATTTTTTTTCTCTTAGGTTTCTCAGTTTGTGAAGCACAGAAAGAGTAGATACATAGAGACAATATCTGATATAATGGTGTATCAGGGACAGGGGTGGCAAGGATGAGGGGAATTGGAGAGCAAACAATTAATGTGGGAGTAGGAAAGGAGCAGTAGAACTGATTGTGATGATGTACATACAACTCTTTTTAATAGTGACATAATTATGATACTGTATGAGATGTGAATTTTCCATCAAGAAAACTACTGAAAAATGAGAAAGAAAGCAAAGTTACTATAGAAAGAAAGCAAAGTTACTATAGGTGAAGGAGAAAGATTTTTGCTTAGGGACATTGAGTTTATGTTAATGGTGGTGAAATAATTAGGAAAAATATATCAATAATGGTTTTAATACACAGAGAGTAAAATCAAGGGCATGGTACAATCAATGGCATTAATTGTTGAATTGGAAGATGTTTTGTTATGTATAATTTTCCCACGATTAAATAATAATAATTATACTGATAACAATGAGTACAAGGAAAAATATTCTAAAATTAACTGTGGTAATGATTGTACAAAGCTTCTTGATATGATTGAACTATTGAATTGAATGATATATGCCAATGAAATTGTTAAAAAGATTACAGTCTTAAAAACACATGAGGCATTTTGACCCTTGTTTATGGGGTCACTCTGAGTTCGAATACATTCAATGGCAGGGAGATTTGTTTTCTTTTTTTAGCAATTTAGCCTAAAATAATCTACTGAGGTTATTTCCGTATAATGAAGTTTTGGGGGAGGGAGATACAATGCAGGGTTATTTAATTTGATGGGCCAGTGAGAGAATAAGAGTGTTATATTGAAAAAGACTACTATATGGGAAAAGACTACTTCATCAAATTGGATCTAGTAATTAGCTCTGCTGTAAAATGCCATTTCACATGGCTGAGAAATCTAGTGAGCAGTAAATAAGTTAAAAAGTGACATTATCACATACCCTTGGGTATCTAGCTTATATTTCTGGGTGAAGCAGGATTTGGCTAATTTGGGGAAATTCGTAATGCGATTGCTGTGATACAGGAAGCTCACTATGGATTGGAGTGCGAAAATGTAACCGAAGCAAAATTCACTGACTGTGGCTCTCTCCTCACCACAATCTTTTTTATGACTTATACTTTTGTATATTTCTAAATTATCCCAGAATTCTGTGTTCTCAACTAAATATGTTCATGTGGAAAATATGACCAAATGTACTTAACCAACTTTAATCATAGATTTGGGCCTAATTCTATCTGTAAATATTGTAAATATGATCATCATCTTTAGCATGTTTGAGCTGGGAACAACTTTTGAGGTAACCTTATTGGAGAGCATAAAAATTAGGTGCAGACAAGAAGTAATTTAACTATGATGACATTGTGTTTTGTCAGGGTTAGGAGTGGACACAAAATTTTCTATCTCTTAATCATAAATGAATTCCATGATATTGCACCACGTCCCATTTATCTTCAGAGATAGTTATTTATTTTCTTTATACTATTTATTCGTATAAGAAATAGACTCATGAAAATTATTTGCTGGAAAAATATGATTTAAAAGATAACTTCCTTAGAGGTTAGTGTATAAACTACTTGCTTGTGCTGAAGAAAAGAATGCATGAAGACAATATGTCATTAATTTGTATTTGTATTTTTCTCTACTTGCAAAATACTTTTATGGTTTAAATTATATATATATTTATATTCTTAAACTTGAAATACAGGTGCTAAATTCATAATTCAGAAAGATTCATTGACAGGTAAATGCTTAATTTTTTTAATTGATAGAAGCAAGAAATCAAATAATCAAACAAGAAGTCTTAATGTACTTACAGAGCATGATGTTCTTTTTGCAATAGAACTAAGGCCTATCAATAAAGGAGAAATAAACCTTTTATTTTGTCATAATGAATGATAATATAAAGTAATACAATTTGTTTGTTTTTTTAAACTTTGTGTCATCGTGTCCACAAATCACAATATACTTATATGTTGCCATGAAACATACCCCAGACTACTTTTCCTATTTGAATGTTTCCTATATAAATGAAAACAAATCATAGACTAGGAATACAGATGATTGCTATAGAGAATGGGCTACTTGAAGTTTGTCATTTAGGGTTACCTAATATTCTAAATATATATGTGAGTGTGTGTATTCAATGATGTTCTCTGGTGAAATTCTATCTTGTTTAACTTCATAAACACCTTTCACTAATAGTCCTCTCATCTTCTCTTTGCCTTCTTTCATATTCCTTATTCTAGTTTTCTCTGAAAAAAGCCAGATCTTGTGCCTCCCTATCAGTCCTATTCAAGTCCCTAGCTTTCTTCCTTTGACATTTCTTTATGGAAGGTCCTAGCTGTTATGGTGACTAAGAGCTCTGAATTCACAGGATGGCTAACATAGGCAGGCTTATCACAGATCAGCTGTGAAGCCTGCCACAAGCTCTTCCTGCCTCAGAAGTGGAAATGGCTTGATAGTTTGGCAACTCACTTTTCTTTTGAAGCAGATACCCTTATTTTATCTTCAACTAAATGCAGAATACCTTTATTGATATAAATTAAATTTCTCTGATTTAGGTTTCTGACAGTAAAACTTCAGGGGTTTTTGCGTTCAAACGGGAAGGGGAATGGGGAGCTCAGAATGACTGAGCACTTTAAAGAATAGTTGGCAGATCCACTAAAAGAATCTCTTTATCAATACCCAAAAAGCCCTTGAAACAGTTATACAATAGGTCAGTAAATAGAGGTTAAATAAATGTAAAATAAGGCATGTATTTGATGATCTAGGAATAATTATGTTTAATAACAATTTCACTCATTTCAGATATCTTGGTCTTGTGTACAAAGTTACCTGAATAAAAGGTAATTGACTTTGACCATTAAGAAAAGGAATGAAAAATATTCCTTCAGCATACATCGAAATTTGAATTTTCATCTTCCAGAAAAAGCTAGAATACTTTACGACCCCGTCACTGAACATTTTCAGGTACGCTTTTCTCTTTTAATGAATGTTTAGTATTGCCAATCAATCTCAAAATTTGTGTAAATTAACAGAAGATAGTCTAGTTCATTTTGTACATAGCTTCATGAAATGCCCAATATTTTGCTTTTGTAAAATAATCCCCATGTTAAAAGAAGGATTTTCTTTTAGAATTAAGGTCTTCAGAAAACAGTGTTTGGATCTAACACGGTAAATCATAAGTCATTTTTATGGAAAGATTAGCACTTAAGATATTTCTCATACACACTGCACTTCCTTGTTCTTTGAGGGATGAGCCAATCATGTGCTTGTTGAAAATAATAAAGTGATATTGTACTTGATTTGCTGCATAACAAATCAGATGCTATCTATAGAACATAGGGACTATGCTTGTTCCTTATTTTTAAAATATGTATATATTGATTTATGGTTTATGAACCGTGCTTTAACTTTTCTCAGCGAACTATATTACTAATGTTATTGTGCTTTATATAATAGAATTGACCTATTCATAAACACATTTTCAGGAAAATAAGACACCTTCATGATCGTTAGATCTATATAAATTAGATGCAATTTGTCCTCAAATTGTCATGAATTGTATACATCCACCCATTGTATTTTTATTAACTGGAAATGTAACTCATAAATGGTAGTCACCT
Organism: Tenrec ecaudatus; assembly: GCF_050624435.1. Taxonomy (NCBI): domain Eukaryota; kingdom Metazoa; phylum Chordata; class Mammalia; order Afrosoricida; family Tenrecidae; genus Tenrec; species Tenrec ecaudatus. The sequence goes on along the minus strand of NC_134548.1, from coordinate 102,346,725 downwards.
CTCGCAAAATGTCATAATCAACTCTGCTCTCCAACTTCTATGGTTGTTTACAGTCTCTTTTAAAATAATGCTTTCTTTTATTGGCAAGTAAAACTGAATAGAAATTATCTAAGTTAAAATATGTATTGAGTAAAACATATCTGTATTATTCTATAGCTCTACTAGTTCCTAGAGCATCATGCCTATTTAAAATTTTATCCCCTTGTTTTGTTCTTCACAGTTCCCTTTGAGGCATTTTTTTCTTCTCCTTTTCCTTCTATGGTTAAAAAATTACATTTGTCATATAACACTAAGAGCTTTTTCATTCTTACCTCTTTGAGTCTATTGTGGCATCTACTTTATTCTCACATTTTCTTCTGGGTATTCAAAGCTGCATAAAACAACCCCTGAAAAAAAAGTCAATTTATAACAATCAGCAAAAACATTTTAAAAAGGAGAATAACAAAAACAACATATAACACACTTCTAAAAACTAGGACAAAAGTAACAAGATAAATCCCCCAATAAGAATATAAAAGAAATAATAAAGATGAGAGAAGAAATAAATGAATTAGAAAACAGAAAAAGAATGGCCGAAAATAAAATAAGAATTTATGTACTTAAATCTATAGGAAAATTGAAAAATCACTGACAAACAGCAAAAGAACAATAAGAGAGAATATGAAAATTTTTAGAACTGGATTGAGAAGGACAACATCTCAATGGATCCAAATGAAACAAAAAGAATTAAACACCCTACTATGAAAGACTGTATTCTGACAAGTTTGAAAACCCAGAAGAAATGGATAAATACTGAGAAATACACCACCTACACAGGTTAACACAGACAGATGTAGAAAACCTGAACAGATCCATGACAAAAGATGAAATGAAGAAAGTCATTAAGAAACATCCAACCAAGGAAAGCCCCGGATCAGATAGTTTCACAGGGAAATATGACCAAATATTCAGTAAAGAGTTATCATCAATATTACACAGATTATTGTAGAATATATAAAAGACAGCAAACTCCCTAAATCATACAGTAACATGAGCATAACCCTGATACCAAAAACAGGCAAAGACTCCACAATGTAATCCAGCCCACGAACAAGACAAAGAATAATGACAGTAGCATAATGTAGATGCAGAAAAGGCATTTTCCAATATCCCGTACCATTTCTGTTAAAACAAAAATAAACAAACAACTGAAACACTTAACAAAATTGAAATAGAAGAGAAATTCCTGAGCATGGTAAAAGACAAATATGAAAATCCACTGGCCAACATTACTGTCAATGAGAAAAGTTGAAAATACTTCTCCAGAAGACAAGAATTATACAAAGACGTCCCCTATCACCACTCTTAGTCAAGGTCATCCTGGAAGTCTTAGCCACAACCATTAGACAACAACAATCAAAGGGATACAATTGGGCAAGGAAGTGAAACTCTCACTATTTGCAGATGATATAATTTTATATGTGGAAAAGTTCACAGAATTCACAAAAAAATGTTGAAACAAGTGAGGGATTTAGTAAATTTTCAGCATAAAAGATTAATGAGCAGAAATTAATTGCATATCTACATACCAATAAGAGCTCTTAAAAAGTCAAGGAAACAATACTATTTACAATAGCCAAATAAAAGACTAAATACTTGTGGAAGAAAACTAACCAGAGAATCTAAAGACATATAAAATGAAAATTTCAGAACACTATTACAAGACACCAAAAGAGACTTACATAAAATGGAAAAACAAAGTCTTCAGGGATAGGAAGACTTAACATCATGAAAATATGAATAATACTCAGAGAAATCTATAAATACATTGCAATTCTGATAGATATCTCAACGTTATTTTATAAAGAAATGGAAAAACTAATTAGAAGTATCATATGGAGCAGGAAGAGACCTAGAATGAGCAAATAACTTCTCCAGATGAAGAACAAAGTCAGCAATCCTACACTACCCAACCTTAAAACCTAGTACCCAGTCACCGTATCCAAAACAGCCTCAGAGTAGAATAGAAAACTCAGAAATAAATGCATCCATGTACATGATATTGATCCTCAAAAACAGGCCATAAAACATAAAATGGTAAAGAGACAGTCTCTTCAACAAATACTGCTGGCAAAACTGGATCTACATCTGAAGAAGAATGAAACTGAATAAACTCAAGATGGATTGGAGACCTAAATGTAAATTCCAGAGTTATAAATATCATTAATGAGAAAATGTACATATTACCATATATAATAAATATGCACATAAAGCAGAAGACAAATTGATGACGGGGCCTACTAAAAATAAGACATTTAATTCACATCTAAATATTTCATAAAAAGAGAGGCCATGGAATGGGGAAAAAATCTTTAGCAATGATACATTGGACAAGGGACCAAGCTCTAAAATTTATAGAATTCTACAATTCATCAATAAAAAATTAATAATCCAATTTAAAAGTCAGTAAAAGACATGAACAGACAATTCACAAAAATGACATTCACATGTCTAATGAACTCATTAAAAACTGATCATGATCATTAGTCATCTGTGAAATGCAAATAAAAATTGATAGGTTATCACCTTACACCTTCAATGGCATTCCAATTGAACAAAATAAAAAACCCAGAAAACAAATATTTGAGAGGAGACATTGGAAATTATACACACTGCTGGTGGGCTTGTGTGGGAGGTACATAATTTCATTTAAACTTGATGCATACATATAGGGGTAGAGTCTAGCCTGTCAATCAGGTCACAGCCTGATGACACCTCCTTTGGGGTGTGTCCTTCAAATAAGGATTCTAGGAACTTCCTCTCTTTCTTCCTGAAGGTGGGCCACACTCTCTCTCCTCTTTCACCTTCCTGTTGGTGAGCCACACAGCTGAGACCTGTCAGAGCCTTGTGATACTTTCACTACCATTAGACCCACAAGACACTGCAGCCAATAGTCTGGGATCTTCCTACATTCTCCTTCATTGAATGTAGCTGCATGAGCCTAATGAGATGTTTATGGACTAGTGTAGGACGTATGGATTTGATTTGGACTGGGCTGTGATATTTTCCTGATATCCAATTAGTCCTTGATATAAAGCTCATTCTCACACATACATGAGTGTCTCAGGATTTGGTTCTTTGTTCCACCCGGCCTAAAAAATTATGGTCTCTCGCAGATGTCAATAGAGAGTGGAGGCTTATTTGACCTCTGCCTCATGGCAGTTTTTCTTCTTTGGCTAGCCAGAGGTCAGATATGGCCATGCAGTTTACTGGACAGTTTTCTGGGAAGACATGGGAAGGGAAGGTTTTGATTCCTAGAAAGTGTCTTTGGTTATTACTGTTTGAAATGGCGAAAATGCATGTGATTAATGTAAATTTTAAGCTCAGGGGGCAAAATCACCCCTTGATCTTCTCCTCTGAGAACATGCAGCTTAGTCACAATGACTGACTAAAGGTCAAAATGGGTGACAGAAATCCTGGTCCAGGCTTGATGCAACCAGAGGCCTAAGGTTATATTTCATATGAATAGGATAGTTAGGATAAAGTTTGAATTTTACTTTTAATAAAGTGTTTATGATCTGGCTGTACTGGTTTTATACTGATTTCACCCCAAATTAAAAGTGTACTCAGTGAACTTTAATGAAAATTCAAGTCCTGAAGAGGGAGCAGAGTGGACACATCTATCTCAGATAAAGTGATTTCACCTCTTTTCGTGGATAAACCAGGAGGGGAAAACTGCCATTAGGAAAAAGCTTAAAATTACTTATGTAAACAACCAATGGGAAAATATGTGCCATACTATGTTTCTGACCAGACACTTTTGACTCAGTTTCTATCCAGCTCTTAGTGGCTCAGGACATGTGCTGTAGACAACTGGTCTTAAGACTATCCTTTTAAGGTGCACAACATCCTTTATAGGCCACACCTAAAGGATTGTATATGAAAAGTCCACTAAACAAACAGGATTTTATCTTAAGCATTCCTATGGCTGATTACATGAACTGAGATACTCCATTGGACTGAAGATTGCAACACTTTTGTGTGAGAGGAAGCAGATGACTAAATGTCACAGTTATAGATTTAGAAATTATTGCACTTTCGTTTCAATTTCTTACTTTGAGGGGGTCCAATAAATGGCAACTTAAGACTACCATGTATTTGCCATTTTCATAATATCTTTGCTTTTGGGTGACATGTCTTAGTCTAGCTGGCATAATTCTGCCTCTCTGAATGAGCATTATTTAAAATTTGGCCCTATCTCCAAACCCCATTGTTTGTGTAAATAGAGTGCAATCACCTAAGTTTTTAATCTATACAAGTCAACAATCCGTGCATTTTGGTATAAAAGCTGTCCATTATTTATGTACTTTCCTTTTCTCAACAGTCAAATTCAATAACATCAGCTAAATTAATGCTATTATTATTATCAGAATTACCTTATGCCCCATGGTGGTGATTTATAATGTTCCCAATGAAATGATAATGATGTCTCTGAAGTGAACCAGGGACCTATATAAACCAAAAATATATGAATGGATTTTGAGCTCACACTGAACCCTAGCCCTAATCTAATAAAAACATTGCTTATGATATGACGCTATATGATACTTGCCCTCATGAAGAGATCAATTAAGATAAGGTTGCTCAAAGTCCACATGGAAGAACACAGCAGCCTGTGTGATCGAGTGGTCCCAAAGGGATCAGTTACCAGGCATCAAAGAACAAAAAATCATATCATTGACTGCACACCTCCATGATAGGATCGCTGAAGACAAATGGGTGCATAAGCAAATGTGGTGAAGAAAGCTGATGGTGCCCGGCTATCAAAAGAGATAGTGTCTGGGGTCTTAAAGGCTTGAAGGTGAACAAGCGGCCATCTCGCTCAGAAACAAATAAGCCCACATGGAAGAAGCACACCGGCCAGTGCGATCACGAGGTGCCCAAGGGACCAGGTATAAGGCATCATGCAAAAAAAAAAAAAGATATAAGTGTGTGTATGTATGTGTATTTATGTGTATATGTATATATGTATGTGTATATATATATTATATTAAATGAAGGGGGAAGTGCAGAGTGGAGACCCAAGGCCCAAGTGTCAGCCAATGGAGATCCCCTCATAGAGGGGCTTAGGAGAGGAGATGGGTTAATTAGGGTGTGAGGTAGTATCGATGAAGAACACAGCTTTCCCCCAGATCCTGGATGCTTCCTCCCCCCAACTACCATGATCCGAATTCTACCTTGCAGGGCTGGATAGGACAGAGGCTGTACACTGGTACATAGGAGGGTTGGAGATACAGGGAATCCAGGGTGGATGATACCTCCAGGACCAAGGGAGTGAGGGACGATGCTGGGAGAGTGGAGGGTGAGTGGGTTGGAAAGGGGGAACTGATTACAAGGAGCCACATGTGACCTCTTTCCTGGGAGAGGGACAGCAGAGAAGGGGGGAAGGGAGACCCCGAATAGGGCAAGATATGACAAAATAACGAGGTATAAATTACCAAGGGCATATGAGGGAGGGGGGAAAAGGGAGGGAGGGGGGGAAAAAAGGAGGACCTGATGCAAGGGGCTTAGGTGAAGAGCAAGTGCCTTGAGAGTGATTGGGACAGGGAGTGTATGGGTGTGCTTTGTACAATTGATGTATGTATATGTATGGATTGTGGTAAGAGTTGTTGGAGTCCCTAATAAAATGTAAAAGAAGAAAAAAAAAAAAAGAAAATGATTAGGGCAAAATATGTACAGATGTGCTTTATACAATTGATGTATGTCTAGGTATGGATTGTGATAAGTGTTGTATGAGCCCCTAATAAAATGTTTAAAAAAATAAATAAATAAATTATGTCTAGAAAAAAAAAAAAAAAGATAAGGTTGCTGTAACAATGTGTGGAGAAGAACGCAGATGGTATCTGGCTATCAGAAAGAATAGCATAATGGGTCTTAAATTATTTTCTTCAGACAAATACACCTATATGAGGTGTAATTTATGTCCACACAAAATAAGCATACCAGCCTGTATAATCCAAATACTGTAAATAATAAAATCAAATATCAGAGTAGGAAACTGTATTAGAGCTTAAATTCTCAGCACCCAGTGTGCAGGAGGCTATGGATGACAATAATAGCCGGGCTGATTAAGATTAATAGGAGGCTAGTGCCTTCTGGCACCATCCTGACAGTGGAGAAGGGATTATTTTATTTGATACTAAAAATGTTACAAGTTATATGTTCATTTGGTTTCAATATTAATAATAATTATTTCTCCCACATGGCATTGTATTATATGATATTAATCATAATTTTGAAAGCTTATTAGTCCACTTTCAGGCTATATTTGATTAGATATGTCAAAAGGGGAGTTAGATTTGCTTGAAGATAAGACTTTTGTCTGGAGAAGACAAGGTAGAATAAGAGGTTTGGAAAGAAATCTAAGTCCCACCTAGAAATGCTGAAAAAACAGGAGTTTTTTATTTGAAGGGAAGAGCTGCAGATGAAAAGGTTGGTTATCTATTGAAAATTGTGAGTGAGCAGTTTGCCATTCAATGTATCGAAACAGGAAATCTGTGCCTAGGATAAGTATTCCCCTTCTAGCACTGAACGTTAAAGAGAGCTGGTGCACTTGATGTATTCATTATGGCAACCACTTGTATTGGGAGTGGAGAGAAATGCAGAAGTGAAGAGATGGAACTAATTTGGGCATTGTGGATGTTACATAATCTCCTGTCAACTTGTGAAGGTGTGGAGTTCAGTCTGTCAATTATGTCACAGCTTGATGACTTCACTGGGAAGCGCTAAGGAGATAAATAGCTCACAGGAGACCACTGCTGTGTTTTCTTGTTGACAAGACACATGCAGCTATGCAAGAGCCCTGGAGCTGGAGGAGCCATATGGAGACCCAGGCCAGCGTTTGGATGCTTCCACTGCCACTGGATCCACAAGACTTTGCACTCACTGGCCTGTGATCTTCCTGTCATTGCATGTGCTGCGTGATTCTGAAGAGGAATTTATGGACTAGTATCAACATAGGGGAATATCAGACTTATGGATTTGATCTGGAATGGGATGGGATGTTTTGTTAATATACAATTACACTTTGACGTCAAGTTCTTGAAAGCCTCTGTATTTGTTTCTCTAATCCACCCAGACAAACACAAGCATGTTCCATTGGTATCTGTTGATGTGATCCACAGAGGTTAACAATGAGAGAGAAGAGGAAGTGCTGGCTTGTCTGAAGTTTGGCCAATAATGATGAGTATAAGCATGAAAAAAATGTTCTAAAACAGACTGTGGTGATGACTGCACAAATATTCTTTATGTGATTCAACTATTGTCTTGTATGATATGTGAGTTATATGCCAATAAAACTATTTTAAAAAAAGAGAAAGGAGAAAAACTAAACCCCTTGTGGGTTATTAATACTGAGTCTATGGTCATGTGCTAGGCCCAGGGGCCAGCTGGTCTGAAGTGTAAGGAGGTGTGTGTGGACTCTAAAAGCTTACACCTTATACCAATTGATCTAGCATGTATCGCCAGGGTGTTCTCACCAGGGCCTAACCAAATACAGAGAAAGATGTTTGTCTTTGTGACTTGATGCAAATTACTTCCCTTTTGATGGTTGGTCTGTCATAGACCGAACTTTGCTTATTCATGCAGATGGCCTAAGTCCAAGCAGAAATGAAGACTCATCACATCAAGCCTCACCACTAGTTTGTTAGGACAGGCAATTTCAAATTTGGATATATAAAATGGAGAAAGATAAATGTATGAAGTGGCTGGCTTACAAGCTCTTATGTGTATGTTTACACACACACACAAATAATGGAAAGGGTTAAGTTAATCCTTGAGTATAAAAGGGTCAATGTCTAGAAGACCAGGGGGAAGTCTGAAGGGACAATCAATAATGTAGCTTTTCCAGCCGAAGTCTATAACTCCCATCAAACAACTATTCCCTGCATGGGTCTGTAAAGAATATGTGGGAAAATATAGGATTCAACTGTGAATAATTTTGCACAGGATTCCCTGGAGTGTCATCCTGCTGTGTATTGACTGAGTCCTCTGAAAAGCAGAAGGGATCTCACTACCAGCAAGAACAAGGAATGGAGTGTATCCTCTGGAGCTAAGATCCTTGCACAATGAAACTCCTGGATCCAGATTATAGTTAAGCCATCAAATGAGCAGCAAGAGAACCAAGAGCCAGAGCATGGAACAACACAGAACAGTGTTGGACTTTCTAATTTACAGAGTAAGTGAGGTAGTTAGTTTATTATGCCAACCCGGCTGATAAACACATGTGGGGTTGATTGAAGTGTGGAGGGATAAATGGCTCCGTGAGCCTTGCCTTTCTAGTTCTCAGGTCTCTTGTTTTCTGATGGTCAGACCAGGATGCAGCTGCCTTAGCCAGTTCCCTGCATCAGCTTGCAAGGCTCACTTTCTGCAAGATATCCTTGAGGAGAAGCCACATGGACCTACCCCGATGCAGCTGTGGGTGCTGGAACAGGCATGTGGAGACCCCTGCCCATGCTGCGATGTGTACACGGTCACTGACTTGACTTTCCCCCTGCATTCGGCATCACTGCATCTGTTTTGTGAGATGGAAGTAGGCTTTGTGGATTGGTGTTGGACATATGGGTTAATGGGTTGATGTTTAACTTGTGGGCTTGGGCAGCACTGGGTTGGCATCTTTTCTTAATGTGCCTTCATATAAAACTCTCATATACATGAGTTTCTGTGAATTTGTTTCTCTACTGTACCCAGACTAACACAGTAAGTAATGATGAATGCTTTTGTACAGGAGACTAGATTGCGGCATGGGGTGCCTCTGGGCACTTATTTGGGGAAGTTGGACTGGCTGGCACAAGAAATAAAGCTGAGTGCTTTTGGGCTGAGGCTTATTGGAATGGGGTGCTTAATTCAGGGAGTTGGGTTGCTGATCCATGGAGTTTGAGTTGAATGCCTTGGGATTGAGGCTTATAGAATCGTGGTATGCCCCTTTGGTCATTTATTAGCAGATCTGAGTTTTGTAACATATCCTGATAAACAACTATCCTGAGCAATTCTCACTGACATTACAACTTGTTAACTCAATTAATAAAGCTTTTAATAATAATTTTCCCCTGTGAGCATCTGTGTAGTCATAGCAATGGATACTAGAACCTAGAAATATGAAGTAAAATATAGGGAACATTAATTATGATCCTATAATTTGCTATTTTTTCTTCTTCTTTGAGCCTCTATATCCTGAGGGTGAGGGGAAATGAAGACAAAACTACCAATTGTAGAATCTGTTTTTTAATTCAAAAGTGTGCTAGATATATAGCCAATGAGGCCTCTGTGTGGGTATGGCCTTCTTATGAGAATTCTGGGAAATCTGGTACTTCTGGAGCCGAGAGACACTTCTCTCTCTGCCACTCCCTGGGAGATTGCAGCTGACAAGTCACATGGAACTTCACTAGTTCCCTAAGTTGGAGAAGCCACATGGACCTAACTTGATGCAAACAGATCTCTGAATCCGGAGAAGCCACGTAGAGACCTCTGCCAGTGCTGAGATGCTTACAATGCCACTTGATCCAAAGAATTTCTACCCACTGGCCTGTGATCGTCCTGCATTTGGCATCATTGCATGTGCTTCATGAGTCTGAAGAGAACTTTATAGATTGATATTGGACATATGGGCTAGTGTCAGACTTTAGACTTGTCCTGGACGAGGTTGGGATGCTTTCTCAATGTTCACTTCCTCTTGTATATAAATCTCTTTCTTATACATATATGTGTGTCCATGGATTCGTTTCCCTAGTCTACCCAGACTAACACAAAAAGTAATTTAGATAATCATGGAAACCCTTAGCAGATGTACAGAATTATATATTTAATAAGGGTTGCTTGTCACTCATGCTGATTGAAAATATATTTGGGGGGACTCTACCAATTACCATCAGCAACATTAGGGGCATTATTTAATCTCTTTTTGTCTCATGTCTTCATATGTAAAAACTGTATTTTGTATTAAAAATAGCTATACAGTCCTTATTAGAATGCCTTGTACATATCAAATACTCAATACACATTAGCTGCTAATATCATTATTACAAAAGTTAAGATTGGCCCTTACACATGTTATCTAACTTCTGTTTTACATAATGTTGTAATTTAATATAAAATAGAAAATCATTTATATTTACATAGGTTATTTATAAGGCTTATATAACAGAAATTTCTGACTACAGATTGTGAAGAATGCTATTCTATGAGCATAAGGAAATTTTTGGTGTCATTGCTTGCTTTTTGCCTTTTAGCTGAAATAGTGAAAAATTGCCTTTCTCTTTGGTATTTCCATTTGAAATCATACATGCTGTCATTCATTGTTGCCTTTTAATTTTGCCTCTTTGAGAATAACTGGTTAAAATAACTGGAATAACTGGAATGATAGAGAAATATTGGAAAGGAAAGTGGAAAGAAATAAGAAAAATTCTGAAGACTAGCTGCATCCCTAGAAAATGCACCCCTTCCCAAACTTTTTGAATGTACTGTTTCAATTTTTAAATGAACACTTTCTTTGAGTAGCTTGTTTTCCTATATTTGAAAGAACCATTTGCTTTGCTTAAATTTGTTTTGAAGCTTCCATTACGATAGCAAAGTTTCATTGTTATAGTTCATTTTTATCACTATCTATTTCCACATTTCTGGATGGTTCACAGAATACACACTGGAACTTACTGAATGTAACTCCCGATTACCTGGATCCACCACTAAATCACCATGGTAATGGTACAGAATTTTATTAACAAAGAAAAAACACATAACAAACTAATTTTACATTTAAATATGAAATGATAAAAATAGTATTTCCTTCAAAATAATGTAGTTCCTTTTTCCTCAACTACAAGGTCCCTGAACGTCTAGCCCATGCAACATTACTCAACTGATCTACCTATTTCCTCATTCCACTATTCTGTACTTCTATTCACTAATCATTTTCTCACCTTAGGACCTTTGTACATGTTGTTGCACAAATAATTATGTGCTCTTCAATATGCACACTTCAAAAATAGCAGTTAGGTGTGCTCAAAGGACTCAAATCGTGTTTCTTTTAAATGTTCTTTGAATTTAAGGAAGAAAATGTCTAAAGGGGCCATATCAGGGCTAATGAGTCAGTTTTATCAAAAAAGTTTCATAGGAGAGCCTTTGTAACCTTAAAGAAGGCACAAGTGTATTATTTAATAAACAAAAATTTCCCGCAGTATACATTTTCTGATGTTTTTCTCAACAATGCAGTTTTCCGCTTTCTTACAAAATTTTCCTAATAGGCTTCTGTGAGTGTCTGTGTCAGTTGATAAAAGTCTATGAACATTTCCCCTTTGGTGTTTGTGGTGTCAGATGATTTTATGTCACCTAGACGCTCCTTGCTAGGGCTGCAATTAAATATGTCACTCAGGTCATAGCCTGATGCGAGGGTGTAGCCTTCCCTCTGTCTCTCAATTCCCCTTAGTCTTCCTGCTTGCTAGTCACTCTGATGTTGCTGGGGCTCTGGCATGTTTCCACCAACCTTGGATCCACATGAGTCTACACCGACTGTTCTGTGACCTTCCTGCATTCCACATCATTACAGGTGGCTGCATGAGTCTGAAGAGGGACTTGTGGACTAGTATATGACTTATAGACTTGAGTTGGACTGGGCGGGGAATCTTTCTTGATATATAATTATTTTTATATAAAGTTCTTTCTTGTACCTATGTGAGTGCCAATCTGAAGGGGGGAAACTTTGTTGTTGTTTTCTTTTTAATTTTGAGGAAGAGATTTGTATATAAAGCTGGAAAAATCTGGAACCATGAATCAACTACTCCCTCTAAGAGGCAATGTTACAAGGAGATTGTGAGCAGCCTGAAATGCTCAGTAGGTGACCACCTGGATCCAGTTGTTAAGTGGAAGTGGGATACATGCAGCAATAGAGACACAGGTTGACTCTGGCCATTGACACCCTCAGACCTAGCTCATAAGGACTAGAGAAGCGACAAGTGGGTTGGCTGGTCTGAGGTTTAAGACTTGTGTGTAACCTATGCCTACGGTATGACTTAGCCCAAGGGGGTGAGAATGTATAAAAAGGCCCATGGTCAAGAGGCAAGAGATAGTCAATAAGCACCCTGGTGAAGTTATATGAGATAAATAACTGAATTTCTGCTACAAATGAGTGAATAGCTCATTATTTTGGATCTTTCCCTAGGTAGATATCTAGCCTCTGCAGTTTCTATGATTGAAAATTCTTCTACTTGATATTTTCCTGACTATAATAATTCTGTACAATCAGCGTGTTATTTACACCTTAATCCCATCCTTTTATCATAACTGTTTTGTTGTTGTTGTTGTTGTACCAGGTCTGCTGTAAATTCTAAACTAAGTAAAAAAACATTGCTTCTAGGGTTTCAGTTTATACATGCATAGCCTTATTTCAAACAGAATGTATTTAAACGTGTCTCTGAGATCAGTGGGTGGCTACAGACAAGTTCTCATAGTAGTAACATTTGTCTTTGTAACTTAGGATGCCTTCAACATACATTCCAATCACAGTAGTGTCTCCCAGGGGGATCTGTTGGACCAGTTTCATGAAAGGTAGAGAAGTTAATTTGTAAGGTTACAGCAACTGTTTGGGGGGACTCCAAAGAATTAATCTTGATAAATTTTTCCAAAGGGCACAGGACAATCACAGGAGATTTTTAGGAAAATGTTTTAAGAAAATTTTAAACTGCATTGATGAGAAAACCCAATTTGAAACAAATATTTTTTTTTTGGTCCTGAAAATATACGTTCTCATTTTTTAAGTTAATTGTGTTAGGCTGTTTTGTCCAGAGAAACAAAGACACTGACAGTCATCTATGTATGAGAATAAGCTTTTTTATCAAGAAGTACATAATTATATATCAAGGAGTCATTCCAGCCTAGTGCCACTCAAGTCAATAAATCCAATGCTCTCCTCATACTCATGTAGCTGCGAGCATGTGAACCAGGAAGCTTGAAGACCACAGGACAAGGTGTGCACAGTTATGTGGATCCAAAGTTACTGGAAACATGGCAGGGTGCTAAGAGCTCTAAGAGCTGGGGGCAGGGTCCAAATGAACATGAAGGCGATGGTGCAGAGAGAGGGAAGTTCCTAAACGCCCTGCTTATTAGAAGGTCATGCCACCAAGGAGGCATCGTCAGGCTTTGACCTGATGACAGGATGGAGTCCACCCTACACTCTCATCCATTTTCAAGTTGACATAAAATTATCTAACTATCACAGTAACTGAAATTGTTCTAGGAGAATTGCAGTGGGAAAGCTTACCCTATCTAGCCAACAAACTTCATCTTTCCCTTTCAGATTTCTTTTGTTCCTAAAACTGTTTTCCACTAAGAAAATTAAAAAGGAATAAAATTTGAGTCCCTCTAAGCTGTGAAAACCGCCATTTTGATATAATGTGAATCGAAGAGCTTAGGATTCTTCAGGGAAGACTTAGTCACAGCCTCTGGAGTAATTATGACTCACAGTGACCCTATGGGACAGAGTAGAATTGCCCCTGTCTTTCTAAGGGTTCAAATACTTACAAGAGTAGACCACCTCATCTTTCTCTCAGAGAAGAATTAAAAATATGGAAGCACCAATTTTCAAAATGTATCGATCAAGCTGGAAAATGTGTCAAACATAGTAACTTCAAAGTTTCATATGTTTGCTTCTGATGGGTTTCTATATTTTGTAGCAATACTTTTTGCTTACTCTCATATTAATATGATGTACAAGTAACACGATGTTCAAGGGATCAATACATATCTGTACCTAAACAAAACCAAGGGATAAATAAAAGTAAAAGCCTTAGCTTGAAGCTTGAATTTTTCAATAAATCCATTATCTGTTATAATCTTCATCCCAAGATAGCTTCCAACACTTGGTGTTTCTAGCCATCACAATCAATGCCCAGCTTCTTAAGTCTGAGTATATAATTGTGTTCCTCCCTAAACTTCAAATTTTCCATGACAGTGTCAGACTTTTCTAAATCACAGTATCCATCTATTCTGTACTTTAATACTAAAAAGTTTCACAGCTCCAGTAATGAGAATTTGATTAAATTGCTCATACTGTAATTTTACATATGCAGCTACCTTGCTTTGATCTACCATTCAAAATTATTTTGTTTGATATTGTAAGCAGTCTCCTATTAATAATTGCTTAAGCTATAATTGTAATTCTGTACCCATTTCTTTCTTGACAAGACCACTTGACCAGGTATTTTCCTCTTTCCCCAATACTTGCTGATCATTATGTTGTCACGAAATCCAAGCATCTATCATTACCACTATAACATGGAAGTCTTATAGTAATATTGTAGTACACCTGCTCATTTCTTCTTTTGACCCCAACATAATTTATCAATTTGGAGAACAGCCTGTATGTTGGTATATTGCAGGCACATCAAACAGAAACGTTAAATGTCAGGAATTCCACCTATAAAATGCAAATTAATACCTTAAGGCAATCCAGTGCCTAACCAACAGAATGACTAACATAAAAATATGAAAAATGCCCTATGTTCAAAATAATATGGGACAACTAAAACTTACATATACTGCTAGTGGAAGTGTAAATAATCACAGATACTTTTGCCAGCATGTGATCAAACTAAATATAAGCTCCAGCAATTCACTCTGAGGGAAATACTGAACACACATTCATATTATATTTACCAAAGGAAGTGTACCAGAATACTCATTGTTTGTAATAGAGAAAAACTGGAAAGTACCCCAGTGCTCACTGAATGTGAAAGAGATAAATATATTGTGATATATGAATCCAGTGCAATACAGCAAAGAAAATAAATTATTTACAAAAACTATTAGAAATATTAATGAATCTCAGAACCATGAAAGAACAAGATATAAAAGGGTAACTGTGCTTTCATCTATATTAAGTTCAAGAACAAGCAAAACTAATGTTTATTTAAGAAGCAAATATAGGGATTATGCTTGAAGTAACTAGGCAGAACATTAGAGGAGGTTTGGGGTTGCTAATAATGTGTTTCTTTACCATATTTATGAGAATTTATTTATCTGTACTTTTTATCTTTTCACTTTTGTGTATTTTTGATTTTGATAAAAATAACTCAAGTGTAATCAATATCACAGAAATTTTCGAACTGGTGTATATTCTGCAAATATTCTCAGCAATAAAAATAAATTATGAAAGAGCCTACTAGAAAAATTAATAGAAAATGTAAAGAAAACATTTGGGATGGCCTTAATATTAATCCAAATTCTACCAATTGTTAGTTTCATGGTTTTAGTCAAATGTTTTATCTTCTGTAAAATGCACATTTCTCACCTTTATGTGTGAGGTGGGTAATGATTTTAAGAACAAATATTTTCATAGTACTTATAAAATTCCTGGAGCTATTAATAGCACTTTATTTTAATTGCACCCCACAGTTACAACAGGAAATAGGTAATATTATTACCAGGGCCAACCATAATTCCTGGTAATCTATGAAATCTGAACGACCTATCTTGAATTTTCTCACCTGATCCATTCCACCAGTCATGTGTGGATGCCTCATCCCCGCCTCACCCCAACTGATCCATTCTACCAATTACATCAAGGACATAAGTGATTTGGATGACCCCTCCCAAATTCCTGACACTAACCATTACAGAGATCATGTGCAGATAAGTTATTGACTAACACCATTCCACATGATAATGAGGTATGCAAGCCTCATATTATGAGACAACCATTATGCTGGAATAAGGACCAATCAGAAAGTAAGAATAGGGGCCAATGGGAAAGCAAGGTAGGGAATGAGGCGAGCCTGTGGGAATTGCTACCTGACTACCACAAACTCCAATATCATTCTCCTAGATGTTGTCAGCTTCCTTAAATCATGAGGTGATTGAAACATACTTTGTTTAATGTGTCTTCATTCCTCTTTAGTGTTTTTTGTGTGTGTCTCCCTCTGTTGTGGTGGTAAATCACTCTGGAGGAACTGGCTAACTTTTCTCCAAGGACAAAAAGCCCATTGACATGGACTTTCAACAAATAAAAATTATCTTCATGTTATAGATCAGAAAGAATAGTCACAGGCATTTTAAATAATTTGCCTAAGTCATCAATATGGTAATGGTGGATCCATAATTCAAGTTCAGACGGTCTTGTTTAAGAGACCATTCTTTTGAAAATGATTCCGCTCTGTTAATGGGGCTCATTAAATAAGCTTGTTTTTTAGTTATCAAGTACTGTTATTACATGAATACCACAAGAAAATGGCTTAAATAAACAAATTTATTTTCTTACCATTTAATTGGCTGGAAATCTAAATTCAGACCACTAGTTTTGGAGGAAGTTTTCTCTCTTTTCCCACTCTAGAGGAAGGTCCTTGTCTGTTTTCAACATCTGTAGTATGTTGGGTTGTGAATTCTAGAGAAATAAAACCAGTGACACTCACATGTATAGGAAATAAATTTATATCAGGAAATGAAATTGTATCGAAGAGGCAACCCACACAACTTCAGAGCCGGCAAGGGTAGTATGACTTAAGTTGTGTCCTAAGGTGGAGGCCCTTCCTAACACCTGCCATTGCCAAAGCTATGCACTCGTTATATAAAGCAAGAGGCAGGGAGATAGCAGGCTAGTGGAGACTTGAGTTGGGTGGAACAAGGAAGGGAACATTATTGTCCTTGGTCCACTTCCAAGGAAGAACAGGGTCCCCTGTTGGCCACCAGTCAGTTCCTAGGAATCCAGACTTCGGAAAGAAATCATCAGCAAAAGGAAGCTAGAGAGGACCAGTTCTCCACAGCATCCCTTTTATAAATATCAAATGAGTACTGACCCTAAAGATAGATCACTAGGCTGTGTACTAATTCTTATTCAGGAGGGTTTACTGATAAACCACAGAGAATCCTAGCCTGGCCAAGATGCCATAAAACCTAACTATCATCATCACATATGGGACTGTTTCTCTCTCTCTCTCTCTCTCTCTCTCTCTCTCTTCCTTTCTGTTTCTTTTTGTTTGTTTGTATTTTGAAATTCGTATGTGTTCCTATCTAAATCCACCACCAATCAGAGGAGCTAGATTATATGAAGAAGAATGTAGCAAATTGGAGAAAAGCTTATTAACAAAGTTCAATATGCAAATGATGCAAATTTTCTGGCTGTAAGACAGGAGGATTTGAGGTACTTCCTGATGAAGATCAAGGATTATAATCAAGGTTGTAATCAGTATTGATTACAACTCAATGTAAAGAAGACCCTAACCCTCACAACTGTAATAATAGGTAACATCATTAAAAATGGAGAAAAGTTTGATGTTGTCAAGGACTTAATCTTGCTTGAATTCACAATCAATGTTCACAAAAACAACAATGAAGAAATCAAATGAGGTATTGCATTGGGCCATTCTACTACACAAGTCTTCTTGAAAGTGTTGAAGTCCAAGGTTGTTACATTAAGCACTGAGGTGCGCCTGACTGAAACCATGGCATTTTCCATCACCTCATATGAAAGTGAAAGTTGACCCCTGAATAAGGAAGACCAAAGAAGAAGTAATGCCTTTGAATTGTGGCACTGATAAAATATTGACATTGCCATGGACTGCCAGAAGGGAAAACAAATCTTTCATGGAAGAAATATGGCCAGAATGCTCCCTGGAAGGAAGGGTGGCAAGATTTACCTCATGTACTTTGAACAGATTATCAGGAGAGACCAGTCCCTGGAGAACGACATCATTTTTGGTAGAGGAGTATCAAAAAACAGGAATGCTGCCTGTTGATGAGATCGATTAGCATGGTGGCTTCAACAATGGACTCAAACATAAGAACAACTGAGAGTGTGGTGAAAGTCTAGGAAGTGCTTCATTATGTTGTACATAGAGTCTGTATGAATAGAAACTATCTCAATGCCACCTGTGTTAGGACAAGTTGACTAGAGAGAAACAATTCCAGTGATGCTAACATATGTGTAAGATGGAGCTTTATATCAAGAAATCAACCCAGTGCTCCAAGATGCGAATACAACATGCCAGCATGGAGTAGGGAACTAGTGGAGAGATCTGGGGGGCCAGCTCCAATCCCAACTACTAAGTGGGCCCCTGCCCCTCCCGCCAGAAGAATTTATTTCAAAATACGGCATTGAATCTGCAGCTCTGGGAGAGGGATATATCTGATCGAAGCACATGGGTGCTGATGAAGAGGGAGGAGGAGAAAGTGGAGCACAACCTGGCCCACCAGGCCTTGAGGATGATGATCCCAATTAGAGCAGCCAGTCCACAGAGAGGACCACATGGTCGGCCCCACTATGAGACATGATGCCCCTCACTGACCCATAGCCCTACAGGGGACAAGACCGGAGACACAGTGTGTGAATTTCACCCGATCTGATCCCACCAGACCGAGGCAAAAAAACTAAGGGGGTGCAACAGAACAGCAAGAGAATGAACTGGCGAGGTCCCCGGGGAATGCTGAAGGAGGATTTTGGGGTAAGGGCATGGTGCCCCAACAGACTGGACTGGGTTCTGTCTTGTTTTTATGCATGTTATTATCCCCGCAAGTTTGTCTAAATAAGATACGCTGGATGGAAAATCTGGAGGAGAAAACAGGACCGACAGTTCCAGGGATCATGGGAGAGGGGGAAGGGGAGAAGGAAGTGGTGTTAACAAACCTAGGGACAAGGGAACAACAAGTGATCCAAATTGGTGGTGAGGAGGGTGTGGGAGACCTGTAGGGCATGATCAAGGGTAATGTATCCAAGAGGAATTGCTGAAACCTGGTGGAGACTGAGCATGTTAGTGGGACAGAAGGAAGGTCAAGGGAAGTAGAGGAAAGAGCTGGGAGGCAAAGGGCATTTATAGAGGTCTAGATAAAGACATGTACATATGCAAATATATTTATGTTTGAAGATAGAGAATATATCTATGGGCATATATTTATAGGTTTAGTATTAAGGCAGCAGAAGGACATTGGTCCTCCACTTAAGTACTCCCTCAATGCAAGAGTACTTTCTCCTATTAAATTGGCATTCGATGAGTCTCCCCTCTCAACACAACCACTAAAGACAAAGCAGGTGAATAAGCCAATGTGGTGAAGAAAGCTGATGGTGCCGGGCTATCAAAATATATAGCATCTGGGGTCTTAAAAGCTTGAAGGTAAATAAGCAGCCTTCTAGCTCAGAAGCAACAAAGCCCACATGGAATAAGCACACCAGCCTGTGTGATCACGAGGGGCTGAAGGGATCAGCTGTCAGGCATCAAAAAAAGAAAAAAATCATAACATTGTGCTCTCACCTTCATGATATGATCGCTGAAGACAAATGGGTGCATAAGCAAATGTGGCAATGAAAGCAGATGGTGCCCTGCTATCAACAGATAAAGCATTTGGGGTCTTAAAGCCTTGAAGGCAGACAAGCGCCCATTTAACTCAGAAGCAACAAAGCCCACATAGAAGAAGCACACCAGCCTGTGCGATCATGAGGTATCAAAAGGATCAGGCATCAGGAATCATCAAAACAAAAAGTTTTACCATAGTGAATGATAGGGTGAGTGTGGAGTGGAGACCGAAAGCCCATTTGTAGACCACTGCAGATCCCCTGGCAGAGGGGTCTCAGGGAGGAGACAAGCCCGTCAAGATGCGATGTAGCAATGATGAAAAATAAAACTTCCCTCTAGTTCCTAAATGCTTCCTCTCCCCCACCCCCACTATCATGATCCGAATTCTCTCTTGAAAATCTGGCTAGACCAAAGGATGTACACTGATACAGATAGGAACTAGAAACACAGGGAATCCAGGGCGGATGATCCTCTCAGGACCAGAGGTATGAGTGGCGATACTGGGAGCTTAGAGAGAGGGTGGGTTGGAAAGGGGGAACCAATTACAAGGATCGACATGTGACCTCCTCCCTGGGGGATGTACAACAGAAAAGTGGGTGAAGGGAGACGTCAGACAGGGCAAGATATGACAAAATAATAATTTATAAATTATCAAGGGTTCATGAAGGTGGGGGTAGCGGGAAGGTAGGGGAAAAATGAGGACCTGATGCCAGGGACTTAAGTGGAGAGCAAATATTTTGAGAGTGATGAGGGCAATGAATGCACAAATATGCTTTACAAAATTGATGTATGTATGGATTGTGATAAGAGTTGTATTAGCCCCTAATAAAACTATTAAAAAAAGAAAGAAAGAAAACATCCCATCCTAGTCCAACTCAAATCCATAAATCCAGTAGTATTCCATAAGTCCCTCTTCAGCCACAGGCAATGATGCAGAATTCAGGAAGATCACAGGCCTGTGGATCAAAATTGTGTGGATCCAATGGTGGTGGAAACATGACAGGGTTCTGGCCGCTTTCAGTAGCAAAAAGGTGAAGGCACAGCCAGCGGGAGGAAGTTCCCAGGGACCTCCTTATGAGAAGGCTATACCCCAAAGGAGGCACTATCAGGCCACCCCTACATTTTTATATATCTTCAAGTTGACATTAAATTATCTAATTATTTCACCACCAAATATTAGCAACATGTATGTCTTGGCATCACGTTGATCCTGGATCTAGGAAGTTGTCAATGTAAGGACCCCAGATCCAGGACCTTTGCTCTTGACTGCTTTCTTGATGCGAGTTGGGTCTGTCCTTCTCTGCCTGCTTCTCTCTTCTCTTATGGGCTTTAAAATAAAAGGTGATGCAGACCACAATCCAGGGTCTGGCAGCCTTATACTTCATCTTTGGTGAGGATTTGACGCCATCACCTAGCACTTCAGAACTGGATTTTGAAGATCTGATTTTGAAAACTAGGGGACAATGACCCTATCTTTTGAGACCCAGCATGTCATGACACCACTTTTGGGGAGCTCAGAATTGATTGTCCCACCCATTGAGGCCAAGGCAATTCTGCTTCCCAGGCTCCACTTCTCTTTAGTTTCTCCTTTCTGATTTCTTGATCTATCAATCTCTTAGAACCTCAAACATTTGGGTATTTGGGTAAGCATGGCCTCTGTCATGTTTGAGTTAGTGTCACAAATCTTTTATCTCTTCAGACATGTACCCAAAAGCACTATACTCCAGCAGTGAACCTTGACTCAAAGGCACTCAGCTTTCTTGTACCAGATTTATGCAAAGACACCTCTGATGAAAAATGCACAGAGGCACCCGAATATACTAGCACACCTACTAAAAAGCCTCCAACTCTCTTTCACTGTGGGTAGGCTTCTGCGTTCTTTTGTGCCAGTCTCCTAATTCTGCTCAGTTTCTCAGCATCTGTGCTGTCTCTAGTGTTACAGCTCTCACCACTTCCTTCAAAGTCCCCATCAGACTTGCCTTTGATATCCATAATTCCACCAAATGTCCCTTCAAGTCAATCTAGACTTTAATTAATAGATAACCTTCATATTTTCCAGGCTTTACCAATTATCCATTTCCCAAACCTCTTCACATTTTAAGAGTTTCTTAGTTATATAGTGCTGCCAAATCAAAAATACCACCAGTGGGGGGCAATCAGAAATTTTAGAGATAGAAGTCCATATTTAGTGTGTCATCTCTTGTGAAAGGCTTTCTCTCTGTCTGTCAGCACAAGAGAAAATTCCTTTTCTCTTTTTAATATTTGTGGGCCTGGTGTTTGTTGGAGATCTACTTGTGTCTTGGCACCAATATCTCGCCCATATTTAGGAGGTTCTCAGCACAGGGTGCCCATATCCAAAGGAAATGATCCTCACTCAGATCTTCTTCCTAGGTGATAATTCTCTATTTCTCTGATAACTTCTCTCTTTTTATCCCTTGTCAGATAAAAATGTAGAGTAGGACACATCCCAGGGAAACTCTCCTTACATTAGTGCATGACTATAACCTGAGTAAGGGTCCTGCATACCATCTTAATCCCCATAGAACCTATTGATTGATTACATCAAATCACATCATTGGTGATGATTAAGTCATTACAAGACTGCCCAATTGTATAATTATATTATTACCAAACCATTGAGAATCATGGCCTTCCAAGCTCACATGTATTTCTGTGGACACAATTGACTCCATGGCAGGCATATTTAAAAGAGTTCAGAAAATCATAACCCATAACAATAAAGTTTATGGCAGGTCTCCATACTTTTCTGTAAGGATAAAAATTTACCTTTCCAACTTTTCTTTCATGCCAATTTCTTTCAGTAATAGTCTGAAATCCCACAGGTAGCCAGTCTGTAATTTCTTTGACCAGTATTCTACTTTCCTTGTTTTTCTGGTAATGAATTTATCTTAAATTCCTTTTCAAATTTTGGGATGTATTAGGAAGGAATTATCGGTTTCATTCTTAAGTTAGTTACTTTCCACAAATATATGTGGGGATTTCCTAAATACTTTTAATCTTGTTTATTTTGTGATGGCAAAACTTTTTTTTTAAGTTTCCTTTTTCAGAGCCTAGGAGAGGCCACAGTCCATATTAGGTACTCAGTACATTTTTATTTTTTTAACAATTAAAATTCACTGCTTCCTTGGATATTGTATAAGAAATATTCCAGCTTCACTGTAAGCATCTAAATGTAGTTCTCGTTAGGTGCCATCAAGTTGGCTCTGACTCACAGTGACCCTATACACAACAGAACAAAACACTGAAGGGTCCTGCACCTTCTTCACAAATAATTCCTTGGCCTGAGTTTATTGATGCAGCCACTGTGTCAATCTATCTCATTGAGGGCCTTCCTCTTTTTCACTTCCCTTCCACTTTACCAAACATGATATCCTTCTCCAGGGACCAGTTTCTTCTGACAAAATGTCCAAAATATGTAAGATGAAGTCTTGCCATCCTTGTCTCTAAAGATCGCTCTAGCCTTACTTCTTCCAAGACAGATGGGTTTGTCCTTTTAGCAGTCCACTGTACTTTCTATAATCTTCTCTAGGACCCCAGTTCAGATGCATCCATTTTACTCAGTCCTCTTATTCAGTGTCTGACTTTCACATGCTTATAATGCAATAGAGAATACCATGGCTTGGGTCAGGTGTACCTTAGTTTTCAAAGAAACATCCTTGCTCTTAAATACTCTAAAGAGCTCTTGTGAAGCAGATTTGCCTAATACAATACATCCTTTTGTACTTCTCACTGCTGCTTCCATGAGCATTGATGTAAAACCAAGTAAAAAAAATCCTTGACAATTTCAAATTTTACTTCATTTATCATGATGTTACCTATTGGTCCAATTGTGAGGATTTGGGTCTTGCTTACATTGAGGTGCCATCCCTATCGAAGGCTACAATCCGTGATCTTCTTCAGTAAGGGCTTCAATTCCTCTTCACTTTTAGTAAGCAATGTGTGTCATCTGCATATTACAGGTTGTAAATACAAGGGGTACAAAATATTGGGGGCTGGCAATAAGGCAAATGTTGAGGTGACCAAAGCAGGCCTACCTGATTAACACATATCTAAATAAAGCAAAGAGGGCATTAAAAGAGTAAATGTATGAGAGTCACAGGATACCATTCATTGGGCACCCTCAAGTCAAATTAAATGAGCACAATTCATGCAACTTGAGAGAGCAATCATGTGCTTCCTCCAATGCTATGAAGTTTCTGCCTTAATTCCAAGGTCTACAAGTGAGTTTGAGTATAGCCCACCCAGTGGGGTTTCCATATCAAATACTTCCTGTGTGGTCCATGAAGGACACTCCGTGCCTTGAAAAACAGGGTCTAAAGTCCCAGTAGCCCATAGCACATGGCCTGGCTCACTAGGTGCTGGACAGAAACCCTGTCAAAAGTTTCCAATTAGGAATATAGTAACAGGCATACTCTCTATTTGGGTTCTGTACAAGAATTGTTAAGTGTTTTTCCCAGTGGGAGACTGATTGCAGCCCTCACCCATTTCTCTACCAAGATTTGTCATTTTAAAGGTGGTAAGCAGTTTACTTGATAAAGAACCTGTACTGCTGAAGATGAAATGAAACTATTGTATATATACCTCAGAATTTTGCATGTCTGAGTGATGTATATATTCTTGATTAAAAGGCATTTCAAATACAACTGAAGTAAAGAAATAATAATTAGCAGTTAAAAGGGGAGATTTCTTGCAAAAGGTAGTTTGTTTGTTTGTTTTTTAATGCTCCTCTTAATCACCTGGTTCTGGTAAAAACTTAGTCTGTAAGCATAGCAACAACTCAGTTTGTCACCCAAAAATTTCAATTCATTGTATTGGAATATCTTTTCCTGGGTACTCCTCTCAAATTTTATTATAGAAGCTAATGGAAAACTAAGGTTTATTTTACATAAGTTAGTTTCACAGCCACGTTTTTGGTAATATATCTAATCCATAAAGGTAAAAATCTGTTCTTATAGTGATAACT
This sequence comes from Tenrec ecaudatus, assembly GCF_050624435.1. Taxonomy (NCBI): domain Eukaryota; kingdom Metazoa; phylum Chordata; class Mammalia; order Afrosoricida; family Tenrecidae; genus Tenrec; species Tenrec ecaudatus. The sequence continues at coordinate 102,322,434 of NC_134548.1, read as the reverse complement.
TTCATTATGCTATGTGAATGATACAGCTTCTCCTATGTTTAATAAACTTGCCCATTATCTACTTGCCAGTTAGATGTGGACATTCACAATTTAGAATCATGGTTCCAGATCTGGTCTCATTCCTATATTTTGACATCCTCGGTTGAACATTGTTATAATGCAATCCATTGCATTTCTTGCCAGCAAAGATAACCACAGAGCAATTCTAATCTCTTCTGTTACAAAATTTCCTCTGTGTGAGTTCTAGTTTGTTGGCTGAGAACCAGTAAAATGCTAGTGTATCTTTTTGGCTATTATTTCATTTCTTTCTAGTATTATTTAAAACTGCTGGGTACAAGGTCATAAGCTAAATAGCTCCCTCAAATCTGTCATATATCATAGGGACAAAATTTAAATAATTCATATTTTAATTGGACCTAGAAATAGAGGGAATAGAATTAAGAATCTCACCATATGCAAGTAAGTGAAGTCAATATTTGAAACTATCTGCCAGACTAAATTTGGATATAACATTACTTGAATAATAGCTTAATGCATGTGTGGCTGTTACATTATCTGTTGTCAATTTGAGAATTAAGAGTGAAAGGGTGGAGTTTAGCCTGTCAATAAGATCACAGCTTTACGTCCTCATTTGAAGGCACTAAGGAGATAAATAACTCACTGGAGGTGGGACACACATTGACTCCCTAGGAGACATTGCAGCTGACAAGATACACTAGTGCTGTGACCTGGAGGAGCCACGGGGAGACCCCTGACAGCGCTGAGATGCTTACAATGCCACTAGGTCCACAACACTTCCCACCCACTGGCCTGTGCTCTTTCTGCATCCAGAGTCATTGAATGTGTTTCATGAGCCTGAAAAGGACTTTATAGACTGATATCTAACATATGGTCAATATTGGACTTAATGGACTTGATCTGGACTGGGTTGGGATGTTTCCTTAAAGTACAATTACTCTTCTTATAAAGCTCTTTCTTGTACACATTTGAGTGTCTATAAATTTTGTTTGTTTCTCTAGGTTTCCCCAGACTAATACACCATGAGGCAAAGTAGCTCTTCTTGCCTTGGACTGAAACCACTTGGGAGATTAGAATGATAGCGCAGCAAGAGGAGGTCGGCTACCACAATTCAATACATGAATATTCAGCTGAGATGACGGGAGTTTTGTTTGTCTTTTCTACATATCACTTATATTGTTACATTGGTGTTGTGTTGGTCTTCAGAAGGTATGATTATAGTTATTCCTGGGGAAGAGACGAGAAAAAATGAATGTTATAGCTAGGTAGAAGTGGCCAACCTAGCTTTTGAAAAAAATAACCATTATGATTTAGAGAATTGTTTTCAAGCTCCAAATTGGGAGGAAATAATCAAAGTGATAGATTTAATTGTGTGTGTCCTTCTAAAATATGAAGAGGCTTCAAAATCCATGGACAACATTCATTCTTTTTCAATTGCATTTTTTCCTGAACTTCGGAAGCCCCCTTATATGTAATGAAAATTTGGAAATTATCCATACAAATGAAAACAAGGTCAGGTAACCTGTTTCCAAAATCCAGTCAAAGAAAACTCTCCAGACTGTGACAATCAAATCCCTTGGGCACAGAGAACAGAAATGGGCACAGAGCCGCACGGGCTTGGGAAGAATAGATGCCGTGTAAGTACTGGTCCTTGTCAAGGAATTCCAAGGAAATTCCTGTGAATACTAATAAGGAAGGACACTACATGTTTAAGGCTTTAAATTAAACATTTAGCTTCCAAAATTATAAGAAAATAAATGTCCTTTAAAAACACACAATGATGATATTTGTGTTCTAGCACCAGGGGCACTGAGATAGTGGGTTGTACATTTAATTTAGTAGGCCATAACTAGCATGTTTTAAAACACAGAATAGAATTGAATAGATTAAACTGTACTAAATGCAAGAGAATAGAACACATCAGCATGCAAAACATGTGATAAAAAGTATTGATTTATAATTCTTGGTTTCATGTGTACACACATATATGTGTACTAGGTTACAATGTCAAACGTGGCTCTCTATTCCTGGTGACATACTCGGTTACATATTGGGTTGGTAACTCCGGGGTAGGAGTTTGAAATTACAAGCCGCTCCTCAGGATAAAGCTGAGGCCTTCTATTCCTGTAAAGAGTTACAGTCTCAAAATCCCACAGAAACAGTTCTATCCTGTTCTATAAGGTCTCTATGAGTTAAAATCATTTAGAGAGCAGTGAAGAAAAGAGTTCAAGAAGTATAAAGTCGATTGATTCAGATAGAGCTTTCGGACCAATGTCCACCTTTTATAATCTTCTCAGATTAATGATATTGAATTTCCTATAAATTTGAGATGGCAAAAAATAGGAATAGAATTTAATAGTTTTATTGGCATATAATTCTCAATTGATTTCTTCTTGCTAATATTGTATTCTGCTACATTCACAAATCTCTCAATGGTTTCTAAGAGTCTTTTTTTGTGTGGTCTGTGGTGTTCTCTTTCTATGACAGTGATTCTCAAACGTCCTAATGCCTCAACCCTTTGATACACTTCCTCATGTTGTGCTAGCCCCAATCATACAATTATTTCCATTGCTACTTCAAAACTGTAATTTTGCTATTGTTATGAATCAGGCAACACCTGTGAAAGGGTCGTTCAACTCGCAAAAGGTCACAACCCACAGGTTGAGAACCGCTGCTCTATAAAATCATGTGTATAAACTGAGAGCGCTTTACATCTGTTTTTCTCAATTGTATTTCCTTGATTACTATCTGTTGTATAATGTTTAGTGCTAAGGTCTAGCGCGATGATGTTGAATAAGAACAGTGGTTAGAGGCATCCTTTTCTGATTCTTGTCCTGAGGGGAAATGTTTTCAGTTTTTTCCCATCGTGTATAAGGTTGACCTTTGGTTTGAATAAGGCCTTCATCATGTTGAGGAATTTTCTTCATATTCTTATTTAATTGAATATTTTTTACTAGAATTGGTTTATATTGTCATATGACTATTGTATCTCATAATATAATCATGCAGTTCTTATTCTTTGTCATATTTATGAACTGGATCACTTTGATTTCTTTTTGAATGTTGAATGGTCCTTGCATCTAAAGTATGAATCCCATTTGATCATAGTGAATTATTTTTTGATATATTTTTGTATTTTACTGGTCAGAATTTTATTAATATTTTGCATCTCTATGAATGTGAAATATTGTTCTATATTTTCCTGTCATAATGGGGTCTTTGCCTGGTTTGGACATCAGTGTTATGCTTACATCATAAAAAGAGATAGGCAGTTTGTTGGACCTCTCTACATTCTAGAATAGTCCATGGAGTATGTGTATCTCTTCCTCAACTACTTGATAGAATTCGTCTGTGAAACAATCTGGTCTGGGGCTTTTCTTGAGTGTAAGTTTCTTGATGACTTTATTTCTTCCTTTGTTATTGATCTGTTGAGGTATTTCTACAGCCATCTGCTTTAATTTGGGTATGCGGTATATTTGCAAATATTTGACAATTTCTTATAGATTACCAAACGTGGAATATAGCTCATCATAGTATTTCATAGTAGTGTGTTATTATTATTTTTATTTCATTTGGATCTATTGCTATACTTCTCTTTTCATTTCTAAATCTAGATATTTGTATCCTCTATTTCTTTTCATTTGTTAATTGTGACAGTAGTTTGTCAATTATCTTAATTCATTCATTCTTTTTTTTAACTGTTTTAAGGGCACTTTATCCACTTACACAATTTAATACTTCAACCATGTGTTAGTCTGGGTACTTTAGAGAAACACATCCACAGAAACTCATGTATAAAGAGAAGTTGTATATAAAGGTTAAATGCACATCAAGAAAACATCCCAACCCAGTGCTGCCCAAACCCACAAGTCCAACATTAACCCATATGTCTGACACCAGTCCACAAAGTGCTCTTCCATCTCACAAAACACATACTATGGCACTGATTGAAGGAGGAAAGCCGAATCAGTGAACGTAGAAGCATCTCAGCGCTGGCAGGGGTCTCCAAATAGCTGCTCCAGCACCCAGGGCTGCAACGGGGTAGGTCCATGTGGCTTTTCCTCAGGGATGTCTTGCAGGAAGTTAGCCTTGCAAGCTGAAGCAGGGAACTGCTAAGGCAGCTGCACCCTGGTCTGACCATCAGAAAGCAAGAGCCCTGAGAACAAGAAAGGCTAGGCTCACGAGTTATATATCTCTCCGCCTTTCAATTAACCCCACATGTGTTTATCAGCCAGGTTTTCACAGTAAACTTTAGCTATATCAGGGAAGAACTCCCTGTGTAAGTTTTTTAAAAATGTTTTATTAGGGGCTCATACAACTCTTATCACAATCCATACATATACATACATCAATTGTATAAAGCACATCTGTACCTTCTTTGCCCTAATCATTTTCTTTTCTTTTTTTTCCTTTTATTTTCTTTTTTTTACATTTTATTAGAGACTCATACAACTCTTATCACAATCCATACATATACATACATCAATTGTATAAAGCACATCCATACATTCCCTGCCCCAATCAGTCTCAAAGCATTTGCTCTCCACTTAAGCTCTTTGCATCAGGTTCTCTTTTTTTTTCTCCCCTTCCTCCCCACTCCCCCCTCCCTCATGTGCCCTTGGTAATTTATACATCGTTATTTTGTCATATCTTGCCCTATCTGGAGTCTCCCTTCCCCCCCTTCTCTGCCGTCCCTCTCCCAGGGAGGAGGTCACATGTGGATCCTTGTAATCAGTTCCCCCTTTCCAACCCACTCATCCTACACTCTCCCAGCATCGCCCCTCACACCCTTGGTCCTGAAGGTATCATCCACCCTGGATTCCCTGTGCCTCCAGCCCTCATATGTACCAGTGTACAACCTCTGCCCTATCCAGCACTGCAAGGTAGAATTCGGATCATGGTAGTTGGGGGGAGGAAGCATCCAGGATCTGGGGGAAAGCTGTGTTCTTCATCGGTACTACCTCACACCCTAACTGACCCATCTCCTCTCCTGTATAAGTTTATGATACTGTAAATGTTTACCGAAGGAGAAAGCCTCATCTTTCTCCTAAGGTGTGGGTAGTGGTTTCAAACTGCTGACCTTGAAGTTAGCAACAAAACACATTACTCACTACACCAACAGGACTCCCGTACTGCACTGGTATCACCATAGTATTAGATTTACTTCAGATATACAAGAGAAAGAAACAGAGGTCTGTCATACATGAACAAGTAATAATGATTATAAAATGAAATTAAAATTTTTCTTACATTAAAACGTGGATGAACTAGAAAGGCGAAGCTCACTGAGCCATAGATCTCTCCACCCTTCAATTAATCACACATGTGTTTATTAGACAGGTTAGCACTATAAACTTTAACTATATCAATCTACCCCTTGCCAACTTGGCACGTGTACATAATTCTTTAGTCTCACGATTGCAATTAGGTAACACCTACACCTTAATCCTATAATCCTGTGAATAAGTTTCTCCACCTATCAGAGATTGTAAGCCTATCACTTCTTGCCTTTATTCCCCCAATTTTGAGTACCCAATATATATACCGCACACTTACATCAACCCAGAACTCTGAGGAGACAATCATATTTTTTGACATGAAGAAATCTTCATTCCAGTTGGAACCTTGTGAAGTCTGCATCAATAAGAAAAGTCAAATTCGGACAGGCTATCCATAAAGTCAGCAACAATATGCACCAGTTCACAGCCTCAAAATCTCCATCTGGTCAGGTTCTGTTTAACTCAGTGTGGGCTGCCTCACTCAGCCTCCACAGGGTTCCCATTGGTTGCCTTACCGTTAGACCATGGGCTCTCACCAATACTCAACAAGCCTAGCCCCCTCATGTTAGGTCATGAACTTTAGACCAGTCAACCCGCTCTCATCTTCTTTTTTTCCTGCAAACCAAGTCTACAGGTGTCAGTGGCCAAACTCAACCCATCTCTTCATTGCTGTTTTCTGCCCCACTTCCACTCAACAAGTAGATCCAGGTGGTTATTTAGCAAGCATTTAAGCCTGCTCTCCGGCTCCTTTTAACATTCAATCCTAGAGGGGAGTTTTCTTCATGGTTTTAGATATTTTCCAGCTTCTGACAAAGACCACTGGTTCCTGGGCTGGGCAGATCTTTTCAAAGCTTTCTTTACAGGCATGGCCTAAACCGAACTAAAGATCAAATTGTAATGGTTGTAAGCAAGTGGGCTTACAAGCTTTCTATTTTCATATTTCCTTTATTTCCTTCAGAAAACCACTGAGTAAACAGTGTGGCTTTATCTGACCTCTGGCTAGACAAAGAAGAAAAACTAGTATGAGGGAGAGCTCAAACAAACATCTACCCTCCATCTTATGATTTGTACCCCATTCCCAAGGTACCATAATGTATTAGTCTAGGTACTTTAGAGAAACAAATCCACAGACACTCATGTATAAGTGAGACTTTTATACAAAGGTTAGGTGCACATCAAGAAAACATTCCAACCAAGTGTTGCCTAAACCCACAAGCCCAACATTAACCCATATGTCCGACACCAATCCACAAAGTCCTTCTCCATCTCACAAAACACACACTGTGACACCGACTGCAGGAAGAAAGCCAAATCAGTGAACATGTAAGCATCTCAGTGCTGCTCCAGCACGAAGGTGTAGGTCCATGTGGCTTCTCCTTGGGGATGTCTTGCAGGAAGTGAGCCATGCAAGCTGAAGCAGGAAACTGGCTAAGGTAGATGCACCCTGGTCCGACCATGAAACAGCAAGAGATCCGAGAACTGGAAAGGCTATGCTCACTGAGTCATTTATCTCCCCACCCTTCAATTAACACCACATGTGTTTAACCGCCCGGTTGGCACAATAAACTTTAATTATATCAAACCACATCAGGAAGAATAGTACCATCTTTACAATTTTAGAAAAAAAAAAACCTTTTTCTCCATCCTTTGTTACTCGTGTATTATTCTTTTCAATGTATCAACCTCTTGTCTTAACTTTTTCCATTGCCTTTATGTTTTCCAATTCATTTATATGTGCTTTAATTTTTTATTGTCTTCTTCTACTGTTGGAGGGTCTGTGTAGTTACCCTTGGGCTAGTTGTTGGAGGTGTTGAATTAAAGTGTTGATTTTGGGTTTCTCCTCCTTTTTTGTGTGTGCATTGCTTGGTATAAATTATCCCCTGTTAACTGTTTTTGCAGTATCCAAAAGGTTTTGATATGTTGTGCTGTAATTAATTTAATGCTTTATTTTGTTTATTACATAGTTGCTTTTTAAGGAGTATTTTGCAAAAGCTACACGAATTTGTCTTAAAGTTTCTATCCTTTTTATTGTTTAATCCCAGGTTTATAGTGTTATAACTTGAGAAAATAGCTTGTATTATCTCAATTTTTTCATTTTGTTGAGTGTTGCTTTGTGGCTAACATGTGACCAAATGCTGGAATGTGTACTGTGCATTTTGAAGAAATTACACTGTACTGTTGTCAGGTGGAGTGTATATATATATATATATCTAGGAAGGTGAGCCGGTTGATTGTTATTAGCTCGTTTGTTTTTATACTGAGTTTATTTTTTTCTTGATGATTTGTCTTTCTTTGAGAGTGATATGTTGACACCTCCTATTATTATTGCCAAGGTGCTAATTTCTCTCTTCAAATTTCTGAGGATTTGATAAATGTATTTTCAGGGTATTTAATTGGAAGCATATCGGCTTATTATGGTTATGTATTCTGGCTCTATTATTACTTTAATCATTATGTAATGTCCATTCTTGCCTCTCTTTACGTTATTAGCCCTGAAGTCTATTTTATGGGGCCACTTTTACTTTTTTATGGTTGCCATTGGCTTGGTAGTTTTTTTATGGCCATCCTTTCATTTTTAGTCTTCTTTTCTGACCTATGCTATCTGGTAAATATTTTTTGTAATGCTGGTCTTTGGTTTTGTTTGTCTGGGTATCTTTTTTCTCCCTCATATTTGAGGGATAATTTATGCAGATATAGGATTCTTGGTTGACAGTGTATTTTTCTTTAAGAATTTGATACATGTCACTCCATTGTCTTCCTGCCTGCATAATTTCTGCTGAGGAGTCTGAGCTTGTCCTTATTGTTTTCCTTTATATGTTACTGTCCTTTTTATTGTAGCTTCCCTCAGGCTTTTTATCTTTTCCTTGATATTGTAGACTTTTAATATGATATGTCGTTATGTTTTTCTTATGGGTTCTATCCTATTTGTGTCTCATTCAACTTCTTGAATAAATATTTTCTCCTCCTCTGTGATATGGGACAAGTTTTCTACCATGATTTCTCATACTCCTTTCTCTGTAAAATTTCTGCTTCTTCTTGCTCCAGTATACCAATGATATCTAGGTTATTTCTCTTGATTATGTCTAAGATCATGCTCAGACCTTCTTCTGTTTCCGTTTCTTTTTTGTTGTTGTTGTTTCTCCCTTCTGTTGTAGTCTCTGAATACACTGAATTGATTTTCCTTTTCTTCTACTCTATTTCTCAGATCTTTTATCATGTTTCCTAATTCTGTTACCTCATTGTCTATCTTCTTAGAATCCTTTCAGTGTGTTTTAGTTTTTCATTTTCTCCCACTGTTCTCAAAAGTGCTCCCAATACCTCTTGGAGGGACGTAAGCACTCTTATTCTGAATTATATTTCTGGTACTTCCAGGTCTCTTTTTCAGCATACTGCAATGAATTTGGATTTGGGTTCTATTTCACTTGTTTGAGTTTGGTTTTCTTTTCTGTATTATGGTTGGCTGCTGTTTACATGACCTTGTCATGCTGCTATTCGTGTTATGTTGAATTTTGGGTTGTTACAGAGTAGTTAACCATTTCAAATTATGAGGTAGCAGTCTAATAGAAGCCAGAAAACAAACTGTAAGGGAATAGGAAAAATGGTGGTGGGGGTGGCATAGGTAAATTCTGGAAGTGGAGTGGAAATAAGAGGCATAATAAATAAAATGGTAGTAATACTAGTAAAGGGACATCTGGATAGATCAAAAGTATTGAAAATATGATGGGAAAATATTATCTGAAATGGGTGATAAGAATTAATAGGTAGTGGAAGTATATTTCACTAGGGGATGGAGAAAGAGAACAGAAAGATAAAGTAGCTGAAGCAGGAGAAAAGGATCAAATAATCCATCCAACCAGAAGAAGATATGTACAAATAGAGTTACAGCAGAAAAAGAGAAAGAAAAGCGAGAAGGAGGGGGGAAAAGTGAGAATGAGAGGAAGGCTAAATAAGAAATAGGGATAGGTCTACATGTGCAGAGAATAGAAAGAATAAAATGCGGAGTTCCATTGCTATGGCCCCAAGGTCTCAGGCTCCAGTCCTTATCTGAAAGGCTTTGCTTTCCCTGATCGTTTTGTTTATCCAACTGTGATGAATTAGGAAATTATTCAGTTTAAAAAGGAATTTTACTATAAGGCAAGGCATGGCTCTTACTTGGGAATTTTCTGCAAATGAAGTCTTAAACAGATCAGATCTCTAAACTTCTCACAGTGCCAGCATTGATTAACAGGGGGTATAACGCTGTTTCCCCCTGTATCTGTATTAATGGTTTAAATTAAGTTTAAATTTTATTTTGATATCATTAAATATATCAAGATACCCTTATATTAAGATTGCTCCAAATGATTTTGCAATAAATTCATATATATGAACTATAGTAATCAATATATTGATGTTTCAAATAATCTGTCTTAGAAACCCTCTATTTTGAAATTCAATAATGAAAATTTTGCTGTTTAAATTTTGGTGGCGCTTTAAGTTAGGCAGTGCCTGCTAGCTGCATATTTGGCAATTCAAATCTACTTGCAGCTCTGCAGGAGAAAAATAAGTTTTTTCAGCTCCCTACTCATTTACAGGCTACTTTAGGATACAGAGGATAACCCAAAATCTTAAATATAATTTAAAGAGAACGTATGCTAAGTTTTAAATAGTAAGAGACAAAGGCACATCATCTCCTTTATGTGATAATGGAGTTCAAGGTTTTGTAGAGATTTAGAGACATAAAAAGGACATAGGAGAGCAAAGGAATCTTTCACAAATCATGATTGGCAAGAGATCTGTACATCACAGATACAGGTGGACTCCAGAAGCAGTTATGGGACCATGATTCGGACACTTGCATTACGTTAGAGAGATCGTACAAGATTTTCAGGTTAGCAGTGCAGTGAGGACGTGGCTAAGTCAATCAATCATATAACCATTTAAGCCCATAAAGAGGCTGCTTCTCCAGGGGCTGGTTAGGGTTGGAGGTAATCTACTTTCTAGTACGTTGTGCCGGGGCGCAAGGCCATTCATATCTCTAGGTAATGGTCAGAAAGAATTGAATGGAAGCTTAATCCACATAGAGTCTCTGCAAATAGATTTGGGGATTCCACTGTTATCTAGAGTCTTCTACAAGTGTGCTCAGAATGGAAACTCTAATAGATGGGTCAGAAACCCTATTTACGTTTGCTATTAATCAGAATCAACTAAATGGCAGTGGGCTTTTGATTTGGGATTATCCAAATCTGAACCAGCCCGAAGTATAAAGAGATACCCACAATTTTGTGGCTTTATTTACCGGAGAGAACAGTCCCCGGAGAAGTATATCACGCTATGTAAAGTGGAGGGGCAGTGAGAAAGAGGAAGACCCTTAATGAGATAGATTGACACAGTGGCTGCAACACTGCTCCGAAATATAAGAATGATTATGAACGTGTTGCAGGACTCGACAGTGCTTTGTTATGTTACACATAGGGTCACTATGTGTTGGGACTGGGTGAACAGTACATAACAACAAAGTACCCTCAAGGTGCCAGTTCAATCCTACAGTTCAATCAAGGTAGTGAACCCTTTTTAGGATTCTACACTTTTATTTTCAGGCTGAAACAGACACAGCTACTCCCAGCATTTTTCGCCCTTACCTGGTCTTAAGTCATTTTCATTTCAGTACGGGAAATTTGAATAGGCGACTTGATGGTCCATTCGTTTTCAGCCTCCATTGCCTAAAACTAATGAGATTTTGTGTCTGGTCTCTAGATCTGTGTTCGTGGCTATCTATGAGCTAACTTTTCTAACCCCCTGAGTACATTTAATCTCTGGTTTTCAGATAAAGACCACTTCTATCTCTGGTGACACTGTCTGATTGATGTTGGATTGCTAAACACAAAGTCAGATTTTCAAGATCAGTCATCATTCTGCAGGAGAAAGGTGAGGCTTTCTAGTCCCATAAGAGCACTCCTATGTAGGGTGGCTACAAGTCATAAGTTGCTTGTTCACCATATGTATGCCAATAACTGGTTTCATCTCAATTATGAGAAATACTTTTACTTTATCTCTATGATAGTAGATGAAACCATAAGAGAAAAATTTAATTTTTACAAGCTAGCTTTGCTAATTTTTACAGATCTTGTGATATATTTGAATATGATTATACATATGTGGCAACTGATATACCTGTTTTGACAAAGTAAAATAACAATTTGAATGGCAAAGCACTTTGTTAGCCAGACTCATTTATCCAGAGAATCTCAGGGAGCACAATTTTGTCTATATGCACAAGATAAATAGTCTTTGGATATAACAATTCATTTTATATTGCCTCCTTGATCAATGAATATCATTCCTTGATTGATCCAGCTGTGGTGATCAGAATTAATTATGAAAATGGCAGAAATTATCAGACTGACAATGCTATGGTATGATTTTCCCTCCACCTAAAATTTGTCTTAATCCTTCAAAGAACACCCACTTATTGTATTTTGCTTTATTATTATTTGAGGCTAATTTAACTGCTATAATTATTTTATAAACTACAATAAGCCCATCATTGTGGTAAATATAATAATGCAAAAGTCTCAGATTGCACTTGCAATGGCCATCAATTTTCTCCTCTAATTGCATTAATTATAGCATTACATACCTTTGCAATTTACACAGAATTGTACTCAATTAAGTTCATGTAGTATTTCAATAAAGCTTTTTTGCCACTCTCATAAATCTTTGGAACAGTAAGGCATGGAGATAATGGCAACTGAAGATTGATCTGCAATGTTGGAATTCAGTGAAACATCATGCTTTGTTATTGATTACTGAGAAAGTCATTAATTTATACAAGCTGTTGGAGATTTTGGCAAGATTAGAACTTATCTCAAAATCATTCTCAATTCTAGGCACAGCTTTTCTCAGAAGGAGTAAGGGCGGGGTGGAGGGAGGAGAAGGAGGCAGCAAGGGGAAAGTAGAGAGAGAGAATATATTGAAAACCTTTCATGTAAAATATTTCTGTGTTCCATGTTGCTAAACAGGGTATTTAAAAAAATTGTGTATGTGGCTGTATCACGGTCAAACAACCTCATTATTATTAGGAATAAACAGGTTTTGTAATTTGTTTTTCAAAGTAATTTTTATTCTCTTTGGAATTTAGCTGTCAGAAAAACCTTGCTTTTCAGTGTAAACGCAGATGGCTCTACATAAGAATTCAAGCAGCAGGTAAAAAACAAGCCAGAGTAAGATATTTCCAAATGGAAATACTCTAAAGGTAGATACCTGTCCTCAAATACTCATTAAAAGGCTATAAAAAGTATTTAGAATAGGTGACAAATGGGCAAAAGTCTTTATGCCTAGGAATACCATCATTTGTAATCTAGTTTGTGATACAATGCATGATTTTGGTCCAATATACCATGTAGTGGAAGTTTTATTTACTTCTGATTTCAAAGTTATTCTTTCATTTACCTTATCTTCATTTATTATTTTTACATGTCTGTGGATGATTATGTAAAATGACAGATGGGATAAAAACAACTGCCCTTTTATTTCCCTTGTGAAATTCAGAAAGTGTGTTTGGAATACTCTGGGCTATGCAATGACAAGGAGCAGCTGAGCTTTTTCCCAGTTGGAAGATTTGAACACCAACAATCCATCACTACCAATAAGGAAAAGAAAATCTATGTATTACTGTTGCTAGAATTTTATCTTTATGGTTACCATGATGTCAGGAGTATCTGTAATACTTAAACCTCACATCTGTAATAAGTTGAGCTGGTCTAGTAGGACAGAAATGTAAAAGGAAAAAATTAATGAATAGAAACAATAATACAGATAATATTTTGGAATGTAAAAAGTTGATTTTTGTTTGAACCTGAAAAAATGTACTATGATGTTTATTTTATTAAAAGGAAAACCATGCTTTTTGGTATAACAGTCATGACATGAGTGTAAAGGGGATTGGAAGCAACAACAAAGAAGTTTTCCACCTGCCTTGTATTATTTGTAGCTGGAGAAGAAGACAAACTGGGGTGGAGGGTCATGCACTGAGGATTAACATTTAATTACCTTTAAGGAAAGCAGAAAGTGGGCGATATAATCAAACAGTGATATTGATAAGAAGCCTCTCAATTATTTTATTAGATTGAAGGTGATTGCTTGCTACTAGTATTTATATTTCTTTCCTAATCTACCTTCATTTTTTTCCTAATGCTATAAGAAGCTTTCTTTTTTTTCTATTACCATCTTTGGCAAATTATATCTACCTTAGTTGATAGTTGTGAACTTCTTACCTGCATGAGTTTGGAAAGAAAAGATGTATCTATCTTGCTCTGCTTATGCCCCAAATATTGTTTCTAACTCCAGAAGGACAGGATGCCACAGACTACTGCCTCAACTATTCAGGAAGTTCTAATGGCAGGTTGACATTGGGTCGCATTCTTAACTAATGTTGTCCCATTTTCCTCATCTGTAGAATAAGGAAAGCCGTAGTACAAACATCAGAGGGTGGTTATGAGAAATACATAAAATAATGCATGTAAAGTGCTTCAGGGAATATGTGTCCCACGTCGCTGCTCAGCAAATGCTAGCTACCATTATTGTTTCATTGTATCAAAATTGCCCAAAGTAAAACCCATAGCAAGTGGCCAACTGTGGATTTTACTTGAAGTTTTTGGTTGTTTCTTCTAAAAAAATTCAGATTCTGTCATCATTAATACTTGTTTGTTTGTTAGGTGTGGAGTTTATTCTGACTCATAATCAATCCTCGTGTTTAGAATAAAAATGTACTCCATAAGGTTTTCAAGGTTGTGAATTTTGGAGGCAGGTTGCCAGATCATTCTTTTGAACTGCATCTGGTGGGGCTTGAGATGCTAATCCTCCAGCTAAAAAGCAGTGAAGCTTTTAACCACCTGTACAATTGAGGGACTACTTATGCTATACTACATCCCCTGGATGAAACTGTTGGATTCAGTAGGGGAATTGGAACAAGTGATATCATTGTTGATGTCAGATTGATATTGGTTGAAAGTGGAGCATATCAGAAAGAAGTTCACTTGTGTTTTATTATCGATGCCAAGGCATTTAAAATTGGGTGGATTATAAAAAATTTAAGATAGGATTGAGAAGAATGGAAACTGTAGAATACTTCCTAGTGCTCGTGAGAAACTTGTACATGTATTACAAGGCAGTTATGCAAACAGACCAAAGGAATACTGCATGGTTCAAACTCAAAAAAGGTATGCCACAGGGTTGTATACTTTCACCATACTTGTTCCATCTATGTGATGTGCAAATAATCAGAGAAGCTGAAGCATAACACCAAGAATGCAGAATCAGGTTTGGAGGAAGGGCTATTAACAATCTTCAATATGGAGTTACACAACCTTACTTGCAGAAAGTGAAGAGGACTTGAGAATTTGCTGATGACGATCAAGGATTGCAGTCTGCAATATGGATTGCAACTCAGTGTAAAGAAGATCAAAATTTTACAACTGGACCAATAAGTGACATCATGAAAAATAGACAAAAGATTGAAGTTGTCAAGTATTTCATCTTGCTTGGATACACAATCAATGCTCATGGAAGCAGTGGTCAAGTGATCAAATTAGACATTGTATTGGGTAAATCTGCTGCACAAGACCTCTTTAGTGTTGAAAGGCAGAGAGAGACTACTTTGAGGACTAAGATGTGTGTATGTCACCTAAGGCATATTTTTTTTCTAATTGCCTTATATGCACTTGAAAGTTGGACATTGAATAAGAAAGACCCAGAAGAATTGATGTATATTAATTTTGGTTCTGGCAAAAAATAATGAAAGTACCATGGACTGCAAAAAGAACAAACAAATCTGTCATGAAGTACATCCAGAATGTTCCCTAGAGGCAAGGTTGATGAGACATTGTCTCATGTACTTTGAACATATTAGAAGTCCTTGAAGAAGCACATCATGCTTGAGAAAGTTGAAGGACAACAAAAATGAAAAAGGCTCTCAACCAGATGGATTGAAACGGTGGCTGCAACCATGGCCTCAAACATGGGAACAATTGTGAGGATCTCACAGGACAAGATGGCGTTCCATTGTATTGAGCATAGTGTTGCTATGGCTCACAATGGACTGGATGGTACCTAACAACTTCAGTCAGAATTGACTTGATGGCAGAGTGTTCGGTTTCTTTGAATATATTCCTGGAGTCCCTCTGTGGCATAACCTGCACTACAAGCCAACAGGAGTAGTTGTTCAAATCTTCCTGGAAGAACTATGGGCAATGTGCTTCCAAAAGGTTACAGTCACAAAAACCTTATGTATGGGGCAGTTTTACTCTACACACTTGGATTAACAAATGTCAGAATCGACTCTACAGGATCATGTTTTTAAAACAATGTTATTGGCATATACTTCACATATCACTGATTTGATCATTCAGTCTTATTAAGGATAGTTTTTCAATCATTGCTACTTAATTTTGGAACATTTTCTTCTCATACTCATTGTTGTTAGCTCTCAATTTTCCTCCATTCTCCCCTGCTATGCCCATAAATTCACTACCATTGATTCCAGGCAGACTCACAGTGAACCTATAGGAGAGGGTAAAACTGCTCCTGTGGGTTTCCAAGCTTGTGACTCTTTACAGGAGCAGAAATCCCAATCTTGCATCCTCTCTACGTGATTATTAATCCAGTTATTGTCTCTGTGCTGGATTTCATATACAGAAAATCATATAAAACACCAAAAGGAATCATACAACAATAAGAAAGCCAACAGCAAAGACTAGACAAAACATAGAAGAAATTCAGTCAAAAAGAATCAGAAACAGTAAAAACTTGAACCTCTTTAAAATGAGTCAAAGGGGGATCAAATGATAAGGTATTGTATTTCAACCTAACTACATCTGCCATAATCCATTTTAAATGCTTTTTGTCAGCTAACGGAGGGATCCAAATCCCTAACAAAGTAGTCCAAGGTGATTCAGTAGTGGTTCAAACCATGTACTCACCCTGCAAATAGGTTTTGGGCTTTGACTGCCATCCATAGTTGTCTGTAAACCAGGTGTTCACCATTTAAGCTCTGCTGTCATGCCCTTCGTCAGCTTTAGATATTATTATTTACAATCTTTGGATCACATAGGATGGCATGCTTCTCCCATGAGGACTTGGTTGATTCATAAATTAAATGGCTGCTTGTTTGAAGATAAGCCTTTCAGACTGCAGATGCTGTTTCTTCTAATAGATGGCACCATCTGGTTCCTTAACCACACATTGCTATAGCACCCATATCTTCAGCGATCTCTCCAAGAGGCCCAGGATCAGGTAGGGTCACATCATAAGAACTAACTGATTTTTGATTGAGGGTAGAGTTATATGTGGATCAAAAATTCATCCATATATCTATGCTTTATATATGCCTCTGGTTCCTATTAGAGGCTTCATTCACACTTTACAGTAGGGAACATTATAAATCATCCCACTGGGACATAAGGTAATTGTGTTGGTAGTGTCATTTGTTGAGCCAATGGTATAAAATGTAAAGCACTTTTGAGAAAAAGAAATTATGCAAGTATAGGCTGACTTCAAACTTCAATACCTGAATTGTTGACCTGTATAGATTAAGCTCTTATGTGACTGGACACTATTTACAATAACAAAGGGAGTTAATGATTAGGCAAAAGGCTCAATAAAACTCATTCATAAAGGCAGAACCATGCCTACCAGACGAATACATGCTATTAGAACACAAAAAGAATAATAAAAACAATAAATAGATTTACTGCCATCCAGTCGATGCTGACTCATAGCGACACTATTGGACAGGGTAGAACTGCCTCTGTAAATTTCTGGAACTGGAACTGTTTACCAGAGTAGCCTTGTCTTTCTTCTGCCAAGCAGCAACTTCAGACCTTGCCGTCACTGACCAATGTGTAGCCACTATGCCACCAGGGCTCCTTTCAGAAACAAAGGAGCATTAAAATGGTGAAATATATGGTCGTACCTGGCCACAATTCACTCAGCACCCTCAAAGCAAGAGTTCTGAACCAAAGTTCAATGATGAAAAATTCCGTTACCTGGGGATAGCAGACAATTGCTTCTTCTCTTACTAGAGAATTTTAACCTTAAGTCCAAGGGTCCGTTCCTTAAATATGCTACAGGTGAGTTTGAGGCAAAGCTCAATTTACTTAATGGTGTTTTCACATTGAATTCTTCAAGGGTCCCATGAAGGATGTTGTGAGACTCAACATTGCAGAACCTAAAGTCCCAGTAGTCACTCATCACCACACAGCCTAGGTCCCTGATGGCCAGATAGAAACAAGGTCAAAATGTCCAGTTAGGAGCATAGTATCCCATGTATTCGATATATGTATTGTTAAGCATTTTTCTCCCAATGGAATATTACTCCAACTGGTTTACCAACCAACATAATTTTAATTTCTTTCTCTGAGATATGCATACCCCCCTCCTCCCCTCTTGATTTGAATTTGCAGTAATGTTCTCTTATTACTAGGGTAGGAGTGTTTTTTTTGGGGGGGTGACCTTAGGACAATATTGTATGGCAGTAACTGAACAATCTTCTATCTCTTCCACCATCTTCAGACCCTGACTGCAGTTGTAGTCTGATCTGTGGTTTTTAAGATGTGCATACAAAGATGGTGACATATAGTTCATAATCAGTAGGCAGGCTCCCTACCCTAGTTGCTTGGGAGATGGGATTAGAAGATTACATGACTTGAGAGCACATGCCCACCTTCATCTTGATGTTTGTTCTTATTGCACTGGACAAACATTATTTGTTGTTTTAGGATTGACAAGCTTCACTCCTCATGATGGTTTCCAGGTACATGCATGCCAGGAGATGTTTCATTGCCTTTATTTTTAGATATGCATAATCTTCCACTATGAGTTTGTAGGAGAAGTTGTTTGTTTGTTTGTTTTTTCCCCATTTTTCTACTGTTAGCCATTTGGACTGTTTCCAGCTTCTTGCTATTGTGAAATGTGTTGCAATGGACATGGGAGAGCATAAATCTGCTTGTGTAGTGTCTCATATTTCTTCATGGTATATGTCCAAAAAGGCACTTCTGAGTCACTTGGTATTTCTAGTCCCAGTCATTTTAGGTATCACCATATCACTTTCCACAATTTATAAGCCCACCGGCAGTATCTAAGAATTGCAATCTCTTCACGCCCTGTCTGATGTTTGTTACTCTGTTTTGTTTTTTTAATTTAATTGAACTATCATTGTGGGTATAAAGTGATATATCACCAATGTTTTTATCTGGATTTCCTGGATGACTAATGATCATGAACATTTTGTTAGTCATTCCAGTGTCATCCTTTGTGAATTGTCTATCCATGTGTTTTATCCAAATGTTTATAAATCATTTTATTGAGGCTCATACAACTCTTATCACAAGTCATACATACATCAATTGAGTAAAGCACCCTTATACATTCGTTGCCCTCATCATTCTCAAAATTTGCCTTCCGCTTGGGTTCCTGGAATCAGCTCATTTTCCTTTTTTTCCCTCCTCTTCCCTCCCCACTCCCCCTCCCTCAGGAACCCTTAATAATTTATAAATTATTATTTTATCTTATCTTACACTGCCTGGTGTCTCCCTTCACCCACTTTCCTGTTGCCCATCCCCCAGAGAGGAGGTTATATGTAGATCCCTGAGATCGGTTTCCCCTTTCTACACCCCCTTCCCTCCCAGGCCACTTTCACCATTGGTCCTGAGGGGTTCATCTGTCCTTGATTCCCTCTGTTTCCAGATCCCAACCCTGTCGCTGTGCATCCTCTGGTCTAACCAGTTTTCAAGGTAGAATTCGATCATGATAGTTGGAGGGGAGGAATTTTTTCCATTGAGTTGTTGTAGATATTTCACGAGGAAAAGGCGAACAGAAAGAGTTAATGAGTGAATACGCAGGGGAAATGAAGGAAGAGACCAGACTCTGGTGTGACTTTTGCACAGGTGCTGAATTCTGTTTCTATGGCAACACGACGTGGGTGGGTCTGTGCGCTCATAGACTCATAGGAAAAAAGAAAACAACCAGCAACAACAACAAAAAGCCATTATTTGGTGGGTATGCCAGAGTCTATAGGCCTGGCTATTTTTGACTGGGGATACATAGTCACAGGAGGATGGGGTCTCACCAGAAGAGGACATAGGAAGAGGAAGTGGAAGAGAACTAGAAAAATGTAATAAGAATATTATAAAAAACAAATGTTCAAAAACTAAAGAAAATGAAAGAAAGTGAAACTGAAAGCTCCTTTTGAATGAGGATTCCGGCACTTGGGAAGTGCTATTGGGTGTACATATATGCGACATGGGGGAGGTAGGGCACATGGGTTGAGTGAAAGCAAAGCAGGAAAGGAGGAAGGAAGACACATCACGAAGGGTGTAGCTTGGGTACTGAGAATGTCCGCACCAAGCTATCTGCGATCCGCTATGAAGGCAGGGGCCCCAGACGCAAGGGAGGTAAGATATTTCGCTGGCTGGGTTGCCTCAGGAGCTGGAAAAAATTAGCTGTGCCTATCAGGAGTAGGGCCCAGAGAAGCAGTTTGTGCTGGGGGCCAATGGCAAAGGGAAGTCTGTCCGCTGGCACTTTTGCTCTCCTGTGTTAAGAAATTCAGGTCTACTTAGCCTTCAAGATGATTTTCTCGCTGATGGGAGATTCAGAATCTCCCTCAGAGTGGAATCTCTGGTAGTTGCTGAGATCTTTTCATGCTAAATATCTGGCGGCCATATTCCCACCTCCCGCCTCTACTTTATCTAGTATGTCTGTTGAATTACATGCATAGCAGCTTTTAGTGACAAGTTTCAGATAAACCACCTACGATAAGAATTCAAGGCAGTGGCCATTGTTTCAGTTTGCTAGGCTCCTTTCTGTTTCAACCAGGTTTTCATTTTCCTTTGACCCATTACTTTTTCTATAAACTGAGTTTGATTGAATAAATGCTATTTCAGCTCTCATTATGAACTCTTCCCTGAAAAGACCCTGATTTCCCTTTTCTTGGTTACAATGGGAAAGAAATATAGGAATAAATTAGGTATTTGGAATTTTCAAAATATCAATATACATAACATTACAAATATAAAGCAATACTGTTCAATAAAAAGATGGTTAAAACTCAACTATGAACCCATTGAGAGGTCTCTTTGAAGCTGCCTGGTGATCTGGTTCTGGAAGGGCGTAACTCTGAAAACATCATACAGCGACTTTACTCGTACACATAGGCTAACGTGAGACAGCAATGAACAACTACTGACGATAATCATGCCATTTTACTTTTTCAAATAGCTACATTTTCAAAAGTAAAAAGAAAAGTTGCAAATAATGCATTTTACATAAGCTAATATATATACATAATCTTATATTCAATATAAGATTATGATTATTTTTATATTTTGTCATACTGTCTTAATTATGTAGTGCTGATATAATAGAAATGCTAAAATGGAATGATTTTAACAAATACATTTATTCTGTCACCGTTCATTGTTGTTGTTGTTAAATACCATCAGATCAGTTTCAATTTCAAGCAAACCTATGTTCAACAGCAAGAAACACTGCTCTTCCTGCAACGTCTTCACAAGCTTTATGATGCTTGTTCCCATTGTTACAGCAATTGTGTCAGTCCATCTTGCTGAGGACCTTCCTCTTCTTGCTTACCTTCTATGTCATCATGTATGATGTCCTTCTCCTGGGAATAGTTGTTCTTAATGACATGTTCAAAGTTCATGAGATTAACACTCTCATGCTTTCTCATAAAGAGCATTTTGGATACTTCTTCCAACACTAATGTACTCATTCTTCTGGCAGTCCAAGGTAATATTCTTTGCCAATACCATAATTCAAAGGCATCAATTTTACTTTGGTATTCCTTATTCATGTATGTAAAGTGATAGAAAATACTGTGGCTTGGGTCAGATGCACATTAGTCTTCAAAGTGAAACCTCTGCTTTTTAACAATAAAAATATACCTTTTACAACAAATTTGCCAAAGGCAATGCTGTTGTTAAATGACATTGAGTTGATTCCAACCCATAGCTGCCCTATGCACTACAGAAAGAAGCCCTACCCTGTCCTGCGCCATCCTCACAATTGTTCCTATGTTTGAGCCCATGGTCGCAGTCACAGTGTCAATTCATTGTCTTGATGGCCTTCCTCTTTTTCACTCCTCTTCTACTTTACCAAACATGATGAATACCAGGGGTTGGTTTCTCCTGAAAACATGTTCAAAGTACATATGACCACCTCTTGCTATCCTTGCCTCTGAGCCTTAGAGTCTAAGGAGTACATTGGTCTTGCTTAATTCTTCCAAGACAGATCAGTTTGTCCTTTTAGCAGTCCATATTCTTCTCCAACACCACGATTCAAATACATTGTTTTTCTTCAATGTCTAACTTTCACATGCATATGATGCAATTGAAAATACCATGGCTTGGGTCAGATCCACCTTATTCACCAAAGTTACACCCTTGCTTTTCAATACTCTAAAGGGGTCTTGTGCAGTAGATTCACCTAATAAAATGCGGCTTTTGAGCTCTTGTCCAATTCTTCTATGAGCATTGATTGTGGATCTAATAAGGCAAAATCCTTGACAACTTTAAAGTTTTGTCTATTTATCACGATGTTTCCTATTGGCCCACTTGTGAAGAACTTGGTTTTCATTACATTGAGTTGTGAACCATACTGAAGGGTGTAATCCTTAATCTTCATCAGCAAGTGCTTCAAGTTCTCCTAACTTTATGTAAACAAGGTTGTGTCATTTTCAGATCACAGGTGTTAATAAGCCTTTCTCCAATCGTTATGCACATACTTCTTCATGTAGTCCAGCTGCTGTGATGAGTTGTTCAGCCTATAAATTGACTAGGAATGGTGAGAGGATACAACTCTGTTGTGTACCTTTCCTGATAATAAACGATGCGATATTCCCCTGTTCCAGTCACACAGATGACTCTTGATTCATGTATATGTTCCAAATGAGTACGATGAAGTGTTCCAGAATCCCCGATCTTCTCAAAGTGATCCACAGTTTATTATTATCCACACAGTTGAATGTCTTTGCAGTCAGTGAAATACAAACATATCTTGCTGATATTCTCTGATTTGAGTCAAGATCCATCTGACATTAGTAATTATATCTCATGTTGCACGTCATCTTCTGAATCTGGTCTAAACTTCTGGCAGCTCCCTGTCAATGTTCTACTGTAGCTGTTGCAGGATAATCTTCAGTGAAATTTTACTCGCATATTATATCAATGATATTGTTCTATAATTTGAGCACTCTTGGATCAGCTTTCTTTGGAATGTGCCCAAATAGGGTCTAAGTATAAATGTTTTACAGTCAGTTGGTCAAGTAGCTGTCTTCCAAATTTCCTGGCATAGATGAGTGAGTGCTTCCAGTGTTTCATCCACTTGTTAAAACATTTCATGTTGTACTTCATCAATTCCTGTAGCCTTGTTTTTGGCTAATGTTTTCAGAGCAACTTGAGCTTCTTCCTTCAGCACCATTGGTACTTGCTCATATGCTACCGCCTGAAATGGTACAGTGTTGCCTACTTCTTTTTGATACAGTGATTCTGTGTGGTCTTTTCATCTTCTTTTGATGCTTACTGCATTATTAAATATTTTCCACAGAGAATATTTCTTCGTGAGTTCTTTCCAATTAAGATAGGCAGGGTGTTTCCCTCCCTTTTGGTTTTCTAATTCGAAGTCTTTGCTCATTTTATTTTAATATTTGACTTTGTCTTTTTTAGATTCCCTTTGAACTGTTCTGCTTAGCTCTTTGACTTTATTCTTTCATTTGCTTTAGTTACTCTATGGTTAAGAGCAAGTTTTCGAGTCTCTTCTGACAACTAAGGGCAATACACTATTTGATTTCCTAATTGCTGCTTGCAGGGGTGTTGATCATGGATCTAATAAAATGAAATTCTTGGCAATGTCAATGGAGAACATTTATTGCTTATTGGTCCATTTGAAAAATTTGTATTTTTGCTTCATATTGAAGTGTAACCCACAAAAATGTCTATCATTTTGACCTTCATCATTAATGGCTTCAAATCCTCTTCACTTTCAGCAAGCTAGGTTATGCCATTTGTACATTAAATGTTTTTAATGAATCTTTCACAATTCCTAGTGGAGCTTTCTTCTTCAAAAGGTCTAACTTGTTATCAAAAAATTGAATAAGTACGATGAGAGGCTACAACCTGATGTGTACCTGTCCTTTCCTGATTTTAAACCAAGCTTTGTTCTGTTATAAAAACTGCTTTCTTGTCTGTGTTCCACATGAAGATAACTACATATTCTGTGGTGCCCATATTTCTCAATGTTTACTCATAATATGTTGTGACCCACACATTCAAATGCCTTTACACAGTTGATAGACCATCAGAAAACATTTCTCTGCTATTCTCTGCTTTCAGCCAAAATCCACTTGAAATCAGCAATGAAACTTCCACACCCTTTTATGAATCTAGCTTGACTTTCTGTCAGATCACTGTCAATGAAGTGTTGCTGAAATTAAAAAAATATATATCTTTAATAATATAATACTACTACATTATTTACATGTGATTTTATTGATATTGTTCAATAATTTCAGCATTCTTTTGGATCACCTTTCTTTAGAATGTGCACATTCAGTTGACCAGATAGCTGTCTTCCAAATTTTAGCATAGACTACAGAGTGCTTCTAGTACTGTGTCTCTTTATTGAAACCTTTCCATTGGTCTTCTGTCAATCCTGTTGTTGTTGTTGTTGTTGTTGTCGTTAGGCACCACCAAGTTGGTTCCAACCTACATCAAGTTTATGGATAACAGAGCAAGTCACTGCTTGTTCCTGCACCATCCTCGCAATTGTTCCTATGCCCGAGCCCATTGTTGCAGCCATTATGTCAATCTGGCTCCTTGAAAGCTCGTCTCTCTACCCTACCTAATATAATGTCCTTCTCCAGGGACTGGTCTCTCCTGAAAACATTTCCAAAGTATGTAAGATGAAATCTCATCATCCTTGACTCTCAGGAGCACTCTGGCCATATTTCTCCCAAGACAGATGTTTGTTGTTTAAAATGCTCATGGTACTTTCGATATTCTTCTCCAGCACAACAAGTTAAATGCATGAATTCTTCAGTCTTGTTATGAGCCACAATCAGTGGAAGCAGCAGTCGAGAGACCAAAAGATGCATTACATAATATCTGGTGAAGCTACTGTACAATATCTGGTCAAGGTATTCAAAAGCAAAGATGTTACTTTGAGGACTAATTTGCACCTGACTCGAGTCATGATATTTTCAATTGCCTCATATATATGTGAAATGTGGACATTGAATAAAGAAGAATGAAGAAGAATTGATGTACACTGGTGCAGATAGGAGCTGGAGGCACAGGGAATCCAGGGTGGATAATACCTTCAGGACCAGGGGTGTGAGGAGTGATACTGGGAGGGTAGACGGAGAGTGCGTTGGAAAGAGGGAACCGATTACAAGGGTCTACATGTGACCTCCTCCCTGGGGGACGGACAACAGAAAACAGGATGAAGGGAGATGCCAGATAGGGCAAGATATGACAAGATAATAATTTATAAATAATCGAGGGTTCATGAGGGAGGGGGGAGCAGGGAGGGAGGGGAAAAAAGAGAACTTGATGCAAAGGGCTTAAGTGGAGAGGAAATTCTTTGAAAATAATTAGGGCAAAGAATGTACAGATGTGCTTTATACAATTAATGTATGTATATGTATGGATTTTGATAAGAGTTGTATGAGTCCCTAATAAAATGTTTAAAAAAAGAATTGACCCCTCCCAATCATCATGACCCCAATCCGACCTTGCCTTGTGGACCTGGTTGTACCAGAGGATGTACAGCGGTGCAGTGGGGATCTGGAGGCACAGGGAATCTAGGACAGACAAACCCCTCAACACTAGCAGTGGGAGTGGCGACACCAGGAGGGAAGGGCATGTAGAAAGGGAGAACCGATCTTGGAGATCTATGAGTAACCTCCTCTCTGGGAGATTGGCAAGGGGGAGGCGGGTGAGGGGAAACGCCGGGGAGTGTAAGATAAGATATAATAATTATTTATAAACTATCAAGGGACCAGGGGTGGGATCGGGGAGGGAGGGGGATGGGGGGAAAAAAAGGGAAACCGAGCTGATTCCAGGAACCCAAGTGGAAGGTGAATTATGAGAGTGACGAGTACAATGAATGTATAAGGGTGCTTTGCTCATTTGATGTATGTACAGATTGTGATAAGAGCCTTATGAGCCCCAATAAAAAGATTTTAAAAAAAGAAAATGATTAGGGCAAAGAATGTACGGATGTGCTTTATACAATTTATGTATGTATATGTATATGTATGGATTGTGATAAGAGTTGTATGAGCCCCTAATAAAATGTAAATAAATAAATAGTTAGATAGATAGATAGATAGATAAATAAATAGATAAAAGAATTGATGTTTCTCATGTACCTCTTTTTTATAGCTTGGACTCCTTTCTTCAATAACATCAATTCATGATTTTATGCTACCCTTTGAAATGGCTGAATGTTGATCAACTCTTTTTTGGTACGGTGACTGTGCTTTCATTTTTTTCATCTTCTTTGGAGCCTTCTTGCATCATGCAATATTTTGCCAACAAAATCCTTCAACAATTCAACTCAGACTTGGCTTTTGGAAGGTTAGTTCTTTTAGTTGGAGTAATGTTTAGCATATTTCTAACTACCTTGGTCAATGTTTCACTGTGATTCATAAGAATTTAAGTGGTTGGATTTTCAGAAGTGGCCTTTGAGTATTTCATTCTCAAACAAAAAACACACATTCAAACTCACTATCATCAAGTTGATTCCAATTGTATGGGAGTAGAAAGCCTCCTCCCTCTCCTGCAGAGTGGCCAGTGGGTTCAAGCTGCTTATCTTGTGATAGCAGCCCAACCCCAACTCATAGCCATTTCGCCATCAGGGCTCCACATTTCATTAGTTTGTCTTCTCTTTGAAGACAACATGTTCTATTCAACTCCTTTGCCTCGCCATTTCTTCCTTTCTCTTTAGCTAACTATAAATTCAAAATTCAAGCTAGCTGACTGCTGTTAGATTTGAATTTTACATTTGATTCATTGACCTCCTGCTATATCATCTGCTGATCCCATGTGCATTTTTCACTTGCAAAGTATCTTAACTATATTTCCAGTGGCTAATGATGGCTATGCTCTATAGTACAGTTCCAGACTTTTCAAAAACCCTTATTTTTTAGGTAAGGGAATTTCGAGCTAGGAATTCAGTAGAGTTATATGAAGAAGCACATCTCTAAAGCATAGGCTTTGATCAGGCTTCTTTATATTGCCAATTGCTGACTCTCCTGTCACAAAAAAATAGAAACAGAAGAAATTGGCGCAATGATGGGAATATATTTTCAATTTAAAGATGCCAGTGGAAATTATCTGAATTCCATTTTGTTGTTAGTAACATAAGGCAGTGTATACAAATAAAATATGAAAATCACTGAATGTTATTTTCTGATGGGATACAGAGAAGACCCCCTTTCAAAAACACACCTATGTCTACAACATTTCTCCTATTAAATAGAGGATCATTTTCTCATTTGTGAAAATTTTAAGAGTGCTACTTTTAAAACTCCATGTTTTTATATTAAAGTTTGTGCCAAGGCCCCAAGTTTTTTTTTTTTTCCAATTTCCTTCAGTGCTTGGCTTCAGCGACAAAAATCATCAGGAATAAATCCCTTAGTTACTTGTTTTCGCTATCCTGTCTCTTCTCTGTGAAAATGACTGTGTGATGACTTACCTGTGTGCATGGTGGGAAGGAAATGAAGCAGAGATTGAGAAAGTGGTTTAAATTTTCAAAATAATATACTAGGGAATATGAATTACATATATTTTAAATATTTTAGAAAAATTATTCATCTTTCTCTTCTACATTTATCCTTCTGACAAAGTTATTACTGTACATGCTCAATTTAAATGCCCCTTTTCTCCATAAAATAGTCATTCACTATCCACTGTATAGTTCAGAATGGTCCATTCCACACTGTTCCCACTTCAGCTATGTCATTGTGCTATTATTGCTAATTCTTAGGTTATTCTTGAAAAGTCGTGATTTTGTTGGTGTTGGTGTTATGTCTGAAGATTTTTACTAACTTTGAGTTTATATACTGCCATGTGTTTCTACTTGACTCTCTTATTATATTATTAACTATTTATGGAAAAAATGCCTTTTTTCTTTATGACAAACACAACAGGGAGTAAGAATGACTACAAAATCTGATGCTAGCTTATCCTTTCAAAGCTAACTCACTGCTGCGGAATCAATTCTGGCTCATATTGACCCCATAGGGTGGTAGAAATGCCCATTTACCTTTCTTAGACTGTAACTCTTTGTGGGAGGAGAAACCCTCATCTTTCTCCTGGAGAGCAGCTGGTAGTTTCAAACAATTGTTGGTCTAGCAGTTCATCACATAACCAGTGCAACACCCAGGCACCTAGGGAAGAAATAAAACCTAAGGAAATGTCTTTTGCAACTATTGTATGCATCAAATGAGGTGTGATGGATACACTTCTTTGGAAGCTACATATTTAAGGAAAGTTATTTGATGTGATACGGTGGTTTTGCCTTATACTGCAATGGAAGTGATAATCATGTTAGATTTGATGCCTACTCCTTATAATGTTAAAATGATATTCTTATTATTGATATATTAAAAAAAACCCAAACTCTAATTCTCAGAATTTTTCATTAACTCCCACAGTATCTCATATGGGAGGAACTAGGGCTAAATTTCAAGGTCATGTTTGTAATGACTACAATATACATTATTTTCTTTGGTACCATTACACTTATGTGATGACAGAAATTCATTTCATATGGAGTGAAGTCTGATTGTTAAGTGATAAAAGAGTGAACAAATCTCCTTTGGATTTATTAGTCTGGTGTCATTAAAGAAATACTGCTTTAAAATTGTAAATTCATACCCATCATTTTCTCTAAAATGGTTATCTAATTCTTTTATGTGGATACCACTTTAAAATTCTGACATAAAATATTCTAAACCCATTGCTTTTGAATAAATTCAACTAATAGAGACCCTATAGGACAGTGTAGAACTTCCCCATATGATTTATGGAAGAAAATTGCCACATTCATTTTCCTTGGACCAGCTGATGTATTTGAAAAATCAACCTTGCAGTTAGCCAACAAGTTATATAACCAAAGTGCCACTAGGCTCTTTTCTCTCACAGTAGGTACTTTTTAAACCATTGACTTTCAAGGATACAAAAGATATGTAATATCCAGACAGATATAGTAACTGGTCAGAAAATCTTGAGATCAGATGGTCTAAAGCAGCGGTTCTTAACCTGTGAGCCGTGATACCTTTGCCCTTTGGGAGTCGAATGATCCTTTCACAGGGGTTCCCCAATTCATAACAGTAGCAAAATTACAGTTATGAAGTAGCAATGAAAATCATGTATGGTTGGGGTTCATCGCAACATGAGGAACTGTATGAAAGGGCCGCGGCATGAGGAAGGTTGAGAACCACTGGTGTAAAGAATGAGAATACTTGACTGTAGCTCATGAGCCAGTTTCTTTTTGCGTTCACTTCATGAGTTCTGCATTTCAGCACCTGTGACAGGTGGAACCTTTAACTAGATGATGACCAAAACTTTTGATGCAGTGATTATGAAGGTTTATTTGCTAAGAGCAACGTTCAGGAATGCCTTACGATTAACCATTTCCAGTATCACTCTGCTTATGAAATCTTCCTGCCTTGTTTTTCAGAGCAAACATGTCACATATTCATTTGTTCGTGTTGGAAAACCACAACATATCCATCTTGACAAAACTGTGTTGATTGGCAGAAAGAATGCCATTGATTTAACTAAGTACGTGGTAGTCCACTGTTTATGTTTTGGCTGCTACAGCAAAGCTCCATGAAAGGTGGTAATTGCATGTGGGAGGCAGACAGCTGTATATGGTTGTCCTCGAGTGTGGTATTAATTTGGAAACAAAAAGACGACGACAATGGAGGTACATGTGAATTTCTAATTATTGTTTTAGGGGGGTGGTAATACATGATGTCAAATGTAATGGATGAAATGAGATTGATAGCATCATTAGTTAGTTGTGCCTCTGGGGACATTTAGATAGAAAAATGAAAAAAATACAGCAACAACAAAAAAGGTGATTGTGCATGTAAGTTATGCATCTATATTCATATCCTATTCAACAATGTTGTTGCTTCAAGGTATGTTACCTTTAAAAATGCGTATATTAAAATAAGTGAAATATTTAAGCTCCACTCAATATCTCAATCTGTTTTGCTTGTGAAGTAGGGTAAAACAATTTTACACATAAGTTAGACATGCATGGTCCAGCAAGTGAACTTGTGCAGTTGGTTTGTATGGTCTGTTTGAATGGCAACTCTTTCCAAAAGTTGATCATGCTAATTTGGGTAGAACAATTTTTACACCCAAGCCATTGATGAAAAGAAAATCAATGCATACAAATTGAACTTAAGATGTTGAAGTATCTCTCTGCTCATAGCTCGTCCCTCTTATTCAAACCTTTGTTTCCTGAGGAAGAACATTTGAAGCGTTTTAAATTGAAAGGATAAATCGATTGTCTATAGGCCTGTGTAGCTGGCTTGGTTTTGTTTGATAAGGATGAAACACTTCATTTGCATTCTATTTGTCAAATGAAGACTAAAATGGGCAGCAATCCATAAGTATGACACATTTTTATATCACAGAGAGAAATGCTTGCTGAACATATGGACATTTGATGAACACATAATTGTTTTATAAATATTTGTATTTTGATATTTTCAACAAAAACATTACTTTTAGAGAGAGTAATACAGGTACATTTTGTTGTCCTTAACTTTAAGTGCATTATTTTATGCCAGGATTTAAAAGGAAAAGTTTATGCTGTGCCTATCTGTTGAGCCCTATTTATCTCAGATTACTTCTGTTTTGATAGATACTTCGAGAAGCCACATTCAATTTTCACCTTAGCCATATAACTCCAGATATTTAAGTACTTAAGTTTCAAAAGTCAGTGCCTGAGAATTCTGATTGCAGATTTAATATCATGGAAGAATTTGGATGTTATTAAATAGCAAGCATATCTTAAATTTTCTCAAGGTTTATGAGTATAGTAAATGAAAATTGAGGCACAGATGAGATGTTTACTAGTATATGTTCTCTACTCAAAATCAGCCATAGTGTGTATCATCATCAAATGCTTCATCCCACAAAATAGCTGTACGCAAAAACCTATATTATTTTGATTGATTCAGAACTGCCTGAAGAATACCTGATGTTAAATCTGTACATCTATCAAGCCAGAATAATCGTTCTATAGAAATATTTTACTAATGCCCATATCAATGGTTTTCTAAGTAGAAAAGGGTCTTATTTTAGATGCCAGGTTTGTAGATTTTCAGAGAGGGTCAGGGGAGAGGGTGGATGTATGGGATTTTATAAGTTAATTTTTGAGTCCCTAAGTTACCAGGGGTTCTTGGTATTTGCCTCAAATGTTTTTAAGTAGTTATTATACAAATTAATGAATATAGTATATCATAATTTTCACAGTCTACACAATGGTATAACATTTTGCCATTGTTAGGAACCATCAAGTTGATTCCAACTCACAGCAACCCTATATATAACAAAATGAAAAACTGCCAAGTCCCGAGTCACCTTCACAACTGTTGTTCTTTATATTTGAGCTCATTATTGCAGCCACTGTGTCAATCCATCTTGTCAAGAGAATTCATCCTTTTCACTGCCCCATTCCCTTACCAAGCATGATGTAGCTCTCTATGGACTGGTCTTTCCTGATAGCATGTCCAAAGTAGAGATGAAAGGAAGTCTCCAAATCTTTGCCTCTAAGGAGCATTCTGGCTGTATTTCTCCCAAGACATAGATATTTGTTCTCTTGGTATTCCATGACACTTCCAATATTTTTGTCAACCTCATAATTCAAATGCATTGATTTTCTTTGCATCAATGTCCAACATCCCATATGTACATGAGAATGTTGAAAATATCATGTCTTGAGTCAGGTGTACCGTAGTCCTCAAATAACATCCTTGCTTTTCAACACCTCAAAGAAATCTTGTGTAACAGATTTACCTAATGTTATTTGATCTTGGTTGAATAGTACTTCTATTCCCACTTGTTTTAGGTAGCACCATACTACTTTCCACACTCATAAGTGTTTACAAACCCACCAGCAGGATGTAAGTGTTCCAATCTCATCACGTGCTCTTCAGCATTTGTTGTTTTTTGTTGCTGCTGTTATTTTTTAAAATTGCGTGTAATTGTCAGTGTGAGGTTTTATTTCATCCTTGTTTTTGTTGCATCTATCAGATAGCTAGTGATCATGAACATTTTTTCATGTTTGTTAGCCATTTGAATATCATTTTTCATGGACTGTCCCTTCATATCTTTTGCCCATTTTTATTTGGATTTTTTTTCTTATTGAGCTGTTGCAAAATTCTATATTTTTTGGTAATTAGTCACTTGTCTTTTGTGTAATTGCTAAAAGATATGTTTTCCCAGTCCATTGGCTCGTTTTTGAGGAAGCCTTTTGAAGCCCACACTTGTCTTATTTTTGTAGGCCCAGTCATCTACTTTCTTTTGTAATATGTGTGCTTTCTTTATTATATTTTGTTGTATGTATATCCCTTGAAATAGGGCCTTGATTTTGTTCTAATTTGATCATGATGGTTTTTATAGCTCTGAGATTTATATTTAGGTTTCTAATTCATCTGATTGCTTTTTGTGCATGGAATGAGGTATTGGTCCTGTTTCATTCTTCTGTACATGAGAATCCAATTTTGTAAGCATCATTTGTTGAAGAGACTCTTTTACCAATTTAATGTTTTTTTGAATCTTTGTTGAAAGTCAGTTGTGTATTATTTTGGAGTTTTTTACTCTGTACCATTGGTCAATAAAGATATCATTGCACCAATAGCAGACTGTTTTGACTACTATAACTCTGTAATAGATTTTGGGGTCAGGTAATGCAAAGCCTCCTACTTTGTTCTTTTTAAGGAGTGCTTTACACATCCTCTGGAGCCCTGGTAATGTTCCAGTTGCATATTTCGTTGCAATCTACAAGAGCAATAGTTCCAATCCAACAGCTGCTCAATGGGAGAAAGATGAGGCTTTCTACTCCTATAAAGAGTTGTGTGAGGGGCGATACTGGGACGGTAGAAGATGAGTGGGTTGGAAAGAGGGAACCGATTACAAGGATCTACATGTGACCTCCTCCCTGGGAGACGGACAACAGAAAAGGGGGTGAAGGGAGATGCCTGACAGTGCAAGATATGACAAAATAATAATTAACAAATTATCAAGGGCTCATGAGGGAGGGTGGACTTGGGAGGGAGGGGAAAAATGACTTGATGCAAAGGGCTTAAGTGGAGAGCAAATGCTTTGAAAATGATGAGGGCAAAGAATGTACAGATGTGCTTTATATGATTGATGTATGGATGGATTGTGTTAAGAGTTGTATGCGTCCCTAATAAAATGTTTGAAAAAAAAGGGTTGCAGTCCGAATCCTACCTTGCAAGTCTGACTAAACCAGAGGATGTACACTGGTACAGATGGAAACTGGAAAAACAGGGAATGCAGGGAGGATAATCCCCTAAGGACAAGTGGTGAGAGTGGCGATACGGGGAGGGCATACGGAGGGTGGGTTGGAAAGGGGGAACCTATTTCAAGGAACTACATGTGACCTCCTCCCTGGGGGATGCACAAAAGAAAATTGGGTGAAGGGAGACATCGAACATGGCAAAATATCACAAAATAATAATTTCTAAATTATCAAGGGTTCACGAGGGAGGGGGAAGGGGGAGGGAAGGGAAAAATGAGGACCTGATGCCAGGGGCTTGGGTGGAGAGCAAATGTTTTGAGAATGATGAGAGTAATGAATGTACAAATGTGCTTTACACAATTGATGTATGTATGGATTGTGATAAGAGTTGTGTGAGCCCCTAATAAAATGATTTTAAAAAAAGAGTTACAGTTTCAGAAATCCACAGGTGCCATTGTCTCATAGGGTCCCCAATTGTCAGAAATGATTCGGTGATAGTGAGTTTGGTTTAATTTTTTTATACCAGATCACTTCTATTCCCAAATGCATTTGATAATTTCCCCCATATCTTTAAAGAATAAAGTTGGAATTTGGATCAAAATTAATTTATAGATTATTTTGGGTATTTTTGACATTTTCTAAATATTAATTCTCCCTATCCTTGAACACAGATTATTCTTCAATTTGTGTAGGACCCATTTTTTTTGTCATAGTGTGTGGCGTCAGGTAATAATTTCTTTTAGGAGACATAATACCAGATGAGGTGCCAAGAATTGAAGATTAATGATGTTCAAATAGTCCATCTCTTCCAAGATGTTCCTATACTCCATTTCTCCATTGAGGATATTTCCTCATGTCCTGGGTTCTGCGATTCACTGCAATGTCCCATAGACACTCACAGAACTATGAAGAAATGTCTCACAAGGTTGTAGGTGATTTTCAGTTCAAATTTCAAAGTTCAGGCAGAGGTGAGCCAAATGCAGTGTTCAGAGCCAAATGCCAAAGATGTCCAAAAGTTACAGAAAGACTTAGTTCTTCTACCAAAGCTCTATTTGAAAGCTCAAACCACTATTAGTAAATGGCCATCTGACGTTCTGTGTGTTAGAACTGTATGGTGTTACCATTTTATATCCAAGGAAAACAAAGAGTGTGGCTTGGTTTACGCCCTGTAAGAACTGAAAGATGCCATGAAAGAGGCAAAAAGTGTGACTTGATGCAAATCCTCTACGAAAGTGGGATGTTAAAGATACCATCAAGGAAAAAAATGTATTCCTTGGTGCATACCCATTACGAAGGTGTAGTCGTCTAGATTCCATTAAGGAAACAACACAGGTGGCTTGATTCACAACCTCTACTAAGGTCAGGTCTTAATCCCACACTATTCCTCTCCAAAATGGGACTATCACCACAGATACATAAAGTACAGAATCAGATCACAAAAGAAATTAATGTTGAAACCGCCTTATTAATTCATTCAACCAGTAGTCTGTAGGTGTCTTCATAAAGGTCTTTTGTTTCTTAGATTATGTTTATTACTAAATATTTCTTCTTCTGTGTGGTTATTGTTGTAAATGATCTTGTTTTCTTCATGTTTTTTGTCAGAGCTCTGTTTATTAGTATACATGAATCCAATCGATTTCTGCTTGTAAATCTTGTATCCTACTATTTTACCACATCCTCAATTGTTTCTAACAATCTCTGATTTTCCTGGGGTTTTACATATAAAATCATAACATCTGAAACTAGTGAGAGTTTTACTTCTTTGCCCACTTGTATTACTTTGATTTCATTCCATTGTCTATGCTTCTGGCTAACATAATCAGCATGGTGTTGAAGAGGAGTGGTAATGGGAATGTTCTTATTTGATTCTCATTCTCATGGGCAGTATTTTCAGATTTTTCCCAGTGAGCATGATGTTGGTGAATGGCTTTTTATATATGATCTTTATTATGTTGAGGAATTTCCCTTGTATTCCTATTTTGCTGAATGTTTTAAAAAAGCTGAAATGTATGTTAGATATTGTCAAATGCTTTTTCTGCAGCTGTTGATATGTTCATGTGACTTTTGTTATTTGCCTTATTTATGTGGTGGAATTAATTTATTGTTTTTCTAGTGTTGAACCATCCTTGTGCTCCTGGTATGAATTCCACTTGATCATGATGAGTATTTTTTATATGTTGTTTTATATGTTTATATGTATTTTATATTTAACAAAATTCTGTTTAGAATTTTTGCATCTATTTTCATGAGAGATATTGGTCTGCACTTTTCTGTACTTATGGGGTTTCTGCCCTGGTTTTGGTATCAAGATCATGTTCACTTCATAGAAGGAGTTTGGGAATTTGCTGTCTCTTTCTATGTTCTGGAATAGTCTGTGTTGTATTGGTGACAGGCCTTCACTGAATACTTGGTAGAATTTATCTGGTCTTGGGTTCTTCTTGGTTGGAAGTTGCTTGAAACCCTTTATTTCTTCTTTTGTTATGAATCTGTTGAGATTTTCTGCATCTGTCTATATTTCTTTGGGGTAGATGTATTTCTAGCTGTTTGTATCTTCTAGATTATCAAACTTGCTGAACTACAGTCTTTCATAGTAGTGTATTATAATTCTTTTTTAATTTGGGTTTGTTGCGATGACATACTTTTTTATCTCTAATTCCAGATATTTTCATTTCTCTCTTTTCTTTGGTTAAGTGGGCCAATAAAATTTAAATTTTGCTAATCCTTTCAAAGAAGCAACTTTGTGTCTTGATTTTTTCATTATTTTTCTGTTTTCCAATTCCTTTATTTCTGTTCTAATCTTTATCATCTCTTTTCTCTTGGTCTTCCTCTAACTTATTATTGTTTTGAATGCTGCTTTCATTGCATTGATTTCTGGTGGTGTTCTTCTATATGTTGCTCTCAGACTTATCTGCTGCTGTTGATTTCCTGACCATAGTGATCCAGTAAAGATTTTTTGTAATGCTGGTCTTATTTTTCAAAATCCCTTTAGTTTTTCCTTGTCTGGAAGTACATTTATTTCTCCTTCATGTTTGAGGAATAATTTTTCTGGATGCAGGTTTTCTTGGTTGGCAGGGTTTTGATTCTTTTGAAATTTGATATAAGTCAATCCAATGTCTTCTTGCCTGAATAATTTCTACGGAAAAGTCCAAGTTCATCTTGACCCATTTCCTTTGTAGGTACCTGTTCCCCCCCCCCCCCAAACTGCCCTCAGGATTTGAAGCTTGAAAATTTGGCTACAGTATGTCATGATCCTTTCAATAGGGACCTATCTTGCTTGAAGTTGTATCAGTTTCTGGAAATGTTATTTTCTACTTTTTTTGAGAGGTCAGGGAAAGATTATTCCATAATTTCTCTTTATATTTTCTCTGTAGATATTTTTGTTTCTTCTTACTCTGGGAGCTGGCTGGATAAAATGCAGATTGCTTCCCTTGTTAGTATCCCACATCATTCTTAGGGTTTCTTCAGACTCCTTTGCTTTTCTTGTTAATTGTTTATCTTATC
Organism: Tenrec ecaudatus; assembly: GCF_050624435.1. Taxonomy (NCBI): domain Eukaryota; kingdom Metazoa; phylum Chordata; class Mammalia; order Afrosoricida; family Tenrecidae; genus Tenrec; species Tenrec ecaudatus. The sequence goes on along the minus strand of NC_134548.1, from coordinate 102,286,075 downwards.
ACTTGTAGTTAGGGTTATTGCATTTCAGCTCACAGATTTTCTTTTCTTTTTCTTCTATTATTCAAGTCTTTAACGATGCTGTCTAAATCTGTTGTCTTGCTATTTTTCTTCTGGTATTCCTTTTGGTGCACAGTTTCTAATTTGCAAATTGCTTCTGTTATGTTAATGAGTATCCCCCACATATCTTAAAAGTATATAACACCATTCTTCTAAATTATATTTTGAATGAGATTTGGGCCTCTTTTTCTGAGTACCACACTGGGTTTGGGTAATTATATTTTGTGGCTTGAGTTTGCTTTCTTTATTTGGGAATATAGAGTGTTTCTCTGGCATCTGGTGTTGTGTGGGCTGGTGGGTCATGTAAGGCATGTTGGCCCTGTCTAGTGATGTGGGAGTGGTCTAATGGACTCAGAAACCAGATAGTGGGTAAATGGGGGAAACAGGAAAGAGGACATTTGGAAATTGTAGGAGAGAAAATGAGAGTCAATAAAATAATAATAATAGGTCAAATGAGTAGACCAAAGTCTTGTAAAAACTATGGGCAAATGTATTTTAAAAGAGGCAATAGAATTATTAGTTATTGTAGAAATATATTTTCCAAAGGAAAGAACAGAGAACAGAAAGAGATAGTGGATGGAGCAGGATAAAAGTGTAAGCAAATAATCATATGAGAATATGATAATTTTGTATACATATTTAGAAAAAGAAGTGAAATTAAAGAAGTGAAAAGACAGAAGGGGAAGAATATAAAAGAAGAAAGAAAAAAAGAAGAACATTCAGAAGGGAAATAAATTACTCTGTAGCAAAAATAACCCAAACCCTTGTGTGTATTGAGTTCCACTCTTATGGTTGCCTGAACCTGGACAAATCTGTGTCCTCAGGAAAAAAAACTGGTTAAAAAAAGGGGAAAACATATTTTGAGTAGGTCTGCCTGGATCTGTGGACATGCCTGTGTTTCAATTGGGGGCAGGCATATCCACAGGTATGTGAAGCCTCACATGAAGAGAATGTAGGAGGAAAAAAAGGGGAGGATGGATAAAAAAACAAACATAAAATAAAATAACCACAAAACTAAGCTCACTGCCATAAATGGTTTGTGTGTATGTGTGTGTGTGTGTGTGTGTGTGTGTGTGAGGGGCGTGCAGTATTTTAGTTTTAGTCTTCTATAAAGTAAACAAGAAAAGAAACTTTGGGTTTCCTGATCCTTTGGCAGTGTTAGTGTGTGCATGCATCTGCCGTGTGAGGGCAGAGGAGGCATGGGGTGGAGGGGTGCTGGAGAATGAAAGGAGAATGAAGAAAAATGGGGTGGGGTGCTATGGTAATGAAAATGTCTGCACCAATCTGCCCATGCAGTCTGCTCTATGCACAGAACCCTCAAAAGCCAGGAAGGCAAGAGGTTCGGTTGTGTGGGTTAGAAAAAGGGCAGGGATCAGATTGTGCAGTAAGTGCACAGATGTGACTTAGGCCTCTGATCTGTGGTGAAGGGGAGTCATCTGGCTTTGCTGAGATCCAACTGTGAATATGGTAGGAAAGACCTAAAGAAGGACATTATACTTGGTAGAGATGTATTGAAAAAGAGGAAGGCCTTGACAAGGTAGATCCATGCCTTAGCTGCAAACACAATGTTTCCTTCTGTTGTATCTAGTGTTGTTATGAGTCAGAAGTGACTCAATGAAACCCGACACAAGAACTCTTAGTCACTTTGGTGTACCTAGCATTTCAGCTGTTTTCTGGTTCCAGTCGTTACAGCGAAGATCTTTATATGGCTGTAGCCTGTTGGCCATAAATTCCATGGCCTTTTTCTAAAAGATCATTTTTTTTATTAAAATAGAATTTGGGGTTAACAGGGACTATCTCCTTTTTTTTTAAAAAATTTCATCACTTTTAGGATATTGATCCAATAGCTTCTGGATTTCATTGCTCTTCATGAGATGACATCAATAATTCAAATTCTTGAACCTCTCTCGATAATGTACTGTTCACTTCGGGCTTTTTTAAGCTTTTAGATTTTGTTTTCTGTTTATCTGAACTTAGAATATCTATCCTTTGGCTTGCATTGATTGTCTTCGTACTGTTTCTATTTGTGGTTCCTTGAACTTTGTACATTCACTCATATAGTTCATCCAACCAAAATTTTGTCAGAGGACCATTATTTATTTAATTATATTTATCCCATTCACTAGCTTCTATTCTTTCAGGACTTCGAGTATGTCTTATAAATGTTATATTGTGCTACCAATTCTAATTCTTCTTCACTCTCAGCAAGTAAGAACTTGCCATCTGGATATCAGAGGTTATTAATGAGTATTTCTGCAACCCTGGTATAGAATCCTTCTTTATATAATCCAGCTTTGCTAAATATTTGCTCAACATATAGATTGTGCAAATGTGGTGAAAGCACAAAGCACTGACATGACTTTCTTGTTTTGAATACATACAACAAAACTTGTCCTGTTTAACTGTTTACCTCTTCGTCTATGTTAAAATTCCACATGAGCAAAATTACGTGTTCTGGAATTCCCATTCTTTGCAATGTCATCCATAATTTATTATTATCCACGCAGACAAAGGTTTTGCTTTGTCAATAAAACTCAGGTAAACATCTCTCTGGTACGATATGCTTTCAGTCAAGATCCATTTGATATCCAAATCATTCCTCGTTTTAATCCACTTTAAATTTCTGAATGTACTGTTGCAAAAGTTCTTGAATGATCTTCAACAAGATTTAAGTTCGGTATGATATTATTGGATACTTCCTGCCTTCTGTTCGATTGCCTTGGTTTGAAATGGTCACATATATGGATCCCCAGTCAGGTGTTCAGGTAGCTGTCTTCAAAATTTCTTGGTATAGATGAGTGAGTGTTCCTAATGCTGCATGACTTTGTTGAAATATTCCACTGATTTCTATCTAGCCAAAAAATCAAACTCACTGCCGTCGTGTCAATTGAGACTCATAGCAACCCTATAGAATAGAGTAGAACTACTCCTTTGGGTTTCCCAGGCTATAAACCTGTAGTCAAACAAAAACCTCATCCTTCTTCCTCTCCATCACGAGCAGCTGGTGGGTTCAAAATACTTACCTAGCTGTTAGCAGCCCATGTTGTAACATATTATGCCATGAGGGCTCCTTCATCACTTCCCGGAGACTTCTTGTTTTCACTGAGGCCTTCGCTGAAGCTCAGACTTCTTTCTTCAACACCCTCAGTTCTTGATTCTATGCTATCTCTTTAAGTGATTTAATGCCAGCCCATTATTTTTAGTACAATACCTCTGTGTAATCCTTTTGTCTTCTTTGAATGTTTCCTGCATTGTATACAGTTTCCCCCAAGAAACCTTCAATATTTCAATTTAAGGTTTGAATATCTTTTTTAGTTTTTACTGTTTGAGATATCCTGACAATATTCTTCCCTTTTGGTTCTCTAATTTTAGTTCTTTGCACATTCCTTTATAATACTTTACTTTGTTGTCTCTATATTTTGAAATATTCTGCTCACTTTTCTTACTTCATCCTTTCTTCCATTCTGTTAAGCTAATATATGTTAATGAGCAGGTTTACAAGAGTCTTCTGACATCCATGTTGGTCTTTCTTTTCTATTTTTTAATGATGTTTTATTTTCTTTATATATTATGTTCTTTTATTTTCTCTCTTAGTTATAAAAAAGCTGTCAAATATACTTTTTCTTTTTTTCTGTTAATTCTTTTTGATAGCAGTTTTATTGGCATTTAATCCACATGTCATACAAGTCAATAGTTCAGTCATATCGAAAAGAGTTGTACCAATGTCACCATAATCAGTTTAACAACATTTTCTTCTTTATGTACTCATAGTTATTAGCTCCTCCTTTCCCTCAACCTCTCCTGCACAACCCCCATGGAATCATTACTCCAGTACCTGTCTCGATAGATTTACCTATCCTGGATGTCATATAGATAAAAACAGTTTTAACACTAACAAAAATAATAAAGAAAAACTGACAAAACCCTGATTTGACTGTCTCGCTCTTTTTGCCTAGACTGTACTTCATATATTGGAAAGTAGACAAAGAAAAAAATCCGAGCAATTATATTTTTTAAAAAGAAAGAAAGACAAGAACAACAGCAGTATTAAAAGTAACCTAGTTCCATCGGCCATAATGGAGTTTACAATAATCTCTCTCTAATAGCATGATTAGTCACATCCTTGGACTACAGTCAAAGGAGACTAATCAGGCTTCATCCATGTATGGAGTCTTCAAATGGAATCTTGGCTCCTACAGTCATCCATAGTCTTCTGAGTATTCTCAACTTAAGCTCTGATACTATTCACTCCTTTGAAGTTTTTTATTTATCAAATTTGGAAAACACAGGCTGGCATGCTTCTTCCATGTGGACTTAGTTATTGCTCTACTGAGATGGCTGCTTTTTTGAAGACAAGTAAGTGTTTAAGGCCCTAGACTCTATTCTTTTTGATAGCCGAGCTCCATCTACTTTATTCACTATTCTTTGCTGTAGCACCCATATCTTCAGTGATCTCTTCATGAGGGGAAAGCATCTATCAGGGCCATGTCATATGAACTATTTTTTCTTGGATTGGCACAAGAATTAAGTGGGAGGCCAAAATCCATTCTCTTGTCTATGGCTTATGTATATTTCTGGGTTACTTTAGAGGCATCACTACCATTTTATGGGAGAAAAAAACATCAGTCATCCTCCTGGGGCATAAGAAAATTATATTGATAGTGTAAATAATTTGTCCAATGGTATGGAATTACACATTGTTGAGTAAAGGGAGTTATATGAGCATAGACTAGATCCAAACCTCAATCCATGAGTTGATGATGTATACAGATTAAGATCTTAAATGATGGAGCACTGTTTACATTGACCATGGTGGTTGATGATAGGGGAAATTTTCCAGTAACATTCATTCACAAGGGCAGAACCTTGCCTAGGATGGCATTAGCTTCCCTTTTCACCATAGTAAATATATGGTGGTTTCAGATCATCCTTCATTGGATGACTGAATAGTCAGGAATCCTAACCAAGGGCCAGCATTCACCAATTCCACAGCCTTGAGGTGGCAGTCATCCGCTTCTTCTCATACCAGGGAGTTTTGTTCTTAAGTCCAAGAGTTACAGGTAAATTTGAGGTAAAGCCCAGTTCATTCAATAGGGTTTCTGCCTTGAGTTCTTCTGGTGCGGCCTATGAAGGATGCCATATTCCCTAGATGACAGAGTCTAAGTTAATTTTAGTTCATTGCACATGACATTAGTTACCAAAGGTTGGATAGAAACTAGGTAAAAAATGTCCAACTAAGAAGATAGTACTAGGCTTTTTATTTCCTTGGGTTCTATCTATTTATTGTTGAGCATCATATTCAATGTGAAGTTGTTCCTCTTCATTTACCCACCAACAAGTGACTTCTCTGAAGCATAGATCCTCTGCTTCCCAATCTTGACTTTCCAGTATGGTTCCCTTATTAGTCCTGTAGGAGTGGTTGTTGGATGGCAACAAATGGATGGTCTTTTCCCTTTTCCTCTTTCGTGAATGGGTGACCCCAGCTGAGGTGAGGCATTCTCTGTAGAGGTGGTTCTTACAATGTGCATATCAGGGGTGATATGTACGATTCATGGATGCTAGACAGGCTTTCTACCCCTCTGTTTGGGAAACCAGGTCAGAGGTTTACATGGTCTAAGAGCAGAAGCCTGCCTCTGTCTTGATGTTTTCCCTTATAGTAGTGGACTCCTACAGTATTTCTCTTTTTTGTGATCAACTGACTTCAGTCAACATAATGGTTTCCAGATTCTTCCATGTCATGAGGTGTTTTGTGCTTTCCATCCGTGTTTTTAGGGATGCATAGTATTCCATTATGTGTATTTATCATAGTTACTTTATTCATTTTTCAGCTGTTGGGCACTTGCACTGTTTCCAGTTTCTTGCAATTTGCTTCCTGTGTATTACATTCGGCAAGGTCTGTGGTTACAGTTGCTGTTTATCCTGAAAATTTTATCATAGGATCTCCAACTTATCATCAAGGCTATGTTTTCTGATTTCTGAGCCTTTCTCTTTGTTACCAACTTTCATATTCCAATTACTAGAAATTACCAGTGAGGGTTGATTGCGTCTTTGACCAATTTCATACTAACTAATAATTATTCAATTTATTAGTCATTCTTGTTAGTGATTGGTGCATAAATTTGAGCAATAGATTTATTATACTGTCATCCTTGTGTTTGTTTATACATTATCCTATCACAGGTAGTATTACACTGCATGACCGATCTCAAAATGTGTGTTGTTGTTTTTTATAATGAATGTGATAATTCTTCTTCAATGTGTCATTGTTGGTATAGTAAACCATATGTTTGTCTTCAAACATATCAGGCCATTTTACTTTCTTGTATGCCTAGGAAATTTATCTTTATGTATTATATATTTTTACATTCTATCATTTTTCTAGATTCATAATTTGTACATTCTATGTTATGATTATTAATGAATGGCTGCAGCTGTTTCTTCTCATTTATCTTTGTATCCCATCAACAAATGAAGGTCTTGAAAGCTTTGTTCAATCCCTATTGTAATGAAAGACTCTACTTTGAGAAAGCAGCTCTTTCCCAGGCATAATTGGAGTGTTTTTCCAACCTGAGAAGCTTACCTACAGATATTATATCAGATAATATTCTGCTCCTATTAATACGGATTTAACTAGCTAATATTTCTTAATTGGACTTAATCTTCTTTTTTCTACTTGTTCTTAGTCTGGGTGTTCCACTGAAATTTTTTCACTATGAGAACCCTACTGTTATTTAAAATATTGGTGACATAACATCAAGTATCAGCAACCTGAAAGATTCCAGTGTACAATATATAATCTGACAGACAAAGAGAGACATAAGCAATAGTACAAACACCAAAAAACAAGAATCAACTCTGAAGAAAAAGTCAATTTAGGAAAATTAATAAAGCAAATGAACAGCTAATACTTATAACAGACAAAACTCATGTTGTTCAAGAACAAAAATAGTATAACACTTCCATGGGGTAAATAGGCAATAACTACTAAAAGAGAATTCACAGAATATATTATATAAATTGATTATGAACATGGAAAAACATTCTCACTTTTAATGAAAGAAAAATTGAAACAATAATGTCTCCTTTAAATCTATTGATCAGTTTTGTCTCATATTAGTGCTCATGGAAGGCGTAGTCAAGAAATCAAAAGACACATTGCATTGGGTAAATCTGTTATACAAGGCTTCTTAAAAGTTTTGAAAATCAAAGATGTACTTTGAGAACTAAGGTATGCCTGATCCAAGTTACGTTATTTTCAATCATTTAATATGCATGTGAAAAGTGGACATTGAATCAGGAAGACTGAAGATGAATTCATGTATTCGAATTATGTTGCGGCCAAAAATACAGAAAGTACCTTTGGATTTCCCAAAAAGCAAATCTGACCTGGAACAAGTGCAACCAGAATATTCCTTAGAACCAAAGATGTTCAGACTGTCTTGTATACTTTGGGCATTTTATTAAGACAGATCAGTCCCTGGAGAAGAACATCATGCTTAGTAAAGCAGGGGACAAGAAAAAGATGAAGACCCTTGACTGCAACAATGAGCTCAAACATGAAAACAATTGTGAGGGTTGTGCAGGACAGGTTGCTGTTTCATTCTTATTTACGTAGGGTTGTTAAGAGCTGACACAGAATTGATAGCACCTAATAATAACAACATTAGTGCTCCCTCATGTTGAGGGTAGTGTATCTATCAACTGTCCAAATATTTCAAGTGTAAGAATATCTTCTATGAAAAATGTGGACAGTGAAGTTCATAGTAATACTATTCACATTGCCAAATAATTTTAAATCAATTGAAATTTTGACAACACAGGTGTCACTAAATTCATTATACTATACCTTATTTTTCAGTCCTGAAAATTATATTTGATTTTTTAAGAAAGATTCTCTCAAGAGAATATTGCTATTTTAGGGCCCATTGAGTTGGCTCCAACTGATAGAAATCCTATGTACAACAAAAGGAAACACTATCTACAGACCTCTTTCAGGTATATTATTTGAGTGACTGGTCAAAGAGAAATCTTTCCGGGGTTCCTCTGTTGGCCAATTTGCTGCAAAAGAATTCCTCAACGTGTTACAAAGAAAGTGTCACTTTAAAACTAAATTGTTCCTATCCTAAGAATGTATTTTCAATCTTCTTCTATGAATATGAAAGTTGAATAATGAAGAATTGATGCCTTTGGATTATGGCACTAGAAAAATATTAAATATGCTCTGGAGTATTGAAAAGAACATACATGTCTTCTTAGAAGTAAAACAAGAATGCTCCTTAGAACAAATGAAGAAAGATTTCAACACACAAACTTTGGCCATGTTATCAAAAGAGACTAATATCTGAGGAGGAGGTTATGCTTATTCATGTAGAGGGTAAGAAGAGAAGAAGAAGATGATAAAAAAAATGGAATGACACAGGGACTGAAACAATGGGCTCAAAGAGTAATCATTATGGCTTAATCTTTGCTTCTATTTTACCCAGAGTCACTATAGTCAGAAGGAACATGGTGGCACCTAACAATAACAATATTTTACTTGCATGTGATATTCATGATGCTGAATAACCTTTACAGTTACTATAACACAGGTAAGTGACATTTGGCTCAAATAAATTTTAAAAACTGTAACCACACATCTGCAAGTAATTGTCATAAATTCAAGGCAGATTCATAATAGGGCATGGACATAAATCAGTGAATACCAGAAAGATGTCTGGTCATGTTTTGTTTGACTGTGAATATTCATTACAATGTGTGGATCATAACAATCTATGGATAATATTGTGAAAAATTGGAATTCCAGCATTTCCATATGCTCATGCAGAACATGTCCGTAGACCAAGAGATGGTCATTAGAACAAAAGAAAGGGACACTGCACTGTCTAAAATCAGGAAACATGTGCCTCAGACATATAGCCTTGTCCATACTAATTCGATCTGTATGCTGAACAATAATCTGAGAAGTTATATGAATAAGAACATGACATCTAGTTTGAAGGAAGGCTCATTAACAAACTGAGATGCGGATGTAACAACCTTGTTGTCTTCTGTATGGATTACAATTCAATGTAAAGAAAGCAAAATTCTTCAAATCTGTACTGATAGACAACATCATGATACATGGAAAACCGTCTGAAGCTGTCATTGTTATGAATTTCATTTTACTTGAATTCACAAGCAATGTTCACGGAAGCAGCAGTTAAGGAATCAAACATATTATTCAATTGGGAAAATCTGCATGAGACTTCTTTTGAAGTGTCAAATAGCAAAGATGTCAGTTTGAGATTTAAGGTCTCACCTAAGGCATGTGCAGTGACATGAAATTACTTGCAAGGGCTTGGTGGGAGCAAGTAATAAGATGTGGAGGACTCTAACTTGAGGTTGTGTCTGTTTTGCTATTCCACTGAGTATAAACGTGAGCTATCTCTGAAAGAGGAATAGACAATCTAGGCACTAACAGAAATAAGAAACATTTTCACCAGAATCCCAGAAGACAGGAGAGACCATGAAGAAGATATACTGGTGAGAAAAAGGCATGGGGTCATATTTGACCTACTTTGGCTCCACAAGGGAGGCGAATACAACTCTAAACCAACCCAAGTTCAATTGCCACAAGGCTGAAATCAGGCATGCCCTCTACCCTCCCATCCTCCTTTTTCCCTATTCGGACATCAACTATTCTTCCCAAGGCACTCCTCTGCTGGGTTTGATATTCATTGCAATAGCCACTCAGAACTCACAGAAAATACTTAGAATAAAGGTGGCTTATTAGGGAGGTTAGCAGGGAGCAAGCCAGCATCAGAAAACCTTAAGCTGTGCCTCTTCTCAACCCACAGCCAAATCTCTATCTGGTCCTCAGTCTCTCTGTCTTTTTCCTTGGGCTGAAAGCCTGTCAGCTGCTCTGCTTCAATATCATTATCTCTGATCCACGCACAGCAAGTTCTGGTGCTGTCACTTTAAGCAAATCTCACACACCAGATCCATTGGTGGCTGTTCTTTCTCAAGGACCCCTACTCCTGAGATGGCTCTCATAGTCAGAGGAGATGGGAAAACTGACCAGTCACTGAGTTAGTGTCCTTTATACTCTATTTGCCTGTTTGAACCCAATAATTCGGTGGAAGAGGTAGACAAATGTATAGAAGAGCAATATTTAAACAATGTCATCTTACCACACATTGTGACAGCAGAGATGATGAGACACCATTTGAGGCTGCCCAGTCTATCTGGGAAGGAGTAAAGCTAAGTGCCTTCAGGCAAGAGACTGGCTTGTAGAATGATGTGCCCTGTGGCCAATTGTCAGTGCTAATGAACTTTTATAACACTTGCCAGAGTAGGGTGAAGGCCAAGGGGCCACATGGCTGAGAGGTTGAGGACTGGAGTAAGATATGCCTGCTGGTGTCACTGAAAACAGGCACTGCTATGGACAAAACAACTGTATCCTTAGTATTTCTGATCCTGAATCTGCTTAACTTCTATGATAGACTCCCATACTTGTGAGTATTTGTGAGTTTTATGTGACCATTGCAAGTGATTATCAAAACCAGAAAAGAGAGTCTTGTTAGAGGGACATATAGTGTCAGATTTGGATAAAGGAAGTTGGAGGTGAAGACACACATGTCTGATTTCTACCTTGTGGGTATCAGCCTAGGGAGGTGGAGTTGGATTCTCATTCCCACTTTTGTAGCTGGAGGAGGTCAGATGTGGTTGTTCCCTCACCATGATATTTTTAATTGATTCATATGCATGTGAATGTTTGACAATAAATAGGGAAGATGTCATAATCGATGGATTTGAATATTGAATGGACTTCCACAAAAATTAATAAAATTATCTTGTAAGAAGTGCAGCCAGCAGACAACTGTGCTCCAATGTTCATTGTGGCACAGTTCGCAATTGCAAGGAGTTGGAAGCAGCCCAAATTTCCATCAACTGACGATTGGATTTGCAAACTGTGGTATATACATACAATGGAGTACTACACATCAATAAAAAGCAGTAATGAACATATGAAGCACATCGCTGCATGGGAAGAACTAGAGGAAATCATGCTAAACAAAGTAAGTCAAGCACAAAAGGACAAGAACAACATGAGTCAGCTGAGGTAAGCTTCTAAAAAATGCAAATGAGGCACAGGGAAAAAGCTACTGTATACAAACATTCCTGGGGTGAGGACCAGGTAATATTGCAGGAACCAGATCAAATACAGGGATACACATGGTACACAAATAAAAATGAGGTGGGGAAAGGAAAATAAAAAAGAAACGGGTAGTGGGGGCACAGAGCACTAACCTACCCAAGAGGATGATATTGCTTATATCTCCACAGGGAAAGAGGGACCAGACATCAACCCAGACTTCAACCCAGTGCTCCAAGATGTGAATGCAACATGCCAGCGTGGAATAGAGAATCAGTGAAGAGGTCTTGGGGGCTGGTGCCAATTCCAACTACTAAGTGGGCACCTGCCCCTCCCCCCAGAAAATTTTATTTCAAAAGACGGCATTGAATCTGCAACTCCGGGAGAGTGACATATCTGATCGAAACACACGGGTGATGATTAACGGTGAGTAGGAGAGTGGAGCACATCCTGGCCCCACCAGGCCTTGAGGACAATGACCCCTATTAGAGCAGCCAGTCCACAGAGAGGACCACGTGGCAGGACCCACTATGAGGCATGATGCCCCTCACTAACCCACAGCCCTACAGGGGACAACATCAGAGACAGTGTGGAAATTACACCCGATCTGATCCTGCCACACCGAGGCAAAACATTAAGGGGGTGCAGCAGAACAGCAAGGGAATGGAGCGGTGAGTTCCCCAAGAATGCTGATGGTGGACTTTGGGGCCAGGTCGTGGTACCCCAACAGACTTGACTAGAAAACACTCCTAAAGGCCAACAAATGATCCTTGAATTAACTACAAGCTTTTCTTTCTTGTTATGTGTTTTTTTGTCATTGATATTTTTAATTGATTCATATACATGTCTAAATAAGATGGGTGGATGAATAATCTGGAGGAGAAAACAACAGTACCGACAGTTCCAGGGGGACATAGGAGTGGGGGAGGTGGGGGGAAAGGAAGTGGTGCTAACAAACCCAGGGACAAGGAAACAACAAGTGATCCAAATTGGTGGTGAGGAGGGTGTGGGAGGCCTGGTAGGGCATGATCAAGGGTAATGTAACCAAGAGAAATTGCTGAAACCCTGGTGGGGACTGAGCATGATAGTGGGACAGGAGGAAAGTCAAGGGAAATAGAGGAAAGAGATGGGAGGCAAAGGGCATTTATAGAGCTCTAGATAAATACATGTATATATACAAATATATTTATATAGGAGGATAGGGGAAATAGATATATGTGCATATATTTATAGGTTTAGTATTAAGGTAGCAGAAGGACATTGGTCCTCCACTCAAGTACTCCCTCAATGCAAGAATACTTTCTTCTCTTAAATTGGCGTTGTTTGATGCTTACCTTCATGACCCAAACACTGAAGACAACGTGAGTACATTAACAAATGTGGTGAAGAAAGCGGATGGGGTCCGGCTATCAAAAGATATAGTGTCTTGGGCCTTAAAGGCTTGAAGGTAAATGAGTGGCCATCTAGCTCAGAAGCAACAAAGCCCACTTGGAAGAAGCCCACCAGCATTTGATCATGAAATGCTGAAGGGATCAGTAATTAGGCATCAAAGAACAAAAATATAATATCATTGTGCGCTCACCTCCATGATACTACTGCTGAAGAAAAATGGGTGCATAAGCAAATGTGTGGAAGAAAGCTGATGGTGCCCGGCTATCAAAAGATATAGTATCTGGGGTCTTAAGGCTTGAAGGTAATCAAGCGGCCCTCTAGCTCAGAAGCAACAAAGTCCACATGGAAGAAGCACACCAGCCTGTGTGATCCCAAGGTATCAAAGGGATCAGGTATCAGGCATCATCAGAACAAATTATCTTTCCATAGTGAATGAAGGGGGAAGTGTGGAGTGGAGACCCAAAGCCCATTTGTAGGCCACAGGACATCCCCTTACAGAGGAGTCTAGGGGAGGAACGAGCCAGACAGGGTGCAATGTAGCAACGATGAAACATACAACTTTCCTCCTCCCTACACTATCATGATCTGAACCCCACCTTGCAAGTCTGGCCAGACCAGAGGATGGGCACTGGTACAGATAGGAACCAGAAACACAGGGAATCCAGGGCAGAGGATCCCTTCAGGACCAGTGGTGTGAGTGGCAATACTGTGAACATAGAGGGAGGGTGGGCTGGAAAGGTGGACTGATTACAAAGGTCTACATGTGACCTCCTCCCTGGGGCATTCACAAAGAAAAGTGGGTGAAGGGATACGTTGGACAGGGCAAGATATGACAAAATAATAATTTATAAATTATCAAGTTTTAATGAGGGATGGCTGAGCAGGAAGGGAGGGGCAAAATGAGGACCTGGTGCCAGGGGTTTAAGGGGACAGCAAATGTTTTGAGAATGATGAGGGCAATGAAGGTACAAATGTGCTTTACACAATTGATGTATGCATGGGTTGTGATAAGTGTTGTATGAGCCCCTAATAAAGTGAGTTAAAGAGAAAAACAAAACAAGAGAAGACAAGCCCAGGTTGGTCCTTAGGAATAAGAATGGTGATACTTTTTCTTATGTATTTTGCAAATGTTATTAGGAGGGACTAGTGGAAAAGGACTTCATAAGTAAAATATCAGTGAAAAGAGATGAATTGACACAGTGGCTGCCATAGGCTCAAAGAGAATAACAATGATAAGAATGTCACAGGACCTTGCAATGTTTCCTTCTGTTGTACCTAAGGGTCACTGTGAGCTGGTAACAAGTCAAGGTCACCTAACAACAGTAACAATGATGTGTGTTAACCATCCGGAACTGTAAATAAGATATGTATAGTATGTTTAGTGGTGATTGCAGTATGATCATGATTCACTAGCTACTTAACAAAGTAGCTAATGAATATTGAAAAGGCATAAATGGAAGCTACCTTTTTTTGTAGCTTTAGGAATACAAATACTAAAGTTGTTCTTGACCTTAGAGGTCAGGAGTAGCAATTCTAATCTACTACTGTGCAATTGAAGCCCCAAAATGAGTCATATGGACCTTTTAATTTTTTCCCCTTCTAATCACATTAAATTAGCATCCCTGGTGGTGTAATGTTAAACAGTGGCCTGTGATCCAAATGGTCGGTAGTTTGAAAGCAGGATCTCCGTTGGAGAATAACTGGGCTTTCTACTCCCGTAAAGTTAAGATCTTTTGGAAACCTTTACTATGAGTCAGCATTGACTAAATGGCAGTGAGTTTGTTGTGTTTTAATAACATTAAAGAAAATTAAGAAAAAAAAAACTAAAGTCATTTAAAATTTTTTTAAGTAGACCAGGATATATAGGGGGATTCAGAGGTTGTAGAATAATGAAACACAAATATCAGAGAACTTTCCCATGGATTTTAAAAAATAATTTAATTGGGGGCTCATACAACTCTTATCACACTCTATACATACATCTATTGTGTCAAGCACATTTGTATATTCGTTGCCCTCATCATTCTTAAAACATTTGCTCTCCACTTTAGCCCTCAGTACCAGCCCATGAATTTTTAAAAGCTCTCAGTGTGTGTAAACCATTTGTTTCATTTAAATTATTTTAGTGTAAAGTTATGCAGCATTAATTATATTCAACATAGTGCAGTATTAACACTGTACATTTCCAAATGTGTTTAGTCACCCGAAACTGAAAATTAGTATCTCTTCAAAATTACCTCCCACTTCACCTCTACTCCTCAACATCTAGTACTTAGTTCTATTACAGATTTTCCAGCTCAGGGCAATCTTGGTCATGATAGATTTTTTACATGCTGCTGAAATTAATTGGCTGGGATTCCATTGGGGATTTTTGCCTCTATGTTCATAAGGTATATTCATCTATAGTTTTCTTATGTGACATGTCTTTGCCTGGCCTTGGTTTCAGGCTTATGATTACTTAATGCATGAATTGACTGATAGGGTTTTTTTGGTTTGCTATTATTGCATTGTTGTCTATTTCTCTCTTCGATTTTATTAGAGCTTCATTTATATCTAATGAGGCTTTTCTTTGGATGTGTAGATACTTATTTTGCGTATAGCTTCTTTTTGACCTTTTTATCATTATACAATATCTTTCCTTGTCTTTTATGTTGGTTTTGCTTTAAAATCTATTTTATCAGTAATTAATTTCACCCTCCTGCTCTTTTTTATTGCCAATCGATTGATATATTTTCAAACCTTTTATTGTTAGTCTATTTTTATCTTTGTGTCTAAGGTATGGCTCTTGTACACAGCAACACTTGTATGGCTTATAGTTATAGGCCCCATTTTGTGTATTCATTCATCTGTTGATGGACACATGGGTTGTTTTGACATTTTGCCCTATTAGCACTCCTATAAAGAATATTAGCTCATATGCATGCCTATTTAAGCTTCTGCTTTCAAGTCACTTGCATATATAATAACTACATGTGTAATATTTTGAGGTACCATAAAACTGTTTTCTGTTGCAGTTACACATTTATGTTACTAGCAATAGAGTTTCAATATATATAAATCCTTAACAACACTTATTAGATTTTATTTCCTTCAGATAATGTCCATCCTAGTAGGATTAGAATGATATCATATCGTGGTTTTTTTTGAAAAAATGTATGCTCCATTCCTCTGCATATTTTTCATTTAAGATTTTTTAATTATTTACACTTTATGTTTAGATTATTAGGGTATTTTGAGCTAACTTTTAAACATGAAATAATATATAGATTCGACTTCATTTATTGACATGTGGAAATTGCCCCAGAATCATTAATGAAGTGATACCCCATTGAATAGCCCTCCTTATTAAAAATTAATTGGTAAAAAAACACAAAAAACAAATTTAGATTTATTTCTGTACTCTCAATTCTATAATATTGGTCTATACGTCTAATAACAAAATTTAAATGCATCAATACATCTCAGGTCTGTCTGAGGCATTGTTCAGCTTTAGCATGCCTATGAGGAAATTTAAAGTAAACGGTTTGAGTTAAGCAAACATGATCCTCAAAGCGCCAGCTTTGATCTCCTGTGCGTAGCAGAGGTCTGTTGTAGCATGTTTCTCCAGTATGAAATATTCTTTGGGGTTTTTAATAAGTCATTTTATTGAGGGTTCTTACCACTCTTATCATGATCCATACATCCATCAATTGGGTCAAGCACAATTGTACATATATTGCCATCATCATTTTCAAAACATTTTCTTCAACTTGAGTCCTTGGTGTCAGCTCATTTTCCCCTTCCCCCTTCCCTCCCTCCTTCATGAACCCTTGATAATTTATAATTTTTTTTCATGTCTTACACCAACCATTGTCTCCCTTCACCCACTTTTCCATTGTTCACCCCCATGGGAGGGGGTTATGTGTCGATCATTGTGATCGGTTCCCCCTTCCTCCTCCCTCCTTCCCTATCCCCTCCTTCTATCGCTACTCTCATTATTGGTCCTGAGGGGTTTATCTGTCCTGGATTCCCTGTGTTTGGAGTTCTTATTTGTACCAGTTTACATGCTCTGATCTAGCTATCTAGCTGGATTTGAAAGGTAGAACTGGGGTCATGATAGTGGGGGTGGGGGAAGCATTAAAGAACTAGAGGAAATGTATATGTTTCATTGGTGCTATATTGCACCCTGAATAGCTTGTGTCTTCCTTGTGACCATTCTGTAAGGGGATGATGTCCAATTGTCTACAGATGGGCTTTGGATCTCCACTCTTCCCTCTTCCTCATTCACATCAATAGAGAAGTCTGCACGGCCAGCCCAAATCCCAAGTCAGTGAACCGCCCCCCCCCTCCCAGAAGAATGCCCTTCAGAGGACAGCACTGAAGCTACAGCTCAGGGAGAGGGAAACATCTGATCAGAGCACACAGGAGCAAACTAAGAGGGATGGACAGAGAGAGAGTGGAACACATCCTGGCATACGAAGCCCCAAGGATGATATTCCTGCTCAGGGCATTCTTTATTTCTTAATTGCTGTTTCCATGAACATATATTATGGATCTAAATAAAATGAAATCCTTGACAATTTTATTTATTTTTCTCTGTTTATCATGATGTTGCCTAATGGTACAATTGTGAGTATAGAGTGTTTGTTTTAATATTGAAGTGCAATCATCAATACTGAAAGCTTTACTCTTTGATCTTTATCAATAAGTGCCTCCAGCAATCAAGGTTGTGTTATCTGCCTATCACAGATGGTTAAAAAGTCTCTCTCCATTGCTGATGCTTTGTTCTTCTTCATATAAATCAATGAGTTAGGTTATTGTGTCAACCTGGCTGATAAACACATGTAGGGTTAATGGAAGGGTGGAGATATAAGTGACTAGGTAAGCCTCGCCTTTCGAGTTCTCAGGTCTATTGCTTTGTGATGATCAGACCAGGGTGTAGCTGCCTTAGCAATTCCCTGCTTCAGCTTGTAAGGCTGACTTCCTGAAAGGCATCCTCAAGGAGAAGCCACCTGGACGTACCCCAATGCAGCCCTGAGTGCTGGAGCAGCCGTGTGGAGACCCCTGCCAGTGCTGAGATGCTTACACGTTCACTAATTTGGCTTTCCTCCTGCAGTTGGCATCACTGCGTGTGTTTTGTGAGATGGAGGAGGACTTCATGGATTGGTGTCAGACATATGATTTAATTTTGGACTTGTGGGCTTGGGCAGCACTGGGTTTGGATGTTTTCTTGATGTGCACTTGGCCTTTATATAAAACTCTCTCTTATACACGAGTTTCTGTGGATGTGTTTCTCTAAAGTACCCAGACTCACACAGTCAATTCAGAATTATTTGTTCAGTATATAGACTGTATAAGTATGGTAAAAGAATACAGCCCTCATGTACTTACACCTTTCTTGATTTTAAACTATGCAGTATTCCTTGCTTCGTTTTACAATTTTCTTGGTGCATGTACAGGTTCCTAATGAATACAGTGAAATATCCTGGAATTCCCACACTTCTCCATGTTATCCATAGTTTGTTCTGATCTACACAGTCAAATTCCTTTGGCATCTTTCTAATATTCTCTGCTTTCAGTAAAGATCCATCAGACATTATCAGTGATATTTCTTGTTTCACAACCTTCTGGAATATAGCTATATAGTTATAGCATTCTAGGGCACAATATAACAAAGTACACTGTTCAGTAAAATTAATTCTCCAAACTTTCTTCATAGTTAAAATGAAAAATTGTAATCATACCTCCATTAAAGGGTTTCTGTAAAAAATGTGAGATCATGCTAATAAATTTATGTAAAACTCGGTACATTTACTATCACTAGCCAATATTCCAAGTATGACATCTTGTATTTTTGTTAATAATATTGTAATTTAAAATACCCTTTAATTTTAATTATGTATGTATCCTGTGTTGTTGTTGTTAGGTGCCATTGATTTGATTCTGACCCATAGTGCCATGGTGACTATATGTTGCACAAAAGGAAACACTGCCTGATTCTGGGTCATCTTCACAAATATTCCTATACTTAAGCCCATTGATGCCACTATGTTAATCCATATCATTGGGGTCCTTCCTCTTTTTCACTGCTTGTCAACTTTACCAAACATAGCATCTTTTTCCAGGGTCTGGTCTCTACTGATAAAATGTCCAAAGTACATGAGACCAAGTCTTGCCATTCTTGTCTCTAAAAAGGATGCTTGCCACGCTTTTTCCACGACAGATTTGTTTGTCCTTTTTAGCAGTCCATGGTACTTTCAATATTCTTCGCTAGCATCACAATTCATATGCAACAATTTTTCTTCAGTGTCCCTTATTCAACACCAAAATTTCATTTTCAGATGAGGCAATTGATAATACCAAGGCTTGGTGAGGTGCACCTTAGTCCTCAAAGTAACATCCTTGCTTTTCAGTACTTTAAGAAGTCTTTTACAGCAGATTTACTCAATGCAATGTCTTTTATCTCTTGCCTGATGCTTCCCTAAGCATTGATTGTGCATCCAAGGAACACAAAATCTTTGCATAATTCAACATTTAATCCATTAACATGATGTTACCTATTGTTCTAAAGGAGCCTTCGTAGTGTAGTGGTTACACGTTGGACTACTCACTGCAAGGCTGGCAATTTGTAACTACCAACTTATCCATGGTAGAAAAATGGAGCTTTCTACTCCCATGAAAGCTATAATCATAGAAAATCAGAGGAGGTAGTTCAACCTGCTATAAGATAGTGATGAGTTGCCATTGACCTGATGGCAGTGAGTTTTCATTTCTTTTTTTAACAACTGGCCTAGTTGTGAGGATTTTGGTCATCTTTACATTGACTTGTAATCCATACTGAAATCTGCAGTCCTTGGTCTTCATCAATGAGTGCCTTAAGGCCTCCTCACACACAGCAAGCACGTTTGTGTCCTCTGCACATCTCAGGTTTTTAATAACTTTCCTCCAATCCTGATGCCACATCATCTTCATAAAATCTAGCTTCACTGATTATTGACTCAGCATAGTTATTAAATAAGTCCGGTGAGAAGATGCAATCCTGATGCAAATCTTTCTGGATTTTTGATCATGCAATAGTCCTTGTTCTGTTCCTACAACTGAATCTTGATCCATGTACAAGATCTGCAGGCATGCTATGTAGTGTTCTGGAATTTCCAATCTCTTCAGAGCTATCCATAGTTTGTTATGATCCACACAATCAAATACTTTGGCAAAGTTAATAAAACACAAATAAATTTTTTTGTACTCTCTCCTTTGGCTCAATATGCATCTGACATCAGAAACGATATCTCTTCTTCTGAATTGGGCTTGAACCTCTGGGAGCTGGCAATGTACTGCTACAGCCATTGTTGGATGCTCCTCAGAAAAATTTTACTTTCATGTAATATCAATGATATTACTTTCTAGTTTGAGCATTCTGTTGGGTCACCTTTCTTTAGTATGGGCACAAATATGGCTCTTTTCCAGTCAGTTGGACATGTAATTATCTTCCAAATTTCCTGACATAGATCAGTGGATGCTTCCATGTTCCAATTAATAGTAGATTTTTGCAGCTTTATTAAGATCTTGAGTTGTGACCTGGAAAGCTCAACTTCCACAAGCTTTACTCTATTGAAGTCACTATGGTCAACTCTGCTTTGAGAAAGAAGCTTCTCATCAATCACATTTTGAGTGCCGTCCAACCCAAGGGGCCCATCCTCTAGCACCATCTCCAACGCCGGTCTGAGTCCATTCTTTAGACCTCCAGTATCTGACTAAGTTTCAAATCTATGCATAAAGTTTTCAGCAGCTACATTCTCTCAAGTGGGCAGCTGGTTCCTTCTTTGTAGTCAATTTATTCTTTGTCTTAAAGCTCTGCTGACACTTATTCACTTTGGGTGACCTTGCTGGCACTTAAGATACCAGTGACATAGCTTCTAGCATCACAGGAACACATAAGTCTTCACAGTAAGACAAACTAACATACAAATGGTATATGCATAGTGTCCAAAAATCCATTGCTAATGAGTCAATTCCAACTCATAGAGACCCTGCATAGGGTTTCTGAAACTGTACATATGTATGGGAGAAAACAGCCTCATCGTTCTCCTACAGAGTGGCTGGTAGGTTGAACCCTTGACTTTGTGGTTACCAAACTAGAGCTTACATTACTGCCACCATGGCTCCTTTATGCATTATTTAATCTGAAGAATTTTGATTAAGCAGTTTAATAAAACTTATTAAAGACATACTTCCCTCTGATTTTATTGATCTTTCCTAAAGTCCAAGTGAAAACCTTATAACTGTGAAGACACTAAACTGAAAAGTCGTGCCTTAAAATGTGAGATTTACTCTCAGTGCTATTATTTCTCTAACACTTCAGGAAACAACTTTTGACCTTAATTCTCCATAGAAAGTAATGCAAATATTAAAAATGCCTATGGGCTTTACATGGCTTTTGTGTATTTAGTAGTGTTCTTAAATCTTCATTTTTCTTCTATTACCTATTGGAAATAAAGGCTCTTAGGTAACCTGCTGCAAAACACTTGGCCAAAAAATGAGAACAGAAATAAACAATCAATAATTCAACTTTATAAAAATTATTATTTCTTAGAAATAAAGGTTTCTTAGGAGGATAGGGTTTGCAATCAAAGGAGGCTGAGACCTTTAAAGAAATAGACACACCATTCCCAAACAGGGGTCATGCTCTTACAAGTAATTATTCAAAAGCCTAGTGTAGAAGTGGAAAATAGAAAGCTGAATCAGTTTCACAATCATAATGGATATTTTCAATAGACAAATGTAAGTTAAATTGTATTTGTTTTTCAGATTCTACCGGAATAACATCATCAAAGAACAAAAAATCATTCTATTGTGTGCTCCCCTTCCCAAAACAATCGCTGAAGACAATGGTGCCTGGCTATCAAAAGATATAGCGTCTGGCATCTTAAAGGTAAAGAAGCAGCCATCTAGCTCAGAAGCAACAAAGCCCATATGGAAGAAGCACACCACCCTGTGTGATCTTTAGGTGTCGAAGGTATCAGGCATCAAGGAACAAAAAATCAAGTCATTGTGAATGAGAGGGAGTGCAGATTGAGGACCCAAGGCCTGTAGGCAACTGGACATATCCTTACAGAAGGGTTTTGGGAGGAGACTAGCCAGTCAGGTTGCAGTGTAACCATGATGAAACATACAACTTTCCTCTAGTTCCTACTTCCTCCCTTCACCCCTACCCGCCACTATCATGATCACAATTCTACCTTAGAAATATGGCTAGACCCGAGGATATACACTGGTATAGATAGGAACTGGAAACACAGGGAAACCAAAACAGATTATCTCTTCAGGACCAGTGGTGAGAGAGGTGATACTGGGAGGGTAGAGGGAGAGTAGGGTTGAAAGGGGGAACTGATTACAAGGATCCACATATAACCTCCTCCCTGAGGGATGGACAACAGAAAAGTGGGTGAAGGGAGATGTCAGAGAGTGTAAGATATGACAAAATAATAATAATTTATAAATTATCAAGAATTCATGAAGTAAGGGGGAGTGCAGAGGGAGGGGAAAATGAGGAGCTGATAATAAGGGCTGAAGCAGAAAGCAA
Source organism: Tenrec ecaudatus (assembly GCF_050624435.1). NCBI lineage: Eukaryota > Metazoa > Chordata > Mammalia > Afrosoricida > Tenrecidae > Tenrec > Tenrec ecaudatus. The sequence continues at coordinate 102,263,930 of NC_134548.1, read as the reverse complement.
ATGTTTTGAGAATGATGATGGCAACAAATGTACAAATGTGCTTGACACAATGGATGTATGTATGGATTGTGATAAGAGTTGTATGAGTCCCTAACAAAATGATTAAAATAATTTGTTAAAGAAAGATAAAATCACTATAATTTTCTTCAGGCAGTACTTCAATTTTTCTAATTAAACTTTATATATTGAGGTCATTACTATAAGAGTTGAATTTTTCAATATGATCTTGTACAGCCCTTGAGAATATATATGGATGCCCTTTTGGAGGCAAGGGACCTGCTGACCTCCAGTTTAGCCTGACTAATAACAACGCTATTCTGGTTTACGAGACCATGAAAATTTACTCAAGCAGATTGGCTGACCTTGTGGTTAGCAGTTCAATGATTACCTGAAAGCACTACCAGGTTAACTAAATAAAATGTGTATTTTTTCCATATTGGACAAGGAGCTACATTTGATAATGTATGTGAGTATTAACTGTAATATCAGAGACATCAGGATCTGAATCCTCACTGTCACCGCCGATCTCAGTTTTTGCATCCTGCTGAACATGGGATCATCATGAGTTAGAGGCAAGCTCAAAAACAGTTAATACCAGCTACAACCTGGATATCATAACACTCCCCTTATAGCATTTTGTGATTATTTAATCTGCAATTTACTATTAATATTATCATTGCTATAAAATCTCCATTTTCTAGCAATGGTGGGATTTGACCTGATATCATAGAAGAGACTCAAGTCATATTTAATCTAGCATCTCAGATCATTTGAACATTCTGGACAGTGTTCGTTCTCTTGTACACAGGGTCGATATGAGTTGGAACCAACATGAAGGCGCCCAATAACAGAATAACATTTTTTATACAGGTCAACTCTATACCTAACACATTATTATTGTAAAATGTTATAATAAATTATAGCTTTTGGTTACTTGGAACCAGAAATATTGAATGCTTTTTCTAAAGTTGACTAGTTTGCTAAAACAGGTGGTAACAATTAGTTATCCTGAGCTATAGGTATATGGGTATTATTTGCGCTATTTTGCAATTTTTATGTAAGTTTTGATATATTCAAACCACAGTGGATTTTAAAACGTATGATTCATTTTATTGCAGTCTAGTATGAGTACAGTATCTCTATTGTGTTTTATGCTAACTGGTATGTGTGTTTTTTTGTTATGATTTCTTTACTACATGAGAAGGGCCTATGCAAACATTTAATATGGAAGAATTTTAAGCAAGTTTGCATCAACGATCAGAATAGGATGACAAAGTCAGCTCAGGGTCCTGTCTGTAGTGAGGGGCCTTTCTCACGTCTGGACACCTTTTCTAGCCTGGGAAGCACTCTAGTTTAGTGTGTGTTTGTTTGTATTGTATGCGCACATGCTTGGGTCCTTGCGTGCATGCCTGTATGTGTGTTGCATGTGTGTTTCATTTCTAGTTCATCTCACGGATCCCAGTAAAATGATGGATTATTATTGTGCAGTTTCCCAAGTCTCTCTGTCAGGTATAAACACATTGAAACTTTTCAAATAAATTCTCCTCCAGCCTGGAACACTTTTGTTAGGAAAGTTTTATATTCTTGCATAGAATTTAAAATATATATCTAAAACAACCATGAAAAGTGCCTGTACATTGCAAAGAAAGCCTTTTGTAAATTTTTCATGCATTTCCAAATTTTCTTTCCTCAATAACGCAGGTAAGGGTTATGAATTTGCTAACATGTCAAGGCAAATTATGTTGGTTTGATTTCACTTTTGAATTTAAAATGGAATCATCCATGCTGATGAAGGCCAAATTGCAGACATGAAGCTCTTTGGAATATCTCCAAAAAGCAATGTTGGGTGCTTCATTAAAACAAAATCAAATAAAACGCATCATGAAATATCTGTTTACTTCTCTTGTGTTTCTGTGAACACATTGTTTATTTGGTGACATCCTTACCATTTGGGAGGGATAAGCAAATTTATGCTTTGCCTATTTGAGAATAATTTGTGAGCACAGTGGGCATAAAAATTCCTGGACATTTGTTTTTAGAAACATATACCAGAATTTTAAATGCACCCAACAGTTTTGCAAATTTCTATGGGAACCTCATACAAGGAAATCGTTACAAATATAGTTACAGTTTTCACCACATGGAAATGGTTTGTCGCTAAAAAATCTTTTTGATTATCATCAGGTACTTCTCAATTATTAGTCGTAGGTTATTGTTTATTGAGGTAAAATATTCCTTGACTAATATACTAGGAAAAATTATTAGCTACTTTTGATTAATTCTTGCATCTCCTCACCATAAACATTGACATCTAGCATATACTAAATCATGCTAAGTAACTTATTTTTCTAATGCCATATAAATTAGCATTATACATATGTAAAGCAAGAAGTGGGTTTTTTTAAGCCCTTGGTTATCATGTGATATGAATGACAAGGAGCACAATTTGAAGTTTGTTTTTTAGTTTCTGGGTTTTGAATGCTTTGCTTTACACCTTATTTGGGGGGAGGGGGAAAATGGCACCTTAATCCTATAGTGATCTCAGTGAACATAACGTTACATTCTGTTTTAATAGATTTTTGTAATCTCCATTTTTATTAAAGTACCCTGAATATGCCGTGCTTTTTATTGTGAATAACCAATAAAGGATGGCTGTAAAAATAGTCATAACAGTATACTATTTTCCCCATATTTTTATCTCCCACTCTAAAGTTAGATGCTGTTCAGGAATGCAATTAAAATAAAATGAACTCAAAAAGAAAGCATTTAGGCCTAGGACTACAGTTTGTTCAGCTTCTCATAGTTTTCTTTCACTGGACATATTAATAAGATAATAATGTTCGGTTGCCTTATTTCTTTGTAAAATCTTCCCTATTTAAATATATCTAATATCAGTGATTAAAAAATTTTGCACACATTTTGAGGGCAGACATTTCATTGGCATCTTAACTCCTGAAAGTGTGGTGCATATTAGTTCCTTATAATGAGACTAAATGTTTACTCTGCAAAAAAAATATTTCTGAAGTATGATTCCATCACTTGGATGTAGAAGGACATTATATTTTAATAGCCTGTTATACACGAAACTTAATTATCACTTAACCATTGTGCCAACGACTATCATTTAATGATGTACTATGTGCAAAGCATTCTTCATGGCACAAAGAAGTACAAACCACAATGCCCATCTCTGCAAAGCCCTACGCATGCAATGTTACAGTTATTTGGGAAAAACTGAGTCCTCTTCCATGAAAAATAAATTAATGTGCATTGGTAATACTTGCTGAAGACACACAGAAGAGAAAGAGTCTTTCTGGCTTCTAATCCACGGAAGATTTGAGCATAACAGTGGCATTTGAGCCAAATTTAGACAAATTAATAGGAATGAGAGAGAGAGAGAGAGAGAGAGAGAGAGAGAGAGAGAGAGAGAGAGAGAGAGAGAGAGAGAGAGAGAAAGAGCAGCTTCCACAATTAAGAAGTTAGGACCATGTGTAAGTGAAAAGACATGAAATTGTTTTCTTAAATTAAATAATAATTTCAGGAGTAAAAGTTGGATGGACAAGCTATTTTCCTATAGAAAAAAATCGGGTTAGAATTGATAGTGGTCTTATTGATTGGAATGTGTCCCTGTAAATATGTTCCAGAGTCTTAATCCCTATAGCCATAGAAATAATCCCTCTTAGAAACAGGGTTTGCTTTTGTCATGCTGATGGATCATATCAGAATAAAGTGTGTTCTAAACTTTACCACTTCTGAGTGATATAAAGTGTAGCCTTGACACAAAGACATGGCTGCGCAAATTGCGGATGAGAGATACCATTCAAAGATTTTTCTTCTGTAGATTCCTTGTTGTCAGTAATCCTTGTGTGGCTCTCTACTTTCCTATAGTTAGTGCCATTGTATTGATTGCTCCGTGTTATAAGTTGCTTATCTCTTTACCCAAATTAATACGTACCCATTATCCAGCTAGTGATTGTCCTACCCCTCCTCTTTCAACTCTTATTGTTATTGCCATATGTGCCTTTGTATAGGATCAGCCTCATAGTAACTCTATACAAGAAAGAATGATATGCTATTCGGTCCAGTTTTATCTTCACAATTGTTATGTTTGAAAACATAGTACCGCCCACTATATCAATCCATCTCCTTGACAGCCTACCTCTTTTGCCATTATTTTCTGCCAATTGTCAGAGTTGTATCCTTTCACCATATTCAATTAACCTGTATGCTGAAGAAATAATCTGAGAAGGTGGACTATACGAAGACTACAGTACTTGAACTGGAAGAATGCTCATTAGCCATCTGTCATATGAAGATGACACAAAATTGCATCCTAAAAGGATAGATCATATGAAGCAGTTACTCCTGAAGAGCAAACACTACAGATTTCAGTTAGAATTATACCTCAATGTGAAGGAAACAAAAATCCTCACAACTGGACCAACAGAAAGCATCAAAATATGCAGAGAAAAGATTGAAATTGTCAAGGATCTCCTTTTACTTGGATCCATAATCTACAATCATGGAGCAGCATTCAACAAATCAAACTATGTATTGCATTGGGCAAAATGCTATAAACATATTTCTTTAAAGCATTAAAGAGAAAAGATGTCACTTTGAAGACTAAGATGTGTGTGATAAGAGTTGTATGAGACCCTAATAAAATGTTTAAAAATAAATTTTTAAAAAGAAGACTAAGATGTGAGAGATATAGTTAATTACTTAATATGGCCCTTCTAGCCATAATCCTCTCTTTTGTGATATACCACAAATTCTAGTCTCTACACATGGTTATACTCCCATTTTGGAGGGAGTAATCTGTAATGCTAGAAAGACAACATTAAGATGGAATATATTTCAAGTCCACACATTAATAGAGGGAGGACATGACCCCTTGTTTCTTTGGGAGTGTGATCTGTAGAAGAAAAAATACCTGAACTCCATCAATCCAGCTTTGTAACCTTCCCTTTCTGACTGTGTGCAGAAGACTAGTGTTATCAGTGAAGAAAGCAATCAGACATCTGTTATGACCCAAAAAGACTGCTGGTCTGGGACTCATGAAGCCAACTTGACTTGAGGACCAGCGTTCTTTTAGGCCTGGCGAAGCAAAGGTCTTTATTTCACTTTCAAACATTTTGCTTTCTTGCTCTAAAACTTTTCTTTGATTTGTTTCTACCTGGTCTCTGCGTTTTGGGGGTGTGAACTGGCAAACTACCACCTGATCCTATTCATCATACTTTTCAGTCTTGTGAGACAACAGTGCCACTTGGGTATGAATGAGGAGTGTCCTACTGATGGACATCGGAACTTTGGATTTGAAACTTGCCAGTCTCTAAATTGTTATGACATTTACAACTTGTTGATAAATTCTGCGAGACTTTGCATTGGATAGCAAAAGAATGGGGGCCTACACTAATAGGAGGGGTAGTGGCTGACATCAGGGATTGTGGAGTGGTATAGCATTTGGGAAAATCGGACATTTGAGATACCTTTAATCGCCACCTCCTTGGGATTAGTCTTATATTAATCTTGCTAAAATAAATTATTTTTGCAGTGTTCCTGGCAGAAGTTATGGTATTTTTGATTATTTTCTATGCATGTGAAAGCTGTGCATTAAATAAAGATGATCAGAAAAAATGATACAAATAGATTATGGTATTGGCCAAGCACATTAAATGTACCATAGGCTTTGAGAAAACAACCACAACAAAGAAATCTGCATTGGAGAAAAGTACAGCCAGAGAACTCCTTAGAATCAAGCATGGAGAAGACTTTGTTTCACATACTTTGGACATGACATTAGGAGGGCCAGTTCCTACAAAAGGTTACCATGCTTGGTAAAGTCGGTATCAATGAAAAAGAGGAAGACCGAAAATAGCATAGATGGACACATTGACAGCAAAAATGGGCTCACACTTAACAATCGTGAGGAGAGCACCAGAGCCGGGCAGCATTTCCTTCTGTTTTGCATAGGGCCACTATGACTCAGACTCCAAGAGTACTAACACCAGATTTCATTACTCTTTTTAATAGTTTCCCCCATCTGCATTGCTAGAGTAATCTATGCTGACAACCTATTTTTATTTTTGTCCTCATCATAAAATTAGCTGACATTTTTTTTTAATTTGAAAGATTAGGCATAGTAACCAGAGCAGAAAGAATTATGGGTTGGAGGCCAGGAATGGGGTACTCATAAGATTGCTATTGAGCCTTAATGCTTGAAAGTAGCTTATTGACACATCTATCTGAGAACAACACATTTTAAGTAGCGTGTAGGCAACTTTTTTTGTGAAGAACACCAAGCAAGACCATTGAGTGGGGAAGCAGTACTTTAGAATTGCTCAATATTCGAGAACAAAAAATGTGGCTGTTATACATGAACACTACCGATCCTCAGTAACAGAGAAAGGCTCTTTTGCCCTTTAAACTTGACTTATTAATTTCACAATATGAAATTTTAATTTTCTTCCTAAAAATGGGCACAATTGTCCTGCTGAGAGTATTTTCCAGACTGACACAAAACAATACTCAATCAGAAACTGGTAAGCAGAAACACCAAAAGATTGACAGCTACACAAGTTATAGAGCAGTGTGCAAGCAGAGGGCCCATTCTTAACTCTAGGGCTCAGAGAAAGGCTTTGATCCATATTTTTTACATTCTTTCCACTGTTTTGATCACTTGAATTTGAAAAATTTGAATCTATTCTGGGGGTGTTTCTTGGCTATGCTTGAACCTGACATGCCCAGTCCAAAGCCCTAGTAAATTCTTAACCAGAGTTGATCTCATTCTTAACCACAATACTACACATGAAAGTGGCCAGGAAAATTCTACAAACTCTGAATCGCCCTAGTATATCCTGGTGTAGTTTTATAAAATTTTTAAATTATTTTAGTCTGTTTTACTTAATTTTCTTTAATGTTATTAAAACACAACAAACTCACTGCCATTTAGTCAATGCTGACTCACAGCAAGGGTTTCCAAAAGATCTTAACTTTACGGGAGTTGAAAGCCCAGTTATTCTCCAACAGAGATCCTGGTTTCGAACTACTGACCATTTGGATCACAGGCCACTGTTTAAAATTACGCCACCAGGGATCCTAATTTAATGTGATTAGAAGGGAAAAAAATTAAAAGGTCCATATGACTCATTTTGGGGCTTCAATTGCACAGTAGTAGATTAGAATTGCTACTCCTGACCTCTAAGGTCAAGAACAACTTTAGTATATGTATTCCTAAAGCTAAAAAAAAGGTAGCTTCCATTTATGCCTTTTCAATATTCATTAGCTACTTTGTTAAGTAGCTAGTGAATCATGATCATACTGCAATCACCACTAAACATACTATACATATCTTATTTACAGTTCCGGATGGTTAACACACATCATTGTTACTGTTGTTAGGTGACCTTGACTTGTTACCAGCTCACAGTGACCCTTAGGTACAACAGAAGGAAACATTGCAAGGTCCTGTGACATTCTTATCATTATTATTCTCTTTGAGCCTATGGCAGCCACTGTGTCAATTCATCTCTTTTCACTGATATTTTACTTATGAAGTCCTTTTCCACTAGTCCCTCCTAATAACATTTGCAAAATACATAAGAAAAAGTGCTTTATACAATTGATGTATGTATATGTATGGATTGTGATAAGAGTTGTATGAGTCCCTAATAAAATGTAAAAAAAAAAGAAAAGAGGAGAAAAAAAGAAAATGATTAGGGCAAAGAATGTACAGATGTGCGTTATACAATTGATTGATGTATATGTATGGACTGTGATAAGAGTTGTATGAGCCCCTAATAAAATGTTTTAAAAAAAAAGAAAAAGTACCACCATTCTTATTTCTAAGGACCATCCTGACTGCACTTCTTTTTGTCTTCTCTTGTTTTGTTTTTCTCTTTTTTAACTCATTTTATTGGGGTTCATACAACTCTTATCACAATCCATACATACATCAATTGTGTAAAGCACATTTGTACCTTCATTGCCCTCATCATTCTCAAAACATTTACTGTCCACTTAAACCCCTGGCACCAGGTCCTCATTTTTCCCTCCCTTCCTGCTCACCCAACCCTCATTACAACTTGATAATTTATTAATTATTATTTTGTCATATCTTGCCCTGTCCAACATATCCCTTCACCCACTTTTCTCTTTTGCCCCAGGGAGGAGATCATATGTAGATCTTTGTAATCAGGTCCCCCTTTCCAGCCCACCCTCCCTCTACGTTTCCAGTATTGCCACTCACACAACTGGTCCTGAAGGGATCATCCGCCTTGGATTCCCTGTGTTTCTGGTTCCTGTCTATACCAGTGTCCTTCCTCTGGTCTGGCCAGACTTGCAAGGTGGGGTTCAGATCATGATAGTGTGGGGAGGAGGAAAGTTGTATTTTTCATCGTTGCTACATTGCACCCCGTCTGGCTCATTCCTCCCCTAAACTCCTCTGTAAGGGGATGTCCAGGGGCCTACAAATGGGCTTTGGGTCTCCATTCCACACTTCCCCCTTCATTCACTATGGAAAGATAATTTGTTCTGATGATGCCTGATACCTGATCCCTTTGATACCTTGGGATCACACAGGCTGGTGTGCTTCATCCATGTGGACTTTGTTGCTTCTGAGCTAGAGGGCTGCTTGTGTACCTTCAAGCCTTTAAGACCCCAGATGCTATATCTTTTAATAGCCGGGCACCATCAGTTTTCTTCCTCACATTTACTGATGCACCCATTTTATTACTTTTTTATTTCCATATCTTCACAAATTTTTTATATGCTATACTCCTAACTCTTGTATGATCAAGAGTCAGTTGTGGCAATGGGACAAGGGTGTAGTGCATGGTTTAAAATCAGGAAAAGTGTGCATCAGGGTTGTTTCCTGTGGTATCAGGATTGGAGGGAGCTTTATTTACAACCTGCGATATGCAGATGGCACAACTTTGTTTTCTGAAAGTGAGGAGGACTTGAAGTACCTGCTAATGAAGATTAAGGATGGCAGCCCTCTGTATGGTTTATAACTCAATATAAAGACCAAATCCTCACAACTGGATCCATAGGTAACATTATGAAAATGGAGACAAGGTTGAAGTTGCCAATGATTGTGTCTTGGTTGATGCATAATCAATGCTTATGGAAGCCGCAGTCAAGACATCAAAAGGTGCATTGCATTAGGTAAATCTGGTGCACCAGACCACTTTAGAATATTGTAAATCAAGGATATTGCTTTGAGAACTATGGTGTGTCTGACCGAAGCCATGGTATTTTCAATTGCCTCATATGCATGTGAAAGGTAGACATTGAATAAAGAAGACTACAGAAGAATCTATGCACTTGAACTGTGGTGCTAGAGAAGAATATTGAAAGTACCATGGACTGCTCAAAGACAAACCCATCTGTCTTGGAAGGAGTACGACCAGAGTGCTCCTTAGTGGCAAGGATGGTGATACTTTGTCTTACGTACTGTGGACACATTGTCAGGGGAGACCAATCCCAGGAGAAGAACATCATGTTTCATAAAGTAGAGGTGCAGACAGGACCCTCAAGGAGATGGAGTCACATCATGGCTGCAACAATGGAACAATTGTGAAGATGGTGCAGGACTGGGAAAAGTTTCATTCTTTCATGCATAAGGGCACTGTGGCTTGGAACCAACTTGATGGCATCTAACACACACACGCAGAAGCACACACGCATGCACGGACACCCCTTAAGTATGTAGTCACCAGTGTTTTTGAAGGTATACAACGTTTGACCTCTATGAACTTAGTCTCAAAAATTTCATGCTGTACCTCAGAGTCAATGTCTATGGACCAATTTCAGTTATATTTTGCAGGCATTATATACTTCATAAATTATTTCATTCCAGTGAAGCAAGACTGGTGTGATTTTTAAATATTTATTTTTCTGACATCATATTATATTCTTGGGAAAGTAAAAATTAAAACTAATATATGCCACTATACAAGGTTGTCCATAAAATATTGAGACAAGTTTATTTCAAATAAAACACATATAAACTGTTAGAAAAAGAACTGAGCCAAAAAACAGGTATCAGGTAACAGGCTTTATTGGGAAGGGCAAGCTGACAGTTTTCTCTGAAGATGGGAAGAGTGTGCCAACACAAAGAAGACACAGACATATATACCCTTGAGGTGGATATTCTACCTGAGGTTGGTAGAGCATCCTGTACCCTCCTTGTTGGTAAGTTTGAATGAAAGGAAGTGACTTGGCCTATGACACTACACGAGAGGCTTTAGGGGCACGGGAAGGTGTGAGGGGTGGAGAAAATCAGTGAGCAAGAATTATGGTAGGGAAACTCTTGGCATGGCCAGGCTTAGTTATACACCCATCCTAGCTTGATCCATCCTATAAATGATTCTGAAATCAGTAGATGGCTGCAGACAAGTCTTCTCAACACATTTAGTCTCTTTAGGGGACCATTAAAAAGTGGGAAAGCAATTACAACTGATTTTGGAGAGCAAGTTACATTCAGTACCATAGATGTCACCTCAGAACGTTATGATGACATGACTGCTTGTTGGGATATCTAAGGGGCAATACTGATAGATTTTCTTGAATAACACAAAACTATTGGGGGTTATTAGGAAAATTGAAAAGTATTCTGGTGAGCAAAAGGCCTGGTAAGTTATGGTGGGACATTTTTTTTCATATTGATAATGCTTTTTTTGTTTGTCTGGTTTTTTTTGCTTTGCTTTTTTTGAAGGTACCAAGAACTGTCAGGCATGATTTTCATAAGTTTATATTTTGATATATTTGTTTATTAAAAGTTTTTTTTGATTTTGTAACAATGCTTCTTGACTAACTCTATGATAAAACTCCACTTCCATAGAATAGAAATACCTAACCCAGAACAAAATCATACCCAATGTGAATTGGGTGGGAGGGGCATGGAGTAGAGATCCAATGCCCATCTGTAGACAATTGGACATCCCCTCACAGAGGGGTCACAGGCAAGAGATGAGCCAGTCAGTGTGAAGAATAGCACCGATGAAACACATAACTTTCCTGTAGTTCTTTGGTGCTTGCTTCCTCCCACTATCATGACCTCAATTCTACCTTACAAATCAGATTAGACCAGAATATGCACACTGCTACAGATAAGAAATTTCAACACTGGGAATCCAGGATAGATAAACCCTTGAAGGTCAACAAAGAAAGTAGAGCTACCAGGAGGATTAGGGGAGAGTGAGGCGAGAAAGGGGGAATTGATCACAGGATCAACCTGTACCCCCTCCCCATGGGAACAAACAACAGAAAAGTGGGTGAGGATGGAGGACAATGTAATATATGGAAAGAATAATCTATAACTTATCAAGGGTTCATGAGGGGGTGTGGGTGGGGAAGGGGGGAGAAATGGGGAGCTGATAGCAGGGGCTCAAGTTGGAAGAGAATGCTTTGAAAATGATGATGGCGGCATATGTGCAAATCTGCTTGACACACTGGATGAATGTGTGGATTATGATAAGAGATGTAAGAGCCCCAATAAAAGTATTTTTTTTTAAAAAAGGAACAAAAAGAAAGGCGTGTGAGTAAAAGAGTAATGGAGAAGAGAGACTGCAGCCTCTCCCCATGTAAAATGTTCTCTCATATGTCAATACTGACACAATGGATATATGTATATATTGTGATTAGAGCTGTATGAGCCCCCAATAAAATGATTTAAAAAATAAATGTCCTAAAGGATTTTAAAGGCTGGACGTTTTATTGGGAGCAGAGAGGCTTGTGCATGTGAACCAGAACCGCTCTACAGCTGTAGGCATACTGAAAACTATCTTCTCTCTTGATTTTTCCACTGCAATACCCATTATCACCCATTCACAACATTTTCTCATTTATAATATAGAATGGCTTTCTTTTGCCAGCAGAAAATCAAGATGCTAAGTTCTGATAAACCTTGCAAAAAACTTATCAAATATTTTCCCACAATTTATCTAAGGTTGTGAGTATTAGCTCTCTATGCCAAATTGCAATATTTACTTAGAAAAAGAACAAGATTAAAATACATACATGTCTACTATTAATGAGTGCAAGACTCGTTTCTGGGAATTTTGTGAGTTTCAAAGATGGGTCGAAGCATTCAGCTGCTAATTCAGTGGTTCTCAACCTTCCTAATGCCGCAGCATTTTAATACAGTTCCTCATGTTGTGGTGACCCCAACTATAAAATTATTTTTGCTGCTACTTCTTAACTGTAATTTTGCTACTGCTAAGAATTGTGTTATAAATATCTGATAAGCAGGATATATTTTCACTGTTATAAATTGAACATAATCAAACGTAAAGTATAGTGATAATTCACAAAACAATATGTAATTAATTATATATTGTGAAATAATTCTATGTTTTCCTGTGGACTTAGGCGACCCCTGTGAAAGGGTCATTGACTCCCAAAGGGGTCGTGACACACAGGTTGAGAACCACTGTGCTAATTGAAAAGATAGCTGCTTAAGCCAACCAGCTGCACTACAGTAGAAAGATGTTGCAGCCAACTTCTGTCAAGATTACAGTCTTTGAGATACTATTGGATAGTTCCACTCTATCCTATAGAGTCAATATGAAATGGAATTAACTTGACAGTAACAAGTTAGCATGTTAATTTTATGTGTAGGTGAAACAGTTGGTAATCTGTACAGGTAAATCCTTACCAAATTTATTTCTTTTGATAATAATCTGTGATAATATCTTCAATTATACTGTATAAGATACATTCAATTCATTTATACATTGTGCCTTGTTAAATATAAATAAGCCTGTGTAGTCCAGAAATGTAATAAACCTGTCTTATACACAGTAAAATGGCAATTGTTAATCTGCAGAAAAATAGCAAATCATTTTGGGAAACACAGACACTTCTGTGATTCTGTAGTATCCTAAGCTACACTGTGATACTTCAAGAAGGTGAAATATGTAACTTTTCCAGAGTTTATTTTACCATGAGCCCTTTTACTATAAAGCACCTATTATGAAAATACAAAATAAGTTCTCACTAACTGAATTCCAATTTAAAAGGGTCCCTAAATAGATCACAAAGAATTTATGTTTCGGTAGATGGGTCAGTAGATACGGTAGATATTCTAGAGGGAAAAAAAAGCAGTGAAACTCATATATGTTTAATAAAGAAATCTATATCAAGAAAGGACTTCATCGCAAGAAAGTGGCCCACTCAGGCACAGAGCAGGTTAGTCCAGTCCAATTCAAGTCCGTAGGTCAGATGCTAGCTGGAGGCCCTTCCTAGCTGCCAGAGCAATGGGCCAGGAAATAGGAAAACTACAGATCAATGGAGGCATATCCAGGAGGATTCAAAGTCATCAAGCAACTTGAAAGTCTGCTGACAGCTTCCAGGTACAGTAGGCCACGAAGGGCCACCATACCAAGAATCCAGGCACAGGATCCAGGCAAGCAGGATGAATTGGTCATGACCATAAGAAGACATCATCAGGCTGTGATTAAATTGCGCAGTTGGACTCCGTCCATATATTTTCGAAATTTCAGCTAAGTTGACACAAAACCTAACACTAACAGTAGATGTGAAAGAGTGATGGAGGGTGAGTGAGCATCTTTTCAGGAAACAACAAGCAAACAGGTAATCTAATTCTAAGATGAAAAGAGAAACACACATGGATGAATCACACTTGAGTCACCATGAGCTAGAATGGACTTGATGGCCCTGGATTCTAATTCTGGAAGATCAACCTATAGGGCGAGGGCCACTGGGAATGACCTACTACCACTATTAGTTGAGTCACTTTTGACTCATGGTGACCTCATGGGACAGAATATAACTGTGTCTTTGGATTTCAAAGGCTTACATCTTTTAGGGAGCAGAAAGTGTCATCTTTTATGTGCAAAGCAGCTGGGGAGTTTTAATTACAGATCTTTCATTTAGAAGCCCGATATGTAGCCCACTAGGCCACCTGAGCTCCTGAGGCAGGACATACCACTGCTGGGGAGATGATTCTGATTCATAGCAACCCTGTATGAGTTGTTTGAGGCTGCCAATCATCATGTGAGCAGAAAAATTAAGGCTAATTCAGAGTGAATTTAAAGATCTCCATTTCCTAACCCATGTACACTTTTACAATCATGTGTTTTATTGTCTCCCAGGTTCCCTTTCCTCCAGTCAGACCTCTCAATCCTCGGTAAGTCCTCTCTTCTTGCTCTTTCCAGCCTCTCCCTGTATTTCTTCACGTATCTAAAATCAAATAATTTCGCATGAGTCAGATCAAGTGCTATTGCCAGGAAACTTTTTATAAAAACATAAGTATATAGTGATGTCCATTTATTCCAGACCAAATTTGCATGTTTTATTGTTACCATCTCTTAAGCGTCGCTGAATTGGATAAATCATTAGTGTTTGACTAGTAGCTGAAAGACTGACAATTCAAGCCCACAAAGATACCATGGAAGATGCCTGGTAATCTATTTCAAAAAGTTAAATGGAACATTATTCTAATCTGAAACACAAGGTGCCACCATGAAATGGACTCAACTCAATGTCAACTAACAAGAACAAATACTGGTTTATTATTAAAGCTTACTATGACTTTTGGTGCTGTGAAATACCAAAATATATGATGAACAAGAAAAAGCCTTACTGAAGTTACCAACTATGCCTTATATTTCCCTGAAGCCCTCTAAATCATAGACCAATCTTTTGAAGAATTCTAGTAAAACAAATAAAATGAAATTGCCCTTAAATAAAAATGCTCTGAGTGACTATAGCTTGTTCTGTGAACACAAACATGAGAAAAATAAAAAGAGATCAACTCTCCTTTACTGAAAAGTTAAAGTCTTCAGTATTCTCATGTTAACAATATTCAAGATCACTTCAATTTTCATCTGAAATAATATCAACATGTATGATTTTTTTGTCCATGAAAAAGCCTGTGATATATACTTAATAAAAATTTCCATTTTTATCAGTGCTTTTTGTTGACTAGAAGAGAATAGTGAAATATTATTTCTGTGAATTTGAAAAAATAATGTGATGCATCTTTTACCATAAAATCTCTTAAACTTAGTCCTTGTGTATGTCAGAGAAATTCATATTTCTTTAACTGCTAAATTAATTATTCATATTTGCAATAAGCAGAGATGTTATTATTTTGGGGAAGAGTAAGGAACTTGCTTTTGATGATACAAATTGTTTATCAAAACCACCTTGAAAGCGCTGCCTTGATTTCCTTATTGACTAATTAGAATTTGAATATGTTTGGGCACCGGCTTATGCTACAGCAGCTGATTGCAGACGTATGGTATTGAAAACTCATTCTTTAGTTATCTGTATCTTTTTAAATAAAAAACCTTTTGAAAATAATGCCAGAATTTGGAGTGCTTATATGAAATATATTCCTCCCATTAAAAATTAAAGAAAAATTAGCTGGCAACTTGTCTTTATGTGTGTGTGTGTGTGTGTGTGTGTATGTGTGAGTGTGTGTGTGTGTGTGTGTGTGTGTGCATGTGTTGGGTGGAATGGATGGAGGAGAAGGCTATATCCAAAATGCTTTCTTTTTAAAAAACTTATGAATCTTTCATCATTAATATGCATATGACACAACATCATGGTGGTTGCTTGGAAACAAGAAAGAAGAAGTCAATAATGAAAAGGACTCTTGTGCCCAATTGAGCCAATTTGAACTTTAAAACTAATAGGAAAATGGATGAAAACCAAATTATCTTACACAATTGAATTTTTGAAAATATACTTTATAAACATAAATGGAAAAAACATTTATAATCATTTTTATGTCACTTTACCTTACTCTTCCCCAACAGGATAATCAGAGGCTATATTAAGTGACCAGTCTAAAGAGTTTGAGAAAATAAAATAGTAAAGTCACAAAGAAACATTTTACAGAGTTATTTAAAATCTTCTTCAGAACTAAGTTATCTCTGAGGATAAAACTCTCATTAAACTTTTGTAATCTCACCACCAAAGATTCTATTTTATTCAAGCAGATATACATTAGCTTGACAGCTTAAAGCAGTCCTTGGATGACAAAACAAACAAATCTGTAAGAACAAACAGAATTGACTTCAGAAAGTTTCAGTTCAGTGATATAATTCTACTCTGTGGTTTTCAGTGAAGGGTACAAGAATATTATGGAGTGGGATGAAAGGGTTGCTCTGCACAAATGTCCTCCTTTGTAACCAAAAAGGATAAACTGTGCATCAAACTTGACAGGAGTAAGAAAGAATAATGCAGATGCTTTTGTAGAAATACCAGCCCACTTAAGTGTGAGAAAAATGCAATGTAAACAACTGACTCAGAAATTCTAACATGCTAATTTTCACATATGAAATTCACCATTATTTCAATGCTATTACATAGCCCTCTTCTAAAGACTGGAAAATTTTATGTTAATTCTAATTCATTATTCATTTACTACCATTTTATATTCACTCAAAAATAGTTATTTTTCATGATTTTATATGATAGAACATTTACAATTTTATATCAACAAGCATTTATAATTTATATACTGAGAATTTATTGACTCCGGTCCCACAAAGAGAAGGATAAAATGACCCTGCCATAATATCTGCAAAGTCAGAGTAAATAATTCAAAGTATGCTGTCAAATAGCTCTAACAGTGCAATAGATGCTGCATTGGAAGGTTGCTCAAAATTCTCAGATTCACAGAAAACACAGGTTATTTTCCTGGGGATAAATAGGGAAGGCTTCACAAAAAAAGCTATTTGAGTTAAATACACAATTTTTAATAGTGAATAAGTGATTTTACTAGGTGATACAAAGTAAAGGGGGCTGCCAGACAACATATTCTTATGGTAGAAATGCAGAAAGCTGTCATCGAAGTGTTGTTCATATATGGTCACAGCTAATTAAGATGTCTGAAATCAGTGGACTTGAAACCATACTGTTGACAAAGAAATCTTCTGGAAACTTAGTAAAAATATAGATTCCGACATAGGCTACCAGAAATAGGAAAGGATACAAACACAGAGGAGGTACAAATCAACCAGTGTGATATACTAAGGATAAAACAATTGTGTACATCGAAAGAATTCACCAAGAGAGTAATAAGAGAGAGCACAGACTGGGAAAACATCTTTAGCAATGAAACAATAGACAAATGCCTTATTACTAAAATCTACAATACACTGCTAAACTACTACAAGAAAAACTAATTTTCCACTTAGGAGGTGGGCAAAGGACCTGAGCAGGAGTTTCTCAAGGGCAAATATCCAAATGGCCAATATATATATTTATGAGAAAATGTCCCAGATCTCTAATCATAAGAGAAATGCAGATTAAACAACTATGAGATACCACCTAATGCACTCAAAAATAGTCCAATTCAAGAAATCAGAAAGAAACAAGTGTTGGAGGGGATGCAGAGAGAAAGGAACTTTTGTCCACTGCTTGTGGACCTGTAAGTATGTACAACCATTATGGAAATCGATTTGGCGATTTCTAAAACAGTTGGAAATTGAGCTACCTTATGATCCAGCAATTCCCCTACTGGGCATATACCCAGAAGAGACAAAAAAACAAAACACGGTCAGACATCTGTGCCCCAGTGTTCATCGCGGCACAGTTCACAATCATAAGGAGTTGGGAACAGCCCAAATTCTCATCAACAGACAAATGGATGAAAAAACTCTGGTACATACATACCATGGAGTATTACGCATCTCTAAAAAGCAATGATGAATGCAGGAAACATATTGCCACATGGGAATAACTGGAGGAAATTATGCTCAGTGAAGTAAGCCAAAAACAAAAGGACAAGTGCTACATGAGACCGCTGCGATAAGCTCAAAAAGAAAAAAAAATTAAAAGAGGCATAGGGAAGAAGATGCTGTACACATACATCCCTGGGGTGAGGTCCAGGTAATATGGCAGGGGCCAGACTAAACTCAGGGATACATATGGGATACATATGGTAGTCCATTAAAAGGGAGGATGGGAAAAGGTACGGGTAGCCTGGGGATCAGGACACTAACACACACAGGGGGAGGGTATTGATTGTGTTTCCACAGGGAAAGAGATACAAGACTTCAACGCAGAGCTCCAAGACAGAACACAACACACTGACATGAAGCAGGGAACTGCAGAGAGGCCTGACGCGCCTGCCCCATCACCAACTAAATGGACAGCACCACCCTTCCCTCAAGAAGAATTCACTTCAGAGGACAGCACTGACGCTACAGCTCAAGAAGAGGGGAAGAGGGACTGGTCTCGTCAGAGCACACAGGAGCCAATGAAGGGGCATAGGGGGAAAAAAAAGAGAAAAGAGGGACACACATCCTGGCTCACCAAGCCCTGAGGACAATGTTCCTGCTCAGAAAAGTAATGCGCAGAGATGACCACATGGACAACCTCATCATGAGACACAGCATTCCTCATTGACCCATAGCACCATTGGGGACAGCACTAGAGGCACACAGCAGGAATTGTGGCCGTCATGAGCTCACTACGCCAAAGCCAACCTCTGGGGGCATGCAGCAGAGCAGGGGGGGAGCAGAGCAATGAAGTCCCCAGGGATAGAGGCACTGCCAGGGCATGGCACCCCATCAGACTTGACTGGAGAGCACCCGTGAAGGAAAACAAACTGACCCTGAACTATTCGTATGTTTATGTGTATATGCATGTGTGTTGTTGTTGTTGTTGTAGCTTTGTGGTACTCAATCTTGTGATAGTACATAGCATGTCTACCTGGAAGGGATAGGCAGAATAAATAAGCCAGGAAAGAGAACAAAGGGATAACAGTTCCGGGGAGACATGGGGTAGGGGAGGCGGGGGAAAGGAAAAGGGTGTTAACAAGCCCAGGGACAAGGGAATAATGAGGGATCCAAAATCACTGTCAAGGAGGGTGTGGGAGGTCTGGCAGGGCTGGATCAAGGGCAATGTAACTGAGAGGAATTCCTAAAACCCAAATGAAGTCAGAACATGATAGTGGGACAAGAGGAAAGTACAAAGAAACAGAGGAAAGAACTAGGAGGCAAAGGGTAGTCATAGAGATTTAAATACAGGCATATAAAGATGTAAATATATTTATATACGACAAGGGGGAAATAGATCTATGCACACATATTTATAGATTTAGTACTAAGGAAACAGATGGACAGTGGGCCCCTGCTCAAGTACTCCCTCAACACAAGAGCACTTTGTTCTAACAATTCGGTAGTCTGAGATGCTTACCTGCCTGGCAAGATCGCTGATGACAATGGGTGCACAATTAAATGTGGTGAAGAAAGCTGATAGTGACCAACTAACAAAAGATATAGCACCCAAAGTCTTAAAGACCTGATGATAAACAAGCAGCCATCTAGCTGAGAGACAACAAAACCCACCACATGGAAGAAGCACACCGGCCTGTCCCAACTCTATCGCTGAGGACAAAGTGGGTACATAAGCAAAAGTTGTGAACAAAGCTGATGGTGCCCAGCTATCTAATGATATAGCATCAGGGGTCTTAAAGGCTTGAAAACAATCAGGCGGCTATCTAGCTAAGAAACAACAAAGCCCACATGGAAGAAGCACACCAGCTTACCCTGACAGGAAAGCTGAAGTCAAAGTGGGTGCATGGGCAAAAGCAGTGAAGAAAGCTGATGGTGCCCACTTATCAAAATATATAAAATCTGGGGTTCCATAGGCTTGAAGATAAAAAAGGGGCCATCTAACTAAGAAACAACAAAGCCCACATGGAAAATGCACACTAGCCTGTGAGATGACAAGGTGTAGAAGGGATCAGGTATCAGGTATCAAAGATAAAAAAAATCATAGCATTGTGAATGAGGGGGAGTGCAGAGTGGGGACCTAGGGCCCATCTGAGGGAAATTAGACATCCCCTTGCAGAAGGGCTGTGGGGAAGTGACGAACCAGTTAGAGCACAGTGTAGCAATGATGAAACATACAATCTTCCTCTAGTTCATAAATGCTTCCTCCCCCAGACTACCATGATCCCAATTCTACCTTACATAACCGGATGTTCCGGAAGATGTACACTGACACAGATAGGAACTGGAAATGCAGGGAATCTAGGACAGATGAACCCCTCAGGATCAGTGGTGAGAGTGGTGATATCGGGAGGGTGGAAGGAGGGTGAGGGAGAAAGGGGGAACAGATGACAAAATCTATATATTACCTCCTCCCTGGAGGACAGGGAGCAGAGAACTGGGTGAGGGAGAAGTCGGATGATGTAAAATATGATAAAATAATAATCATTTATAAATTATCAAGGGTTCAGGGGGAGGGAGAGGGAGAGGAAAATGAGGAGCTTATACCAAGGGCTCAAGTAGAAAGCAGGTGTTTTGAGAATGATGATGGCAACATACGTACGCATGTTCTGGACTTCAATGATGTATGTATTGATTGCAAAAAGAGTTGTATGAGCCCCTATTAAAATGATTTAAAAAATAAAACTATACACATGGATTAAAAATAATAACAAAATAATGTAAAAAAAAGGCTTGAAAATAAACAGGCGGCCATCTAGCGAGAGACAACAAAGCCCACATGGAAGAAGCACACCAGCCTGTCCTGACATGATCGCTGAAGACAAAGCAGATGCATAAGCATGTGTGGTGAAGAAAGCTGATGGTGCCCAGCTATCAAAAGATATAGAGCCTGGGGTCTTAAAGGCTTGAAGATTACCAGGCGGACATGTAGCTGAGAAACAACAAAGCCCACATGGAGGAAGCACAGCACATGATGTGATCATGAGGTTTTGACAAAATCAGGTATCAGGCATCAAAGACCAAAAAAATCATATCATTGTGAATGAAGGGGAGTGCAGAGTGGGAAAAGAAAGCCCATCTGTAGGCAACTGGACATCCTCTTACAGAAAGGTCATGGGGAGTAGATCAGTCAGTCAGGGTGCAGTGTAGCAATGATGAAACATACAATTTTCCTCTAATATTTAAATGCTTCCTGCCACCCACCCACTATCATCGTCCCAATTCTCCCTTACAAATCCCGCTGGACCATAGGATGCACACTGATACATATAGGAACTGGAAACACAGGGAATCTAGGACAGTTTAACTCCTCAGGACCAGTGGTGAAAATGGTGATACTGGGAGGGTGGAAGGAAGGTGAAGAAGAAGGGAGAAACAGATTACAAGTATCTACATATAACCTCCTCCATGGGGGATGGACAGCAGAGTAGTGGGTGAAGGGTGTAATATATGACAAAATAATAATACTTTATAAAGTATCAAGGGTTCATGGAGGAAGGGCAGGGGAGAGAGAGAGGGGAAAATGAGGAGCAGGTCCCAGCTGCCCAAGTGGATAGCAAATATTTTGAAAATGATGAGGGAAAGAAATGTACAGGAGTTTTTGACACAATGGATGTGTGTGTGATTGTGATTAGAGTTGTACTAACCCCCAATAAAATGATTTAATTTAAAAAGAGAAAAATATATAGATTCCCAGAGTCCACGCCTATAAATTTATATTCAATATATCTGGAAGAAGAGAAAATATTTAATGGTTCTGAAATTAATAGAGTGACAGGACAGATTAGCATTTATGAGAAAAGGTTAAAAAATCATTCCTACAAAATAATATAAATATTTATTTATTAAAGAAAAATCTAAAAGTACTAGGCAGTTGCTTCTTAACATATACTCCATGTAAGTCTATCCATTTCTGAGGATGCTTTTTCCATCTCTAGAGAGAATGTTATATGCCCTTGGATTTGCACCATAGCAGAAAGACAGTTTTATCATGCTTGAGGGACTCAAAATATGTTCCTTTTCAATGTTCTTTGAGCTTTGTTATCCACCCAAAAAATTCTCCAGTGTTAAGATTATGGCTACAAGGTGGATAGGGCATGATGTCCCAATAAAATTATAACAGGGCAGCTGTGGGTACCCTCAAATGAACAGATGCATTGTGATGAAAAATTTTTCAGTGCAATTTTCTGTTCCTTTAATCACCATTTTTGCTTTCAATTTTCTTAAAACTTCTGCATAATAAGTGCCTGTGAGGATCCTATAAATGTGAGAAAATTGTTCAAGCTTGCCCCTTTGGAATCCCAAAAAGCAGTTGTCATAATCTTCCAAGCTGACTTCTCTGCCTTGAATTTTAACTGCAGATTTCCTCCAAACCCACTATTTTAATTGAATTTTTTGAAAGCATACTAATGGAACTTGTTGAGATAACCTGTGTGTAGCCATCAACTTATCACAGAGAAATGAATGTCTAAACATATTTTGTTTGCCATAAACCCATGCATGTATGACCCGGAACCCAGAAGCAATACTTTTTTAAAAAAAAATCACTTTTGTACAACTCTCAGATTGTTTTCTTATGTTGTTTCTTCTGCCTTAAATGATTTTCATAACATTCTTTTTACTAGAGGGCATCTACTCATATGTTAAATCTCATCTAAAAAGTCCCCTTATTCTTCACTCTTGTACTTCTATCTCAGTGGGTTTATCACTCTCGAAATTAAACAACAAACTTCTAAATAGCTGTTCAATGGCCATCTAGACCCATCTATTCCTATGCCCCTAGTCATTCTCCATATTGTGGTCAAAGTGATCTGTCAAATAGGTACATTTGATTATGTCCTCCGCCTTCCTGAAGACATTGCAGTGAATTCTCACTATGCTTAAGATAAAAGGACAAACCTTTAATGAGTTTTCTCCCCTAACTCTTTCCTTTACTTTCCACCTCTAGGTACACTAGCTTTCTCTCATTTGTTCAAACAAACATGAGTTTCTCAATTACTGTCAATGATTTCTGTTATCTAGTCTCAGGGCACTTTTCACAAGTACTAATTTCAATTTATTCTTATAATATTTTGTTTAGAATTTAGCTTTCTTACTAGATTGCAACCCTTATAAAACCAGGGACCCATGCTTATTTTTGTACAAAATTGATGCCTCAGTGCCTACTGAAAACTCATGGAGGACCCCTTATATATTTCTTGGGTTCTCTTTCTGCGAAGCTCTTCTTTCTCTGATACTTTGTGCCATGAGCACCAACTTCCTTTGTCTCTGAATTATGCATGGATATCCTAATCTCAGGAAGTCCCCCAGCTTCCATTTATGTTTCTTATTTCTGGTATCAGCATTGAAATGTACTGCATTGAGTAAGTAGGAGTAATTGTGTGGTTTATTGTGTTAGCCTGGATAGACTAGAGAAACAAATCCAGAGACATTTATGTGTGTGTAAGAGAGAACTTTATACCAAAGAGCCATTTTATGTTAAGAAAACATCCCAGTCCAGATCAAATCCATCAGTCAGATATTACCGCATTTACCAATACTAGTCCATAAATTCTTCTTTAGACTCACACAGCCATGTGAGTGCAGGAAGATAACAGGCCAGTGGGTGGAATGTCTTGTGGATCCAGTGGTGGTGGAAGAATCCTAACACTGGCATGGTTTTCTACGTTGCTCCTTCAGTTCCAGGGCTGTGACTCTATCAGTGTAGCTCCATGTGGCTTGTCAACAGGAATGTCTCCCAGGGACACAAGCAGACAGTCTGTATGTTTCTGGCCTCCAGTGAGCTATTTATATCCGCGGTGAGGTCCTTAAGCTGCGACCTGATTGACAGGCTAGACCCCACTCCTTCACAAAGTGACACCAGATTATGTAACTACCATACTCAGGTTGTTTGTTTTCCATTTCCTACAGATCACTTTCCTTATTACCTCATATCCATGGTCATAAAACCATTATTACACACATTTTTCTCTTTGTTGTTGTTCCCAGTCACTAGTACCATACCTTGTTTGAAAGTAAATTCAACAAAAATTGAATTAATTCAACTAAACTTATGAAATGATGTGAGAAAACCATTGTGTTTCCCCATCAGTGGAAAGATGAAGGATAAGTCGTTTAGCTATGGCCCAGCAATGGGATGATGGTGGTTTTCCTGGAATCCAAATATTTTTCTAGTGCTGCTTCTCAAAGGGTGATAAGAAAGCAAGGAGGCAGGCAGAATTTCTGCAAAGCCTTACACTCATCCTTTAAACTGGGAAACCTGTACTGATGGATGCTGGCATAGGGCTAACAAGTCATCAGGTGTTCACAGACTAGGGAATTGAATAGGTGAAGACATATAATGTGTTTAAGGAACCATCAGTTCTGACCTTTCAAAATTTATTTTTCTACTGGAACAGGCATTATCTTGATTGACAGCACCTTCATTTCTCATTACTAGAGCTCAGATAAAAGACTTTTACCATTCTTCTGTCACATGGATTCTGCAAATGTAATCATGTTTTTTTCTGTTATGTATGCAAAGAGCACACCAGGCAGGTAATATACAAAGTATATAACCCTTATTGCAAGTGAGAATCCAGTGTTCCAGCAAAGCCCACTGTGGATAGGATGGTAAACTAAAAGCAGCGTGAGGAACAAATTAGTCTATGGAGTTGTTTTTTTGGAGATGGGATTTCATGGGTCACTCCTAGATGACAGAAAGTAAAAGGAAAGATTCTTAGCTTTTACTCTGAGCTTGAGAATTGTTAGAGGATTTTAAGCAGAAAAGTGACATGATGTGGCTTATTATGCTTGAGAAAATTATTCCAAATACTCTGTGAAGAAAAAAGAATGCAGAGAGTGCAAGAAAAAAAAGCACAAAACCTCTTGGGAGCCTATTGGAGAGATTCCAGTGGAAGACATAAATAACCTGGCCCATGATGGTGACATTGAGAGTAATGAAAACTGGTCAGAATCTGGATATGCGTAGAGTTCACTTAGGGATACAATATAAGAATTAAGAGAACAAGCAGTCACATATGATTATGAGCAGTTTTATAACAGTAGTGGGACAAGTGAATATAATTTCCTGTCACAGGGATGAACAGTTTTGCAATGGGGTGCTATATTAAGATCCGTAGAACACATTTAAGTGAAGATGTCTTATAGGCATTTGGCTTGTCTAGACATTTGGCATCAGGCAAGTCTAGACATCATGAGTACAAAGGAAAAGGTCTTATCCAGGATTGAAGCATAATATGGAGGAAAAGCATACCCATAAAAGACATTAGTGAGCCAGTTGATATCATTTGAATATCGACTGTGCAGTTAAAATAGCATTTTATTAATGTTAAATTCCCTTGTTTTGATCCAAGGTAAAGAAGTAAAGTGGAGAAAATGTTAACGAAGAAGTGATGAATTATATTGATAGGCTGATGGTTCAAATAACCAAAGGAGATCCTTGGCTTTGTCAAGATAGAGCTATTGATGACTCTTAAAACAGAGTGAAATCTGATGAGAGTGGGGTCTTCCTAAATCCAAATATTGTTTGACATGCTCAGAATTTTATATATATATTAACAGAAGTGCAAATTAAAGCACGCAGCACGTTTGATGAGAGAGATTGCTACAAACATAAAATTACAAAGGATAAAGGATAAATTTAATGCCCCTCAAGCAGTTGCACAAGCCCTATGAAAAAAAGGAATATTTACATTTATTTATGAGGGATCATAAAAAATTCAAGTTGAAAAATTATATAAAGTAATAAACTTACATGCTTCAAATATGTAAAAGGCTGATATCTTAAAAACTATATGGGATCAAATTGAAAAAGTAACCCTCAAAAGATTAGATAGGAAACTTAGAGAGCAGTGAGCTTATGTAAATGAGGAGGAACAACTGAGAAAAGGAGGGTGAGGTAATTGCACAAGTGAAAGAAAGTAATCAATGCCACTTAACATGTACATGTAGAAGCTATTGAAATGGCAGATGTTTGGTTGTATGTTTTCTCAACAACAAAATAAAGAATATTCTTAAAAAAGTGAAAGGACTGGAGCAAAGAGGCAATAGCTTAAGGAAAATATGACATCCTAAGAAATTTTTAGAAATAACAGTGATGATAATGATAGTGATGGGATAATAATAATACCGACTGTGTACTAATTAAACCACAGCATAGTTGTAAGGGTTTTATCGATGCTAATTCATTTAATGCACACATACACACAATGCTTTAGATACTAAAATGATTTTCATTTACCAAATGGGGAAGCTGAAGCACAAAGCAGTAACAAAATGTGCTGAAGGTGACACTGCCATTAGGTAATGCAAAGGGAGATCCTTCAGAAGGTATGTATGCTGATGCAAGTCATTTAGGTCAGAGACAAGCCTATCAGGTAAGAGTGAAGATGAAAAAGATGTTAGAGATGTCAAAAATATAGCAGAAGGTATGAATTAATCTTGGGTCATAGAAAACGAAATTGTACAGAGAAATGTAACAGGATTGCTAAATAGCACTGAGGGCTTTAAGTCACTAAGGTGAGCCCTTGAAGCTTTCATGATTTGAAAGTGAGAGAAGTACTTAAGTTTTCGTTTTAACTTTTCCACCAAAGCAAATGTTAACTTCCCCACCAAAGCAAATATATGCAAAGTTATGAGGTCCTCCTCACCCCAACCATTTGGCAGAGGACTCAAAGAGTAAGCAATTTGAAAGCATGTGCAATGGAACTGTTATAATTCTGGATCATGTAATGTAAGTGGATAAAGAGAAAAAACAAGAGGCTGATGGGGTTAAAGGATCATTTAAAAGTTGATAGATAGAAAGCTTGTAGGAAGAGTAAAAGCAAAGAATTGCTATCATAGAGGTATTTGTAGGTATTAGAACCTATAAGTTTTCACTTCCGTCAAGTCAATTGCAACTCACAGGGACCTTTCAGGAAAATGTAGAACTATCTCACAGAGTTTCCAAAGCTGTGTATCATTACAGAAGCAGACAACCATATCTTTCTTTTGTGAAGTGGCTGGTGGATTCAAGCGGATGGCTGTTCGGTTAACAGCCTACCACCTACTGTACCACCAGGGCTTCTAAACTGAAAAGACGTTGCTGTAGTTGGTAGGTTCCAAAGAGCCAGTTCCAACTCATATTGATGCTATAACCAACAGAACAAACCATTGCCCAGCCCTATAACACGCTCACAATTGTCCTTATCTTTCAGTCCTTTGTTATAGCCAGTGTCAATCCATTTTTTGAGAACCTTCCCATTGTTTGCTCCTCCTCTACCAAGATGATGTCCTTCCCAAAGATTTGGTCCATCCTGAAAACATATTCATAGGAGACAATGATTATATATTTGGATGTGTGACAATAAGATTATCAGGCCAACGTAGGTAGTAGTAATGACAAGATCTGGGGCTCCATATATGAGACTTGGTGACTGAGTTAGCTTGAAAGACAAAATAATTGGAGGAATGAATGTCAATGAACAAGGAAGCCATGGCACTAAATGAAACACCAATGTATATATTAAAATTAGTGAGATTTTAAAGTCAAGACGCACACTGATGAGGGGTCATTTTTGTTTTGGGCTTGTGCATGTGTGTGTGTGTGGTTAATTGAGTCATTCATTTAGTCAATAATTGCTTACTGAATACTTTTCAATTTGTTAGGCACGAGGATAGTTGGGTTTTGTGTCAACGTTGCTAAGTCAGGATTCTCAATGATTTGACAATTGAAGACTAGTTATTCCCCGTGCTGAGAAGTGACAACTCTATGATGGCATCTGCCATGAGTGGCCTACAGTTGTAAGAAGATTGGGGTGCCGTGTAACCCCCTTACTCAGGTCACAACCCTTATGCAATGGAAAGTTTCCCTTTGGTATGTGACCTGCTTCCTGTATAAGTAGCCACTGTGGAAAGCTTGTTTGAATTTTACTGGGTCTGGATCCTGCATCTTACTCTTCTACTTCTGTTCCTTTGAACTTGAGGCAATGGGGTGGGCTATTGTCTGCCAGGAGATTTGTTTTTGTTTTGGTCTGCCAGTTTGTCCTATTGTGGTGGCTTATACTTCCTGTGATACTGGCAGCTATGTCTCTGGTATTTCAAATGCAAGCATGGCCATTCAAAGTGAAGAAGTTTCAGTGGAGCTTCCAGACTAAGCACAGACAACTAAGAAGGACTCATCTCCCCATTTCAAAGGAAGAAGATGATGACAGTCTTATGCATACCTTCAAGGCAATGTCAATTACTTGAAAGCCTAAACAAAGGGTGCAGAACATTGTCAAAGATACTGTCAGAAGGTGTGACCCTAGGTCGGAGGGCATGCACCATGTGATTGAGAACATGATTTCTTGAGGGGAGTCAACCATGATGAAGTGAGTAGGGTAAAGTCTGCGAGCTTGGCGCCTTTGGGAGCTTCAGTTACTGACGGGGCACAATTCAAGATAAAGAGAAACAGCTTCCAAAATCTAATGATTAAAACCGGGAGTGTGAGAAATTTGCATTTAGGAAAAGTGGAAGTGGTCAAAATTGAAATGGATTGCAGAAAGATCTATATCCTAGGCATTAGTGAACTGAAATGGATTGGTATTGGCCACTTTGAGTCATAAAATCAAGAGAAATTGCTATAGCATTCATTGTCAGAAAGGATCGTGAAAAAATCATCAAGAAGTACAATCTTCTTTGTTATAGAATTGTATCTACCCAACTCCCATGAAATATAATCAATACAATTATTATTCAACTTTAAACATCAACCACATAAGCTATTGATGAAGAGATTTAAGAATCCTACCATGGAGTTCAATTATAACTTGTTCAAAGATGCAATTCAGTGATAATTATTGGTGATTGGAATGCAAAAGTTGGAAACAAAGAAGGAATAGTCGCTGGAAAACATGGTCTTGGTGATATAAAAAAAGCTGGAGATTGAATTTTGTAAGAACAACAGTTTGTTCAAAGCAAATACCTTTTTTCAACAATAGAAACAGCAACTATACACATGGACTTCACCAGATGGAATACACAAAAATCAAATTGACCACATCTGTGGAAAGACACAATGGAGAAGTTCAATATCAGAAGCTAAAACCAGACCAGGGATTGACTGTCGAACAGACCATCAATTGCTCACATGTAAATTCAGGATAGGGCTGAAGAAGGTTAAAACAAGTCCACAAGGGCCAAAATAAAACCTTGATTCTATCCCACTTGAATTTTGAGAACATCTCAAGAACACATTTGATGGACTGAACACTAATCACTGAAGACCTGTGAGAGGACATCAAGATCATCAGTCGTGAAACAAAAAGACAGGAAAGAAAGAAAAGATCAGAGTGGATGTCCACTGATACTGTGAAACTTGCTATTAATAATAGGGTAGTTGAAGCAAAAGGAAGAAATGATAAAGCCATAAAGCTGAATAGAAAATATCAAAGGGCAGCTCTAGAAAACAAAGTAAAATATCACCGCAAAATGTGCAAAAATTAGATTAGGAAACCAAAAGGGAAAGGCACCCTCACCATATTAAGATATAACTGAAAGAACATAAGAAAAAAGTCAAGCCCCAAGTTGCAGCACCAAAGTTTCTGTAGGAAGAATATTGACTGATGCAGGAAACATCGAGAAGATGGATAACATACACAAAGTCACAATATCTAAAAGAACTAGTCCGGGTTCTATCATTTCTACCTACCATTCTAGAATATGAGCAAGAACCAATGATGCTGAAGGAAGAAGTGCAAACGTCAATGAAAGCCTTAGACAAAAACATGGCTCCAGGAACTTGCGGCATACCTATTGAAACGGCCCCACAAACTCATGAAGTACTGGAAACACTCACTGGCATATGTCAGGAAATTTGGAAGATAGCTACATGGCCAACAGATTGGAAGAAATCCATATTTGTGTCCATTTCAAAGAAAGGTGACCCAAAAGAATGCTTAAACGATAGAGCAATATCAGTGACATAGCACATAAGTAAATTTTTAGTGAATATTATCCAACAAAAGTTGTAGCAGGATATTGACAGGAGGATCCCAGAATTTCAGGCTATATTCAGAAGAGCATGGATCTCGGCTAAAAGCAGAGAATACCAGAAGAATGTTTACTTGTGTTTTATTGGTTATGCAAAAGCATTCGACTGTGTGGACCACAATAGACTGTAGATAATCTTGATAAGAATGGCAATTCCAGAATGCTTCATTGTGCGCATTCATATCTTGTACATGGATCAAGAGGCAAGTGTGCAAACAGAACAAAGGAATACTGCATGGTTTTAAATCAGGAAAGGTGTGTGTAAGGGCTGCATTTTCTCACCATAACTGTTCTGTTGAACAAATCAGCAGAGGAGATTGCTTATATAAAGAAGAGTGCATCATCAGACTTAGAGGAAGGCTTAGTAACAATCCTTGTAATGCAGATGACACAACCTTTCTTGTTAAAAATGAGGAGGAATTAAAGCCATTACTGATGAAGATCAAGAATTGTACCCTTCAGTATGGGCTATAACACAAATAAAGAAGACCAAAATCCTCATAAATGGTCCAATAGGTGACATTATGATAAGTGAAGAAAAATTGAAGTTATCAAGGATTTGATTTTACCTGGATCCATAATCAATGCTCATGAAATGAAAAATCAAAAAGTCAAATGACATATTGCATCCTGTCTGCCACACAAGAGTTCTTTATCATATTGAAGAGCAAGGATGTTGCTTTGAGAACTAAGGCATACATGGCCCAAGCCAGGGTATTATCCACTGTATCATATTTATATGAAATTTTGGCATTGGATAAGGAAGGCAGACAATGAATGGGTGCATTTGACTCGTGGTGCTGGAGAAGAATACATAAAGCATCATGCACTGCTTAAAGGACAGACTGATCTGTATTGGAAGACGTAAGGGCAGAGTACTCCTTAGAGGCAGGGATGGCACGACTTCATCTTACATACTTGGGACATAGTATCAGGA
Source organism: Tenrec ecaudatus (assembly GCF_050624435.1). Taxonomy (NCBI): domain Eukaryota; kingdom Metazoa; phylum Chordata; class Mammalia; order Afrosoricida; family Tenrecidae; genus Tenrec; species Tenrec ecaudatus. Next base: position 102,233,264 of record NC_134548.1, on the reverse strand, counting down.
GAGAGTAGTCCCTGGAGAAAGACACCTTGCTTAGTAAAGTGGAAGAGCAGCAAAAAAGAGGAAGGCCCTCAAGAAGATGGATTGACAGTGGCTACATCAATGTGCTCTGGCATAGGGCCAATTTTGAAGATGGCACAGGACCTTTCAGTGTGACATTCTGTTGTGTATAGGCTCGCTGTGGGTCAGAGCCAGGTCGATGGCACCTAACAACAACAATATTCTGAGAATCATGAGCACTGTCAATGGCCTGCCATCTGGCCTGAAAAGCTTGGATTCATTCATTTCTCCAGGCACAAGGATGAGCTGCTGACCTTGTATTCATCTATATCTGCAATCTGTTAGGTTCCTACCAAGCCTGGGATCATCATTGCTTGAAGTTGGTAGAGTCAGGAAAAATCTCCAGCTCAAAATATGACTCATAATCTTGTAACTGGACTGGAATTATGTGATTTTACAATTATGTGAACCATTTTCTCTATATAAATCTCCCTCTCTTATATATGGTGTTAGTTGCTGTTAGGTGCTTTTGAGTCAGTTCCAAACCGTAGACACCTTATGAACAACAGAATGAAATACTGCCCAGACCTTCACGATCCTCGCAAGTGTTACGTTTGAACCCATTGTTGCAGCCACCATGTCAATCCAACTGGTCAAAGGTATTCCTATTTTTCCACTGTCTTTCTATGTCACCAAGCATGATGGATTTTTTTTCAAGTTTAGACAGAGCTTGATTTATGAGTCATTGTAACTATTATAAAGAGTGCAAGGGAAAATGGGAAATATGATATTGGAGATATTGGAGACATAGGTTAGACCAGTTTAATGTTGGGTTTCATATCCCATGGTAAGAAGGTTGAAAATTATTTCTAAATATGATGGAGGTTACCAGACAGTTTAGAACAGCATGATTACATATTCTGATTGATGTTTTTATAAAGACTTACTTTAGCTACTGTGTGAAGAATATGCTAAAGAAAGACACAAGAAGAAATTAATATGGTTTATTTAGGAAACAACAGGGGATAATTATGATGATGAAGATGATAATGGTGGTGATAAACATGATAGATTGCACTAGCTTCATTCAAATTATTCTTCATTATGCTCATTAAAACAGTCTTATTTAGTACAAAAATGTTTAGCGGTTTATAGAGTGGAAAAACATTTAAAACAAGCCCTTTTTAGTAGACAATTGTATATTTTTGTAAAATGTTTCCCAAAAATGCTAGCTTTGCTAGTTTCAGTGTTGAAACCCAAATCCATATGAATTAAATTGTTCATGCAAAAATTGTGGGAGAGTGAAAACTGGAAGCAGAAGGAACAAACTAGAATGAAAGAATACAACTGGCTAAGTGAGTCCCCAAGTCATCTAGGTATTCTGTGCTATCTGGAAAGGAAGATCACACAAGAAGGGTGCAGTTCCTGCTGAGATGATCTTGAAGGAGCTTCTGCAGTAAGCTTGCATCTAGAGTGTGCACTGTCATTTAAACATGAATATGAATTGTCAATGTTTTTTTTAATTTCTAATTTGGAAGAAAGATAAATTCTGATACAGACATATTATGATGTGAATCCCCACCTCCCTCCCCCCCCCCATCCCAAGATTTTGCTGGTGTTAAAGAAGGACACATTTGGATAAAGAGCTGAGCTGTTCCAGAGAAGAAAAACTGAAATGAAAAGGGACGAACCTGAAATTAAGGTACTGCTGTTCTATCTCAAAGAGAAATATAAAATCACTGTTAATGGTTAGGGAGTGCAGCAATTGTTAGAACATCCTATGTGGGCAACGAATTAGGAGTAAACAAAGGCTTCCTGTTCTGAAGGAAAGAAGAGGTTTTCAACAGAAATGTTATACTCACCTAAATGTGTCCGTTTTGCTTTTATTCATTCTTGTTTTAAGTTATCCGTAGTTGCTATATTTCTTTAATGGAAAGTGGGTTTAATATCATGGTGATATTCTACTAGTCACTGTGCCCTATAAAAAGTGAGAACAACTTTAGCTGTAAGAACGCTGTGTAGAGATGAAGAACGGGTGAACTGTAATTTAATATATTGGAAAGGACTCACCTATAATTTTATCCCTCATTTTGCTCATCTGTAAAATGCACAGATCTAACTAGAAGATCTTTCAGGAATTTTGTATTTCTCTTCTTCCTGAGATATCTGCAAAACTCTGGATTTTAACCCTATGTATATATTTACTTATGTAAACTGGCACAGCATAACCATCCTAGTTATCCATTTTGTTGAAAGGAGAAAAGCTGTGTAGGATCAAAAATAAGATTTATGGCAGATCCTTATAGTAAAAATGAAATAAAATGAAATTGAAAATGTAATACATCAGGAAACGAAAGTGTAGAGCAAGATGTACTGATGAGTGGAATTGGTTTGTTTTTTTTTTAATTTTAACAATTTATTAGGGGCTCATACAATTCTTATCACAGTTCATACATATACATACCTTATCTTTTTTAGCTGCATTCTTGTATTAAGTAACTTTTGGCAACCACACATTAATGAAGAAAAATTGGGAGGATTATATTCTGTGATATATTTGTTTGGAGAAAATTATATATCCCACACATTGCTACTTAATTATTTAATTGCTAGATATCACTCAAGATGAAAGAGAATAAACAAAGCAAATCCTTGTTGACTTTTCCTTGAGTGTGACTAACTTCCATCTCTCTCTAGTGTGGGTTTTTCAGTTAAGACATCGACAAAGGAAGTTGGCTAATCCATTGAAAATATCTGTGTACTGTAAATAAAAAAAGTCGCCTATCTTCTTGTTATGAACAGGAATTGTCTAAGGTGAAAAAACAGTTTGTCTTGAAACATTATATAATGCCTTTTCCATATGCTGTTTCCCCCTCCCTTTTCTACTTCTTCATTTCTCATTTTAATTTTCATGTAAGTGGGGAAATATTTTCTGGTTTTAAGGAACAGACAGATGTTTGATTATAGTGTTCATTTATATAATTAAACCTGAGGACTCTACCAATTGGCTCAAAATTAGAGGTTCCTTTAAATCCCCGTTGTTAAAAAGCCATATTTAAGACTATTGTATGTTTCTGCCATAGAAGAGCTGGTGAGTTCAACCGCTGCGCCACCAGAGCTCCGACAGAGTCACAATTAGCTGTGATTTCTTCTCAAAAAACTCACTGCCATTGAGTTGATTTAGACTCACAGGGACCAGATAGGACAGAATAGAACTGTTCCCCTGAAACTGTCCCCAGGTTTTCCAAGGTTGAAATGTTTATGAGAGCAGAAAACCTCGTCTTTATCGTGCAGAGTGGCCGCTGGGTTTCAATTGCTTACCTTGTACTTATCATCCCAATTGGTACTCCACTGTACCACTGGGGTTAGTAACCTGGGCCTGTATATATCCTTGTCACTGCTTAAAGTATCAGTGTTTGCTGAAACTAGTCTCAATTATGATGTGACTTATTCCATTTCTTCTTATATAAACTTTGGAAGATAGTCATTATGATACCATTTTACAGATAATAACTGATAACTGTCAGACACCGTTCTAAGTACTTTATATAAGTAACTAAACTGAAAAATTTTATACTACTGTGGAGTACTACTCTCTGCCATCAAGTTGATGCTGACTCATAACAACTCTATAGGTCAGGGAATCACTGCTCCTGTGAATTTTTGAAGATTGTAACTCTTTATGAGAGTAGAAAGCCCCATATTTCTCCCCTTGAGCAGCTAGAGTTTTCAAACTGCTAACCACCCAGTTAGCAACTCAACTTGTAATCTCCACACCATCACAGCTCCTCTAGTGTAAAGTAAACACCTTCATTATCCAATCTGTATGTACAGAATGGGAATGAGAGATTAGATAATTTTCAGGATGACATAGATAACACATGTCTGTGTTGACTCTAACGTCCAGGCTCCTAACTCAAAGATTGATGAAGCAAATGAATCTTAGCTATTGGATAATTTATCGAAGACCAGATTTGGATTTGAAAGAAAGTTCTCATTCCCACTGCCCAATCCTATTTATTTTCAGGTTATAAATCTTTAGGAGATCAGAAAATTTCTTTTTTTCTCTCCCAAACCAGCTGGTGTTCTCCAACTGCTGACCTTAAGTTAGCAGCCCAATGAGTAACCCACTGTACCCCCAGGTTTCTTGGAATGAAGGTTATTTATACCTTCAAAGCACATATTCTTGATATTACACTGTCATGTTCTCCTCTTAGGTTGTTTATCACACTTTGTATATAATACATTTTCACTAAGTATATTTTGTTGATTTTCTCATGTTCGATCTGCTACAAAATTGAGGGGGAAATGCTTTTATATCAATATGGTGCTTTTAAAAAATGTATTCGATCTGCAGCATATGACTTGGATCTGTTTCTAGACTTTCCTTCCTTGAACACACATGCCATTAGTGTTATATAAAAGGCAACTTTAAAAGCTATAATTAGCCTGAAATTTGCATTATATTATTCTCCATTTAGATTTGTTTTTATAAGACTTTAAAACTAATTTCTTATATAACAAAACCCCATTATTTTAGAAAAAATATAAATTATCCTTAAGATCTTGTATTTTTTGATATCAGTGATCATTTACATACATGTATGAAAGTGGTAGGAGCCATGGCAGGTTATGTGTTGGGTTTCCAACCACATGGTTAGTGGTTTGAAATGATGAGCCACTCAATGGAAGAAAGACAAAGCTTTCTCTTCCATTAAAAAGTTAGAATAGCAGAAACTCACAGGAACTCTTCTACTCTGTTCAATAAGGTAACTAGGCGTAGGAATGGCCTCAATGTCAGTGAGTTTGGTTTCTTGTTTTGTTGAGTTTTTTTGTTTGTTTATTTGTTTATATGAGTGAATCAATATAAATCAATTATCCTTTTCATACACATACCTTTTTCATAATCTCCTTGAATTTGGTAAAGACGTATGTAGTTACTCCACACCCTTTAATACAAATGTGTATATGCGAGGAAAATTCAAGAGGACAAGCAAGTAAAAAGCTTGGTTTGCCAAATGGTTATCACACATCGTAGCTGTAACACATTCATAATGAGGTGCAGCAGGTTTGTGTGTGGTGGTGAAGACAATAAGAGTACAGGAACAAAGATGTCACTGGTACTGTCTTGGGATTTGGTCACAGATTATTTTGTTACATTTCATGTGCCTAGGAAACAAAACTGAATACTATAGATTATCAAAAGTAAATCTAATATAACATCAATGATTATCTCAAAATTCAAAATATTCAGAGTCTCAGATAGTATAAGATACTAATTATTTTTTAACATCACTAGATGTGCTGGTAGTTCATGCAGAGATGGTTTTGCTTTGAAAAAAGAACTTATTGGAGGATGAGTGGGTTGGAAAGGGGGAACTGATTACAAGGATCCACATGTGACCTCTTCCCTGGGAGAGGGACAGCAGAGAAGGGGGGAAGGGAGACTCCGGATAGGGCAAGATATGACAAAATAACGATGTATAAATTACCAAGGGCACATGAGGGAGGGGGGAAAGGGGAGGGAGGGAAAAAAAAAAGAGGACCTGATGCAAGGGGCTTAAGTGGAGAGCAAATGCCTTGAGAATGATTGGGGCAGGGAATGTATGGATATGCTTTATACAATTGATGTATGTATATGTATGGATTGTGATAAGAGTTGTATGAGTCCCTAATAAAATGTAAAAAGAAAAGAGGAGAAAAAAATGATTAGGGCAAAGACTGTACATATGTGCTTGATACAACTGATGTATGTATATGTATGAACTGTGATAAGAATTGTATGAGCCCCAATAAATTGTTACAAAAAAACAATAAAAAAACTTATTGTTTTCATAAGGGATCTGAGAATTAACAAAGCAGTCCTGATGCAGCACTTAAAATTTGAATAAACCAGGGGCAGGGAAAAAAGGAAGATGAGGAGCTGATTCCAGGAACCCAAGTGGTAGGACGAATTTTGAGAACGATGAGGGCATTGTATGTATAAGTGTGCTTTACATAGTTGATGTATGTATGGATTGTGATAAGAGTTGTATGAGCCCCAATTAAATGATTTTTTTAAAATGTAAAACATTTACTAAATCTTGCATATTTATATATTGTATCTAAACAGATATTCATGCTGCATTATAATGTAATAAAAAATCTTTCTCTGTCTAAAAATATTTGAATAAACTCAAATCAAATACTACTGGAATGAATTGTCCAGAAAGGTTCTAAGTGGATAAATATAAGTGAGCATAAATTTAATACTGTGGTGCTTTAAAATCATCCAACTAGGTAAAATGTGAGCAAAAATGTTTGGTAATGTATCATGAAATATCCTTATGTGACAACTGTATAAACAACTTATTATAGTTCAGAGGATTAATATAGTGAAAATAGCAAAAGCTAAAACTAGTTATCACATCTGAAATTAATGTCAGCTAGAATGAAATCAAAGATGATTTGAGATTTAATTGCATCACTAATGAAGAAGCAACTGATGATGATTAATCTGAATATAACTTTTATTCATTAGTGACTGTGAATGAAAACCACAAAGCTGTAAGATTTTTTTCAATTAAGAGAAAAATATTGTGACCATGAATGAATGTAGGTATAGTAACCAGCCACCTAGTCCAAATGGCACAGTGGTCAATCACTTGGATTACAAGTTGGTGATTCAAACCTACCAACTGCACCACGGGAGAAATATGTGCCAGGCTGCATCCTTAAACATTGACAGCATTGTAAAACACTGAATGCAATTCTATTCTATTCTAAAGACTCGTAGTGAGTGGTGGTTGACTGGACAGTGGCGCTTTTGTGGGTTACCACAATACCTACTCTACCCAAATACTTTGAGCTAGATTATTACTTTTAAAAAAAGTACTCCACATGATTTCTTTTACCTGAACTACCAGAGTTAAGGGTATGAATTCTGGAGTCTGCAAGACTTGGAGTCAATCTTGATTTATGAACTCATTCTCCTCCCTGTACTGCCAACTCGTGAGTCTTTGGAAATCTTTCACCACCCATTCCTTCTCATTTGCAGCATTATTTTCCATATATACATGCTCAATTATTTTGTATCTATAAATCAAATAAATGGGCAAATAAATCCCTTCAGTTGTATCTTAGCCCATTCCCTGCTAATGGTTGGTCCTAAAAATGCTATGGGGCCTGCTCTCCAGACTTCTTTCTTCGGAATTAGGCATTTCCTTCACTGGTCAGAGGCTTGGCATGTGTATATATTATTTTTATTATTATTATCATCATTATTTTATCTAGCTTATTACCATTTTTGCAATCCCAACTCATTTAAAAATCTAGTGCTAGATAGAAATGTTTCCAAAAGTATACTCTAAGAACTATACACATAAAAAGTCACATACAATAGTTCTTTAAAATTTGGGTTTTGGACCCCATGTTAAGCTTTTCCCAAATAAATTGCTCTTAATTTTAGCAAAGCTAAGGCAAATGGAAGAAATGATGACATTAAGGGGTAAAACGGACAATATCAGAGAGTAGCTCGAGAAGACAAATTCAAATATTACAATGAAATGTACTAAGACCTAGAGTTAGAACAATAAAAAGGAAGAACGCTTTAAACATATAAACTGAAAGAACTCAAGAAAAATATTTATGCCTTGTTGCATTTTTGAAAGATTCTATGATTAAAATATTGAATGATTCAGAAAGCATCCAAAAAAGTCTGAAAGAATACAGTCAGTGAATCTAAAAGAAAAGGTCGTCATCCCAACTTTCAGTAGGTAGCATATGGGCTAAAGGAATAAGTTCAAGCTCCAGGAATTGATGGAATACCATTTGAAATCCTTCAATCAGCTGATGAAACAATAGGAGCAATTGCTCATTTATGACAGAAATTTTGGAAGATAGCTACTTGACCAATTGACCAGAAGAGCTGCATATTTGTATCAAGTCCAATAAATGCAACTTTACAGAATGCTCGAATTATAGTACAATATAATTGATATCACATTCAAGAAAATTTTTTTAAGATCAACCAACAATGGTTGCAGCAGGACATCTACAGGGAGCTCTCAGAGTTTAAGTCCAGATTCAGAAGAGAAGGTGGAACAAGCAATAGGATTGCTGATGTCAGATGGATCTTGGCTAAAATCCGAGAGTACCAGAAAGATGTTTATTTGTATTCTATGGACTATGCCAAGGAACTTGGTTGTGTGAATCCTAATAAACTATGGCTAACCTGGAGAATAATGGGCATGCCAGAAATTTTCATTTGTGCCTGCAGATCTTGTACATGGAACAAGAGGCAGTTTTTTGAACAGAACAAGGGATGACTACCTGGTTTAAAATCAGGAAAGATGTGTGTCAAGGTTTTATCTGCTCACCATACTTATTCAATCTGTATGCTGAGAAAATAATCAGAGAAACAGGATTGTATGAAGGAGAATGTGGCAACAGGATTGGAGGAAGGTTTATTAACAACCTGCAGATGACACTCCCTTGTTGGCTTAAAGTGAGGAAATGAGGCAATTTCTGATGAATATCAAGAATGGCTGCCTTAAGTATGGATTAAAACCCACAGTAAAGAACACCCAAATCCTCACAACTGGACTAATAGGAAATACCTTGATAACTGGAGAAAAGATTGAAGTTGTCAAGGCTTTTGACGTTTTCAAGCCACAATGAATGCTCATGGAAACAGCAGTCAAGAGTTCCCTTGGGTAAACCTGCTGCACAGATCGCTTTAGTTTCGATCATTGAAAAACAAGGATGCTGTTTTGAAGAATAAGGTATGCCTGACCCAAGCTATGGTATTGTCAATCGCCTCATATGCAAGTGAAAGTTGAACATTGAATAAATAAGACTGAAGACAAATAGATGCATTTAAATTTTGGTGCTGGAGAAGAATATTGAAAGTACCATGGACTACGAAAAAAAAAAACCCAAAAAACAAAGACACCTCTCTAGGAGGAAGTATGGTCAAGAGTGTTCCTTACATACTTTGTACATTATTTCAGGAGAGGCCAGACCCAAAAAAGGACACCATGCTTGGTAAAATAACAGGGTAGGGATAAAAATGAAAGTCCTCAAGAACTGCGACAACAGGCTCAAGCTTAGCAATAATTGTGAAGATAGTGTAGGACCAAGTAATGTTTCATTCTGTTGTTCATAGGATCACTATGAGTTGGAACCAACTTGATGATGCCAGTGGTAATTACATAATTTCATGCCAACCTGAAGATTTATGAAAGTGTAGGGGTAGTATGCAATTGTATAAAATACTATGGAAAAGCTGTCGGAATGTACTAACATGACAGCTTTATACCTTTAGGGAGACCCCTTTGTTTTCCAAAAAAAGTATTTGGAAATACTTTGTCTTCCTTAAAAATATCAACCCTGCGATAAATGACTATGTAATTTACTTCTGATATTAAATACTCCTTTTACCATTGACTGTATATAGATGGCAGATATGATGGACATAAAATATTGGAAATCCATCATTTATTAACAATTTAAATATTTTATTTATTAAAATGACAACATATGAAAGTTACAAAATTTCATGTCAACTTGAAGATTTATAAAATGTAGGAGTAGTACTCAACCAATCAATCAGATGACAGCCTAATGGTGCCTTCTTGTGGATGTGGCCTTCTCGTAAGGAGGGCCGTGGGAACTTCCACTACTCTCTCTGCCTTCAACTTCTTGCTGACTGATCCTGATGGCTGTTAGAGCTTAGTGATGCATCCCCTGCCATTGGCTCCACCTGACTTTGCACCCCCAATCTGTGATATTCCTTCTTGTGACTGAGTATGGAGAGGGATTTAGGGACTAGTACAGGACCTATAGACTTCAGTTGGACTGGGCTGGGATATTTTCTTAATGTATAATTACTTCTTAATATAAAGCTCATCCTTACACATATATGAGAGTCACTGGATTTGGTTCTCTTGCCAACCTGGCCTAACATCCAAGGGTTGTCTTCTAAGGTGCCTCTGAGTGGGTTTGAAACAAACTTTTTGTGCAAGTATCAGTGCTTAAGCATTTGCACCACCCAAGGGTCTTCTAAAAAGTTAGGTTAAGCATGACATTAATGCAAGGGTTGACACATGAAATGTGGAAAAATGAATTTATACATAGCCTTTACAGAGTACACAAAAATTGACTCAAATAGACAACAAGCTTATATACAATGTTAAAAATCTCTATGGCTTACAGGAAGGAAACAAACAAACAAACCAAAAACCAAGCAGAAAATATGTACATCCAAGGTGCAGAGATGATGTTTTAGGTAAAGAACCAAAGTCATGTTTCTTGGAACAAAAAATGAGAAAGTGGATTTATCCCCCATAAATAAAAATAATTCTTAAAATTTAACATTATGAATGCAAATAGCCCATGGATACCCATAGAATATGTTCACTAGGTAACAAATATGGGAAGATCTCCTTGGAAATACCAAAGAGGTCCCAACCAAACAGAAGTCCAATACTCCATGGAAGCCAGAAAAAATGACTTAAAATATAAATACAAAAATTTTATGAAAGTTGGAGATCAGCAAAGTCTTCTAGATGTCATTGACTTCCCTTAGCATTGACCTTGGCCTGAGTCACTTTTATGCACCCTCCACTCCTGCAAAAGCTGATCCTTGGCTGCCCCAGGTTCAAACCACCTAGTCAAGCTTCTTGCTACTTTGGCACTCAGAGGCCCTGTGTGCATAGCAGACCTCGTAGGAAGCTTGGTGCGGACACCGTTACCACTCAAGGAACACTTACCCCACAGTTTCCCTTTTCTTTCTCCTTTCTTACATGTCTCTACCCTCATGTGCTATCCCCTCCCCATCTTCCCTAATGACAGATGTGTTCACACTCAAAGACTAGTAAAAGATATGTAATTTCCACCTAAACTCTGCCTTTAGTTTTCACTTTATTTTAACTGGGAGGGTGAGGGGCTGGTGTTGGTATTTTTGTTTCATTTTACTATCCATTGTTCCCTCTTACTTCCTCTTCCTATGGGGTCCTCCTCATCCCCACCCCCACACTGTGGGTACATACACATGCCAGGAAGACACAGGTATGCCCACAGATACAGACATACCCATCAAAAACAAATTTTTGAGTTTTTTAACGAGGTACTTATTATTTTCATTTGAGGGCAGAGCTCTACTCCTGTTTACACGGCCATAGCAACAGAACTCCAGATTTACTAACACAGTAGTGTTTCTTCTTTGTCTATCCAGAAGTCAGATATGTCCATGCAGTTTACTGGTTAATTTCTGGAAAGAATATGGGAAATTAAAGTTTGGATTACTTTCTTTGGTTGTTGTTTATGCTTATTCCAATTTGAAATGGAGAAAATGAATACAATTAATGTATATTTTGAGCTCAGGTGGCAAAATCGCTATTTAGAGTTTTCAGAGATGATATTGAGTGAAAATGGGGACAGAAATTCAAAATGGCTGACAGAAAGCCTGGCTCTGGCTTGATGCTCTCAGAGGCCTAATCCCATATTTTTTATTAATAGAATAGATTGAACTTTACTGTTCTGAGAACTGAGCTTAGGATCTGATTCTACTTTTTTATACTGATTTCTTCTGCTTATTACTGGTGACAGAAATGATTATTGGGAAGTATGAAAATAGAGAACTTGAAAGCCAACTTGCCTTGAGCCACTAAAAATGGATATTTAAATGAGTTTAGGACACACCTGCAAAAAGGCTCTGGAGGGATAAGCCCCACCCAGTGCTTTAGAGTACTCAGGACATTTACGTTCTAAAAGACCTGCCTAGAGGATTGTTGACAGACTGAAGAAAAAATGAACTCTTCGGATTTTTGAAATTTGAACTAGTGATTCTTGTCAGAAGCTAGAAAAAATCTGGAACCATGAAGAAAACTCCTCTATAGGACTGAAAGTTAAAGGGAGCTTTGGCAGCCTGAAATGCTTGCTAGGTGACTACCTGGACCTACTTGTTGGGTGGAAGTGTGAAAAAAAGCAGCAATGGAGAGACGGGATGTGTCCGATTACTGACACACATGGACCTGGTTTACAGAAACCAGAGGAGAAGACAAGAACGGGCTAACTGGTCTGAAGTTCATGGGGGCTAGAGTTGTTGAGAATTTGTTGTGATAGGGCCATGGTCTAAATGCAAGGCAGGCAATGGGCACCCTGGTAAGGCTAAGTGAGGCAGCCCACATTAATTTGACCGGAAACCTACCAGATGAAGAGAAGATTTTTGAGCCCATGGACTGGTTCATATTGTTTGTGATTTTATGGATGGCCTGTCTTGATTTGGCTTCGCTTGTGGATGCAAACTTCACAGGTTTCCAACTGGAATGAAGATTCTTCACATCAAAGAATATTGTCTCCTCAGAGCACTGGGTTGATGAAAATGGGCAGTATAGAAATTGGATAACCAAAATGGGGCAGGCAAAGGCATGAAATGGTTGGCTTACAAACTCTCAAAGGAGTTAGAGTTTATTCATAGGATTAAGGTATAGGTGTTGCTTTACTACAATTGTTAGGAATAGAATATTGTTCTGTTGTTCATTTACAGAATATTATTTTTAAATGAAGGTGGCACATTTTTAGCTATGTGTATTTTAGTTTTATCCTGTTAGGTACAGATATGATTTTAATATTGTTTGAAAATTATATATAGCTAAAGAGTTGTGTGAAAGTGTCAAGTTGACAATGGGTGGTCTGTGTAAGTTACATAATCTGCTGTAAATTTCAGACTTATGAGTGAAGGGACGGGATTTACTTGTCAATCAGGTCATAGCTTGATAACCTCACTTGGAGGTCTACGAAGATATGTAGCTCACTGGAGGCGGGACACTCACTTGTTACCTGAGACACTCTCTACTTACAAGACCCATAGAGCTATGCTGATGGGAGCAAGAGCCTTGGACCTAGAGGAGCCATGTGGAGACCCCCACATCAGCTCTGAGATGCTCACAACACCACTGGATCCACCCACTGGCCTGTGATCTTCCTGCATTTGTCATTACTACATGTTTTCCTTGAGTCATAAGAGAACTGTATATATTGGTAAAGGGTATATGGGTTAATATCAGACTTAGGGACTTGATCTGCACTGGGCTGATGTGTTTTATCAATATTCAATTACTCTTGTATATAAAGCTCTTTCTCATATGCATATGAGTGTCTATGAATTTGTTTCTCTAGTCTACCTGAACTAACATAACACCTGAGCAACACAACTGGTTTCCCCCTTTCTTTTTGCATATTAAAACTTTTTTCATAAGAAAAGGGTTTAGATGCCTTCAAGCAACATAGGCATTGCTCATGAGAACAATGGGAGGAACTGAAAAACTAGAAACCCTACACCAAAAGGAACATCAGCAGACAAATAATAAAATAACAGCACAATAAAAGACCTGAGTAATTAAATGGACTAAAGGAAAATTGAATCCGTGAGCTGAAAGAAAATTCCTCTTTCTATAACTGATGAAACACTCGACAAAAGAAAAACAAAATAATAAATCTCATAGGAGCAATAAGAAACAAAAAGTAAATCCACAGAGTAAATAATATGAGAAATCATGGAGGAATATTCCTCCAGCATTACAAAGAAGAAGAAAATTACTACTCAAGAATCTGAGAGATTTTCAAATAGGATAGATTCCTAAATAAATGTCATGACATGTCATATTCAAACTCTCATATCAATGAACAGGAATGAAACGTGAGTTCAGTTAGGAAAACAAGAATGGTCAGATCTAAAGGAAGAATGATACAGATAAGCTTGCACTTCTTAGGAGAAATTATTCAGGCAAGGAAACAATGGAATAACATATATCAAATTCTGAGAGATAAAAGCAAAATAATTCCTCAAATATTAAAAAAATTACAAACAAGGAAAAAGTGAAGGAATTGAAAAGGAATAATATTACAAAAATATTAGCAAGATCATTATGGATAGACAGAAAATCAACACCAGCAGGAGGAAAAATTGAAAGCAATGTACAGGATAAAACTAGTCAGGAATCAATACAGTGAGAGCAGTACTTAAAACCACATAGAATTAGAGAAAGAACAAAGAGATCAGTAAAATTACAAGATAAAATAAAACAACAAAAACAGTAACAAAAAACAAACACAGAGCAAAATGAGCGCAACAACCCAGAATATATCAATGACAACACTGAATGTCAACAGATAAAGTGCTCAAATCAACAGATAATGAATAGCAGACAGAATTAGAAAAAAAGAACCATCTAGAGCTGCCTACTAAAGACACAAATTCAAAACAAAAATTGACTAAAAATCAAAGGATCGAGAAACATTTAGGAAGCCAATGTAAATCACAAAAAATTAAGAGTTACAATATTTCTTTCTTATAAATTAGACTTCAAGAAAAAATAATGCAAAACAAGAATGGACACTATATAATGATTAATGGAATAATAGAACAAGAATACATAACAATATTGAAAAATATGACACCAATGAAAGGCCCTCACAGTACATCAATCAAACCTTCATAGAAGTGAAGGGAGAAATAAGCAGCTCAACAATTATAGTATGAAATTTGAACATTTTAGTACCAAAGAAAGACAAATCATTAGGTAAGAAACTCAAAAAGGAACAAAAAATCTAAACAACACATTCAAAAAGTTTGATCCCCGTGACATACACAGAGCAATGCACCCAAGACAGCATAGTGCACAATCTCCAGTTGTGATAGACCAGGTTAACTAAAGAACCAAGTTCAGATAAACTCGTAAGAGAGAGATTTATATCAAAGAGCAATTACATATTAAGAAAACATCCCAATGCAATCCAGATCAATTCTATAAATCCAAGATTAGCCCATAAATCCAATGCTAGTCCAAAAATCTTTCTTCAGACTCACACAGTCACATGCAATGATGCAAAGTGCAGGAAGATCGTTAGCCAGTGGGTGCACATTCTTGCAGATTCGATGGCTGTGGAAGCATTTCAGCACTTGCATGGGTCTCCACGTGGTTCCTCCACCTCTCTGAGTGTGACTCTTCAGAAGCAAGGTGAAGTAGAGAGAGAGAGGCTTTCGTAGGGCTCAGCAAGTCTCCACATGGCTTGTCAAGAGGAATATGAAGGCAGAGAGAGAGAGAGAGAGAGAGAGAGAGAGAGAGAGAGAGAGAGAGAGAGAGAGAGATAGGAAGTTCCTGGAATCTTCATGAGAAGGCTATGCCAACAAGGAGGAATCATCAGGCTGTAACCTGACTGACAGTCTAGACTTCAGCCCTTTGCTCTTAATTCCCTCAAGTTGACATGAGATGATGTAACTACTACACCATTGTACATGGTAATACTCTAAAATAGATCACATATTAGGCCACAAAACAAGCATTAATGATTTTTTAAGAAATGAAATCCCACAATCCATTTTCTCAGATCACAGCTCTATGTGGCACCTAATAGCATACCATTTAAAAATGACTTGGTAATAGATAAAATTCAAAATTTTCTTGAAAAAAAACCCAAGAATACAATATACCATAACTTTTGTTAAACAGCAAAAATTGTACCAGAGGAAAAATTATAGTAATCCATGCTCACATATGAAAACAGGAGAAATAAAAAATTATCACCTTCTAACACACTTCCAACAACTAGAAAAAGAGTAGCATAGCAACATACACACTCTTACAGCATAAGAAAAGAAATGATTGAAAACAGAAAATAAATAAATGAATTAGAAATCAGACAACCAGTGGGAAAAATCAACAAGACAAGAAATAGGGTTTTTGAAAGGATAAACAAATTTGATGAACTGATGGCATACTTCACAAAGGAAAAGAAAGAGAAGATGTAAATATTTAGAAATAGAGATGAAAAGGGTGACATCACAGTGGATCCAAATGAAATGAAAAGAATAATGACATACTACTACAAAAAACTGTACACAAAAAAGTTTGGTAACAAAAAATAATTTTAATATAGGAATACATCATTCAACCAAAAAATAGACATTTAGAAAACCTAAAAAGACCCATAAAAAATGGAAAGTAGCACAAGGAAACTTCCAACCAAGAAAAGTCCAGGACCAGATGGATCACAGAGCAATTGCACCGAGTATTAAATGAAGAACTGTCACCAATTTTTCCAGGAAAAGATTCCACTAAGAGAGAAAACTAGAGACCAATATCATTTATGAACATAGACAAAAAAATTCTCAACAAAATTATGACCAATATAGAATCCACCAACAGATCAAAATATCAAAATAAATAACTCATCATAAGAAAATTGAATTTGTACAAGGGACATAAAAATAGTTCCATTTAGGGGGAAAAATCAATGTAATTCACTACATAAACAAGACAAATAATAAGAACAACATGATCATATCAATAGATGAAAAACACCATTTGGTAATTTCCAACACTGCTTTATGATAAAACATTCAACATAATAGATAAGGATGGAAAATTCTTCAACATATTAAAGAACATAAATAAAAAACCAAAGGTCAACGTCAGGCCCAACAGGGAAAAACTGAAAACACTTCTGATACAAATTGGAGCCAAACAAAGATGTCCACTATTGCTACTCTTATTCAACATCCTATGGGAAGTCATTACCAGAACCATTAGACAGCAAAAATATTAAAGGAAAATAAATGGGCAAAGAAGAAGTGAAGCTCACTATTTGAAGATGATATTATATGTGTGGAACATACCAAGGACTCCACAAAAAGATTGTTAGAAAAAAGAAAGAAAGAAAAGAAAATGATTAGGGCAAAAAATGTACAGAGGTGCTTTATACAGTTGATGTATGTATATGTATGGACTGTGATAAGAGTTGTATGAGCCCCTAATAAAACATTTAAAACAAAAAAAAAAGATGGTTAGAAACTATTGGGATTTGGTAAAGTAGCAGGATACAAGATTAACAAACAGAAATCATATTTACAATGGCCACACACAAAAAATAAAAGACGTATGAATATAGCTAACCAAAGAAACTAAAGATCTGTACAAAGAAAACAGCAAAATACTAGTACAAGAAACAAAAAGCAAACTAAACATATGGAAGTCTGCCCCATGTTCACGGATAGTAAAGTTATGAAATGTCAGAAAAGCCCAAGGCAATATATAAATACAACGAAACATTGCTATAAATCCTAACTTGACATGAAGAACACAGCTTTCCCCCAGATCCTGGATGCTTCCTCCCCGAAACTACCATGATCCGAATTCTACCTAGCAGGACTGGATAGGGGAGAGGCTGTACACTGGTGCATATGGGGGCTGGAGGCACAGGGAATCCAGGGTGGATGATACCTTCAGGACCAAGGGTGTGAGGGGCGATGCTGGGAGAGTGGAGGGTGAGTGGGTTGGAAAGGGGGAACTGATTACAAGGATCCACATGTGACCTCGTCCCTGGGAGATGAACAGCAGAGAATGGGGGGGAAGGGAGACTCCGGATAGGGCAAGATATGACAAAATAACAATGTATAAATTACCAAGGGCACATGAGGGAGGGGGGAGCGTGGAGGGAGGGGGAAAAAAAAGAGGACCTGATGCAAAGGGCTTAAGTGGAGAGCAAATGCTTTGAGAATGATTGGGGCAGGGAATGTGCGAATGTGCTTTATACAATTGATGTATGTATATGTATGGATTGTGATAAGAGTTGTATGAGCCCCTAATAAAATGTAAAAAAAAGAAAAGGAAAAAAAAGAAAATTAAAAAAAATAGTGGAAGCACTAATTTTTGACTTCATATGGAGTGGGAATAGACTTGAGATAAGCAAACAACTACTTAAAGAGATTTTTTTTTAAAGTAGGAGGCCTCACTTGAACCTCAAAATTTACTAGAATGCCCCAGTAGCCTGGAACGGGAAAATTATGGGTACATAGACCAGTGGAACAGGATAGTAAATGCATCCACGTGCAGGCAACTGATTACTTGCTCAGCATATAGACTGAATAAGTATAGTGAGAGAATACAAACCGACACACACCTTTTCTAATTTTAACCATGCAATAATTCCTTGTTCTCTTCACACAATTTCCTCTTGGTCAGTTACACTTTCTGCATGAACACCATGAAGTGCTCTGGGAATTCAATTCTTCTCAAGTTATTCACGCTTTGTTATGATCCACACAGTTTGAATGCCTTGGCATAATAAATAAAATGCAATAAACCTTTCTTATATTTTCTGCTTTCAGCCAAGGATTGCTAAAACAAACAAACAAAAACTGAATAAATCTGTCTTGGAAGAAGTACACTGAGAATGCTGTTTAGAAACAAAAATGGCACAACTTTCACGTATTTTAAACATGTCAAGAGAGATCTGTCCATGGAGAAGGACTTGGTAGAGAAGCAACAGAAATTAGGAAGATCCTCGACAAGATGGACGGATATAATGGCTGCAACAATGAGCTCAAACATTAAAATAATTGTGAGGATGGCACAGGATCTGGTGGTGTTCCATCCTGTTATACATGGGGTTGCTATGAGTCACAACCAGTTCTGTGGCACCTCACAGCAACAGGCAACTGATTTTTTTTTACAAAAGTCCTAAACCATTAAATGGAAAGAGACAGCCTCTTCAACAAATGGTGTTGGCAAAATGAATCTCCATTTGCTGGTTACTGAAACAGGACCCATAACTTGCTCCAGTCACAGAAACGAACTCAAGAACGATTAGTGAGTGACCTAACTGAAAATCTCAGAACTTTAAAAATAATTAATGATACATTTGCGACAAATTTATGGGAACATTGCATTGGATACACATACTAAAAAATATAATAAAGAAAGCACACTCAGTAGAAGACAAAACAGATCACTAAGACCTACTAAAATTAAGACACGTATGAGCATCAAAAGACTTCATTCAAACAGTAAAAAGAGAATCCACAGACTGGAAACAATTTTAGCAGTGGCATAATGGACAAGGAAGGGAGTAATAACTACACTCCATAAAATTCCGCAACAGCTCAAGAAGAAAAAAATCAAATAATAAGCTTAAGTATATTGCGACTATCCCAGTTATGAATTTGGAAGTCATTGGACATTGGTGCAAATCTCTTGCTTTGACGGTTCCCCAATAACTGGCAGCTCAAGACAGTCATATATTGGCTATTTTCATACTCTGCTTTTTTTATGACATGTCATAGTTTAGCCAGCATAGTTCTGCCTTTGTCAATACACATTATCGAAAGTTTTGCCCTATCTCCAACCCTTATTGTTTGCATAAATATTGTCTAATAACTTACGTTTTTATTCTGTACAAGTCAACAAGCCATTTTATGAAACTATACTATTCATATTTACCTTCTTTATTGAAACGGTATTTTAAAATCTATACCATTGACCACATCAATGCTGCTATCAATATAATTACCCCATGAACTGTGGTGATGATTAATAACGGTCCCTAAAAAAACGATAATTATATCTCTAAAGCACACCAGGGGCATGAATGGATTTTGAGCTTGCACTTAATCATAAGCCCTAATCTAAGAACAATTAGTTCTTATGATGTCACTTTACTTACAACTTACCCTCATGAAGAGATCACTGAAGATATGAGTCCTATGGAAAAGTGTAGTGAGATCATCAATTGGTGCCAGGCCATCAGAAAGAATAGCACCTGAAGTTGTGAAGGCTTGTCTTCAAACCATTAGCCAACTAAGTTATGTGTCAGCTAAATTCACACAGAAGAATCACACCATCCTCTCTGATGCAAGGGTTATAAATAGTAAAATCCAAGACAGGAAGAGAGAACAGTTCCACAGCTAAAATTCTGTGTACCCACTTTACAATAGGCTATGGGTGACAGTGGACACTTAAAAGTCTATTGGCAAGGTCCCCATATGGAAAATGCATTCAGTGAATGCCCTCTGACCATTGACATATTCCACGGATGTGAACAGCCTTGCTATCACGTAAAACCGAGTGCATTGGAAGTTGTCTAATGTAGACCTGGTTAGGTTTAAATGTAACACCTTATAATCTGTTCTGCCTCTTGACCCATTTTATATTTGCTCTACTTTATTCTTTTCTGCTTTCTTTTCTATTAAGGCTTTGCTTTGTTTTGTTATTGTTGTCCATTTTGGAGGGGTTGTATTTGTGTGTTTATCTTTGTATGAAATCCAGGATAGGTAAATATACAGAGACAGGTCATGTGATTTGTTTCTTACGGTGATATCAGAGGAGGTGGGGGAAATAAGGAGCTAATAATCATGTGTACGGGAAATTAGAAAATGTTCTAAAACATGATGGTGATTGCCCAAATCTTTTTCATAAATTTAAACATTTAATTGCATGATATGTGAATTATATGTTAGTAAGCCTGTTAAAACTAAAAAAGAAAATATCATAACATAAAAGGAATACAAATAATCCTTTTAAATTGGGGAAAATATTTTAACAGAAATATTCAGATTGTAGATAATGATTCCAAGGGTTGGAGGAGTCAATTAAGATAAAACGTCAAACTGAAATGAACAAGATAGTATTTACTAACTATAATCAGATTTAAAAGATAGAGAAAGAAAAAACTACTAACTTCTCCGATATTTGATATTCCCATGAACTGTGACTAGATGAGAGTCAGATGACATATAGTGCAGACAGGAGGGTCATTTCACTGATGAAGGCACACAAAGACAAGAACTCTGGTGGTATAGTGTAGTCTGGGGAGAAAAGGAGCAGAAAGGGCTAAGAAGGGGAAGGTGCTAAGTAATGCATATGAACTGTACAAAGTATCTTCAGGATTCCCAATAAAGGGTCTTGATAGAGCTGCCTGAATAGTACCTCCATTCAGAATCCCAGTAAGGAGCCGCGGTGGCACTGTGGGTTGGGCCTTGAGCTCCTGTTGTTAAAGTTGACTGTCAAAAGTCACCAGCCACTGCATGGGAGAAAGAGGAGACTGTTTGCTCTTGCCAAGATTTGCAGGCTGGGAAACACTACACACGGTCAATATGAGTTGTAATTGACTTGAGGGCAGTGGATTTTAATACGGAAATAAGGCACTCGCTAAAAGGAGAATCCGTGAGTCTGAAATGCACACATATGGAAGAGCAAGACTTTTTCATGCCAACAAATATTTTTGAGCCCTGTTTTGCAATGCAGCTAAGTTACGTGGAAACTTTAAGATCTTTGTGAATTTAGCTAGTGACATTTGCCAGGCAGGACAAGAACAATTCTCATCTCGAGGCTTAGTATTCCCCACTACTGAAACAAAAAGCTTTTTGAGTATTCTCCCCAGTACTCCATGTATCATGAGTTTTTCTTGTTGACTAGTAAAAGCCGGCACTGATCTTGACCTTGTGTGAGTGATGGACACCATTACTTCTAACAGCCTAGGTTAGGCCTTTACTTAGCTCTTGAGTAGTTTATTCAAGCACAGAAGCTGATCAGTACTTTGCTGAATATGGAGAGGGACCTTTCTTTCTATGGTTCTCTGGAGGTTTCTTTGTATGCAACGCTCTTTTCTCCAATACTCCGCTCTGTAAAGAGCTGCTCTCTTGATCTCCCTAGACTCTCAGCTCTGTTTCTTCAAATTATGATTTCTTCACATGTACTCTCTTGCCTCACTCCTCCAGATCACTCTCAAAGCAGTAAACCAGGGAATTTGTTGCCCTCTCTTAATCTCTGCCCCACCCCCATGTCTCCGGATTTGTTATCCTCTATTGCCTGATGTCCAGTTTCTCCAAAACTGTTGCTTCACATATTGTTTTTATTTCAAATGACAAGGTATATTGAAGCTGTGGTATTCCATGTTGTTTTTAAATGAAAGTCACCATTCTTTAGGTTCATTTTAAAAAATAACTTACTGATTAAAGTGAGAAAGACAAGACTTACTACTCTGTAAATAGTCACAGTCGTAGAAACCCACAAGGGCATTTCTATCCTGTCCTACAGGGTTTCTATGAGTCAGAAGTGACTTGATGGCAGGTACTTTGGTTTCTGAGTCTGATTGAGCTAAATTTTTATATCATTAGTAGTTTTTCTTTAAAGACTATATTAATGATCATTAAGTCAACACATTTACCTCCATATATATGTTTGAAATTATAAATCAGGTTAAAATATAAATCATAAATTCTATGTTCTTATTATTCCACTTAAGATATTAAATTTCATATATTGAGGTTTGATATCTGTAAATTATGCTGCCTTTCTGAATTTTCAATCAAATAATGTGACTTGATATTTTCTACTTTGGGGCTTGTTAGAAGTTCTTTTTGCTACTTAACATGAAGTTGTCTTACTAGAATTTAATGAATCCTTACATTAAATATAAACTTTCATTTCTGTTAACATATTAAAGCCCAAGTTTACTCTTTAGAGTATCTATATGCATTTATCATTCAGCAGTGTATCATCAGAACCCCTATACAGATTGCCATTAAAAAAGTGTCTGAACTTCGTCTTGGAAGTTTGTTGGTTGCTTCCCTTCATCTCACATAAACAGTACCTTCAACCACTTAAGTCAGGTTATTTGTGCATGATTATGTCACTTCAAGTTCTACTGAGGTGCCCAGAACTGTGTAAAATAGACATCATATAAAACCACGGAGGCAGTAGTGTTCAAAGAACAATAATGCAAGCAGATTTGAAATCATTTAAAACAATGTACCCTTTGGCTTTCCCTTTCTGCAAGGAAATAATCTCTGTTGTTACAAAGATTCTGTGCTTATTGCTTCTTCTGTGGTTACAACATTGCTTCTATGAGGCCTGGTACACTTTCCATAAATAGTGTGCATCCTTTTGACACTGTAAAACCGGAAACTTTTCTGTCCCTTCATAAAAACTCACTTGAATTACAATGTGCTTTTGCGGGCATGGATTCTTTCAGTGTTGCAGAGCAAGAACCAAGGTATATCCCACTCTAGAAACTCGAGAAAGTCATTTCCAACTCATAATAACCTTATGCACAACAGAAGGAAACACTGCCCAGTCTGGCACCGTCCTCACAATTATTGTTTTTCATTGTTGCAACCATCGGGTCAATTCATCCCCGTCATGGTCTTCTCCTCTTTTGCCGGCCTTCTACTTCCTGAAGCATGATGTCCTGGTCCAGGGACTGGATTCTCCTGAGAACTTGTCCAAAGTATGTGAGACGAGTTCTTGCCATTCTCATTTCCAAAGAACATTACGACTATACTTCTTCCATTTGCGCATTCTCTTGGCGACGCACTGTGCAGCTATATTCTTGGTAAATGTCATCGTTCCAATGCATCAAGTCGTCTTCGGTTTTCCTTCATACATTTTCTGCATTTCACATGCATATGAGGCAGGTGAACGTACCACAGCTTGAGTCAGACACACCTCAGTCCTCAAAGTAACCTCCCTGTTTCTCAACACTCTAAAAAGTGTGGGTGCAGCTGATCTACTCAGTGCAATATGTCCTTTGATTCTTAAATGCTGCATCCATGGGCATTTATTGTGGATCCAAGCAAGAGGAAATTCCTGACAAGTTGAATCTTTTCTCCATTTTTTCATTATGTTACCTATTGGTCCAGCTGTGGGGATTTGGGTCTTTTTTACATTGAGTCTTAATACATACTGAACGCTTTAGTCTTTGATATTCCTCAGCAAATGTTTCAAAATCCTCTTTGCTTTCAACAACTGTTATGTCATCTACATTGTACAGGCTAAAAAGGCTTCTTCCAAACCTGGTGTTAACTTCATCTTTATATAGTCCAGCTTCTTGATTTATTTGCTTAACATATCGATTGAATAAATATGGTGAAAACATAGGACCATGATAAAATCAGAGGATTCCCTCGTTCTATTCATATGACTATCATTTCTTTCATGTACACATTTCACTTGGGCACAATGAAATGTTCTCGTATTCTTGCTCTCAATGTTATCCATAGTTGATTATGAATCATAGAATTGAATGCCATTGTAAAGCTGAAAACACACGTAAATATCCTTCTGGCATTCTCTACTTTCAGTAAAGAGCCATCTGATATCAGAAATTATGCCCCTCATGCTTTGCTGTATTTGAATCCAGTCAAAATTTCTAGCAACTTTCTATTGATGTACTGCTGTAACCGTTATTGGATTTTCTTCAACAAATTTCACTTACATATGATGTTACCAATATTGTTGGAGAATTTCTGCATTCTTTTAGGACACAGTATAATAAATTGACAGAAAGTGATGGTTGGTTAGGTAGATGTTAAAAGTAAACAAGAAAGTCTCTTTCTGCCTATTATTATAGGCAACTTCAGTTTTTGCTTTTACCTATTCATATATTCTTAACTTTTTATTGACATTTATTTTTTAATCATTTTATTAGGGGTTCATACAGCTCCTTAAAATCCACACATACATCAATTGTGTAAAACACATTTGTACATCCATTGCCCTCATCATTCTCAAAACATTTGCTCTCTACCTAAGCCCCAGACATCTGCTCCTCATTATTTCCCCTCATTCCCTGCTCTCCCCTCCCTCATGAACTCTTGATAAGTTATAAATTATTATTTTGTCATATCTTACACTGTTCAACGTCTCCCTTCACCCATTTTCTGTTGTCTGTCCCCCAGGGAGGAGGTTATATGTAGATCCTTTTAATTGGTTCCCCCTTTCCAACCTACCCTCCCAGTATCGCACTCACACCACTGGTCCTGAAGGGATCATCCACCCTGGATTCCCTGCGATTCCAGTTCCTATATGTACCAGTGTAAATCCTATGGTCTAGTCAGCTTTGTAAGGTGGAATTGGCATCATGATAGTGGGGGAGGAGGAAGCGTTTAGGAACTAGAGGAACGCTGTATTTTTCATTGTTGCTACATCGCACCCTGACTGGCTTGTCTCCTCCCCGATACCCTTTTGTAAGGGGATGTCCAGTGGCCTACAAATGGGCTTTAGGTGTCTACTGTGCATTTCCCCCCTCATTCACTATGATATGATTTTTTGTTCTAATGATGCTTGATACCTGATCCCTTCAACCCCTTGTGTTCACACAGATTGGTGTACTTCTTCCATGTGGGCTTTGTTGATTCTGAGCTAGATGGCCGCTTGTTTACGTTCAAGCCTGTAAGCCCCCAGACACTATATCTTTTGATAGCCGGGCACCATCAGCTTTCTTTGTCACATTCAGTGATTGTATCAGGGAGGTGAGCACACAGTTATATGATATTTTGTTCCTTGATGTCTGATAAATGATCTCTTTGGCACCCTGTGATCACACAGGCTGGTCTGCTTCTTCCATGTGGGCTTTGCTGCGTCTGAGCTAGATGGCCGCTTGTTTACCTTCAAGCATTTAATACCCCAGATGCTATGTCTTTTAATAGCTGGGCTCAATCATCTTTCTTCACCACATTTGCTTATTTACTCACTTTGTCTTCAGAGGTTGTGTCGGGAAGGTGAGCATCAAAGAATGTCAATTTAATAGAAGAAAGTATTCTTGCATTGAGGGAGTACTTGAGTGGAGGCCCAATGATATTTGTGTGAAAATTTGCTGAGCAAATTTGCTTTCCAATAAACAATTCATACTCATTTTGTTTTATGGCCTCTGTTGTAATCCCTCAATGTTACAGCACATTTTCCACACTGCTTCCTGTATTTTGTCTTTTATCCTTTCCCAAATTCTAAGCTTTATCTCCAGGCAAGTATTACCCCTTTGGTATTTTATGGTTGATTGCTATAAGGCGTACATACTTCACTTGTGTTATTGTTCACCTTATAGAACTGTATAATGTTTGTATGAAAGTTGTTTCACAGGGGTGAGTTCACTTCCATTCTTGAAGAGTTATAGTCTCAGAGGTTCCACCAATCTCTATTTGACCAGTAAGCTAGTCTTTTTTTATGATTTTGATTTTCATTCCACATGTTTCTCCCACTCTATCCAAGACCACCTCTGATCCTTTGCAGTGTAGTGGGCCTTGGTAACCATTCACCTTCTAATTCTTCTTGTCTCCAAGTTGTAGAAGTCAAAGTTTTCATGATCCATTACTCATCTTTCCATATTTCTTTCATTTTCTTCACTCTGCTTTTAACAGAAAGAGATCAATTATTGTCCCTTAGATGGCTTCTAAGACCCCAGTTGGTAATCATCAAAGTAGCATGGAGAATAATTTCTTCATGGACTGTGTTGGCCCAATAATTCTGATGACCCAGAACAATATTGATTTCCTCAAGGTCTGATTATTATTAAGAAATTTCCATAAATCTGTTCCTTGTATGTACTACTTTATTCATGGATATATTTATAGTGTATGTAAATATATGTAGAAAAATGACCTGTCACTCCTATATACATTTGTGAATATATGTTGGTTTTCTTATCCATACTCCTTCAACTTGGGTATATATCTATGTATCCACTCATAGATTATTATTATTACTGTCCTTACAGGATTGTGAACACAATAATATGTATCTCTGTTGCCTGCCTTCAACTCTTTTATGCCTTTCAATTTAGTCATTTTACTTTATTGTTGTTTACTGACATAACCATTTTTGTATGGTGCCTTCTTAATCACCCAACTTAATAAGTGTCTACCTTTCAGTGTCTACCTTCCCTTATAGTAAATGAAATTAGTAAATTACAAAAGGACAAATAGTCTGAGACCACTATCATGAAAAGTTAAGAAAAGTTTACATGAAAAGAAGCACTCTTGAAATTTATAAGGGAGTTAATCCAAATTTCTTTTTAAATGTAATACTCTATGATTAGATCTCCCCCTTTACCCATTTTAAAGTTGTTTCAGTTTTTTTTAACTTTTTTTTACTATTCTCTGATTTCCCTGTGAGGTTTTTCTATGTTTTGTCTAGTCGTTTTTGTTTGTTTGTTTGTTTGCTCTGAATGATTGTGCTTCATTTTGTGTGAGTATATGAACTCCAGGATGGGTAGATCTTCAGAGACAGTAATGAGGGCATGAAAGGGGTCTTACAGGAAGTAGGCTCAGACTTTCAAGCCTCTCCACTCCTCGGTTTTTACTATACTGGAAAGAATGCAGGTGAGCCACAAAATTCAGACAAGAGTCACAGAAAATTTTTCTACAGAAAGAGTAAGTTTTTTGAAGAAGTAAAATAAAGAAAAGAAGAGCCTTTCCATAAGACTCCGAAATCACTACCATTGAGTCAATGCTGATTCAGAACAAGCTTCCTTGTGGGTTTCCAAGACAGTCACTGTTTATGGAAGTAGAAAGCGCAGTCTTTCTGCCTAGGAGCTGCTGGCGATTTTAATCTGCAGACTGTGCAGATCACAACTCAAAGCATAACCACTAGTCTAAAATGGCTTAGCAAAATGCAAAGCTGAACCTTATATTTTGCTAATGGCACACTTTCCAACATCAGCAGGCTTTCTGCTGTGTCCTCTGCTACTGATGGGTCCTTTCTCCTTTCAAATATGTATATTCTAGTGTCCCAGCACCCTAGAGCTCATGTTGTACTCTTGCCTCAGATCCAAATCTCAAGGGTCTATTCAGTCATTGTGGGGGTAAAGTGAATGTCCTGTCTTTTTTCCTCAGCCATTTCATTATCTCCAATATCTCAGGTACCTCACATTGATAAGGAAATGTGTTCTATTCTGCCTTTCAACTACCTTTGTGCTAAATAGGTATGTGTGGAAGCCTTCCTTCATCTGTCTTTTGTGCTTAAGTTTCCTACCAGTTTTATTCCATTTATCACATCTTCTCCCCTGGCCAGTTTCTGATGAGCTAAAGGGGTGGGGTGGAGGTGGGGGGGGGGGAGGGAGAATGGGTAACGAACAACAATGAGTATGAGAAAAACATGTTCTGAAGTTGATTGTGGTGATGATTACACAAATCTTAATATGACTGAAAGATTAAGTTGTTTTAAATGTGAAGTAAATGGCAATAACACTATTTTAAAAAGTCAAACAACATAATATTGACATTCTCTGTATTTGTTAACTACTGTGTGCTTGTTTCAGATTTTTAGAGAATATTATTACAGTGTATTTTCCTAAGTGAAAAGGAAAAGGGAAAATATGAGTACTGATTAAGTCATTCTTCAAAGGAAAAAGAAGGGACATATTTTGTCTTGTAGGTAGTTAAGAAACGAATTACTTTATGTTGGATTTTAAAGACACTTTTCAAAGTGGTGCTATTTTAGACCCACTTACAACATTGTAGCTGCATATTACCTTATTGAATATTAATGACTTTGCAGGTATTCTGGCTTTTATTTAACCCTAGGAAAAATTTATTTAGGTCAAAATAAAATCGTTCTTATTTTTCTTCATTCTACTCATTGCCTTAGGTTTATTTGTTTCTTCCTTAGAAAGGTTGAATTCTTCCCCAAATAACCAATTTCAGTTCTTGAGAACTATCTCTAAGAAAAGAAAGGCAGTGTATCAGTCATAATATAAAGTATCATCAAGGTTCTTGGAATTTTAATTTAAGTAGAGCCTAGGGGAAATAGTATAAAACATTTCAAAACTAAGTTATGGAACAATGTGCATAATTTTATACAGTTAACTGACAATACCTTTTTATTAATAATGCCATCATAGACTACCCATCAAATGGTTAAATAGTGTGGGGAATGGTCAAAGAGGTTTCCTTTGAATTTTTAAGCCCTGTTTTATTCCAGTATCTGTCCAAAAGGATGCCAATCAAAATAATCAAGTAATGTTTTTCCTAAAAAATCTATTAATAGAGATTTTTTTATTTCCCCCCCTTTGTTCTCTACATGGATCTAATTAATACATTCAGGGTTGAAAGAATAATCTCTTTATTTTCCAATAATTTAAATAAATGCGCTTTATTTTTTGTTGGTGTTGGACCAATGTAGTGATTATTTTTAGTTCATTTGATTTTCAGGATATTGCTTCCAAAGAACCTACAGAGAGATGAAACAACTCACTCCTTAATCCCTCAGAGGCTTCCATAGCATGAGGCAGTCATTCACACAATTATTTGTTCATTAGGTTGGTTTCTCTATTTAATTCTGCAGAAATAATTGTAAAACCATTGTTTTAATATATATAAAAATTCAAGTCATTTAGAATATGTGTCATATTTAGATGTGACTTTACCTGGATCTGCAGCTCCATGTAATGTTTAATATTATGAAATACAAAATTTATTTTGTAGTTGTAGCTAGTGTGCCAATAATCAGTGTGCCAATAATCTATCCAAAGGCAAGTTGGAAAAATTTTAAATCCCTATCATTTCCATTAAAAAAATACTTAACGACTCGTGGAAACCCTGTAAAGACTGATAAGGACTTTTGCAATGCATTTCTAGTTTTATAACTTTACAAAAGCTGACTGCCTCATAAATCTCCTGCGGAGCAGCTTTTGGGTTTGAATGGTGGTAATTTCAGTCGCTTAAACGAATTTACACCAGGGCTTCTTCATACACAAAGAGGATCCAAAATTACTTTGGAAAAATGCAATTAAAAGCTAATAGAATTGGTGTACAAACGTTTGCAAGTACTTTGCATATATATAAAACTCATTGTGTTCATTTCTGGATTGGGTTACCTCGGTTCTTTGCTCTGCATGCTGAAAGAATTCATGCAGCAGAAGCATGTTTTGTAATCCAGTGAGTTTTTATGAAGGAATGGAAAGTTGCAGGTACTACTGTCTCTAAAGGGTACACATTATTTCTGGAATGCGTGCTGGACGGTGTGGCTTTTGTAACTAGGAACTGAAAGCCATGTGGAAAGAATACTGGAATGGGGAGCAGGAAGCCCACACGTGTGGAACTGGGGATCCCAGGAGGCGGAGAGGGGGTTCAGGGCTCCTGAAGGCCCATAGGCGCTTACTTGCCACACATCTGAGAGAGACTCCCACCCTTCTCTTACAGCGTGCACCTGAGCAAGAGCAGAGTAAACTAGGGCCTGGCGGTGGGCCAAGAAGGCCAAGAGAGCTTGCTTGCCTACAAACCTGCCTTTTATTCTCTTCAACCCCGCTGGCTGGGGCAGGCATTGTTGAGGGCATTAGCTCATCTTACTGGCTGTGTTCAAGCACACCTGTGTGATGTCATGGGCCTAGGTGGCTTTAGGCTTAAGTTTCATCTAAGCTAGGAGGCTTAGTTTGTACATGCCCAGTTCTAGATTTTCCTATAGATGTCCCAAGGATGCCCGATTTCCCTGAAACTCTTTTGTTGAGGCCC
The DNA here is from genome assembly GCF_050624435.1 of Tenrec ecaudatus. NCBI lineage: Eukaryota > Metazoa > Chordata > Mammalia > Afrosoricida > Tenrecidae > Tenrec > Tenrec ecaudatus. Next base: position 102,203,221 of record NC_134548.1, on the reverse strand, counting down.
CATGCATTCACTGGGGAGGGGCGACAAACTCCTTAGTGCCTACTCTAGCAACCCAATAATTGTTATCCATTTAATTCTGACTCCTAGTGACCCTTAGAGGACAGGGAATAACTGCTCTTGTGAATTGCTTAGACTGTAACTCTTCAGAGGAGTACAAAACCTCATCTTTGTCCTGGAGGGTGACTACTGTGTTTTGAACTGCTAACCTCAAGTTAGCAATCCGATGCTTAACCACTCTGCCACCAGGAGTCAGTCAAAAAGGACTTTCAAGATGAACCCTAGCTGACAAAGTCAAGAGGGTCTCCTCAACCATGGTGTGAACAAAAACAAAACAGCAAGAAACAAAACCTAGACGTTGGTAACCAGAAAACAACTCTAAAGCTATGGCTACTGATTGTCAACTACCCTCAAGAATTCAGCAGCCCATTCAAAACTAACAGTTGAAACATGATGCCATGGAAACTGTAGTCAATCAGAGTTCACACAAAATATTAAAAAGTCAGGAACAACCAACCATATCCAAAGGGTAAGTTTGAAAAAAAAGGTTCTAAAATGGCCAGAAATAGAATTCAGAAGAATGGTTTACAAGTTCTTCCAATGGATGAAGGAAACATTTGAGATAACAACTGAAAGAATAGAAAAAATAGGAACTTTACACTAAACAGACTTCTAGAAGACAAATAATAAGATAACGGAATTAGGAAACACAGAAAAAGGACAGATTAATAGAATCAAATAAATGGAAAGACAAATTAGTGAGCTTGAAAACAATTCTTTCAACTACAACTGATGAGAGGAACAATTCCCGAAAAGAGCAAAAAATTTAAAGAAAGCTTAAGAATGATGTAGGACACTATCAAGCAGAACAACCTATGTCTCATTTGGATCTCAGGAGCAGGAAGAAACAAAACATTTCTACCGAGAAAATAGTACAAAAAAATCATAGAAGAGAACTTTCCCAACACCATACAGGAAGAGAAAATAACGATTCCAGAATTCGTGATGTTTCCAGGAGCGTATTGGCACAGATAACAAACATTGGAAGATAGCTTCAGAAATTACCAGAGAAATTCTGCCAAGAGGAAAGTCTGCACACCACTGAAGCCAGAAAAAACTTTTTTTTATTTATATTTTTATTCAATCTTTCGTTTTCTTTTTGTTTGGTCTTGGTAATTGTTGGTTTGCTTATTTATATAAGATAGGCATGGGAAGCAAGCTGGAAGAGAAAGCAACAGGACCTACAGATCCAGAAGGACTCAGGCGCGGGGGGGGGGGGGGTTGGGGACATTGGGGAGGGATAAGGGCGTGGTGAGCATACAACGCCATAGAGAGGGGAATAACAAGGGAATTAAAGTCAACACTGAGGAGGACTTAGAGATCCTGGGTGTGTTGAGGCAACAGCAATCTAGTGGAGAGGAATTACAAAGAGGCAGAAGAAGGGAAAGCATGATGGTGGGGCAGGAGGAAAGTAAAAGGAACCAGAAGAAAGTTCTAGGAAGCAAAGCCATGGATAGAGCTATAAGCATAGGTTTGTACATATGTAAATACATCAATTCATAAAAATAGAGGCATTGGCTCATGTATATATATTTATAAAGCAATACACCAAGGTAGCAGACCATCTTTGGGCCTTTTCTCTTGTCCTCCCTCTATCCAAGAACACTTTGTTCTAACTACCTGGCATTCTGTAATGCTCGCCCTCCCAGCACAATCTCTGAAGACAAAACGGGTTCATAAGCAAATGTGAAGAAAGTGCATGATGCACGGCTACCAAAATATGCAGCATATGGGGTCGTAAAGGCTTGAAGTTAAATAAGCAGCCATCTAGCAGAGAAGAAACAAATCCACGTGGAAAAAGCACACCAGTGTGTGCAATCATGAGGTGTCACCGGGATCAGGTAACAGGCACCAGAAGACCCAAAACAAACAAACAAGCAAACAAATGGGGGAAAAAAAACATATTCTTGAGAATGAGGGTATTGGAGCAGAGAACCCAAACCTATCTATAAACAATTGGGACCTACCCTCACTTAAGGGTCACAAGGAACACCACCCCCCCCCCACACACACACACATACAGAGGATTCTCAGGGAAGGGATGAGTTGAACAGTGTGCAGTAAAGCACCGATGAAACACACAATATTCCTCTGGTTCCTTGAAGCTTCCTCACCCCTCACTATCATGACCACAGTCCTGCCATTCACTCTGGGTTAGACAGAGCATGTGCACAGGTACAGCTAAAAAATAAGAGCTCAGGACACAGGGAAGCCAGGAACAGGAATGGGAGCAGCGATATCAGGATGGTGGGGGAAGGTGGGGAGAGGAAGGAAGGATAAAGGAACAGGTCGTAATGCTGGACACATAACCACCCCCCACCTCAAAGGGAGATGAACAACAGAAACCATGGGGGAAGGGACACGGCAGTCGGTGTAAGATATGAAAATAATAGTAATTTACCATTTATCAAAGGGTCACGCGGATGGGGGGCAGAGCGGAAAATGAGGAACTGATACTAAGGGTTCAATAGAAAGTAAATGTTTATAAAATAATGATGGCAACATAAGTACAAATATGTTTGACACAATTGATTTATGGATTGTTGTAAGAGCTGTAGGAGCCCATAATAAAATGATCTTTTAATAATAATAAAATAAATACACCAAAGTTTCTTAATATTGCAGTATGTGGGAATGAAGGGAACAAGAAGAGACACTTATGCAAAAATCATCAGTGCCTGCTGACTGCTACTAACATTCCACCATTGACCAGTGGCCCAAGCCACTTATGTACACTCCCCCTCGTCTGTCCCCTAATACCTGTGGGTGTCCCTGTACCTCACAGACACAACTGTTACCTCTCGAGCTTCTGGGGGCCTGCATAAATAGTAGACCACATGGACATCTTGGGACACCCTCACTACCCAGTATGAGTGACCCCTCCAAGCAAAACATCTGCCCTTTTTTCCCATTTCCTTGAATTTTCTTCTCCCCTCCCCCCCCCACCCGCCCCGCTCACCCCGGCACTGCTTATCTTACTCCCTCTGCCCTGGCATGCTAGATGCTGGCACAATCTCAAATCACCCTAAGATCAGGAATCCTCACACAGTTCACATTGTTTTCCTCTTTTCCCCACTTACATCCTCGTCCCATAAAGTCCTGCCTCATTGAAGACATACATGCCACTGAGGCAAACATGAGCACGAAGGCCAATACCACCACACCACAGATACACACACCCCCATTCCAATTAGGGTTGTATTTTTTAAAAGAAATTAAGGATTTAAAAAAAGCATCCCCCTCTTGTTCATGTGTGCCCCTGAGGACACAGCCCCACCTCCATTCGTGCTGCCACAGTGACAGAACTCTGATTCCACATCCAAGTCATGGCCTCCTATTTTTTCTATCTCATTTTTGCCTCTTTAAATTGTTGCCTCCTTATTTTTGAAATTATTTTCTTTTTTTCTTCCCCCTCCCTCTTTTGCCATTCCCCTCTTTCATTCTGTTGTCACTTTTCATATATATATGCCTTCTCTTCTGGTCTGATTACTTTTTAACACTTTTTTTCCTGTCCCACTCACTATGTCATTTCTTTCTGGTTTCTCTCTCATTTTTCTTGTCAAAGGACATACATGATACATATTAATTCTTATTACAACTCTTAAAATGCATTTTCCATTATTTTTAAAGTTATTGGTCACTCTTGGGGCTTATTATTCATTATTTTATTCTCTTTCTTCTCCCTCTCTACCTTCACCACTTAATTATCTCCCTCCCTTTTCTTCCATCCCTCTCCCATGTTTTCCAGCTCCTTTTAAACCGCTCCCACACCACTTGACAGAGCCAACTGATCCTAGATAACTCTACAGTCCACTCACTACTTATAACTTTCATGATGCTATGCAAATAACAATAAATCATGGTATACCCTCAAAATCAAGAGGATATATAAACAACCAAAAATCACCCAAACTCAATGTAGTGCTCTGGAAAATAGGCTATGGAATCACCAGAAATAACACTTTGAATAATGGTTTTTAGGTGTGTTCAATAGATGTGGGGAATAAGTGTGAGGACAGCAGAAGTAAATGGAAAACTAGAAACTCTAAAGCAAAAAGAATACCAGGAGATAAACACTAAGACACATAATTAGAAAATATGGTAACATCTTATTAACAGAATGAAGCAAAAGGAAAGAAAGCAGAAGCAGCCAATCAGTGATCTTGAAGGCAATTCCTCTGACTAGGATCAACAAGTAAACCAATCAACTAAAGAAGTAAAGGAATCAGAAACAAGCCAGAGAATGATATGGGGCATTATTAAAACAAACAACCTGTGTCTTATTAGCATCCTGGAGCAAGAATAAATAAAATATACAAACAAACCTTACAGATCTAATAGTATAAGAAAGCATGAGAACAAAAGTCACTGATAGTATATCAAAGAGAAAATAACTATTTAAGAAACTGAGGGAACTCCAAACAGGAGACATCCCCAAAGGAAAATATTGCAACATATCGTTGACTAACTCTCCATTTTCAATGGAAAGGTAAGAGCTCTGAGCACAGCTAGAGCAAATAGAACAGTAACCTACAAAGGAAAATAGATAAGAATAATCTTGAAATTTTCAGTAGAAACCATGCAAGCAAGAAGCTATTGTAGTGTTTTAGAGGGTTGGGTGGGTGGGTAATCTGCCAACACAGAATCATATATCTATTATTATTATACTTTAAACACAAGGAGACATAAGGGTATTTCCAGATAAGGAGAAAATAAAGGAGTTCATAAAAACAAGACCAGCATTACAAAAAATATTAGCAGGATTATTGTAGACAGGGAATCAGCAATAGCAAACAAACCTGACAGCATCATACAGGATAACACCACCCAAAAAACAATACCATGAAAAAGGACTAAAAAAACCCCAGAAATTAAAAAGTAAAAAATGACACACACACACACACACGCAGGGTGAGAGGAGAAACACGCACAAACAAAATGACAGTAGCAAGCCCACATATATCAATAATGACTCTGAATGTCAATGGATTAAAAACACCAATCAATTAAATACACCAAAGGAAAAGAAAGTAGCAGAGTTGATCAGAAAACAAGACCCATCTAGATGCTGCTTACAAGAAACAGCTCTTAAAATCAAAGATTAAAAAGAGTCTAAAAATCATAGAATGGAGGAAAAGCTACCAAACAAATGGCAACCATAAAAAAGCAGGAGTGTCAATATTGATATCTGATAAAATAGACTTCGAAGCAAATAACATAACAATAGACAAGAATGGGCCCTACATAATGACTAAAGAAACAATAGAACAAGAAAACATATAATAAACATGTACAATGTCAATGAAAGACACTCAAAATAAATCAAGAAACCTTCACAGAGTGGAACAGAGAAACAGACAGTGCAGCAAGAGTAGTAGGAAACTTTAATACACTACTCAATGAAAGCCAGATTATCAGGAAAGAAATTTCACTTAAAGAACTGAACTACACAAATGTGGCAGTTATATAATCTGGTGGCAATTTGGGGCTTCAGAGAATTAAGAATGAATGGGGGGGTGGTGTCTACTCTGTCAATCAGGTCATAGCCACCAAGGCTTCTGTGTGGGCTTTGCCTTCCCCTAAAGATTCTGGAAATTCCAATATTCTCTTCCTTGGAGGCGAGAAACATTTCTCTCTGGGATCACTCTCAGGGAGACATTGCAGCTGACAAGACACATGGAACTACCATAGGTCCCTGAGCTGGAGATTCCACATGGACCTACCCTGATGCAGCCAGACCTCTGAAGCTGAAGATGCCACGTAGAGACCCCTGCCAGTGCTGAGATGCTTACAATGCCACTGGATCCAAAGAATTTCTACCCACTGGCCTGTGATCTTCCTGCCCTCAGCGTCACTGTATGTGTTTCATGAGTCTGAAGAGGACATTAACAGATTATTAACAGACATATGGGCTAATATCAGACTTATGGGCTTGATCTTGACTGGGTTGGGATGCTTTCTTAATGTACAATTACCCTTTATATAAAACTCTCTGTTACACACGTATGAGTTTCTAAGGATTTGTTTCTCTAGTCTACCCGGACCAACATAACAATCAACCAGTTCAACCTCCTAGACATACACAAAAGTCTCCTCCAAACAAAGCCACATGCACGTTTTTCTTTAGCATAATCCCACAAGTTTGACAACCTAGAAGAAATGGACGCATACTTAAATAAACACCATTTACAAATAAATTCACACTGATGTAGAAAACCTCAAAAGGACTATAATAAAATTAGATATAATCAAGAAACTTCCAACCAAGAAAAGCTCAGGGCCCAATGTCTTTTCAGAGGAGTTGTAAGAGCCCTTATACTACCCAATCTCCATACATATTCCCAGAAAAATGAAATAGGACTCATATCCTGCCCCATGTTAAAAGAAAAAGAAAGAAAGAAAGAAAAGAAAAACCTGAAGATGGATCAGAAACCTAAATGTATATCTCAGAGCCACAGGGATCACCAATGAAAAAGTATTAATAAACTTAAGGGTCCTATTGCAGGGGATATGCATACTATCAAAAGAAAGCACACACAGAAGAAAACAAAATACGTGACTGGGACTCTCTAAGAATAAGACATTTACATACATCAAAATTCTTGTTCTAGAGAGTAAAACCAAAGTCAACAGATTGGGAAAAATATTTAACCATAACACCAGGTACAAGGGTATATTCTAAAATCTATCAACTTCTGCAGCAACTCAAAAAGAAAAAATGAAATAATCCTATTTAAAAGTGAGTAAAAAAAGAAACAGTTTAGCAAAATTAACAAATGGATCACAAATCTATGGAAAAATGCTCATGATCACTAGACATCATGAGCTAGTGATTAAAATCAAAATAATGATGAGATATAGCCTTACCCAATTCCGAAAACCACAAATATTCGGTAAGGTGCAGAAAGATTATATCTGTTGATATACACTGTATAACCATTGAGGACAGTGAAATAGTACTCCCTAAAACAACTTGATATGGAAATGTCATCCAATCCCACACTACTGCTGCTGGGAATATACCTCAAAGATGTAAGAGACACAACACAAAGAGAGGTATACTCTCTCATTTTCATTTCAGCTCAATTCCCAACATCAATAAACTGGAAAGAGCCTTAAAGCTCATCAGTAGAAGAATAGATTAAACAACTCTGGTACCTACCCATAATGCAATACTATGTATTCCTAAAAGCAGTGATGAAACCATGAAGCACCTCATGACATCGTTCAACATGGAAACCATTATACGGAGTGAAGTTAGTCAATCGCAAAAGAACAAATACTGTCTGTATATGACCACTACTATTAGGATAAACACCAAGACAAAGTCAGACATCTGCTGCCAGATTTTGTAATCGAATCTGGTCCCCGAAGCAGCAAGGTAGTCAAAAGAGGCCTTTCTTCATTTGTGATCAGTTTCTCATATTCGAGAGAGAGGGAGAAGACTAATCAGTTCCTGCCATATAGCACTGTTCCAGTGGCCCCAAATCAGTAGTCAGCCCAAATGTTCTCAGTGAAACTTAATGCAAATTTAAGTCCAGAGGTTGCGGTATGGGGTGAGGAGAGTTCTGTCTCAGAGAAGGTGATTTCACTTCTGTTGGTTGTTAAACCAGTAGGGTCAGCCTGGCATTGTTTAAATAGAGCACCAAGGGGAGAGTATTCTCTGTATGCACTTCCCTAATCGCACCCTTGTGATGGAGTTTGTATCCAGCCCTTGGCGACCCAGACTGTGTGATATGAACAGCCCAAACTTTAGATTCTGTCCTTTTAAGATGCACAGCATCCATCATAAGCCGTGCAGAAGGATCTGATTTTGAACCCCCACTAAATGAACTGGAATTTACTTTAAGCACACCTGTAACCGATTAAAAGTATTGAACTACATACCCTTAGACTTAAGCCTGAAATATTGTAGTATGAAAAGAAGCAGATGACTACTACCACGACTTTGTGGATTTGGAAGTCATTGGGCTTTGGTTCAAATCTCTTGCTTTGAAAATACTCAGTGAAAGGCAACTTAAGACTACCATATATTTTATTATTTCTTACTCTTTGCTCTTTTATGACATGTCGTAATCCAGCAGGTATAGTTCGTCCTTTGTGAAAAAGCATTATTGAAAGTGTTTCCCTATCTCCAAATCTCATTGCTTGCTATAGAAACATGTTGTGACGAACATAGATGGTGACTAGCTATTAGGAGGAAAAGAGCATCTGGTGTCTTAAAATTTTGTCTTAAAAAAAACAGTCATCTAAGTGAGGTGTCAGCCTTAGTTCACACAGCGGTAGCACACCAGTCTGTATGATGGAAGAATTGTAAACAATACCAGAAAAGAGAATTTTACTAGAGCTTAAATATAAGAATATTTGTGAAGATGGTGCAGGGCTGTGTGGTGTTTCATTCTGTAATTCATAGGGCTGCTATGAGTCAGAAATGAATTGATAGAACCTAGCAACAAAAACAATACCCATTTCTGATTTAAGATAAAAGAGCTATCAACAAAATAGGAATTCAAGGAAAATTTCTAAACACAAGAAAGGCTTATATGAAAAACCAATGGCTAACATCTCACTCAACAAGGAAAAAAATGAAAGTATCCCTCCTGTAATAGGAAACAGAGAAGGATATTCTTTATCACTACTTTTATTCAACATTGTGCTTGCAATCTTAGCTAGAAAAATTAGACAACAAAAAGACATCAAAGGAACATAATTGTGCAAAGAAGTGAAACTCACTATTTGCAGATGATAACAGTAGAAACCCCAAAAATCTTCACAAAAAATTGTTACAAACAATGTAAAGGTTTGTCAATGTGACACAAAACTAAAAACAATCCACAAAAAACAAAAATAAATCAGACTTCTGTATACTAAGGAAGAAAATTCTAAATATGACATCAAAGAAAACAATACCATTTATAATTGGCCACACAAAATATAAAATATTTAGGAATAAACCTAACCACAAAACAAAGATTTATACAAAGAAAACTACAGAACATTAATTCAAGATATCAACACATAAATTGAAGAATAATCTATATTCATATATAAGAAGACTTGACACTGTTAAAATGTGAATACCCAAAGCAAGGCATAAAACAAGAGGATACCTTCCCAAACCAAAACAGAACCCTGAAACTTGAATGAAGGTCAAACGTGATAGAGGAACAAGAGAAAAGTAAAAGGAAATAGAGGAAAGAACTAGGAGGCAAAGAGCATTTATATAAGTCTAAATACAGTCATGTGCATATGTACATATATTCATATAAAAGGATAGGCAAATATATCTAGGTACATATATTATAAGTTTAGCATTAAGGTAGCAGATGGACATTGGGCCTCTTACTCAACGCAAGAACACTTTGTTCTAATAAGCTGGCATTCCGTGATGCTCACCTTACCAACTTGATTGCTGAAGACAAATGGGTGCATAAACAAGTGTGGTGAATAAAGCTGATGGTTCCTGGCTATCAAAAGATATAACACCTGGCGTCTTAAAAGCTTGAAGATAAACAAGCGGCCATCTAGCTGAGAAGCAACAAAGCCTACATGGAAGAAGCACATCATCCTGTGTGATCATGAGGTGTCCATGGGATCAGGTATCAGGCATCAAAGACCCAGGACAAAAAATCGTATCATTGTGAATGAGGGGGAGTGCAGAGTGGAGATCCAAAGCCCATCTGTAGACAATTGGACATTCCCTTACAGAAAGGTCACAAGGAAGAGAGCAACCAGTCAGGGTGCAGTATAGCACCGATGAAACTTACAACTTTCCTCTAGTTCTTTAATGCTTCCCCCCACCACTATCATGACCCAGATTCTACCTTACATGCTAGAACAGAGCATGTACACATGTACAGATAAGAGCTGGAAACACCGGGAATCTAAAACAGATAAACCCCTCAGGTCCAAGATTGAGAGTAGTGATATCAGGAGGGAAAGGGGAAGGTTGGGAGAGAAAGGGAGAATCCTTTTTTTGCTTTCAATACTCAAAGTATGTCATCTCTAAATAAAATGTCATTAATAAGACTTCATTCAACCCTGATACCACAATCTTCTTCATAGAGTTCAGAATCTCTGATGATTTGCTCAGCAGACAGATTGAATCAGTATGATGAGAGAATACAATTGCAACAGACACCTTTCCTGATTTTAAAGCATGCGGTATTGCCTTGTTTGCACAGCTGCAAACTCGATCCATGTATATGTTCCTCAGGCAAACTGAGTATTCCTGAATTCATATTCTTCTCAAGGCTCTGCATAGTTTTTTTGTGGTCCACTAAGTCTAATATCTTTTCATAGTCAATAAAATACTTGTAAACCTCTTTCTCATATTCTTGCTATCAAATAATATCCATCTTAAATAAACAATGAAGTTCCTTTTTCTATAACCTCATCTGAAATCAGCCTGCATTTTTGGCGGCTCCCTAGCAATGTACTGCTGCAACTATGATTTGGTGACCAGAAGCACAATTTGCTTATATATGATATTAATGATATGATATTATAATTTGCTCATTCTGTTGGGCCATCTTTCTTTGGATTGGGTAGAAATAATGGTCCTCTTCCAATAAATTGGCCAGGTAGCGTACTTCCCAATTTCTTGGCACAGATGTGTGAGTGCTTCAAATGCTTCATCAGCTTGTAGATACATTTCTATTGGTTAACAATTCCTGGAACCTTGCTTTTTTGCTTTTTTAATAAAATCAGTGCAGGCTATACTTCTTCCTTAGTTCAGTTGGTTCTTGGTCATATGCTACCTCTTGAAATGGTTGAATGACAACTGATTCTTTTTTGTACATCATTTCCATATTATTTTGATGCTTCCTGCATTGTTCAATATTTTACCTATAGAATCTTTCAATATTGCAACTCGAAATTGAAATTTTTCTTCCGTTCTTTCCGTTTAAGATATGCTGATCATGCTTTTCCTTTTCTAGCTCTAGCCCTTTGCATATTTCATTATAATGATTTACTTTGTCTTCTCTAGCTGCCATTACACACTTTCAGCCCAGCCCTTTCATTTCATTATATCTTCCACTTGCTTTAGCTACTCTACAAGAAGTTTCAGAGACTCTTCCAACATCCACTTTGAACTTTCTTTTCTTTCCTCACTTTCAAATGACTTTTTCTTTCTTCATGCATTATGTCCTTGATATCATCTTACAGCTCATTAGGTCGTCTGTCAATGTTTAATGTGACAAATATGCTCTGGAGAAGCTCTTGAAGGTCAGGTGGGATATACTCATGGTCATATATTTGTTCTCATAGACTTGTTTTAATTTTCTTCAATTTCAACCTGCACTTACATATAAGCAATTGGTGGTTTCCCAGGGCTGGTTTTAGCTGAGGATATTGAGCTTTTCTATCATCAGTTCCCACATTTGCAGTAAACATGATTTCTGTGTATTCCATGTGACAAGGCTTCATGTATAGTAGCTGTTTTGTTGAAAACTGGTGTTTGCGATGAAGTCATTATTGGTCTTTCAAAATTCTATCATGAGATTTCCAGGTTGGTTGCTTTTCAAGTACTGTTCCTTTCTTTATGTTTCCAACTTTTATATTAAATCCCCAATAATTATAAATGCTTATAAATATCATGCTTGGGGAATTTCATGCTGAAGACATATGTAGAATTATATGAATAGATACTATCTTATCACAGACAACATTATACTTCAAGATAGATCTTGAAATGTCCTTTTTGACAATGAATGCAGCACAATTCCTCTTGAATTTGTCATTTCCAGCATAGTAATCTAAATGATCCCTTGATTCAAAATTGCTAATAGAAGTTTTATTTCAGCTCACTAGTTCATAAGATATATTTGATTAATTCCAATTTTCCTATATTCATTGTTCATGTAATGTCTCATTATTAATAGATGTTTGTAGCTGTTTCTTCTTATTTTGAATAATGCCCCATCAACAAGTGAAGGTCCCAAAGGCTTGCTTCAAGTACATTATGGTTGATTGTAGGCAAATCTTCCTCAGTAATATTTTAAGTACCTTCAAATCTGAAGGACTCATCTTCTGACCCGATATCTGACAATTTTTCTGCTGCTATTCATGAGGATTTCAGTATATTACAGTATTTCACTGCTATTCATAAGGTTTTCAGTGGCTAATTCCTCAGAAATGGACAGCCTATTCCTTTTTTGTAGGCTGTTTTTTGGTCTGGAAGCTCCATTGAAAACTGTTTACATTATGTAACCCTGTTGATATACCAGTGACATAGCTTCCAGCATCACAACAACACATAAGCCACCACAGTACAACAAACTGACAGACACATGGTTTGAAATGGAGATGGAAAACCTAATTACTAACTTTATATGGGGAGAGAAGTGACTCGTGATAAGGAAAGAAATCCTTAAGGAGAACATAAAAATAGGACTCTCACTGCCTGACCTCAAAATATATTACACAGCCACAGTTGTCAAAACAGACTGTTGCAATGATAGGTTCATGGACAAATGGAGCAGTATACAAATTCAGAAATAGATTCATCCACCTGCAGATAACTGATCATAGACAAAGGGCCAAAAAATTAAATGGAAAAGAAAGTCTTTTCAACATAAGGCATTGTTGAAATTTTATCTCTACTTACAGAAGAAAGAAACAGGACTCATACCTCTCCCTGTGTACAAAAATGAACCCAAGAGGGATCAAAAACCTAAATGTGAATCCCAGAGCTAAAAAGATCATCAATGAAAAAATAGTGACAAACTTAAAGGTCATATTTTAAGGCATAGACATACTATCAAATATAATTAAAGAAGCACACACAGTAGGAGACAAAATAGATGACTTGGACATACTAAAAATAAGACACTGATTTGTATCAAAAGGCTTCATCAAAAGAGTAAACAGACACCTCATTGATTGGGGAAAATATTTAGCAACCACAAAACAGACAAGGGACTAACCTCTAAAATCTATAGAATACTGAAAGGCCTCAATAAGAAAAAAACAAATAGCATATAAAAAGTGGGAAAAATACATGAAGAGATACTTCACCACAAACGATATTCAAATGGCTAACAAGCACATGAGTAATGCTCATGATCATTAGTCACCAGGCAGATGCAAGTATAAACAATGGCGAGACAATGACAACCCAATTTTTAAAAAGGAAAAAAATAACGGGTGCTGGAGTGAGGGCTGAGAGAATGGAACACTTATTCACAGCTAATAGATCTGTAAATGTGTACATACAAGCACTGTGGAAAGTGATGTAGAGCTACCTAAAACAGCTGGGAATAGGAATCCCATATGAACGCACCATACTTTTACTGGGTATATATGCTAAGAAATAAGAAATGTAACAGTAACAGATATTTACACTTCCATGTTCATTACAGCACTGTGCACAATAGAAAGAAGTTGGAAACAGCACAAAAGCCCATCAGTAGAAGAATGGATAAAGAAACTTTGGTAATACCTATATTGGAGTATTATGCATTTCTGCAAAACAATAATGAAACCAAGAAGCACCTCACAACATGGATAGACTAGGAGAATATTATATTGAGTGAAGATAGTCAATCAAAACAGGCAATTTTTGTATGAGACCACTCCTATAAGGGTAACTATCAAGAAAAAGAATGGCTTACCAAAGGACTTTGGAAGTTACCAAGGGAAGGAGTCCAAAGGTAGGCAGATGAACCAGTGGACCAACAGGTTGAGACGTTATAGACTTGAGGGGAGGACGGAGGGAAAAGAGATCTCAGGAATGAGGGAGATGATATAGAATTGAGGGATGGGGTTAGATGAGTAGATTTTAACTGTGGAATGCAGTCAATAGTTTAAATGTAATCCCCTGAACTAATACATTATAACATAATTCTTACTATGGTTTCTGTTCATACATACATTGGTTTATTTCCCCCCCAAAAAGGGTTTACACCTCTGTGGGATCAATAGATGACTGACAAGATTTTGTTTTGTTTTGTTTTCAGTAACACAATTGTCTTGATATAGTTCAGCAGTTCTCAACCTTTCTAATTCTGCAACCCTTTGATACAGTTCTACTGTTGTGGTGACTCCCCGACCATAAAATGATTTTTGTTGCTGCTTCATTACTGTAATTTGCTACTTTTATGAATCGAGTGACTACTGTGAAAGGGTCGTTTGACACCCAAAGGGATCATGACCTGCATGTTGAGAACCACTGATCTAGTTAAAGAGCCATTGGGGGGCAGGGGAAAGATTCCATTCAAAACAATGGCTTCCGTGGGAATATAGTTGGTCAGTTAAATTCAAGGCCGAAAGGTCAGCTCATAAGGCTATGGCAACTATTGAGGAGGAGGATTCCCAAAGGGAAATAATTTTTTCTTAATTTTAACAGTTTTATTGACATAATTTACATACCATACAAATCAGTGGTTTAAATATATTAAAAGAGTTGTGTGACCATCACCACAATCAATTTTAGGACATTTTCGTCATTCTTTTTTAAAATTTTCTTCATCCTTAAAGCCCTTATAATTTTTATTCCACTTCTCTCAACCTACTCTACCATAATCTTAAGGAATTGTTAATCTAGTTACTACATATATTTGCCTATCCTGAGTTTCATACACACACACACAGAGCTCCAACAACCCAGGAAAACCTCATTTCAAAAGAAAGCAGAAAGTCATAAAAACTAAAACAAATGTAAATGGGTCAAAAGGTAGAACAAATGATAAGGTGTGAAATATTAACCTAGCCACATCCGAATTAATCCACTTTCCAATGTACTCTTCGATATTGAGGGTAGTCATGTTTCTCTTTAATGGTTACAGGGAATTCACTGGAGGCTTAATCCATGTGGGGACTCGGAAAAATGGATTTTGGGCTTCCACTGTCATTTATCACCTTCTGCAAAGTAGATGCTCAGAATTCAAACTCTAGTACAATTCTGTTTCCCAGTCTTGGATTTTATGATTTGCAACCTAAGGGATAATCTATTTTGTTTGTTTGTTCTTTTTGTGTCCCTATTTTTCATTACATGTGATTTAAAATTTTTCATTAGTTTTAGTAAATCATTTTATTGGAGGTTCTTACATATATTATAACAATCAATAAGTCCATTATATCAAGCAGACATGTTAAATTGTTGGCATCAACAATTTCTAAACATGATCTATCTTTCTTCTTGAGCCCTTTGATATCAGCTCCTCTTTTTTTCCCACCCTCTCCCACCCTGCCACCCTCACGAACACTTAATATATTATGCATTGTTATTTTTATTTATATATATCTTACACTGCACATTCTATCCCTTCACCAACTATCCTGGTATTTGTCTTTCTTGAGGGGGGTTATTCTGCAGTCATTGCAAATAATTCCCCCTTCCACCCTCCCCCCCTTCCCTTCCCCTACCCTCCTGGAATTGTTACTCCAATTACTGTTTCCGATGGGGTTTGTCTTTCCAGAAGTCCATGTATTGTAAGCTCTCATCTTTGCCACAGTATGTACATTGGTCTAGCAGGATTTCTAAAGTAGGACTGAGATCATAATAGTGGGGAGATGAATGATTAAAGAACCAGAGGAGTGTTGTGTGTTTCATAGGCGCTAAACTGTCCGCTGGAGGCAGTTACTCCCCAAGCAGCCCCTCTGTGCAGGAGGCGTCTCCACCTTGACCCTTCTGCATCACCTCAATGGAGTTGTTTAATTTTGAACTCTGATTCCTGTTCTCTTCAACACCTCATGATGACACAGGTTGGTGTGCTTCTTCCGTGTG
The DNA here is from genome assembly GCF_050624435.1 of Tenrec ecaudatus. NCBI lineage: Eukaryota > Metazoa > Chordata > Mammalia > Afrosoricida > Tenrecidae > Tenrec > Tenrec ecaudatus. The sequence continues at coordinate 102,187,434 of NC_134548.1, read as the reverse complement.
GGTGTTGTTGCTTTCCTGCTAGGTGGCCGCTTGTTTGATTTCAAGCTTTTCATACCCTAATGACTATATCTTTTAGTAGCTGGGCACCATCTGCTTCCTTCTCCATATTTGTATATGCTCCCAGTTTGTCTTCAGTGATCATGTCGGCATGGTGGGCATCTTCCAGTGTCACCTTATTAGAATAAAGTGTTCTTGTGTTGAGGGAATACTTAAGTAGAGGCCCAGAGTCTGTTCACTGCGTCAAGATATTGCCATGTAAACATATGTACATAGGCCAGTACTCCCAAGGGTTAATCCTGATGATAGATTTTTCTTTCAGGACACAGGACTATCTCAGGGGCCATTAGGGAAAAGTTTCAAGGAAATTTAAAACTGCATTGGTGAGAAATAAAAGGTCAAGAAAATTGCACTAGGGCCTTTTTTTTCATATCACAACAATGCACCTATTCATTCGTCAAATGTGGCAAGACTTGTCCTGCAAGAAATTTGATAGGAAAATCTTACCTTATCCACCGTCTATCCATGACCTTGTCCCATTCAGACAGCTTTTTCTTCCCCAAGCTAAAAGAACATTTAAAAGGAACATAATTTGAGTCCCTTGAGAATGGCAAACTTGCTATTTTACTGTGGTGCACATGTAAGAACAGAGAATTCTTGGGAGGGAAGTTGGAGGGATAGAAACACAACTTCCAGAAAAGTATAGCCCTAGAGGGAGTATAAGTTGAGAAACAACGTTCTAATACATTTGCTTGATAAATATTTCATAATTTTCTAGCATTACTTTTTGACATATCCTCATATATTTATGGGTGAGACAAATGCATAAATGCATACCTTACAAGACATACAATGCCTATTTTTAAGCTTGAAATAGATTAGTTTCTCAGGCAATAATCCATTAGATATATACATTGTCCTTAGTTTTTTCACTAAAATTTTAGGTGAACATTCTCCATAGAGATTAGGTTTATTTTCTCTAGCACTTTGACTCCTGGAAATAAATATTAAACACACATTACTGAGCCAATAAGATTTTTTTCCTCCCACTTACTAACTCAGTCTAGCATGTTTGTAACCAGATTCATGAGTTTGCAAGGTTGGGTCCCAATCATAAGGCACTTCAGAGACATCCCCTCGTGTCCAGATTTGTGAAATGATAGAAGCCTTGTGAATAAGGGCTAATTTGAAATTGTTCATCTCATTTTTAGGAAAGAGGTAGTTCACACAGAAGAAAGTACATCACCCAGTCCTTCAAGGTTATTCTCTTTTTCTCTTATTGCAGTTTTCAACAACTGTTTATAAAAAGGAACTATTAAATATTTCATTTGGTTTACTGAATATGTGTGAAAATTTTCCCATTTACCTAGTGATATTATTTCAAAGAAAGCAAAGCTAACTAACTGTAATTGTCTCTCATAAAATTCTTGGTTTTTAAAAGTCATCCTTTAAATAATTGTGAATTGTAAGTTATGCAGTAGATTATATATATAAATGTAGGTAGTGCAGTAGATCATAAAACTTAATAAATTCAAGGTTAATTAATAATATCCAACCGTTTTGGATTATATAAAACTAGTTTTAATTTATTGTTGAATAGGAAAGTAATTATTCTTTGTTCCCTGATTATATTGAATATTTAAATTTTAAATAATTTAATGATATAGATTATATATTTAAATACATCTTTTCTGTTGTATCTTGTTAGCTAACATATAGTAGTCTTCAGGATGATACACAAATATTTTCTTAAAAGCAGAGTAATGTGATTTGAAGAAAAATAATCATGTAATTATGGGATCTTAGTATTTGAGGTCATTGAGTGCATGTGGTTGCTTTCTGAAGAGTTGGTATCATATTATAAAAATCTGAACAGGCTTTAAAACTTAAGACCTGTAGGGGAGAATTATCTTCACTAATACAATTTAGTGTTTAAAAGCCTTAAAAAGCAGGTACACAACAGATACCTGTTGTGATCAATTAGCTCTGATGGTGTTAACCAGTAAGTGCTTGCTTCATGAATAATCAAGATATCTAGCAACCCTTTGCTTTGAAGCTATTAAGCCATGCCAATTTTTAAGTCAGTATTTTAGAAGGTTATGTAATAGGCATTCTAAATTTGCAAAGATATTTTCATGGTTCTTAGACAAAATCTATAGAACATCTCACATCAATAGTGACCTTTAGTGTGATTACATGCAATCTGTGTAAGGAAAGAATTTTTACCTGACAAGTCATTGGAAAGAAAGTGTATGGTTATATTGATGCATTTTATTTTTAGGTAGCATATTCTATGTAACACAGATGCCTTTATAAAATGATGTATGATGCAGGTAAATTTTGTGTATTATTTTGAGTTCACATCTTGATTACAAAAATAATATCAACAGAATTTACAGTATCAGTCTTAATATCTGAATTTATCTACAATTTGGACTCATGTATACCATAAAATTATGTTATAGTAAAGTTTCAAGTTTCAGAATATTAATGGCTATCTCCTAATGCATATCTAAAATTGGCATTAGGATAATTATAACAATTTTAGAAAATGATGCTACTGGACTCAGACTGAAAATAATACCATCAACTCCGGGTTCCATCCTCAGTGTTTATTCAGTTACCTCTGTACAAATTTTTCCTGTGTTAGCCAGATTAATACAAGAAATAAATCTTTGCCTTTTAGCCCAATAAGATAAATTTGGTTAAGATTTTAGTATGTAGACATACATAAAATATTCTATAAAACAAGGGAAAGTAATTAAGTATCAATTTATTTACAAAAGCTCGGTGTGTAGATAATAAAGGAACACAAATGTTATTGCCGAATTATGAGCCAGTTATGTTAATGTTATACATAGAACCTAAATTATTTCATAAACTAAAAAGGAATTCAGGATAACAAAGCTAGGATACAGTATACTTTTCTACACTACCAATAATAAACATTCTGGTAAGCTAGCTTTGGTATTTAATAACAATGGAGACAAAACAAAATAATGTCAAATTACATATATGCTCTAGAGATTTTCCAGGAGTAAAGAAAGTGGGTTTGTTCAATTTCAGGTATGCTATTCTCTTGCATTGAGAAGAGTCCAATTGAGTTTACTTTATACTTTGATGTGGATTATGTTGACTGCTTTGCCAATTGCATTTTGATCTTTGCCGTATGAAAAAATAATTTACAGAGGAAGAAAAAATGCATGCTAAATTGTTTGTAAATTCACAGAATTCTTGCACTGGTTACCAATTCGCTGTACCAATAAACTTGCTCCCACAAAGGAGGCATTGTCTAGTGTTTGATGTCATTGAGAGAGTGATTATTCTTTCCATGGTCACTGGGCTTAAATGCATTCAATTTTATGCACTGAAGTGACAGGATTCTAGTATTTGTACTGTGTTTTGTGGAAATAATATATAGAAAAGAAGTATGGGGTAGTGGAGGTTTAACTGTAGTTGTCTGCTCTCTCCTTATTCACAATCCTTTTCTCTTTTTTGTATCATTTTAGGTTTAAAGGGCAATAAGTATATTTAATGGTGGAGAAGATATTTTGGGGTTTTAGAGAATGACATATGACACTTCTACGTTGCTGATAAAAATGCACTTTTTTGAGAGTAGTATTTCCCTGGAGCGGGGAGTGGGAATGGAGGGGGAAAAAAGAGGACCTGATGCAAAGGGCTTTAGTGGAGACCAAATGCTTTGAAAATGATGAGGACAAAGAATGTACAGATATGCTTTACACAATTGATGTCTGTATGGATTGTGAAAAGAGTTGTTTGAGCCCATAATGAAATGTTTTTTAGAAAGAGTATTGCAGGTAGCTTTACTCTGAAGAAGCATTCATAAGTATCCTTTTTTAATGTCACCCTCCTACATTGGACACGTTCCAAATTACCTAATTCACACCTCTTTTCAGCATAGAGTTTACGATAAAAATAAGATAAGACAATCATTCAAAGCCACACACCTATTACATTATTTATGTGGGCTGGATAAGTACACAGATAAAATAATCAGCTAATGGTGTTGCTCCAAATCCCTAAATTTCTGTATAGTTAAACAATGACCTCATAATTTTTTAGAAATAAAGTTCATATGGATTTGCAAACTAGCAATATGCTTTACAAGATGACCACAAATTAAAAACCCGAGTTGGTCTTTAACAAGGCCTATAGCAATATAAGCAACACGGGTAATCTGTACTGCAATGGCTCCATTTCTTGAAGCCATAAGAAAACACTGTTCTACGTAATGCTTAATCGGTAATCAGCGCCTGAGTAAATCCAGTTGCATTCAGTAAGGCTTTTGCTGCTACTATGAGCAGCTAAAACATTTTGGCAGATCTGTTCTTCATTTTTGGCCCTTACAGTCATCTCCAAGTCTGAGATTTAAGAAAAATATCAATATTCATGACTTCTAGTGGCTTTCCCTTTTCTTTTAACTGATGTCTTATTAGTTGACATAATGAAAAGAGCAAATTGCCTAATCAAGCTTTTTATAGTACTAAGAAAGGGTGAGAGATTTTTAAAATTATATATATACTGCATGTCTTCAAAATCAGTGACATTGTTAATGAGAATGAGCTCACAAAACAGTTGCTTGTAGAAGAGAGGAATTATTTTCCCCATGATCATCTTGCAGAATAGAGAAACAAAGATATGTAGTCTGTCAGCATCTGCAAAATGAAATTTCCCGAGTTATAATGGAATTAATGCTTTTAAAGCTATAAATATCAAAACGTGGCACTTCATCTGCTAACTCCTGCTTTCTGACAACAAGCTGTGGTGAAAGGCAGTCAGTTGGTATTGTAGTAAAGCACGATGGGCTGAGGGGTTGTGGTTTGTTGTTAGTTGCTGCTCACCTATGGAGGAGTCTTCATAGAAACAAATTACCCATAAAGTAGTATAAATATTTCAGAGCAGTAGAATAACCCTCAACAACATATGGTAATTATGCAGATTACGTAAAAGTTGATACAATTGATCATCCATGCTATCTTCTAATTATACATATATATCTCAGAATCAGATATGTGTATTTATTCAACTAATAATATAAGAGGTATGGTATGTGTCCTTCTTCAGCATGTAAATGTTTCCCCTCACCAAGACGAGTACTGAGCAGGATACTTCATTTTCTCCCCCATCGCTATGAACTGCCAAAGAAAGTCAGTGAGGTGAATAATCAAACTTGTTATAATTGCTTTTTGAGAACTATATAGTCAAAGGACATGTGTTTTTCTACTGCAATAGATTTATGTTTTCACGTTTTTTTCTGTTTGCTTTTGCAGTTATATGTTCTTCATGTCTTCAATTCAGTGTATAATTCTGGAAAATCTAATTGTAATGGCACTTTCTTTTGAAATATGCTTTCTAGTTCAAGTAACCAAGTGGATATCACCATACTGCAGGCAAATGGGAAACGTTAGAGAAAACCAAGTAAACATCAAAGCAATGGATCCTTTGCATATAGTAACAAATGTATACTGCACTGAGATCAAGTGTTTTAATAAACAATGTGATGTCCTTAATTTTCAGAGCTAGTAATGATTGGCTGTCTATAGGAATTGAGTGTCGAGTTGTTTATTAAAAAGTAGACTAGGGCTGTGCAAAACCATTTTGATTCCTTGTGCCTTCGGATCTGTGGCAAACCGCTGACAGACGCATCGGTTTGAGGGTACTTCCACTCCCTTCAAGAGGCACAGTCTCAAAAACTCACAGGGCAGTTCCACCCTGTCTGAGAAGGTCAATATGAGTTGGCATCTGCTTAGTGGGGGTGAGTTTGTGGTTTTCCATAATCAGGGCATTCAGTGGTATTAATTTGATTCATGATATGGATCCTCTTCATACTATGCAAAAACTACCACAGTAAATCAGTTCGAACTCAAAGTGGAAATAAAAGCTGTGGTGTCCAAATTACCCACAATATCTCATTATTGCTTAGAGCACAATTCTGAAACACCGGCTGTACTGAGTGAAAAAATGGATGGAGTAGACATTATCAGAGTGGCAAAAAGATCTGCTTGAAGTAAAATGCAAGGTCAAGCAACAGCTCCACTCTTACTTTTATAGTACTCAAGAAATTATTTGAAATGAAAATTATTACATTGTGTAAAAATGGATATGACTAAATTGTCTATAAATGCAAAGCATTGAGAGCGTTGGCTTTATATCTTATGACTTGAATAGCATTAAGTTAAATGTACCTCCAAGCTTTTAAAGTAGCAAAATGTCTATGGCCTATTACAATTGCTGCCATTCCCTTAAAATGACCACCCACATTTAGTAATAGCAAGGGTTCCACATTAAAAGGGTTTTTTCCTTTTAGTTAACTTTATCTTAAAATGATTTGGATGGCATTTTCAACAAATGAGTTACTACAACATGGGTTATATCACTATGTCATAGTCATATGCTATTTAAATTTGCAATGAACATACCTATATGTACTTAAATTTCGCTGAAAGATTATTTTTATGCTTACTTAGATCGCTTAGGTTTGATAACATGATGTTGGGAGCACAATCTCACAAGGATAATTTCCCATGAGATTTTCAGATTGGACAACCGTACTTTTCGTTGTGTATTCTGTAGAAACTGTCTGTGTTGTACAGCTATCTTGATCTACCAAGCACAACCATGTAATTTCTAGCTTGGTGTTTTAGAGACCATCTCCAATTTGCACATATTCTTTTGATAGTATTTAATGTTAATAGCTAACTAGTTTCTAGTTCATAAGTAATACATTATTCACACATTCATTGGTTTTTAAAAAAGAGGCAGTTTGTTTCTACAGGTTTATTTTAGAGGTTAGTTAAAATCTTGGATAGTAAGTAGTACACCGTAAAAATGTTTTGCCTAAAACACAATAAACTAATGTTATAATTCAGGATACCAGGAATCTAGTGAGATAATCTGTGTTGCTAGGTGTCATAGAGTGCGTTTTGACTCACTGTAAACTGGAAACAGAAGGAAACACTGCCCAGTCCTGCCCCATCCTCCTAATTTTTTTTTTATGCTGGAGCCCATTGTTGAAGCCATGATGTCAACCTATCTCCTTGATGGCCTTCCTCTCCTTTGCTGCACATCTGCTTTACCAAAGCTGATGTCCCTCTCCAGGGACTGGTCTCTCCTGACTACAGGTATGAAGTATGTAAGACGAAATCTTGCCATCCTTACCTCCAAGGAGCACTCTGGCTGTACTTCCTCCCAGAAAGATGGAGTTGTCCTTTTAGCACCCCATGGTACTTTCAATATCCTTCTCCAGTACCACCATTTAAACATGCTGATTCTTCTCCAGTCTTCTCTGTTCTTCCCAACTTTCACATGCATATATGACCATTGAAAATACCATGATTTGGGTCAGGCGCACCGTAGTCCTCGAAGTATCATCCTTGCTTTTAAATACTCTAAAGAGGTTTTGTGCAGCAGATCTTTCTAAAATCAATTCCTCCTTTGCTCTGTTGACTGATACTTCCATAAGCATTGAATGTGGATCCAAGAAAGATGAAATCTTTGACAACTTCAATCTTTTATGCATTTATCATGATGTTACCTATTGGTCCAGTTGTGAGGATTTTGGTCTTCTTTACATTGAGTTATAATCCATACTGAAGGCTACTTAATCTTCATCAGCAAGTGCTTCAAGTCCTCCTCACATTCAGCAAGTAAGGTTGTATCATCTGTATATTACAGGTTGCTAATATACTATCCTGATACTGAATTGTTCTTCATATATTCCAGATTATCTGATCATTTTCTCAGCGTACAGACAGAAATAAATGTGAAGGAACTATACTACTTTGTCACCCACTTTTCCTGATTTTAAACCAGAAAGTATTCTCTTGTTCTGTCCCAGCAAATGCCTCTTGATCCAAGTATAAGTTTCACATGAACATAATGAAGTGTTCAGAAATTCCCATTCTTTGCAAGGTTATCCAGAGTTTGTTAGGATACACATAAGCCAAATTCCTTGGAATAATAAAACACATGTAAACATCTTTCTGATATGCTCTGCTTTGAGCCAAGGTCCATCTGATATCAGCAATGATGTCCCTTGTTCCATATCCCCTTCTGAATTCAGCCTGAGCTGCTGGCAGCTCTCTGTCATTGTGCTTGTGAAACAATAGTTGGATGATCTTCCACAAAATTTTACTGGCATTTGATAGTCATGATATTGGTATATAATTTGAGAATTCTTTTGGTTCCCCTTGCTTTGAAATGTGTACAAATATGGATCTCTTCCAATCAGTTGACCAGGTAGCTGTCTTCCATATTTCCTGGCATACAAGAGTGCTTCCAGTGATTCGACTTGATGAAAAATTTCAATTGTTATGTCATCAATCAATTTTGGCTAATAATTTCAGTGACGCTTGAACTTTCTCCTTCAGTGGCATTTCTTTTGCTCATATGCTGCCTCTTCCAATGGTGGACTGTCCACTAGTCGTGTTTGATGGAGTGTTCTTTTCATCTGCTTTGCATGCTTCCTGCATCATCCAAATTTTGCCCATAGAGTCTTTCAATATTGCAACTCAAGATTTGAGTATTTCCTCAGTTCTTTCAGTTTAAGATATTTTGAGCAAGTTCTTCCTTTTTGGTTTTCTAATTTTAAGTATTTGAATATATTATTATTTTTGACTTCTCAATCTGCCTTTTGAAAATTCTTATTCAGCTCTTTGACTTCATCATTGCTTCCATTTGCTTTAACCCCTATTATGAAGAGCAAGTTTCAGAGTCTCTTCTGACATGATTTTGATCTTTTCTTTTTATCATGTCTTTTTAATGACATTGTTCTTTCTTCATGAATGATGGTTTTGATGTCCTTCAAAGGTCATCATGTCTTCTGTAATTACTGTTCAATGGCCTAGAAATTCAAGTAGTTGATGCTGATGGTCATAATTTGGCTCTTGTGAATTTCTTTTAATTTTCTTCAGCTTTGACCTGAGCTTACAGATGAGCAATTTATGACATGTTTCAAAGTCAATTCTTGGCTCGGGTTTAGCTACTGATATTGATTGAGCGTCTCCATCTTTTTATCCCACATATGTAAACATAATCAATTTGATTTCATTTTATTCCATCTGGAGAAGTCCATGCATGTAGTCACCATTTGTGTTGTAGCAACAAAAAGTATTTGTTATGATCAAGTAATTGGTCTTTCAAAATACTGTCCTGCGCTCTCCCACTTGTTTTTATATTCAAGACCATATTTTCCAACTCTGTTCCTTCCTCTTTGTTTCCAACTTTTGAATTCCAACCCCCAATAATTAGCAATGGAATTTGATCGAATGTTTTCTCAATTTCCTACTGAAGACATTAGTAGAATTCTTCTTTTTTTCATCCCTTGATTGTGTAGTTGGAGCATAAAGTTGCGTATAGATTATGTTGATTGGCTTTCCAGTCAATCTGCCGGTGGATGCCACAGATAGCTTTGAACTTGGAGGTTGACTTTGAACTGCCTTTTTGACAGTGGATGCTAGGCCATTCCACTTGGTTCTGTCATTCTTGGAATAAACAAGTGACCCCTTCCAGTGTTGCATCTGATTGTTGAGACACCTCACATAGTATTTTGTCTGTTTTAGATCCATGTTTTATTTGGCATTGGCTTGATTGCCCTGAGTTTGGTTTTGGTTTATTGTGACCACTAAGCAATGTATAAATCTAATTGCATATCTCCCTGGTATGCAGTTTCACCAAACATCCTCTCTTTTTGTTAACTAAAGCAATATTCTGGCAACGGATTATATTGTGTTCAACCAAAAGGCATACACTAGATTTTATGCTGGGGCAAACTGCTGGATAGGCAGGGGCTCTACTATAGAGTTTCATAATTATAGAACTCCATCATTTGATGGCCTTCTCTTTCATTTCTGACACCATGAGGTCAAAATTTCAGCTGCACTATGCCATTGCATCAAAAGGTCATGTTTCCACTGACAGAGTGAAAAGTTAAGGACTGAAAAATTCAATTATGAAAATAATCCAGCTGTTGTTTATATTTCCCCTAAAATTACCCCAGGAATTACTCCATTGTGTTTGAACCTAGGAATATAATTGAAGACACGATAGTAAAAATTAAATATATCTTCATAATGTAAATGGATATGATGCCATGCTCGCATAAAACTAGGTTTAAAATGAAATGAATTTCTGAGATTGAGAAAATCTGATTTAAGTACAAGCTGTTAAAATTCAGTGATATTTTATTTAGTGACTTGCTTGTATTTGGTAGGACATTGTGTTGGGGGAACGGCATCTTACTTTTTAATTAATATCTGTCATATTTCTACCAAAGAGAAGATACATTAAATTGATCTTATCTTTATTCCTTAACTGTTTACTGTAGGTGAGGGAGATGTTCACCAATCTCTTCTATATTTGTCTCAGAATCTTCTTTTTCCTGTTTTATTTAAGCCATAAGAAACTATTATTGAATGCTTCTGAGACTTAAAGTACAGCCGATAGCCAGGTTTACCACACATACCCTCCTTTTTGCTAATTTGTTTCAGAAAGTTAGACACCTGTCTTGTTTCCAATCGGGAACCACTAAGGTCAGTTAAAACATTTCCCAGAGCTATTTAAGATGTGCTTGTGGCTGTCTGGCCAGGTGAATAGGTAAACATGTCAGTCATGGCTCATGAGAATAAATCACTTTGCTTAGCTAGGGCTTGGTGAGAAAAATGAATCAAATACCACAGAGCTTTAGCTATCGCTCTCTTCCTGCTTGTTAGAATGCGTCCATCTTTTGTGATGCAAATATTAATTTAGTTCTTCCCAACAGCAGGGCAGGCACAAGGATTTAGTTTCCTTCCAAAGTGGAGAAGCTGATTTAACCTGCCATTCTGCTTTTCTACAAGATTCTTATTCACAACAGTTTCTTAATGAGTTATGTCAGAGTAGCTGCTGGTGTGATCCTCTTGATATCAGGGCCTGTGAAGCAGAATAGTTAATGATGCACGCCTTGCTAATTCCAGTGGAGAACATTACAGATTGACTCTAGCACCATCAACTAGAGGCCAAACTCATAACAAATGGAACAGTGCCACCTTTTGGTCAGAAAGTAGCAAAATAATTGGGCTAGAATTCTGCAAGTCAGAGAGGTTGTTTCAAACTATTTGTGACTGATTTGGTGATAATGCAGTCTGCAAATAATAGAAGTGTATTCTCTCTCTCTGTCTCTCTCTCTCTCTCTCTCTCTCTCTTCCCACCCCTTTCTCCATTTCAACCAGCATTTATGATTTGACTGTATGCATTTCATATTATAACAATGCTTCAGGAGAGATTGAATTATGCTGCTTTCTAATTATGTTTTGCAGGGAAATGAATTATGTATGCATTATGCAGATAACATGAAGGATACCCTGGTTACCATTGTACACATGGCAACTTATTTCATACAGTGACAATCTTAAAAAATATTTGGGAAGAATTCTGAAGGAAAGAAACAATTCAGTGTTGCAATATTTATTTAAGATTATGAGCTGAACCCTGATCCTTAATTTAGAGATGATTCTTTTGGATCTCCCTTATTGTTTCCCCGTTCAGCCTTCTAGAAAATGCAATAAAATATAAATTAACTGGAATGTAATTAACTAAAAACTTTCAAGCATGGTAATTCATTTTCTTTGTTCATTGTTTTTAGAAGAAGTGAAGTAAACAAGATGACAGCAGAGATTTAACAAAAAATAAAATTTCATGGAATGTGCTGATATTTGTAAATAGCCCATTCTCCTATATTTTCCATAGGTCATTGCAATGGAGTATGAGGTTCAGAGAACTTGATTCTGAAAGAAACATAAAAATATGCTTACTGGTTGCCGACAATGGCAGGGATATAGTTCAAATTAAATCAATATTCTTTTCCAACGTTTTCCAAATATTCTTTTCCAACGTTTGAGAGGACCACCACACACAAAAACAGTTGGTATTTATATTGAAACACTTTCAAGGTCTTTTAGCTTTTATTAAACAAAGAGACTAAGCTACATTTTAAACAAATTGCTTTTAAACAGATATTTCTCTCAACCTGTAGAAATGAATGATTAACTATATACGCATATTAGAGGATTTGGTATAGTAATTTTTTGTTTCCTTTTGTTTTATTAAAAATTAGTTATGATCCAGGGCCATATCTGCAACATATTACTTTTCTGTTTCTATTATGTTTCATAATGGTTTAGATTTTGGTATTGTACTATTATTGACTTGTTAAGTAAGGCTTCTCCAACAGGGCAGGTTGAAGCTTAGTCAATTAGGAATACAGTTACTTCATTTTGAAGTGAGAGGTGAAGAACATTTTGTCTAAGAGTGGCCAAAAATTGGCCTTAATGAGTGTTGTAATAGATATATTATTTCTTATCAACTTGCAATATAAAAGTGTAGGGGTGCAGTCTAGCCTGCCAATCAGGTCACGGTCTGATGATACCTCCTTGTGGGTGTGGTGGGTGTGGCTTTCCCATAAGGAGGACCCTAGGAATCTCCCTCTCTCTCGACCTTCACCATCCTGCCGCCTGCCAGTCACTCTGATACCTGTCTGGGACTGTGCACGCCCCAGACTGTGATATTACTGCAGTGTACACCATTACATGTGGCTTCGTTATTCTGAACAAAATAATTATGGGCTTGCATCCCACTTATGGACTTGATTTGGACTGGGATGGGATGATTTCCTGATGCACAATTACTTCTTGATATAAAGATCTTTCTTACACACATATGAGTTTCATTGGCTTTGTTTCGCTAGCTAACCCAGCCTCACACAGGTGTTATTAAAATACCCACTCTAGGTCTCCTATGGCATCTATGACAGCCATTTAATTCCCTTGAACTGGTTCCTGAAGTTTTTCCACACAAACTATAGATGCTTTTCTTCCAGAAAAAGTTTGAAAATAAGGCAGAATGTTTGTCTTTTTCAAACAATACTATGCAAGCCAGCATGTTTCTTGTTCTGTCCTAGTATCTCTATCTGACTTTCAGCCTCAATTATCATGAATCACATTATACATCAATGATAGTTTATACAAATAACTAAAGAATTAAATAATTTTATTTATTAAAGTTAGATATTAAGGTTGAATCATTAAGCTACTCATTAAATATTACAAAAATAAGGCATTTTATTAGATACTATAAAGGATAGAAATATATATAAGCTTCTTTTTAAGTAATTTTTTTAACAATTTATTAGGGGCTCATCCAACTCTTATCACAGTCCATACATATACATACATCAATTGTATAAAGCACATCCATACATTCCCTGCCCCAATCATTCTCAAAGCATTTGCTCTCCACTTAAGCCCTCTGCATCAGGTTCTCTTTTTTTTTCCCCTCCTTCCCCGCTCCCCACTCCCTCATGTGCCCTTGGTAATTTATACATCGTTATTTTGTCATATCTTGCCCTATCCTGAGTCTCCCTTCACCCCCTTCTCTGCCGTCCATCTCCCAGGGAGGAGGTCACATGTGGATCCTTGTAATCAGTTCCCCCTTTCCAACCCACTCACCCTCCACTCTCCCAGCATCGCCCCTCACACCCTTGGTCCTGAAGGTGTCATCCACCCTGGATTCCCTGTGCCTCCAGCCCTCATATGTATCAGTGTACAACCTCTGCCCTATCCAGCCCTGCAAGGTAGAATTCAGATCATGGTAGTTGGGGGGAGGAAGCATCCAGGATCTGGGGGAAAGCTATGTTCTTCATCGGTACTACCTCGTACCCATTTTATTGACATAATTCACATATCATACACTTCAATAATTTAGTCTTAGTAAAATGAGTTGTATAACCATAACTTCCCATCAATTCCAGAACATTTTATTTTTTTCTTGTATTCAGTGTTATTAGCTCCCCATTTCCCTTCAACCTCTCCTCCCTACCCTTACTGTCTATAGATTTCTCTATTCCGGATTTCATATACTGGAAAACAAACCAAAAAGGACCCTAGCAAAACAAACAACCCCAAAACAATTTTAAAAACCTCAAAGAAAACCTCAACCCCCCAAAAAGCAAGAATATTAAAAACTATAAAAAATTTAAAATGCTTCCTAAAGAGGTGATTCTAAGGCACCTAACAACAATGACTATTAATGTACTGGATTGGTTTTTCAGATTTACTATATTAACCTTAAAAGGAAAGTCTGATAAAATGTGGCTAAAAAGAAAGAAGCAAAGGTAAATCTTCCATGCTATGTGTGATGACAGCAATATGGGAACCTTTTAAGAAGTCAAGTTGAGTGTGTGCTTCAGCCCAAGGTGAGGTTGTGCAGAATGGGAAGAAGAGAGAGAGGATTTTGGAAAAGAATAACTAAACCCTCTTGATAATTTTTCCTAGAATTTTATCCGTAAATAATTACTGAAAGATTTACTTTTAGAAAAATTAAAGCAGAGAGAGAATAGCAGGGAACAAATAAAATAGGAGGCCTGTGCTCAGTGTGAGGAGTCTTGGTGGACTGCTAACTGCAAGGTTGGTGGTTGAAACCTATCAGTCTTTACAAGGGAGGAAGATGAGGCTATCTGCTCCTATTTCTAGGCTTAGAAATTTTATGCAGCACTTATCCTATAGGGTTTCTAGGAATCAAAATCAATGCAAAGACAGTGATTTTCATACAGTTTCAAGTTACATGAAAGTTTTTTATGTGACTCAAAAAGTATTGTTTCAAAATAATAGAAACTTTTATCAAACATATATATATAATGTGCAAAGCTCTTGTTTATCAATATATATTCCATCTAGGCCCATGAATCCATCACTTGTCTATTAGTGTGCCATTCTATGGTGGCTTGCATGTTTCTATGATGCTGGAAACAATGTCACAGGTGTTTCAAATACCAAGAAGTTTCACCAAGGTGAGCATGTTTCAGTGAGCTTCAAAACTAAGAACACACTATGAAGATGGAATAGGCTGTCAATTTCTGAGGAATTAGCCATAAGAAATGAAGCTGGAGATCACATGATAGAATCTTACAAATCCAACCATGTGTTCATAGAAAATACCTTTTCTCGACAACACAAAAGGTTACTATACAAATTAATGTCTCCAGATGGAATACACAGGTATCAAACTGACTATCACTTTAAGAAGACACAATGGCGAAGCTCAATATCAGCAGCTGAAACCACACCAGAGACTGATTGTGAAACAAACCATCAATTGCTCATATGTAAGATAAGATTAAAGCTGAAGGACATTAAAACAAGACTACAAGAGCTCAAATGTTACCTTTAGTATATCCCACCTGAAATTAGAGACCCTATCAAGAATTGATTTGATTTATTGAACACTAATGACAGAAGACCTGATAAAATGTGGGCAGGCATAAATAACATCATTCCTAAAATAACAAACCATTTAAAAGACAGGGAAGAAAAAAAAGATCAACGTGGATGTCAGAAGAGACTCTGAAAATGACTCTTAGTCCTAGATGGCAACAAATGAAAGAAATGATGAAGTCAAAGAGCTGAATAAAAAATTTCAAAGGGTAGTTTGAGAAGAAAAGCCCAAATATTAGAATAAAATGTGCAAAGACATAGAATTAGGAAACCAAAAGGGGGGAGTTTGTTTAGCATATATTAAACTACAAAAAACAAAAACACCTCCTGACCTCCAAGTTGGAAGAAAAGGACTAAAAATATGTGTAAGGACCCTTAGTGGAGAGCACCTCTGGCAATATGCACCAAATAAGCCACATTGACCCGATCTACTGGACACTCCCTGGGGACCCAGGCCAAGTGACATAGAACACTGGGGGCATTGAATCCTGGATCTGTGGAGGCACACAACATATTCCAAAGGCCGTGGGAGAGAGATCTGATGCTGAAATTAAGTGAATGGAATTCTACCTCAAACATACCTGTAACCTAATGACTTACAACTGAAAATTTATGGTGTTTAAAGAAGTAGAAGAGAGTTCACGAGTGTTGCACTGTCAATAGGTAGATAATCATTGACTTATTACATCAATACCCCATATGCTGTGTTAAGATATATATTACTCTGGCAAACCAATGACTGGCATTCTCAGTGATTACTGTTGTAAGTGTTCCCTGACAAACAACTCCCATTGTTTGTGTAAAAAGCCTCCAGCTACAAAAGGATTTATTTTGCTCAATGTGAATAATTCAGGGTTTGTGATATGTAGTTAACTTGCTTTGGCCCAATATCCCTCTTTCAACAGTGTTTTTAAAATTAGTACTAGAGGTTAATCAATGAAAATATTAACAGAAGACCTTTATGCTCCAGGGAGATGATTGATAAGCTCTCTACTATAAATTAACAAGGAGGCTTCAAAGGGGAAGCAAAGAGAGATGAAACAATTTAAAAGGTATAGATCCAGGGATAGATGCACTGAATCCTAGCTCCAATTTAAGAATAATTTGTTCTTATATCTGAGAACACAGAAGATATGGGTGCTATAGCCAAGTTTGGTGTAGAAATTAAAAGGTGCACCAATATCAGATAAAATAGCATCTAGGGTCTTAAAGGCTTGTTTCCAAACAAACCGCCATCCAAATGAGACATCAACTAAATATACATGAAAGAAACACACCAATATCAGTGACCAAAGGATTGCAAGTCATATAATCCAAAGTCAAAGGAGAAAGTAGTATCGGAGTCCAAATTGTGAGATTCTAGGTTGCAGGAGGCTATGGAGACAGTGGGGGTGCAAGAAGCATTTGTGAGGTCCGTACAGGAAATAAGCCTCCGGGGATTTCCCTCTATACATAAAAAAGGGATTGGAATAAACTGGTTACCAAACAGAGTACATTGGAGAGAGGACTGTAGGAGATAAAAATATAAGCCTTGCTTGAATAGTTAAAACCTTGTCAGGTAATCTTCCTCATACTTGTTGGGCCTTGTGTTTTTCAACCTTTATTTAATTATTAGCATTTAGCTCTGATGTATTTTGTCGTCCTCTTGAGTTTTTGTTCTATGTTTTTCTGTTTTTCAGTATGTGAAACCCAGGATGGAAGAACCTATAGAGACAGCACGTAGAATAAGGGTTCCTAGGACTTGCAGTGGGAGAGGGTTGCAATTAAAGGGAGCTGATGTCAAGGAGTTTAAGAATAAAGAGAGTGTTTGGAAACTGATTGTGGTAGCAATTGTACAGTACTGCTTGATATGATTGAATTATGGAATGATATATCTGTACTATCTTCCAATAAGATGGATTTGAAAAAAATACTCAGAAAAAATTGAAAGCCTCAAGTTGAGATCTTGAACTATTATATGAGCAAATTATTGAATGATGTAGGAAGCATCAAAAGAAAATGGAAAGAATACACAGAGTCACTGTACCCAAAAAAGACCTAGCTGACAGTCCACCATCTCAGGAGGTAGCATGTGAGCAAGAACCAGTGGTGCTGAAGGAAGAAGTTCAAGTCAAACACATTGAAGGCATTGATCAAAATCAAGCCTCCATGAATTGATGGAATACCCTATTTGTGCCCACTCCAAAGAACTGACCAAATAAAATGTTCAAACTAAAGAACAATATCATTAACTCACATGCCAGTAAAATTTTGTTGAAGATAATCCAACAGTGGTGGCAGCAGTACGCTAACAAGGAGTTTTCAGAGGTGCAGGCTGGTTCAGAAGAGGATGTGGAACAAGGGAAATAACTGCTGATGTCAAATGGATCTTCACTCAAAGTAGAGAATACCAGAAACATGGCTACTTATGATTGATTAGCTATGTAAAGGAATTTGTTTCTATGGATCATAACAAATTATAGATAACCTAGAGAAGAATGTGAATCCCAAAATCCTTAGTTGTGTTCATGTGGAATTTATACTTGGATCGAGAGGCAGTTGTGGGAACAGAACAAAGGACTACTGCATGGTTTAAAATAAGGAAAAGTGTGCATCAGGGTTATTGCCTCACCATATTAATTCAATCTGTACTCTGAGCAAATAATCTGAGAAGCTAGAATATATGAAGAAGAATGTTGCTTCAGGATTGGAGGAAGGCTTCGACAACCTGCAAAACACAGATGGCACAACCTGGCTTGCTGAAAGTGAGAAGGACAAGAAGCACTTGCTGATGAAGATCAAGGATTGCAGACTTCCATATAGATTATGACTCAGTGTAAAGAAAATCAGAATCCTCACAACTGAACCTATAGATAACATCATGATAAATGGAGAAAAAATTTGAAGTTGTCAAGGATTTTGTCTTGCTGTATCCACAATCAATGTTCATGGAAGCATCAGTCAAGAGATCAAAAGATGTGTTGCATTGGTAAGTCTGCTGCACAAGACCTCTTTAGATTATTGAAAATAAGGGTGTCACTTTGTGGACAAAGGGGTGCCTGATCCAAGAAATGTTATTTTTAATTGCCTTGTATTCATGTGAAAGCTGGACATGGAATAAAGAAGGCCGACGAATTGGGGCGTTTCAACTGGGATGCTGGAGAAGAATCTTGAAAGTGCCATATGGTTGCTATAGGTCAGAACCTGCTCAATGGCATCTAATAACAACAACATCAAGACTACTATGTTGTGTGTGTGGATAAGTTTCTTTATCCAGTCTTCAACTGATGCCTTTTTAAGCTGTTTCCAGCTTCTTGCTATTGTGCACTGTGCAATAGTAAACAAGTGAGAGCATAAATCTCTTGCTGTTCTCTCTCTTACCTCTGTAGGTTATATAGCCAGTATGGTATTAGTATTGCTGGATCATATGGGATTTCCATTCCAAGTTGTTTTAGGTATAGACCTAGTTAAAGAAATGAAGCTGGAAATTGCCTGATTGAATTTTGTAAAACCAAGGACCTGTTCATAGCAAATACTTTTTTTCAACAACACAAAAGGGATGCCTGACAACTTTTTCATGGTATTCTCCATTGCCTCACATGCATGTGAAAGTTGGACATTGAATAAGGAAGACCAAAGAAGAATGGATGCATTTAAATAGTGTGACTGGAGAAGAATCTTGAAGTGCCATGGACTGCCAAAAGGGCAAACAAATCCGTTTTGGGGGAAGTAAGACAAAAGTGTTGCTTAGAGACAAGGATGGCAGGACTTCATCTTACATAATTTGAACATCTTGTCAGGGGAGCCCGGTTCCTGGAGAAGGACATCAAGTTTGGAAGGGCAGTGAAAAAGAGGAAGGCCTTCAACAAGACGGACTGATAGATTGATGCAATGGTTGCATCAGTGAGCTCAGGCATAGGAACAGATGTGAGAATGGCATCGAACAATAACAACAACATATTGTTTCCCATAGTGGCCATAGATGTTTAGAGGCCCACTAGCAGTGTATAAAAGTTCTAATTGCTCCACATCCTCTCCAGCTTTTGATTGTTAAAATAAAATCCTATTATTGTGCATGGAAGGTGATATCTCATTGTAGTTTTGATTTGCATCTCCCATGTGGCTAGGGATCACAAGCATGTGTTTGTTATCTACTTGAGTGTCATACTTGGTGAACTGTCTGTCCATGTCTTTTGCCCACTTTTTAACTGACATATTTATTTTCTTATGAATGTGTTCTAGAGTTGCGTAGATTTTGGCGATTAGGCCCTTGTCCATGGTGTCATTGCTAAATTTTCTTTTTCTTAACCTGTGGATTCTCATTTTACACTTTCAATGAAGTCTTTTGATGTGCATAACTGTTTTATTGTAAGTAGGTCCTAGTCATCTATTTTGTCATCCACTGTGTATGCTACCTTTATTTTTACACTTAGTAGTCTGTGTATGCCCTGCAATTGGGTACTTAAGTTTGCCCCAATTTTCTCATTGTTGATCTTTATAGCACTGCCACTTACATTTAGGTCATTAACCAATCTGAATTTTGTTTTGTACATGGGGAAAGATATGGGTCCTTTTTCTGCATATGAAAATTCAAATTTTCCAGCACCATTTATTGAAGAGGGTGTCCCTCTTTCATTTGATACTTTTTGATTCTTTGTGGAAGATTAGTTACCTGTAGGCTAATGCACTTAATTCTGGGATTTCTATTTTTTTCTTTGATGTGCATGTCTATCATCGTATAAGTACCTGCCTGTTTTATTTTGTTTTTGTTTTTCACTGTGCAACCTGCTTCAGTGCCTTAAGACCACCGGGTAAAGCCAGGCAATGTTTCAGAGTAACAGTTTGCTTTGGCATGGGACATTGTGAGAGGCCCAGGGGATCGGACTTGCCACAAATCCAAACCCATGCAGCCTGTCTGTTTTGACTACTAGGGCAATCTAGTACATTTTGGGGTCAGGAAGTGGGAGGCCTCCTTCCTGGTTCTTCTTTTTAGGAAGTTATTTGGTTATGTTGGTTCTCATCCCTCTCCTTGTGAAGTTGGTAATTAAATTTTTGATTTATTTAAAGAATGAACATGGGATTTTAATGAGGATTGCGGTGTATCTATAGATTGTTTTAGGCAGTATTGACAATTTCACAATAGTAAATCTGCCTATATATGAATAATGAATGTCCTTACATTTTCATAGCTCTATTTTGGTTTCTTATTATAGTTTTCCTTATACAGGTCTCTTGTTTCTGTGGTTAGATTGATTCCTAAGTAATTCTTCTTGTATGTGGTTATTGTAAATGGCATTGTGTTCCTACTGTATCTCTTAGAGCTCTTTTGTGGGTATAAAGGAACCCAAATGATTCCTGATTGTTAGTATTGTGTCCTGCTATTTCCCAATCCCTTGATTGCTACCAACAATATTTTGATGGAGTCTTTTGGGTTCTCTCTATATAGAATCATATCATCCGTAATTAACAAGCGTTTTACTTGTTTGTCTATATGTATTTCCCTGACTTCTTTTTGTTGTATGGTGGTTCTAAGACTTCCATCCTTCAGGGAAAATGTTTCCAAGTTTTCTCTGTTGAACATGTTGGCTGTTGGGTTATCACATTTGGCCTTTATTATGGGGAGGAATTTCCCTTCTATTTCTGTTTTGTTGAGTCTTTAGTCAGACATGGATGTTAGATATTGTCAAATGCCTTTCTGTCTATTGATATGATAATGTGGTTCTTGTTCTTTACTTTGTTTATGTGGTGGGTTAAATGTGTTGTTTTATGACAATAGAACCATTTTTGCTTCCCTGGTATGAATCCCACTTGGCCATGGTGAATTATTTCTTGATATGAATTCTCTTGGCCAGAATTTGGTTGAAGATTTTTACTTCTATCTTCATGAAAGACATTTTGTCTGTAGTTTTCTGTTTTATGGAGTCTTTGCCTGTTTTGATAATCAGAGTTATGCTTGTTTCATAGAAAGAGTTTGGAAATGTGTTACCTTTTTTCTATATTCTGGAATAGTTCGTGTAGTACTAATGATAGATGTTGCAGTTGTTTTAGATATTATAGATAGTTGTTGATTTCAGATTCATCCTCTTTATTTAATGTGTACATTGATTGCTATAAATTGACTTCTGATAACTGTTTTTGCTATGTCCCTAAGGTTTGGATATATTGTGTTACCCTTTTCACTTGTTTCAGGGAATTTTTTAAATTTTAGACCTTATTTGGTTCAACTACCCAGTCATTTTTATGTAGAATGTTGTTCATTCTCCTTATGTTTGCGTTTGTGTTTCTGCCTCCTTCTATTGCTGATTTCGATGTTCCCAGCCCTGTAATCTGATAAAATAGATTGTAGGATCCCAATTTGTTGTTGTTCTTAACGTGTGATTTGTGGCCTAGCATATGGTCTATTGTTGAGAAAGTTCTGTGTGCTCTGGAGAAGGTATATACTGTGTTGTTGTATAGATTGCTCTATATATGTCTATGAGGTCTAGTTGATTGATTGTTTGAATATATTTTCACTTGACTATAAATTGAGTTTTCTAATCTCATTGGAATCTTAGAGGTGTAGTGGTTACGCATTGGGCTGCAATCTGCATGGTTGGCAGTTTGAAACCACCAGCCAGCAGCTCCATGAGAGAAAGTCTGGGCTTCATACTCCTATAAACAGTTACAGTCTTAGACACCACCAGGGGTCTCACTATAAGTCAGCATTGACTTGATGGCAATGAATTTTTTTAATTTTATGTTTTAATCACATTAGCAGTTTCATGGCATTCTATTTATGAATGAATCATAATTTATGTTATCCACCATTTATTTGTGTTATTTTCAATGTTTTATACTATAAACAAATGTGAAATGACTAGGTTTCCACATTAATCCTTGCATAAGAAAAATATGGACATTATTATGTATAAGAATTTCTATAATCCCTACAAAAAGAATTTATCATCTGAAGCATATTTTTGTTAAAATTTAACTTTTCTAAATCACCATTAGGTTCCAATATTGTGTTATAGATAATGCTGTGGTGTCATTCAGCACTGAAGATGACTACTGAAGATAACTGCAAAAAGCTTGTTCCTTTAAACGCAATTATTTTACATTGATTAAGTAAATATTTATTGAGCATACACTACATGCAGGCACTGATCTACTCCCTTGAAAGGCAGGAAAATCCCCTCTCAGTTACCCACTTGTATGGAGTTTACAATCTAGGACAGGGGTCAGCAACTGTGGCTCTTGAACCATACATGGATCTTTTGGCACATACATGTGTCTTTGAATTAAATTGGGAAAAAATTAAAGGATATTATTCAGATAATGGTGATTTCATTTGTTTGTAAAAATGTATTTATGGTTCTTGAATAATTTTTAAATTGTTGTGAGTGGCACGATTGGCTCTTCTATCTCAAAAGTTTGCGGACCCCTGGTCTCGGAAATGGTAAAGAGAGGTGTTTTCACATTTGTTCACATTTATCCTAAGAAGGCTGAGTAAAAGGTGGCTCTGACTACTTACATTAATCTACAATTGCATTTCCAGTGTTCCTGCTGTTATTATTGTCATAAGAATTAGCTGTGAGGGTGGAGAATATCAAGAAAGTCCCTAGGGACATCTTCAAAAAGGTCCTGCTTCTCCTAGCCAACTGTACACCCAAACCAGGATCTACAATAAGCAACAGTAAACTAGACCTTCCTGAGAGAAGTAATCATTCTTCATCTGAGATTTTATTTTTCTAATGTCTGACTTCCTTGGGTATTCTCTAACTTCCCAATCTGGCAAGGTTTGATATTTCTGTCAGTACCCCGGGCTCGTAGTCTATCTTTAACGCTAATGTGCTTCCCGCATTGGGTGTTCAGGGAGCACAGCGGCTTTCGGCCAGGAGTAATAAAGTAATCCCTATGCCCAAGTTTATGACCAAACAATTAGCAGCAGCCTGTATACTCAATAAATTGTTAGTTGGTGCTGGCGCTATTAAAAATTGAGCATGGTGATTATGGCAGTACCACATTTAAACTCACAACACAACGGGCAAGACGAGTAAGGCATTTGTTCAGAGCAGCTGGTTTGGGGATGGACGGAAACCCAGACGGAGCAGTTCCGAGTAACTGGGTGTTAGGAAGGTTATGTAGTGTTCTAGTACACGATCATCTCTGCTTTGGGAAGATTTCAATCAGTCATTATGGGTTCAAAACCTGAAACAACGAAACAGAAACACGAAGACTATACCTTGAGAGGAAGGACATGCTTTACAGAACAAATAAAGATTCTATTTATTTCTATGATTTAAGTTTATGTTGACACATTCTGGTTTTTAGAAATGATCATAAAAACTAATTGTAAATTATAGTCATAGTAATATTTGTGGAATTAGTATGCATTCTATTTTATTCTGACTATAAGCAAGAGCTATTCCAGCTTTTATAGTTAATGAGATATGGTGAAACCTGAACCGGAGGTTGTATTATATATATTCTTAGTTATGAAAGAGAGAAAATATTGACATCTCTAACTTTGGTTTGCTCTGGAAAAGCTTCTCTGGTACAACATATACTGTCCAGAATAATCAGAAAACTATTTTTATGCCAACAGTTTGGCATCTACATTTTTCTCATAAAATCAGATTTTTAGGGAGAATTTAGATTTTGACCAGAAATATATGTTCCTGTTTTGAGACACAAATGACTATCATGATTTTTGGATTCTGGATGTGAAATATCTTACAATTCTCTGCTTATATTGAGGTTTTAAAATAAATTTGTTTTCACATACGAGTTTATTTACATTTATTGATGACTTAAATAGTCATCAAGAAAGCACTACTAATATGGCTTAAGTAGCCAGAAGGAAGTATTTATGATTCAGTTCTCAACAAATAAATTGGAGAAATAACTTGCAGTTCATGACTTGATGTTGAACCATTACAATAATTGAAACAATGTGCTTGAAATTCATAAACATGAAATCTACATTCTACCCATGTGGTCTCCTTTAAAAAGGCAGGCATTTGCAGAAGGCTCAATGCAAAGAAATTCTTTAAAAAATAAATGCCTCATTTAGTAAGAAATTTACTAATTTTGTGGAAACAAAAAAAATGAAACAAATTAGATTAAGCTAAAACTATATATGCTAAAATATAATATCATAGGTTCAAATTAATTAGCAGTATGATTCCCTGTATTATATTAGCTAGCTAATTTTAGATGACCACATCTACTTAAGTATTTTTCTTTTTCTCAAGGACTTTGTCCCATCTATGTCTCCCACTTCTTCCCACCATTACAGACAGCTTCAGCAACAAGTTGCATCCTTTTCTCAGTCACATTGGATTTCTCGAGGTATGTATCACACTAGTAGGTAAAGCCTTGTTTGGTGTCTATGATTCTTTGGAGAGGAAGCTTCAAGGATTTCTGCTTGAATATTGTGGTTTGTTTCTCCTCATTTCCACACACAAAATAGTCAAAATAGTCTGCATAGCACCATCCCTATTTGGCCAGCTTTCTTGATAATTATTGTTATACTTCATACTATTTTTCTACTACATTTCTCTAGTGCTTTTGAATGGGAATTTAAAATAAAACGTGATACTATTATTCTTTGAACCAGAAAGTACATAAAATTTAGATAATTCTCTAAATTTCTTATTCTTCAGAGGACTACTAATTTTTATACTCATAAAACCTAACATGAGAATTTTTGCTATAGCATCTATAATTTCCCTGATTGTCAAGATACACTCAGATAAAGCAGCATACATCTATAACCCCCCTCTTAAAATCCTTGAGGGTAAAATGGGAAAGTATTGAGCAACTATGGAACATGACGTGTTCACTCTTGTTGCTTATAAACTACCTATTTCTAGGTTATTATGTCATTAGTAGATTTTTCAAAGGTACTTTAGGAACTCAAAAGTAGTAGTACTCTTTTTCCCCAAAAATCATTATGGGTTATATGTTTTCGCTTACATCCAGTAAGAATACTGAATATAATTTCAAAAAGCAAAGTAATTTCTAATTTACCCTCGATTTATTTAGAAGTTGTCACTGTTTACATAAAACATATATACTACAAACGTGGTACACCAGAATTAATGTGAGGGTTAGATGTCAGAACAAATAATTTGTAAAAATACAAAAATAATTTTTAAAACTACAAAATCGCAAAATCTGTAACTTTTAACTCCAAATATTTTATTTTCTTCACTACAAAAATATGCAATTTTTTTCTGATTGACTATAAATTTCATATGTGCAATTATCCATGAATTTTGCATGTATCCTAGGACTCAGGTACATTGATCCCTGGTGTTTTTCATATACCCAGGAGAAGAGGAACCTATGAAGGGATACCCCCCCAAAAAACAATGCTCTCTCTCTTTTTTTTTTTGGATGTGAGGAGGATAGTACATTTGGAGTTTGCTCCACCAGGTCAGACTACTAATCAAGCTTTCTATTTAAAGGTTCTGAAAAGATTGCATAACAGTGTGCAACAAAAAAGGCCTGATTTGTGGCAGACGGGGAACTGGTTTGCCAATAGGACAATTCACCTGCTCACGCAACCATCCCAGTGTGCCAGTTTTGGTAGAAAACGGCATGCTTTTCTTGCCCCACGCACCTGACTCACCTGACCTGGCTCCATGATACATATTTTTGTTCCCATGAATGAAGAGAGACATGAAAGGACAACCATTTGACAATGTAGAGGAAGCAAAGGAAAAAACCAGGGAGATGCTGTCTGCCATCCAAACAGATGAGTTTGAAAAATGCTTGCAAGAATTGAATTACAGATTTGACAAATGTGTTAAGTGTAATGGAGAGTACTTAGAAGGTGGTAAGGTTGTTTTGTTACAAAATTAAATATATAGCTTTGAAAAAAATCTTTTGGGGGGATACCCTCTTGTAAGACTCATTTATTATATACACACAGCAATTTTATTAAAAACATATTGTAGAGAACTCACCATTGATTCTACATGTATATCTGGATTCTAATATTTCCCCTGTGAATCAGAAATTCTATGTTTTTCTACCTCATGGGGTTAAACTTACTTCCATCAAGCCTTTTGCAACTTATGGTGACCCTATAGGGCGGGGCAGAACTGCCCCTGTGGGTTTTCCAAACTAATGCTTTGCAGGAGTAGAAAGCCTATCTTTCTCCCTCAGTGGGGCTGATTTTGAAAAGCCAAATCCGATTAGCCCCCCAACATGTAACCCCAACGTGTAACCACTGTGCTACCAGGGTTCCTCGCCATGGGACAATGCTTTCGTATTGCGCACTACCAACCATTATAATATTCTAGTCACTAAGTTCAATGCCTCAGTGGTCAGGCTGACTATTATTTCCTTATTAATTAAACAACAACTCGAGGTCTTTTAACTATATGGGAAAGGCAAAATAAATGGATCTCATATTTGGTTCCAAGATTGTAATATTTTTCTTCCGTTTACAGTCATTTGGCTGTTCTCCAGGTATGTATTTGATAGGCACTGCTCTGAAAAAAAAAGAGAAAGGATATCATTACAATACCTCATTATATGATGGGAAACCGCCCCAATAAATCTTGTTTTAGCTGCTAAGTTGGAGTTTGATCTTGTACTCTTGACTGTATTCATTAACAAATGAGAATTTCTAGTGATTAAAATGTTTTACCTATTAACTATATGTAAAAGTACATATACAAAATTAAATATGAGATATAATGATATGTATTGAACATTCTTTATTCATCAACTCAGTTTACAAAAAATCTAATATTTACCTTTAAAGTCATATCTGTGTGCCCTACCACTGTTTCTGCACTGAGGTAACCTCTAGTCTGAATTATCGCTTTTCTTTATATTTTTACTAATTATTTTTGTATACTTATAAAGTTATCTCTTTGATTTTGCACAGCTTAAGCTTTATATTAAAGGAGACCTGGTGGCATTGTATGGTAACCATTGGCCTCCTAACTGACAGGTCAGTGGTTCAAATTCACTAAGTGCTTTATGAGAGAAAGAGGAAGCTATCTGATCCCATAAAGAGTTACAGCTTCAGAAATCCTAAAAAGGGTTGCTACCGATCTGAATTGATTCAGTGGCATGGATTTCTTTTTACTTTTAACTAATCTAGTATGTAAAATAAATCATACTATAGGCATCCTTCTGTGAGTTGTTGAGCTTTTTCTTCTTTTATTAATAACAATTTTATTATAAATTAGATGGGGGAATTACATTACAAAATGTAAACTTTGTATTTCTTTCAATGACTTATAAAAACTCTCAAGAGTTTATGCTTAACCTCCTCCTTGATTTCTCTTCACCCAGTTATTAAGTTATCTCTTTCATTTCACCCAAGTTAGCACCCCTCAACAACCTAGCCCATCGCTTCAGCTTCCTTCCACTGCATTCCCACCTTGGCAGTCTTCAAATTCTGTTCCCTTTGGTATGAAAGGATTTTTGTTTTTTCATTTATTTTTTCCCTTATAATGGTTTTCATATACAATATTTATAATTTTTTGATTGGCTGTTTTCACACAGCATAATGTTCTCCACATTGCACTGGTAAATCTATGGCACAAGACCTCATTAAAGTATTGAAGAGCAAGCATGTTACTTTGAAAACAATGATGTGCTTGACCCAAACCATGATATTTTCAATAGCCTCATATGCATGTAAAAGTTGGACATCAAATACAGAAGACTGAAGAAGAATTGATTCATTTATATTATGGTGTTGGTGAAGCATATTGAAAGTACCATGCGATGCCAAATGACCAAACGCATCGGTTTTGGAACAAATACAGCCAGAATGCTCCTTGGAGGCAATGAAAGTGAGACTTTATCTCATGTACTTTGCACATGTTGTCAGGAGAAATCAGTCCCTGGAGACAGAGACCACGCTGGATAAAGAGGAGGGGGTGGGACACAGAGTAAGGCCTTTAACAAGATGGATTGACAGAGTGGCTGCATCAATGGGGTCAAACATAAGAACAACTGTGATGTAGTCACAGGACCTGGCTGGAGTGTGTTCTATTGCACCTACATAAGGTTCCTATGAGTGGGAACTGACTAGACAAAATCTAAAATTGTAATACTCACCTGATTCATCCATGTCTCAGGTGCTTTGTGGTTTCATCACTCCTTTTTAGCCACGCACAGTATTCAGTTGTGTCTGTGTACCAGAGTTTCCTTAACAATTTTTCTATTTCTTGGCATTTAGGTTATTTCTATCTTCTTGCTATTGTAAATAGTGCTGCTATGAACATGGGTGTGCATGTCTGTCCATGTTATGACTCTTGAATCTTTAAGATATATACCCAGCAGAGGGATTTTTGGATTATATGGAGCTTCTATTCCAAGTTGTTTGAGGTTGTACCATATAGAGATTGTACTTATTTACTGTCCCAACAGCAGCGTATAAGGATTCTAGTCTCTATGAAACATCTCTAACATTTGTTGTTTTCTGTTTTATTTTTCACTGTCATTGTGATATCTCATTGTTGCTTTTATTTGTATCTCCTGGAGGCTAGAAATCTTGAGCATTTTTCCATTTGTATTCAATGTCCTCATTAGTGAAATGTCTGTTCATGTTCGTTGTACACTTTCTTATTGAGGTATTGTAGTTATGTATAGAGTTTAGAAATTAGACCATAATCCATTATGTCATTGTCAAAAATTTTTCCAGCTCTGTGGTTTCATTTTTACCCTTTTGATGAATTCAATTTTTGCTCATAAATGTCTCATTTTTAGTAGGTCCCAGTTGGAATAGACTTGATCATCGTGAGTTTGGTTTTAGACTTAGCCATTTTGTCATATACTGTGGCTATTTTCTGTTTGTTTATTTATTTGTTATTTAGTGTGTTTATGTCCTGCTATGAGGCTCATAAGTTTGTCCCTGTTTTCTCATTGGTGATGTTTATAGTTCTGGCATTTTACATTTAGGCCTTTGATCTGTCTTGAGTACATTTTTGTACATGGGTTGTGGTATGGTTCCTGTTTTGTTAGTTTGCAGATGGAAATCCAATATTGCCAGCACCAATTATTGAAGAGACCATCTCTTTCCCATTTAATATATTGTTTTGTTTTGGTTTTGCCCCGTGTTGAAGATCAACTGTATGTAGGTAGATGGTTTAATTTTGGGGTTTTCTATTCTGTTCCATTAATCTATGTATCTATCATTGTACCAGTATGGGCCTATTTTAAGTACTGTGACTGTGGAGTAGGATTTGAAGTTTGGAAGTGAGAGGTCTTCTACTTAATTATTCTTCTAAAGAAGCTCTTTGCTTATTCTGGGCCTCATCTTTTCTTTATGAAGTTAGTCATTAGATTTTTCATTTCTCTAAAAACTGAAGTTGGAAATCTGGATCATAATTGTATTGTACATATAAATTTCATTTGGTAGTATTAACATTTTCACGATATGAATCTTTCCTATCCATTAAAATAGAATGCTATATTTATGGAGTTTTCTCTTGGTTTTTTAGCAGGATCCCTGGGGGCATAGTGGTTACGTGTTGGACTGCTGACTGCAAGATCTGTAGGTCAAAAGCAACGGCCACTCTGCAGAAGAAAGATGAGACTCTCTTACTCCTGTATACAGTTAGTTACAGTCCCAAGTTATAGTCTCTCAAGCCCCCAGAGATAGTTCTATCCCGCCCTATAGGGTCATTTTGAGTTGGAATCAACTCAATGGCAGTGACTTTAGATTGATTTTTGGTTCTCTTGGTTTCTTGAAATATTCTTCTACAGTTTTCTTTACACAACTCTTTTTGTTTCTCTAGTAAGGTTTATTTCTAAGTATTTCATTTTTACCATGTGGCTGTTGTAAATAGTATTGTTTTATTAATTTATTTTTCAGAGTATTCTTCATTAGTACACAGAAATCTGATTGAATTTTGTATATTTATCTTGTACACTGACACAATGACAAATTGCTTCCAACATCTTAAGATTACCAACACATAAAATCAAATTATGCGCAAACAATGGAAGTTTCACTTCCTCTTTACCAATCTGGATTGCTTGGATTTGCTTTTGTTGTCTAATAGTTCTGGCTAAGATCGCCAGCACAATGGTGAATAGAGTGGTGATAAAAGTCAGCCTTATTGGTTCTAGTTCGCAAGGGGAATGCTTTCAGTGTCTCTCACTTGAGAGAAATGTTGGGTGTATATGGCCTTTATTATGTTGGGAAATTTCCTTCTATTTTTATTTTGCTAAGTGCTTTTATCAGGAATGGTATTGGATATTGTCAAATGCCTCTTTTGCATCAACTGATGTGATCATGTGATTCTTATCTTTTTTGTTTTTTAAGTAATAAATGAATTATTGCCTTTTTCTAATGTTAACCCATCTTTGAATACCTGGTATGAATGCCATTTGATCATGGTGTAATATACACACACACACACACACACATATATATATATATTTAGCATATTACTGCATTCTATAAGCATCGAACAGTGAATGCTGCCACTGTTTCACCAGCTTGTTGAAGCATTTCAATTGGTATTCCATCAATACCTGGAGCCTTGATTTTGGCTAATGCCGTCAATGAAGTTTGGATTTATTCCGTCAGTACCACTGATTCTTGCAGTAGTAGAATTTGTTCTTGCTCATTCATATGCTACTTCTTAAAATGGTGGAAAGCCAATGAGTTCTTTTTGATACAGTGACTCTGAATCATCTTTGCATCTTCTTTTCATGCAGCCTGCATATTTTAATATTTTGCCCATAGAATTTTTTATGTTGCTATTCTTATTTTTTTTATTTTCTAACTCTATGTATTAGCACATTTCAGTATACTTCTTTGTTTAGTGTTTTTGGGCTGCCCTTTGTAATTTTCTGCTCAGCTCTTTTATATAATTTCCTCCATTTGCTTTAGCTACTCTGATTAAGAGCTATTTTCACAGTCTCTTATTATATTCACTTTAATCTCTTCCTTTGTATCTGCTACATGGTCCATTCAACACCTTGTATTCGCTTAGGCCATGTGCTTCTTCTCTGTGGGCTTTGTTGCTTCTGAGCTAGATGGCCACTTATTTGCCTTCAAGCCTTTAAGACCCCAGATGCTATATCTTTTGGATAGCCGGGCACCATCAGCTTTCTTCACCACATTTGCTTACACACACGGCTGTCTTCAGTGATCGTGTCGGGAAGATGGGTATCCTGCAATGGCTGTTTAGCAGGGCAAGGTGCTATTGTATTGGGGGATTATGCATGAGGAGGCCCAATGTCCATCTGCTACCCTACAACTGAATCTATAAATATATGCATATAAATCTATTGCCCACATAATCATAAATATATTTACATATGTACATGTCTGTATTTAGGCTTCTCTGTATGCACTTTGCCTCCTACTCCTTTCCTCTATTTCCTTTCGCTTTCCTCCCGACCCATTACCATGTTTGGCCTTCATTCTGGATTCAGTAGTTCCTCTCAGTTACCTTGCTCTTGGTCACTCCCTTCCAGTCCTCCCCTCCCCTCCCTCCTCTGGTTTTGAACCACTCGCTGTTCCCTTGTCCCTGTGTTGGGCGACACCTCCTCCCTTCCCCTACCTCCCACGCTCTCATGTCCCTCCAGGACCGTTGGTCCTGTTGTTTTCTTCTCTCATTGTTTGTCCAGCCTGTCTTGTCTAGGTGGACTAATCTTCTCTTCCTTTTGCGTCTTCTTTAAACAGTTTTATTGGCATATAAGTCACATATTCTATAATTCAATAGTTCAATAATATCAAGAAAAGTTGTATGATCACCACTACAATCACTTTTAGGACATTTCCTTTGTTCTTGTACTCATCAGTATTAGCTTTCCTGACTTTTTAATGACCTTTGTTTTATCACATATGATATTTTTGATGTCATCTTACAGCTCATCAAGTCTGTAATCATTAGAGTTCAACATGCCATGTTTCTTCTTGAGATGTTCTTGAAATTCGAATGGACTATACTCAAGGTCCTACTTGGCTATCGTGACTGAGCTTACCTTCAGCCTGAGAAATCGATGGTCTGTTCCACAGTCAGCCCCTGAAGTCATTTTAGTTGCTTTAGTTTAGTGCACTCATTGAGCTTCTCTATAGTCTCTTCACACAAATAGAGTCAACTTGATTTCTGTGTGGTCCATCTGGGAAAGTCCACATGTATAGTCACTGGTTGTGCTGTTGAAAAAAAGCATTTTCAATGGATAAGTCATTGTTTCTGTAAAATTCTTCCATGCAATCCCCAGCTTTGTTTCTATCACCAAGGCCAAGGCCATATTTTCCAGCTAACTTCTTTTTTGTTTCCAACTTCTACATTTTTTCTTTGTTTCCAACTTTTACATTCCAATCACCAATAATTATCAATGCATTTTGATTACATGTTAGACCAATTTTGTAATGAAGAAGTTCACAATTCTTCAATTTCTTCATCACTAGCTTTAGTGGTTGGGGTGTATATTTAAATAATAAATGTCCTGATGGGATTTCATTGTATGTGTATAGATGTTATCCTATCACAGAAAGCAGTGTTCGTCAAGAAAAATTATGAAATGTTCTTTTTGTTCATAAATGTAATGTCATTCCTCTTGAATTTTTCCTTCCTAGTATAGTAAACCCTATGATTCCAAATGGCCACCACAAGTCCATTTCAGCTCACTAATGCTTAAGATCTCAATCTTCATGCATTTCATTTCATATTTGACAACTTCCAAATTTCTTAGATTAATACTTTGTATAGGCCAGGTTCTAATTTTTAATAGATGCTTTCAGCTTTTCCTTCTCAATTTGAGTCATGCACCATCAGGAAATGAAAACTCCCTGGACAATCAATCCATGCCATTATATTCAACTACTCTGAGAAGGCAGCTCTTCCGCAGTCATCTATGTGTGGCTTCCAACCGAAAGAGCTCATATTCTGGCAAGATATCTGACACTATTCTGCTGCTATTCATAAGGTTTCAGGGGTGAATTCCTCAGAAGTGTGCAGCCTAATCCGTATTCGTAGTCTATGGCTAGTCTGGAAACTCGTCACTGAAACCTTTTCACTGACGGAATTGCTGCTGGTATTTGAAATCCAGTGACACTGCTTCTAGCATCACAGCAAAATGCCAGACACCACATTATGACACGCTGATGTATGTTTTTCCTTTGTATTTTAGTCGATTTTTCTTTATGTCTACTGTGCTTTCCTTGTAAGCAGCATATTTATGAGTCTTGTTTTAGTACATAGTCTGCTATTCTCTGTCTCTTAACCTCTGTGTTTAATCCACTGACATTCAGGGTTGCTACTGATATGTGTTAGTATGTTGCTATCATTTTGATATGTGCATTTTTATAGAATTATTGGTATCTTTGTATTTATACTATTTCTTTGCTATTTGAGTACTGTTTTAAGTGTGTTAATTTCTGTGTGGATCTTTGTTGTATGTTGATCTCAAATTTGTCTGATTGTGTTGATGATTATCTGCTCAAAGTACTCTTCTTAATATTTTTGGCAATACTGGTCAAGTTTTTAAATGTTTTTTAAATTTCTCCTTGTCTGGAAATAATCTTATTTCTCCCTCCTATTTGAGGGATAATTTTGGTGAGCATAATATTCTTGGTTGGCATATTTTTTTTCTTTCGTGGTTTTACATTATCTTCTTGCCTGCACAGTTTCTGTTCAAAATCCCAAGTTACTTGATTGCTTTTCCTTTGTTAGTGACCGTTCTTTTTGCCATAGTTGTTCTCAAAATTTTCTCCCTGTCCTTAATCTTGAAAAGCATTACTACAATATGCTGCAATTTTTTGTGTGTGGTGGGAGGGCGGAGTCTATCCTCTTTTGTGTTCTCTCCACTTCCTGCACAGTTATTTTCTCCTCTTTTATACTGTGACATTGTTGTTGTTGTTTGTTTCCTCCTGTTCTGGAAGTTCTTCCACATGATAGTGGCTCACAAAAATCTCAGACTTAAAGATTACAAATTCCTAGACATTCTGAAGACTTCTTTTTTCTTTATGTTTATTTTCATCTCATACATTGCTAACAGAGAGAAACACTTTCCCTAGATCTAGTGCCTATAAATTAAGACTTCTAGTCTCTTTAAAAGTGAAAATATGAATTTGTGTTTTTTTAAACTTTGGGTATTTCTATAAGAGTAACAATAGATAACTAAGGCACTGGGTCATAAGGGTATGTACAGCTTGAATCTTACTAGATAGCGCCTATTTGTTTTTCATAAATTTTATGTATTAGTTTTACATTTGCTCTGCAACTTTTTCATAGTTGGTAGTGTCAGACTTAAATCTTTGTCAATCTGGTGGGTATCAAATAGTACTAAATTGACTGAATTTTACATTTCTCTGTGAGCTACAACATGTCATATGTGCTATTGGTCATCAAAATTGTTTCCTATGTTTGACTTTTTTTGTCCCTTATATTTTCTCTGGAGAGATGAATTTCAAATCCATTGTCTGTTAGCCTTCACTGTTACTTTTGAAAAATTAATCTTCAGTTTAAATGAGCTATATGTATATGGTTTATCTTTTCTTACATATTTTAAGAGCTTCTTTCTTCTTTGTGATATTATTCACATTCACTATGATGTGTCTGCAGGTAAACTTATGGACACTATTTTAGATTTATTGTGCTTTTTGAACTTGTAGTGTTGTCTTTATAAGCTCCAGTTGGTGTGGACATTCAAAGTTATATTTCATGAAGGCTAAAAACTAGGCATTATCTTCATGCTTAATTATTGATAAATGTATTCCTGGTGAAGGAACATGGATGGCTATGGAAAGGAAGTTTCTTTTTGCTGTTGTTATGGACAACAGTTCTCAGACATAGATTAATTTAATTATGAGCTGGAAATATTCCAGGTAGTTGGAGGGATTGAATGTATCATTTCTAAAGAGAGATGTGTGCAGTATAATATAGCAAACATGTATTCTCATGCCAGACTTTTCATACATGCCTTTTCTAACTGCTACTTAGTGTAGCATAAAGCCATTATAAATTGGATCCCATTTGCATCAGAAATTGGATTCCATGGAAACTATTTGGCCATATGCAATATAGAACTATCAATAGTTTCTCTAATCTATTTCTGAGATCTTTGGTAAGGAGAATATAAAATCATAACCAAGACAAAGATTTAAAAGCTATAAAATCACATAAAGAAGATTAATAAAAGTTTTTAATTTATGCTCAGCCTAATTACATGGAAATTTCCCTTGTTATCACATTGCATGGTGTCAAAAGCTGCTATCCTGGTGAAATTTGATCGTGGATTTTTTTTCTAGAAAAGGAAGAATTTACATATCACATGAGAAAGCTATATTTTCTTTATGTTGGTGAGTATCAGAATATATTGGACTTTATGTACAGGTTACATATTTTATTGTTTTTTAGTTAAAATTTTACATTGAAAATTAAGTTCTCATTTAACAATTCTGCAGAAATGGTTTCATAACATTTGTTAGCATTCTTTCAATATATAAGCATTCTCATTTCCATTCTAGTTTCTCTGTTTTAATTTATCTAGCTTCCTTTCCCCTTGTAGCCTTGTCATCTTTGTTCTGGGCTATATGTACAGAATATTCTTAATATGTGATATTGCTTTTTTCATAAACCTTTTATTTGGCTGAAAATACCTCTGAGAATGACTTCATTTTGAAGTGAAAATGGAATCTTAGTTTAATAAGCACGAGGACTCCTCTTGGCTTTCTAAATCCAGTAGCCCTCCTCATTTTTAGGAATTTATGTTTTGTTCGACATTTTCTCCCAGTCTATCTAGGACCTATTATTGTGTCTCTGGTCAGAAAAGTGCATAGCGGTAGCAGGGCACCATCTAGTTCTTGCGTAAGGCTAAAAGAAGTCATGGTTTGGGCACACCTTTTGTCTTGGGGACTGGTTTCTTTCAGTCTTTTATTTCCTTTCGCTACAGACAGGAAGAGACCACTGCTTGCATCTTAGATGGTCACTCACATTTCTTAAGACCCCAGAGCCTACTCACCAAACTGGAATGTAGAACATACTCTTTCTCCCATGATTCTGTGATGTGAAGCCTTTCAACCCACTAAAATAATCACAGTTGTTCGGTTATATCAAATCCTTGCTGCCTTGAGGGGGAAATGTTCTGTTGTTTTTCTGTTGGTTGTCATTCATGTGTTTCAATATTTGTTAAGTATTTTTAGGTTATACTCTCTGCCAGTAAGCCTGTTCTTTTATATTATTTTGAGTTTTATTCTACATTTTCTTAGACACCATCGAGGACTTTCTAATGTGATCCCTCACATAACAATTGATAGTGATAATTGGGCACCATTTAGTTCTTCTACTTTCCGGTCATGAAGACTGATGATTACGTAGCACATATGACCCCTGGAATAATTGTTTCTAAGCATCTTTTCTTTTCTTAACTTTTTTCCTCCAGTCACAAAGAAATTAATAGTTGCACCTTACATGGCCACTCATGAAATTTTAAGATCAAAGCAGGATGTAAAACACTGGGGAACCCAGGAAAAAGTGTTTGGATATGTTTTAACAGTTTACAACTTTTCCCCCTGGATGTGTCACAATATTTATGGAAATATTATTAGCAATGGAAATATTTATTTACAAATATGTCATATCCTCTGCCAAATCTACATATACACAAACACACACACACTCATCCATATAGTCACACATCTCACACATTAAGCCTGGATTAAGATCTCTGCTTGTCTATCCATGTATTGATTCTTAATCATTATTGCAAGAATGTTTTCATAATAATATTTATTTTGTTGCCTTTGATTCTTGCACCACCTCCACTGTCCTTCTTTTCCTCCATCATTTTCTGCTGTCATCAAGGCTGTTTTAAATACCCTGGCTGTGTATAGCTTTTGAGGTTGAAGAGTGAGTGGTCTCCTACTTTGGTCTGCTTCTTAAGTAGTTCTTGCTTATCCTGGGCCTCTTCTCTCTCCATATGAAGTTGGTAATTAGTTTTCCCATTTCATTTTTTACATATATCTAACTCAATGTTCAGAGATAAAAAGTTTAACTATTCTTTCCGTGATCTGTGGGTAAGTCCTTTCTCATATTGAAATCGGATGATAATTGATTTCTGGCATTTTTCTAAGCTACCATGTGAACAAAATGATGAATGCCCCCATAATACAACATACTGCAACATAAAGACTATTCTGTTCACCAATTCTGACACACTTCCAAAGTATACCCAATGGTCCACTTTTATTTCTCTCCAGGACACTATGAGCCAAGGACGGAATATAAGCACAGGCACATATATAGCAGCAAGATTATAGTCAACAGACTATGAAAATTGAAAATGGCAGATATAGTGAGACCAGGGAAGCCTCAGTCTCATCACCCTTTACGGTTTTTCTACTTCTTAAATAACAAAATTGGGGTTTCGATCAGAATTGCATCGTATTTATAATCGGCTTTGTGTTGTACTGACATTTTCATGATATTTAGCCTTCTTGTCCATAAACATGAAAATTATAACACTTATGGAAGTCTGTCTTGGTTTCTTATACTACTAGCATAATATTTTCTATGTACAAATATTTTGTTTCTCTGGTTAGATTTGTTCCTCTATGTGCTATCTTTTCTGTGGCTATTGGAAATGGAATTGTTTTCTTAACATCTTTTTCAGAGCTCTCTTCATTAGTATACAGGAATCTGACTGATATTTACTTATTAATCTTATATCCTGTCATATTGAAGACTATTTTTTCAACAATCTTTTCCCCAAGTATTTGGGATTTTCAACCTATAAAATCCTATCATCTACAAATGATAACAGTCTTACAACGTCCTTGCCCAACTGTATTCCTTGGATTTCTAATGGTTCTGGTTAAGATGAGTAGGACAATGTTACCTAAGAGTGGTGATAGGGGCCATAATTGTCAGGTTCCTGTGAGTATGGAAAATGGTTTCAGCTTTTCCCCTGTTAAGCAAGCTGTTGGCCATCGGAGTTTTATATGGGACCTTTTTTATGTTGAGAAGGGTCTCCTCTATCCCTATTTTATTGAGTATTTTTATCATGAACGAGTGTTGGATAGTGCTAAAAGCCTTTTCTTTGTTCATTGATAAGATAATTTAGTTCTTATTTTTTGCCTTATGCGGTACATTACTTTGATTTTTCTAATATTGAACAATCCTTGTGTACCTGGTAAGAATCCTACTTGATCCTGGTATTTTTTTGGGGGGGGTCAGGGGAAGGTGGGGATATTTTTGTAATTTATTGGCCAAGATTTTGTTGAAATTTGTTCATGTTAATGTTATGAACATGTAGTTTTCTATCCTTGAGGCATCTTCACCTTATTTCATATCAGGGATATACTCATTTCATAAAATGAGTTCAGGAATATGTTGTTTCTTTCCCAATGATCTGTCTTTTCTTGAGAAAGTATACTGAGT
Organism: Tenrec ecaudatus; assembly: GCF_050624435.1. Classification (NCBI taxonomy): domain Eukaryota; kingdom Metazoa; phylum Chordata; class Mammalia; order Afrosoricida; family Tenrecidae; genus Tenrec; species Tenrec ecaudatus. The sequence continues at coordinate 102,148,832 of NC_134548.1, read as the reverse complement.
TTTATTAATGTGTTCTATGGTCTTTCATTGGGAGCATATATGTTTAATATGGTTGTGCCTACTAGTTCTATTGTCTCTAATAATTTTGTAGTTTTATTTTTTGTCTTTCATGATTTTTTTGAGTATTGAGGTTTATTTTATCAGAGATTAATATTGCTACTCTAGCTTTTGTGACTGCCATTAGCTTGGTCAATTTTTCTTCATCCTTTATTTTTGAACTTTTTTTTCTCCTTTTGTTTAAGGTATGGCTTTTTTAGGCAACCTATTTATGGGTCTTGTTTTCTGATTTAATTTGCTTATTCTCTGTCTCTTGACTGGCTCACTTAATCAACTGAAATTCACTGTGATTATTATTACATGGGTGTATGCTGTTGTTGTTTTGCTGTGTGGTTTGTGTTTGTGTGTGGTTTTATTGGTTTACTAGTTTTTCCCTTTTTCTGTGTTGTTCTGAGTAGTGCTTTCATTGTATTATTTTCTAAATGTTGTTCACCAGTATTCTACTCTCAGGTTTGTCAGCTGCTTATGTTGATTCTGTGCACAAAATGTTTCCATTAATATTTTTTGTGATGCTCTACTTCTTTTTACAAAATCCTTTGTCTTTTTTAATCTGGAAATACCATAATCTCTCCCTCATGTTTGTGGAGTACCTTTGCTAGATATAAGATTCCTAGATATAAGCTTCTTGGTTGGCCATGTGGGGCAGAATTTTATGTATGTCATTCCATTGTCTTCTTACCTGCATGGTTTCTGCTGAAAATTCCAAAATTAGTTTTATTGGTTTTCCTTTGTGGGTGACTTTGATAGGATACAGCCCTGTTGCACTCCTTTCTTGGTATAAAATCAAGTAATATTCTCTTGTTCTGCTCACACAACTGCCTCTTAATCCAAGTACAAGTTCCACATGAGCATAATGAAGTGGTCTGGAATTGTCATTCTTCTTAATGTTATCCATAGTTTGTTATGATCCATAGAGTTGAATGCCTTGTCATTGTAAAAAAACACAAATAAACAATTTTTGATTCTCTACTTTCAGCCAAAATCCATATGACATCAGCAGTGATATACCTTTATTCTGAGACCACCTCTGAATCTTGCCTGAACCTCTGGCAGCTCCCTCTCAATATACTGGTGCAACAATTGTTGGATGATCTTCAGTAAAATTTATTTGCATGTAATATCAATGATATTTCTGTATAATTTGATCGTTCTGTAGGCTCATCTTTCTTTGGAATTGATACATTTATGGATCCCTTCTAATCAATTGGTCAAGTACATATCTTCCAAATTTTCTGACATTGGGGAATGTTTCCTGTATTTATGGGCTTGTTGAAACATTTCCATTGGTATTCCATCAATTCCTGAAGTCTTGTTTTTGGCTAATACTTTCAGTGCAGCTTAAATTTCTTCCTTTAGCACCACTGGTTCTTGCGACATACTGAAATGGTGGATTGTCAAGTACTTCTTTTTGATACATTGTCTTCATGTATTCTTTACATCATCTTTGGACACTTTCTGCATCATTCAATATTTTGCCTATAGAATATTTCAATATTGTAACTTGGGACTTGAATTATTTTCTTGGGTTCCTTCTGTTTAAGATATACTGAGTGTGTTTTACTTTGGGTTTTCTAACTCTAGGTCTTTCCACAAATCATTATAAAATTTTACTTTGTCATCTCGAGTTGCCCTTTGAAATATTCTAGTCAGCACTTTGACTTCATCATTTCTTCCTTTTGCTTTAGATACCCGATGATTAACAGAACGTTTCAGAATATCTTCTGACATCTACTTGATCTTTTCTCTCTTTCCTGTATTTTAATGACCTTTTGCTTTCTTCATGAATGATGTTCTTAATGTCCTCCCCCAGGTCTTTGTCATTAGTGAATAATGTATAAAATCTGTTCTTTAAATGGTCTCAAAATTCAGGCAGCATAGGTGCAAGGTTGCATTTTGGTTCTCCCGGACACATTTTTACATTTTTCAACTTTAATCCAAACTTAAATATGATCAGTTGATGGTTTATTCCACAGCCAGTTCCAGGCTGGTTTTAGCTGTTTATTTTGGGCCTCTCCATTTTTATTCCCCCAATGTAGTCAGTTTCGTTTCTGTACATTCCATCCTGAGAAATCCATGTTGCCTTTTGTGTTGTTGAAAACAAATTTTTGTTATGAACAAGTCATTGGTCTTGGAAAATTCTGTCATGTGGCCTTCAGCTTTGTTTCTATTACAAAGAATATATTTTACAAGTACTGTTCCTTCCTTTTTGTTTCCAACTTTTGCATTCCAATAATTAGTGATGCATCTTGATTGCATGTATGATCAATTTCCAATGGAAGACATTGGAAGAATGCTTTGATTTCTTCAGCACTAGTTTTTGTGGTTGGTGCATAAATTTGAATAATACTTGTATTGATTTTATTTCCTTGAAGGCAGATAGTATAATTCTATCAGACAGCCTTGTACTTCAAGATTGATTTTGAAATGTTCTTTTGGACAATGTATGCCAGGTTATTCCTCTTCATTGTGACCTTCCTGGCACAGTCAATAATATGTTTTTGGATTCAAATTGGCCAAGGCCAGTCCACTTCAGTTCACTATTTTTATGCTTTTATTTGTAACGACTGCTAATTTTCCTAAATTACACTCCACATCTTTCAAGTTCTAATCACTAGCAGACTTCCGCAGTTGTTTCGCCTTACTTTGAGTTATAACCCATCAGCAAATGAAGACACTGACGCCTTCACTCCCACATACTTTAGCCCACTCACGTCACCATGGCCAACTCCTCCTCGCTCACATTTCAACTGCCCTCCGATCATAGAAGCCCATCCTGCTGCACCCTCTCTGACAATGTTCTTCTTCCACTCATCAGGCCGTCAGTATCTGACAACGTTTGAAGCTGTGCATAATGATTTCAGTAACTACTTCTTCTTAACTGGGCAGTCTGTTTCTTCTTTATTGTCTATTCTTAATCTGAAAGTTCAGCAGAAACCCATTCACTTTGAGTGAGCCTGCTGGCCTTTGAAATGACGATGCTTACCTTTCGGCGTCACAGCACCACACAGGAACCACAGTACAACAAAGTGACAGAGAAGTGGTGGAACCCTACAGCACCCTGTATTCACAGGTTATTTCCCGTCCTGAGATTAAATGAGGCCAGTAGTGTTCAAGGTGCTTTGGCCATAGACAACACGTAATTAGCACATTTATTAGTTTTGCTTTTATCTTTTTCTATTGCAACACCAACATGAGGGCTTTCACCATTCTGCAGAAGTCACAGATATCTCACCAACGAGCATAATTCAGTTTCTGAAGCCTCTGGCAATGTTCCTTTTTCCAGGTTATATTAGCCTAGACCAGAATTTCCTAAAGGTGTTCACTTGAACATTAGTGTCTTAAGATGTTGCTATGTATAACATGAAAAAAATACCCATAATTTTGGGAAACACTTAAGCAAATGTAAACAGGTTGTGTTAATCCAGTGTTCATTCATTCAATGGGTACTTATTTTCCATGTACTTCTTTATTAGCATTCAACATGATACAAGAAGGTCTTGCCATCTTGACACCTAGATTCCTTTAGAGGACATATATATAAGCAGCAAATGTGTGATATTTATATGAGATTAAGAAAATTATTCTAAAGGAATTTAAAGCAGGAAGGGGGATGAACAGTAATGGAATGGAATTTTTATGTTAAACGGATGGAAAAGGAGGGTCATTGAGAGATGTTATTTGGGCAGAACATTGAATGAAATTTTGGAGCCAATTATATCAAGAATTGAAGATGGTTTTCAAAAGCAGAGGTAAAAGCAACTTTAAAGGGTCTCATGTGGGAACAAACTTGGTGTAGTAAATGATTGTCTAAGCAATCATTAACCCTAGACTGTAACCCTAACTCTAACAGACTCCTTCCTTCCTTCCTTCCTTCCTTCCTTCCTTCCTTCCTTCCAGATTTCCAGACTTCCTTCCTTCCTTTTTATCATTTTGTCTCCAGAGCCCAACACAGTACCTAGCTAATCATAAACACTTCATCTCTATTGAATAAATAGAGGAAATGAGAATTAAGAATGATATTTTATCCTGTTGTACAAAAAATACATAATAAAATTTATTCTATAGAGAAAAGAGACTGAAATTGATATTAAGGTGTTGGAGTTTCATGTGACACCAAAGAGAAGGAGGCTCAGGAGGATCAGGAAAGCAGCACCACTGGAAACTATGTCACAGATCTGTGATTTATACTTTTGATATAAATCTAATCAATAGTATTTCACCACTAGAGGAACAATAATAAGAAAAGAGAAAATGTGTGAAACACAATCTATCATTAGGAAAAGCAAGGCTAAGTAGAAGTCATGGAGAAACTTGTTTGGGGTTATTAATCTCGTGGGAATTTCAATCAGTATAATTCTTCATCCACTAAATAGATTTCTCCATAAGACAATGAATTCTCAGAAAGTACTTCAGTATTATCTGGTATGCCATCTTGTGAGCAATATTGTAGATCAGTTTCCTAAATTTGATGGAGAATATGACAAAATGAGCTTTCTTCTCCATCCAGTGTTTTGAAGCATAATGTTTTATCCTTGAGATATTGATTATCTAAGAGAGAAAATGAAACAAAAATATAAACAATCATGTGTTGAATGACTAAAAATAGGTAAGGTAAGTGTACCTTGACTTGTAAAGAACAAAGATCAGTTCTGAGTGAGGAGACCAAAATGTGTTTTGTTGGAGAAGGTACCGTTACAGCCAGGTTTTGAGGAATGGATAAAATATTCAATATGTAAAAGAGAACCATTCTTTTAAAACTGAACAGTCATGGCAAAGGTGGTGGGAAGAATTTCCAGAATAGTGGTTTATAATTGTTGAAGAGTAAAGTTTGAGGTTACTAAGAGATAAGCTTAGAAAATTAAGCTTATCTTAGTTTTAAAATAAGCTTAGAAAAGGTATACTGAAGGATCCATAGAAATCATCTCATCCCTAACCACTCATTTATGTAAATAAATATAAAAGCAAAACATTAACTAATGTGTCATATGGTATGTTAATATAAGATGGCTGAGAATGCTTTTGAACCCAGATTCTGGGTTGGGGCGGAAGCTGTTTTGTCCTTAGGCAAACAAGACAGGATCACCATATTTTATGGTTCAAGGTTGTGGAAGCATTCTGATGACTCATCCCGGGAGATGATTAAAGCCACTCTTGGCCTGTCTCTTTGCCTGAGAGGAAATGGACACTTTGCCTTCTGTCACCTGGCAAAGCTGCAGAAAGCAGCCACCTGGAAACATCAGTTTCTTTATGTTCCCAGACTTATCCTCCCCTCCCCTCTATGAATAACTTTTTTGAAGTGGTAATGCTCCTTTGTATATTCTTAAAGAATTGTAAAGTGTTCTTCTGTGTAAATGTGTCACATGTTGCAGGCTGCATGGAGCAAAGTAATTTAAGCCAGTCCCCAATAAAATTCTGGGTCCTGAAGTGTGGACCCCTCTGCCTCCACTTTTAGCTATCACTGTTGTATATAAGTTTTCTCCTTGCAGATCATGCCCTCTTAAACCTGTTCAATTTGTAAAATAAGAACCAACCTTTACATGATTTTGTATTATTTTATACTATATTCTATTTTCATTGCACCTGATGGTAGATTTTTGGATAGCTGTGAGTACCAAGTGAAGCCATTTCAATATGTCTTTTATCTAAATCAGACTGAGGAGTCATTGAAATATTTTGAATAAGGAGTGCATAATACAGTTAGAGCTGGGCTGCAAAAATATTAATCACTGTATGGTTGAATGAAAATTTAAAGGATACTAGTGGAGAAATTGAAATTGGAAGGGGAACTGTTTGAGAATGACTTGCTATCTAATATGCATCTTGTTAGAATTATACAATAGGCAATATAAAATGTGGGACTTGAGATGATGAGAGGTTATAAGCCTTGAGAAAGGGATCTGGAAGCCGTCAACATAAAGTGATCAAAATTCAAGCCATAAGAGTAAATAACCTCTTGTTAAAAAACATGATAAATGGAAAAGCCAAATCATAGAAACCTTAAAGAGTATTCACATTTCTGTTTGGGGATGATGGAAGGAACCCAGTGGTAAAGGGAAGGGAAAGTTTATAACTTGTCACACAAATACAACTTTTTAGAAATATGTACTTGTAGAATAGTGTTCTACTGTGCAAAGAGAGGAAGATGAATGTTAACTAAAGACTGTTGGTGAGACGTTCACAAAGTGCTTTAAGCAACGTTTTTTGGATTCAGTGAGTAAAACTCGAATCCAGTCAGATGGAGACAACTTTTCTTCCTTTCTGCTTCAATGGCACTTGATATTGTTAGATAATTGCTCAGCTGCCATCAGAGCCACCAGGGTCCTAAGTAACTCCAAAAGTTGTTTAGAGAACTGTCATAGGCGAAGCATAGCAGCAAACGCTACACGAGACCAGGAAAGGCGTATGTTTCATTTGATGGTATCAACGTGCCAGTGCCCATGCAGACAGGCAATTGAATGAACTCTTTCTCTGGCTTTCTGGATTGCATTGCACTGACAGCTCTCCTACTATTCACTCAATACTTTTAATTGTCAGGGTGTGTATAGAATTCAGAATCCTGAATGATCTATTTTGATATTTCCCTATTTTTCCCATCCTAACATTTCTTTTTGTTTTTTGGTGTAATTTTTAATAAATATATGAAAACATTACTTTCATTGTAACCTATAGCAAGATAAGGTAAGAGAAGGCTTAATGTGATCATCATTAATTATATTATTTTAGTAACATTAAACTTTCTTCTATATTCATTGATCCTTTTATATACTTATGTAAACTTAAATGTATTAAAGGTATATAATTCTTATAATGGAAATAAAGTACCTTCTTTTCATTTATAATGGACTACCCTTGATTGCTTTTATTGATGATCTCATCTGGGTGAATCAAAATGTAATTTTGTGTAACCCCTATCTTAATTTTTTTTCAAAAGGAACATATACATGCATGTACATGTATGTGTAAACTTCCACGAAATTGTTCATGCAATAGTATTTGTAGAATGACTATCTGGAATAAGCATATAACCAATAAACAGATCAAAACTTCCTGGATTAGAATTAATACTCTGTGTTTGGGGTTTTTTGGGGGGGCAGAATTAGAAGTATAGAATCAATTACCTATTTTGACAGAATTCAGCTCTTAAAAATACACTGTTTCAAAATCATATGAGGGCAATTAAATAAGATGCACAGAGAGCTATGTCATTTAATTTTAATACTAAGAAACCAGGTTCTGAGATAAGAAGCACAATTGGTTAAAAAATGATATTAATGAAGCAAAAAATTATTTCTATATTAGCTTTAGCTAGTAGTTTTAATTGAAGGTGAATTTGCCCTTGAAAGAAGAATTTGGCCATCTAAAGACCATTTTGAAGATTAGAATTGATGAGCAAGGTATTTAGTGCTGTTGGCAGCTAGTGAGTAAAAAGGGAGGAATGCTGTGTCACATACTCACTGCTCATATATGCAGGAGACAGTACAGCTTCCCCAACACAATGAGTTACCTGCCCAAGATGGCAGTCGTGCCAAGGCTTAATACTGTGACTAAATCCTTGCTCTGGGGACATAATCCTCATTCCTTCACTACAATTACTCTTTTCACAGATATAGACCATAAATTGCTCTAGAGTCAGAAGATTCCAGGGAAAACATCTCCATATAAATTCTTAGAAGTAAGGAAAGTAGTAAGGGTGGAAGAAGCAATGTTATAAAATTGGGCATTCATATTATACTCCACTGTGTACCACATACTCTATTTGGGTCTTTGTGCATATGGTTTAATTTAATCTTCACAAAGTCCTGTGAGGTGAGTCATGTTTAAAGATTTTCCAAATGAGCCTCAGAGAAGAAAGATAACTTTGCAAGTCCATATTGTTTATAGGCAGAGATGCAATCTACATCCCCACAGTGCATGTTATTTCCATAGCACCGGAACACCCGTGCAGAATGTGTAATATTGATAAGGAAGCAAGGGAACTATATTTTCATTACTACATGGTATATATCATAAAACACTGTAAAATACTTGCAAAAATTGATTCAAGAACTTATCAAATTATTTAATGTCTTTGACCAAAAAATAGGCTGAAAATCTTGCCTTTATAAGAGAAATTTATTGTTCAGTGAAAGTGAAGGTCGTTCAAAGCACAATTTGCCTCATCCCACTAGACTTGAACAAATCAGATGACCTGTATAGGTATTTATAGTCTTAAGGGCATCCTGTATTGCAAAGTTTCCTTATTGCCTACGTTTCCATTAGCTATATTCGAAATTGATATTTTATACATAACCAAATATTTAGCAATTTAAAAACTACAGAGGAAAAGGCACACAGAACCAACATACATGTGTCCAGGAGCATGCTTTTGGGACCCTTCAATGTGAAGGTAGGGCTGTGAGAGACACGGATTACTGAAAAGGAATGGACTCCCACAATGGTTAGGTTCATTGTATAACTAGTTCGATTAAAATGTCGACATCCACCATATTAGCCGTTGGCAAGCAAATGGTATCTCGTTAATACCTCTGCTTCAATACATCTACATCACCAGAATTGAACATGTATATAACCTCTTGAATATATCTAGATCACCAGAATTGAACACGTCTATAACCTAGAGATAATATTCAGATCTCCTAAGTACCACTTTTGACTTTTCACTAATGCTGTGGGGTCCTCTAGTTGGCTCCACTTCATAGTGAGGCTACGTAAACTAGAACCATCTTCACAGTTGTTATGCTTGCGCCCGTTGTTGCAGCCACCCTGTCAATCCACCGCGTGGAGGGGCTCTCTGTTTTTCAATGATATGTGCACACTTATGCACGCACAAGATGATATATAAGGGGAATTCAAAATGTACATGGAAAAATTCTGTTACCTTTTCATTCCATTTCTCTGTGAACTTTTGGAAGCCCCTTAATATGTGTCATATTGAATGGTGAAATGAATTTTTCAACTATTTCAAGATCTAGATAGTATTGAAAATAAAATTGCAAAAAGTGCAAATTTTCTTACGCGGAGGCCATAAAATGCACCCAGTACAATTACATAATTCTTGCTGTTGTTTTATGCTACTTCACAGATGTAGGTGAACTTTTGTGCATGTGTGTGTGTGTGTGTGTGTGTGTGTAGGTGTGGGTGTGTGTAAAACAAACTTCTGTCAGCTATATTCTAAATTGATATTTTGTATTTGGGGCTTGCCACTTTAATTTTTATTTATAACAATACAATATTATCCATGTTAATAATACCAGTCAACCATTTTAATATCAATTTTTTTAGCATTGCTCTACCTTGGAGACTCGGTTGAACCCCTGTGGAAAGCCAAAACTTTATTTACAACTAATCCTTTGCTGACAAAATAAAACCAAAATCTTAGCAAGTTTTGTATAAACTGTACCAAATCATATCCCTATGTTTACAACATATGGTTTAGTTTCAATATATATTAAACTCTGTTCTTATGACCAATATTTCAGTAAATTTCTTTGCCAGTCTTTGTGTAGGATTACGGCTTGTTCGCAAACCATCTGTGAGTTGACATATGGGATACTTCATAATGCTTGGGTACTTCAAGGACTCCACCTGTACCCCTCACACTAGTGCCTCCTGTCAGCAAATGGAGAGATTCCTCGATAGCCATGGGTTTGGCTTTAATTTTCTTAAACAAATTGTATACCTCACAGATTATAATTAAGAAATGCGTAAATTAGACACTACTTGGACGAAAAAGAATCATGATTGAGGGAAGAACTGTGTGACCAATAAAGCATTATTTCTGTCCTCTATGGTGACATTACGGGTTATGCCTTGGGCTACTAACAGCATGGTCAACAGTTCAAAGCCACCAGCCTCTCCTTGGGAGAAAGAGGTTTTGTTCTCCCAGAAAGACTTGCAATCTCTGAAACCCAAAGGGGCAGTTTTAGTCTCTCCTATAGAATTAATAGGAGTTGAAATAAACCAAATGACAGTGAGTGTAAGCAATTGCCCCAATGGACTAAAATAGTTCGATATTTGTGCCCATTTCAAAGAAGATATTCCAACAAAATGTGGAAATGATTAATTACTAACATGAATATCATATACAAGGAAAATGTTACTGAAGAGCATTTAAAAATAGACATAGCAATATGTCAACAGAAAACTCAGACATTCAAGCTAGTTTCTCAAGCAGACATGGAACAAGGGATAACACTGCTATTATCAGTTGGATCTTGAATGAAAGCAGAAAGTATTAGGAAAATGTTTACCTGTGTTTTGTTAATGTCGCAAAGACACTCAACTCTGTGGGGCATAACAAATTATAATTAGTATTACAAAGAAATGGAACTCCAGAACACCTTAATGTGTTCGTGCAGATCATGTATTTATACCAAGAAGAAATCATCTGAACAAAATAAAATGATACTGCATGATTTTAAATCAGAACATTTTGTTGTCAGGGTTATATCTTTCAGCATACTTATTCAATAGATATCTTTAACAAATACCCCAAGAAGGTGGACTACATGAAAGAGAGTAAAAAACCAGGATCGGACGAAGACGCATTAGCAACCTGTACTACGTAGATGACACAGCATTACTGGCCAAAATGAAGAGGACATAAAGCATTTGCTGGTGACGATTAAAGAATACCGCCATGGTTTACACCTAAACATTAAGGAACCCTTCACAACTAGGCCAGAAAGCAACAGTGGAGAACATATTGAGGTCATCAAGGATTTCACTTGATTTGCCTAAAAAATCAATGCTCATGGACGCGGCAAACAATAATCAAATGAGGTATTTAATTGGACAAATGTATTGCGAAATACTTACTTAAATTATTAAAAAGCACCGAAGTCACTTTGATGACTAGGGTGCACACGTTCCAAGCATATTTTCTTTTTCTTGGGGTATGAAAATCAAGGCTTGTGGAGGTTACAGAAATTTGCTGAAGGTGACACTGGTAGGGTTTTACTTATGTGCAATTCTAGAACTGTTTTCTCTTTCTAAAATTTGAGTTTTTGTTTTTTTTAGTCTTCATGCAAATTAGCATGTGTCTTCCCTTTAGCTAGTGGTTTGACCTCTCTTCCACTCCCAACCAACCCTGGTAATTGTCAAATAATGTTTCCAATAGTATGAAATCATTTTCTTATAATATGTGCCCATTTTTAATTGACGTATTTCACTCAGCATAATGACCTCCAGGTTTATCCTTGATATGAAATGGTTTACAAACTCATCTTTGTTCTTTAATCTAGACTAGTTATCCATTGTGCATATATAACATATTTTATAAAATGTTATAAATATATACAACAAATGGAACAAATTTCATTGTTGGACATTTAGGTTGTTTCCATCTTTTGATATTTTAAATATTGTTGTGATGACATGGGGTGTATATATGTGTTTGTGCCATGGCTCTTATTTCTCTGTGATATAGACCAAGTAGAGAGAATGTTGGGTCATATGGTATTTCTATCACCAAACTTGTGAGGTATTTCCATGCTGTTTTTCTTAGTGACTGTACTATTTTACCATCCTTCCAGTAGTGTATGATGATCCCAATCCCTCTACACCCTTCTCTGCAACTGTTGGTTTCTGTGTTCTTTTGACCTTTGCCTCAATATTGGGATGAGATGGTATCTCACTGTCATTTAGATTTGCATCTCTTGGAGGATAATTACTGGAAGTATTTCTTCATGGCTTTTGACCACCTGGATGTCTTCTTTGATGAAATGTCTATTCAAGTCTTCTGCCTATTTTAATTGGATTGTCTTTTTGTTGCTAGCGTGCTGAAGTTTTCTATACAGTTAGAAATTAGTCCCTTGTCTGATATGTTGTTGCCTAATATATTCCCAACATGTGGACTCTCATTTTACACCATGCCAGGATATCTTCAGCCCCTATCATATGCATTGATGATGCAGTGGGTTAAGGGTGGGCTGCTGACCACAATTTCAGCAGTTCACACCCTTCAGCCACTTCTCAGGAGAATGATAATGTGTCTGCTCTGATAAAGATTTACAGTCTCAGAAGCCTTATAGGAATGTTCTACACTGTCCTATAGAGTTTCTGTGAATGAACTCCAAGGTAATATGTGCTAGTTGAATAAATGTGCCTATGAAAGCTGGACAATGAATGAGGGAGACCAAATGTACACTTAGGGTTTGAATTATGCTGTTTATGAAGATAATTAAATATGCCATAGAGCAATATATCATGGAGTAATTTCTTTGGAAAGAAACCCCCTTGGATTGATCCTTAGAAGTGAAGATGAACGATGAGATGGATTCAAGTCCTTTAGATGTATCATTTAAATTCAAACTCACTGCCATTGAGTCCATCTCAACTCTGAGTGACCCAGTACTACAGAGTAGAACTGCCCCTGTGCACTACCAAGACGTAATTCTTGACAAAAGTAGAATGCCTCTTCTTTCTCCAGCTGAGTAGCTGGTGGTTTCAAACTGCTTCTCTTGTGGTTAGCAGCCCAACGCATTACCCACTACACCACAATGACTTCTATAGGAAATGTCATTAGAAGGACTCAATGCCTGCAAGAAGATGCTTGCTAAACTAGAGTGTTGGAGCAAAGAGGAAGATCCTCAAGGAGAGCTTGCAACAGTGGGCTTAACTATAGCAATAATTGTGCGGATAGTACAGAACTGGGCCCGGTTTTATTCTGTTATACAGGTAACTGTGAGTCAGAAGTTACTGGACAGCATCTGCAATCACCCACATGCTTTCAGAGTAATGACAGCAATGCTTGATGGTGGCTTTTTTTTTTTCCTTACAGAGCAACATTTACAAAGACAATTTTAGAAAAACTGGCACTGTATTCTGACTAGATAGTTTTAGACTGGAGATTCCCACATGAAAAATTCTAATCTCTAGACTGCTTTTTAACAAATATGCACTAGGAGACAAATCACACTTTGACATGAAATGATAGGAAGGCAAAACAAAACAACAACAACAAAAACAGTAAACCCCATATCATGATGTCATTCTGGTTTTTCAAATGACTTTTTCATTTAGCTCAAATTCATGCCACATTAAAAGAAAAATATAAACAGCATTGAAATTGGAATATAAGGGATTGTGTGAAAACTGTTGTCCATAGTTTAGAGCTAATCTAATTGAGAGCCAGGTAGAGGAAAGACAACTCCTCATCACTGAGATAATCTAAAGACAAACAAACACACACACACACACACACAAATCAAATATTTGGGTTTAATTTTAAACAAAGAGACAAAAAGACGCCGAATTTTAAAATGAGGTATTTTATTGTCCTGAAAAACACTGCACAGAATACTTTCTTTATAGCCATAAGGGTGGTCATTTATAAGGTAAAAATATTGAGCCAATTAGGTTTTTGTTTAAGTCCTTTATGGTCTCGCTCTGCATTGACATCCAGTTTTACAGTTTTAATCTCTCATATGCAATGGGGTTTCAAAAAGGTCATGGGAAATACCATTTTATTTCTATTCCATTTTTTCACAAACTGTTTGAAGCTCTATCATAGATTGGTGACTTCAATTTGAAACACAATCGACCTATTTAAAATGTATTGAAATAAGGGTTTATTAAAAGTAGACTTTAGAACTTCACTATGCTTCATGTTGACCTCTAAAACCTAGGCAAGGTTTAGCAAAGAAAGTATAGGCTGGAAATTGCTCACTCAAAATATTTAAAAGATGAAAGAAATACGATCACAAAGTATACTGATGCAGAATGAACTAATGTCTTTGCATTTTGTATTAATGTCATCTCCTCCTACTTTCCAGGGTGTCTCTATTGCTCTCAGGAGATCCAGCTTTACGTAAGATTACACTGTGTCTGCAGAGTAATCTATAGCGGGCTGACAGCCTATTGAGAAAATCATGCATAGTGAATAGTTATGAAAATTCTGATTATTTACAAATGTATTGACTTTCAACTTTTTTATAATCCAACAACTGCCGCCTGTGGCTATGCATTTGGGTGGTATGGACATAGACACATCTTTCTTCATTTAACTTAGAGACAGAACCAAAAAGTTCCATCTTCATTAACGATGTCACAGATGATTCCTGAACCTCATCAGCTGTGCTCATGTGCAATTGAAATTGTCAGCCAAATGACTAGAATTTTTACAAGCCATGGGTTTGACAAGTTAATTATAAAGATAGTGATATTAGTAACTCATGATTTTCCATTTAAAATATAAGTATTAAACAAATGTAGGCAGTACATAATATTTTTAAATGAGAGACAATAAATACTAATGATAACCAAAACAAGTGAACCCTACAAAAAATTAGATCTATAGAGTGGAGTTTTTATACTGGCTTTTAACACTAATACACTGTATTCAAGAACTAGTTCGAATAGGAGCAGGCAAAAACAGAAACCCAAATGTCTAAAAGAATAATACATGTGCAGACCACATGGGTAATAAAGAAAATTGTGAGTGAAAAGTACTTTAACATAAAGATTCAAATGGTCCTCTCAAAAGCAGCCTCTATCACATAAATATATATGACCACGACAATAACTTGAGTTGCTCATGTTACCATAATAATATTTGAATATATGCACTTTACAGTGTTCTTTTTTCTAAATGAGACTATTATCAAAAGTCTGAATTCCTACAGATCAAATTCCCATCACAAGAAATAAAGGTGTTTAAAGAAGCTAGTCTGCGATCCCTCTGGCTGCATAATCTTGTGACAGAGTACAGCAATTCCAGCAAGCATCCATGCAGCTGCAGAGAGCCCCAATCTGCCTAATGGTCTGTCAGCTCCCAATGCTGCAAAGCTCTCGCACTTTGGCACACAGGCTTAACAATGCCCATTCAGGCTGGCTTGCAAGGCCACTGGGCATGGAGTCTATATTATATGAGCAAAGGGAAATAAAATTAAAAAGGCAGCGAAGAATATGTACCCTATTTAAAAGAAGTATTTTAAACCAATTCTGTTGTTGAACATTTATCACATGATTACCTTTGAGGCAGAGAGTATTTCCGTATTCTTGTAAAGAGGCTGGATATTAAAGTATTCGGTGCTTTTTTCTTTATGGCAGTAAGTGCACTGAGGCATAATTCTCCATGGCTTGACACAGATGTGTATTTTGTAATGATAACGGTCAATCTTTGCTAAGATGGAGAGTGTTCTCTGAAATACTGATGAACCGCCTTAATTGATTCTCTGGCAGGTTGTCACATAGGTTGTGGACTATAAATGGAAGAAAAATAAGAGAAAATATAAATCTAGTACTGAAAATAGAATCTACATTAAAATATTTTATAGACTTGGCTAACAGTACAACATCAATATAACCTCTATATTCATAGAACTCTGTTAAAATAGATACAATTGACATATGTTTGATCAGTAGATTTTTTAAATTATTTTTTTAATCCACAGCATCCATGGAATGACCATGATTGTCAATTTTAGTAAAAATCTATGCCCTGAGTACTAGGCAATGTAAGACTTAAGTCAGCATTACCATGCCCAAACAATATAAGTGGCTTATTCTAATAATTTATAACACTGATCTGCTTTCTCCTCAATTACCTAGAGATTGACTAAATCTTTCTCTTTTTTCTTGGTAGGAAACAGGTTTTTCAAGGTGATGTTAATAAATTCATTTTATTGTAAGAGGCAATTGAAAAATATTTTAATAGTATAGTACCTGACACTGTTTGCAGCTGACATTTGGGTGGCATGGATATAAATCCACATTGAAGTCAGGAAAATTTCAAATGAACATAATATATCCTAAAGTAAATTAGGAGCACCTTTGAATTATACCTGTAATGATTCGCTCCTTTTCCCTTTTTATGGTTATGAGTTGGCTCACGGACTAGGTTCTTTCTCAGATACTTGTTCCTGTGCTCTATTTCACATTCCAGTTTAGAAGACAAGTGTCTTAGGACTGCAAATCATGCTTTACCACCTTTTGTGTATTCAAAAAATATATATCATATATAGATGGTGCTCAATAAATATTTGTAGAAAAGGGTATCAGCATGTATTAAATCCCATTTTGAAGAAAGTTAACCCAACAAAGTGTGCAAATTATAGAACAATAGCATTGATAACACATGCAAGTTCTATTTTGCTGAAGATCATCTAACAACAGTTGACAGGGAGCTTCCTGAGGTTCAATCTGGATTCAGAAGAGGATGTGGAACAAGAGATATCATTGCTGAAGTCAGATGGGTCCTGGGTGAAAGCAGAGAATATCAGAAAGAAGCTTACTTCTCTTTTAATGACTACACAAAGACAGTCAACTGTGTGCACCATAACAAACTACATATAGCCTTGAGAAGAACAGGAATTCCGAATACTTAATTGTGATCATGCAGAACCTGTACATGGATGAAGAGGAATTTGTATGAATGAAACAAGGGACTACCAGAAGGGTATGCATCAGGGTTATATCCTTTTACCACTTGCTTTTCATGGTATGCATAGCAAATAATCCGAGAAATTGGATCATATGAACAAGAATGGGACATCAGGGTTGGAGGAAGGCTTCTTAAAAATGTTCAATGAGCAGATGACACAACCTTGCTGGCTGAAAGTCAGGAGGACTTGAAGCACTGGCTGATGAAGATCAAGGTTTGCAGCTTGCTGAAAGTGTTTACTGATGAAGAACAAATAGTTCAGCCTGTACTATGGATTATATATACCTAAAAATAAAGGAGATAAAATTCTTCCCAATTGGAGCAATACAGTACATCATGATAAATAAAGCAAGTATTGAAGTTGTCAAGTATTTCATTTTACTTGGATAGACAATGATCATGGAAAAAGTAGTGAAGAATTCAAACAATGTATTGCATTACGTAAATTTGTGGCAGAAGCCTTCTTGAAAGAGTTGAAGACCAAAGATGTAACCTTGAGGATTAAAGTACACTTGACCCATGTCACGTTTTCAATTTCTTCAAATGTATGTGAGTGCTGGGAAATTGAGTAAGAAATATCAGAGGAGAATTTGTGCAGTTGAACTATGGAAGAAATACAGTGGGAATGATCCTCAGAAGTAAGGATGGTGAGGTTTACATTATTTGTGTTCGTGCGTGCGCACACGTATGTGTGTGTGTGTTTACACTCAATATTTCTCCTGTCTCACTCTTGGGACATATTATCAGGAGGGACCAATCTTGGAAAAGGATACTGTGCGTTGTAAACTAGAGAGTTATTGGGAAAACAGGAAGACTCTCAATGAGAGAGATGTAGTGAATGTACTTGAGTATAGGCCTACCTGAATATCAGCCGAGGAACCTAATCTTACCCCAAAAATGCATAAAATGTGCTGAAAAACGTGGCTTATACACGGATATATATGGTTCATAGCAGGCACAACAATGGACTTAAACATAGGAACATTTGTAAGAAAGGAGCAAGCCCAGTCAATGTGTCATTTGATTGTGCTAGGAAAATTATGAGTCAGAACACAGTCAAGAGCTCCGAATAGCACCAACAACATGAGTGCCATCACTATGATACACACACACAAACACACACATACATACAAACATATTACAGGATGGGTAATAGATACTAAATTAGTAACATTTGTGATAACTGAAATGAGGAAAGAAAATCAGGGACATTTTATCAAATAATGGCTGTGCCAGGAAATGGGAAGTGATTTTAGAATATTCTATAACTTAGGATGTTATGTGCATTTTGATCTTATCTTTAAAACAAAATTTTAAGGAAAAGGCATTTCTCTATCTATCACCTATCTATCTATCTATTTGTGTGTGTGTGTGTGTGTGTGTGTGTGTGTGTGTGTGTAAAACATTAAGCCTGGTCTATAATTTTGTTTTAGGTTGAAAAAGAGATAAATTAATCTGATTTTTCTGGTGTTTGCGGGAAGTGACAAAAAAAGAAAAGAAAAATGATCACATTACTAAATTAAACTAACATCAATGAACTGCATTTAAGCATGCTTGGTTCGCGGTTTGAATTAAGGTTCATGGCAGGTCTTATTTTACTTGAACAAGTTTACCACTTTAGTCACATTCCTACAAACCCAGTGCATCCCAATAAATATAGTTAATGATTTTTCTGAAGGTTGCATAGACAGACAGTGCTATATAGCTCTTTGTAGAACTGTGAAAAACTTTTCTGACTGAAACTCTTTGTAGCTGGCTTGAGTTTCTTACAGCAAGTTAATAAATGTTGTCTTAACCTGTATCATCCAATAAACTTGAAAATTCTGTTAACTTATATAATGACCATATCACTTACCTGATTAACGTTCACCAATAGATCCTCACTGGTATGAGAATTCAACAGTAAATCCTTACAATGGCTTATAGGATTCTAAAACTCTGACCCCTGCAGGGCATCCTCTTTGTCCACTCACTTTGTGATAGCCGCCTTGGTCTGTTCTCTGCTCCTTGGACAGGATGAACTCTTTCCTGCCTCAAGGTGTTTACACAGGGCACGCTCAATTTTCATTTGAATGTCGCCTAGTCACCCTTCTATAGGTTGTGTACTTCCAATATCTCTGTAGCTGACATGTTTTAATTTCTTGTTAGCCTTCGCCAGCAATGTGTTTATACTACAGACATGAAAGTGAGTAAAAACGTATTACTAGTAAGGTTCCACATAAGCACCTTCATGGTATAGTGGGTTATGTGTTGGTCGGCTGACTGCAAGGTCAGCAATTCAAAACCACGAGCCACTCCTCACGAGAAAGATGAGGCTTCCTACTTCTGAAAAAAATGAGGCACTGATCCCAAAGGCTCAAGTAGAAAGAAAATGCTTTGAGAATGACGAGGGCACCAAATGCACCAATGTGCTGGACCCAGCGGATGGATATGGGTCGTGCTAAGAGTTGTCAAAGCCTCCAATGAAATGATTTTAAAAGTTTCAGTCTCAGAAACCCATGGGACCAGTCCTACTCGCTCCTATAGGGTGGCTATGACTTGATGGCAGTGAGTTTTGGTGGTTCGAATAAGGTTCCAGCTTATACGTGCAGGCTTTATGCCAAAGCGCATTCAAACATGTCTTCATGGTCAGTGGATGACTGCCGACAAGTTCTATAATTCATACACTTGTCTTCATCTCATTTTTTGTTTAATAGATGCTATCGAATTGGTTCTGACTCACAGAGATCCTATGTACAACAGTACAAAACACTACCCGGTGCTGCTGCCTCTGCACAATTGTTCTCATGTGTGACCCTATTATTACAGCCACTGTGTCAATTCATCTCATTAGGGTCCCTTGTAGAAAAGCTCTACCCAAAATAGAGTCTTCTGAGGAGATCTCCTGCACCAGTTGATTGTAAGGCAAAGAGGTCTCTTTGGGTTATGGACAAGGTATGGGGGATTCAACGGGACATTCTTGATTGTTTTTTTTTCTCGCAGATTCAAGGCAATCTTGGCAGCTTATTATGAAGAAATTTTAGGAAAAAAACTGAAGATTGTATTGTTGAAACCAAAGAGGCCAGCTGTATTGTTCCAAGGAACTTTTTCCCCATCATGATAATGCAGCTGCTCGTTCTTTAAGAGTAGTCAGTTGTCTTAGGGAAGGTGGGCGGAGAGGGGAACTGATTACAAGAATCCACCTATAGCCTCCTCCCTGGGGGAGGGGCAGCAGAGAAGTGGGTGAGGGGAGACGTCAGACAGTGGGACATATGACAAAACAATAACAATTTATGAATGAAGGGTTCCTTAGTGAGGTGGGAGTTGGGAGGGAGGGGGGAAAATGAGGAGCCTATATTAAGGGCTCACGTAGAAGGCAAATGCTTTGAAAATGATGATGGCAACAAATGTACAAATGTGCTTGACACAATGGATGTATGTATGGATTGTGAAAGGATTGTACGAGCCCCCAATAAAATGGTTTTTTAAAAAAGAATTGCCTTGAGTAACCTTACTTTATCTGCTTTATAGCCTTGATCTTACCCCTTCTGACGTCTTTTTCTTTCCCAAACCCAAAGAACACTTAAAAAAAAAACCATTATTTGGGTTTCTGGATGATGCTAAAGTGCTGCGGTGACATGGTATATATTGAGGAACATATAATTCTTCAGGGAAATATGGTTAGAGGTAGAAACACTCCTTCAGATATGTATAGGCCTAGATGGAGGATATGTTGAGAAACAATAGCTTGACAACTTTATGGTGCTTTGCAATAAACATTTCTAGTCTTTTATAGTGATACTTTTAAAACATATACCTGATATGTGAATATAATCTTCCTGATTTTAAACCATGCATCAAACTTCATACAGCTCCCTCCTCTGGTCTTGGATTTTATTGTTTACAATTCTTGGGTTAAAACATGTTTTATGATAGATTTCTCATTGTTCTACAATCAGAGTTTCATGAATGTAGCTCTACCTATTTATTTGGTGTTCAACATTGTGTATGTTTCCTGTTTGAGTGCCTCATAGACATTAATTCAGCAGTCATTTATAGCTAAACACATTCGTCGATCTGTGGGTTCAAAGATGAATAAGAAATGGTCTTTAACTTTGAGGAAGGCAGTCTGATAATGAGTTAATTGAAAAATAACATTTTAGTATGATAATATGTTATCTGACAGTTTCCAAACTAAACTTCTCACCCCCAAAATCAATTAAAACTAGCATGCAAGTGAAACTGCCAGATGCTGAAAATTTGCCTTTGCCCTTTGCTAGTTGTGATCTCTAGCTGAACTTCCACATGTAATGTCATTATCTGTAAAGTTAAAGTAATAATAGTTCCTGTCTTACAAGACTTCTGTGAAGTGATTTAATAAAATAATCCATGCATGGTACATACCAACAAGTAATCAGGACTATTGCTGTCATTGCTGTTTTAGAATTTCTTCCACGCATGCACACTGATATTTTTTGAATAGGAAAAATAGTTTCAGGAGTCAGGTTAAAAGACTTCAATATGTTAGGTAAGCTTCCAATGGGAGGTAAGTAAAAGATATTGTTCCTAGGGTTCCCATTCACACATGTATGAGATTGTTACAAAGAAAATGTGTTCAAACATACCTCTGCAATCAATGGACATCTGCAAACGCGTTCTCTCTGAAACACACTTATTTCAATCTTTTAAAGACACCTGGAAAAAGGCCAATCGATACAGTAGTTTATATGGGCCAGTAAAGTTCAAGTAACAGAGGTTATCTCAGAAGGTTACAGCAGCTGTTTTCGGGGGAGGGAGCTCAATGGGGTCATGTTACTAAATTTTCTTGGAAGACTTAGAATAATCACAAAGATTTATTATAAAGATGTTTGAAGAACTAGGAGGAAGACCCTACATGAGATGGGTCGACACAGTGACTGTAATTATATGTTCAAATATAGCGATGGCTGTAAGGCTCATGCAGGATTTGACACTCTTTTTGTTTTGTTCTGTGTAAGTCTGAATCCCACCTAACGACAACAATAAAATCAAGATATATGATTCCAACTTAAAAATACATATAGTACAGTAAAATAATAGGAGCCTTTGTTAAGCAAATATCAAGATGACAAGCTATTATTTCTGACCATATAATCTATCTGGATTAGAAACCTTTATCAAACAAAAATATCAAAATGTCAAGATACATTTCTCACCATCTCTTCCAGCTAGGTTCCCAAAGAATTCTGAGCTCTTCAATTCATACTTCATTCAAATGGCCATTTTGAAATCCCTGAGAAGCTTCTATTTATTGATACAGTGTTTGAAATAACGAGATCAACACAAGCATGCGTGTGAGGACGGGGCAGCCCTGAGCAGTGCTTCATTCTGATGGACATCGGCGTGATTTGACTTGAAACTGACTTGACAGCATCGAACCAGAGCAACAATTTATCAAGCAATTATTTTGAATCCATTATCCTCATTTTACTGATAAGGAAAGTTAGACTTTTCCTAACTTAGGGCCATGAACCAAGTGGCACTTATATTCCTACTCATATTTGTCTGATTCTAAGCCTTCTGCTTAAAATCAGATGTCACACAGATTTCTACTTTCAGCACCTCTTGAATTATCTACCCCATGGAATTTGTCACATTCCCTTTATATTGAAACCGATGTTTGGATTTCACTTTTCAGATGCTGCTAGCACATCCCTTTAGCTACCTTCCATAAATTAGTCATGATTAAACGTTTAGATCGCATTTGATGCTTTAACTAAAGACAATTAAATCAATTATGCGTGCTGGACTGTGTACACATGCACAAGTTTCTCTTCTTTCCAGATGCTGCCTTCGTCCCTGCCACTCTGGGGTGCAGTTGGTTTGGTAGTGACCACCGTCTTTTACAAGCCTCTCTCTTCATGGCAAGTCGCTTTTGGAGCCCAACGCTTTCCAGGCAATCAGAAATTGCTCTCCCCTCCCCACCATCTTCACATGTGTACTGAATTGCTTTAAAAAAGTTCTTGCAGATTTTGTCTGATGGTTGTGACACTGCATGCTAAATGACCTTTCAGCTTTTTATTTATTGCAAATTCATGCCAATACATATTTACATGAATATCAGTGCAATAAAGTGGTAAGAATTCCAAGCATTGAATTTTTTTCATTTAGTCAAAAGCTCATTTAAATGTATCCCTTTTAAAATAGTTGAGGAAAACTCCTGATAACAGAAGAATAAACTCCAAAACTGGCTTTTCTTATCTTTATAGCTATACTGTCTTTGTTACACTATGTGAGATGTGGAATAATTGATTATAAATTAATACACGAAACCCTATATCACTAAAATATATTTTATAAGCAACCATTATATATTGCTTAGTGCTTGTGTAATGAATATATATGTGATTCAAATTCTGAGAGACTATCAGAAATTAATGTGATAGCAAATGTCAGCAGTATTGGTAAGTCAACACATACAGATTTTGAAGTTTGATGTATTACTAGACAAGATGACTTTATCATTAGAGCTATTTGTGATTTCGTTGTTAGTGAAACATATTATCCTAGAGACATAGAATTAAATCTGACTTCATATCAGCTATTAATGGAGTGTAACATTAAAATCACACTGCTTGGTGAAATTTTATCTATTGTGAATATTTGCAAATTACTGAGATTTTAAATATAAACCTGATACTTTACTGGTAAGGCTTTATTTTAACAGCTTTAGATCCAAAATTATACTTCTTTCTCTCTTAGATTTTATACTACCGCCTGTCTAATTGGTATATAGAGTATTGGATGCCACCAGGAATAACCAACGTACGCGCTTTCCAGTTATAGTGGCGCAGATAGTGGCATACTTAGCTCTACAGAACCTTAGCAATTGCCTATCACGATTAGTTGTAATAGTGGAGCCATCACTTGGCTACTTGACTATTTGAAGATAGCGTACCTTTGATAAATACCAAGACTTATAATTACATGTTCTACCAACACTTTACAGTATGGGTAGTGGTTTCATTTCATGGTGCTTAAAGAATCAAATGAGTGTTGTGTTGATGCCGTTAGGGATTAAAAAAGAATCATCATCAGTTTACAGTATTGTATTAAGCAGATCCAGAAATTTCTTAGTCTAGCAGATAGCAGGTAAAAATAGACAGAATTTATAACCAATTTATAAAGTGATAATCAGAGGAGTCTTTGGAACTGTGTTGTAACATTACCATATGTTGACAGTCACTTGTGATTCTTTCCTTCAATTTCCTCTTTTACTACTGAGATTAACAGAGAAATAAAGGATTTTAAATGGAGATGGGTGTTTTAAGTGAAATGTTTTTAAAAATAATTCAAATTCTGTAGGCTGACATTCAAAGTCCTCACAAACTAGCACTTACAACCATTTCCAAATTTATCTTAATCTATGCATATATATGAAGCTCCAGCACTTTTCTGTCAATTTGCATTACTGTGGTGGCTTGTGTGTTGCTGTGACACTAAAAATTATTTCACCTGTAGTTAAAGTACCTGTAAAGTCACTCAAAGTGAATAGATTTAGTAGAGCTTCCAGACTAAGAACAGACTATGAAGAAGGAATAAGGTGTCCACCTCTGAGTGATAAAATAATGCAAACCTTATTAATAGCAGTGGAACATTGTCAGATATAATGAAAATTTTATGATAAGGAAGATGGAAATACTTGATGCATTTGAAGTATGGTGCTGGCAGAACAATCAAATCTGTCTTAGAATGAGTACAGCCTGAATGCTCCTTGGAATTCGGGCTGGTGAAATTTTGTGTCATGTAATTTGAACATGTTCTCAAGAGAGAACAATCCCTGCAGGACACTATGCATGACAATGTGGACAGATGGTGAAAAAGAGGGACTTTCTTAATGAGAGGGGTTGACTCAGTGCCTGTCAATGGGCTCAAGCATAAGAACAACTGTGCAGATGATGCGGGACAGGGCAATGTTTTCTTCCATCGTGCATACGATCACTACCAAACGAATAGCTCCTAGCCAACAAATACGTGAAACTTTCACTTATAGAAAACTGTTTTACTCACTCCATTCCAGATATGGTTATAGAAGTTCATATTTATCCCTGTGTTCATAATAGTAACTACCATATATTAAGCACTTGGAATCCCTGGGTGGTGCAAACAGTCAACACGCTCAGCTGCTAACTGAAAGACTGAAGTTCAAGTTCACTCACAGGAGCCTTGGAAGAAAAGCCAAACAATGTACCTTGACAAAATTTTCCAGTTACATCTCAATGGATCACAGTTCTACTCTGACACACTTGGTATCACCAAGAGTCAGAATAGATGGTAATAGTTGATTACTGGTTATTAAGCACTTCTGCCTTTCTTGCCTTATTGTACTTAACCTTCTCGACTCTATAAAATAGGATTTCTCATATCTCCATTTAACACATGGGACTACCAAAAGACAGTCTTCAAGCGGTTAAGGATTTTCCCAATGTCACACAATAAATAAATGATATAGTCAAGTTCCCAGCACACTTTTTCCAAATCCCAAAAAGTCCATTTTAATCATGATACAAAACAGTTCAAATTATTTCTTGTCTCTGGTAAACCTCTGAAAATCGGCTCCACCTAGCTTATTCATTTAAACCTTTTCAAACGTTAATGTCTTGGTAAGTGCCAGCTTCCTTAAGATGCCTTTCATTAAAGATTCTTAACATAGTCACTCTCTTCCTTTTTTTCCCCTTGCCTTTTAAAAATTATTTAATCATTTTATTGGGACTCTTACAACTCTTATCACAATCCATACACATATACACTGTGTCAGGCAAGGACATTTGTACATTTGTTGCCATCATCATTCTCAAAACATTTACTTTCTACTTGAGCCCTTTGTATCAGCCCTCATTTTTCCCCTCCCTCCCTGCTTCCCTCTCCTTAATGAACCCTTCATAATTTATAAATTATTATTATTTTGTCATGTCTTACACTGTCCAACATCTCAGGAACTAGAGGAAAGTTGTGTGTTTCATTGTTGCTATGCTGCACCCTGACTGGCTCTTCTCTTCCCCGCGACCCTTCTGTAATAGGTTGTCCATTTGCCTACAGATGAGTCGTGGGTCCCCAATCTGCACTCCCCCTCATTCACAGTTTTTTGAGTTTTTGTTCTTTGATGACTGATACCTGATCCCTTCGGCACTGCATGATCACACAGACTGGTGTGCTTCTTCCATGTGGGCTTTGTTGCTTCAGAGCTAGATGGCCGCTTGTTTACCTTCAAGCCTTTAGTACCCCGGACGCTATATCTTTTGATAGCTGGGCACCATCAGTTTTCTTCACTACTTTTGCTATGCAAAAGACCCATTTGTTTTTAGCAATCATATTGGGAAAGTGAGCACACACTGATATGATTTTTTGTTCTCTGATGCCTGATCCCTTCAGCACCTCTTGATCACACAGGCTGCTGTGCTACTTCCATGTGGGCTTTGTTGCTTCTGAGCTAGATGACTGCTTATTTACCTTCAAGCCTTTAAGACCCCAGACACTATATCTTTTGATAGCTGGGCTCCATCATAGTCCACACTAACTTTATCATAGAGACATCAATTATTTAACACTATCTTGATATAATTATTTTAATCCTGTTATAGCTCCCTGACTTAACTTTAAGCATAGGATCTCTATGAGTCAGAATTGATTCCATGACAGTGAGCTTAATGAATATAGACAATGACTTTTAAATCCATCTATAATATCAACATCTAGAATTCCATCATATATGATATTATTTGTTGAACAAATTTGTGCTTAATAAATAGATTGATTGACTGAAGAAATATCTGCATTAAGATATTAGAATGCAGCATATAGCTTCTATTCTGGAGAGTTTATAGACAAAACACGAGAAATTTTGATAGGTGTGATGTTGAGAGTTTATGTCATGTAGACACTTCATGTCAAGTGAAGTTAGGTGCGGAGCTCAATCTATCAATCAGGTCATAGCCTAATGAAACCTCCTTGGGTGTGTGGCCTTTTGTATAGTAGAAAACCCGAGAGCAGGGTTAAATGCCCTGGTCCCTTCACCTTCTACTGAATCTACCTCCTGTATCTGGTTCTTTCATCTCTTGTTCTGTTGTCTGCCAACCCCAGGAACCATCAGCAGACTGCCAATCTTGCATTCATTTGGCTAGCCTTGGATTCAAGGTTAACCCACCAGTCTGTGGCCTTCCTGCTTCATCATCCTGCTTACAGACATCAACTTCCACACAAAAAAGGAAAAGCCTCTATCGTACATGTGAACTATAGACTTGAACTGAACTGCATTTACCTATGTCTATAATTGTGCAAGTCATTTCTTTATGTAAATCTCTTTCTATATATGTACACATACAAGTGTTACTGGAGAGCCCAACCTGACACACTTGGTACTATGAGTGGTTCAAGAAAAACAAAATCATAAAGATGTGTTTGCCAAATTAGCCCTCAAGTTTAATGAAGCTTGCAGATATCGAGAACGTCATCTCTATCTCTGTCAGTATAGATAAGTCTACTACTATTAAAGAAAACTAAAAATATCACTATCTTCTAATCCACACAACCTTATAGTGACCCCCTGTGGTTTTCTGAGATGTTAATTGTTTACTGGAGTAGAAAGCCTAGTCTTTCTCCCACAGAGCTTCTGGTGGTTTCAAACTGCCAACCATGCAGATCACAGCCCAATGCTTAACCACTACACTAGAACTAGAAGGGCTACTACCACTATTAAAGAGTGCACTCTTTTTTATGATTGACCAAGATGTTTAGTAACACATTGACGGTTACTCTGTTGTCAAAATACTTCATGTGCACTAAGTACTGACTTATTTTTTTAATCATTTTATTGGGGCACATACAACTTATCACAATACATACATACATCCACTGTGTCAAGCACATTTGTACATTTGTTGCCATCATCATTCTCAAAATATTTGCTTTCTACTTGAGCCCTTAGTATCAGCTCCTCATTTTGTTCCCCTACCTCCTCCCTCCCCCATGAACCCTCGATAATTTATAAATTATTATTATTTTGTCATATCTTACACCGTCAGACATCTCCATTCACCCACATCTCTGCTGTCCGTCCCCCAGGAAGGACGGAGGGTATATGTAGATCCTTGTAATCTGTTCCCCCTTTCTCCCTCACCTTCCCTCCACCCTCCCAGTATCGCCACTCTCACCACTGGTCCTGAGGGGTTCATCTGTCCTGGATTCCGTGTTTCCAGTTCCTATCTGTACCAGTGTACATCCTCTGTTCCAGCCAAATTTGTAAGGTAGAATTGGAATCATGTTAGTCGGGGTGGGGGTGGTGGAGTCATTCAAGAACTAAAGGAAAATTCTATGTTTCATCATTGCTGCACTGCACCCTGACTGGTTCGTCTCCTTCCCACTCCCCTTCTGTAAGGGGATGTCCATTTGCCCACAGATGGGCTTTGGGTCCCCACTCTGCACTCCCCCTCATTCACAATGCTATGATTTTTTGGTCTTTGATTCTTTATAAAAGCCAGGAATGACAGTGGGAACTTCCCTAATTAATTCAAGACACTTGGCTGCAATGGGGCTCTTTGTGTACTTCGCTCAAGTGGCAGCACTCAGTCTACAGGCGAGGTGGTTTGGGTTACCATAATGGACAACAGAATCCAAATAGTAATCAACATTTCCTGATTAATATGGATGGACCCATAACATTAACTCTTTTAGCAGGGTGTCCCCAGGAGTGAAATAGATAGAAAACCTACTAAATATATACTTGTCTTTTAGAAACACAATAATTCTAGACCAGGTGAATGACAGTCTAACTTAAATTGCCAGAATAGCGAGTCACGAACCCTGCACTAATTGCCACACTTCAGTCAGTGTGCAGAGCCACAACTGCTGGCATGGAGGGGAGGCCAGGTCCATTTGAGAGAGGATCTCACGATACCACCACAGGTTTACACAGATAGTCTCTTTTCCAATGTTCCCCAGAGAGATCTGTTATCTTTCTCAAGAGTCACTGTTCACTAGGGGAAAATAAATAAAGTCTGACTTGTCAGAGATTACTGGATACTGGCTGTAAATTGACATCGATCCCAGTAGATCCAAAGCCATTGGAAGGCCCACCAGTCAGAGTGGAAATGTATTAATGAAGTTATTAATGAAATTTTTCTCAGGTTGGTCTCACAGTGTGTTTAGTGGGTCCCCAAACTCCTCCTTTAGTAATTTTGTCTGTTTCAGAATGCATTATTGGAATACACATAGTAAGCAATTAGAACTGCCTATGCCTAGGAAAATAGTACGTTAAAACCAATACCATATCCTGAAGGAATTGCAGACATTAGTCCCACCATCAAAAACTTGCAGGATTCGGGGGTGATGATTCCACCCCTCTCCCTGTTAAGTCTCTTAATTGGTCTATGCAAACATCAGATGGAATTTGGCAGATGACAAATGTTGTTGTCAGGTGCCATTGAGTCATACCCATAAAGGGCCTTCCTCTCCTTCACTATCTCCCTACTTTACCAAGCATGATTTCCTTCTCCAGGGACTGGTCTCTCTTAACAGTATGTCCAAAGTATGTAAGACACAGTCTTTCCATCATCGCCTCTAAGAAGAAATCTGGCCACAATTCTTCCAAGACAGATCAGCTTGTCATTTTAGCAGTCCAAGATACTTTGAATATTCTTCTCCAGAACAACAATTCAAATGCATCAATTCTTCATCAATCTTCATTATTCAATTTCCAAGTTTCACATGCATATGAGGAAACAGAAAATACCATGGCTGGGATCAGGTGTACCTTCGTCTTCAAAGTAACACCCTTGCTTTTCAATACTCTAAAAAATCATGTTCAGCAGATTTACCCAATGGAAAACATCTTTTGGTCTCTTGACTACTGCTTCCATGAGCATTGATTATGGATGCAAGCAAGACAAAATCCCTGACAACTTCAATCTCTCCTCCATTTACCAGGGAAGATTGGTATCCTCCTCACTTTCAATAAGAAAGGTTGTGTCTTCTGCATATTTCTGGTTGCTATTAAGCATAAAAAGTACATATAGTTAAATAAATTTCAATATCAAATCATCTGAAACACCCTTTTGGAAATAGTAGAGCCAGGTGGGAAAATGGAATTGTAACTAATAAACTTCAAGTAACCAAAACATTCTAGGAAAGCAATGAAATTCAAATAGAACTATATCCAAAGTTGTGTTTGTCTAGGTAGACCAGAGAAACAAATCTAGAGACACTCCTATATGTGCAAGAGAGAACTTTATATCAAAGAGAAATTATATATTAAGAAAACATACCAGCCCAGTGTAGATCAAGTCCATAAGTGCAATTTTTACCCATGTCTTATACCAATCTATAAATTTGTCTTCAGACTCATGCAACACATGTAAGGATGCTGAATGCAGGAAGATCAAAGGCCAGTGGGTGGAAAGTTTTATGGACCCAGTGGTGGTAGAAGCACTCAGTGCTGGTGTGGGTCTCCACATAGCTCCTTCAGCTCCAGGGCTCTGACTCTCTAAGTGTACCTCCATGTGGCTTGTCAACTGGAATGTCTCCCAGGGAGAGAGTGTCTGTCCCATGCCCAGTGAGCTATTCAACTCTTTAGCATCTCCAAGTGAGGTCATTAAGCTGTGACCTGATTGACAGGCTAAACACCACCCCTTCACTTTTAATAGTCTCAAGTTGACAACAGATTATGTAACTACCATAAGAGAATAATTTTAAAATGTTAGAATAATTATATATTTGATCAAGTTTTCTAAATAGTATTCAATGTGTAAGTACATTAAAACATGAAAATAAATAATTACATTTGCAGTATATAATCATCAAAACTAGCTTCCTCATAATGAAATAAAGAACAAAGTCTTTTTAAAGTAAACATTCAATAAGGAATATGAAACTATAGCCAAAGAAAAATGGGAATATGCTCTACATCACAGACAATGCTGTCCGCATTACATTAACTTTGGTATTTGGAAACTCAGCGTTTTGCTTCTAATACACACACACATATTCATGTGCACCCTCACACATTTAAAGATGACTGTTAAAGCGTGGGTTATCTAGGGCAGCAAAACTAGTGAGGCTCTAAATTTTGCATCAAGAAAATGGCTCAGAGTTGTAAAGATGAGCAAGTTCCAAGTCCATGGGTGAAATATCAGGCTTCTGATTCATATCACTTCAGGGGCTGATGAACTCAAGATAGGCAGGTCCAGTGGCAGGTTTCTTGCTGTTTAGGCCAATGAATCCTAAGCTGTCAGGTAAGATGGCAGGTCTCTAGTTCAAGTCCAAAAGAACATAGGTGGACAGATCAACTAAATGCAGAATCAGACCCAGAAAATAGAAGCAAACTTTTCT
Source organism: Tenrec ecaudatus (assembly GCF_050624435.1). Taxonomy (NCBI): domain Eukaryota; kingdom Metazoa; phylum Chordata; class Mammalia; order Afrosoricida; family Tenrecidae; genus Tenrec; species Tenrec ecaudatus. The sequence continues at coordinate 102,118,051 of NC_134548.1, read as the reverse complement.
ACAATGTGTATATATTTTGGAAACAAACCGCACTTCAGAATAAATTTCCTTTTAATTGCTTAGCTCCTCATGGAAGATCTCATCATGGAAATTATTGCATTATATTAGATTTCATCTTGAGGGATTAACTCCAAACCTCTAAAAATCCTGACCCAGCAACTTGACACAAACCTTAACTACAATAAGGCCTAAACAAGTATGTGGGGTTATTTTCATATTGTATTTATTTTGAGATGCATTGTCTTTAAAACATTCTTGGATAAGTGAAAGGGTATATATTCTACTCTAGACTTAGAATATAGAAAGGTCATGAGGGCTCAGGTTTATGGACTCCTATGCTTATTTTACTCTCACAAATATTATCTTATCACTATATATTACATAAAATATTTGTGGGCCCAGATGAAAATACTCTAAATTTGGACCTAATCACCAATACACACACGCACGCACGCACACACACATACACACACGCACACACACACGCACGCACGCTCACACACATATAATGTGTTGAAAGTTCTAAAGTGAGTTCCTGGAACAATGTGCATTTAGCCAAGTCCCCTACGCCTAGATGCGCACTATTGCATAGGACAAGTGAGTCTCCGATATTCCTATAAGAATGTGACCTGAAAATAAAGATATGATTGTCTTAGGCATACAGAATTCTTTTAGGCTACAAAGTAGAATACATTTTAAGAATGTTTTCATTGAGATCTTAATTTACAACCAAAATTAAACAAAACATCGGATGTGTACAACTGTCAATGTAAGAGTTGACCAAATAAAGCCAGGAAGGCCAGATTCATATGCAAGGGTTAAATAGGAAAGAGAAAGGAGCCCAAGAGGAGTAATGAGGTGAAACTGAACAAGGGCATTTTCAAAACAGCTTATATGTGTGTTTTGTGTGGAACAGTCTCTAAGAAGTCATAAAATCCTCATTGCTAAGTCATTTAAAAATCAGAGCCTATAAAGGCAATCTTTAAAAATGCTTAATTATGCCTCTTATTTTTTTGAACAAGTAATGTAGATCTGACACTTACACCCCTGCTTGTGAATTCTTAGATTCTTTCTTTAAACTGTATTCCCTAATTATCATACTGAAAGCTACTAAACATATAAATGTTGGCAGGAGAATAATGTGAGTAGTGCTTGAATAATTAAATAGTTTTGACCTTTCATTGGGTATAAGGTGCTGAGAAGATAATACTGAATCATATACAATATTCAAATAAAATAATTTCCATAAAATAAGCAAGACTCAAATTTTTTACTAATTATTTGAGATAATTAGCACTGTTTGTTTTGATACTAATTTCATTTATGAACCACATATAACTGAATATAAAAGATATTTCAGAAAGTACATTACCCAACACATTACAATGTGTTGCTTAGATTTTAAGGTAATTTCATATAGTTAAAAAAACACCTTTAATTCAATAATTTATTTGGGGGGAAGGAAATGGGCATTGATTCTACAAAGAAATGTTTGTAGAACAGGAATATGCAGCGCACAATTTCCTAGGGAGTGAGTGAAGAACTTAGATTTCTGGGCCTCACGTGCGATCTATGTAGACCAGAAACCTGGATTTTTATCAATATCCTTGGGTAATCTTGATATGCAATTCGATTTAAGAATTAATAACAGGAAAAGAAAGTGTCAATAAGCAAGCTGCAGGAAGAAAGGCATAACTTTTCATGGTCCCAAGGTCATGAATATGTGAAATACTCTAATTTTCTGTGCAATCCCCCAAACACAAACTAACTGTTCTCACGTCAAGGTTGACTCCTAGAGGACCTGTACAGTGCTTCTGAGACTGCAAATCTTTATGGGAGCAGACGGCTTCGTTTTCTCCTGCTCAGCTGCTCAGAGCTTAGAACTGTTTACCTTGCAATGAGCAGCCCAAAGCCTAACCCAAGTACACAATAAAAGATGGGGGACATAAGATGATACTTCCTTAAAACAAAGCCAACAATTAGTACATTTTTATTTGAAGTGGTCCATAAGTATGGATTTAATCTCATCATATATTTTTCACAAAATAGAAACGATTGACCTGAATGCTAATTGTATTTCAAGTTACAAAACTAATTCAAAACACGTTCTAAGTTTCAACCAGTTTGTGCCATTTACATATTTTTACTGTAATGCGTGTTTGTTTCATTTTGATAAAATAGAACCATTACTGCCAGAAGAGTGAACAAATCTATAAAAAACACACAGGTTACTCCTTAGAAATGAGCATGGCTAGATTTTGTCTCAAGTACTTTGCACTTGATATAAGGAGAAGGACATCATGTTTGGCAGAGGGCCGTGAAAAAAAGAGGAAGGTGCTCAACAAGATAGATTGACACATGATTGTAACAGTAGATTCAAACCTAGCAAGAATTGTAAGAGTGTCCTAGGACCAAACAGTGTCTCATTCTGTTATATTATGAATTTTCCACCACTTGTTAGTTTGGCATACTGCATTAGCTTGGGTGTTACTGGAAGCTATGTCACCGGTGTTTCAAATACCAGCAGTCATCAAAGTGAAGAGGTTTCAGCGGAGCTTCCAGACTAAGAACAGACTGCAAAGAAGGAGTAGATTGCCCACTTTGAAAGAACCAGCCATTGAAAATCTTATGGATAATATTGAAACCTTGCTAGATACTGAAAAGCTCAGGAGTGGGAGCAAAACATTGTTAGAGACTGTGCCAGAAGATGAGACCCTCGGATCAGAAGGCGCTCAAACTGTGAATGAGGATGAGCTGCCATCGCAAAGTAGAATAGATTATAATGACATAGATGGAGTAAAGCCTGCTGAAATAAACCCTTCAGGATCTTCATGTGCTAATGGGACACAGCTCAAAATCAGAAGAAACAACTGGAACATCAAGTAAAAATGAAACCTGGAATGTGTGAAATAGGAACCTAGGAAAATGGGAGGCCATAAAAAACGACAAGAGATGCATAAAGATCGATAGCAGTGAGTTGTTAGTGAGCTGAACTAGACGTGCATTGCCATTTTGAATCAGAGAATCATGCGGGTTACTATGCTGGAAAGGACAGCTCGATGAAAAATGGTGTCCATTCATCATAAAAAGGACGTTTAAAGATCAATCTTGAAGTATATAATGTTGTCTATAATAGGATATTATCTGTCATCATACAAGGAAATCCAATTTTACACAACTATTATTAAAATATATGCACAAACCCACTAAAGCTAGTGATGGAAAATTCTACCAATGTTTTCCAGCTGAAATTCATCAAACATGCAATCAAGAAGCACTGATAATTACTGGCAATTGGAATGCAAAAGAGAAAAAAATAGTAGTTCTAAAATATGATCTTCGTGATTGAAATAAAGGTGAAGATTACTAGATAGAATTTTTCAAGACCAAAGACTTCTTAATAGGAAATGTTTTTCCCTAATACAAATGTTACTATACGCATTGACTTCTCCAGATGGAATACATAGAAATCAAATAGAATATATCTGTGGGAAAAGACGATGGCGGAGCTCACTATTAGCAGCTAAAATGAGGCCAGTGACTGACTGTGGAACAGATCATCTTTTCTCATATTAAAGTTCAAGTTGTACTGCTGCAACTGTTGTTGGATGGTATTCAGAGAAATTTAACTTAGATGTAATATTGTTCTATAATCTGAGCATACTGTCGGGTCACCTGCTTGTGCAATGGTTGCAAATAGGGATCTCTTCCAGTCAGTTGGCCAAATAGCTGTCTTCCAAATTTCCCGGCATAGATGAGTGAACACTTCCAGTGCCTCATCAGCTTGTTCAAGCATTTCAATTGGTATTCCATCAGTTCCTGGAGCCTTAATTTTAGCTTAAGGTTTCTATGCAGATTGAACTTCTTCCTTTAGTATCATTGGTTCTTGTTCATACATGACCTCTTGAAATGATAGAATGTCAACTAGTTTGCTTTGGTACAATGGCTCTGTGTATTCTCTCCATCATCATTTGATGTTTCTTGCATTGTTCAATATTTTGAACAATGGCACCTAACAACAAATACAGGTTGAAGTTGAAGAAAATGAAAGTAAATCCATCTATTGAACTCTAATAACAGAAGACTTCATGAGGTGTGGGATGATTTCAAGACCATCGTAAATGTACACAGGAAATGATCCTCTAAAAGACAGGAAGTAAACAAAAGGTCAAAATGGATGTCTGTAGATACTCTAAAACTTGTTTTTAATAGTAGAATAGTTAAGTCAAATAGATGAAATGATGAAGTCAAAGATCTGAATAGAAAATTTGAAAAGACAGCTCAAGAAGATAGAGTAAAATATAATGAAATGTACAGAGACCTAGAATTAGAAAACCACAAAGGAGGCACAGAGTGATTCTTAAATTGAAAGAACTCCAGAGGAAATCCAAGCCTTGAGTTGCAATATTGAAAGATTCTAAGGGCAAAATTTTGAATGATTCAGATAGCATCAAAAGAAAACTGAAAGAATAAAGAGCCACAGTATCCGTTCCAAAGATAGATGCCCTAACAGAATGCCCAAATTATAAAGTAATATTATTATAGCACATGCAGGTTAAATGTGGCTATTGATCATCCAACAATGGTTGCACCAGTACGTTGACAGGGAACGACAGAGGTTTAGGCAGGATTCAGAAGAAGGTGAAGAAAAAGGAATAGCATTGCTATTGCTAGATGGACTGTGGCTGAAAGTATAATACAGAAATATGTTTCCTTGCATTGACTGAATATGCAAAGGAATTCAATTGTGTGGATAATAACAAACTATGGGTATCCTTGAGAAGAATGTGAATTCCAGGACAGTTCATTGTGCTCATTTGGAACTTGTAAATGAATCAAGAGGCAGTTTTTCAAAAGAACAAGCCCATGCTGCATAGTATAAAATCAAGGAAGATGTGTGACAGTTGTCTCTTCTCACCACATGCATTCAATCTGTACACTGTACAAATAGAAAAGCTGAATTCTATAACGAAGAACTCAGCATCAGGATTGAAAGAAAGCTTATTCACAGCCTGTAATATGCAGATGACACACCTTGCTTGCTGCAAGTGAAGAGGACTTGAATTGCGTCCTGGTTAAGATAAAGAATCACACCATTAAGTATGGATTATAATTGAACGTAAAGAAAACCAAAATGCTCCCACCTGGATTAAAAGAAAACATCGTGACAATTTGAGCAGAACTTGAGCTTGCCAAGGATTTCCTGTTGCTTGCACTCACGATCAGTGGGCATGGAAGCAGCAGTCAAGAGGTCAATTAGCACATAACCTTGGATATATGTGTCACACAAGACTTCTGTAAGGCGTTGAAAAACAGGGATGTTACTGTTGGGACTAAGATGTGCCTGACCCAAGACATAGTCTTTCCAGTCACCATGCTATTTTCAGTGGGCTCATATGCATGTGAAATTTGGCTATTGAATAAAGAAGACCAAAGTAAAATAGGTGAACTATGGAACTATTGATCTATGGTGTTGGCAAAGAATTTTGGACATACTATGGACTGCCAAAAGAACAAATAGAAGATCTGTCTTGGAACAAGTACAGCCAAAATGCTCCTGAGATACAAGAATAGTGGAACTTTGTCTTAGGTTCTTTGGACAAGTCAGCAAGAGAGACTAGCCCCTGGAGAAGAACATCATATTTGCTAAAATGGAGGAACAGGAAAAAAAAGGATAAAATGGCTGAACATAGTGGCTGCAATAATTGGCTCAAATACAAGAACAATTTTGAGCATGGCACAGGACAGGGTACTGGTTTGTTCTGTTGTTCATAGGGTCCCTATGAGCCCAAACTGACTCAAAGGCACTTAATAAAACCAATATATTTATGGGAAACCTGGACATTGTATAAGTACTATGAACTTACTATAATAGGTCCAACTATAATAGCAATTGTAAAGATGGCACAGGACCAGAAAGTATTTGGTTCTGTTTTCCATAGGGCCACTGTGAGTCGGAACTGACTTGACGGCACTCAACACCACCACCAAGGGATGATCAGTTGTCCTCAAATTTATTCTATGTGTCAGAGTACAAAGGTTTTCAGTGGCTGATTTTTCAGAAAAATATAAACAGACCTTTCTTCTAAAGTGGACATAAACCTTGGTAGTAGTTACTTTTAAAGAGGCAGCTCAGTCAGGTTTTGCAAAATCATAATAAGCATTTCATAATTACATATTGCATTTTGTTCTTTTCTTATTCTAATTTCCTTATTTTGAGTAATGTTTCCTTAAAATAGAGTTGAATAAAGAACATGACTTTTGTAAAATTCTAAGTCAAACTAATTTCAAACATTTCTATGTATAAAATAATTTATATGTAAAAAATTATATGTGGAAATACTGTTCCTGTTTGCTTATTTATTTAAAGTAGAATGAATGCTCCCACTAATTCATTAAGAGTTGCAAGCTAGTCAGATTGATATGTTTATTTTTTAACTAACAATAAATCATTTTTACTGATGGCTCAATCAATTTTTTTCCCATTTATTATGCCATTTTATCACCTGCTTAGTTTTAGAAATCAATCTTTATTCATAAAAAGCTTGTGTTCCTTCTCTTCTATGACACAGTGTAATGCTGAGTATTTTTATCCCTATGGAGCAAGGACTAAGCCAGAATCAGAAACACGATGACAAAGGGAGAGGCACTATTGGGTTCTGTAGGGGAATGTTTGGGTATGTATTGTTTAATGCTGATTATATGTCCTGTGGAATAGGACATTATGTGATTTCAATTTTGTCTAGATATCATATTATATACAGGAGAGAGATCTGGAGGATGGTCACTGGGTGGGCCCGGGACCCACGCCCCAATATCTTTAGTGCCATTCCTACTGGTATACTACATGATCACCACCAGTTTCTGAGAGCCATGCTTGTCTTCTCACTCTGGGACCCAGAGAGTTAGGAGAGACAGATCAGATTTTCACATTCAGCAAATTCTTTCTGCTGCATACTGTCCTCCCAGTGGGATTCTGACCTCTATTATAACCTTGTGGACCAAGGAGAAGTACCTAAAGTATCAAAATGATCAAAAGCTTCATTTAAACAAGAACTTTCCTTACTATGGTTAAGTTGTACCATTTTAAAAATTATTAATAGCATTATGTCATTTTGCAATGACACTTTAGAAAGTGGAGTTTGGGCAGAAGCGAGTGTGGCTGCAGGAGCAGAGGCTAGGGGCAACAAAGTATTGCATGTCCTGGTCTTGGTGCTCTCTAGAGCAATTTGAGTGGCTGTCAGACCAGCAGCCACTTCTCCAGAGTAGTCTTTAGGAAGGGAGTTAGGGGATTCTGACCAGCTGAGTGCATTCCTGGTCTGCAGAGGAGCTAGCTGGTGGGAGCGGTACAGTGGAGCAAAACAAGTGTCAGTCTAAGGAACCAGATGGGGCAGATGAAAACATAAATTCCTTTGGTTTTCAGCCCAGACCAGAAGACACACCCCACCCCACCCAGTGGATACTCCACAACCTGGGGTCCACAATAATGGGCACAAGACAGGTTAATGAGCAGCTCAGCAGTGAGTCAGCAGGGTAGCTGAAAACAGACATAAGTGGAGATCACAAGCTCAGAAAGCTCCAATCCCACTTGACAAATCTGATCCGCCTTCCATGAGGTACAACTCAGCACAGCTCTGATCACAAGACACCCAAAAGGATCTAGACATTAAATAAAAGGGCCACTCTGGAGATTTCTTTTTCTGCTTCTTCTTTTTTTAACTTGTTAAATTTCCCTGGATTTCACACACTTGGTTCATTAACAAAATATTACCAAAGAAAAGCAAGAAGAAGCTGTAAAAGGTTTGGCAGGCATATCAGGTTTTATAAAACCAGGCAGGGACCCCTGGCTCCAGGGCAAGGAGTGGGACCCAGCAACTCTATCCCCAGGTGTTGGGGTTATTTTATTGTTAGTTAATTTATTGTACCAACCTGGCCGAAAAACACATGTGGGGTTAATTAAAGGGCAGAGGGATAAAGGGCTCAGTGAGCCTCGCCTTTTTAGTTTTCAGGTCTCTAGCTTTGTGATGGTTGGCCAGGGTGCAGCTGCCTTAGCAAGTTCCCTGCTTCTGCTGGCAAGTCTCACTTCCTACAAGCCATCCCCAAGGAGAAGCCGCATGGACCTACCCTGATGCAACCCTGGGTGCTGGAGCAGCCTGTGGAGACCTCTGCCAGCGCTGAGATGCTTACACGTTCACAGACTTGACTTTCCTCCTGCAGTTGGCACCATAGTGTGTGTGTTGTGTGAGTTGGAGGACGACTTTGTAGATTGGTGTTGGTTATGTGGGTTAAGGTTGGACTTGTGGGCTTGGGCATCACTGGGTTGGGATATTTTCTTGATGTGCACTTAACCTTTATATAAAACTCCCTCTTATTCATGAGTTTCTGTGGATTTGTTTCTCTAAAGTACCCAGACTAATGCAGTGTTGCTCTGTATTCTATCACCTGTTTACAAAGATTGTGCAGTCGTCTCATAATTCATCCTCAATCAGGTCTTTCCCACTTATAGGTATACCTAACAGGGCAAGAAATATTTACATAAACTTTACTTTTTTCCTTCCAATTTAATTTGTTCAGTTTCTAGTCCCCTAACACACCATCTACCCAGAAATTAGCACTTATACCAGGTACTAAATTCCTGGGCAAAGCTTAGAGCCCACAAAAACTTACATTAAGATCTCTCCAGCGTCTTAACCTAGTATTATCTTTCCTATTACTATCCTGAAAAATTTCATCTCTTGTCCTTGCCTATAAATTTCCTTTCTCTACTCTAAATATCTAAAATTTTACTTCATAATGCTATTAATCTATCTTTTAGTTACACTTTTCTTCCTGTCAAGCCTTTTGATTACCTTTGTATCCTCACAAAATTAAAAGCTGACACTATTATCACATTTAAAAAATTGCTTTTCCTATCAAAAAACGAGTACCCACTTATCCATCCTTGCAAATCAGGCATTTGGGGCTCCTAATCTCCCTTCCTTTCATCTACTAAATAACACTACATGACCCCTGCCATTTTTTATGACTATTGCTTCATTCATTCTCCCACCCCAACACTGCCTCTCTCATCTCATTTTGGATGGCTCCCCTAACACCTAATCCACTCTGTTAACACCTAATCAAACACCTGCACTTACTTAACACAAAATATCCATCACCCCTCTGCTGTACCACCAAACAAAATTAACCACTCCCACATAACATCACCTACCTAACACCCCTAATAACAACTCCAAGGTGTCAAGGAAATTACAGAAGATTACACACACATATAAACAAACAGGGGAAGCAGAAATAAATGTCTGAATGCCAATCAGACCTAAATGTAATGCCTGAAATTGATAGCCTATGATTTCCTAGGGAAAAAATTAAAGAATGATAATGGCATGCATGGAGCAGCTGAAGAAACTGTCTGCAATAACAGAATTAAACAACACTATAAAGGAACAACAGAAAGCTATAAAAGACAGAGAAACAGAATTGAAGAGATGGAAACCCAAATTAGTGAGCTAGAAGACAAACCTATACATTCCAACCCAAAAGAGAAACAAGTAACACAAATGCAAAAGAGAACAAGAAACGCTTGAGAACAATGTGAGACACAAATTAGAAGAACAACCTCTCTTAGAGGGATTCCAGAAGAGGAAAAAACAAAACACCACAGAGTCTAAAAGCTCCCGAAAGGTCATATTCCTCAATGTCTAAAGAAGGAAAAGACAATTGTTCAGGAACCCAAAGTCACGAGAGATCCTAAAAGGAAACTCCCCAGCATATTATAGTCAAGATATTCTAAGAGCAGCCAGAGCAAAAAGATCAATTACATACAAGGGGTCAGCAATTAAAATAACCTCCGATTTCTCAATAGAAATCGGCAGGGAAGAAGAAAATGGAGTGACATATACAAAGTACTAGAAAAAAAATGTCAACCTAGAATCCTGTATCCAGCAAAATTATGAATCAAATATGATGGTGAAATAAAAATATTCCAAGACAAATTGACACTAAAAGAATTCACAAAATCAAGACCACCAATATAAAAAAAAAAACGAAGTACTGTGGCCAAAAAACAACACAAAAGCTTGAAACCAACATGCAAGATATTTCCTCACAAAAACCAATGCACACAGAACAACAAAGCAAGGAAATGACACAGGAAGAAAAAAGAAACTAAATACAACACACATACAAACGCACAACACACATGCAGACACATATAAAGCAAATGACAGTAGGAAATTCATACAATGAAGGACACATCGGACAAAGATCTAATTCCCAAAATATACAGAACTCCACAACAGCTCAATAAGAAAATAACAAGAGACCCAAGTAAGAAATGGGGAAAAGATAAGAACAGACAGTTCAGTTCACCCAAAAAGAAATACAAATGGCTAACAAGCATGATAAAATGCTCCTGATCGCTAGCCATCAGGGAGATGCAAATCGTGAGATAACACTTTACAACCACAATGCAAGCCCAAAGTAAAAAACCAAACAAACAAACCGAAAACAAATGCTGGAGAGGATGTAGAGAGTTTGGAACTTGTACACACTGTTGTTGGACTTGTAAATACATACAGCCACTGTGGAAAGTGATATGGTGATACTTAAAGCAACCTGGAATTGAAATCTCATGTGATCCAGCAATACCACTACTGGGCATATACCCTGAAGAAATAAGAGACACGACATCGGTGGAGGTGTGCTCTCCAATGTCCATAGCACAGCAGCACATTTCGTATAATAGCAAGAAATTGGAAGCAAACCAATGTCAACAATGGAAGAATAGATAAAGAAGCTATGATACATATACACAATATAATACTATGCTTCCCTCAAAAATAGAGATCAAACTATGTGGAGCAACAACTCTTGGATTGCAGTTAATGGTAGAACTGTACAGTGTCCAGAGTGATATGTCATTAGAAAAATTGATGTTGTTACAAGTGCAATCGCCTTATACCCCAGGGGAATGTTTGACAATGCTTTAGTTTTCTGTTTCTATTAGGGCTTTGTTTTCCTGCCTTTATGTTGCTTGTTTTTGTTTCCTGCTAGTTGGTTTGTTGCTGTTGGTGGGATAGTTGGCCTTATGGGGTTTTTAATTTTCCATAATACAACTGCCCAGGTAACATGAGTCATGCATATTCCAGAGACAAACAGATGAATTCAAGGTCCCCACTTAATGCTAGATGCAATCCAAGAAGAGTTAGTTCTGTTAACATGGCCCTGCTCGATACTCACCCTCATGTAATGATCACTGAAAATAAGGTGCTAAAGCAAAGGCTAGGGTCTCAAACAGCTTTACTATCAGAAAGAGATCATTTAAATCTGGATTATACTGGATTGAACTGGATACTTAGTCAGTTGACCTCCCTATTGACCCAATTTGAAATTGTTCCAGGTGCAAATATTTCTTGATTGCTCCATGACAAAAAACCTCCTCCCTGGCGTTTAAATATTCATGGTGGTATTTTCTTTCTTACTTGTTATTTGTATTTTTATCTCTCTATTGTTATTATTTTATCCTTACCACTTTGTTTTGATTTTTATTGTTTCTGTTGGGTTTTCCATTTTGCAAAGCAAAGGAAGAGTAGATGAAGAGATGAGAACCAATGCAAGGGCTCTTAGTGGGGGTAAAGGGGATGATATGGAGTGTGAGGAGGTGGGAGGAGCACACAGTGTATGTGGGGGGAGGGAGCCCTAGAGCTAATGGTGATTGCACAAGTAATTTCAAAAGCAATTTAACCATGGGGGAGTAGAAAAAATGTTTCAAAATTTATTGTGGTAATGATTGTACAACTCTTCTTGATATGACTGAACTCTTGAATTGTGTGATATGTGAAGTGCCCATAAAACTGTTTAAAAAGATAGTAAAGACAATGAAAACTGCTAAAAAGATAATAATGAAAAGAAAACATAAAAAAGAAAGAAAATAAAGTGGAGGTGGACAAATAATCTTATATCTAAAATTATGACTACATTCATGATTCATTTAATTTTCCTCAATGCAAGAGAAGAGCTCTTTCTTCTGAAATGTTCTATCTTCTTTCTGATACGTATTTACATATTTATGATTTGCTTGAAGTTTAAATAAATAATTTTTGGCATGCTCTTCTTTAATCAAAAATATATATAGTCTTTATAAAACCATTTATAACTTTTATTGTTTATGTCAAATCTTTATTTGAACACATCATGAAGTATTGCTGTGTAGAAATATAACAAGAGGATTGATTTAAAAAACAGGAATTTATTTTCTCACAGTTTAGGGGCCTAGAATTCTCATTTAGGGTGCAGACTCCAGGAAAATGTTCCTTTTCTCTGGAGACAGGCTCTTTTCTCTTTTCAGTTGTTTTTCTTGTTTTCTTGAAATTTTCATGTAGCATAGCATCAGATTTTCCCAACTGTGCTTCCTTGTTTAATTTTCACTTTGTGTATCAAAGGAGATTAATTAAAAACACATCTACACTAATACAGTTTCATTAACATAATAAAGCAAACTTTTCCCAAAATGCTATTGTAACCACAGATTAGGTGAAGGATTTATAACATATAATTCGGGGCTGGGATAGGTAAGCTCAATTCATAATAAGCACTTACTATGTTCCAAATGTTGATTCACCTCTAATTTCAAAATTTTAATCTACATATAATTCACATTTCAAATGCAGTTTAGGATTCAGTAGGTCTTGGGCAGGGTTAAAAACTGTACATTTCATTTCTTTTTTCTATCACTTTATTGGGGGCTCGTTCAACTCATCACAATTCATACATACATCCATTGCGTCAAGCACATTTGTACATTTGTTGCCATTATCATTCTCAAGACATTTGCTTTCTACTTGAGCCCTTGGTATCAGCTCCTCATTTACCCCCTCTCTCCCCACTCTCCCCTCCATTATGAACCCTTGTAATTGATAAATTATTATGATTTTGTCATATCTTATACTGTCTGATGTCTCTCTGTCTTCACCCATTTTTCTGTTGTCCCTCCCCCAGGGAGGAGGTTATATGTAGATCCTTGTAATCAGTTCCCAGTTTCCACCCCACTTCCAAGTAATGCTGAAGCTATGGGTCTATTAACCACAATATGAACAGCAGGTTCTACAAGCTGAGAAAGTACTTTGAAAAAGTGAAGGAAGCTAGAACTCAATAACCCATTGCCGTTAAGTCAGTGGTTTGATATAAGGTTATTCCATTAGTTAGAGACACATGGTTACCCCATTATCTATAGAGTATAATTTTTAATTAGGGATTATTTGACTGTAGTCTTTATAGAATCAAATCATTCTATCTTTTATCCATGGTATGTCTGGATGGGTTTAAATTGCCAAAAATTAGATTACCAGCTGATCACAAACCACTTGCATTAACTCAGAATCTAGGACTAATTTCAAACTTACAGCAACACCAACAAAGAAAAAAATATTGAAGAGGAAGGGGGCAGTTAATCTTGAACACTATCAATAATGACCGACTGCAAAGCTACTGATCTTGGCCCTGTCTTCTTAAGATAAATCAAATTTGGCAAGAAATGGGAATCTCTCAAGTTACTACGTGCTGGTAGTTCAATGAGAACTGTGCTGTATTCACATGCAGATGAAAATAGAAAAAGAAACAACAAAATGTCATACAATTGGTTAAGAAATTTTATCCCAAGTGGACAGATAACAAGATGCACTGGTGATGTAGTGATGTAGTGTACAGAGCTTGGCTGATAACCATGAGGTTAGTGTTTTAAACCACCAGTCACTCTGCAGGGATATGGCAGCCTGCTTCCAGAAACCCGATTGGGTAGTTTTACTCTGTCCTATATGGTCACTGTGAGTCACACTCAATGGCATTGTGTTGGGTTTTTAAGGCAGAGAATATAAGTATAAAAGAAAAATGGACTTTGCTACAGCAACTGTTGAAAAATAAGAGCATGACTGTGTTTGGCTGGGTTGACTACAGAAACAAAGGCAGAGATACTCATACGTGTGTAAGAGATACCTTTATATCAAAGAACAATTGCTTATTGAGAAAACATCCCAGCCCAGTCTAGATCACGTCCATAAGGCCAAATTAGCCCATATGTCGAATACCAGTCCATAAATCCCTCTCCAGTTTCATGTAGTCACATGCAATGATACAAAATACAGGAAGATCACAGGCCAGTGGGTGCAATGTCCTGTGGATCCAATGATGGAGGAAGCATCTTAGCACTGGTACAGGTCTCCACGTAGCTCCTCCAAATTTCTGAGTGTGGCCCTCAACAGGAAGGTGGATCACATAGATAGAGAGGGAGTTCTCAGAAATCTCATGAGAAGGCCATGCCCACAAGGAAGCATCATTAGACTAGGCTGTTAACTGATTGGCAGCCTAGACGCCATCCCTTCTCTCTTAATATCCTCAAGTTGACACAAGATTATGTAACTACCACAATGACACTCCATTTATTCATTTCTTAGGAGTATAGTAGAGGCAGAATACAAGATTAGCAAGCAAAGATCAACTGGATTCCTATATACCAGCGATGGGAATACAGAAAAATATATTAAGGAATCAATAACATTCACAATAGCCATGCAAAAGCTGAAATACCTAGGACTAAACTTAACCCCCCAAAAAAGGCCTTTATGAGTAAAACTACAGAACATTACTAGAAGACCAAAAAGGATCTACACAACTGTAAGCATATTCCATGCACATGGATTGGAAGATTCAATATTGTGAAAATGTCTATATTACTTAAAACAATCTATAAATTCAATGAAATCCCTAATCAAATTCCAGCATCATTCTTCAAAGAAATGGAAAAATTGATTACCAACTTCGTATGGAAAGGGAAGAAACCCAGGATAGGCAAAGAACTCCTCAAGAACAAAGTAGGTGGCCTTAAAAACCTAGAAATAATACCATCCATATACAGACAATTTATTTTTGACAAATACCCAAAAGATATTAAAAGCAGATGCCCTTTTCAATAAATTCTGTTAGAAAATTTGGATACCCATGTGCTGAAGAATGAAACAAGACCCATATTTCACTCCATGCACAAAAACAAACTCAAGGTAGATCAAAGACCTAAATGCAAAATCCAGAGCTCTCAGGATCATCGGTGAGAAAACTGGGCCAAAGCTAGGAGCCCTAGAACAGGAAATACATGGTCTAGAAGAATTAACAAATGAAGATAAAATGGATGAATAGGACCTATCAAAAACAAAATACTTGTGCACATCGCAAGACTTCATTAAAAGAATAAAAAGAGAGTTCACAGATTGGGATATGATATTTAGTAATGACATAACAGACAAAGAACTAGTTACTAAGATCTACAAAATTTACAAGCTTGCAATGTTAAAAAAAAACTATTAGCCCTCTGAGAAGGTGAGCAAAGGACCTGATTAGATGGTTCACAAAAGATGACACTCAAATGGTTCATAAACACATTAGGAAATGCTCCAGGTCATTAGCCACCAGCGAAATGCATATCAAAACAACAATGAGATGACACCTAATTCTCATTACGATAGCCCAATTTAAAAAAAAACTGAGAACATATGTTAGAGAGGGTGTGGTGATATAGGAACTCTTTTTTAAAATAATTTTATTGGGGGCTCATACAGCTCTTTTCAAAATACATCCATCCATCCATTGTATTAAGTACATTTGTAGTCATCATCATTTTCAAAACATATTTTTCTACTTGAGGCCTTGGTTTCAACTTCTCAATGTTCCCCTCCCTCATGAACCATTGATAATTTACATACATTTTTTTCATGTGTTATACTGACCGATGTCTCCCTTTATCTACTTTTCTGCTGTCCATCCCCTGGGAGGGGGTTATGGTACCTCATTGTGATAGGTTCCCCCTGTCTCCCCACACCTGACACTTACCCTCCTGATATGGTAACTGTGAATATTGGTCCTGAGGGTTTTATCTATCCTTGATTTCCTGGTTTCCAGCTCTTATCTGTACCTGTATACATGCTCTGGTCTAGCCGGAATTGTAAGGTTGAATTAGGGTCATGATAGTGGAGGGAGAAGCATTAGAGAACTAGAGGAAAGTTGTATATTTCATCAGTGCTATGCTCCACCCTGACTGGCTCATCTCCCGGTGTCCCTTCTGTAAGGGGACGTCCAATTGTCTACAGATGGGCTTTGGATCTCCACTCTGCACTTCCTTTCATTCACAATGATAATGATTTTTTGTTCTGGGTCTTTGATGCCTGATACTTGATCCTATGGACACCTCATGAACACACAGGCTGGTGTGCTTCTTCCATGTGGGCTTTGTTGCTTCTCAGCTAGATGGTCACTTCTTTATCTTCAAGCCTTTAAGAACCCAGATGCTATAGCTCTTGATAGCCGGACATCATCAGCTTTCTTCGCCACGTTTGCTTATGCACTCCCTTTGTCTTCAGCAATAATGTTGGGAAGGTGAGCATTATGGAATGCTAGCTTAATAGAACAAAGTGTTCTTGCATTGAGGGAGTACTTAATTAGAGGCCCAATGTCCATCTGCTACCTTAATACTAAACCTATAAATATATGCACATAGATCTATTTCCCCATCATCATACATAAATATATTTACATATGTGCATGCCTGTATTTAGACCTCTATGAATGCCCTTGTCTCCTAGTTCTTTCCTCTGTTTCCTTTTACTTTCCTCTTGTTGCTCTACCATGTTTAGGGTTCATTACGGTTTCACTAATTCCTCTGGGTTACATTGCCCTTAATCAAGCCCTAATCAACCTCTTACACCCTCCTTGCCATCAATTTTAGATAACTTGCTGCTTCCTTGTCCCTGGGTTTGTTAACACCCACTGCCTTTCCCCTGCAACCCTCTCCCATGTCCCTCTGGAATCACCAGTCCCATTGTTTTCCCTCCAGATTGTTTATCCTAACTTTCTTATCTAGATAGACATGGAGAGATAATAATAAGCACAAAAATAAGAGCAAAACAAAGCAATAAAACAACAACAAATGACAAAAAATGTCTATAAATATTTCCAGGTTGGTTATTTACCTTTAAGAGTATTTTCCTGTTGAGTCTGATGGGGTGCTATGCCCTGGGCCCAAAGTCTATTTTTAGTATTCCCTGGGGACTTCAGTCCTCTGCTCCCCTAGCTGTTCTGTTGCATACCTTTAGTGTTTCCACCTCTGTGTGGTAGGGTGATATTGGGTACAATTCCGACACTATGTCTCCAGTGTTGTCCCAGGAGCATTTTGGGTCAGTGCGGGGCATCATATCTCGTGGTGGGACTGGCCCTAGGGTCCTCTCTGTGAATTGGCTGCTCTGAGCAGGAAAACCATCCTTAGGGCTTGGTGGTCCAGGGTATGCTCCACTCTCTCTCCTTGCCCCTTCATTTATTCCTATGTGCTCTGATCAGACATGTCCCTTTCCCTGAGCTGTAGCTTCAGTGCTGTCCTCTGGAGTGAATTCTTAGGGCTGGGGGTGGGGGACTATCTATATAGTTGGGATTGGAGACTGGCCCCTCAGACCTCTCTATTGGTTCCCTGCTTCAAGCCGATATGTTGCATTCATGTCTTGGATCACCAAGTTGAATTCTGGTTCCTCTTTCCCTGTGGAAATATAAACAACACCCTCCCCTTAGATACAGGAAATCTTATCCACTGCTGGTGGACTTATAAATAAGTACAGACAATTTGGAAGGTGATATGGTGATACATAAAACATATGGAGATTGAACTAACATATTATCCAGCAATATAATTACTGGGCATATACCCAAAAGATATAAGAAACAGACCACAAACAAACATTTGCTCTCCCATGTTTATTGCCACCAGTTCACAATAGCAAGATATTGGAAACAGTCTAAACTCCCATCAATAGAAGAGTTGTTAAAAAAACAACCTCTGGTACATGCACACAATTGAATATTACATATCCCTAAGAAAACAGCGATGAAACACCTCAATGGGTGGAGGGATCTGGAAGACATTGTGCTGAGTGAAATTAGCCAAACAGAAAAGGATAAACACTGTATATGTCCATGGCAGTAGGAAAAAGCAGCAGAACAGGAACAGGCTCCAGCTTGCAAGCCATCAGTCTTCTGGCTGGAGACCAGACAGCCTGGTAAAGAGCTGAACCAGTTCCAGTGAACCACACATTACCTGCTCCAGGTAAATATACTATAGGTCACTTGGCAGGCAGGCACCCCAAGACAGCTTGGTCCAATGGCAAGGGGAGAGGGGAAGAAAGCTGTCTGCTGAGTAGTAATCACATGGATCTGGGATGAAGTCCCCCGCAGAGGGAGGCAGCTCTGTCAGAGAGATGAAGCTTACTGATTGGAAGGGCAGCCCGTAGAGGGGAGAGGGAATGGTCAAATTTGGGTGAACATAGGTGCATGCCTATTGGGGGGAAGGAAGGGAGGGCTGACTACCAGGTTGGGGGAGGAGGGACTGAGGATGCTTTGGGGAACATTATGTGGGGAGTGTCCTTAGTGGCATGCAGTGGTAGGGCAGACTTGACCTACGATGTCTAGGGGCATCCAGGGAACCCAGGCTGGGAGCCATTGAATGGGTGGGACACTGAATCCTGTATCTTCGGGGTGCATATCATGCTCCAGAAGCTGCATAGATGATACCCAAAATGGGAACTCCAGTGGGTGAACAGTACTCTATCCCAGACATACTTATAACCTGAGGACTTAAGCAAGAAAACACATGGTGTCTGAGGGAGAAGACAGCTGTACCAAGAGTAGTGTAGTGTTGGTTGGCAAACAAATAAGGTCTTGGTACATGAAGGACTGTATGCTGTATGAAGATACATAATATTATGAAAATAGTCTGATGGCTATTCTGTTATAACCTGCTTATGCTCATTTACATTAGGGCATATCTCAGAGGAGCATCACCCCCTTGAATCTGTTGTTTGTTTATTTATTTTTCAGTAAATGAAACCCAGGCACATTGAGCCTATAGGTAAAGAAAATATAACAAGGGTTTGGGGAAGGGGGATGTAGAGGAGTAGGGGAGATAAAAGTGAGATGATGTCAATAAGTCCAGGAATAAAAATGTGTTTTGGAAAACATGTATGATTATGGAAGCAATTGTACAATTATGTTTGACATGATTCAACTATTGAATGGAGTTAATACACGTGTAGTAACTCGCAAGTTACAGCAAGTTTCAAATTTTTTAAAAGGCATAAATTCATGAATGTGTTTGGAACTCACACTAAAGCCTAGCCCAACTTAAGAACAATCAGTTCTTACAACGTGACCCTACTGGATACTCACCTTAATAAAATGATGACTGAAGATTCGCATGCTACCACAAAGTGGTAAAGAAAGCAGATGGTGCCCGGCTATCAATCGGCAATAATGCCTGGGATCTTAAAGGCTTATGTTCAAACATGCAGCCATCTAAGCAAGGGATCAACTAAGTCCACGTGGAAGAAGCACACTAGCTTGTGTGATCCAAAGATGACAACTACAAAACTCGAGAATGGTGAGGAGAAAAGCATGGGAGCAAAAATTATGAGCACCCAATTTGAGGAGGGCTGTGGGGGACAGTGAGAGCCCAAAATCCATCTGCAGAGTATCTGGTCAGACTGAGACACTGGCAGATCCACTCTAGCCACAGGCAAGAGTCTCAATCAGCCTTACTATTAGGCAGAGATCATTGTAATCTTATTTATGCTGGATCAAAATCGAGACTTGGCTAGTTGACCACCCTGTAGATGTGCCCTGAATTTGTTCTGGGTGCATGAATCTCTTATTGGCTCCATGACAGAAATCTCTTCCCTGGCTTTTTGAATGGTGCTGGGGCTATTTTCCTTCTGACACATTTTTGGTATTTTTTTTATCAGTATATGATCATGATTTTATCCTTACCACCTTAGTGCAATTTAGTTTTTATTGGTTTCTTTTGGATCTTCAAGCGGTGAAACACAGGAGGGGTGGATGCATAATGGTAATAACTAATATAAAGGATATAGGAAATAGTTGTGGGGCTATCTGATAGGGAGGGAAAAGGGATTTGGAGAGTAAACAATGACAGGAGCGGGGAGGGAGCATTAGAATGGATTGTGGTTGCAAAACTCATTGTAAAGGCGATTTAACAATGGAGGGTGGTGGTGGTAATTGATGTGGTGGTAATTGTGCAATTCTCCTTGATATGATTGAATTATTGAACTATCGAATTATATGATATGTAAATTACTTGCCAATAAAACTGTTGGGAAAAAATTAAAAGAGTTAGGTAATGGTGCTGATTGGGTAACATGATAATCTTAATGATATCACTGAATTGTATATTTGAAGAAAGTTGAGAGGGCAAATGTTTTGCTACAAATATATTTACTATGATACAGAAGAATAGGAAACTTTTTTTAAAGGCTCTCAAAATACATACAAAGAAGAATCTGTTTCAGGTAGAAAGACCAATATATATGTATTCATTTTCTGTGGATTTACACTTATTCTTAGTTAAATGTGAATTAAATATTCATTTGGATAATTTTATTATGAACACTATTTAAAGGACTAGAATTATTTTCCTAATTATTCTCTTGGATATTAGTTTTCAAGCAGGTCACCTTACTTTCAATCAAAAACTACAGCAGAGGAAAATTAGGCACATATTATCTTTGCTATAATGATGTTTTAAAAATGTGCTTCTCCCAACTGTTCTAGAGAACATATACTTCTGTTTTTTTCTAGAGTAATCGAAGACCCATTATTTTATGTACTCCTCTTCAGATCACCAGTCTAGCATTGAACTTTCTTCTTTGATTTCACCTCTGCATATTATAATGTATATGCCCTTTGTCTTAGAAAAAAATCAGGAGTATATAAAGAAACCAAGAATTTTAGTAGTATCCTCATTCCGTATAATATATGTAGCTAGGCTGAAGTAGGTCCTCTGTATTTCCTGACTGCCTTAATTTAAGGTAATTTGTGTTAAAGTGTGATTCATGAGTTGTTGAAAACTAATCAATACATGACTTGGTTTCAAACAAAATTTTTTAAAAAGCCATTTATAAAATATAACTGATATGAACAGGCTAAGATTTCCACTAGATCTTATTATTTTAATTTAAATTATCTTTTCTAACTGATTTTCAGGTGGTAAAAACTATCAAAGTCAGAAAAATGGGTTATTGTGACCTGGTGATGAAGAATTTACAAAGCTTACAATGAACACTGTATATTAAGGCATGACACTTTACTGCTAGTGTTCCGAGTTAGAATGTTTTCCAACCTTTTCCAAAGAGCAGCATTAATGAATATTGCCACTTGATAACTTTATGTTTAATATAACAGGGTAACATCCTTTCTGCAACAGTAATTTACCATTGTCCTTTTAAGAGTCTTAGAGCATTTCATTCATTTTAACAATAATTCTACTAACAACATAGTCATAATCTGACGTGAAACCCAATAGAACATGCCAACTTAAATAAAACTGCATGCCTCTGAATTATCTTCAAAGTTCACTAGTAAATTCATTTAGTCATAAGTGTATATGATGATTCCAGTGATTCAAGTCTTTGAAAAATTAAGCAAAAAACAAGGAGAAAAACTAGCGTACAGCTATGGAAAATTTGGTTGCTCATATGTGACTAGTAGACTCAGCACCAGTTGATCCATTGTCTTCTTCAACATCTTCAATCTAGGAATCGTTGAAGATTCCCCAGATAGTCATTTCGTATTGCACAACCCACTGAACACAAAAATATCATCTGTATGTATGATTTGTGAGTACAGATTAAGCATTCTTGCTGCAACTAACTGTGTTTACCTATAAAGACTGAACTGATGAAAGGGAGAAGTGACAGAATAAACCATTATAGAGCAGCGTTTACTAAGTGAAATTTTACATGTATCACCTATTTTTGCTTTCACAAGAAACCTACAAACATAATTGTTATTACCGCACAATTTTCGGCAGATTTTTAAAATTTAAACTGGCATTAATATTGTAACTACAGTAGAATCCTGGACCTCGACGCGAATCATTCTAGAAGGAGTGTTGGTTTGTGATGCAGTCGAGTTCTGAATCAAATTTTCCATAAGAAATAACAAATCTGATTAATCTGTTTTTGACCACCAAGTTTTTACCCTAAACTTGCCTTTTGATACAAAACATTACACAGAAATTTCTAAGTCAATAAGTTCAGAGTTAAATAATATAATTTAAATAAGAAACGCAACACTAAAAAAATTTTTAATCACTGCTATATGATTGATGAGGATCGGGATTTGTGGACACAGATGTGCAGAGGAGGTATTGACAGTCATTGTTTAGAAAGAGAATCCCCTTCTATAAAATCAACCGGTAGCTTCTTTTCAGGAGTTTTTCCCCTTCTTTGCCTTTTTGCACTAGGATCTGGCTGGCTTTCTTTAAAACAAAAAATCTGTATAATGTGGTCTGCTGTTGGTGGTTCCTTAACTGTTCTCTTAAAGGTTTTACTAAATTATGATCAACAATATCGATAACATGGTTAATTGCTTCCTTAGCACGATGATTCTGTTCAAGAAACTCTTTTGCATGTTTTTTATCTAAAACAGTACAAAAATTCACAAAAACTAAGAAAATTATAGCAAAACGCTTGGAACACAAAAGGTTTAAACAATGTGAACTGACAATGCCAACTATCACTGAATGACCGAAACACAAACTGTTTTGTTTACAAAAATCATGTGTATCGGGTCAGATTCTGATGTTTGGTTTGAGCTCCGATGCAAAGTTTTCTTGACATTTCGCGTCAAAATCTGATTATGTCCAGTACTGATGAGGTCGAGTATCGGGCTCTACTGTATTGCCAAATCTACTTCTGCCTCAATCAGCTCCTTCAGGAAGATTTCCTTAACACTATCAAGACTGCTACCACTGTAACTGTATTTAGAAACTCTCCTGGGTGTTAAAGTGCTTTGTGAATAGTTCGTGCTTCTAGGTTGGTTAAGAATTGTCTGTTTAAACATGTATGGAGTCCTGGTAGTGCAGGTTATGCGTTGAGTTGCGATCTGCATAGTCTGCAGTTCTAAACCACAGCAGCAGCTCCACTGCTAAGACTGGAGTTTCTACTCCAGTAAATAGCGTCTCAGAAAAGCACAGGGGGTCGCTGCAAGTTGGCATTGAATCATTGGCTGTGAATAGGCTTGTATATGTTTTTTGCCTACTAGAATTGGCACTCGAACGTCATGGTTGTGCCCCGTACTTGTACCCCACCGAGTTTAGCACAGTGTCTGACACACAACAGGTTCTCTCAGTACATGTTTATTGAATGCATGACCAACTTATTCCAAAGGTTATAGCACTTCCAGTTATTTTTTTTATTTTGATCTTTCACCTCCACCCAATTTTTTTAGTAATGTCTCCTATCTCTGACTTTGCCAAGTACTTTCCAGTCTCTCAAGGAATTTACAGCTTTGGGCTGGTAATACAGTCATATTTTTCCCATATGCCTGTCTTCTCTTTGAGGGAGTATTGTTCATATTCTCCTAGCAACCAACCACGATATCTCATTGGTGATAGCCTTCATATTTATGTTGATTGAACACTTTCTCTGTGTTACCTTCTTTTGTAGGCACTAGGTAGAAGCACTTCACAGACAAATATGATGTGATCCTTCTTTCCCTGTGGATGAAAGCCTAGTCACAATAGTCTATTTACAAAGGAGGGTGAAACTACTTTAAGTAGAGCATAAACAAGGTGTTACAGAAGTACATAGCTTTGAGATCGTCTGTTTTGTGTTTTTTACAGAAGAAGTATTATTTAAATGAAGGTTTATCTGAGGCAGTGCAGTAGGTAATGTAACTTAGGCTTCTTCCTATAACAAAGCGCTTTAAAATACTTTAAAATGGAATGGAATTTAAGTTTTCAATTCCTCTTCAAGAAAAAAATGGTACAGCTGTTTCACAGAATTATTATAAGACTTAAGTACACAGGTTTAGGTTCAACTCCCAATGTAAATGCTAAAGCTGTTTGACCTTGAGGAAACTCACTTAAACTCTCTGGATTTCAATATTTTAATTGGGGTAGAATTGAAATGTAGTTGCCAACTAATATGCACACGTGGTTACTTGAAAAAGTTTGTGTCAAAATGGACTTAAAATATTGTGGGATTTTTACATGAAATCTTTGTAGCCCCTTTATGTGCAATATACATATATGCCTTAATGTGTGTGCTTAGAAAAAACTCTGATGGTGCAGTGGTTAATCATGCCATTTTGGGGGAAAATTTGTAGTATAAACTCATCAGTTTTTACATGAGATGAAGATGTGACAATCTTCTATATAGATTAGAATCCCTACAGGCCACTTCTATTCTATAGGGTCACTATGAACCATAATATACTTGATGGGACTAGTTTAGTCCATATGATTAATGTCTAATGGCTTTAGCAAGATTAGAAAAAGAGTAGACATTGCTTGCTAAGTAGTAATTTTCATATTCAATAATTAAAACTTATTTTCCACCTCATAATTTTGCCAGGTTTCTACCCCTGTGGGTCAGGTTGGTCTATCTTGAGACGCAAAACCAGTCACACAAGTGTAAGCACATATAGATATATTTATATAAAAATAGCTTACATAGTTATAGAAGTAGGTTCAGTCCAGTACAGTTGGCATCCATAGATCAGACTCTCCTGACTCGTGTAGCTCTAGAAGTTTATGACAGGAAGCAGAATGGTGAAGCAGGAAGCCCACAGTCTGGTGACTGAAGAGGTAAAGGAAAATATGAGGTCAGCCAAATAAAGGCAAGGTTGGTAGTCTGCTGAGGGAGCCTGTAATTGGCAAGTAGCAAAACAGGGGATGAACATACCAGTCACAGGATCCAGATACAGTGAACGGTGAAGGGGCCGAAGCACTCAGCTCTGCTCTGGGCCTCTCTATTAGACCAAAGTCCATATCCCCAAGGAGGTATCATCAGGTTATGACCTGATTGAGAGCTTGGGTGGAGCACTTACCTTCACCCACAAGTGACACAAACTTGACATAAACTCTAGCCATCACAGACCACCTCTTGTCAAGTTGAAACCTGTACACAATTCTTTAAACATATATAATCTCCAAATAAAGATAATAATAAAATTATACTTGAGCCTAACATGATACAACTATTACGTGTATAACTGAAAATGCACTAACCCCATTTTCATCTGATTATTTTACAAGTGAACAAAGCAAAATATTTGACGCATATATAGACACAGGAATTACTCATAATAATTTTCATTCTCATTTTTGTAGCATGCCACATGCTTATAGCTGGTATTTAGAGCTACTTTCTTCCACTACCCATTCCATATTTCCTTTGCTCTCCGAAAATGCTTCAGCTAATTGTGGGTTTTTGCCTGGTAGGTTGACCCAAACCTTCATTCCTAAAGAGTTTGGGCTATTATTTGCGGGTGTTAGGTGCCATTGAGTCCGTTCTAACCCATAGCACAACAGAATGAAACGGAACCTGGCCCTGCACTATCCTCACAATTGTTTCTATGCTTGAACCAATTGTTGCAACCAAGGTGCCAATCCATCATGTGAGTCTTCTTCTTTTTTGCCACTGTTCTACTTTACCAAGCATGAGGTTCTTCTCCAGGGATTGGTCTCTCCTGATAACAGGTTCGAAGTATGTAAGACAAAATTTTGCCATCCTTGACTCTAAGGAGCTCTCTGGCTCTAAGGAGCTCTCTGTCTTCCAAGACAGATTTGTTTGTGCTTTTAGCAGTTCATGGTACTTCCAATGGTCTTCCCCAAAATTCTTCTCCTACAATTCAAACACATTGATGCTTCTTTCATCATCCTTATTCAATGTCAAACACACACTTGCATATGAGGTGATTGAAAATACCATGACTTGGGTCAGGTGTACAATTGTCTTCAAAGTAACATACTTGCTTTGTACCACTCTAAAGAGGTCCTGTACAGCAGATATACTCAATGGAATAGATCTTTTGATCTCTTGACTACTGTTTCCATGGTCCAGAAAAGATGAAATCCTTGACAACTTCAATCTTCTCTCCATTTACCAGTTGTGAGAATGTGGGTCTTCATTAGATTGAGTTGTAACCCACACTGAAGTCTTCAATCCTTGATCTTCATCAGAAAGTGTCTCAAGTCCTCCTGAATATCAGCAAGCAAGGTTGTGTCATCTGCATATCAGGTTGTTAGTAAGACACCTTCCGATCCTGATGAGGCATTCTTCTTCATATAGCCAAGATTCTCTGGTTATTTGCTCAGCCTGTGGATTAAATAAATATGGTGAGAAGATATAACTTACCAGATCATTTTTAGGATTTAAGACCATATAGTGTTATGTTGTTCTCTTCACACAACTGCCTCTTGATCCAAGTTCAAGTAAGTTACTAATGAGCACAGGACATATTTTGAAATTCACATTCTTCTCAAAGCTATCCATAGTTAGTGTGGTAGTTACATAATCCATCATCATTTTGAGATTTACGAGTGAAGGAGTGGATTTTAGCATGTCTATCAGGTCACAGCTTGATGACCTCATTTAGAGGTGCTAAGGAGATAAATAGCCCATTGGAGTTGGGACACAAGCTCACTCCCTGGGAGACATCCCAGCTGAGAAGACACATGGAGACCCCTGCCAGCGTTGAGATCTTTCCACTGCCACGGGGCCTGTGATCTTCCTTCACTTGGCATCATTGCATGTGTTTCTTGACTCTGAAGAGGACTTTATTTATTTGTATCAGAAAGATGGGCTAATATCTGACTTATGGACTTGATCTGGACTCAGCTGGGATGTTTTCTCAATATTCAGTTGCTCTTGCATATAAAGCTCTTTCTTATACACATGAGTGTCTATAAATTTGTTTCTTTAGTTTACCGGGACTAACACAGTTAGTTGTGAGGTCCAAAGTCAAATGACATGGCACAAACAATAAAACACAAGGAAACATCTTTCTGGTACTCTCTGACATCAGGAATGATGATATTCCTTGTTCCCTGTCCTTTTCTCAATCTAGGTTGAACCTCCAGCAGCTGTTAATGTACTGCTACAACCATTGTTAGATGATCTTTAGCAAAATTTGACTTGTATGTCATATCAATGATACTACTGTATAATTTGAGTATTCTGTGGGGTCGTCTCTCTTTGAAATGAGTACAAATATATCGTGTCCAATCACGCGTCCAAATAACTGTCTTCCAGATTTCCAGAAACAGAACAGACAGTGCTTCCAGTGCTTCATCCGCTTGTTCAAACACTTCAGTTGGTATTCCCATCAATTCCAAGGGCCTTCTTTTTGGCTAATGTTTTCAGTACAACTTGAATTTCTTCTTTCAGGATGATTGGTTCTTGCTCATATGTGACCTCATGAAATGGTTGAACATCTATTAGTTCTTTTTGGTACAGTAATTGTATAGTCTTTGCATCTTCTTGCATGCATCCTGCATCATTCCATTTTTCCCATATAATTTTTCAAAGTTGCAACTCAAAGCTTGATATTTTTCTTGAGTTCTTTCAGTTTAATATATGCTGAGTGTGTTCTTCCCTTTTGATTTTCTAACTGGAGGTCTTTGCATATCGCATATTTTACTTTGTATTCTTGAGCTACCCTTTGAAATTTTCTATTGAGCACATTGGCTTCAACATTTCTTCCATCTGCATTATCTACTCCATAATTGAGAACAAGTTTCAGAGTCTCTTCTGATATACACTTTGATATTTTCTTTCTTTCTTGTCTTTTTAATGATCTTTTGCTCTCTTCATTTATGATGTCCCTGACATCCTCCTACAGCTCATCAGTTCTTCTGTCATTAATGTTCAATGCATTAAGTCTGTCCTTGAGATGTTCTCAAAATTCAGGTTGTATAGACCCAAAATAGTATTTTGGTTCTTCGGGACTTGTTTTCATCTTCTTCAGCTTCACTCTGAACTTATCAAAGGAACAATCGGTGGTCTGTTCCACAATCAGCGCCGACCTACGTTTAGCTGCTTATATTAAGCTTTTCCATGGTCTCTTCCCACAGATGTAATCCATTTGATTTCTCTGTATGCCATCTGGAGAAGTCCATGTGTATAGTTATTATTTTTGTTGTTGAAAAAAGGCATTTGCCATGAATAAGCTGTAGGTCTAACAAAATTCTGTCATGTGATCTCCAGATTAATTTCTATCAACAAGACCATATGTTCCAACTACAATTCCGTCCTCTTTGGTCCCAATTTTTGCATTCCAATAAAAATCAATAATCACCAATAAAATCACCAATAAAAATCAATGCATATTAAATCAATTTCAGGTGGAAGATATTGGTAGAATTCTTCATTTTCTTCCTCACTAGCTTTTGTGGTCTCTCTATAAATTTAAACAATAGTTGCATTGATTGTATTTCTTTGGTGGTCGATATTACAGACAGCATTGATCTTCAAAATACATGTTCAAATCTCCTTTCTGACAATAAATGCAATTCCATTCTTGATTGTATCATTTCCAGTATAGTTAGTCATATGATTTTCTGTTCCAAAATGGCCAGTGCCAATCCATTTCAACTTACTAATACTTAGAATATAGATCTTTATGTATTCTATTTTATTTTTCCACTTCCAATTTTCCTAGATTCATACTTTGCACATTGAAAGTTCTGATTTTTAGCAGATTTTGGCAACTGTGTCTCCCTACCTGGAGTCATGCTCCATCAGCAAATGAAGTTCCTGGGGTTCTAGCCCACAGACTTTACTGATGGAGTATGACTCAATGTCAAGATTAACTGCTCTGGAGTGTACACTAGAAAGGTCTCTTAAAGTCACAGTTCAGTTAGTTGTTCTAGTTAGTTGTTCAGGAGGTTGGTCATATCTGCTGTCATTGATGGATATCATTGTACAACATCAAGGAAATCTTCTCAAATCTGATAAACTACATAGTATCAAGATTCATTCTGGAGAAATAAGAGCTCTGAACTATTAATGTTGTAATGATATGGGAAATAACTATTGACTAGAAGTCCAAACAAAACAACAGAACAAATCTGGGTACTGGCTGGCTTTCTCATGACAGTTTGGTGTTTTTTAGTATGTCATTCATTCTTTCTACTTTTCCTGATGATTGTAGTTACAGTATGGGATATGAAAGTGCCAGGAAATTCATGGTTCTTTGACTGCAGTTTGAGTGATTTCACATATAATTTATTTTCTCCTGCTAAATTTACATTACAAGCTAAGCAATCACTTGATGTGAAAATTCTGTGGCTTCTAACTAAGCATCAGCAAAAGGCTAAGTTGTCTCTAAAGGAAATCCAATCTCGCTTTTTTTTTGGCACTACATTAGCTCTAAATCCAGGTTGTTGTACACTAAGGTGCTGCTGTTCAGAGCTTATTTAGATCAATCAGGGCCCAAGTTTTGTGTTGCAATTTCTTGTAAATATCTTCACTAGACTGGTTAGTAAAATGATTATATAGGGAAAAATCTTCCCTTCAGGTATTTCTGGATTTACATTAGTAAATTTCTGAATCTGGTGTCTTTCATTCCTCCTACGTGGCAGGTTTTCATCTTCCTCTGAGGTGGAATTGTACTTGAATTTTTACTTTTGCTAAACAGACTACACATAAAGAGAGAAGGGGCTGGGTGCCTAGAGCTAGTTTTTTCAAGGCCATCTCAAGACTGATGCTTAGAGGCAGCCTTGGTGAGAAAGTGTTCTCAGTGATCAAGTCGGGTACTATGCCTTGAAGGGGAGGAACAGTGTCAGGGAGGATGTTTCTTGGGGATTTGACGGTTAGAAACTTTTGCAACAAGTTTTCCTTATATTTGGTGCAGATTGGGAAATAAAGGTATGTCTTGCAGATTTCAGGATTAAGACAGGCATGATTTATTATGGCACTGGTCAAGGATAGGAAGAGAGCAGGGTTTTCATCTGGTCCTTGGGCAATCGCTCTAAGTTTTTTATAATATACTGCTTTATGGGCATGTTTTTCATACTTGCCGCTAAACAGACCTTCTTTCAACGATACCATCATGTTTTATTTGATAATCCCAAAGAGAGTTAGTTCAAGGAATGTTATCTCTGGCTACAGAGCATCTGAGGGAGACAAGGCAGTTAATGAAGATCATTGAAATAGACTTTGGTTATTTGATGAGCATTTTTGTCCTCTCGTTAGTGTAGAATTTAGGAGGATGTAGAGATCTTGCCAAATTATGTTAAAGGAAAGGATTAATCTAAGAAATTATTTTTTAACTTGGCAGGATCTTCACTGAAGGAGTTTAGGCAGTTTTCCATTTGAGAGAGGTAAAAAAGGGTGAAAGGAAGGTGGGCTCTCCTTAGACTTGAAACATTGGGGATCTCAATGAGGCAAAATGTGGGTCCATTTGGTATCTGATCTGTGGTTAGGGGATTGTCAGAAGGAGACAACCTAAGGGGGTATCAGTTCATCAGTGCCTTTTAAGTTTCCTTTTTCTTCCTCAAAAATACCTCAACTTCTGATGCCCTTATTTCTGTGCTTTATAAAGTTGTTCTTGCTGTAAACTAGGTAGTCAGGGATCACTGAGCCATAGCTTCCTTCTCTACAGAGTTTCAGTTGATCCAAGCTTTACTTCCTCTGGTTCTTAATGCTCTATTTATCTGCAATTGCTACCTTCATATTTCCTCATAAATTCTACATCAAGTAAGCCATTTCAAGCACCTGAGTCTTTTATCTAGATAGTATTTTTACTCCCATCACTAGATCATCAATGGCATGGACAATTGTCCATATAAAAGCTATTATAATAGTTCTGAATTTAGACATTTATTTTGTTAAAAAGAGAAGTAGTTAAAGTGTCAACTACATCTTTGTGTGGTTCACATAAGTATGGCAGTGATTGAACTATTTCTGTGTCCATTTTAGAATACCATTTCAATCATGATTTGTATTATCATTAGAGTGAAATGTGATTTGTGCAAGGGTAAAATGAAAGTTAATGATACATAGGAAGAAGAACACTGGAAATCTGGCTCCATCTATGTAATTATTCTCATCAATAGAAGTGACATAATAGACTGTGGAATTTAAAATACCCTAGACTGGAACCTCAAATACCTAGGTTCTATACTTCTAATTTGATTACTTAAGTGCTGTGTTTCAGCAAATCGTGATTCATTTTTATACATGTTTGACAGTTGAAAAAAACACACACTTTTCTCCCGTACTCCAGCTCTTCCCCCACCCCCAGCTACCCCAGTATGCTTTTATATAAAAGTAGAGATTTTTGTCCCAGAGTAGAATGAGGCATTGGAGATCAACTTTGATTACTGATTGAATTAATGACTTTGGAGAAGCCAATTTCATAAGGAGCTATTATTGTATTTAGGAATCTAGGAGAGCTATAGAAATGAGTCATCCTGTTTATACAGGAATTTTAGATTCAAATGTTAGGTTAGTCAAGAGCTATATATTCTCAAATAAATGTTTGCTTTCTGGAGAATCAACTCCTTTAATTCAATAAGCACATACACTGCACTCCTCTGAAGTTTACCTCTCATGAGTTATTATTTCCAAGAGTAAACATCTTTCAATACATGGAAGTCCTTACTTTAATACTTGGAAGTCTTTGAAGATTGAGCCCTAAGAGTTATCTTACTAGTGCCTCTATTTGATTTGCTTAACTCCATACTATTCCTGGGTCTTGGCTCACAGATGTTATCTTCAGCCCGAGAATGGATACATTTAGTTAAATGAGCTGATACTTTTAAAATGATTAACTTTTTGAGTGATTCTTAAATCTGTTGGATGTGTTACTATCATTGTGATTTATTACCCAAATTTATTTTCCATGCTTTTCTCACTCGTGACACTTGAAAAAGAATATGACTGTGAAATTATTAAAATGTTATTTGACTATAACTCTGTATTTAATACAACCCAAGGTGGAAGTAATATATAAAATATACCTTAATGAGGTTGCTGAACCTTTATAAAAAGAGCAATTGTCTTGCAGTATACCAATCAGTTTATCAATACAAGTATACAAACGTTAATGGCAGTATCATTTGCACAAATAAATACTCTGAGAGTCGACCAAGAACTATTCCCATAATCTTACTAGTTTGACAGCACTCATGAGGCAAATTCCTGAGTTGAAAACACCAATCTATTGTGACATAATGCCATGAAATAGGTCATTGGAGCAATGAGAAATTTAATACAAATTTCGATAGCATGCTATGATTCTTACTATTTGAGTACCAAAATTGTAACCTTACATGGAGCTTTTTACCTGGAAAATATAAACGTCATATAAAACGAGATTGGTTCCATTGTATTTAACATAGCCCAGCTTCATGAAATGCTTGGCAGTGTCTTGAGAAATTAGAATGTAGTTGACTGTGATGAATGGGTAGTTTCCGTTGAAAGACTTCCAAAAAAGCAAGCAAGTTATGCAGTGACTTGATGACACAAATAGAATTGTGACAAAAATCCAAAATGAACACTTTAAAAGAGCCACAGGAGTATTTTAGGGAAAGCTATATTTCCTTAACAACCACAAAATCTACAACAATAAGGAAATCTGAATATATATCCAACTATTTAGAAATTGCACAAAATTGAAATAATTGCATTTCCTTTCATTATTTATGGAAAAGAAATGATAAGGATATATTAAAATTCCACAGTAATCACAGCTCTGATATTTGTTTAAATGAATTTTGAATAAATAAATGAGAATAACTACTTCCAGTAAAACTAGTTACAAAAAAAAGGTCACACATTTAAAAGGGTGAAGTAAGATGCTTAAATTTAGAAACTATTACCAGTTTCAAGAAAACAAGGTTTGGGTGCGTGTTTTTATAAATATGTTTGCATTTATCATGTTTGCTTTTTTTAAAATATTAAACTGTCAACTCAAATCGAAATACTGAAATATATTGGGGGAAATATTTGTGTTGCCTTCCTATTTACCAGAAAACGATTCTAGAATTCTAAGATAGGGTGTGGATAATGTAATTTGCATTGACATTGTATTTGTTCGGGTGATTGACAATATTTCTGCTTCATGTCTAATTTTGGTTGCTTATTTAAAATGAATATCCAAACTCTTATCTTTAGAAATACATCAAATATTAAATAACAGCATAAGCACACAATCTTACTTTCCAATCTCTAGGAAGTCAATTCCATAAAGATTGTGTGTTTTTTTAATCATTTTTATAGGGGCTCATACATTCTTATCACAATTCATATATCCAACCATTGTGTCAAGCACATTTGTACATTTGTTGCCATCATCATTCTCAAAACATTTGCTTTCTACTTGAGCCCTTAATATCTGCTCCTCATTTTACCCCCTCCCTCCCTGTTCACCCCTCCCTCATGAACGCTTGATAATTTATAAATTATTATTATTTTGTCATATCTTACACTCTCTGATATCTCCCTTCACATACCCTTCTGTTGTCCATTCTCCAGGGAGGATGTTATATGCAGATCCTTATAATCAGTTCCCTCTTTCTATCCCACCGTCCCTGCACCCTCCAGGTATCACCACTCCTACCACTGGTCCTGAAGGAGTCATCTGACCTGGATTCCATGTGTGTCCAGTTCCTATCTGTACCAGTGTACATCTTCTGGTCTAACCAGATTGGTGAGGTAGGATTGGGATCATGATAGTAGAGGGAGGACACATTTAAGAACTAGAGGAAAGTTATATGTTTCATCATTACTACACTGCACCCTGACTGACTCTTCTCCTCCCAAAGACCCTTCAGTTAAGGGGGTGTGCAGTTGACTACAGATGGACTTTGGGTCTCCACTCTACACTCACCCTCATTTACAATATGTTTTTTTATTTTGTTCTTTGATGACTGATACCTGATCCCTTTGACACCTCATGGTCACACAGGCTGGTGTGATTCTTCCATGTGGGCTTTGTTGCTTCTGAGATAGATGGCCACTTGTTTACCTTCAAGCCTTTAAGACCACAGATGCTATGTCTTTTGATAGCTGGGCACCATCAGATTTCTTCACCACATTTGCTTATGCACACGTTTGTCTTCAATGATCCTATCGGGAAGGTGGGCACCCAGTGATATGATTTTTTTGTTCTTTGATGTCTGATACCTGGTCCCTTTGACACATCATGGTCACACGGGCTGGTGTGCTTCTTCTATGTGGGCTTTGATATTTGTGAGTTAGATGGCTGTTTGTTCACTTGCAGGCCTTTAAGACCCTAGATGCTGTATCTTTTGATAGCCAGGCACCATCAGCTTTCTTAACCACATTTGCTTATGCGCTCATTTGTCTTCAGCGATAATGTCAGGGAGGTGTGCATCATGGAATGCCAATTTAATAGAACAAAGTGCTCTTGAATTAAGTAAGTACTTGAGTGGAGGTCCAATGTCCATCTGGGGCCAGAGCATGGCACCCCACCGGACTTGACTGGGTGATAAGCCTAGAGGTCAAAAAAACAAATCTTGATCTATTTACAGGTTTTTCTTTCTATTTTAAATTTTTTCTTTTTCTTATTTTTAATTAATTAATTCTTTTATAGGTCATTGGTTTTCTTTTTTCTTGTCATCGTTGTCTTCTCTTTTGTTGCTTATTCTTGCTATGCTTTGTTTTTGGTGCATATTATTATCTCTACAGGTCTATCTAGGTAAGCTAGGCTTGGATGATCAGTCTGGAGCAGAAACAATGGGACCAATGGTTCTGGCCTCCCATGGGAGAGGGGGAGGCGGGAGTAAGGAGGTGGTGTTGACCAACCCAGGGACAAGGGAGCAAAAAAATGATGCAAAATTAGTGGGTAGGAGGCTGTGAGAGGCCTGGTACGGATTAATCAAGAGCAATGTAACCGAGAGAAATTACTGAAACCCAAATGAAGGCTGAACATGATAGTGGGACGAGAGGAAAGTAAAAGGAAATAGAGGAAAGAACTAGGAGACAAAGGGTATTTATAAAGGTCTAAATAAAGGCATGTACATATGTAAATATATTTATATAGGATGGTGGGAAAATAGATCTACGTGCATATATATACAGGTTTAGTATTAAGGCAGCAGATGGAGATTGGACCACACTCAAGATTGTGCTTTTATTTATATTTAATGGAAACTTATTTTGAGTCAATTGCATTCCTGTCATCTAATTAATTTTGAGCCATAGCAATAGCCAATAAAAGGTTTCTAAGGCTATAAATATTTATGGAATTAGACAGCCTCTTTATCTCCTGAGTATTACTTCTGTGTTTGAACTGAACTCATTTAGAATATACACTATGATTAAATTATTTTAATACACATGTATATTGTTCTTAGAAATACTAGTATTTATTATTTTAATTAATATTTGTTAAAACTCATTGATAGCTGAGAGTTCTAAGATCCATAGCATGCATGCCCTCATTAGAGTTGATAAAGAAACTATACTATTCCAGGTGATACAACTGTAGTTTTACAGTTATTGGCACAATATTAATATTTTGCCTGTATTTATTTGCTGCATATTTTGAATGAACACTACAATATAGATGCACGTCTTCTGATTACTTTTACACATGTTTTGCCTTATGGTATGCATATTAGTTTCCTATTTGAATAACTATTATAAACTTAAAGTCTTCAAATAATGCACATTTATGATCTTACAGCACTACAAGTCAGAGCTCCCTGGGGTAAAGTCAAAACATTGGCAAGGCTGTGTTCTTCTCTAAAGATTACAGGAGACTCTGTTTTCTTGCCCTGTCCAGTTGCTAGACACCACATCTATACTTTGGCATATCATTGATTTCCTGATGCAAAGCCCATAGTGGCCAGACAAATATTTTGCTTAATACCCTCTATTGGATTCGGTCCTTTCAGCTTCTCTCTTCATTTAAGATCCTTATGATTATATTGGGCTCACCCAGATAATCATGGATAAACTCTTAATGTCTTAACATTAGCTGCTTAGCATCACAGCAACATAAAAGCCATTACCTTATGAAAAACTGAAAGAACAATTACAGTGTTCATATTTTACATTTTAATGAGAAAACCCAGTTTGCCAAAAGTTAGTTATCCTCAATATACTCTCTATTAAAAATAATATTAATAATTATAATTTAGGTAGAAAACAATACAGAAAATGTGGTGCTGAAAATATTCTAGCAATTGCAATACCTGTGTCATAAGAATAAGGCCTTAGAGTGAAACATTTCTGTAAAAAATAATCTTGTGGATAATACAAATATATGAAAATTATGAGATCAAATTTATTCAGAAAACAATTTAAAAAGTCAGTGCATGTCTTATACTGTAAAGTAGATGTAAACCTTTCAAACATGCTTAGTCATATTTTGTGTTAGGCCAGGTTGACTAGAGAAGAAAATTCAGTGATATTCATATATATGTAAGAAAGAGCTTTCTATCAAGAAGTTATTGTGTCCCAATTAAAAATCCCAGCTCACAGAAGGGTCTAGGGGAGGAGATCAGTCAGTCAGGGTGTGATGTAGCACTGATGAAGAACACAGCTTTCCCTCAGATCCTGGATACTTCCTTCCCCCCAACTACCATGATCCGAATTCTACCTTTCAAGACTGGATAGAGCAGAGGTTGTACACTGGTGCATACAGGAGCTGGAGGCACAGGGAATCCAGGGTGGATGATACCTTCAGGACCAGGGGTGTGAGGGGTGATACTGGGAGAGTAGAGGGTGAGTGAGTGGATTGGAAAGGGGGAACCGATTACAAGGATCTACATGTGACCTCCTCCATGGGGGATGGACAACAGAGAAGGGGGTGAAGGGAGATGCCGGATAGGGAGAGATATGACAAAATAATAATCTATAAATTATCAAGGGCTCATAAGGGAGTGGGGAGCGGGGAGGGAGGGGAAAAAAGAGGACCTGATGCAAAGGGCTTAAATGGAGAGCAAATGCTTTGAAAATGATTAGGGCAAAGAATGTACAGATGTGCTTTATACAATTGATGTATGTATATGTATGGATTGTGACAAGAGTTGTATGAGCCCCTAATAAAATGTTTTTAAAAAATCCCAGCCCAATACAACTCAAGTCCATAAGCCTGATACTAATCTATAAGTACTTCTTCAGACTCATTTAGTCACATGCAATGATGCAGAATGCAGGAAGATGAAACCCAATGGGTGAAAATCCTTGTAGATTCAATGGTAATGGGTGCATCTCCAGAGCTGTGGCAGGTCTAAGACTGGCTCACCTGGAAGAAAGTGAAGGCAGAGAAAGAAGGGGACGTAATCACGGCCCTCCTTATGAGAAGGCCGCACCCAAAAGTAAGTCATCATCAGGCTGTGACCTGATTGACAGGATAAACCCCATCCCCACACTTTTATATATCTTTAAGTTGACATAAAATTATGTATGTAACTACCACACATACTTTGTGACCTACATGTATGTACATTGCTAATAAATGGTAAATTGGTTTCATAAACTTCTCAGCTTTATACATCTTATTTTCCTCGTTAGAGTAACAAATAACAAGTGGATGATTCTTATTCTTTGGTATCATTTTCATAATATGAATTTTTTTCCATCATTTGCTATTCCATCAAGGAATAAAAACTCATTTTTCAGATCAGGTACTAAGAAGATATGACATTTTTATTTTTAATGCCATAGATTCCAAAGTAATAGTAGTAAGCAGTAAAAACAATCATATGGCTCTAGTTTTGAATAATCAAAAACTAGATTCCAGAAGGGACAAATTATTTATATAAGACAAACAAGTGGTTATTTATCCATAGTTTATGTATATGTGGGCACATATTTTAATGTGCATGTATATGGGTATCAGAGAGAAAGATGATGAATGAAATATTTTCGTCAAAGTAAACATATCTATTCTCATTGCTTAAGATGATGCCCTGGTTTTCCCCTTACAAAAATGTGTATGATGCCTTTAATAAAATGGTGAACTTAGATGTGAAGTATTCACTATGTTCTCTGATGTGGGGTATTATAAAGATTACATTACTGAGAGTTTTAAAGATGGATTAATCTTTTCTTCACAAGTAAATGTTCCTACTGTAGGGCATTTGTTTAGTCAAATGAAGCAAGAAAGAAATGGGAAAATAGGACAATTTGTCATTCAAAACTTAAGAAGAATTGAAATTGTGAAAGCTACGCTATTATACATGAATTTTATTAATAAAATGTAGGCTTTTAGTGAGTTTCCAAGAAGCGAAAGAAATATGACTGCAGCAAATGCCAGTATATATTTGACTTTTAAATAAAGCTACAAAGAAGATAAAAGTGTCAAATTATTTGATTTTCAGTGGATTAAAGAAATAATACAAGAGCAAAGGAGACTAACTGTACCTTGATGGCACAAACATCAGAGAATAGTAAATAGACATAATTGGTTTAATTTCTTATGGAAATAGATACTGCATGTGAAAAATCTGAACTTTTTTCTGATTTATTTATTAAGTTGATCGTTTTTCCAAGCCATAGATTGTTTCCTTTGTTTTCTTCTTACTTCTGTTCTTCCCATTTTTATTTTTTAACTACACTCTTCAAGTAGAACCTCCTGGTGAACGTGACCAGTCTCATTCAGAATCTAACATGAACCCTGGAAAATCAGACGTGTGACCTAACCTCTGTTTTTTTTCAAGAATATTTATTTATTCTATTATTGTTTTGTTTAAAAAAACACATAAAACTTATTTTCCCCTGCAGAAACTGGAAGTTGGTATACTAAGCAAGTTTCCACAGCTCCTCCTCCTAGAGTTTGGTGACCCTCCAGTGCTGGCACTTACCTCCTCCCAATCACCCCCTGATTAGATTTGCCTGCCTCAACTCCCCATCCAATTCCTACTGCCTGTTTTCCCCCTGGGGCCCCTGGGTGGAAGACAAATAGTGTGGCATGGCACAGAATCCCCATATCTATCCATTATTTCCTGTGCAACACTGCTTGTAAGGGCACAGTTCCTGTATCAACAGATCAGCTTGTGAAAGTAGAAAAGTATAATCCCACCAAACCAACATAATTTAAACACAGTAACATTTGTCTGTAGTACTTTCACTATATTAAATAATGGGGCAAAAGATGCATTCAATTCAATATGTGCCACCCTCATTTAAACATAACATTCTGTGAGTGGACAAAACATCCTAAGTCTTACAAATGCAGTTAAGTAACACCTATACCTTAATCCTATGAATATATTCCCCCACATTTGAAAGTTTGTAAGCCAACCACTTCATACTTTTATTCTCCCCATTTTGGGTATCTGATTTCTATATTTCCCACTTACAGCAACCCAGTTCTCTGAGGTGACAGTCATATTCTTGGAATTATATCTTCATTCCAGTTGGAACCTGTGAGGTCTGCATCCATAAGCAAAGTTAAATCAATACAGGCCATTCATAAAGTCAGCAGTGAAATGCAACAGTTCAGAGGCTCAGAAAACTTCTCTTCATCTGGTTGGATTCTGGTCAACTCAATGTGGTTTGTCTCACTTAGCCTCACCAGCATGCCCATTGTTCACATTTCCCCCAATCACAGATTCCCAACAACTCTAGTTCCCATGGACTAGGTCATGAACTTCAAACCAGTCAACCCATTCTCATCTTCTCCTCCAGTTTATGTAAACAAGGTGTCAGTGGCCAAGACTCAACGTGGGTCTTTATTGCTTCATTTCTCCAATTTCCACTTAATGAGTGGCTCCAGGTGGACACTAACAAGCATTTCAGCCTGCACACAGGTTTCCTTTAATGTTTAGTCATAGAGAGGTGTTTTCCTCATGGTTCCAGATTTTTTCCAGCCTCAAATTCCAGGCTCTAATGAAGCTTCATGTATCCTCTCAAGAGGAATGCCTCTCAAGCAGTGAGATATTTATCTCCTTTGTGCCTCCAAATGAGGTCATCATGCTCTGACCTGATTAACAGGCTAAACTCCACACCTTTACTTGTAAGTCTCAAACTGACAACAAATTATGTAACTCCCACACCAATTTATTCACACATAAGAAAAGTGGGGAAAATAATTTTCAACTTTCTAACACAACATGTTCAACAATTAGGACAGAGTCAACAGCATAAACACTCTTTAACAATGGAAGAAAATGAATAACAAATTAGAACCGAAATAAATGAGTTGGAAAACAGGAAAAATGCGAATAAGGCAAAAAAACAATAAGTTGGTTCTTTGAAAGGATTAAAAAATTGACAAATTGCTAACAAACTTAACAAAGGAAAAAAAGAGTCATTGAATATCTCAAGAATTACAGATGAAATGGGTAGCATCACAATAGATCTAAATGAAATGAAAAGAAAAAGAGCACACTATTGCAAAAAGCTATATTCCAATAAATCCAGATTACATGGACAAATCCTTAGAAATAAAACCTTTATGCAAATTAACACAGATGGACATTAAAAACAGAACTATAGCAAAAGAATAAATGGACAACGTCTTTAAGAAACTCCCAATCAAAAGCAGCCCATGACCAGATGACTTCACAGGAGAATTCTACCAAATATTCAGAAAAAAAGCTGTCACCCATTCTACACAAGCTATTCCAAAATATAGAAACTCTCACTATTTGTAGATGATATAATTTTATGTAGAGAGAACCCCATAGTCTCCACAAGATTGTTGGAAACAATTGAGGAAACAAGCATAAATCAATTGAAATCCTATATACTAATGATGAGAAATTAGCAAAAGACGAAAAAACAATAATATGGTAGTTACATAATCTGTTGTCAATTTGAGAATTAAGAGTGAATGGGGTGAAGTTTAGACTGGAAATCAGGTGACAGCTTGATGACCTCATGTGGAAGTGATAAGGAGATAAATAGCTTGCTGGAAGCGGGACACATGCTCACTCCCTGTGATACAATCCTGAGGACAAGAAATATGGAGCTAAGCTAGAGCATGGTAGCTGAAGGATCCACATAAAGGCCCCTGTCAGCACTACGGTGATTCCACTGTCACTGGCTCCACAGACTTTCCACCCACTGGCCTGTGATCTTCCTGCATTCGGCATCATTGAATGTGTTTTGTGAGTCAATAGAAATTTATAGACTGGTATTGGACATATAGGGTAATATCAGATTTATGGACTTGATCTGTACTGGGCTGGTATGTTTTCTCAATATTCAATTGCTCTTGTATAAGCTCTTTCTTATACATATATGAGTGTCTATGAATTTCTGTCTCTAGGCAACCAAGACTAACACAAATAACATTCACAGTAGCTACCCCAAAGCTGAAATACCTAGAAATAAATATAACTAAAGAAACAAATCTCCCTTACAAAGAAGATGACAGAACATAATACAAGAAAACAAAAGAGACTTTCATAAATGGAAGAATATCCCACATTCTTGGGTAGGAAGATTCAACATTGTGAAAGTGTCAATACTACCTAAAAATATCTACAAATTCAATTCAATCCTAATCCAAATCCCAATATCATTCTTTTTAAAAGTGTAAAAACAAATTATGAATTTCATATGGAGATGGAATAAGCCCATAATAAGCAAAGAACTCCTCAAAAAAAAGACCAAAAAAGCAATTCTTGAACTACTTGACCAAAAAACCTAGTACACGGTCACAGTTGTCAAAACAGCCTGGTAATGGTATAATGATAGATAGATAGACCAGTGGAACAGGACAGAAAGTGCACAAATTAAAACATCTGCCTATATATATGTGGCTTCCAACAAAGGCCTAATTAATATTAAATGGGAAGGGGATGCCTTCTTCAATAAATGGTGCTGAAAAACTTGGATATCCATTTGCAGAAGAATGAAACTAGACCGATACCTCACCTCATGCACAAAAACAAACTCAATGTGGATCAGAGGCCTCACTGTAAAACTGAAAACTATCAGGATTATGGAGAACATTGGGACAAATCTAAGGGCCCTAGTGCAGGGCATACATGAGCTACTAGATATAACAAAGAAAGTACACGCAAAAAATAGATAAGTGGGACCTAATAAAAATAAAACACTTGTGTACATCAAAAGATTTCAACAAAGAGTAAATTGAGAGCCCATCATTTGACAAAAAAATATTTAGCAACGACATAACAAAGTACTAATTACTAAAATCTACAGAATAGTACAAGGCCAAAACAAGGGGAAAGCAAACAAATAACTTTCTTAAAAGGTGGGCAAAGGCTGGAAGGTAAACAAGCGGCCGTCCAGCTCAGAAGCAACAAAACCCACCTGGAAGAAGCACACCAGCCTGCGTGACCATGAGGTGTCAGAGGGATCAGGTATCAGGCATCAAAGAACAAAAATCATATAATTTTAAATGAGGGTGAGTGCAGAGCACAGACAAACAGTCCATCTGTAGGCAACTGGACACCCCCTTAACTGAAGGGTCTTGGGGAGGTGAGCCAGTCAGGGTGTAGTGTGGCAACGATGAAACATACAACTTTCCTCTAGTTCTTAAATGCTTCCTCCTCCCACTATCACGATCCCAATTCTACCTAAGAAATGTGGCAAGATCAGAGCATATACATT
Organism: Tenrec ecaudatus; assembly: GCF_050624435.1. Lineage (NCBI taxonomy): Eukaryota > Metazoa > Chordata > Mammalia > Afrosoricida > Tenrecidae > Tenrec > Tenrec ecaudatus. The sequence goes on along the minus strand of NC_134548.1, from coordinate 102,075,656 downwards.
GGTACAGATAGGAACTGGAAACACATGGAATCCAAGACAGATAATCCCTTCAGAACCAGTGGTGAGAGTGGAGATACCTCCTGGAGGGAGGGTGAGGGAAGGTTGGGTAGAAAGAGGGAACTGATTACAAGGATCTATATATAACCTCCTCCCTAGGGAATTGGCAACAGAAAAGTGGGTGAAGGGAGACGTCAGAGAGGGTATGATATGACAAAACAATAATAATGTATAAATTATCAAGGGTTCATGAGGGAGGAGGAGCAGGGAGGGAGGTGGAAAATGAAGAGCTGATATCAAGGGCTCAGGTAGAAAGCAAATATTTTGAGAATGGTGATGGCAACAAATCTACAAATATGCTTGACACAATAGATGTATGTATGGATTGTGATGAGTTATATGAGCCCCCAATAAAATGATTTAATAATAATAATAATAATAATAATAATAATAATAATAATAATAATAATAATAATAAATAAAAAGGTGGGAAAAGTACCTGAATAGACAATTTACAAAGGGTGGAACCCAAATGACTAACAAGTGCAGGAGGAAATACTCTTGTTTAGTAGCCATCCAGAAAATACAAATCAAAACAATGATGAGATATCACCTAACACTCACAACTGTAACCCAATTTTAAAGAAAAAAGAATAACAAATGCTGGAGGGTATGGAGAGATTGGAACTCTTATACACTGCTGTTAGGCATGTAAATACATATAACCACTGTGGAAAGATATATGATAATTTATTTTAAAAACTGGCAATAGAAATACCATAAGCCCAGCAATACCATTGCTTGGTATATATCCCAAAGAAATGACTTACAGATTATGAACAGATGTATGCTCTCTCGTGTTCATTGCAGCACAGTTCATAATAGCAAGAGGTTGTAAACAGTCCAAATCCCATCAGTAGAAAAATGTATTAAAAATTTGGCATATACACACAATGAAATACTATGCACCCTTAAAAAACAGCAATGAAACCGTGAAATACCTCAAGACATGGAGGGATCTGAAAAAACATTGTGCTGGGTGATGTTAGTCGATCACAAAAGGACAAACAAATACTGTGTGATCCACTACTGTAGGCATGAACACCAGGATGGAAGCCATATCGGTCTGCTGACTAGGTGGGCCAGGCAGCTCAGTGGAGAGAGCCTGACAGATGCCCATGAACCATGCACCATTCTCTGTGTGGGGGTATCTTGAAGGACCCTAAAGGGGGAGTGTGTCTGTCACTATGGTCTGAGTTTCTGTATACAACCCCTTGGGATGTAAGCCATGTGTCATAGAACACTGAAACATTGAAACCTGGATCTTCAAGGCACATAGTAGGCTCCAAAGGCCATACAGGATGGATGCTATCTGATAACCCTACTAGGTGAACTAGGTTCTTTTTCAAACACACCTATAAAAGACTGAAGAAACAGAGGACAGCAATACCATGAGTATTGGACTGTTGGTAGGCAGACTAACATTTACTTAGTACTCCAATGCCCTGCTTATTGTGTTAAGATCTGTATTATTCTGGCAGGCCTGTGTCTGCCATTGTCAGTGAGATGTCAACAAAGTCTACATGGAAGAAGTACAACAGCATCTGTGATCCAAGGATTTGTAAATGATATAATCCAAATCTGAAGGAGGGAATAGTATAAGAGCTTAAATTGTGAGATTTTGGTGTGCAGAAGAATATGAATGACAATGGAATTCCAAAATATATTTTCAGGATCTACACAGTGAGTAAACCTCCAGTGATTTCCCTTTAACCATAATCCAGGGATGGGAATAACCTGGTAATCAGAGTATTGGAGAGATGGCTATAGTTCAGTGGTTCTCAACCTTCCTAATGCCAAGACCCTGTAATACAGTTCCTCATATAGTGATGACTCCCCCACCCTTAATATTATTTTCATTGCTACTTAATAACTGTAATTTTGCTATTTTTATGAATCAGGCGACCCCAGTAAAAAGGTCATTCGACCCCCTAAGGGGTCACGACCCACAAGTTGAGAACCACTGTTATAGTAGATTAAAAATTATAAATCTGACTTGAATGGTTAAAACTGTCCTTTCATCTCTCTATTGATACACTTTATGCTTGATGTGGGTTTTAACATTTCTATGCTGTTTTCATATTGGGGTTTGTCTCTGTTGTATTTTGTCATTATTGGTAGACTTCTTGACTCTCTGTTTTGTATTTTTCTGTTTTCAGTATATGAAACCCAGGATAGGTGAACCTATAGAGACAATAGCTAGAATAAGCATTCCTGTGGGGTATGGCGGGGGTGTATATCTATAGCAAAGGTTGAGAAACCAACTAAAACATAAGAAGTGACCCCAAATTCCTGAATGTCAAACAGAAAATTAAATAATTATATTGAAAACTATTTGGAAAGTGAGCTAGACAAAAATCAGCAGGAAAACAGCGATTCTCAGAGTGCCCATGCCTGGTCAACTGACCTAACACAATCATGACATTTTGAGACAGCAGCAAACCACATCTCTGGTGAGGAGCCTACACAGACAACCTCATGGAAAGCAGAGTTGGAAAAAGAGACATTGAGTAAGTAAGCATGGACCAAAAGAAGGTACGCAGGTTGTGTGCCAGTCAGAATAAGCCTGTAAAGGAGGCAAGTAAGAGTGCAACAGCTTGAAACCTGGGAAACGCAGAGAAGTGTCACTGGAACAAAGTGATGGAAACCATTCCTCATCATTGGAGCGTAAGTAAGGGGGGGTTAATGACACAGGGAGTGTACTATTAAGGAAAGACAAGGGTAAGTACAATAAGGTGGGTGAGAACTTCGGAGTCCCTGGAGAGCTTACGGAAAGAAGGGGTCTTCAACTTAGGGATAGAACTTCCTGTCAACAGTGGTGTCTTTCCCTGTGGACAAGAGACATCTACTGAAGATTAAAATAGCAGAAGTATACGTTTGAAAAATAAATTACCTTTTTCCTGCTGTCACGATTAGATTGTGTAATTTATTTGCTGAGGGATGTTAATATCTTACTTATCCTTATTTAAACAATTTATCAGTCAGAGACTGGAAAATTGTATATTCTCCTATGGTCTTCTAAAGACCCCATAACTTCTTCTCTTATACATGAATGCTTGATATTCCAAGTAGGGTAATGCATGACTGTCAGTCTCTATGAATTATTTTCCCCAACATCACAGTAGGACGGTCTTTTTGCCTTACTGAATTGTTATGCTTCCAAACCAGCATAACAATTATTTTAAGGATATCCACTTTCCTGAAAGAAAGCATTATCGTACCATTCTTCACATGTTAGAACTCTGAAGTTATTGGGTTTTATAAAATTCTGAGCTGTCTGCTAATAGAGGCACAAACATGATTACCCAACGTGTTACAGCGTAGCCCTAACTCAAGATGGTCCCATGTGTGGCAGAGTAGAAATACTCCATAGGGTTTCTTTGCCGTCTTATTGATGGAAGAAGATAGCCAGGCCTTTTCTTCTGCTGAGCTGCTGAATCAGTTTAAACCAACAACCTTTAGGCTACCATCCAAGGTACAATCACCTGCACCATCTATGCTCCTGTGAGCTATCAGTAGATCATTATTTTTTCCTACTAATGTGTACATACCTTAAATATAGATACCAGGGATTGAACATTGTATCTTAACACAGGGTCAAATACATTTAGTAAACATTAAATATATTAAGTAAACTCACAACTTTCAAGAATATTACCAAACAAGCTATAAATCTCACTTATCCATTTTAGGACTCATGTACAGTGATCACCCATTCACTTATTTTGCAGGCTTGTTTTTGGAGAGTGAGAAATCATAATTACAGAGATGGCAAAGAGGTCCTCTTAGCATTTTTATTACTTCATTCAATTCCATTTAAATGTCATGAGATGTTCTTACAACTAAATTTTAAGTTCTAGTGTAAATCATGGTTATCTTGTTCACTGTTATGGTTTACCACCTAAACTTATCCTCCCTAGATTTATTTGATGAATTACCAGGAGTGATATTCATTGGAAGGCCCAGCTTGGGTAGAATGAGTCTAAATGAGACATTCCAGGATACAGAGAATTTTTTTAAGTACACAGGGTCCAAAATTTGGAATTTACTTAGGGATAAAAAATAAAAGCATTTAAAGTTCAGTGGAAATGTATTCAGGATAAAGACAGGTTAGGAATACATAAGGGTAATTTCAGAGAATTCTGAAGAACGTGTTCCAAATATTACCTGAATGAGCGTGTTGGGAGTAGCTAGAAGCTTAGTTCCAGAATGCGAAGACATCATTTGGACACCATTGACATTCAGTGTAAAAGTGCAGATTTTAAATCTTGATGGACAGAGCATCACTTTTTTTAAAACAGAATATTTTGACCTGTGCAATGCTTATATATTACCCAAGACAACTGGGTGGAACTTTACCAATGTGGCCTACTCCTTTTTTATTAATACTCCTGAGAATTTATAAAATACAAGCTAAGCACTTTTGATAAAAAGTATTTTAAGAATTTATCAGTAATTGCTGTATAATATGTATTTCACCCATAAACACATTTGCTGTACAAATAAAAAAGAAGGAAAAATGGACAGAAAGCAAATTGATTATATCTTAATTAATAAAAACTTTTGAATATTTATTAATTTTTTTCCTCAAAAGCCACAGATTCAGATATTTTTTATTTATGTGGTTTTCTTGGAGATACTCAAAAAATCTCTATACTCTGGATTGACACAGTGTGAGTTAGTTAATTGTGCCAATAAACACATGTGAGGTTAATTGAAGGATGGAGGGATAAATGGCTCAGTGAGCCTCTCCTTTCGAGTTCTCAGTTCTCTTGCATTCTGACTGTCAGACCAGGGTGCAGCTGCCTTAGCCAGTTGCCTGCTTCAGCTGGCAATGCTCACTTCCTGCAAGACATCCCTGAGGAGAAGCCACGTGGACCTACCCCAATGCAGCCCTGGGTGCTGGAGCAGCCGTGTGGAGACCCCTGCCAGCGCTGAGATGCTTACACATTCACTGAATCGGCTTTCCTCCTTCAGTCGTCATCATTGAGTTTGTTTTGTTAGATGGAGGAGGACTTTGTGGATTGGTGTTGAACATATGGGTTAATGGGTTAATATGGGACTTGTGGGTTTGGTCAGCACTGGGTTGGGATGTTTTCTTGATGTACACTTAACCTTTATATAAAACTCTCTCTTATACATGAGTTTCTGTGGATTTGTTTCTTTAAAGTACCCAGACTAATGGACAGTGGCTGAATCAATGGGCTCAGGCATAGGAACAATTGCGAGGGTGGTGCAGGACGATGCAACATTTCATTGTGTTGTGAATAGGGTCTCTATGGGACAGAGGTGACAGGAAGGCAGCTAAAAACAACAACAATATGGTAATGCACCTGAGTTATATGGGATCACTAAGGAATGAAAGCCAGTGAAAGCCAGTGATATATTTATATCTCTCTCTACACACATATATAATGTATATATATATACATAGAATATATGTGTGCTTATGCGTGTATATGTATGTACATATATGTGTATATACATACACATGTTGTTATTAGGGTCTCTGGAGGCGGTTCAGGGACATATTGACCCTATGTTCAACAGGAAAAATACCGACCAGTCCTGGACCATCCTAACAATTGTAGTAAGGCTTGCGTATTTTGGTCTCTGTATTGAGTTGTAGTCCATTCTGTAGGCTACAATCTTAGATCTTCATCAGCAAGTGCTTCAAGTCCTCCTCACTTTCAGCAAGCACAATTGTGTCATCTGCACATAACAGGTTGTTAGTGAACCTTCCGTAAATCCTAATGCCACATTCTTTATATAACCGAGTCACCAATTACTTGCTCAACATACACATTGACTAGGTATAGTGAGAGGAGACAATCTTATCACACATCGTTCTTGATTTTAAACCATGCGGTATTCATTATTTTTATCCCACAATTGCCTCTTGATCATGTACAAGTTCCACAAGAACACAATGAAGTGCTCTGGAATTCCTGTTCTCATCATCTTGTCACCACTTTTTTAACCACACAGTTTTTTATGATCCACATAGTCAAACGTCTTGCAATGGTCAATAAAATCAAGTAAACATCTTTCTTGGATTCTCTGCTTTCCATCCAGGCCAATCTAACATCTGTAATGATCCCTTGTTCCATAATCTTTTCTAAATCCAAACTGAACTCTTGGCAGCTCCTTCTCCAAAAATATACTGCTGTAACCGTTATTGGATGATCAGCAGTAGAATTTTATTGCATATGATATCAATGATACTGTTCTATAATTTGAGCATTGTTGACTCACTTTCTTTTGAATGTGTACAAATATGGATCTCTTCCAGTACAAATATGGATCTCTTCCAGAAATTTGGCTATCTTCCAAATTTCCTGGCATAAACAGTGAATGTTTACGGTGCTTCCTCAGCTTATTGAAAGATCCGTTGTTATTTCATCACTTCCTGGAGCCTTCTTTTTCACTAATACCTTCAGTGCAGTTTGAACTTCTCCTTCAATTCCTTTGTTCTAGCTTATACGTGATATCTTAAAATATTCAAATGTTTATTTCTCTTTGGTAAAGAGATTCTTTGTATTCTTTCCATCGTCTTTGGCTACCTTCTGCATTATTCAACATTTTACCCACAGAATCTTTTAGTATTGCAACTCAAGCTTGAAATTTTTTGGAATTCTTCCAGTTTAAGATCTGCTGAATGTGCTCTTTCCTTTTGGTTTTCTAACTCTGGGTCTTTGCATATTTCATTATCATATTTTACTTCATCGTCTTGAGATACAGTTTGATAATTTACTATTGAGCACATTGTCATCAACCTTACTTCCATTTGGATTAGCTACTCAACTAGTAAGGGTGAGTTTCAGAGATTCTTCTGATCTTTTGTTTGTTTGTTTGTTTGTTTCTTTCTTTCTTGCTTGCTTTTAATGACATTTTGCTTTATTCATGTATAATGTCTTTCCATAGCTCATTAGATCTTGCTTCATTAGTGTTCAAGACAACACATATGTTCTTGAGATGTTCTGAAACTTCAAGTGGAATAGACTCAAGGTAATATTTTGGCTCCCATGCATTTGTCTTCATTTTCTTCAGCTTCACCCTGAACTTACATATGAGCAACTGATGGTCTGTTCCATAATCAGCCCCTGCCCTTATTTTAGCTATTGATATTAAGCTATTGATATTACACTTGATCTTAGCCAAAAGGCCAAGACGTGATAAACTATTGATATTAATCTTCTCTTCCCATTGATGTAGTCAATTTGATTTCTGTGTATTCCATCAGGAGAAGTCCATGTGTATAGTCATTGATTTTGTTGTTGAGAAAAATGTATTTGCTATGAAAAAGTCATTAGTCTTGCAAAATATTATCATACCATCTCCAGCTTAGTTTCTATCACCAGGATCATGTTCTTCAACTACTTTTCTTTCCTCTTTGCTTCCAACTCTTACATTTCAATTGCCAGTAATAATCAATGCATCAAGTCTGGCTAGACAAGAGGATCTACACTGGTACAGATAGGAACCAGAAACACAGGGAATCCATGGCGGATGATCTCTTCAGTACCAGTGGTGTGAGTAGTGATACTGGGAGGGTAGAGGGAGAGTGGGTTGGAAAGGGGGAACCGATTTCAAGGATCTACATGTGACCTCCTCCCTGGGGGGGTGGACAGGAGGAAAGTGGGTGAAGGGAGATGTTGGACAGAGCAAGATATGAAAAATAATAATTTATAAATTATCAAGGGCTCATAAGGGAAGGGGAAGTGGGGAGGGAGGGAAAAAAAGAGGACCTGATGCCAAGGACTTAAGTGGAGAGCAAAGATTTTAAGAATAATGATGGCAGTGAATGTACAGATGTGCTTTACACAATTGATGTATGTTTGGATTGTGATAAGAGTTGTATGGGCCCCTAATAAAACCATTAAAATGAAAAAATCAATGCATCTTAATTGCACATTTAATCAATTTCAGACTGGAGATATTGGTAGACTTACTCAATTTCTTCATCACTAGCTTTTGTAGTTGGTGCACAAATTGGAATAACAGCTCTACTGATTGAATTTTCTTGAAGGTGGATGTTACAGACAGCATTGTACTTCAAGATTGATTTTGACAATTCCTTTCTCACCACTATACATGTTGGTGTAGTGGTTATGCATTAGTCTGTGATCTGCATGATGGGCACTTCAAAACCACCAGCAGCTCCATGGGAGAAAGATTGGCCTTTCTTCTCCTGTAAATACTTACAGTCACAGAAACCCATAGGCGGTTACTATGAGTCAGCTTGACTCAATGGTAGTGAGTTTGTTTGTTTAAAGTCCTTGGTTTCTAGCAAAGAATGCAAGGCGATTCCTCTTTAATGTCTCCTTCCTGCCATCGTAAATCATGATTTTATGATTGAAAATGACCAATAACAGTCCATTTCAGCTTAGTAATGCCTGGGATATTGATCTTTATACAGTACATTTCAATTTTGACCAATTCCAATTTTCCTAAATTCATACTTTGCACATTCCAAGTTCTGATCCATAGCAGATTTTTACAGATGTGTCTGCTTACCTTGAGTTGTGCCCCATTCACAAATGAAGAACCCAAAGACTCCACTCCCACAGGCTTTACCCCACTCACATTAGCATTGTTGGCGCCGCTCTAAGAAAGCAGCTACCCCTTAATCACATTTCAGTGCCCTCCGACCTAACAGGCCTATCTTCTGGCACTATCTCTGACAATTTTCTGCATTCATTAGACTTTCTGGATCTGATAATGTTTTGAAGCTATGCATAAGGTTTTCACAGGCTTCTTTCTCCCAATTGGACAGTTGAATCCTTTGTCATAGTCTGATCTTAATCTATATGCTCCACTAAAAACTGTTCCCTTTGGGTGACCTTGCTGGCATTTGAAGCACCAGTGAAATAGCTTCCAGAATCACTACAACACACAAGCCACAACAGCACAACAAAGTGACAGACAAGTGGTGGTTATACAGTCATATATTTAGCCAATTGCCCTTCCAAGCACTGTTCAAATTTCTTTCCCCCCCATCACTTGAGTCACCATTTCATTAAGTTTAAGATAATTCATGCCATTATCCAAGAGCTATCTGTTGTTTCCAAGACCAAATAAATGGGGATGTGGTAGGAATCAACACCCCTCCATCCCTCAAGCCCTTGATGATAGCTCTAATCTCTGCAATCCCTCAAGGAATGACATATTGCTTTTAATTTACTATTTTACTAGGGGGAGGAAGTTGTAATAAAATTCACTTCATTTTTACTACCCCAATAGCCCTTATCTGACATGTCAGGGATACAATATGAAGGTTCAGTCAATTGCTGACTATATACATTCCAATTATGCATTCTACAAGGAGATATTACTACAACATGCATTCAGGGACTAACTGAACCACTATGAAATAAAACTGAAGTAACAATTAATTAATAACTAGACCTCTCCTCACTCATACTCCAAATGAGGAACCTTCAAAACATTCTGGGTCTCCTGAAAGTATTGTCAGGTCAGAGTTAATGTGCAGTAATCCCTGAAAAATATGATTATTTCCCTTTCTCCAAGGAACAGTCACTCTTTTAAAAATCCTTACATCTCTTTGAAGAAGGCTGGGAGAAAAATTAACAGTACAGATTACTAGCAGCCTAATGGGGTCCTTCCTCAAAGGGACCAGGTCTCCCTTTCATCCAAGTGACAGTGAGTCTGTAAACTGGCTCAAGTCCCTAAACTAATTGAGGGGTCATGATTTTTTATGCTGGTGATTCAAGTTAGACTACTAGTCTTCTGACTTAGAATTCTTCTGTTTGTACAGATTAGGTAAATGTTTACTAGGTACCCCATCTGTTTCAGTCCTAAGGAAATACTGTCTAAGTAGCCAATACCATAAGTACATGCAAGTCAGGCTATTCTGATTACTACTTTAAATCATGTGTCCATTATGGTAAATATGTCCCTCTTTTCTCTGTTGATTAAGAAATGTCACTTGGCCCGTACCAGCACAGAGTTCAACCAGCCCCATTGTAGCTAGGTGTCTCTATACAGAAAGGGAAGTTCTTATTGTCAAGCTTAATTTACATAAAATAGAAATCACAACAGTCACTGTTATAGTAGAAAAGGATGTGTTCTCTGTGACTCTATTCTGATAAATCCATTCTAACATGCCAATTGGATACATTCTTTTACAGTATACCAAAGTAGTTTTGATGCTTCAGCTTGACTTACCTACCTGATCATACTTCAGCAAACCAATTCAGTGAACTATTAGATCTTGTCTTAAACTCTAGAGCTGAAATATATTGAAGAATCTAAGCTCAGTATACCCATATCACCAAACTCAAATTGTTCCTTCTTTAGGTTCCTTGCACAATCATATCACACCCTTAATAACCCTGTCCACCCCCCTTCATCAGATATCATTTTGCACCTATTAGAAAACTCTAGCAGTTCTTTAGAAGTTGAGCATACTTCTTTCTAGGTTCACCATTTTCACTTCACCTTTATGGGCTATATAAGACCTACGTCTAGTTATAGGTCTAGAAACAGTAAAGAGTAGCGAAGGTGTTTCCTGGGAACACTCAGCAAAGGCTTGTAATGCATCATCCTCATACAATGCTCCAGATGAAATCCCAGGTGCCATATCATCAAGCACCATTGGGTTAATATAGTCCAAGGTGAGTGGAAAGGATAATGGATTTACAAAGAGCAGATTGGCAGATAAAAGTGGAAGAGGCTTTTTGTACAATTAGTGCTGGTTGCAGTAATTGTATTAGGACGAGTTTCCTTGAGAAACAAAACCAGTGGAACTAATATATATATTAGAAAGAACTTTATAGCCCTACTAGGCCTCCTATACCCTCCTCATCATCAATTTTGGATCACTTGTTGTTCCCTTGTCCCTGGTTTATTAACACGTATTTCCTTTCCCCTGACTCCCCATCTCCCATGTCCCCCTGGAACCATCCATCCCATGTTTTCTCCTTCAGATTGTTTATCTCACCTATCTTATCTAGATAGACCTGCAGAGATAATAGCATGCACAAAACACAAGACAGAGCAAAACAAATCAACAAAAGAAAACAAAACAACAACAATAAAAAACAACAACAAAAAAGAGAGAAATGCCTGTAAATATTTCAAGTCTGTTGATGTTTAGGAGTGTTTTCCAGGTGAGTCTAATGGGGTGCCATGCACTGACCCCAAAGACTATTTTTGGTATTCCCTGGGAACTTTGTTGCTCTGGTCCCCTTGCTGTTCGGTTGCACACCCTTAATGTATCACCTTAGTGTGGTGGGGTCAGATCGGGCACAATTCCCGAATTGTTTCTCCAGTGTTATCCTCCATATTGCTATGGGTAATTGAGGGGTGTCGTGTCATGTAGCGGGGCCAGCCCTATGGTCCTATCTGAGCTTTGGACGTTCTGAGTGGGAATATCATCCACAGAGCTTGGTGGACCAAGATGTGTTCCACTCTCTTCCTCTCCCTTCACTTGCTCCTGTGTGCTGTGATCAGACATGTCCTTCTCCCTGAGCTGTAGCTTCAGTGCTGTCCTCTGATGTGAATTCTTCTGCAGGGATGGGGATCTGTCCACATAGTTGGGATTGGGGCAGGCTCCTTAGACCTCTCTATTGGTTCCCTACTTCATGCTGAAATACTGCATTAATTTCTTGGAGTACCAATTTGAAGTCTGGTCCCTCTTTCTCTGTGGATATATAAACAATACTCTCTGCTTGAGTGGGTTAGGGTCTTGTTCCCCTGCTATACATGTCTTCCCCCCCCTCCTTTTTAGTTGGCTACCATATGTATCCCTGAATTTGGTCTGGCCCCTGCCATACTACCTGGATATCACCCCAGGAATGTTTGTATACACTAGCTTCTTCCCTATGTCCTTTTGCATTTTTAAGCTTACCTCAGTGGATTCATGTTGTATTTGTTCTTTGTGCTTGACTGATAGGTCTTGATCAAGGGCAATGTAACCAAGAGGAATTAATGAAACCCAAATGGAGGCTGAAAATGATAGTGGGACAAGAGAAAAATAAAAAGAATTAGGCGAAAGAATTAGGAGACAAAGACATTTATAGTGGTCTAAACATAGGCATGCACATATGTAAATATATTTATAAGATTGGAAAATAGATTTATGTGCATATATTTATAGGTTTATTATTAAGGTGACAGATGGACATTGGGCCTCTACTCAAGTACTCCCTCAACACAAGAACACTTTGTTCTATTAAACTTGTATTCCATGATGCTCACCTTCCCGACACTATCAATGAAGGAAAAGCAGGTACATAAGAAAGTGTGATGAAGATAGCTGATGGTGGCTGACTATCAAAAGATATAGCATCTGGGGTCTTAAAGGCTTGAAGATAAGCAAGTGGCCATCTAGCTCAGAAGCAGCAAAGCCCACATGGAAGAAGCACACTAGCCCGTGTGACCACGAGGTGTCAATAGGATTAGGTATCAGGCATCAAAGAACAAAATAATAATAATAATAATAACATTGTGAATGAGGGGGAGTGGAGTGTGAAGACCCAAAGCCCACCTGTAGGTAACTGGACATCCCCTTACAGATGGGTCGCGGAGAGGAGACAAGCTAGTCAGGGTGCAGTATTGCATCCATGAAACATACAACTTTCCTCTAATTCCTTAATGCTTCCTACCCCCTGCCCTCCACTATCATGATCCCAATTCTACCTTACAAATCCAGCTAGACCAGAGTATGTACACTGGTACAGATAAGAAGTGGAAACACAGGGAATCCAGGACAGATTAACCCCTCAGGACCAAAAATGTGAGTAGCGATACCAGGAGGGGAAGGTGAAGGTAGGGTAGACAGGGGAAACCAATCACAATGATCTACATATAACTCCCTTCCAGTGGGACGGACAACAGAAAAGTGGTTGAAGGGAGATATGGAACAGCATAAGACATGACAAAATAATAATAATTTATAAATTATCAAGAGTTCATGAGGGAGGGAGGGAAAAGGAGGGAGGGAGGGGAAAATGAGCTGATACCAAGGGCTCAAATAGGAAGAAAATATTTTGAAAATGATGATGGCAACAAAAGTAAAAATGAGCTTGACACAATGGATATATGTATGGATTGTGATAAGCATTGTACAAGCCCCCAATAAAATGATTTTAAAATAAATAAATAATATCTAATATAATAGAAAAAAATTTGAAAAGAAAGTGATGATGGAAACATTTGTACAAATGTGCTTGGTACAATTGATGCATGGATTGTTATGAGAGCTGTAAGACCCCCCAGTAAAATGATTTTTATTTAAAAAAGATAGAACTTTATATCAAGAAATTTTTTTTTTAAGGAAACAGCCCAGCTCTATCGAATTCAAATCTATGAGTCAGATGCTCGCTGGAAGCCCTTTCAGATTCAGAAAGCTGCTGCATAATGAAGTAGTAAGGTGAAATGGGAAACTAGGAGAGCACAGGTCAGTGAAGCAGAGAGGCAACGTGGAAATTTAAGCGATCACAGGTCAGTGGATGCAGAGTTACATGATTCCAAAGTTGGTAGGCATATGGCAAGTCATTGACAGTTCCCAGGATCAGTAGGCTACATGAGGCTCAGTGCCCAGAAGACAGAGCAGGATTCAAGCAAGCAGGAGGAGAAAGGAGGAAAGACAGAGACCAGTTTTCCGCAGTGTCTCATGAATAATTCTCACCCCTAAGGAGACATCATTAGACTATGTCCTGATTGAGAGGTTGGACTCCACCCATACCTTTGCATAAGTGTAACCAAGCTGACACAAAATGTAACTATCAGTGATTTGATGGATTTTGAAGGCCAATGTCCCCTTCTTTATGATTATATCCCTGTATGTCCTTTTTCAAGTTTCAGATTCCCATTTCCCCCACCCAGTAAAGATCTCAATTTAACGTCAGATACACTCAAGTTTGGAGATTCACTGGCATTTGTAATTCAACCACTCTTATAAGACTCTCAGTTTGGTTTTCAGCAATGCCAGCTCTGTTACTACAAGAAATAATGCTTTATTTCAGGGCACGTGTGAAAGCTTTGAAAATTTTTATGCAGCACTTAAGCAGCGACTTCATATCCTTGAGTTCATCCAACCAGCTTCTTTATAGGAAATTATCAAATACATGACCCCTCAGAGCCTCACTTCTAACTGACACTTAATCAAGTGGTCGTGATATGTTGCCGATAAACATTGCGACTGCATGTCTTGAATTAATAGCACTCTTTTTACTAATTGGAGCAGATATATCACTATTAATGGAGGCAGAGTTATTAATACTAATGGAGGCAGAATTATCAGTCTTGAGACCTAATCACACTTACAAAACAAGTTAGAAAACTCACTCTTTTTATTTTGTTTTTCTAGAATCACTCTTGGTACCAAATGTGTTCGGCTGGGTTCCCTAGGGAAGCCAAACTAGTGATGTATATGTATGTGTGTGTATATGTATGTTTACATTCTTATTCCTGTTTATATATTTTTCTGTTTATATTAGTTATACTTGTATATAAAGAGAAAGAACAAGACTAAGAGAAAGTTATATCAAGAAAATTGTTCGCATGGTTGTAGAAGTGGGCAGGTTCTCTCTTCGGCCCCACAGACTGGTGACTGTATTTATCCCAGGTACAAAGGTCAGGTTTGTGACTGGAGAGGTGAATCAATACAATGTAACCCCGTCTGATCAAGGCTGGTGATGGTCCCTAGGATTGAAAGATGATATAAAAGGTCATTCACTCAAGTACTAAGAACCAATCAGCAGAAAACAAGCAAGCTTTTACAGTCTTTGTTTGAATGGGATATAAGCCATGCACCAGCAGAAACCTCCTTTCAGTTTCATCAGGTCTGTGGCCTGAGTAAAAGGGTTATAATCTACCCTGATATTCTTACAACTACTTGGATACTCAGGGAGATCCTATGATGAAGTAGATTATGTAATGTTAGGTCACTTCCTAGGGGATAACTAGGCCTCAACTGCCAAACCACTAAGAATCCTGGCCCAAAGAAGTTGGTACAAAGCCAAATTACCACAGGACCCAAATCTATTTGGTGTGTCTTTCCACAATGACTATGGTATTTACCATGTGACTTGCTTTTGCCAATGAAGCATTAGCAAGACAAGAAGAGACTTAAAAATTGCTTGTACATTTTTGTTTCAACTCTTTCACCTTTGCCAGCACCACCCTAAGATCCTGAGGTTATCCTGATGTAGAGAAGCAAGAGTTATAATAGAGAAAAACAGTCATCTGCGAGGTAAATAAGGTTCTAGGTTATCAAATAGATGACCACACATGCATGAGCTATCTCAGTGGAAACCAGACAAAGCCATCCTAGATGAGCAAAACTACTCAGCTTGCCATATAATGATGATATATTGTTCCTTCCCTTGTTTTAGGTGGATGATTGTTTCAAAGCAATATGGTTGATATGCCTATGAAACTTGTACTAATCTTCAAGGCTTTCCAATTCCCTCAAACCTTGCAGGTTTCTTTCAATAAATAAAGTGCTCTAACTAATAAGAGTTTCCAGATATCCCAAATATCTGTCATGCCCAGTTATTTACCTATAGCTATGCTTAATATCCCAGTCTAGATGTCAACCTGAAAACTGTGTTGTCTTAAAATTTGTCTAGAAGCTGTGTGTTTGATGCATTTGAGCATAAAGACATTAGAGGCATTACCTTCAGTTGATAGTTGGACTCTGGTAGACAAACAGGTATTTTTACAATTGTGACATGAAGAGAAGGTTGGGAAAGTGAGACTGTATATATATATTGGGGAATCAGATGAGTACCATTTTTATTCATATTCTAGTATGAAAAATTATTCAGAAACTACTAGTGGATTTTATCTGAATTTTAAAATTTAATATGTGTTACTATTAGTTTTCTAAGTAGACCCTGGGCCTGACGTTTTTATTTTGAAACTTTTAAATAAACCAGAATGAAATTGCAACAGGACAAAACAGCAGTATACACATGTATATAATGAATGATAAACAGAAACCTTCAAACTATAATAAGTAAAAGAGAATTCAACCAGGGCCACGAGATAGAGCTGCCATCCTGAATTTTCCCTATATAGGAATTTGCCCTACATTTCGTGTAAAATAGTTATATATTCTCAGATAGATGCAACCTTAAATTATTAAAGTTTTGACAGTGCAGTTTTAAAATTAACTAAACTTCTAATGATGACAACTAAACTTCTAACCTTAGTCTCCTGCACTGAAGAGGATTTCTCAAAAATAGCAAAAAATAATGAAAAGGAGGGGAAGAGGCTTGCCATTCAATAGTTCAGTAGTTTCCATGGCTTGAAACATAACTGGTATATTTCCATAGTGATGCTCTCCTTTTCTAACAGTATTTTTTCACTAATGATAGAGCCCATCCTGTCAAGTGAACCAGCTAATTCTAGAGATACTTAGAAATGCACTTGAAATTCTCAAGGCAAATCACATCTGCGTGTGTTTCCACCACCACCCACCTCCCCATTTGCTTCTTTTGGTGAAGACTTGTCAAATTCAGTAAATACAGGGTTTCTCTGTAGGAAGAAAGTAACTAATATACCAGTTCGATAGGAGGACTTATCAAGCGTTGTTGAAAATTTCCTCAACAAAAAATAAAATCCAGAAGATAATGGAAACATCTTATGCCTGAATAGACCATCTCTGTCATTAAAACAACTTTGAATAAAATATTGCCATTTCTTGGCATCCTTTTGAAACATCTATGGATGCTTTGATAGGGAAAATTAGGGATCTTTTTTTAACTACAAAATATTCTAATCTAATATAGTACAGTGAAATGTTGGTGTTGTTGTTGTTAGGTGTCAATGTATCAGCTCTGATCCATAGTGACCTTATGCACAATGGCAAGAAACACTGCGTGGTCTTGTGGCATCTTCACAATAGTTCCTATAACTGAACCCATGGTTGCAGCCATGGTGTCAATCCACCTTATTGAGGCCCTTCCTACTTTACCAAACATCATGGCCTCCTCCAGGTACTGGTATCTCCTGACAACATGTCCAGAGCATATAAAACAAAGTCTCACTATCCTTGCCTCTAAAGAGCTAATATTTAATTGGCATAGAATCAATATTCGAGAACAAAAGTAAGCCCCAAATGAGTTAATTTAGGCTAATACAGGCAAACCAAAAATAGGTTATTTAGATTGATCTATGGTGCTAGTGAAGAATATTGAAGCTACAATGGATTGACAGAAAAACAACAAAAATCTGTATTGAAATAGGTTCACCCAGACTGCTCCTTAGAAACAAGGATGATGAGGCTTTGCCTCGCTTACTTTGGACAAGTTATCTGGAGAGGTCAGATCCTGGAAAGAAGCATCATTGTGAATAATGTAAAAGGTCGGCAAAAAGGAGGTAGACCCTCATGGAGAGAAATTAACACAGTGATTGCAATGGTAAGTTGACACATAACAATTGTGAGACTGTCACAGGACTGTGCAGTGTTTCATTCTGTTGTATATAGTGTATTTATGAATGAGCACCAACTTAATATCACCCATCAACAACAAAATTCTACAACCCAAATTGAGTGGCCAATTTGCATGACCCTTACTAGTCCTTAAAAGGACTGATTTATTAAAATATAGGAAATTGGTTTTTGTTTTCTTTTGTTTTGCTTTTGAGCTTGAGACCCAAAAGAGAGAGACAATACAATGAAGTACATTTTGATTTAATTTCACTGATTAATCTTGCTTATACTTTAAATAGATAATCATACTTCATCTAATTAATTTGTCTACTTGAACAAATTTTAAGACTAAATAATTTTACAATGCTTTCTAAAACTGGTTAGCAATATTTACGTATTAATTTTTTAAATTTAGGCCTACTGTTAAAATTATTTATTTTATTTTGTACATAAACAGTGAA
This sequence comes from Tenrec ecaudatus, assembly GCF_050624435.1. Lineage (NCBI taxonomy): Eukaryota > Metazoa > Chordata > Mammalia > Afrosoricida > Tenrecidae > Tenrec > Tenrec ecaudatus. The sequence continues at coordinate 102,057,731 of NC_134548.1, read as the reverse complement.
TAACAATAATAACAACAATAATGCCGGCAATAGGTTACCTGTATGTGGAAAGCATTGTCTCATGCTTGGTGTCAAATATTTCATGATATTGAAGATATAATTTAATTAAAACCTTATTGAGCATCAGTATTTTGTAAGGCACCTTAAGTGTGCTGATGAAAATGACAGCATCCCTGCTCCCAAGATACTACAATTTCTTTGAGGGTGGACAAAACCATGAGAAAATGTCAGTAAGTTATTTCAGGTCATTAGCTAGAAAGGATATAAGATTCCAGTGACTATCTCTCCTTAATTAACTTAATTGGCCAAGTATAACAAAATTCACAGTGCTCCAGAATAAAACTAAACCATTTCAATAGCTTACTATTAGATGGGTATAGAAGTTCAAGAGTATATGGTTATAGAATCCCTTTAATCTGGTTAAATTTGATAGAAAGGCTTCTGCATTGTCTAAGAACATTGCAACTCTCAGCTTGAATGACAAATAAACTCTGAAAAAAATAAATCACCTGTCTGGTTACTATTGAACATTTATTCCTGAAAATATGGTAGAATATGAATACTGCTTTAGGTACATGAATACAGATAGGTCATGCCACTCTGTTTTACCTCCTAATAGTATTCTATGCTTATGTTAATTTGAAAAGAAAGACATTACACCACATACAATCCAAAGCATCACAGACTTTAGCAAAACAAATAATTTCATACTGTAAATACCTTTTAAAAATAATTTTATTGAGTGCTCATACAATGCTTCTCATAATACATACATACGTACATTGTGTCCAGCACATTTGCACATTTGTTGCCATCATCATTCTCAAAACATTTTCTTTCTACTTGAGCCTTGGTATCAGCTACTCATTTCCCCCTCCCTCCTCGCTCCCCCTTCCCTCATGAGAAAATACCTTTTTTAACGATGTAAGTGTGAATATAAACTTGGCTCTAGTCAGAAAGCATAAACAGAAACCAAATTGACTATATCTGTGGGAGCAGACATTAGAGATGACCAATACCATCAGCTAAAACAAGAATTATGTCTTGCTTGGCTCCACAATCAATGCTCATGGAAGCAGCATCAAGGAATCAAAAGATGTGCTGAATAAGGTAAATTTGCTGCACAAGACTTTTTTAGAGTATTAAAAAGCAATTATGTTACTTTGAAGACTAAGGTACGTCTGACTGAAGCCATGGCTTTTCCATTGCCTCATCTGCATGTGAAATTTGGACACTGTATGAGGAGGACCATAGAAGAATAGATGCTTTTGAATTGTTTGGCTGGAGAAGAATCTTGAAAGTACCATGAACTGCCAAAAGGTCAAACAGATATATATTGGAAGAAGTCAGGTCAGAGGGCTCCTTATAGGCAAGGAAGAAAAGGCTTCATCTTGCCTAATTTGAGCATATTGCCAGGAGCGATCAAACCCTGGAGAAGGGGCCTGGTAAACGGGAGGGGCAGTAAAAAACCAGGAAGGTCCTCAAAGAAATGGGTTGACACTGTGACTGCAACGATGAACTCGGCCATAGGAGTAATTGATAGGAGGAAGCAGTACTGAACACTTCCAATCTCTTGCGCACTGGGTCGCTATGGTTGTAATGGACTGGATGACACCTAACAAAAACAACAAAACAAGCTCACGGGGCAATTGTGGAACAGATCATAAATTGTTCTCATGCAAGCTCAGATTGAATATGACAAAATAAGAGGAAGTCCACACATGAATTACAAAAAATATGACCTTAATATCTCTCACCACAATTTATAGGCTATCTTAGGAACATATTTGGGCCATTGAACTCTAATGACTGAAGACGAGTTGTAGGATGAGATGAAGGACATTATACATGAAGAAAGCAAAAGGTAATTTAAAAGACAAGAAAGAAAGGCCAAACTGTATGTCATAGGAGACTCTGAAACTTGCTCTTGAACATAGAGTGGCAAATTAAAGGAAGGAAATATGAAGCAAAAGCTGAATAAAAAATTGCAAAGGGCATCTGAAAAAGATCATGCAAAGTATTACAAAGACTTAGAGTCAGAAAGACAAAAAGGAAAAACAGGGTCACATTTTTCCAGCTGAAATAACTGACAAACATATTTAAGCCTCCAGTTGAAATATTGAAGGATTTTGTGGGCAAATAATCAATGGAACTCAAAAAAACAAACTCACTGCCACTGAGTCTATTCCAATGCATAGTGACTGTGTTAGTCTAGGTAGACTAGAGAAACAAATTCATAGACACTCTTATGTGTATTAGAAAGAGCTTTATATACAAGAGCAATTTAATATTGAGAAAACATCGCAGCTCAGTCCAAATCAAGTCCATAAGTCCTATATTAGCCCATATGTCCAATACCAATCTATAAAGTCTTTCAGACTCACAAAACACATGCAATGACACCAAATGCAGGAAGATCACAGGCTACTGGGTGGGAAGTCTGATGGATCCAGTTGCAGTGGATGTATCTCAGCGCTGGCACCTAAAGGAGTCGCGTGGCTCCTTCAGCTCCAGGACTCTATGCTAGATCCATATGTCTTGTCAGCAAGCATGCCTCTCAGGGAGTGTGTGTCCCGCCTCCAGTGAGCTATTTATTTACTTAGTGCCTCCACATGAGGTCACCAAGCTGCAACCTGATTGACAGGCTAAACTCCACCCCTTCACTCAAAAGTCTCAAATTGACAACAGATTATGTAACTACCACAGTGACCCTATGGGACAGATTAGAACTGCTCCTGTGGGTTTCCGAGACTGTAACTTTTTATGGGAGTAGAAAGTCTCATTTTTTTTTGCCAATTCACACACGAAACATCAAAAGAAGATAGAAGGAAAACAGATTCACTGTACCAAAAACAATTGGTTCACCCATGTGAAAAGGTAGCACAAAATCAAGAACCAATCATACTGAAGTCCAATCAGCTCTGAATACATTAGCAGAAACAGGCTCCAGGAATTCAGTGAATACAAATTAGAATGTTTTAACAGGTTGACTCAAATCTGGAAGTACTCATTTACCGGTGCAAAAAAATTTGAAAGACACAGTTACCTGGACAAAAAACTAGAGAAATCCATATATATGCCCCTTCGAAGGAAAGGTGACCCAATAGACTATAAAAATTATTGAGCAATATCATTACAATAGCCTGCAAGTCAAATTGTGCTGAAGAGAAGTGATCAACGGTAGCAGCAATACATCAACAGCAAGCTTCCAAATATACCAGTCATATTCAGAAAAGAACATAAAATGAAGATTCTGAATACGATTTAGAATATGATTACTGAAGCCAAGTGGATCCTGGGGGAAAGCAAAGAATTCCAGAAAGATGTCTTCTTGTGTTTTGTTGACCATGAAAGGTATTAGACTGTGGATCAAAACAAACTAGGGACAACATTGAAAAGAACTGGAACCCCAGAACCCTTAAGTGTGCTCATGTGAAATATGTACATAGAGAGGCAGTCTTCTGAACAGAATAAAGGAATATTTCATAATCTAAAATCAGGAAAGATGAGTGTCATGGTTGTATCCTTCCACCATACTTTCCTTTTTTCCCCCAAGCCTTTTTATTGGGAGCTAATACAGACGTCATATCCTTCTATAGTTCAATCGCATACAGCAGTATTGTACAATTGCTATCAAAATCCGTTTCCAAACATTCTCTTTCTTCTGACCTCTTTACTATGATCTTCCCTTTACCCACACTCCCTCCCACTATATCCCTTAGGAACTCGGGCTCTACTTACTGTCTCTATAAGTCCATCAATTCTGAGTTTCATACACAGAAAAATATGTAACAAAAAATCAAGAGAACTATCCTCCATAACAAAATACATTAGAGTTAAATCCCAATATGAGAGAAAAAACACACACAAAAAATGTTGAAAACAAAAATAGGCCCAACGTGTAAAGATGGGGATCAACTGATAAGGTTTTAACAGTTCAAGTCAGGTTTATCATTTTGATCTGCTGTAGTCATCTCTCCCATGCGCTCTGTTTCATAGCCCATTTATTCCCATCCCTCCATTATGTATAGAGGGAAATCACTGGAGGTTTGTTTCTTTATAGATCTCACAAATGTATCTTGGGCTCCATTGTCATCCATAGCCTTCTGCAAACCAGAATCTCATAATTTGGGCTCTGATACTATTTCCTCCTTCAGTTTTGGATTATATAATTTATAATCCTTCATTGACTGATGATGGTGTGCTTCTTCCATGTGGACTTAGTTGACATCTCACTTAGATGACTGCTTGTTTGGAAACAAGCCTGGAAGATCCCAGATTCAAATTTATCTGATTGCAGGACACCATATCATTTCTTCACCACACTTTTTGCTATAGTACCTATATCTTCTGTGTTTCCTTCCTTAGGGTGAATACAGAACAGGGCCATGATTTAAGAACTGGTTTTTCTTAAATTGGATCTAGGATTCAGGGAGAGCCCAAAACCCATTCCTGGATCTATGTCTTTAGAAAAGAAAATGTATCTGCTTTTGGCTCCCTTTACTTACCTCCTTGTTCATTTATGATAGAGAGCATAGATCATCTACCTGAAGCATAAAGATCTGCCTATAATATTGTCATTGCTTAGCCCCTGGTACTAATTTTTTTAAAATACAGTTGAGAGTGGTATATTGGGCCACAGCCGGCTAACAACATATCACAATACCTGAATTATTCACATTGTACAGAATCAATCCAATTGGGGCTGGACACTGTTTACGCAAACAATGAGAGTCGGTCAAGAAAAACTTACAATATTCACTGAGAATATGAGCCACAGTTTTGCCAGAATAATACACATCTTAATGCAGTATATAGGGCATTGATGTCGTGAATCAAGGATTGTCTGCTTACTGACAGTTTCATACTTTTGGTATAGCTGTATTCTGCATCTTCAAACACCATACATTGTCATTCTTAAGTCTTTAGGTTACAGATGTGTTTGAGTCCCGTTCACCTAGTAGAGTTTGGCACAGTTTTCTTTTTAAACAGGTTTTTTGGACATATAATTCATCAGTCACACAATCAAGTGGCCCAAATATATTTTAAAGGTTATGCAAGCATCACTGTAATCAATTTTAGAACATTTTCCTCATTCTTGAAGCGTTTATTAGGTTCTCATTAACTCCCAACCTCCTGAACCATAACCCCAAGGAATTATTGATATAGTTGCTATTTCTATAGATTTACTTATCCTGGATTTAATAAAGATAATCACACAAAAGAAAAAAGTAAAAACTATGATAAAATAATATACAGAAAAACTTCATTCTAAGTGAAACCGGAAGATAATAAGAAATTGAACAAATTTAAAATATATAAAAAGGGGAAACAATGATAACTTGTTAAATTTAACCTATTTTTACAGTAATCCACTGTCCAATGCTCTCTGCTTGAGGGCAATATTATTGATGTCCCTGGTCAATTGTCTGAGGGAATTCAGTTGGCAACTTTTTATGAGCAGGGCCTTCTCATAAGCAGGGCAGTGGGAACCAATACTTGACTCTTCCTTTCCCTTCCTGCTGGTGGCAACTTTGGATCCACAAGACTCTGCACCTACCAACCTGCGATCTTCCTGCATTCTGCATTATTGCATGTGGTTGCATGAGTATGATGAGCAACTTATGGACTAGTACCAGATTTATGAGCTTGAGTTAGACCAGGCTAAAGATATGTAATTATATATCTTTTTGATATATAATTACTTCTGGATATAAAGCTCTTTCTCACACATACATGAGTATCGCTGGATTGGTTTTGGTGTTTGTCTTTACAGTAATGATCTCATGCAATATTTGTCGTTTAGTGGTTGACTAACTTAGCTCAGCATTGTGCTCTCCAGGTTCACCTATGTCATGAAGGGTTTCATAGTTTCATCAATAGTTTGAAAAGATGTATAGTATTCCATTGTGTGTATATATACCAAAGTTTATTTAGCCTATCTTCTACTGATTGGCTTTTGGGTTGTTTCCAACATCTTGCTATATAAAATGGGTTCCCCACCCCCCGTAAAAAAAAAACAAAACACAACTCCACTGGGTGGAGCTTTCATGGTATGCATTTTTCCTGCTGGTGAGCATCAAGCAACTCACTCTGAATTAGTGCACACAATGGCATCACTTGGGAAGGTTTTCTCTGGACACCGAATTTTTTTGTAAAAGCAGCTTCACTCAAACCTTGTTTTCTATGATGGCTGATTTAAGAGAACAGTGTGCAACTGTGAAATCTTGTTTCCTGCTAGGAAAAAATGCCACAGAAACTGTTGTGATGTTGAACACAGCTTACAAGGATAACACTATGGGAAAAACTCAAGTGTAGGAATGGTTTTCTCATTTTAAAAAAAGGTGAAATGTTGCTTGATGACAAACCTTATTCTGGACGTCCATCAACTTCCCAAATGGATGAAAGGGTTGACAAAATTCATGCACTTGTGCTTGAAAACCAACGATGGGCCATTGAAGAGCTGGGAAAGTTATCTGGACTATCTTGGAGCTTGGTTCAGTGGATTTTAATTAGGGAATGAGAAGGGTCACTGAGAAATTTGTGCTTGGTTTCTGACTGACCATGAAAAAAAGTGTCCAGTGGAAACATACTGTGCTTTGAAAGAACAGCTCAGAAGCAACCCAGACTTTTTTCTAACGTCATTACTGGTGACAAGACATGGTGCTATTCTTTTGACCCTGGCAGCGAACATCAATCAAACTAGTGGAAGACGCCATTATCACCTTGCCCCCCCCCCCACCAACTCATCAAGCTTGAAATCAAAGATCAAGATGATGTTTATTTGTATTTTAATGTGAGGCATTTGGAGTTTGTTCTACCAAGTCAGACTGTAAATCAGGTATTCTAGTTTGAGATTCTGAAAAGATGCATAACAGAGTGAAACAAAAAGACCAGATCTGGGGCAGATGAGGGAGTGATTTTGCCACCACAGTGCGATTCCTCATGCAGCTTTGCCAGTGTGCCAGTCTGGGGCAAAAACATCAGCATGCCTCTTTTGCCCCACACATTACTTACTCACCTGAGATTGATCCCTGCAACTTTTTTTTTGTTACCTCGAATGAACAGGGGCATGAAAGAACAGCAATTTGAGGAAGTAGAAGAGGTGAAGAAGAAAAAAATGAAGGAGATGCTGTCAGTCATACAAACAGATGAGTTTGAAAAATGTTTCCAAGTACGGCATTGCAGATCTGACAAAGGAAATAAGTGTAATGGAGTTTATTTTTTTAAAAAATTTAATGTAGCTCTGAAAAAAGTAAGCTTTTGGGGAGGGTATCCCCTCATATATACTATAAAATATCACAAAGTGCTTTCATGAACATGAGGGTGAATTCATATTAGGTCTCTCTTTTTGTTAGTGTACATACCCAGCAGAAGTATTGCTGGATCGTGTTGGATTTCCATTCCCAGTTGTTTTTGCTGGCACCATACCACTTTACACAAGAGTTGTGCATCTTAACAGGCCCACTAGAAGTGTGTGAGATTTATAATCTCTCCATAATATCCACTCTTGTTATTTGCTAATTTTCTCTATTTTTAAAATCGGGTTGCCATTGCCAATGTAAGGTTATATCAGCATTGATTTTATTTACATCTTTCAGATGGCTAGTGCTTTTTGAGCAGCTTTTCATGTGTTTCTTATCCATTTTAATCGCATTTTTGGTGAACCATCTATTCAGTTCTTTGCCCACGTTTTAATTGAATTTTTTTTTCTTTTCTTCTCGAGGTAATACAGTATTCTACAGATTTTAGATATTAGTCCCTGTTTGTGGTGTCATTACTATATATTATTTTCCAGTCATGGGCTCTCTTTGTACTCTCTTGGTGAAGTCCTTTGGTGCACGTGTCTTATTTTTAGTAAATCCCTGTGATCTATATTTTACCTTTGTGCATGCTTTCTTTCTTATATTTTATAGTATATATATATATATATATATATGCCTTACAATAGAGCCCTTAAGTTTGCCTTTATTTTATCACTGCTCTAGGATTTACATTTAGATCTATGATCCATCTTGAATTCATTTTTATACATGAGGTTGGGTATGAGTCTTGTTTCATTTTTTCTGCAAATGGAGACCCAATTTTGTCAGCACCATTTGTTTAAGAGACTGTGTCTTTCCCATTTAATTTTCCTTTGGGCCCTTTGTGGAAGATCAGTCACTCATTGGTGTATGTATTTATTTCTGGATTGTCTGATCTGTTCCATTGGTCTATGTCCTTATCATTGTACTCTTACCAAGCTATTTTGACTACTGTTTCTATGTAATAGGTTTTAGGTTAGTTCGTGGGATGTCTCCTATTTTGGTCTTCTTTTTAAGGAGTTCTTTGCTTATCCAAGGTCTCTTCCCTATTCATATGAAGTTGGTAGTTAGTTTTTCAATTTCTTTAAAGGATGAAGTTTGTATTTCTTGGGAATCATTTAGCCTATATAGAGTCTTTGGGTAATATTGAAATTTTCACAATATTAAGTCTTCCAACTCCTGACTATGAGATATTGGTCCATTTGTGTAGGTCTCTTTTGTTTTCTTGTAATAATGTTCTGTGGTTTCTGCAGGTATTTTATTTCTCTGCTTAGTTTTATTGTTAAGTATTTCATCCTTTTTATCAATATTGTAAATGGTGTTTTTAAAGTGTCTTTTGCAGAGTTCTCTTCAATAGTGTGCAGGAACCGGATCAATTTCCACTTGTAAATCTTGTATTGTGCACGTCAAAATGAAGAATCTTTCAATAATTCTCAACAATCTTTTTGTTGAGTCTTTTCTACAAATAAAATTTTATCATGTGCAAACAGTAAGTTACACAATTGATGTATGTACAGATTGTGATAAGAGTTGTATGAGCCCCTAATAAAACGTTTAAAAATAAATAAGTGTTTACCACTGCAACCTTTAACTCCCTTGCTTCTTCCACTTTACTCCTTTGTCTTCATTACTTTTTGCAGACGTCCGTCTAATTATATGTTGCCTTTCCCTTTACATTATTTAATATATGACTTCCTTCTAGTTAGTGATTTACTTTCCCTTCCAATTATTTCCTTGTTGACCATCAATGAATGTGTGGTGTGTGTGTGTGTGTGTGTCTGTGTGTGACCTTTTAAAAAAATATGTAATAGTGGTCTCACACAATAATTATCCTTTTATGGTTGGCTTATTTCAGGCAGCATAATGTCTTCCAGGTATATCCATTTTATTAGATATTTTACAGATTCATGATTCTTCAATATTACATATTATCTCATTACTCATATGTACCATGGTTTGTTTACCTATTGTTGAGTTGATGAGCACTTAAGTTATATCTATTGTGAGCACTACTATAGAACAATAGGTGTTCATGTTGCTATTTTGTATATATTTTATAGGTTAACCCCTTGTCTGCTGTGTTGTTAAAATAATTGTTTCCTAGGCTATGAGTTCTATTTTTGTTGTATCGGTGTAATATTTTGATGTAGTTAAGTGTCTAATTTTAGTAGCTCATTGTCATCTAGCTTGTCTTTTGGTACTTTTATGTTTTTACTTATATTTAATAGTATATTTATGCCATTTTTAAGCCTTCTATATTTCCCTTTTTCCCCTTGATGTTCTTTATAATTCTCAGTTCTACATTTAGGTTTCTGATCATCTTGAGTTCATTTTTGCATACAGTGTGATGTTTGGTTCTATTTCATTTTTTCTACAAATCAATTGCCTCATTTGGATGTTAAAGCCAGACAATGAATCAGAAAGGCTAAGAAGAACCAATGCCTCTGAATTGTGCTGTTGATGAAGAATACTGATTATACTCTACCATATGATCCCTGGTGGCACAGTGACTTAAGCATTGGGCTACTAACTTTATGATCAGCAGTAGAAACCCACAAGCTAAAGAAAGACAAAATAACAATGTATAAATTACTAAGGGCACATGAGGGAGTGGGGAGCGGGGAGGGAGGGGGAAAAAATAGGACCTGATGCAAAGGGCTTAAGTGGAGAGCAAATGCTTTGAGAATGATTGGGGCAGGGAATGTGCGGATGTGCTTTATACAATTGATGTATGTATATGTATGGATTGTGATAAGAGTTGTATGAGTGCCTAATAAAATGTTTAAAAATATAAAAAAGATGACTTTTCCTGCTTCTTCAATGATTTTAAGCTGTGGTTCTCAACCTGTGGGTTGCGACCCCTTTGGGGATTGAACGACCCTTTCACAGGGGTTGGCTGATTCATAAGAGTAGCAAAATTACAGTTATGAAGTAGCAATAAAATAATTTTTATATTTGAGGGGTCACTAAAACATGAAGAACTGTTTTAAAGGGTCGTGGCATTAGGAAGATTGAGGACCACTGATTAAAGGCTCTCATCCCTCGCCTCTCCAAATAAAATAAATAAATAAAAGCTCAGAAACCCAAAAGAGAAAGTTTGTTCTTTTTTACAGGGTCTCTATGAGTAAAAACAGACTCTATGGCAGTAGCTTTTATGGGCTATCAGAAGGATTTACAAATCTGTTGTTAAAATACAGCCAGAATGCTCTTCAGAATTGAGGATGAAGAGACTTTGTTTCCCTTACTTTAGACATATATCAGGAGAAACCAGTTCTGGAAACTAATTCTGTAATTGGTAAAACTATAGTACAAAAAGAGGAAGAGCCTTGATGCAATGGATTGACACCATGGTTGAAACAAAAATTTCACTCACAGGAACAACTGTGAGGATAGTGTAAGACCAGACAGTATTGCCTTGTATTGTATGTAGGGTCACTATTGGGCTTAACTAACTCAGTGGGACCCAACAACAACAGCACATGCTATTCAGAAGTTTGTCCTTAATACTGTAACAGAGTAAGCAACCTAATGAATAAGTTGTAACCATTTGGATGAGAAGCTAATGGTTAAAATTTAAGAATAATAGTTAGCAGTCATATGGGGGGACTTCAAAAAGTTCATTCTCAAAAGCTCATTATCTTTTAAGCCCAACATTCAGAGAACTATTTAAAATTCCCTCATATTTCAAGACTGAGTAGAAACTCCAACACACTTAGTGATCAATCATTACAATTACAAAATCTATGTGATAGGTAGTTCAAAAATATTTTTATATCTGAGTTCACTTCCATTCCTGCTCAGTCAGTTAACACTCCTAAACAAAAGACTATTTAACCAGACTTGCCTTGGATTGGACTGAGATGGAGTAGCCTGAATATGATTTTAGCTTCGGTTGAACAGTAATACAGATTCATCAACTCTACTTCATATCATACCTCACGCGTTCAACTTGTTTGCCCTTAGGCAAAGTGAACAAAGGAAAGGGCTGACAACCACCTCTGAGCAGGTGGTGTTTTCCTGGTAAGCAGGAACTGCGCTAGCATCTGGCGGGGAGAAAGAGGTAACATTCCTTTGCAAACTGACAGAAATTACATGAAAATGCAAGTAAGTTTAGGTTCTTTAAAGAAGATACACTATCTAGTCTGCTTTTTGAAAACTCATTAGGTCTTGGATATTTTCAGTCACTAAGTATATGTTGTGGAAACATGAACCTGATCTCTCTGAAAGCCTTTGTAAGAAAGATAGATAAGAAAACCTTTTTGCTAGAAGTTAAACAAGCATCCACACAGACGAACCACACCAGTCGATGTGCTCATCAGGACTGGATAACAGCCATCAGAAGTCCCCATAACAACCAAAAAACAAAAACATATTGTTTAGAACAAGGGGGTAAGTGCAGAGACCCAAAGCCTATCTGCAGACAATGAGACATCCCTCCACAGAGGGGTCACAGGGAAGGGATGAGTAAACCAGGGTGCAGTAAAGCACCGATTAAACAGACAATATTCATCTGGTTCCTTAAGCCTCCCTCACCCCTCACTATCTTGACCCCAGTGCTGCCTCTTGCTTCGGACTAGACCAGAACATGTACACAGGTAGAGATGAGTGATAAAAGCCCATGACACATGGAATTCAGGAACAGGAATGGGAATAGCAATACCAGAAGGGTGGGTGGGTGAGGGAAGCAGAAGAGGAAGGGGGAACTGATCTCAATGATAAACGAATAACCACACACACACCCCCGAGGCAAAGAACAACATAAACCATGGGGTAAGGGAGACAGTGGTCGATGTGAGATATGAAAATAATAATAATTTATAATCTATCAAGGGGTCATGGGGGAGGGGGAAGAGGAGCTGATACCAAGGGTTCAATAGAAAGTAAATGTCTAGAAAAGAATGATGGCAACATATGTACAAATATTCCTGATACAATTGATGTATGGATTGTAATAAGAGTTGTAAAAGCCCCCAATAAAATGATATTTAATAAAAAAAACTCTTGTTTTTAATCTTACACAGAAACTTAATTTGGAATTGTGCACTCTCACTGGACTATAATTGTGCACTTTCAAAATTGTGAGAGATTTATCACACTGTAAAAACAATCATTCAAACTAAATTTCTTCCATATTTTTGCATTAAAACAATCCATATATGTGCATAATCTATATATTATATATGTACATTTATATATACATATTTATTAGTTCATCAAATATCCTGAATTTCATTTATTATACAAAGGTTAAAATATTTTACCCTAAATGGTAAGTATCACTTGAGTTTTAGAGATTTATAGGGATATTTGCATATAGTTATGAAGAATTCTAAGCTGAGTCCAGAATTTGACAGTGTTTGTAGGCAGTACCATTAAGTGTACCCTAAGGTTCCTACAGATTAGTTTACCTGTACAAGTGTTCTTCAATAGATTTCCTGGAGTTCAGAAGGAGATCGATTCTGAGGAAGGCATAGAAGAGTATAAAATATAGTAAAAAGCACAAAAGATTGAAAATTCAGATGTTTGGATCCTAGTCTTGATTATAGTCTTCTTTGTATAATAGTCATCTGGACATCTATAAAATGAGACAATATTGAAATATGATCCTCAAATTTAATAGACCTATACCACTGTTCTTTTATTTATTGTAATTTTTGGATGTTTCTAAAATGTTTTGGATAGAATTTTTATTGTAATAATATACATATATATCACTGACATTAATTATATTCACTATGTTGGAAGTTAATCAACACTATCCATTTTCAAATGTTTTATTCTCCAAGCAGATATTCAGTAGTTCTGAAGTAATAACTCCACAATTTCTCCTCCCCTAAATTCTTGCTATCCAGTAAAACTTTTGTCTATATACATTTGACTCTTCTAAGTCTGTCATATAACTTGGGTCATAGCTTTGTCTAACTTATTTCACTCAGTCTAAATTATATCTAATCCACCCAAGGGGAGGGTATTGTTTATATCTCCACAGGGAAAGAGGGACCAGACTTCAACCCAGTGCTCCAAGATGTGAATGCAACATGTGGGTGTGGAGTAGGGAACCAGTGGAGAGGTCTGAGGGGCCGGCCCCAACCCCAACTACTAAGTGGACACCTGCCCCTCCCCATAGAAGAGTTTATTTCAAAGGACAGCATTGAATCTGCAGCTCCGGAAGAGGGACATATCTTATCAGAGCACAGGGGAGCAGATTAAGGGGGAAAAGGAGAGAAAGGAGCACATCCTGGCTTACCAGGCCATGAGGATGATGTTCCCAATTAGAGCAGCCAGTCCACAGGGAGGACCACATGGACGGCACCACTGTGAGACTTGACACCCCTCACTGACCCATAGCCCTATAGGGGACAACACCAGAGACACAGTGTGGGAATTGCACCCAAACTGATGCAGTCACACCGAGGCAAAACACTAAGGGGATACAACAGAACAACAGGGGAACGCAGTGGTGAGGTCCCCAGGGAATGCTGAAGGTGGACTATGTGCCCAGGGCGTGGTGACCCAACAGACTGGACTGGAAAACACTTCTAAAGGCCAACAAATAATTCTTGAACCAACTACAAACTTTTCTTTCTTGTGTGTGTGTGTGGTTTTTTTTTTTTTGGTCATTGGTTTGTTGTTGCTTGGTTTATATTGTTGTTTGGATTTGCTCTGTCTTGTTTTGGTGCATGTTATTATCTCTGCAGGTCTGTCTGAATAAGATAGGCTGGATGAAAAATCTGGAGGAGAAAACAATGTGACCCATAGTTCTGGGGGGAGGGGACAAGGGAAAGGAGGAGGTGGGGGGGAAGGTAGTGGTGTTAGTTAAAAAAACTCAGGGACAAGGGAACAACAAGTGATCTAAATCGGTGGTGAAGAGGGTGTGAGAAGCCTAGTAGGGCATGATCAAGGGTAATGTAACCAAGAGGAATTTCTGAAACCCTGGTGGGGACTAAGCATGATAGTGGGACAGGATGAAAGTCAAAGGAAATAGGGAAAAGAGCTGGGACACAAAGGGTATTTATAGAGGTCTAGATAAAGACATGTACATATGCAAATATATTTATATATGAGCATAGGGAAATAGATATATGTACATATATTTATAGGTTTAGTATTAAGGTAGCAGAAGGATATTGGGCATCCATTCAAGTACACCTTCAATGCAAGAACACTTTCTTCTATTAAATTGGCATTCTCTGATGCTCACCTTCCCGACACAATTGCTGAAGACAAAGCGGGTTTATAAGCAAATATTGTGAAGAAAGCTGATGGTGCCCGGCTATCAAAAGATATGGGTTCTGAGGTCTTAAAGGCTTAAAGGTAAACAAGTAGCAATCTAGCTCAGCAGCAACAAAGCCCACATGGAAGAAGCACACCAGCCTGTGTGATCATGAGATGTCAAAGGGATCAGGTATTGGGCATCTTCAGAACAAAAAAATCTTATCATAGTGAATGAGGTGGGGAGTGCGGAGTGGAGACCGAAGCCCATTTGTAGGCCACTGGACATCCCCTTACAGAAGGGTCTTGGAGAGGAGACGAGCCAGTCAGGGTGCAATGTACCAACGATGAAACATACAACTTTCCTCTAGTTCTTCAATGTTTCCTGCCCCCCACCCACCATCATGATCCCAATTCCACCTTGCAAGTCTGGCTAGACCAGAGGATGTACACTGGTACAGATAGGACTGGAAACACAGGGAATCCAGGGCAGATGATCCCTTCAGGACCATTGGTTTGAGTGGCAATACTGGGAGGGGGGTAGTGGTACAGTGGGTGGGAAGAAAGAGGGAACCGACTACAAGGATCTACATGGGACCTCCTCCATGGGGGACAGACAACAGAAAAGTGAGTGAAGGGAGGCTTCAGACAGGGCAAGATATAACAAAATAATAATTTATAAATTATCAAGGGTTCATGAGGAAGGGGGGAGTGGTGAGGGAGGGGAAAATGAGGAGCTGATGCCAGGGGCTTAGGTGGAAAGCAAATATTTTGAGAATTATGAGGTCAATGAATGTACTAATGTGCTTTACGCAATTGATGTATGTATGGATTGTGATAAAAGTTGTATGAGCCCCTAACAAAAGTATTAAGAAAATCACAATATATTGAACTATAAAATAAATAAATAATAAATTATTTCACTCAGCATAATACGTTCAAGGTTCATTCAAGTCATAACATATATCAGAACATCATTTATTTTTATGACTGAATAGTATTTGATTGTGTAAGAACTACTGTTATACATCTGCTATATTATTGCTATACTTATGATTCATGGAGACCCTATAGGGCAGGGTAGAATTGTCTTTGTTTTGTGTTTTTTTGTTTTGTTTTTGTTTTTTGAAGACTGTAATTAATGATACAAAATTAGAAAATTTCATCTTTCCCTGAGGAGTGGCTGGCGATTTCTAACTGCTGTCCTTTTGGTTCGCAGAACTGTGTTATTCTGGGTTTACTAAAGAAACAAATTCCTCATATGTGTACATGAAAGACTTTATATAAAGAGCAATCATATATTGAGAAAACATCCCAGCCCAGTCCAGATCAAGTCCTTAAGTCCTATGTTAGCCCATATATCCTATACTAGTCCATAATTTCCTCTTAGACTTACGCAGCACATTCAACGATTCAAAATGCAAGAAGATCACGGGTGAGTGGGTAGAAGGTCTTGTGGATCCAGTGGCAGTGAAGGCATCTCAACCCTGACATGGGTCTCCATGTATCTCCTCCACCACTCTGAGTGTCTCAATAGCAGAAAAGAGAAGGCAGAGAGAGTGGGTCTGAATTCCAGTGAGTTATCTATCTCCATGATGCCTCCAAATTTGGTCATCAAGCTGCGACCTGATTGACAGGCTAGGCTCCATCCCTTCATTCAAGTTGACAGGAGATTATGTAACTGGCACACAGCCCAACCCATGGCTAGGGACACAGGAATCTATATTATTTGTTGATACTACAGTGTGCTCCTCAACTGATGAACACCTGGATTATTTCCAGTTTCCTATTGTGAATAATGCTCCAATGAATATTAGTATACAAATGTTTAGAGACCTTGTTTCAAATCTTTTGAGTGTATATTTAGGATTGCAGTACATAGATCCTATAGTAATAAAGAATCATGAGAAGTAGGAACTGACTCAACAGCTTCGAAAAGCAGCATGGTAATATAGGTGCAAAACATACTCAAAATAAATACTAGCAGGAAAGAACTCCAGGTTTTAAGTAGCCAACTAATCACATCAACAATCAGAAGGAAAACACCAAGAGGTCCTTGCACCCTGAACAAGGAAGCCCCCACTTGTTCCCTTCTGTCCTGGAGGGATGGCTCTGGTTGTCACTGAGGTTCAGCAGGGAAGTCCTTGGCCTTCTCTGAAGCCCAGAAGGAAAGGCCATGGCTGTTCCTGCACCACAGCAGGAAAGATCCCAGTTGACCCTGCACCCTGGCAGGGAAATGCTTGTCCAGCACCACATTCTATCAAGGGAAAGCAATTGTTATTTTGCTTGAAATCATAGTTAGAACAATTAGACAGCAAACATAAATGAAAGGATTTCAAATAGGAAAGAACTGAAACCCTCACTATTTTCAGATTATATTATTTTATGTGTATAATAGAATTATCAAAAAATTAAACAATTGAAATATTTGGCAATATGGCAGGATACATGGTCATTTAAAAAAATAAATAGGATTTCTGTATACTAATGAGAGAACTCTGAAAAAGACTACAAGAAAACAATACCATTTACAATAGCCACTGAAAACAAAGCAAAACTCACTACTATTGAGTGGATTCCAACATATAGCAACCCTATTAGAAAGGGTAGAACGGCTCCTCGGGTTTCTGAGGCTGTAACTCTTTACAGAAGTCGGCAGCCCCATCTTTCTCCCACTTAGTAACTGGTGGCTTCGAAATGTCGACCTTGCAGTTAGCAGTCCAATGCAAAACCTCTATGCCACCAGGTCAACAATAGCCATACAAAAGATGAAATATTTAGGAATAAACCTAATGAGAGTAACAAAAGATTTATACAAGGCAATCTATGTGTGCTAGACATGTTTCTGTAAAGAAACAAAACCAGGACACTTATGATTTTATAGTTAGCTAGATAGATACAGCATGAAGGATTATAACAACTAATTGGTTAATACAGCAGTATACAGGACTCAGTTCAACTCACTTCTGTGAAACAGTAAATATACTGTAAGTCCTTCAACTCATGAGGGCTGCTGGGTCCAAGGTCAAGGAAGCAGATAGATGAGTATTCTGTAGAGCAATATAGGCAGGACGGCCACAAGCAGCAAACGGTAGGGCGGGTCACCAACAATCAGCCAGAAGACAGGATCCAACAGTCCCCAGCTCAAGCGATGTATTCACCAGCAGTATGGTGAAGCAGGTCTCAAAGGAACCTCAAACTCCAGTGACATGGTCCACAGGTTGGGTATCCCACAGGTAGTGTAGCTTGCAAATTGAGGCAGAGAACTCGCTAAGACAGGTTCACACTAGTCCGATCACCAGAGAGCAATAGAGAGAGAGGCAGGGCTTGGCGAACCATTAATCTCTTTAACATCCAATCAAACTGTGACCTTATTAATCCCAAGTTCTTATTGGCCAGGTTGGCACAATAAACCTATCACACTATATAACACTATTACAAGAAAACAAGAGACCTATATATGTGGATGAATATTCCACGTTAATGTTTAGGAAGACTTAATACTGTGAAAATATACAGTAGCAAATCACTGATATGATCCTAAATATAGGAAAATAATTAAAAATAAGAAAACTACTATAACTAATAGATGAATATAAATGAATCCACCAAATGTTCACAGCAAGAAATCAGTATCCAAATTCATTTATTTTTCTCTACATCAGCAAGGGAAAATGTGCAAAAGATAATTTTTAAATGAAATTAGTTTCCTAGAATTTCAGTGATTTAAAATACAAGTATCATTATATTTTTCTGTACAATTACAATCCTAGCACAGAAATGACTAGTTTCAGGTCGCATAATCTTTTGTAATTCATCTTTTTGACTGAAAATAATTTTATATTTAAAGATAAAATCTAAGGAAGCCCCCCCAAAAAACCCAAGAGCCAACATTTTCTTAATCAGCAAATAAGGCAAATCGTAAAATACTTAAGACTTTCCATTCTGAGTCATTTTTGTACTTTTACTTTTTAAATAGCACTTGAAACTTTTGTCAGTAAATCTATTAGTTCCCAGCGTGTCAGTTCCCAGGGCGCGTGTACTATTGATTCATATAACATTTGAATGTGTGAAGCTATGTTGGAGCTGTTGTGATTTAGCTTTAAACTATAGCTTTGTGGGAAGATCCATTATGGTGATGGTGAGCGATTATCTTTTGCATTCTCCTGGTAGGAGGTCATGTCCCTGGGACACATGCCTAAGAGCTGTTTTTCAGATGTTATCTCCAGTGCAAGAGCAAAAGGTTAATCTTGTCTGGAAACATAGAGGATGTAACTCGTGGGAATGGTATTTCACCTTGAGCTGTATATCACAGGAAGTCTATAGCCCATTTTCTCCAATAAGTTAATAGTCTAGATTGCCTGGAAACTGCAGACGCTGTTGCATTTAGTAGTTTACCATATGGATGAATTAAATTAATATTTAGTTGTGATTTTTTACTTAAAGTATCCTTTACCAAGAGTAACAGTAACAAAATATATGCCAAAAAATTTTATGTTGAGATTTGCCGAATTTGACTTGTATTTGAATTAATGGGCAGTTTTTTAATTTATAAATGTAGGATTAATTTCAAAATTTTAATTAAAAGTTCTGCTTGTGATAGAAAAACCCAAATAGAAAACCTTTACAAATTAACTGTGATAATTCTATTTAGCTTCAGAAATGAAACAAATTATTCAAGAAAGGTTTTATTTTAGGTAATAGTCAAGAATGATGGAACATTATAACATTCTTGAAATCACGAAAATCAGAAAGCAAAATTTTGAATATGGAATTCATGCTAAATAAGAAAAATTACCTAATGCATTTCCTTAGACAAAAATATGGGTTCAGGAATTGAAATAGCAGTCTGAGGGGATGCTGACCTCAAGCTAATAACCTACCCTTATATCATGGATAGTCTGGAGAAGAATGGGCATTCCAGAATACGTCTTTGTGCGTCTACAGAACTTGTACATGGATGAAGAGACAGTTTGGGGAGCAGAACAGGGAGATATTGCCTGGTTTAAAATCAGGCCAGGTATGTGACAGAGTTGTAACCTTTCCCCACATTTATTCATTCTGTAGACTGATCGAATAATCAGAGAAACTGGATGGTATGAAGAAGAATATGTCACCAAGATTGGAGGAAGGCTTATTACAACCTGTGAGATGCAAATGATACAACCTTGCTTGCCTAAAGTGAGGAGGACTTGAAGTACATGCTGATGATATAAAGGACTGCAGCCACAAAACGGATTCAATGTAAAGACCAAATTTTCACAACTGGATCAGTCGGTAACATCATGATAAATAAAGAAAAGATTGAAGTTATGAAGATTTTTTTTCTTGCAGTCACATCAGTGCTCACGGAAACAGCAGTCAAGAGATCAAAAGAAGAGTTGCATTAGGTAAACCTGATGCACAAATCTTCTTTTAGAATATTGAAAAGCAAGGATGTTACTTTGAGGTCTAAGATGTGCCTGACTCAAGTCATGGTATTTTCCATTGCCTCATATGCATGTGAAAGTTGAACACTGAATAAGGAAGACTGAAGAAAAAATGGGTGCATTTGAATTACAGTGCTGGCAAAGAACACTGAAATTTCCAAAAGGGCAAACTGATCTGTCCTGGAAGAAGTATGGCCTGAGTGCCTCTTCGAGACAAGGATGGGGAAACTTTGTCTTACATACTTTGGACACGATGTCAGGAGAGATCACTCCCTGGAGAAGGGCATCATGCTCAGTAAAGTAGAGGGGCAGTGAAAGAGAGGAAGGTCCTCGTTGCAACCATGGACTCAGAGGAATAATTGTGAGGATGGCACAGAACCACGTAATGTTTCATGCTGCTGTGCCTCGTATCGCTATGGGTCAGCACCGTCTCAATGACACGTACCAACAGTAGAGAATCCCTGACGGCTTAGTGGTTATGCATTGGACTGCTAACTACAAAGTCAGCATTGAGGAACCACAGCAGCTCCAAGGGAGAGAGGCTGGGCTTTCGACTCCCATAAAGGGTTACTGTTGCAGGCACTCACAGGGGCAGCTCTACTCCAGCCTACTGGGTTGTTCTGAGGAAGCTTAGACTCAATGGCAGGGAGTTTAGCTTTTGTTTTTGTGAAGGATATCACGAGAAGCTATTATACTGCAGACATGTATTAAAAAGCATTAGACAAGGCTCTGCCAATAATTTTAATGAGGTTTGGTAGGAACATATTTGAGATGGGAAAAAGAACACAGGAAATAATACTGGTTGTGAGGAAATGAGAAAGTACCATTATAGTTCCCTCTGATTTTCATAGAGGTTACTAAAACTTTACATTAAATATTCATTGTCTTTGCTATGGTGAACACTGTTGTCTCTCTAATTACAGAAATTCACTTGAGGATCTAAAGTCTCTATTCATCACACCCCGAAATGCAGTATTGAAGTTTTTCTTTTTGAAAGTATCCTTCTGCCCTGATGAGGGTTTAGTGGGCTACTAATTGAGCTGCTAATAATAAGGTCAGAAATTGGAACCCACCCTCTGTTCTGCAGGAGAAAGATGCTTCCATCAAGTTGTAAAGTCTCAGAAACCCACAGGAGCAGTTCTACTCTGGCCTCTAGGAGGCATTTATGAGTTGGAATTGACTGGATGGCAGTGAGCTGGGTTTTGAGTTTGGATCATTCTGTTAACATTTTTAGCCAGCTGCCTTCAGCTCACAACAGTGTTAAGTGTCAAATAGTCTCGTGACCCTTGCTCAGCTTTTGCCAAAACTGTATTACATGCAGCTTTGCTTTCATGGGAAGACACTTTTTTTCACATTTGGTATTGGTGTTGGTGATTGCCTGAGGACTAGAGTGACATCAGCAAATATAAATATTTGTTTCTTATGAAAAGTAAGCATGAAATCACCAACAAACAGCACCATGCAAAAGAAAATAAATCCCATAAGGAAGTATGCTTTGAGCAACTCTTGATGGAATCTTAATACATCAATTCTTAATCTGTGCTAGGTTAAATTCCTTTGAGCAGAAACGGATGCTACTCTGTTGGTGAAATTGAATTAATGTGACATGTTGTGTCTCTTGGGGGACAGCAGAAAAGAAAATGAAATAGCCTTAGATCACTGCCTTGGGCTGTGTAAGTGCTGAAAGTGAGACAACATGTGAGAGTAAGTCTAAGGGAGGAAATAGAAATTTAAGGTTAGAGGTCAAGTGTCTTATGAAATAACCAACCTGAGTGCTCAAACATTAAGTGATATATAATACTTCTATTTGTTTGAAACCAAACAGGAACACAGTTTTTACCATTATGTTTTTAAAAATCCCACTACCATTGGGTCAATTTTGACTCATGGTGACTGGTTGTTGTTGTTAGGTGGCATCAAGTTGGTGAGGACCCACAGCAATCATATGCACAATAGAATTAAACACTGCCCTGTCCTGTGCCATCCTCATGATTGCTCCTAGACTTGAGTCCATTGTTGCAGTCAAATGTCCTCTTTTCCACGGCACAATCTTGGGCATGTTGGTTTACAGGTAGGCATTAAAGGCAGTTATTCTCTTTTGAGTGCTGACGAAACTTACTAAAAGGTAGAAGAGATACTTGCTTACCTAGTATGGCCTGACATCCAATCTAAGCACAAGTTGTCTAATTCATGACCCTATAAGCAGTGCTTTGGAACTGTGGTGGCACAGTGGTTAAGCAATTGGCTGCTAACTCCGAGGCTGGCAGTCCAAATTCATGAGCTGCTCTGAGGGAAACGATGTGACAATCTGTGTTTGTAAAGATTTATAGTCTTAGAATCCTGATGGGGTAATTCTACCCTATCCTTTGGGAACATGGTGAGGCAGAAGTGACTCTAACGCATTGTTGGTAGACTCATTTTTGGAGGGCCTTCTATAGTCATATATATTTAAATAATGCCATATCTTCATTACTGATTATAGCTCATATCACTAAAATTTCCCTCCTTATCTCCCTTAATACATTTGGCTTTACATTTTAATTTTTATTATATTATTTATCACATTCAGAAT
The DNA here is from genome assembly GCF_050624435.1 of Tenrec ecaudatus. Taxonomy (NCBI): domain Eukaryota; kingdom Metazoa; phylum Chordata; class Mammalia; order Afrosoricida; family Tenrecidae; genus Tenrec; species Tenrec ecaudatus. Next base: position 102,035,214 of record NC_134548.1, on the reverse strand, counting down.
GAAATCTGTGATTATTTCCTTCTGACTATAACATATATGATGTATATGAACGTTGAGTGTATTATGTTCTGAGAAATATCTAAGATTAATGAAGTGAACATTAGTTAGATCTAGTCCATCTGATTCACCCATTGTGGAAGTTACACAATGTTATTTCAATTTAAAGATATATAAAAATATATGGGTGGTATCAAGCCTGTCAATCAGGTCACAGTCTGTTCATGCCTACTTGGGGGTATGGTTTTCTCATAAGTAGGGCCTGGAGAACCTCCATCTCTCTACCTTTACCCGTATGCTACTGACCTTGACAGCTGCCAGATCCCTTTCGTGCTTCCACTAAACTTGGATCCACATAATTTTGCATCCACCAGTCTGTGATCTTCCTGCATTCTGCATCATTGCATGTGGCTCTGTGAATCTGGAAAGAGACTTATGGACTAGTTTCAGATATATGGATTTCAGTTGGACTGAGCTGGGATTTTTTTATATATAACTACTTCTTGATATAAAGCGCTTTTTTATACATATATGAATGTCACTGGATTTATTTTTCTGGTCAACCAGGTCTAACACATTTGTTTCATTCAATTTCTATCAAGGAATAACAAATTATCACAATTGTAAAACAATAAGAATATATTCCTTCATAATTATGTAGGTAAGACATTCAGCATGAATCAACTGTGTTTTTGTTTGTTTTTGCTGAGGGTTTCGCAAGATTGGAATCGAGGTGTCTCCTATGCTAAGCTCTTATTTTGAGGTTTGGGAAGAACCTGATACCAAGTTCATTCAGGTTTTTGGTCAAAATTCATTCCCTTGCTGTTGTAATACTGCTTCGCTGCTGGCTGCCAGTTGGGAGGATGCCTTTGTTTCTTAAGGCTTCTCTCATTTTCTCTCACTTAAGTCCCTTCATTTTGAAACTGCCAATAACCAAATCCTCACATTTTGAATCCCTCACTATCCTTTTTACTTCTTCTCCTACCAGCCAAAGCTCTCCCTCTTTTTTGATTAATGTATTTATTTTTGAAGTTTCACCAATATACAATTCATGAATCGTACATGTCAATAGTTTGCTTCTACTCATAAGAGGTGTTCACCATCCCCACTGTCTATTTCAGGATGATTCTTCTTCTTTATCCTCGTGGTTGTTAGCTTTCCATTTTCTAGCTACCTCCCCTACCATTTCACTTCAAAACTATTAAGTCAGTTGCTTTTTCTGTAGGATTACCTTTCCTGGGTTTCTTATTGAAAAACACAGTAGAAAATATTTATTGGACCAAGAAGGAGATCAAATCTGGAACAGTTATACATTAGATCAAGAAGACAGAATGACAAGATGTCACATTTTGAGGACAACTGTACCCTACAGCAATCTAACCTACAACAGCAAGCTACAGCAATCCACCCTACAGTGTACTCGGTTTGATAGGAAAGCCTTTCCATCCCTGGTCCACAGTCAGAGGGGATTCACCTGAGACTTAATCCACATTTGAGATCATTCAAATGGGTTTTGGACTTTCACGGTCATCCATAGACTTCTGCAAAACCAGATGCACAATTTAGGCTCTAATATTGTTGCCTTTTCTGGTTTTCATTTTTATTATTTCTAATTTTTGGATCACATAGACTGGTGTGCTTCTTTCCAGTGGACTTAGGTTAACACTTCACTTAGATGGCTGCTTGTAAAGACAAGTTTTTAGGACTACAAATGCTACTTCTTCTGATAGCTGGGCACCATCTGCATTCTTCACACTTTACTATAGCACCCATATCTTCAGTGATCTCTTCATGAGGGTAAGTTTTGAGTAGGGCCATGTCATAAGAACTACTTGTTCTTATACTGTGGCTAGAATTAAAGGAGCAAGTCCCAAATCCATTCCTATATTTATGATTGATATATGCCCATGGTTTCCTTTAAAGACATCATTATGATTTTGTTGAATGATATTATAAATTAACCCCGTAGCACATCTGGCAATTGTATTGATATGATCATTAATTTAGCCAATGATATAGAATGTAAAGCACTGCAGAGAAAGCACACATGTATAGGACAGTTTTTTAGACCCAAATGCACGGATGGTTGATTTGTATAGATTAACAACTTAGGTAACTGAACACTATTTATACAAACAATGAGGATTTGAGATAGAGCAAATCTTTCAATAATATTCATTCATAAAGGTAGAACTGAATAAAACCTGTTATAAAAAGGCAAAGGAAACATGGAAAGAGCACATACATGGTAATCTTCAGTTGATGTATATTTGGCGGTCACAAGGCAAGAATTTTGAACCAAAGTCCAATGATTCCTCATCCATACTCTTGGAACAGTAGCCATCTGCTTTTTCTTAAACTGGGGCATTTTAACTTCAGACCACTGGGACTATTTAAGTTGCTTTTATCAGCTACCAGTGTGTTTAAGGTAAAGTCCAGTTTAAGAACGTTCTGCTTTTAAGAGCTCATGGAATTAGAAATGGCCCACCTGGTTAATTCTGCTTTTTAAGAAACAAGGCCCCCTATAAGAAGAACATAGAGGCTCTCTGTATTTTGACAGAAACAGGAAAATTTCTGGAGTATGGGTCTGTTTTCAGCCTTGCTATAGTACAATATACAAGGATCGAAGGGAGGAATTGAGGCTCATCAAAGTATACAGTAATGTTGCCAAACAGAGGAACTGAAGGGAAAGAAAGGATGCTGGAAGGCAGAGAGAGACCAAATAAAAATTTTAAATTTCTTTTTCCTTATGTTACTTTGGATTAGTCCAGAGGGTACTATAAACCTACCTCATAATTACAGTTCCTGTAATATTGGTGATGTCTTCTGAGTACATTGCAATCACTGTGGAGAGACTGATACTTCTTTATCCTTCAGACTCTTATAGTGACTGTTATCCACTGAGAAGCTAAGATGGGAGAAAAGGTCATTCTTCCAGCCTTGTGTAACACTTTAGTTATGAGAACAATGAAAAGAAATAATAGCCTAATTTGCTTATAATGACACAGCTCCATTAAGTTAAATATATGTGACTTATAGATGACAACATAGTTTCCAAAGCAACTTTGATATATTCCAGTGGCTCTGAACTTTCCTCACGCCGCCACCCTTTAACACAGTTCCTCATGTTGTGGTGATCCCCTCAAACATAAAATTATTTTGGTCGTTACTTCATACCTGTCATTTTGCTACTGTTATGAATCAGGCCACCCCTGAGAAAGGGTCATTTGACCCCAAAGGGGTCACAACCCACAGGTTGAGAACCGCTCATATAGTCACTATAAGTAGGGTAAATAAAGCAGGGGCACTCACTCAAATTTCCTGCTATATTTTAAACTATTAGAGTCACTTGAAAGCAACAAGTTGATAGACTTAGTTTTAACCATCAAGAATCAATTTGTTAATTGCCCTCTAGTTGGTTCCAACTCCCTGTGTAACGTGAAACAGAAGACTGCCCAGTCCTGACACATTCCGATAAATAGTACTATGTTTGAGTCTATGGTGTCAGGCACTAATTTTAACTGTTTCATTAAGGACCTTCCTCTTTTTCATGAGTCTTACCAAGTATGGTGACCTTCTCCCAAGACTGTTCATCCCTAATGACATTTCCAAAATATGTGAGATAAAGCTCACAATCTTTCCTTCTGAGGAGCATCCTAAAACAGATTTTTTCATTCTAAAGTACTTCACCAGAAGCATAATTCAACAGCATCAATTATGATTCAATCATCCTTATTCGTTTTGCAACTTCCGCGTTCATATGAGGTGATAAAAAGTACGATGGCTTGAACGGTATTTAAAGTAATCATTGAAACAGAACTAGGACTCTGAAAACAGACTTCAACAAGAAATCAATAGACAAATTTACGTGCATGTTCCGAAATGAATTGGTGAGAACACATCAGTTTCCTCAGTTCTATATCCGAATGGGTATTAGTGGCAACACCTTTGAATTGTGAAAGTTAATACAAATAACCAAAAGAGTTTTTAGCTTTTTGGTTTTTTACTCAAAATATGATTATCCCATATGATCTCCTTAAGGGATTAAATTAGATGACTCTGATATCTTTAATTCTCTCACTGAATTCCTTCAGAGTTGATAAAATCAACTGACATAATTTATTTGCTAAGGGTTTTGAAATCCACTCTGCCATAAATAAAATAATTTAGTCATAAGGCATAGATGTAGTTTAATATTCTGAGGATTTTCTTGCAGCCATGGGTTTTCACTTACCTCTTTTCTTCAAGTAATATCTTTCCAATGAGTGCTGAGGTGATTGTTTTCACAAGTACAGGTAGTCCCCAGATTATGAACATTCAATTTATGGATGTGCATGCCCTTTAAAGCTCTGTAAATTTCCTTCCCTTTTAAATGATTGAGCCAATCACTCAGGTTTTAGCTTTTTCTTGTACTAAAGGTAGGCCAAATTAAGAACCATATGCATTTGTTCACAGATACCTAAAAATTAGATTTAGACACACTCAGAAGAGGATCTAATGCAAAATCTAGAGAATTCCTATATTCTATTTTCCCTGGCATTTCACTGCCTATAGTTATGAAAATTTACAGTATTTATAGTGTGACAAAACTATCAATATTAAGGTGTCTTTCTATGAATGAAAACAGAAATATTTGAATATTTGGTCAGTATTTGAATATTGACTTTTATATTTTTTATTTTGCTAAATTATTATTATTATTGTTGTTGTGGCTCTTTAAGTAAAAAGAGGGAATTAAAGTTAGAAAAGACTTAATTTTTTTGCCATATTCAGGGAGCATTTTATGATTTTTAAAGGTGGCAGCAAAGTACTTTTCACTGATTTTGTTTTATAATTCACAATGCATTTTTCAAGATAAGATACAAATTCATTCTGCCAAATGTATTTGGTTCTATGGATGATAAATATCACACAGGAGAGATCAAGTTCTCTAACAGTAAAACTGTTCTTGCTTTCTTTCAGGAGAATTAAATAAAATAAAAACTCATGAAAAAGAAAAAACAAAAGTGTATAAGTTTGTATTTCATGGGTGAGATTACAGTAATTTAGTATTATCTATAATACAGAAGTAGAAATGGCTGGCAAAATGGCACCCAGGTAAGCAGCCCATACTGGGAGCTCCATGGTGATCAGTGAGCCCGGTATCCAGGAGGGCCTGTGGGATGATTCTGGTGAGTGAAAAGACCCCCATGAAATCCAGAGTGCTTCCTCTGTCTGGTAGATGAACCTCCCCCATATCTAGTTCACTCCAGAGACCCAGAGAACCAAGCAATTTCTCAGCCCTGCCAGTCATGCTGTTTATGCATGTCCCCATGGTCACCACCCAACAATACCCCTTCCCCTCCCAACCTCCTGGCCTGGTAGCCACCCTAGGAGCTGGATGGCTGCCCCGCTGAGTCCTCCACAGGCACAGCTGGACCACCACACAGCAGATTTCTGCCTGCAACACTTCTGTAGTGAAGCTACTCCCCTGTCCTGCAATTCTCTCTCCACTTAGCGGTTGTCCTGCCGACAAGCTCTGGTCCCTCCGGCAAACCACCCAGGGCCCCAGGGGCCGACATGTAGTCCACCTGCAGTAAGTTTGGTCACCTGCGGATATGGGGGTTCTCCGCAATATTGCCTGATGACATTCCTCCATCCCAGCAGCAGATGCATCTCCCACACCCACAGAAGACAGTGCTGCACTTTCCTGGCAATGCAATGCAGCACTTCCCCTACCTCTGATGCCCTGCGGGGAACAGTGCCAGCAGCAGCCTCTCCCACACCCATGCCCTTGCAATACATTGCCATCCCAGCCTTTCCCAGCCTGCACAGCTCAGTGCCGCCCTGGGATTTCCTGTGTTCCTGCCCAAGCGGTGCAGCCCCACCCAGGCCTCTTCCGTCCCACATAGTGAAGTGGAGAATACATCCGTGGTCCAGAAGGCATTCTTTCCTCACATCTAGCTTCTCTCTGGCACCCAGGGGATCAGGGACCTGGTCCCTGCAGCTCCGTGGCCCACACTAGCCACACTACCTCAGACCACAATGTGGCCCCCAACCTCCGATTGGCCCCCCTCGGCCTTATCACTGTACCTGGAGCTAGCCAGCAGGGATATTGAGGTCCCCACAACTGCATCTAGACCCAAACACAGGAACAATCCACCTAGGGCACTCTCCACTGTGAGCTTCTCCCTCCTCCCAAGGCTGCCTTCTTCCCACAAGGCAGGTCCAGTTGCTGAGCAAGTCCCTCCCACCAGCCACCTGTGGTCCCAGTGGCAGTAGCTAACCTTGCCTGCAGCCTGCCTGCAGTAATTTTCATCACCTGCAGCTGTGGAAGTTCTCTCCAACATTTCCTGACCGCCCCCAACCCTGCAACAAAAGTGGCTGTTTCCCTCCTCCCCCCCACAACAGCAGCAGCCTGTCCCTCACCTGTGCAGTGCACCCCACCAGTCCCTGGCACCTCCACTCTGTTGAGTCTTGGCCTGGGTACATGCACCAGAGGCAGTGAGTTGTACCCGCCTTCCCTCAGCACACCCTCCCATGGCAGGTAGGTCTCCTCCACTATTGTCTTGTATTAGGTGCTTTAAAAAGAAAAAAAAGGTTGCACATTATGGCCTGACAGCCCAGACAAACTCGGCAAAAAGACATATATACAGTCACCAGTCTCACCGGCGTCTCTGAAGCCCCTCAATGCTGTTGGCCACTGAGTTACTTCAGCACCCTGCCTATGCAGTAGTCCAAACTGCCACCATAGCTCACAGACAAAATTAGACTAAGAATAAAAGATACCAGGCAAACAGCAGCTTAAAAGAAGCAGGCGTGGCAATCCTAATCCCTGACAAAATTGACCTCAAGGTTCAAACCATAAAAAGAGACAAGGAGGGACACTATATAATGCTCAAAGGAACAATAAAACAGAAACGAGTGAGTATAATAAATATATACATGCCTACTGAGAGGCACGTGAAATTCATCAAATTATTCAAATGATGAAAAAAGAAAACACAGATTCAACAATTATAGTAGGTGACTTTAATACACTATTATCAAAGATAGTTAGCTGATGAAGCTCAGCAAGGAGGCTACAGAGCTAAACACTACAAATATCAACTGGGCCTGATAGATATATATAGAACTTCCCATCCAAATGCAAAAAAAAAAAATTTTCACCTTCTTTATAAGTGCTCAGGGTTCACTTTTGAAAATAGACCATGTGCTGAGACTCAAGTCAAATCGGAGTAAATTCAAACACATCGAGTTAGTCAGACATTCTTCTCAGATCACCATGCCATAACGATGGGGATTAATAAAAGGGCGGCCAGACAAACAAGGGCAAACAATTAGAGCATGAATAATGATCTTCTGTGATATGCATGGGTACTGGTCCAGATTAGAGAGGAGTTTAGGAAGTTTCCAGAAACTAATGAGAATGACATTACAACATATCAAAATGTATGGGATACTGTGAAACCAGTTGTCAGAGGTAGCTTGATAACAATAAGTGCCTATATGTAAAAGAAAAAGAGACGTATTACTATTACACTATCATGAAATCTCCAGCAATTAGAACAGAGTAAACAGAACAACCCCTCCAATAGCAAAATAAAATAAATAATAAAAATCAGGGTAGAGTTAAACCATTTGGAAGATAAGAGAATGATGCAAAAGATTAATGCAGCAAAAAGCTGGTTCTTTGAAAAGATCAAAAGAATTGACAGTCCGCTGGCAAACCTAAGCTGGGAGAGGATGGAACAAACATCAATAGCCAGGATGAGAAATGAAACAGGGGAAATCACAACAGACCCCAATGGGATTAATAGGATAATCACAAAATATTATGAAAGTATGTATTCTAATGAATTTGACAACGTGGAAGACATGGATAAACACTTTCAAAAACATTCCCTCCCTAGATTATCCCAGATAGAGATAAAGAACTGCAACAGACCCAGAGCAAAAGAAAAAATACATATGGTAATCAAGAAGCTACCAACAAAAAAGCTTCCAGACAAGATAGCTTCACAGGAGAATTCTACCAAGCATTCAGGGAAGAGCTGACACTGATCCTCCACAAATTATTTCAGAGCGTAAAAAAGGATGGCAAAAATACAAATGGAAATATCTAGGGATATATCTGACTAAAACAACAAAATATCTATATGGGGAAAACTATAGAACACTATTACAAGAAACCAAGACCAACCTAAACAAATGACAGAATATTCCATGCTCGAGGATTGGAAGACTCAATATAGTTAAAATGTCAGTTCTGCCAAAGGCACTATATAAGTTTAATGCAATCCCGATACAATTGCCCTCGTCTTTCGTCAAAGAAATGGAAAAACTGATTACCAACTTCATATGGAGAGCCAAGAAGCCCAGAAGTAGCAGAGAACTCCTGAAGAAGAAGGACATCGTGGGAGGGCTTGCTTTACCTGACTTTAGCACATACTATACAGCCACAGTGTTCAAAACCGCATGGTATTGGTACAATGACAGATACTCAGACCAATGGAAAAGAACTGAAAACCCAGAAATAAAATAAGCAGCATACAGACAACTGATCTTTGATAAGGGCCCCCAAAATATCAAATGGGAAGCAGATGCCCTCTTTAACAAGTGTTGCTGGGAAAAAAATGGATATTAACCTGCAGAAAAAGGAAGCAAGACCCTTATCTCAGTCCATGCACAAGAATAAACTCAAGGTGGATCACAGACCTTGAAGTTAAACCCCAAACTATTAGGGCCATCAATGAGGGAATTGGGACCAAATTAAGAACTTTGACACAGGGAAGGCATAGGCTCTCAGAAATAGGTAAGGACACAAACAGAGGAGGCACAAATTGACAAATGGGATATACTGAAGATAAAACACCGTGTATATCAAAAAATTCACCAAGAGAGTAACAAGAGAGTCTACGGACTGAGAAAACATCTTTAGCAATGACACATCAGACAAAGGCCTTATTACTAAATTCTATAATACTCTGCTAGCTTCCAAAAAGAAAAAAAAAACTAGCTGACCACTTGAGAGGAGGGCAAAGGACTTGAACAGAAGTTTCACAGGGGCAGAAATCCGAAAGGCCAACAAACATGAGAAAATGTTCCCAATCTTTAGCCATAAGAGAAATGCAAATTAAAACAACAATGAAGTACCACCTGACACCCTCAAAGGTAGCCCAATTCAAAAAATCAGAAAGCAGCAAGTGTTGGAGGGGTTGTGGGGAGACAGGAACTCTCATCCACAGCTGGTGGACATGTGAGTATGTACGACCACTATGGAAATCGATATCTAAAACAGATGGAACTTGAGTTACCATATAACCCAGAAATCCCCCTACTGGGCATATACCCAGAAGAGGCAAGAAACAAACCAAGGCCAGACATCTGTGCTCCAATTTTCATTGTGGCACATTTCACAATTGTAAGGAGTCGGACGCAACCCAAAATTCCATCAACTGACGATTAGATTAAAAATCTGTGGTATATACATACAATGGAGTACTACGCATCACTAAAAAGCAGTGATGAAATTATGAAGCACTTAGCGGCATGGGCAGAACTGGAGGAAATCGTGCTATGCGAAGTAAGTCAGGCACAAAAGGACAAATACAACATGAGCCCACTGAGGTAAGCATTAAAAAATGCAAAAGGGGCATAGGGAAAAAAAACTACTGTATACAAACATTCTTGGCGTGTGGACCATGTAGTATGGAAAATGCAGGGATGTACATGGTAGACAACTGGGGAGGATGTGGGTAAAGGAAAAACAAAGAGTAGTATAAGGAAGAAAAGGGGAGTGGGGGCATGGGAAGTTAACCAGCCCAAGGGGAGGGACCAGACTTCAACCCAGTGCCTCAAGGTGTGAATGCAAAATTCTGGTGTGGAGTAGGGAACCAGTGGAGAGGTCTGGGAGGCTGGCCCCAGTACCAAATACTAAGTGGATGCCTGTCCCTTCCCCCAGAGGAATTTATTTCAAAGGACAACATTGAATCTGCAGCTCTGGGAGAAGGACATATCTGATCCGAGCACACAGGAGCAGATGGAGGGGGAGTAGGAGAGAGGGAAGCACATCCTGGCCCACCAGGCCCTGAGGCCAATGACCCCAATTAGAGCAGCCAGCTCACAGAGAAGACAACAAGGCCGGCCCCACTATGAGACATGATGTCCCTCACTGACCCATGGCCTTGCAGGGGACAGCACCAGAGACACAGTGTGGGAATTGCGCCTGAACTGATCCCACCACACAGAGGCAAAGCACTGGGGGATTGCAGCAGAACAGCAAGGGAATGGAGTGGCAAGGTCCCTAGGGAATGTTGAAAGTGGACTTTGGTTCCAGGGCATGGTGCCCTAACAGACTGGACTGGAAAACATTCCAAAAGGCCAACAAACGGTTCTTGAACTAACTACAAGCTTTTCTTTCTTGTTGAGTTTTGTTCTTTGTCCGTGGTTTGTTTATGTTGTTTTGTTGTATATTGTTGCTTGGTTTTGTTCAGTCTTGTTTTTGTGATTGTTATTATCTCTGCAGGTCTGTCTAAATAAGATAGGCTGGATGAACAATCTGGAGGAAAAAGAATGGTACTGACAGTTCCGGGGCGGTGGGGGGGGAATGGGTAGAGAGTTGTGGGGGGGAAAGGGAATGGTGTTAACAAGCCCAGGGACAAGGGAATCACAAGTGAACCAAATTGGTGGTGAGGTTGATGTGGCATGCATGGTAGGGCATGATCAAGGGTAATGTAACTAAGAGGGTTAGCTGAAACCCAGGTGGAGACAGAGCATGATAGTGGGACAGAAGGAAAGTCAAGGGAAATAGAAGAAAAAGATGGGAGGCAAAGGGCATTTATAGAGATCTAGACAAAGACATGTACATATGCAAATATATATGAGGTTGGGGAAATAGATCTATGTGCCTATATTCATAGGTTTGGTATTAAGGTGGCGGAAGGACATTGGGCCTTCACTCAAGTACTCTCTCAATGCAAGAATACTTTCTTCGGTTAAATTGGCATTCTATGATGCTCACCGTCCTGACACAACCACTGAAGACAAATGGGTGCATAAGCAAATGTGGCGAAGAAAGCTGATGGTGCCCTATCAAAAGAGATAGCATCTGGGGTCTTAAAGGCTTGAAGGTAAACAAGCGGCCATCTAGTTCAGAAGTAACAAAGCCCACATGGAAGAAGCACACCAGCCTGTGCGATCACAAGGTGTCGAAGGGATCAGGTATAATGCATCATCAGAACAACAACAAAAAAATCTTACCAGAGTGAATGAAGGGAGGAGTGCAGAGTGGAGACCCAAAGTCCATTTGTCAGCCACTGGAGGTACCTTTGTAGAGGGGCCTAGGGGAGGAGATGAGTCAGTCAAGGTCTGATGTAGCACCAATGAGGAATACAGTTTTCCTCCAGTTCCTAAATGCTTCCCCCCACCCCACCCCCATCAGCTATCATGATCTGAATCCTACCTTGCAAGTCTGGATAGAGCAGAGGATGTACACTGGTGCAGATAGGAGCTGGAGGTACAGGGAATCCAGAGTGGATGATACCTTGAGGGCTAGGGGTGTGAGTGGCGATACTGGGAGGGTAGAGGGAGAGGGGGTTTGAAAGAGGGAACCAATTACAAGGATTATGAGTGACCTCCTCCCTGGGGGACAGACAACAGAAAAGGGAGTGAAGGGAGACGTAGGATGGGCAAGATATGACAAATAATTATTTATAAATTATCAAGGGCTCATAAGGGAGGGGGGAGAGGGAAGTGAGGGGAAAAAAGAGGACCTGATGCAAAGGGCTTAGTAGAGAGCAAATGCTTTGAAAATGATGAGGGCAGTGAATGTACAGATGTGCTTTACACAATTGATGTATGTATGGATTGTGATAAGAGTTGTATGAGCCCCTAATAAAATGTTTTTTTTAAAAAGAAAAGGATGGCAAACTCCCAAACTCATTTTACAAAGCCAGTATAATTTTGGCACCCAAAGAAGGCAAGGATCCCACAGGAATAGAGAACTAGACACCGTTATCTGTTATGAGCATAGATGCAAAATTCCTTAACAACATATTGGCTAATAGAATACAAAAGTATATAAAATGTATCACCCACCATAATCAGGCAGGATTAATCCAAGGGATGCAGGCATGGTTAAAAATCTGAAAATCCATCAATATTATATACCACATTGATAAGACAAAGCATAAGACTCACTTGATAATATCAGATGCAGAAAAAGTATTTGACAATATCCAACACCCATTCCTAATTAAGACGCTTAAAAAGATAGGAATGGAAGGAAAATTCCTCAAAATAATACAAGCTATCTATGAAAAGCCAATAGCCAACATCATAGTCAGTGGAGAAAAGACTTAATCAATCCCACTGTAAAATGGGACCAGACAAGGATGCCCCTTCCCTGTACTTCTTTTCAACATTATACTGGGGGTCCTACCTAACAACATAAGATAGCAAAAGGATATTAAATATATCCTACTGGGAGGGGAGGAGGTGAAAATATTGCTATTTGCGGATAATATGATTCTGAACATTGAAAATTTCCAAAGGTCCACAACAGGAATCTGACAGTGATAGAGGAATATTGAAGGATGGCAGGATATAAGATAAACAAACAGAAGTCTTTTGGTTTGCTATATGCATCGAATAAGACCATGGAAGAGAAGATAAAGAAGGCAGTACACTTCACAGTAGCCAAGAACAAATTGAAATATCTAGGGATATATTTAACCAAAAAAATCAAAGTACTTATACAAGGAAAAGTACAAGTCCCTAATACAGGAACCCAAAGGTAACCTTCAAAAATGGAAGAATCGTCCATGCTCTTGGATTGCAAGACTTAATAGAGTAAATTTGTCAATCTTCCCCAAAGCACTTTATAATTTTATGGGTATCCTGATTCAAATATAAACAACCTTCTTCAAAGAATTGAAAAACACTGACCACCAATTTCATATGGAGAGAGAAGAATTCCAGAATTAGCAGAGAAATCCTCAAGAAGAAGGACAAAGTCTGAGGGCTCACTTTACCTGACTTTAACTCCTCCTACATAGCCACAGTGGTCAAAAAAATGTGGGACTGGCTTTATGACAGATACCCAGTCCAGTGGAAAAGAACAGAGAACCATCAACCTATAAACAACTGATCTTCGACAAGGGTCCAAAAAGCATCAAGTGGGAATCCGATGTCCTCTTTAATAAGTGGTACTGGAAACAATGGATATCCACATTTAGAAAAATAAAACAAGTTGTTTACCTCACCCCATGCACAAGAACAAACTCAAGGTGGATCACAGACTTGGAAGTAAACCTCCAAATGATCAAGACCAACAATGAAGTAATTGGTAACTGCAATAGAGAAGGTTACACACAAAGGTGAACTTGAAATTGACAAGTGGGATTTAATAAGTATAAAAACCTTGTGTGCCTTGACAGACTTCACCAAGAGGATAGGAAGAGAACCCACAGAATGGGAAAGGAATTTTTGCAATGACACAACAGACAAAGGGCTTATTACTAAAATCTATAATACCCTCCTAGCCTGCAAAAAGAAGAAAACAGTTAAAACCCTGAGGAAGTGGGCAAAAGACCTGAACAGACGTTTCACTAGGGAGGAGACCAGTATGGTCAATTAGGATCTGAGAAAATGCTCCTAACCATTAGCTACCAGAGAAGTGCAAATTAAAACAACAATGATACATAATCTAACCCTCCTGAGGATAGCCCAAATCAGAAAATCATAGAGCAACAAATGTTGGAGGGGATGTGCCAAGATAGGAACTCTCCTCCATTGCTGGTGATCTTGTAGATACAAACACACTCTGTGGAAAGCGTTGTGATAATGAAAGCAAATGGAAATTGAGCTACCTTATGACCCAGTTATCCCTCTACTGGGCATATACCAAGAAGAGGTAAAAAATAAACCATGACCTGTTGTCTGTACTCCAATATTCATTGTAGCACAAGTTACGATCACAAAGATTTAGAAACAACCTAAATTTTGATTGATACATGAGTGAATTAGTAAATTCTGGCACAAACACACAATGGAGTACTATGCATCACTAAAAAGTATGGATGAACACAAGAAACACAGAAATTATGCTAAGTGAAATCAGCCAATCACAAAAGAACAAGTACAACATAAGTCCCCTGAGGTAATTATAGGCAGCACAGTAGGTATAGAAGAAAGAAGCCACTTATCTCACAATATATGGGTTGAGGTACAGGCAGTCTGACGGAGGTCAGACCAAATCCAAGGAGGTACATGTTAATCCAACACAAAGAAGGGGAATGTGGGAAAATGGGAGGGAGAAAAGGGAGAGTTGAAAGTGAGATGATGATGGCATGGGTGGGCACTAACCCATCCAGGGGGAGAGTATTCGCTATGTCTCCACAGGATTGGGAGTGTTAATACAGACTCCACCAAGACTCACCAAATCATGAGGGCAACGTAATTGAGCCCCTCCCTAGAAGTATGTGCAACAGAGAACAACACTTTGTCCCAACAAACTGGCATTCTGTGATGCTCACCCTCCCAACACAATCGCTGAAGACAATATGGGTGCCTAACCAAATGTGATAAAGGAAGTGGATGGTGTACGAATGTTAAAAGATATAGTGTCTGGGGTTTTAAAGGTTTTAAGTTAAACAAGTGGCCATGCAGCAGAGAAGCAACAAGCCCACACAGGAGAAGCACACCAGCCAGTGCAATCATGAGGTATCATCAGGACTGGGTACCAGGCATCAGAAAACCCATAACAAACAAACAAACAAAAACATATTTTTGAGAACAAGGGGGGAAGGAGTAGAGATCCAAAGTTCATCTGTGGACAATGGGACATCCCACCACAGAGGGGTCACAGGGAACGGATGAGTCGACCAGTGCGCGGTAAAGCACCAGTGAAACAGACAATATTCCTCTGGTTCCTTGAGTCTTCCTCAACTCCCACTATCATTACCCCAGTACTGCCTCTCACTTTGGACTAGACCGGATAATGTACACAAGTACAGGTAAGAGATAAGCACTCATGACATATGGAATCCAGTAACAGGAATGGCAATAGCGATACCAGAAGTGTAGGGCAAAGTGGGGGAGAGGAGGGGAGGAAGTGGGAATCAATCGTCATGATCAACACAGAACCACACACCCCTCCTCCAGGGGGAAGAACAACAAAAACCATGGGGGAAGGAAGACAGTGGTTGGTGTGAGATATGAAAATAACAAGAATTTATAATTTACCAAGGGATCGCGAGGGTGGAGTGGAAATGGAAAAAAGAGGAGCTGATACCAAGGACACAAATAGGCATGTCTAGAAAAGAATAATGGCAACATATGTACAAATATGCCTGATACAATTGAAGTACGGAATGTAATATGATTTTTTAAACATTTTATTAGGGGCTCATACAACTCTTATACATATACATTCATCAATTGTATAAAGCACATCTGTACATTCATTGCCCTAATCATTCTTTTTTTTCTTTTTTCCCTCTTTTTTTTATTAACAATTCATTAAGGGCTCATACAACTCTTATCACAGTTCATACATATACATACATCAATTGTATAAAGCACATTCGCACATTCCCTGCCCCAATCATTCTCAAAGCATTTGCTCTCCACTTAAGCCCTTTGCATCAGGTCCTCTTTTTTTTCCCCTCCCTCCCCTCTACCCCCTCCCTCATGTGCCCTTGGTAATTTATACATCGTTCCGGAGTCTCCCTTCCCCCCTTCTCTGCTGTCCCTCTTCCAGGGAAGAGGTCACATGTGGATCCTTGTAATCAGTTCCCCCTTTCCAACCCACTCACCCTCCACTCTCCCAGCATCGTCCCTCATACCCTTGGTCCTGAAGGTATCATCCACCCTGGATTCCCTGTGCCTCCAGCCCTCATATGTACCAGTGTACAGCCTCTGCCCTATCCAGCCCTGCAAGGTAGAATTCGGATCATGGTAGTTGGTGGGAGGAAGCATCCAGGATCTGGGGGAAAGCTGTGTTCTTCATCGGTACTACCTTGCACCCTAATTAACCCATCTCCTCTCCTAAACCCCTCTATGAGGGGATCTCCATTAAGCCTCCAATAAAATGATCTTTTATTTTAAAAGAAAGAAGTAGAAAGGAATTTACTATTACTCATTTTTCTCCATAAGATCAAAAGGAATTCTTCAAAATGTACTCTCATTTCTATACCTTCTATTTCTTCTTATTTTCTCTTTGACTAGGCCTTCTTTGCTAGGAACATATAATGATTACATAGTATTTGGACTTCCTTTTTGGATAAGGAATGTGCTACATGCCTTCTTAAGGAAATAAACAAGTCATTTAATCACTGTGAAGAAGAACATCAAACGATTGCATTGACAAATAGCCTGTTTTCAGGATAGTTAACTCCTAAAATTTCTGAAACACACTGTCACCTTTATTTTAGCATTATTTCAATAAGTCTTAGTGTTTAAATTCTAGACATAACATCACATTAGTGACAAATAAAACACAATCTTTTGCTTATTTTATGTATACTCACACTTGGTATCCACTTCTTCCCTCATTTAGGAGATGGTGCCGATTATGGTTAATTTGATATGCCAACATGTCTAGATTATGGTATTCAATTGTCTAGCCAAACATTAGATATTACTATAAGACAATTTAGGTAGGATTAATAATTATCAACTGTTGACTTGATGTAAAGGAAATGCCCTGTCTTATGTAGGTTGGTCTCTTCCAATCATTGAAGTCCTTTAAGAAAATAAACTGGTGCTTTCAGAAAATAGCAAGAAATTTTCCTCAAGAATGTTATTTGACATTTTGCCAGAGTTTCTGGCCAACCCAGGCTTTCAGACTCAAGATCTCCAGAGTTAAAGTATTGCTACAAAATTCATAAAAATATTTTTAATCATTTTATTGGAGCTCATACAACTCATCACAATACATACATACGTCAATTGCATAAAGCACACTTAGACGTTTGTTGTATTCATCATTCTCAAAACACCTGCTTTCCGCTTGGAAATCAGCTCCTGGAATCAGCTCATTTTTCTTTTTCTTTTTTCCCCCTCCCTCCCCTCTCCCCCTCTTATGAACCCTTGATAATTTATAAATTATTATTTTATCATATCTTACACTGCCCAAAGTCTTCCTTCACCCACTTTTCTATTGTCCATCCTCCAGGGAGGAGGTTATATGTAGATCCTTGTTATCAGTTGTCCCTTTCTAGCCCCCCTTCCCTCCTCCCTCCCGGTATCACCATTCTCACCACTAGTCCTGAGGGGTTCATATGTCCTAGATTCCCTGTGTTTCCAGTTCCTATATGTAACCACTGTACATCCTCTGGTCTAACCAGGTTTTTAAGGTAGAATTGGGATCATGATAGTGGTGGGGGAAGAAGCATTTAAGAACTAGAGGAAAGTTGTGTGTTTCATCGATGTTATACTGCACCCTGAGTGACTCATGTCCTCCCCATTACCCCTCTGCAAGGGATGTCCAGTTGTCTACAGATAGGCATTGCGTCCCCATCTCACACTACCCCTCATTCACGATGATATGATTTTTTGTTCTTTGGTGCTTGATACCTGGTCTCTTTGACCACTCAGGATCACACAGGCTTGTGTGCTTATTCTCTGTGGGATAGATGCTTCCGGGATAGATGGCCGCTTGTTTACCTTCAAGCCTTTAAGACCCCAGATGCTATATCTTTTGTTAGCTGGGCACCATCAGCTTTCTTCATCACATTTGCTTATGCACATGTTTGTCTTCAGCAATCGTGTTGAGAAGGTGGGTATAATGGAATGACCATTTAGTTGAGAAAGGTGTTCTTGTATTGAAGGAGTACGTGAGTGGAGGCCCAATGTCCATCTGCTACCCTATAAATATATGCACATAGATCTATTTCCTCCATAATCATAAATATATTTACATATGTACATGCCTGTATTTAGGCCTCTATGTATGCCCTTTGCCTCCTACTTCTTTCCTTTATTTCCTTTTGCTTTCCTCTTGTCCCACTACCATGCTCAGCCTTCATTTGGCTTTCAGTAATTCCTTTCAGCTTCATTGCCCTTGATCACTCCCTACCAGTCCTTCCACCCCCTCCTTGACACTGGTTTTGAATCACTCATTGTTCCTTTGTCCCTGGGTTGGTTAACACCTCTTCCCTTCTACCACCTCCCACTCTCCCATGTCCCCTGGGAACCATTGTTTTCTACTCCACATTGTTTATCCAGCCTATCTTACCTAGATACACCTGCAGAGACAATAATATGCACATAAAATTGGCCTCCACAGCATCAAAGTGGCACATAAAAACAAGGTGATGACAGCAGCAACAATAACAAACTAAGAAACAAAAAAGCCACTGACATACAAAATCTAAAAGAAGGAAGAAAAAAAAGAAAAAAGAAAAGCCTGTTAATAGTTCAAGGTTTCTTTGTTGACCTTTAGGATCTTCTAAAGGTAAGTCAGACAGTATTGCTACAAAATTCATAAAAATCTTTTTTAAACAAAATAACAAATATGAAATTATTGTTTCTTGACACGGCTTCCATCTAAATCTATAAACATCTGAAGGCAGTGTCTCGATTTCTCTAACATGTCCCCAAGAATCCTGGAATTTATCATTTGCCTCACATCAAAACTGCAGTTTTGGTACTTTTAGAGACCTGAATGTTGTTTCTTTTCAATATTCTTTGAGTTTGGGAAGCAAAAAGAAAGTCAAAAAAGTAAGACTAGGACTTCAGGGTGAACATAGTAAGTTTGCTCCATGAAATTCTTGTTGGACAGCCTTTACTGCCTGTGCAGAATGAGTAGGTACATTGTCATAATGGGAAATATATAATGAAATTTCCCTTGCCGTTTTCTAAACAATGCAGTTTCCAGTTTTCTTAAAACTTCCTTATAATAAGTCCCTGTGGTTATCATTTGTCCTTTTTAAGAAAATATATCTAGATCACCCACTTAGGAATCTCCCAAACTGTCACCATAACATTCTGAGCTGAACTCTCTGCCTTGAATTTATCTGAGATTCCCTCAGAAGCAACTGTTTTAATTGAACCCTTTTTGAAGGCATATTAAGAATCTAAGACAAGTGTATTATGGAGAGAAATTGTCTGCAGGCAAATACTGATCATAGAAACATGTCTGAATACATTTTGTTGGAATAAAGCTATGTATATATGAACTAGAACCCTATAAGTGGTATTTTTTTACTTATTCTTCTATGTGTGTGTGTATTAAGACACACACACACATATAAACACAGTGCCTTAGATACTTATAACAGCCTTACTTCATGCATCACCTCTAAGATCAGTAAATACACCTCAAAAAGAATACTATCACTGGCCCCCTTGAATAGGCATAGGCTGTATCACTCCTTTTGTAATTAATAAAGTTTAACTCCTAATGAGACTCTTATGGTCTGGTACACGTAGATCAAGTATATGTAATTGAAGTAGGCCATATTTCCAGGAATCAGTGGGAGTTTCTTCATTTTTCTCACTAGTCATATGATAGTGACAAGATAGATATTTGAATACATTTTCATAACAGTATCTCTGTTATTGAGGATAGAGCAGGACACAAATAAAGGAACCTTTTTAGATTTAGAAGTTGTATGGTAAATTCATGCTGAAATTAGTATTCACTGGAGACAGAGATGCCAAGTCAGTACACTAATTATGAAGTGCAACAAAACTGCTAAGTAAGATTAAATCACCTAAGGAAATACAGTTGCGAAGCAAAGCTTAAAACTATTGTTTCCCGGCTATCACATCAAGTTTTCAGAGATTTTCAGAATAGCAGGAAAATATTATGCATGTACATTTCTAAATTGCCATTAAAAAGAATAATATGCACATTCTAAATTTGTTTTTAAACTGCTCCTTCCCTGCCCCCCGCCAAACAGGGAATGTTTTTGTAAGTACTAATGTGCCATATTATTTTACATGTTGCTGTACACAAAAGCATCAGATATGCACAAACCAGGATTCCAAATTAATTTCAGGTAAATGACAATAAAACTGGTCTACATGAACGGAGAATAATATTCACAATATAAAAACTGATGGAGGGAGTTTCAGAGGAAAGGTAGTTAATATGTATGTGTGTATTTCTCAGGAGCTATTTCCTGACTGTTGCAGAGAAGTTGTGATAGAAACTTTGAACTCACAGATCTTAGGTATTTGTTAAAGCGTCAATCCCTTCTCCTGTTATTCCCAAATGTAAATGCTAATGAATTTTTTAGAAAAAAGTACAAAGAACATTGGCTTTGGACAACGGTGAATATAATATTTGGCTTCAAGCAAGAAATCTTGCTAATTGTGGAATTAGGACAAATATTATTGCTCAAGTGCAAGAGATTGGACTAGAATAAAAAAGATAAGAGGATGTCCTATTTTACAAAACCATGCTTCTAGCAGAGCAAGGAGTTTGCTCAGGAGAATTCCTTTTCATGCTAAAGATTAGCTTCAGATTATTAGAAAACACTAGCAGGCAAGTTTGAGACTCTAGCCACAGTAAGATATAACAAAATGAGAGTTGAAGGAAATCTATGCAGTTGTGTGAAGTACATATTGAAACAATTAAGAGAAAGACAGATTCTTCTTTGTCTAGTGTAGCTAACTGGTACAAATCTTGAGGGGGGAAATCTAAAATTAAAAATGAGAGAGATAAATTATGCAAAAAAATCCCTATAGTAATGAAAGATAAGCTATAGCAGGTGGTATTTAACTTAAAAGAAAATGTTCACTATCAAAAAGCTTGTAACACCTACTTTCACATAAATATAATAAAAAATTCCCATATTATTTAAATTGGAATTAGAAGCATATTTGCTAATTTCAAGTATATCCAAGACTAAGATAGCAACATCAATGCAAGACCAACAAATCAATATAAATTGCATACACATGGATGTTTAACTTTTTGATTGCCTTTAGTGGGAGCACATAATATTTCTGGCTCTTAAATAATTCTATGTCACATTCATGACTGATAATCTTGGTTAGATTATCTCCTTGTCTTAGCCAGTATTGCCAGTATCACTACCACACAAATATCACCTTAGATATGAAAGAAAACATTTAGTAAGTTAGATTATATCATGACAAGAAGTAGACAATAACATGAAAGATAGGGGGAACTCTTGTATGTGAAGATCATGAAATTCATTATGATATATAAAATAGGTAGATAAAGGATGTCTGGGAATAGGAGATGGAAGAGAGTTTTAAAAGCGGGTCAAAAAAAGGGCTAGAGTCAATGGGAACAGAACAATACTTATCTGTTGTCTTCTCTGTTCTACTTTACTGCATGTCTGCGCTAAAGCAGAGTCTAGGTCTTGAGGTTTGAGCCTTCTTGCTCTTCTCAGCACAAGCTTTTAGGTGAATGGGAGCTGAATCTATTCCACACTTATGCTGTCATTGCCTAACTTTATCCTAATCAAAAGGGTCCAGTTTTTCTGCTAAAACCATCATTCTCCAACTTTCCTCTAGTTTTTTGGTGCTTCCTTCACCCCACTATCATGAGCTCAATTCTACCTTACAAATTGGATGAGACCAGAACATGCACACTGCTACAGATAAGAGCCCACAAACACAGGGAATCCAGGATAGATAAACTGCTCAGGACCTACAAGGAGAATAGAGATACCAGTAGGATTAGGGAGGGTGGGGGGGAGGAAGGGGGATCAACCTATACTAAGGTGACCAGATTTAACATTGGTAAAGCAGGACACCATTGACCAGAGGGTGGGGTTCTTGATTAAAAATTTGGTTTATATGGAGCAACAAAAAATTTCAAAGAATGCAAAAATAGTATTGTAATCTATTTTTTTAATTTCAACATAAGTACAATTTAAAAATATAATACGTTAAAAATTATGTATAGTATTATTTTATTCTTTGGCATATTTCTCATTTGAGTGAATTTTTTTAGTAGATTGCTGTTGTTGTTTAAAAGGTCATGAAAATTTTCACAAGAATTTGTTAAATTATATTTCACACATAAAATGGCTTTCAAAGCCTCAAAACTTAATTGTGATTTTTCTGAAGTCCACATTTTATTTACCGTAGAAAAAACGTGTTCAGTCGCAGCTTTAGTTCCTGGTAAAGACAGCGCGTAGTCCACAATTTTTAGTGCATTATTGCATGGCACATGGTTTGTTTCAAAACGATGAAATATTTCTAACCATTTCTTCTCTATTGTGATTTTTGCTGATGCCCAAGATTTAACCTTCTCCTTATCAATATATTTTTAATATTGATACCCCATTAAAAAGATCATTTTCAGAAATATTACTACATTGGAAATTTTGAGTAATATGATCAAATGATTTTTGCACATCATTCCAATTAAGTTCTTGTTTTAATGTAACCCAATGAAAATATTCAATATCATTGTAATGTACCATCCACTCTTCTAAATAATCTATGCAGTTACTATAGAACGTTTTAATGTGATTCATGATATCTGCATGATTTATTGCACCTTGTTCTTCTAGTTGGCTTATACTATTATGGATAATTAATGGAAGAAAGTTATTTTCTAACCATTCTTGACACTGAAATTTTAAATTATTATCTTCATTTGCTACTTCAATTACCAAAATTTTGTCAACTTCAATAAGTTTTATAGCAGTTTGAAAAAGAGCTGCTTGATTGTGTACAAACTCTAGCCAAATTTTGAAGATTCTTTTTCAAAAACTCTTCTAAAATTCTAGGACATTTATCCTGTGATAGAAAGTAGAATTTCAAAGGATCGTATATTTTCAAAATTCTTTCGACAGCTGGCAAAAGAGCTAACCAGCACGTTTTACTGTATTCAAGTATTTTCTGATATTCGAATTGTGCAGTTTCACAAAATTCTTTAAGCATTGCAACGTGTATAGTGTATATATAGAAATAAGAATATGTTTTAATAAAAATATTTTCCACATCTACGGGCAACAAATCAGCAGCTATTTGAATGGCGTTATGTATTATGTGAGCTGGACAACCAACACCAATAATGTTTTCATTAAGGTTTTTGTTTAATTTATAAAAAATATTATTTGTACCTCTTCTCGCTTTTCCTCCAAAATTTGCGTGCATGTTGTCTGCACAATATGCAATCATTTTATGTTTCAAATTTTTTTTCCAAAATACTAATAATGGAACTGAAAAATTATTTCAGAAGTTTCGCTGGGCACAGAAATGAAATCTAAAATTTTAATTTTTATTCCAGTTTCCGAATCAAGAAATCTAATAATGGTTGGAAATACTTTATATCCTTATGGTTAGATGTATCAGAATATATGGACATAAAATTAATTTTTTCTAGATTTTTGTTTAATTCTGAAAATGCATATGGGAAAGCACATTACACACAATTGCCTTGGATTTTGTTCTAGCACAGGCATATTTTTTGTTGGTTAACTTTTTGACAACTTGTGATGTACAGTCCATAGATCTGAAGGAATGATTGTGATTAATAGCTAGAAAAGACATAAGTCCTTTTGCTAATGCTAATTTTTTTTCTTCGTCTCCATAACTTGTTTTCTGAAAAAAAATCCTGTCTTTTGGAGGAAGATGCAGCAGTATTTAAATATCTTTTATGTTTCTGTGTCTCCAAGTGCTTTGAAATATCATTCTTCCCGCCATGAGAAATAGAAAATTCACCATTACATTTTTCAAATTTCACCATGTAATTGCTTTTGTTTTTTCAATAAAAGGAAATTCACTTCTTAGATCATCATTTAATTTGCATCCTCTTTTCTTAATCATTATGTAAAGAATAATTTTAAATTATATTATAAATTATTATATACATATTGCTTAAAAACACAGCAAGCAGGTACATAATTACATGAACATATTTTGTTAGTTTATAACCTCAATTAATTGTTATAAAGTAACTATATATTTTAATCATTTTAATTTTTATTCTATATTTCTTTCTAAATAATAACAATACTAACTTCTGTTATTTTTTTCTCTGAATTTGCCATAACATAAGTCGTAAGTGTCCCTTTCAAGGCTGGCATTAGACTTTTTGCTGCTACTATAAAATATAAATAATACAAGTACTACCTGTTAAATTCAAGAAAATTTATGTTTTTATGAAATAAATAAATAAATCGCCTAAATTATCTGAATAGCTGATTTGTTGACATCACTTGTTTAACTAGCACTAGCACGTAGTACAATGTGTATCGTCTGAAAGACAGTTACAAAATGTTTTCTTCATTGCCAATGCCCAAAAATGCCATTGTTCATTAAATCCAAACAATGGTGGTCGAATTCTAACAACTGATCAACAATGAAAACTTTGATAAGCAGTTCTCGATAATCAGTTCTCAACAATTACTTGTTATTATTAAAGTTTAACAGTATAAAATTAACCAAAATAATATAAAACTCATATCCTAATAAAGTAGCCACACGGCAGCCAAAAACCATATATCCCCTTCTCGTTTTCCCGCCGTTCCCTAGCTTGTCGTACATTCTTTCCAAAGATCAGGACTTTTTTAAAACGCCGCAGGACGCGGGACAAATTGTTACAAATCAGGACTGTCCCTCCAAAAGCGGGACATGTGGTCACCTTAACCTATACCCCCTTCCCCCAGAGGGACGAACAATGGAAATGTGGGTGAGGGCAACAGAGATCCATGTATGATATGAAAATAATAATCTATAATTTATCAAGGGTTTGTGAAGGAGGGTGGGGGGAGGGAGGTAGATAAATGGGAAGAGGATATCTGGGGCTCAAGTGGGAAGAGAATGCTTTGAAAATGATGATGGCGGCATATGTGTAAATGTGTTTGACACACACAAAAAATGTGTTTGACACACTGGAGGAGTGTATGGCTTGTGATAAGAGTTGTAAGAGCCCTCAAACAAACCATAATTCTCAACCATGGTTTGTTAAAAAAAAAAGCAAATGAGTAATTTTTGTATTGCATTTTGAATTTGAATTATGCCTGGTCCCATTAATTGAGTTGGACTTAGGAAAGGGTATTTTAAAAAGAAAAAAACTTAAAGTTTCCTAGGTATATCTACTTGACAACCAGTGTGATTAATCAGTGCTAACATAATGAGTCTAAATGTTTCATTGCAGAAATAATTTTCTGGAAGGGTCTTGTTAAAATGCAAATATCTGGGACCCAGCCTGGATCTCTTTGATTTCAATAAGTATCCAACATGTACAGCTGTAGATAGGTCAAGGCCACTTTGAAAGCCCGGAGTAAAGCTTTTCCCTCTTTTACATGCCACAAAACTTCTGATCTCCATTACATGATATATAAAATGTGACCGAAAAATAATTACACCTTATAAGCTCCACCAAAAAATATTACCTCATAGTCATGTCTGAGTAAATATGCTTTTTGATTAATGTCCTATATTTTGATCATTTTCACACTCAGAGAGTATTCTTCATAGACTTCACTGACTGGAAGAACAAAAGTGTCTTGTGAGAGTTCACTGACTGTGTTCATTTTTTATAAAATTGTAGAAAATCGCCCAAAATTTAGCAACTCGAAAGAAGATATATTTATTATGTCATGGGGATTCCCAATATCCACAAAGCTGGGGCATGTCTTTTACTGAGTTCTGGGTTCAGGTCTGAACCCTTTACCTACTGAACTCTAGATGTTGACAGGGAGAAATTTCCTTCTGGAAGAACCAAGCCCATATGCCTGTAGACATAACCCAGTTCCTGAAAACTGAAGCACTGAGGTCCCTGCTTCTTTATTTTTTTTAAATTCTTTTAAGACAACGTTTTAATTTGTGTTTATTTTTAAAAATAATTTTATACACACATAATACAATTCAATACTTCCATCATATTTTAAGAGTTATATAATCATTGCTATAAACAGTACTAGAACATTGTCCTCCTTATACTCATTGCTATTAACTCCCCATCTCTCCCAACTTCCCTGTTATACCCTCAATAAACCATTGATCTGTTTCTTAATCCCCATCTACCAAGGTTGTTCTCAGCATCAGCTCCTAGAAGCCCCCATGCATGATCATTGAGAGACCAGCTCTTATATTACATTACAAACGGTTTCAAGAGGGTAGATCTGCACTGAGAAAACTTACATCCAAAAGGGAGAGCCAAAGTTAGAGTGCCGTTGTCCCTGAAGTACAGTCACTCCAGGGACATGAACTTTATTAGAAGCAGGCTTAAATACATTTCCTGCATGTACCCTGCCACACAGCACATGTTTTACACAAAGGGACAGTTCACAATTCTTTGAGATTATACAAAGGAGCATTACCACTTCTACCAAGTTGTTCACAGATGGGAGGGGAGGATGCGGCTGGGAGCGTGATGTGACTGGTAAGTTTCCAGACTGCTGCCTTCTAGAGCTGTAGTCAGGGAACAGGAAGCAAGGGTCCCTTTATCTCAGACGAAGAGCTATGCAGGCAGCTGCTTCATCAGCTCCTCGGGACAAGCTTGAGCCATGGAAGGTGGTGGCCCTGTGCCTTTTGCCTAATGAACAAACACCTCTTTCCTTACACCCCATTTTCTTGCCACAGTACCCCCTCCACGTTCTCACACAACAAGACTGCTTTCCCATTGCAAATCTGGTGGAAAAATACCTCATTGTAGTCTGCGAAGACAGTCTTATACAAAGTAACATAACACATTTATCTTAATCTAATCAATGCAATTTTTGCCAGCGCCCCAGTGTAGGAGAACACACGTGGGGTGACTTATTGCAGGAACCGCGGCAGCACAGTAAAGTAACTATTGGTTGCCAACTGAAGCATCTTCAGTTTAAACCCATTAGTTGCTCCTCACGAGAAAGATGAGGTAGTTTGCTTTTGTCGTGTTTGTCGCCAAACAGAATTGTTTTTCTAAGCTATGTATTTATTTATTTATTTATTTTTACAAAACAATCTTATCACCTTCGAAGCACTCTCCATTACAGTGAATACATTTGTCAAATCTCCAAGTCCATTCTTGGAAACATTTTTCAAACTCATCTGTTTGGATGGCCAACAGAACCTCCTTTTTTCTTTTTCTTTATTTTTTTAATTTTATTTCTTTTTTCCACCTTTTTTCTTCACCTCTTCTAGACTTTCAAAAAGTTGTCCTTTCCTCTCCCTTTGCACTCCTGGAAACAAAAGGAAGTCACAGGGAATGAGGTCAGGTTAGTGGTGCATGGTGTCTTTTGCCCAAAATTGGTGCACTGAGATGGCTCTATGACTAGGTGCATTGGTGTGGTGGCAAACCAGTCCCCTGTCAGGCCTTTTTTTGTCACACACGGTTACACCATCTTTTCAGAACCTCTAAGTAGAAAGCGAGATTAGCAATGTGAATAGTGGAACAAACTCCAAATGAACTGTCAGTTGACCATTTTCATCTGCTCGAGAAGTTAGTGGACATCCAGAATGAAATTTTTCAATAATCAACATTTCACCATTTTTGAAATGAGAACCACTCATACACTTGAGTTTTCCCACAGAGCTGTCCTTATAAGCTGTAATCAACATTACAACAATTTCTGCTACATTTTTCCCGAGGAAGAAACAAAATTTCACAGCCACACACTGTTCTCTTAAAATCAGGCATCACAAATAAACGAGGTTCAAGTGAAACTGCTTTTAAAAAAAAATGTAATGTGACCTGAGAGAACCATCCCAGGGGACCCCACTGGGTGCACTGAATCAGACTGAGTTTCTTCATTTTCGCCTACCAGTAAAAATGTGTACTACGAAAGTTCTGTTCTGCCCAGTACAATTCTGGGTTTTGGTGGGGAGGTACCCCTTGGTGTAAGAGAAGTTTACAGAAATAGTAACAATTAGCCATATATCAGTTCATCTATAAACATCCTGTCCTGGAGCTAGCCAAGTATTTTCAAAGATTATTTTACTTATCTTTCAAGGACAGTGACACCTTGTGTAAAAGAAAGCATTACTTCTGTGAACAATTGCAGTTCTGCCTCTTCTCCTCTCCATTCTCTGGGCATCAGTGCAGATTAGTCCATTAAAATGAGCTCAAGTTCAATGTCTATTATTTTTAAGATCTGTTAGTGCAGTACAAAATAGAGTTCAGTCTGCACCTGAACAGAAACATCTCCTCTGCTAAGGCACTTGATTTTTGTAAACCCTTCCACAATAGCTCCTTTTGATAAAGGATTCTTACTGAAATTCAGCGTTCATTATCACAAGTGCCTTCTTCTGCATGGCTTAATTTTTATGTCATTTTGAAGGTTCCCTATTGTGCAGATAGGCTTAAGACCACAGATGCTGTACATGAAAGGCAGCTCAGCACCATCATCTTCACCACGCCATCACTTAGATCTTTATGTCCATGATCTTTTGGGGAAAGAGTGTAAGTACAAAGGCAATTTAGCAGGAATATTTGGCAGAAAGGAACACTAACCAACTGAAGAAACAAACTGTTTTCTAAAAAAAAATAGTGCTTTATTTAAAAGACACGGTCTTTAACATAAAAAGTGATGAGCATAAGCATGTATAAACATTTCATAATATGCAAGATCCAAAAATAACAATTTCAATGATGAAAATAATTAGACCCACTAGTAATACAGCAGCCCTGGTGTTGTCAGGTATGTGTTGGGTTGCTAACCACAAAGCGGGCAGTTTACCCACCAGTGGTCTGTTGGAGAAAGACGAGGCTTTCTGTTCCTCTAACTACTCCCAGCCTTATAAACCCTCCTTAGGGTCACTATGAGTCTGAATCAATCTGAGAGCAGTAGTTTTTATAGCACTAGTAATTGCCTAGGGGCCTAGCAACAGAGGGTGGGGAAAATGGAGAGCTAACAGAAATGAGTATGAGAAGAAAATGTTCTGAGATTTATTGTAGTGATGATAGCACAAATCTTAATGAGTGAATGAGTAAATTACATGCAATGTGAAGCATATGTCAATAACACGTTTTTTTTGAAGGAGGGTGATGGTTCACAGGACGCAATGGATTTTAGTGGAAACCCCAAATTCATTTTTGGGGTCCATACATGGGCAGAATCTCCAGTAATGTCTCACTGTGCACGGTCCAGGAATGTGAAGCGCCTTCATGTCAGACAAAGTAGGTTTTAGTAGCTGCAGTTAGGCAGGAATGCAATATCTGTTCATTTGAGCTCCTGTTTAAACCATTTCAAAATTAGTCTACTTTTTACTATTTCCTGGTTCCTTTTTCTCTGTTTTAGCTGGATTGTAGCTGTGTTGTTGTTTTTGTTTGGGGGAAGTCAGGACAGATAGATTCATGAAGACAGCAACTGTACTAACATTTACTTGAAAGTACAAAAAGGGAAGTTGCAGAGAAATGGGGAGTCAACAGCAATGGGGACAATGAGTAAGAAAATGTCCCAAAGTGGATTGTGGTGAATGCACAACACTTAATAGGATTGAACTCTTGAATTGGCATGCTAGTTACAGCTTAATAAACTGTTCAATGATAACCATCTGGTGTATTCAGGAACCCGTCATTAAATAACAGCTAAAATATGTAGGGAGGAGACACGATGTATAGGAGGTATTTGAAGTCAAACACTCTTGTTAGATTTGTCTGATGTCTTGTTCTGCTTCTGATGTACAACCACAGTACTGGTTGCGGTATATGCTCTTCCTTGATGGGCTAAAATAAAATAAAGGGTATATCTATTGTCTAATATGATTTTGGTTAGAGACTTTAAGAATATTTTTAGCTTCAGTGCTATCAGGAGTTTATTAGTTATTTGTAACATAGAAGGAAACAGATATCTTAAGCTCAGGATTACCAATAAGTGGCAGGGGGCTTCAGAAAAATGCTCATATCTCTCCAGGTCTGTCAGTTAAAGGATTGCTATTAGAATCTTTAACTTCTCTGGCTAATTTTGTTATTCTGCTTGGGGTTGGAAAAAGGACTTAATTTTCAGGATTGTTCAATATCTAGGCAGTGCCAATCGTTTGACTGATTGGTGAATTTACTATCAAATTACAAAAGATGGACATGATAATTCTGATAGTATTAATTATTTTCATACTTACTACCATTGTTAGTGTCAGTGACATTCCTAAATGAGTCATTCATCCTATACTATGGCATCCATCTATTTTTCCTTTTTATTTTGGTGTCTTGTTTTTATCTCAATCTTATTGGGTCATTCCCTATGGTGGCTTACATGAATGGATACCCTACTCCCATTGTTAGTAACAGCTGATATCATACAACACTAGAGCACTTCTGAAAGGATGACAATTAAGAAGCTGCACTTTGCTCCATCTTAAGGACAAATCCGAATTGGAAGAACTCTTGATTGGCAATGGCGCTAGTGCTCGCTCTCTCTCTCTCTCTCTCTCTCTCTCTCTCTCTCTCACACACACACACACACACACACACACACACACACACACACACACACACACTGAGACTTGAAGAAGCAAATCAGACTATCTTTTCCCCCAATACTTAGCCAGGAACACAAATAATTTGTGTTCCCTTTTGATATATATATTTATGTGGAAGAGCAACCTATTTGAAAGAAAGCAATAATATCAAACCTTACACTGGGTGTTGCTTTGTTAGGATAGCACATATGACCAATGCACCATGGAGTCCCTGGAGTCTTATTAAATCTCAAAGAGAAAACAAAGTCCAAGGAGCAGGCAACGGTTATTCCCCCACCACCCCCACTGAGGGTACTAGCAGCTTGACTCACATTCTGGCAGAGAGGCATCATACAGGCAAGCCAGTTTTGAGAAAGTGCTTGCTGTCCTGTGGTCTGAAGGCATCTGACAAGTGCCCAAGCTTCCCAAAAGAAAGGTCAGCTTTGTCCCATGGAACAGTGAAGGAGGAGGCCACAAGGAGGTAAGTGAAGGAAGAGGCCACGAGGAGGTAAGTGAATCTGTCAGAGAAACCTGTGCCTGGAAAAGTGGAGAAGCCAAAAAGGCAGCAGGAAATGATAAATCTTCAGACAAAAATGTGCAAGCAAAAGGGGAAAAGGAAGCGAAGGGAAAACAAACTGAACTAGATAACCAAGAAACGAAAGATTTACCTGATGAAAATGGGGAAACAAGGAGAGTCCAGCATCTGATAAAGCAGAACAAAAAGTCGCTAAGTCTGATTAATGTTTATCTACCATGTCTTATCAATGAGCCTTGTTATCTCCCTTCTTGTCCAATCCAGAGGAATATTTTTAGCAACTATTTTGAAAATTCAAGGTTTTTTAGTAGTTCTAGAAACATTTTCAAGAAGGAGGCAATCCCACTTCATCTCATTTTTTAAGTGTAAATGTTTTGTTTGCTTTTGTAAAACATGACCTTATTTATTGGTTGTTGAATTGTTGGTACAACCAGAAAAAAAGTGGGGTGTTGAATTGTAGGAAGATTTGGCTCTCATAGGTATCAAGGAATCATTCCATGGGATAGGGGTGGACGTGGGATGATGGGGAGGGATTTTTGAATTCCTAATACAACACATACTTAATGGCAATTTGGAGTCATCATTTGTATGAATTGAATATTTAAAAATTTATTTCCATGTTATTGTTTTTGGGGACTTTTTCCCTGTAGAATTGTGTCTGAAAACCATTCGGCCACCCTGACTTTCTTGTCAGAACTGTGTTAATTTTGTGCCACCTTTGGTCATGGTAGTTCAGTTTACCTGAGAACTTTGTTACGTGCTGCAAAGTGTTGAACATTTGAGTGTGTATTGTGTGTGACATTACATCGTGAAACAGTGGGACTTAAGATGTAACATTTGAGGATTATGATACTTGATAATCTCTTTTAAAAATTGTCTCTAAATTTAAATCTAGAATTCGCTGGAATTTAGAAAAAAATTATATCTACATGCCATTTTAGGATTTTGGTATATGCCTTAGGAATTTTTTACAAAGGTTCATAATGTCTCTGTACTAATCTTAAATAACCAATAAAATGCTAGTTACAAAAGAAAAAAACATACTCCATAATGGAGGCAAACCATCCAGATATAATACACTAAGATAAATAACATAAAATAATGGCTAAAACAAAGTAAACTCCTTCAGTTGTTTGTTCAAAAAGGAGAGAAAGCATTCCAAAACATGGGATAATGATAAACGAATACAGAAAAGCCATCAGTACAAGAATAGCGACAAGTGTGAGGACACTTGTCAAACTCTCAATAGATTTCATGGAAAATTCTCACCACTCAATAAACCCAAGGGTATAAAATAAGGTAATCTCAAAAACAATGAGTATTAAGCAAAGTCCAACAAGATCAAGGGTTTGCATGAGCTTCTGTTCTATCATCTTAGGCAAGTGTTAACTGTGTACCTCAGATATTGTCTGCTTCTGGTCACAAGGGTAGTTGAATTTCCGTTTAAATCAGTGGATTGCACAGTCTAGGTAGGCTCCACAGTCTTCTTCAATTGGGGTAGGTGGATCCAAGTATTTCTGTATGTGTCAGTCTGGGTAGACCAGAGAAACAAATCCATGGACACACATAGGAGTATAAGAAAGAGTTTTATATACAAGAGCAATTGAACATTGAGAAAACATCCCAACCCAAGCCAGTCCAAGGCCATAAGTCTGATATTAGCCCATGTGTCCAATACCAGTCTATAAAGTCTTCTTCAGACTCACGAAACACATGCAATGAAGCCAAATGCAGGACAATCACAAGCCAGTGGGTAGAAAGTCTGGGTCTAATGACGTTGTAAACATCTCAGTGCTGGCAGGTGTCTCTCTGGGGCTTCTCCAGCTTCAGAGGTCTGGTTGCCTCCATGTGGCTTGTCTTCTGCAAATACCTCCCAGGGAGTGGCAGAGAGAGAGAGAGAGAGAGAGAGAGAGAGAGAGAGAGAGAGAGAGAGAGAGAGAGAGAGAGAGAGAGAGAGAGAGAGAGAGAGAGAAATGTCTCTCGCTTCCAAGGAAGAAGTCCCAGATTTCCAATAATTCTCAGGAGAAGGCCATGCCCACACAGAAGTCTGATGGGCTACCTCCAGATTGGCATCCTAGACTCCACCCCTACATTCTTAATCCGTAAATTTACACCAGATTAGGTGACTACCACACTGTACTTTAGCAGAAAATTGGTTAGTGAGAAGGACTCAGCATGATCATGCTAGCATACCTCAAAAGATCCTTATTATAATTGATGTTTAGTCTAGTAAACATAGTCTCCAGGTTAAATAAGGAGCATTTCTTTATAAAGCTGGTATCTGATTTTTAAAAGCGTCCTTTACCTGAAAAAAAAAGCCATTCTTTAGAGCACTGAATTAGAGGCTGACACTATCAAAGTAAACTGAGTTTGATGAAGTTAGATTCTACACAAGCTGAACAAATAGGGAGGCTCATGGGCCACCCCATACGATTTCATGAGGAATTAATTTATGTGGTACAAGTGGAGTAGATTTTAAATTCAAAAGAACTAAGGGCAAAAATTTGGGGGGTTATTAGGTGCCATAAAGTCAGTTCTGCTTCATAGTCAACTTATGCACAAGAAAATCTAAACACTACCTGGTTCTGTACGATAGCCACAATTGCTATATTGGAGCCCGTTGCTGCTTCCATTCTGTATTCCTCTTTTTCACGGCCCTTCCACTTTACCAAGTATAAGGTCCTTTTCGAGAGACTTATCACTCCTCATAGCATGTCCAAATTATGTGAGATGAAATTTCACAAGATTTACATCCAAGGAGCTTTCTGGCTGTACTTCTTCCCAAACAGATGTGTTAGTTCTTCTGGTTGACAATGGTATTTTCAATATTGTTCACCAGCACCATAATTTAATTGCATAGATTCTTCATTGGTCTTCCTTATTCAATGCCCAACTTTCACATGCATAAGAAGCGATTGAAATACCATGGCTTTGTCAGGCTCTTCTGATCCTTCAAAGGGGCATCCTTGCTCTTCAATACTTTAAAGAGTATTTAAAACTCTTCAATACTTTCAATATTTCCCTACGTTAAATCTGTGTAGCAGATTTGCCCAGTACAATGCTATTTGATATCTTGACTGCTGCTTCCATGAGCATGGATTGTGAACCCAAGCAAGACAAAATCCTTGACAATTTAAAAACAGTTTCTCCAATTATCATGATGTTATCCATTGGCCCAGTTGAGAATATTTTTATTTTCATTATATTAAGATATAATCCATACTCAAAGCTGCAGTCATTTCTTCAACAAGTGTTTCAAGTCTTTCGTGCTTTCAACAAGCAAGTTTGTGTCACTTGTGGATCACACATTTTTCATGACCAGGCTTCCAATCAGAATGCGAGGTTCTTCTTCATGAAGCCCACTTTCTTGTATCGTATGCTCAGCATGCAGATTTATTTAATGCGGTGAAAAGATCCTGTGCTGAAGCACAGCCTCCAGGATTATAAACCACTCGGTTTTCCTTGCTCTGGTCAAACAACTGGCTCGGCGCCCATGCCCAGGGTCCACTTAAGCATACGAAGTGTTCAGAAATTCTCATTCTTCTCCTTGCTATCCATCATTTCTTTTGTTTTCTTTTAATGATCAATAACATCCCAGGACAATTGTAAGCATTTCCGAAAATCTTGCCACTTGAGTTTTCATTGTGCCGCTGGGAGTTTTTATACAGTTGAAAGACTGAAAGTGGTAAGGACAATCGGGCTTTCAAAAGATTGGGAGAATTTTACATTCTGATTTAATTAATTGCCCAGTAAAATGAACCCTTTAATCATTGAGAATAGTTCTTGGGGATCACCATGTGAGGATAAGGTTTGCTAAATGCTTCTCAGCTCCAAAAGTTATACTGACTTGGGGGCAGGGTAAAGGTTCTACCGATGTGTAAATATGCAGAACATAACAGACATAACCATTAAAAGGTAAAACGTGAATAAAATAAATTGGCCATTCAAGTATGAGCACTGAAGACACGGGATTTCTTTCAGATGGAGCTTTCTAAGGGTTGACTGAGTTAAATTGAGAACAAATGGAACAATGGGAAGTAACATAGTCAGCAACCTCCAAATATTGTCCTCATTAGTATTTCTGGAAAATGTCTATGATGTTGTCCCTACTTAGGTGATAATTAACATATAAAGCTTTCATCATGGAGGCACGGGAAGATTTGGAGAGCGCAGGCTTTTGGTTAAATCCTATTCATATTAGAGGAGTAGGTTTTTTGGAACAATCGTGCTTTCTTTGCTCGTATTTCTAATTCTTCCACTGAAGATAATTTTATTTTATTTGCTATTGATGTCTGCAAAGCTGCTGTAAAGCAGCATGTGCATCAGAATTCTTCTCCATAGATTCAGGGGAGTTTATCAATATTCTGGTGGGAAAAGCCTGAAAGGCTTCTAGTTACCCTTTATATCCGCAAGGTTAGTTCCCTTAATGTAATCAGTTTATGGGTTTGCATTTTAATTAAAGCGATCTCAAAAGAGAGAAAAGTAGATTCTAAAAGATCCACCACCAATGGGCCTTTTTAAAATCTGGGTTCCAGAAGTGAACATGAATCCCCTTTTGTTTCCATATTATACAAAATTATAGACTACCCAAAAGCCATATCTTGAGTTAGTGTAAAATTTCCTCACCATCTTGAGCTAATTTGTAAGCCTTCATGAGCACTCTCAGTTCAGCTTGTTGGGCTCAAGTGACTTCTGGAATGGCACCACTTCAAGTGCGTTGGTGGAAGCGGTGCACAGTTAGATTCCCTGGCAATAAGAACTCATGGGGTAAAGTCTACATACGATCCATTTGCAATCAAGGCTAAACTTAGCTTACATGACGAATTTCTCATAAATTGTTCCTGGGAGATAAGAGCTATTCTATCAAATATAAACAGTCAAAAAAGAGTTATTGTCAGAAGGAAGAGGTAAAACAATATTGGGATTTAAAAAGACTACTGCACAGAGGTAAATATTAGAATTGTCCAGGAGGAGAATTTCAAAAGACGTCATTCACTAGTTGAGAGATAATGAATAAACGTGAAATATAAAATTGTAGATATTGCATGTCATACCAAAAAGAAATATAGTTCTTCAAACAATGAATACCATTGCTTCTATTAATTTGGTAGGGGCAGTAACAGCTCTAAAGAGAATAACCTCTAACAATGGAATGTAATTGTAAAATATAATACTTAATTGCTGTTTACTGTCTTTCTTGCTTCTATGTGAGAACCCATAAGGCATTTCCACATACCTCACGTAAAAAAAAAAGAAAATTCTGAGTTATAATTAAGGAATCAAAAACTGGAGTTTCAACTAATGATCCTGTTAATTTTGGTATGGAATCTTCACTTTCTTCTGAAATCTGAAAAGGCCAGGTCCTGAAGTTTTCCAATATTGATTTAGAAACTGTCAATAAAGAAAAATTTGGTAACCTGTTCTGCAGTAACTACTGAAAACAAACAAAAAATTGTTACTACCATCAAGTCGATTCTTACAGTCATAAAAATCCTCTCAGTTGTTTTTAGTGGTGGTGATATGGAAATGTAGAATGATTTTCTTCCTATTTGGGTCAAAAAAGCTTCCTTTTGCTGAAATTATATTTCCCAAATATGTGACTAATTGATAAACCAAATGTAGTTTTTCCTTAGAGATTTTGTGTCTACTATCAGTTAAATGTTTCCATAGCAGACTATTTTCTTTACACAAGCTTGTTGAGATTTACTAACAAAACTATTAAATCATCAACATATTCTAATAGAGTAGGTCAATAAGCAAATTATAAGGACTGGAAATTAACATGTAAACATCTGAGGGGAAAGTAGGTGATTCAAAGACATCTCAAGACATCTCGGCTCCCAAGTATATTGGTCTTCTCAGGTAAAGGCAAACCAAGATTGGCTCTTTGGTTGTACAAGAATACTAAAAACAGGCCTGCAAAGATAAACTACTGTGATGCAACTAGCCTTAGAGAAAACATTAGACAGAAGTAAGAGGGTTAGGTACTTCAGGAAATCTAGGAATCACAATATGGTTAATGATACATAAATATTGCACAAATATCCATCCCCAATTGTTGGGATTTTTGACAGGGAAAATGGAAGTATTAGAAGGGCTAGTAGTGGCTATAATTAAACTTTTGGAAATAAAGTACTGAATTAATGAGAGAATCTCATCCTTTACTTCTTGGTTGGGCGGTATTAAAAAATTCTGGCATAGCCTTAAATGTACTAATTTCTATCTTAAATGAATCTGCTGGAAGTACCCAACCACCATCTGAGCAAATAAGAACCCATAGTATTTCTGGCACAGAAGAAGACAATCTAATCAAACGAGACTAACAGAAGTACTCTACTTTTAGATGAGTATGTTACGTACCTGCAAATAGCAAAGAACTTCTTTCGCTGGGGTACTAACCTAACTCCTGGTGTTAAACTGTGTCTGATAATTCCAGTAGCACAGTAAGCAATCAAATTGACTGGTGTGTTATCACAAGGGGAAAAGGAATATAAATCTGCATACAACCCAAGGATTCAGGGCCTACATGGAATTGTGTTTGCTGGGCAAGATGTACTTGATTGACTATCACCTCAGTTATGGAAGTCTATGTATTCCAGGGCAAGCATTTATATAAGCATGAATTTATGACCAATAGGATTACACTATTATCAATGAAAAATTTTCAATGTTCATCAATAACTGGAACAATTATTTTATTTGTGCATATAAAACCACAATTAGAAAAACCTATTTTGTCCCCAGAACCGCTTCATATCAGATTCGGTTAGCTATACTTAATGACAAATTATTAGAGTTGTTATTTTATACAATTACTTTGACTACATTTTTTTAACCATAGTCACAAATAAGCTCCCCAGGCATATCGTTGTTTCTTGTCCAATGATGCCCACATATAGATCTCAAAAGGCATGAATACAACAACAAAGTACAGTGAAATCTCAAAAGACATGAATACAACACAGTACAATGTGACTGGAGACTCTGTTGTATGGAATGCTATCTGGAAAGCTGTGCAGATAAAAGGGCTCAAGAGGTCCATGTCAGTAGCAAATCCATGGGTCCAATGATGTCCAAGAGAATCTGAACACAATGTACCCGAAGACAATGTACTTCCAAATGCCATGTATCTGGCACCTGTACATTTCAAAGAGTAAGAACTTGTACTCTGTTAAAATAAAAATAAAGGAATTCATCGACTATTACAACTGCTGTTGGGGAACAAGTTTTAAAATGATAGAAGAAGAGGACTTTTATATAAGATCATTATAAGAAACTAAATATGTAACAGTATCTAAAAGTCATACATCAATTAATCTATAGAAGTACTGACTTGGAGCTAGTCTGCGCATGCATTTTACAAAAAAGGTTTTACTTATCTTTCAGGGGACAGCTTGTACAAAAGTAGTCTTTTTGAGAATAGAGTCAGTTCAGACCAACCCATTACTGTGAGGTCAGCTTGGGTGCCTCTTGTTTTTCGGGTCTTTTAGTATAATACAAAATGAATTTAAGTCTGAACCCTGGAAAGAAGCCCCTCTTATGCAAACATCTAGGTTTTTGGTTGTTTTTATGGGGGAGGGTGTCTTTTACATAAGTAATTTCGTTTTAGACAAGCAATAATTGCATTGTGTAAACATTTTTAAAATACGCATTATCATTGAAAGCAGTAGGCATTAGCAATTGCACTGGATTTCTAAGAAAGATTTTCATGCTTTAGTGACTTTTATGAGATGAAGCAGTATTACTGATTACTGCATATAGTGGTTATGTTTTGGACTGTGTTCCACATGGTGAGCAGTTCGAAACCGCATGTAGCTCCACGGGAGAAAGATTGCACTTTCTACTCCTGTAAACAATTACAGTCTTGGAAACCCATAGGGGGTCACTATGCGTAAGCATGGACTCAATGGCAGTGCGTTTGGTTTTGTTGTGCTCATCATAGTATCCAGCCACAAGTCTATCCCATCTAAAACCACCAATGTATTTCATCCTTGATTTTCTTCTTCTTTGGCATTAGATGATTAAGCCAGTAGCCTTCTCTACCAAAACGTTTCTGGTCCAAAGATTTAAAAAGGAACATTAACTTTCAAGCCTGTAACACAGTATTGTATGTCCATGCTTTGATGTGAAATACAGTATTCCACCTTGCTGACTCCCAGCACAAAAGTGGGGTGGCTTAACCCTTTGCAAATTAGACTCCTATACTTTCAGTTGACCCTAAAATTACTTAAGGTAAAATCACATAATGAGCTTTTAAAATCTTTTTCAATGGCCTCACCTTAGTGTTCCATAATATAATTTTATCTATCGTCTTAACTTGAGGCATTTCATATAAAGAAATACCTATCAGAAAAAGTAATAAACTGTTTGCATATGAATGACATGTGATTTGTATTACAATAAATTTAAGTAGGTAGTCTGTTGGCTGCCAGGCTTTTTCTACATGAAAATATCTCACTGAGGTCTTACAGGGCTGCAGACTTTTGGACAGTTCTAAACATCAGACTTATTGTGATTTTAATATGATGCTGTTAGAAAATTTATACTCCACCTAACACAATTAAAGGCATTTTCCTTGTGTTTTGCTTCAAGGAAGGGAAAATCAAAGCTAGAAACATTGGCACTGTTGTGTGAATTGCATATATTTAAACCAACATTAAGATGATGGTGTTTGCTATATGACCCTGAATGCGCATCCATTAGTGTCTTTTTCTCCAATCTGGAATGAATTCAGGACAGCATTCGGCACCTAAGCATATTTAAAAGATGGATTATTTTATCTTTTGGCAGAAATGCAAATTCCATATCTTCAGCAAAATTACTGATATAATTTTGAATTTTAAGTTTATTTAATTTTGTGAATAGATTCTCATAGTACAAAAAATGAACTGAGACTCCCTCCATACTGTATCCATGTACCTAGTCATTACATAAAATTTTACAGTAAACCACTGTAAATTGTCTTATTCAATATCTATTTACTATCCCTTTGCCTATATACCAGCAAACCTGAGCATATTACCTTACTCACCCCTTTTTTACATCAATGAAAGTAGGATGTACACTGTCCTGTAGCTTGCTTTTGTTGCTCTAGTCTAGAGATTATTCATGTGACTGCTTTTGGCTCAATTTCTAAATTTTCTCCTGTGTTGCATTGATTTATGTGTCAATTCATGTGCCAGTGCTACTATGTATTAATTTGAGGCTTTATCTTAGGTTTTAACACTTAGTAGGTCTTATTCTACCAAATTTCTCTTCTTTTCCAGTTTTGTTTTGTGGGACATCATCTTATGCTTATTTTTACAACATAAATGCTAGAATCAGTTGTTCTACCTTAGGTTTATGTTGGTGTGTTAAAATACTGTGAATTGAATGTACAAATAATTTATGGAAAACTGATAATTTAATCATACTGTCTTTATTTTCAGAAGGATAGCAGAGTCTCTGGCAATAGATTCACTGCCAGTGCTAAAGGAAAAATGAAACAAAATGTAAGAAATTAAGATTTCTTTTTCACAGACAGAAAATAAAAGAAATAGAT
Organism: Tenrec ecaudatus; assembly: GCF_050624435.1. Classification (NCBI taxonomy): domain Eukaryota; kingdom Metazoa; phylum Chordata; class Mammalia; order Afrosoricida; family Tenrecidae; genus Tenrec; species Tenrec ecaudatus. The sequence goes on along the minus strand of NC_134548.1, from coordinate 101,994,835 downwards.
ATTACTATAAAAGTCCATAAAAGAACAACTTAACAAAATTACACTGCTTAGGCATGAGCGAGCCTCAGTGGTAGATATTGATACTATAGGGATGAACAATGAGCATCTTACCCTCCAAGAAATCAAAAACTAGAATTGGAAGCATAAACAAGTACACAATTATGACCCATGGTGGTATATGTAATGTACAAGGAATAAAAGTACTAAAAAGGAAGGAGAGCTAACTTATGTATAGTAAGAATTTATCTCAAAGGCTTTGGACATGTTTATAGCATAGACTAGTCACTAGAGAAGCACAGCATGGTTCTTGTAAAGGAGAGGGTCAGTAAAAAAGAGGAAAACCCTCAATAATATACAGTGACACACTGGCTGCCACAATGAGCTCAACAATAGCAATAAATGTGGGAATGGCATAAGACCATGAAATACTTCATTCTGTTGTACACAGGGTCTCTGTGAGTTAGAACTACCTTTAAGAAACCTAGCAACAGTTGACACACCATCATAGTTTTCTAGTTAAAATGGGGTTTCAGGGGGAAAACTAGTAGGGAAAATTAACCAGGAAAAATATTTTTTGATTGTATGGAACATTATGGATATGCAACATCCAAAACAAGATACTGTGTTCAGAGATTAAATGCAGTATGATTTTCAAGTTTATAAAATATGAAGAGATATTTAATATAAAATATAAAGCATGAAAGTAAGAATAGTGTGTTAAGCCGGATTAACCACAGAAAGAAATCCAATGACACTCAGATATGTACAAAGGGGTACATCACCCAAAATGAAAAAAGCTCCACTGGGTGGCGCTTTCATAGTATGCATTTTTACCTCTAAGCGAGCATCAAGAAACTCACTCTGAATTAATGCACCCAGTGGTGTCACCTGGGAAGGTTCTCTGTGGTCAGAGTGAATTTTTTTTTTTTTTTTGTGAAAGCAGAACTGCTCAAATCTCATTTTTTGTGGTAGCTGATTTAGGAGAACAGCTGTGACTGTGAATGTTTTTTTTTCCTGCTTGGGATAAATACCAAAGAAACTGTTGTGATACTGAATTCAGCTTACAAGGTCACCACTATGGTAAAAACTTGTCTATCAGTGATTTTATTATTTCAAAAAAGGTGAAATGTCCATTGAAGACAAACCTCATTCTGGACATGTCAATTTCCTAAATGGACAAAAAGGCCAACAAAATTCATGTAGTTGTGCTGGAAGACCAATGATGGACCATTGAAGAGCTAAGGAAGTTATCTAGACTCTCTTGGAGCTTGATTCAGCAAATTTGGTGGAAAATTTGGAAATGAGAAGGGTTGTTGAGAAATGTGTGCTCGGATTCTGACCAGAAAAATAAAGGATCGAGTGGAAACATACCATACTTTGAAAGAAGAGCTTTGAAGCTACCCAGACATCTTTCCCAAGGTCATTACTGATGATGAGACATGGTGCTATCCTTAGACCCCAAAAGTAAACATCAATCAAGTCAGTGGAAGATGACATTGTCACCTTGACCCAAATAGCTCATCAAGTGAATGCTCATTTGTCTTTTATTTTTTTTTAATATGAGGGGGTTAGTGAATTTGGAGTTTGTTCCACCAGTTCAGATTGTTAATCAAGCATTCTGTTTAGAGGCTCTGACAAGATTGCATAACAATGTTTGAGCCAAAAGGCCTAATTTATGGCAGATGGGGAACTGGTTTTGCCACTACAATAATGCACCTGTTCACACAGCCATCTCAGTGCACAAGGTTTTGGCAAAAAACAGCAAGCCTCTTTTGCCCTATTCACCTGACTCATCTGAGGTCACTCTGTGTGACTTCTTTTTGTTAACTTGAATGAACAGGGGCATGAAAGGACAGCAATTTGAAGAGCTGTCAGCCATGCAAACATGAGTTTGAAAATGTTTTCAAGAATGGAATCGCATACTTGACAAATGTATTAAGTAATGGAGAGTACTTTGAAGGTAATACAATTGTTTTGTAAAAAAAATTTAAGTACATGCCTTTGAAATAAAACATTATGGTTATTTTTGGGTAGCCCGTCTTATAAGAAAGAGCTTTATATCAAGATATAGTGTTTTATATATATATATATATAAAGATCACAGGTTGGTGGGCGCAAAGTCACGTGGATTCAAGGTCGGTTGAAGTACGGCAAGGATCTGACAGCTGTCAGGGTCAGTAGCAAAGAGATGAAGGCTGAGAGAGGAGGAGCCTGTCAGGGGTCTCTTCATGAAAAGGCAACACCCCCAAGGAAGCATGATCAGGTTGGATACCACCCCTACACTTTTATATTTCTTGAAGTTGACAAAAAATAGCTATTACAAGTAGTAATGGATAAGGGATTGAGAGGTGATAGATTATGATGGAAATTATAAACTATGCTAACAAGTATAAGCTTTACTCACTTGCCATATTTTAAGCATGGGAATGATACGATCAAAATGGAATTTTATAAAACCCTTATGGATCTAAGACTTTTAGTGTGGTTAGACTAGAGGCAGAAATATTGATTAGTAGTCATTTGGATAAGGTCAAGCACACGTTTGTGATTTGAAATTTCACAGTGGGTAGGTAAAGCAGAGAACTATAAAATTTAGAAGTGTTTAGAAAATGAAATCAAGACTGACTTGAAGATGATGTAGAGGAGTAAGTTTGGGGATAATTTCTAAGTTTTTTGTTAAGAGTTCTGCTCAAATGTGGACTCATAACCAAAGAAGATACTCTCTATAGAAAAGTGTGTGGACAGTGTAAGACATGAAAAAATGGATAAATAATCAAGGGTTCTTGAGCGAGGGACTGGGAAAAACAAGGAGCTGATATTAAGGGCTCAAGTAGAAAGCAAATGTTTTGAGAATGATGATGGCAGCAAATGTACAAATGTGCTTGACACAATGGATATATATATATATATATATATGGATTGTGTTAAGAGTTGTATGAGTCCCCAATAAAATTATTTTTTAAAAAGAAGAATATAAGTCAACACATTGTGTGTATCTATGTAATCATGCGTTTTGTCTTTACTTTTATTTGAGAATAATTTGCTACTTTGAAAAAAGTTTAAGAATAACATAAAGAACTCTTAGATGCTTGTCAAGATCAACTAGAGACCTGGATGATGCATCATCCTGAATTATCTCACCTGATCTATTCCACAGATCATGTGGAATATCATGTGGAATATCATGTGCCCACACCACACCACCGATCCATTCTACTGGTCATGTCAAGGACAGCTAGAGATTTAAATGACCCATCCCAAATTGCCTGGCCTTATCCATTCCAGAGATCAGGTCCAGAAAATCTATTGACTAACCCCACATGATAATAATGTACGCAAGTCTTGGATTATGAGCTCAACCATTATGCAGGAATAAGGACCAATCAGGAGGCAAGAATATGGGCCAGTGGACAAGTAAGATCAGAGATTTGACAAATTAATGGGGTCCTGCTACCTGACACCTATAAAATCCAAAATCATACTCCTAGATGTTGTTGACTTCCTCAAATCATGAAGTGACTCACTTCGTAATTGAAATGTACTTCACTTATTAAATCTTTGGTTTACTGTTTTCTCAGTCGTATTGTCTTGTCTTGCTGTCTTGTGTGTGAGGCTCCCTCTTTTGTGGTGGTGAATCACTCCAGAGAAATTTGCCAGTTTTTCTCCAATGAAGAATAGCCTGTGGTCAAGGACTTTCTACACAAAGCAGTGCTCTTTACCAGATTTACATGTTGTTACATGCATCCCTTGCTAGGCTTCCTAATCCACTTGCTTGCTCTTCCTAACTCTTTCTCTTTCCTTGTACATACACACACACACACACACACACACACACACAAATGCATACTCATACACACAAGAATCCCTAATCCTGCATTCTGTATACAGATGCCATTTACTAAAGAATGAACAAAGACCCAATTGTTTGCGAGTGCTGGAAATAGCTTTTGTAGCATCAGCAATGATTGCCCTCTGAAGATCACTCACCGTAAACATCACCAAATGAAATACTGGAAAAGCAGTATGGGCCATTCTGATTTTAAGTAAATTTCAAAGGTTCATTATATTGGAGACAAACACTGTAGTATGCTGCACTTCCCCCTAAAGTCTCAAACTTTAATTTTTTTCTATTATTGGGTACAAAATCACATAGCTAAATTTAATTTCATTAACTTTTTTTTCCTACACTAACGTGGCTAATGCACATTCTATTATAATTTTTAAAAGTAAAACTTACTCTGATTTTCATTTCCCACTTGAAATTGACTGGTTTGTTTTTCCCATGATACTTACTGAAGCAAAAGAAATAGGGAATACCTTTCCCATTAACCTAAAAAAATTCAGAAATACTTTGACTTTGGAAAGAGCATAAGGCTCATGGGTTAAAAGTAAGTCTTCTTTTTTTGGTTAATTTTCAAGAATATGAATTTTGTCTATTGTAGAAATCTCTTGCATGGATTCGTGAAACTTCAGAAGCTCTTTAGGAAATGTTATGTTTGTGGCTAGGTGAAGACTAGCATGCCTTTATCCTGTACCCATCTCAGTACACATAGCATACACATAAATATGGTTTTTCTTCCATTTACTTTATTAGTTAGTGGTAACCGTAGAGGAATATTTCAATATCAGTAAATCATATTTTTGTTTAACATTTCCTTATTTTTTCTTATCCTAACACAGTTTTGGGGGGTGGATGTTCTCAAAAGACAAGAGCCATTTATTTATTTATTTATGTGGAGCCTTCAGAGACTTCTGAGTCCCTCTTTACAGATTATAACTCACTCCATCATTAGTTTATAAAACTAACCTCTTAACATTTTGTATGTGTGTCTGTGTGCACATATGTGTGTTCTCTATTTCATTGAAGAAACATCATCTTATCAAGATTGTGATGACATGCCCATGCTTTAAAAATGCATTTTATACAGACACACACATGCACACACAGGGAGGCAGTCTTTAAAAAAAAAATCATTACCAAATAAACAAAATCCAGCTGAGGCCAGTTGAATTGTAAGATAGATTGCAGAATGAAGCATTGGTGGGGTTGAGAGTCATCTCCTTATAAACAACTTGCAAGCATACAATTTGGTATCATTGATGGCATCATTATTCTAAACAAGTTTTATCATTGTTATTTTAAAATATATCCCAAATTAATGATAATTCAACAGAGAATAACATATCAGAATTAGTTTGTCTATATGAAATATTTAGAAATACAGAATTCAAGTTGGGTTTTCTCTCTATTACCTTCTTCGAAATTTTGACAAACTTATTGCCCCATTTTCCATTTCTGTTTTAGAAAATAGGAACATGATATTTGTCAAAGATTAGAGATACATGTTCTTATCAAAAACAGGGTGTAAGGAAGTTTATTTTAGTCTCTTTAAGTCTAATTTGTTATTTTATAGTTTTTATTGTTTGTACAAACAAAACAAATTTTCTTCGAGTGCATTTTTGGTTAGCTGAACTTTCAGGACCAAGCATCAAAAGTATTATATCACCATTTTCCTTGGAATGTAATTCTTTTCACAAGTAAACCTGAATGCCATAGCAGTTCTCTGATTTGAACATATATACTTTATCAACATTTATAAGTATAGTCTCATGTTCTTTTTTTGTGCAAATTAGGTGGGGCTTTATATTTCAGATAATTTCTTATTCAGCACTTTATATTACTAATAGCTTGCACTACCCCGTTTTTGATTTCTCTTTTCCCTCTTGGATTGCTATTATCTTCTCCTTTACCCAAGTTACTACCTTTCAGCCCTATAGCCTATTGTTCCTTCTTTCTGTCCATGTCTTCTCCCCTTCCTTAGTCTCCAAATCTGTTCCCTCTAGTATGAAAGTCTTTGTCTTGGTTTTTTTTTCTTGATAACAGTGATACCATGCAATATTTGTTCTTTTGTGATTGACTCTTTTCATCCAGCATAATGTTCTCCAGGTTCCTACATGCCACACGGTGGTTCTTGGCGTCATCATTGCTTTTGTCGCGATGTACACTGTTCCACATATGGAGCCCTAGAGGTCTAGGGATTATCCCTTGACCTGCTAATTGCAAACCAGTTTGAAACCACAAGACGCCCCGTGGTTGAAAGATGAGGCTTCCTACTATCTTAAAGAATTACAGTCAATGAAAGCCACTGAGGTACTTCGACCCTGTCCTATAGGATTGCTGTGAGCCAGAAGGAACTTCATGGCAGTGAAAAATACTATTCCAATGTGTTTGGGCACCAACGTTTCATTATCCATTCTTCTACTAATGGGCATTTCGGTTTTTTCCATATGCTTGTTATTGTGAATAGTACTGTAATGAACAAGAGTGAACATATGTATGTTCAGGTTAGGACTCTTCCTTCCTTATATAGGCTTTTTTATATGAACTTCTTTATATATATCCGACAGAGAAATTGCTGTGTCACATGGAATTTCTATTCCTAGGTGTTAGATGTAACACCATATTGCTTTCCATAGTAGTGGTACATATTGACATTTCAACCAGCCTTGTATCAGGGTTCCAATCTCTCCACACCCTCACCAACATTTATTATTTGATTTTATTAATCTATTCATTCATTCACTCATTCATTAATTTATTTTAAACCTGGCTGTCATTGTATTGTATGGTAGTATTTCACTGCTCCTTTGATATACATCTCCTAGATGACTCATGTATAAGAGAGTTTTATATAAAACTTAAGTGCACATCAAAAAAAAGCCAAACCCAGTGCTGCTCAAACCCACAAGTCCAAGATTAACCCATATTTCCAATAACAATCCACAAAGTCCTCTCCCATCTCACAAAACACACAATGTGATGCTGACTGCAGGAGGAAAGACAAATCAGTGACATGTAACTATCTCAGTGCTGGCAGGGGTCTCCACACAGCTGTTCCAGTACCCAGGGCTGCATCAGGGTAGGTCTATGTGGCTTCTCCTCAGGGATGTCTTGCAGGAAGTGAGCCTTTCAAGCTGACACAGGGAACTGGCTAAGGGCAGCTGCACCCTGTTCCAACTATCACAAAGCAAGAGACCCAAGAAGTGGAAAGGCAAGGCTCACTTAACCATTTATCCCTCTGCCCTTCCATTAACCCCACATGTATTTATGGGCCAGGTTGGCACAATAAATTAACTACCTCACTCTCAGATGCAATTTGACTGATCAAACATTACTACAAAAGCTACACCTTCCTTGCCATCAGTTTTAGAAATCTTACTCTTCCCCTGTCCCTGTCCATATTGGCTACTGCTATCCTCCCACTCCCCCACCTCCTCTTCTCCCAATTCATTGGTTCTGTTGCTGTCTCCATAGTAGCAACCGCCTATCCTGCCTATCTTGTATAGATAAATACCACCAAAAAAAAGAAAAAGAAAAACCATAAAAATAGTCCCAAGGCTAACAGGGATCCTGACACACAGCAGATAAATATCTCCCTATTAACGAGAAGGAAGGATATGTAATAATCCATCAGTCCAGTCCCCTTTTCTTTCTGGGTTCCATAGCCCAGGACCTGCTTACCTAAGAACACATACATCCTTTTAGTCGTCAGCATTGGTGCATCCTAAAAGTCCCCATTGTCATTCCTGCGGTCAGGGAAGGAGAAGCCTAGTACAAACGCAGACACCCCTTTATACTTGTAGATTTTTAGTATGGCCCACTGTGAATAACCACCATCCAGCTCACATGAGGTGCCACGTCCTCCACCCCCGGCCCCAGGCAGAAGTCTACGATCCGGATTCCTTGAGGACTTTGTGGCTTCTATCCCGTCACTGGTCTGTTAGACTGCCCTCTTAGTTTGCCCCCATGATTGTCAGCACCATTTTTTGAAGAGGCTGTCTTTTCCTCATTTAATGGTTTGGTCCTCTGCTACAATTCAGTTGTCTGTAGGTGTGTACATTTATTTCTGGGTTCTCTATGTTGTTCCATTGGGATATGTGCTTTTCAATGTACCAGTATCAGGGTCTTTTAACTACCGTCACTGTATAATTTAAGAGGGTACCCAAATAAAACCAGAAAGAAAACGCCCCTGGACGGAGCTATTATAGTACACATTTTTCCCTGCTAGGCGAGCATCTAGCAACTTGCTATGAGTTAGTGCATCCGATGGCATGCCCTGGGAAGATTCTCTTTAGTCACAGTGAATGTGATCATAAAACCAGTTCCACTAGAACCTCGTTTTGTGTGTGATGGCCGATTTAAGAGATGAGCATGCAGCTGTGATATTTTGTTTCCTGCTTGGGAAAAATGCAACAGAACCTGTTGTGATGTTGAACACATATTAAAAGGACAGTGCTATGGGAACACTCAAGTGTATGAGTGGTTTTCTTGTTTCAAAAGGGTGAAATGTCAATTGGTGACAAACCTCGTTCTGCATGCTTGCCAGCTTCCCAAAGGGATGAAAATGTTGACTTGTAGTACATTTGGAGTTGGAATTCATTCCACCAACTCAGACTGTTAACTAAACTTTCTATTTAGAGGTTCTGAAAAGATTGCATAACAGTGTGCAACAAAAAAGGCCTGATTTGTCAGATGGGGAACTGGTTTTCCCACCATGACAATGCACCTGCTCACACAGCCATCACAGTGTGCCAGTTTGGGGCAAAAAACAGCAAGCATCTCTTACCCCACACACCTTGCTCACCTGGCCTTACTCCATTAAACATCAATTTGTTTCTGCAAGTGAAGAGGAACATGAAAGGACAGCGATTTGGCAACTTGGAAGAGGTGAAGAAAAACTAGGGACTATTTGTATGGGCCTTCTTTATTTCGTTGAGAATTATTCCTTCTATTCCTATAGTGTTGAGTGTTTTTATTAAGAATGGGTATTAGATTTAGTCAAATGTCTTTTCTGCATTGATTGATATGATCATGTATTTCTTATAGGTTTTCTTATGGTGAATTACAATGATTGTTCTTCTAAAGTTGAATCATCCTTCTGTACCTTGTATGAATCTGACTTGATTGTTGCATACTGTTAAAATGAATTTTTTATTCTATTGGCCAATGTTTTGTTGAGTATTTTGCAGTCTTTTATTCTTTAAATTTTTTAAAATCTTATTATCACTACTACTTTATGTCCTAATTTTTAAAATCACTTTTGTTTAATTTGCATGTTTCTAAACTTGTCCTGATGTTTTCTCAAATCTATTCATCTAAGACCATGACAGTGTTAGTCTGACTTAGTTTACACAATATGCTATACCACTTGTGGCAGTGTCACACAGCACAATTCCCAGGAGAATCAGATTCACTGTCTGTCACTAACCATGTTTTTCATGCTGAAATAATTTATGAATAATTATCAAATTCTTCAGTCATTTTCAGGGTTAAAGAGCATAACGCATATGAAACAGTGCAGGTCTGGCAAATAGGGAGTTCTCAGACTATGGCACCTATGGTGATTTCTTTTATTACTGTTGCTCATTTTAGATTGTAATACCAAAGGATAACTAGTCGACCTGCTCTCCTGCTTGATATGAGGTGCTTGCAAACAGATTTCAATATTGTCTCCCATTACCTTTAAGGGCTAGGAAAATTACTGACATATTTCATTTTCTCTATGTATAGCAGAAGTAAAAACTCCACCTAAGGAGTAGTGATAGTTATTAGCTGATTATTTTTCTCCAAAGATTATTTTCCTTACAGTATTCTATAAATGCTGAGTGGTAGTGGAGATTTGTTCCTTCAAGTGAAACCTTTATGATCAGTTAGAAGTCCTGTGTGTTTGTATAACTCTATAAATTGAACTGCAAAAGTGAATTTCAGCAGAAGACCGTCAGAGAACAGCTATCATGTGTCTTTTCCCTTTAAACAGTTCCCTCTCGTGGCTTTATTTTTTAGGAACCTTATTATGTAACACTTCTGTGACAGTCCTTCCCCCAAGAATATCAAAGAACAGTGGGGTTGTTAAAAATGGTATTCTGGAACATTTTTTCTGATTTCCCTTAAGGAACCATTTTGACAATTATCAGACACTGTATAGTAGTCTATGGAGGTTTTTTTTTTGTTATATTTAATATTTAAAATCCATAAAAATCAATTGTATTTTTGTTAGATCTGAATTTATATAGAATTTTAATGTTTTATATCATAGTTCTTTTACAGACCAATGGATAATATAGTTTATGACAAAGACTAAAATAGATGGTAAAATCGGCATCCATTATTTACAAAATTCCTCTTCATCAAATGTCTACATGTGAGAAGGAACGTTAGCAATTATGGAAAATATATATGGAGATAATTTAATCAACACCTGTCAATTATTGTCTTTCAATGTCCATTGTGACCAGGAAAAATTACACTGTATAAATAGCTATTAAGAAATTTTTCTCAATTTATGAGACCAACTAGATTCATCTCACTAACATTACATTATCCTTCCAAAAATGAGCGTGAACTTCTGGTAAGGACATTCTTCTAGAAGTGGCAAATATATACTCACACCTTGTGTGGGAACTCTTAGTTATGGAAGGAATACCTGAAAGGTATGTATCACTAAAAAGAATTCTAAGCAAATATCTACACAAAACAATCCTGTTTGTACTTCGGGGCTACATTCACAGCAGAATTGGAGCAATTCATCATGTATTTATAAGAATAAAGATTGGATTAGCCAGTGAGATGTTCATTTCACTTGAAGGTTCATATACAATAGTAACAGCTGTATCTATATCACATACCTTACTATGCTAATATGAATACCTGATGGGAAAACTGCTCATCTACACAGTGGGAGCAACTTCTACTTTGAAAAAAATTGCTTGGCCTTTCCTATGACCTAAAGTCAACAGGTATATAATTAAAGAAATATTATAAAAAATCTTTTGTTTTTACATAATTAATGATATATTTTGAGTATATATGAAGTAAATAATGAACTGCTCATGTGTATACATTAGCTATTTACAAATAATCCTAAATTAACTATTCTTAAAACACTTGCCATGGATTAAGAATCCAGCTTAAAATGTTCTCATTTTGTTATCTGAACAATTACCATGTGTGACTCATCATCTGAATCCACCTGAGGAGTTTTTTAAAATAATTTCTGATCCCCAAACAGACCTACTGAATCAAATTTTCCAGAATGGTGGAGTACAGGAATTTCTCTGCCATGTGTCCTCAATGGTGTTTTCTGGCAAGCTAAATTTGGGAACTATCAATTTAGACCAAACTCAACCATATTTGGTGAAATTTTATCATATATCTGAGTACAAAGGTAAGTAAATATGCATTACTATAATGTTCCAGTTCATACATGTATGGGATTTTTTTTTCTAAAGAAAACATCTTAACGATGTTTCTCAGTGCTCACTGGACGGCTCCTAGCAAATTCTGTCAGTAATACACTGGCCTCGGTTTTATTAGGGTGTCTTAAAAAAGGATGATATCTTTAGTATCATAGAGAAATGAATTTTGAAGTCATGGATAATATGAACTTGTTAACCAAACCAAGGGAACATCTTCCCAAATAATTGAAGTTTTCTATAAAGTTTATGGGAAAACTGCCCCACATAAAACAACAATTTTAGATGATTGAGCACTTTGAGGAAGGTCATGAAGACCTCAAAGAGGAATTCAAGGCAGAGGGGTCAGCTCAGAGGGTTATGAGAGTTATATTTTGGGATACTGCAAGGGTATTCAGGAAGATCACAGGGGCTTATTAGGGAAAAATGTAATGAAAATTTATAACTGTATTGGTGTGACAAACGTCAGGAAAATTGCGCCAAGGAATTTTTTCCATCACAACTATATACTCCCTTTATTAGAGAGTAGTGAGGGCTGCCTGTGAGGATTTTGTTGGTAAATAACACCCTTTCCACCTACATCCATGAACTTGCCCGCTTCATCATACTTTTTTCCATTCCCTAAATTCATTGTTGATTTTGTTCATTTTTTCTTGCCCGTGTTTTGTATGAAATCCAGGGTAGGTAAATCTGTAGAGACAGGACCTAGGAGGATGAGAGGATTGGAGAGCTAATACAATGAGTACAAGAAAGAAGAAAATGTACTGAAATGAATTATGTTGATGATTGTACAATTCCTCTCAATATGCCTGAACTATTAAATTGTATGACACATGACTTATATGCCAAAAAATAGTTTTTAAAATTGAAATGTCCTTTTACCTTTCAATCTTTAAAATTAATTTTCAATTGTATCATTTTGTAGTGATTGATACTATATTGTAATTCATTACAAGAATAATTTCTATACATAAACAACAGTAGATGAAGACAAAAGGAGGAACGTGGTTTGTGTCCCCTGAAATGCCAAAACTGCAGTTGTAACATGGTTGTGTTAGGCAGGCTTCTCTGGAGAAACAAAAACAGGACACTTATGATTTTATATATATGTGTGTGTGCATATTTATGTGTGTGTGCATAGGTTTATACAGTGACGAGGAAAATAACAGCTAATTGGTCCACACAGAAGTGCAGAGATCTCAAGCCAACTCACATTTGTGGACCAGTTAATATACTGGAAATCCTTCAACTCAACTGGGCTGCCAGGTCCAAGGTCAAGGAAACAGACAACAGAGTCATCCCTCAGGCAAGACAACAGGTTCCACCAGCTTCAAACTCAAGTGATAAATGCAGCAGCAGCTTGGTGAAGCAAGTCTCAAAGGAGCCTCAAGCTCTAGTGACCCAATCCATGGGCTGGCTTGGCCTACAGGTAGTGTAGCACACAGGTGGAGACAGAGAACTAGCTCAAGGAACAGCATACTGGTTCAATCACCAGAGAGCAAGAGAGATAGGACTAGTCCTTGAAGAGCCATTTACCTCTTTTCCCTACAATTAAATGGTAACCTGAGTAATACCACATGTTTCTATTGGCCAGGTTGGCACAATAAAAATAAGTATCACATAACTATCACATATGGTGTAACTCAACGTTCACAGAATTCGTTGGCAAAGGACTAGAGAGGTGGAAGCACCTCTGCCCTACTTTAGCTAGTTCTCTGTCTCAACTTGTGAGTTACACTACCTGTGGGACCCCCAACCCATGGACTCTGTCACTATAGTTTGAGGTTCCTTCAAGACCTGCTTCGTTCCACTGCTGGTGTATACATGGTCTGGGGACTGCCGGACCCTGTCATCTGGCTGATTGTTGGTGAGCTGCCCTGCTGTTTGCTGCCGCCTGTGGCTGGATTGCCTGGATTGCTTTACAGAGGACTCAGCTGTCTACTTCCTTGACTTGAACCCAGAAGCCCTCATGAATTGAAGGACTGCAGTGTATTTACGCTCTCATGGAAGTGAGTAGCACTGAGCCATTTGTACTGCTTTGTGGACTAATTAGCTGTTTATTTCTTATGCTTTAGCTATCTATAAAATCACAACTGTCCTGATTTTGTTTCTCCAGAGAACCCTGTCTAACACAACCTCCTTCATAAATTGATAGATGGGGAAGGAGGATATGTACAGAAATAACAGTTTCACATTTTCATTTGTTTAAGAAATGTTTCTATGTTTTTATAGCAATATTTATTGATGTAAGTACAAATATAAAAATAACAAAATACATATTACCATCAAGTTAATTCTGATTCATAATGAACCTATAGGATCAAATAACCCTGTCCATAGGGTTTCAATGGCTGGAATGTCCACAGAAGAAGACAGTCTCATCTTTTTCCTGCAGAAATTTTGGTGAAATCCAACCAGCGATCTTTTGGTTGATAGCTAAGTGCTTTAACCACTGTGACACCAGAACACACACACACACACACACACACACACACACACACACTAAGAGTTTTAAGAAGTTAATGGAAAAATGAAATTAATGATAAAGTAATTTTCCCGCAAACCTCATGAAACCCATATGGATGGATAGGTAGACAGACAAACAGATAGACATAGATATGTCATATTAGTAATAGTTTGGAGAGGTTGTTTGTTTCATCTTGGTACTAAAATAGTATATATTGAAACTCAGTTTGAAAATGTAGAGAATAAGCCAACTGTGTTAATTTAAATATTTTTCCAAAAATTTTCTTATTTGAAAACAGCTTTGTTGTTTTGCCACAGTGTAAAGAGAATCCGTGGGTAAACTGACAAGCTAAATTGCCTTATGGACTCCATCCCTGACTTCAGGAAAAGCAATGGGGGCTTTTAGGATGCACACCTTTCAGACATGAATACTGAGTACTAAAAGGGTATAATGGCTGTTAGGTTACCAGTTCTCAGGATATAGAACCCTGAAAGAAAAGTAGATTGGGCTGAAGGATAATAACAGGTCATTCCCACTATTTAACAGAAAGCTAGTCATCTACTCTGCGTCAGGATACCAGGCAAACTTGAAAATATTTATATGGTCTTTCTCTCTCTCAATCTCTCTCTCATTCGCTCGCTTGCTCACCCTCTCTTTGCTGTATATCTATATAAGATAGGCAGGATAAACAATCCAATGAAGACAGTGAGGGGACCAATGGTTCCAGGTGGTGATGGGAGGGGATAAGGCAGGGCAAAGTGAGTGGTGAGCCAAAATTGGGAAGTGCAGGGAAACAGCAAGCATTATAAAATTGACGGTGAGAAGAGGGTAGCATTCTTGATCATTTTTGACCAATTGAAAGTACCTGAGAGGAATTAATGGGAGGTGAACGATGGATAACCATGATAGTGGGGCAGGAGGAAAAAAATAAAGAATAAACTAAAAATTATATATAGATATAAATATAAGTATGTAAACATATAATTATATAAATATATGTGTATTTGTCTATACATGTACATATATGTAAATACAATAAGGAAGCAGATGGGATTCTACTTAAATCTAACCTCAGTATGAGAACGGTTTGTTCTAATAGTGAGGCATTGTATGATAGTCATGTTTCTGACATGATCGCTGAAGACAAAATGGATGCATAAGCAAATGTGATGAAGAAAGCTAACGGTGCCCAGCTCTTAAAAGATATAGCATCTGGGGACTTAAAGGCTTGTAGCTAAACAAGTGGGCATCTAGCAGGGAAGCAATAAAACTCACTTCGAAGAAGCACACTAGCCTGTGTGATCATGAGTTGTCAGCGGGAAGAGGTGTCAGAAGTTTGAAAAAGAGCAACCAAATCAATATGAAGGGGCATGGATATAGTGGAGACTCAAAACCCACCTGTAAGATAAATAGACAATCCCTTTCAGAAGGACTACACCGAAGGGATGATAAATCTAGGATGTGGTAAAGCACTGATGAAACATATAACTATCCTTTGGTTCTTTAATATATCCTCCCCCCTACTATTGAGGCTTATGTTTTACCTCATTAATATTGTCAGATCTGCATATGTTCAATTGTATAATTAAGATAGTTTGATATGGGAATGCAAGGATGGGTGACCCTTCAGAAACAGCAATGGAACAATGATTCCCTGAGGGTATGGGAAAAGAGATGGGTAAGGGGAAGCTGACTGCAATGTTGACTGTATAACCCAACTCAAGGGGAGAGAATAACAGAATTGTAGGTGAATGGATATTTAATATATAACAATAACAATAAGGGTTCCTGGGGGGAAGGGTGTGGGAAGGGATAAAGAGGAGTTGGTATCAAGGAGTTCAATAAGGAAGAAAACGTTTTGAAACTGATTGTAGTAGCAACTGTACAATTATGCTCAATCCATTTGAATTATGGAATGTTATAACATCTGAAAGAGCTGCCAAGAAAATGATTATTAAAAATAAATAAATAACCTTATAGAATCATCAATGTAAAGGGAAGCATGGATATATCTGTATGTAGGATAAACATGGATTCCTCCAATAGAAATTGTTTTGGCGTAATCCGCTTTGATTCACCAGGGTTACTTATATGATTTTAGAAGATTTTTCTTGCTTTCCTTGAGAATTAACATTTCTATTGAGTAGAAAAAATATAGCTGTAACCACATTTTGCTTTATGGAATAGAGAGTCTAACCAAATAAACTTTCAGTCAATTCAGAATCAATTTGACAAATATTTTGATATGTCATTTTTGCTCAGTATTGAGTAAGCTGGAATTTCCATTGTAGAAACTATATATATTTAATCTAGTTCAATTGTTCGGTTATTGGATTTGAGTTTAAAAAAATGAAATTTCAGTTAAAAAAGTAGAGAATAGTCCATATTTTATCATGTTGACTAAATTCAACAAATTAGCTAAATTCATTTTTGGGGTAGATTTTATACTTAGTTCAAAGTTCTTACAGTGATAATAAATTTTAACTGTAAGAAATAAGGTTATATAATTTGGTCAGATTTGTATCACATCAGCCATTTCTAGTAACAATAAATGTATGTATATGTGAGGGAGGCTTAAAAAATGTTCAGGAGGGAGGGGGGAGCGGGGAGGGAGGGGGAAAAAAAAAGAGGACCTGATGAAAGGGGCTTAAGTGGAGAGCAAATGCCTTGAGAATGAGTGGGGCAGGGAATGTATGGATGTGCTTTATACAATTGATGTATGTATATGAATGGATTGTGGTAAGAGTTGTATGAGCCCCTAATAAAATGTAAAAGAAGAAAAAAAAAACTACCACCAGAAAAAAAAAATGTTCAGGAAAAGATTTAATTAAACAATAATGGAACTTGAGCTTCAGGTATCATGACAACCAGTGATTCTTCTGTGTCCTTCAGAAAATATCCCAAGGATAACACTCGGGAACCCCTAAAAACAGTTTAACCTAATCTCTCTGACTTCTCTATCCTGGATTTAATAGGTGCCATTGACCCGCTTGGAAGCCCGCTTGTTTTTTTTAATAATTTTATTGGGAGCTCATACAATTCTTATCACAATCCATACATCCATCCATTGTCAAGCAAATTTGTACATTTTTTGCCATCACATTCTCAAAAATTTGCTTTCTACTTGAGTGAGCCCTTGATATCAGCTCCTCATTTTCCCTCCCTCTCCACTCCTCCCTTCCTCATGAACCCTGGATAACTTATAAATTATTACTTTGTCATATATTACACTGTCCAACATCTCCCTTCACCCACTTTTCTTTTGTACATTCCCCAGGGAGGAAGTTATAGTAGATCCTTGTAATCGGTTCCCTCTTTCTACCCCACCTTCCCTCTACCCTCCCTCCAGGTATCACCACTCTCACCTCTGGTCCTGAAGGGGTCATCTGTCCTGGATTCCCTGTGCTTCCATTTTCTATATGTACCAGTGTACAATCTCTGATTAAGCCAGATTTGTAAGGTAGAATTGGGATCATGATAGTGGGGGGAAGAAGAATTTAAGAACTAGAGGAAAATTGTATGTTCCATCGTTGATACCCTGCACCCTGACTGGCTCATCTCCTCCCCACAACCCTTCTGTAAGGGTGTGTCCAGTTGCCTACAGATGGTCTTTGGGTCTCCACTCTGCACTCCCTCTCATTTACAATGATATGATTTTTTGTTCTTTGATGCCTGACACCATGTGATCACACAGGCTGATGTGCTTCTTCCATGTGGGCTCTGTTGCTTCTGAGCTAGATGGCTGCTTGTTTATCTTCAAGCCTTTATGATCCCAGACGCTATATCTTTTGATAGCCAGACATCATCAGCTTTCTGCATTTGGACCTTTTGGGGGGAAGGTACTTTAAGGAAACTAATACAATTATATTATTGAGAGAAATTGTCTGTATCCATCCACTGATTGCAGAGACATCCTTAAAGATTTTTGTTTTTTGGAATAAGGTTGTGCATGTCTGAAGTAAAGCCCTAGTAGTAATTTTTTCAACTGAGCTCCATATACATATCACATAATTTTAGTAGAGTCATTTTAACTATTAACATTACTTTTACATTTATAATTATATCTAAAAAACCCTCCGAGTAGATTCTGACTCATAGCAACTGGTGATTTGAACTGTCAATTTTGCAGTTAGTAACCGAACATGCAACCCACTATTACACTAGTGCTCCTTTATAATTTAATCTAGTCACTCTATTTTTAAAAAGCATATTTGCTTGTTGTTGTTTTTAGTTACTGTTTAATTAATTCCAACTAATGTCAACCTCACATGTGCAGAGCAGAATTGTTCCACAGGGTTTTCAAGTCTCTGACCTTTGGGAAGCAGATTGTCAGGAATGTCTTCCTAGCAACTCTTGGTAGGTTTGAAGTGTAAAATCTTGGTGTCATAGCAGTCTTTCTATTTTGGTAGAGATTGGTGTTATTGATTTTTTATATTCACTTTGGAACATGTACAGTATTTGATGTTTCATAACTTCTCCAGTTTGAATCCTTTAATTTTTTCTTACCTTTTGAAAAATAGACTTCAACACCTAAGCATTAAATGAATTTCCTTTGTGATTTAAGTCTGCATTATCCTCTACAATAACCACTAACCAATGTAGCTAATGAGTACTTGGGCATAATTAATGTGGTAGCTGCATAATCTGTTGTTAATTTGAGACTTAAGAGCAAAGGGGCGCAGTTTAGCCTGTCAATCAGGTTGTGGTTTGATTGCCTCATTTGGAAGTGCTAAGGAGATAAATCGCTCCCTGGAGGCAGAACACACAGACACTCCTTGTGAAACATTCCTGTGGAGAAGACACATGGAGCTATGCTACAGCCCTGGAGCTGAAGGAGACACATGGAGACCCCTGCCAGTAATGGTATACTTCTGCAAGATTTTGCACCCACTGGTCTTTGACCTTCCTGCACTCAGCATCACTGCATGTGTTTTGTGAGTCTGAAGAACACTCTATAGATTGGTATTGGATATATGGGCTAATATCGAACTTAGGGATTGGGCTGAGATGTTTCTCAATTATAATTGATCTTGTATATAAAGCTCTTTCTAACACACATGAGTGTCTATGAATCTGTTTTTCTAGTCAACCCAGACTAACACAATTAGTCTGAATTAAGAGGTGCTATACAATGGGACCTTATACAATGTGTCCCTTAGACACGAATGCTGAGGACTAACAGGGTATACGTGCTGTTAGGTAAGCAGCTCATAGGTTATGGATCCCTGAAAAAAAAGGGGGAGGGAATTGGGGACAATGGTTTAAATCAGGGCCTGCTCACTACTTAAGAGAGGGATACTCATCTCCTCTGGGTAGATCAGGATAACAGTTAGACTTGGAACTATTTGTATGGTCTCTCTTTTTATCACTATTGTTGTCTATCTATATAAGATAAGCAGGATAAGCAATCCCAAGGAGATGGCAAAGGGACTGAAGGTCTTGGGGGAGCATGATAGAGGAGGAGGTGTAGGTAGGAGAACAATGAGCCAATAACTATAGGGACAGGGGAACAGTAAGTGGGTAGCATTTCTGGTTGTGTTTGATCAATTGAAGTATATCTAAGAGGAATCACTGAGAGGTGAAATAATGTAAACATGATAGTGGGGCAGGAGGAAATAAAAAAAGAAAAAGAGGAAAGAACAAGAACGCAAAAATTATACATATAAGTATAAATACAGATATGTATATATGTAAATATAAAAAGATAGGTGCATTTATCTATGTGTATATATAAGCACAGACACACACAATCAGAATGCACATGGACTTTAGGCCTCTACTTAAATCTAACCTCAGTCCAAGAAAGGTTTGTTCTATTAATGTGGCAATGTATGATATTCACCTTCCCTACATGATCGCTGAAGACAAAATGGGTGCATAAGAAAATGTGTTGAAGAAAGCTGATGGTGCCCGCCTATTATAAGATAAAGCATCTGGGGTCGTAAATGCATGAAGTTAAACAAGCAACCATCTAGGAGGGAAGCAACAAAGTCCACATGGAAGAAGCACACCAGCCTGTCTGAGCATGAAGTGTTGATGGGAAAAGGTATCAGATGTTCAAAAACAAGCAATCAAATTGACATGAAGGAGCATACACAAAGTGGAGACCCCAAACCCACCATAATTAGACAGTACCTCACAGAAGGGCCGCAAGAAGTGGATGATATATCCAGGGTGCAGTAACTACTGATGAAACACATAACTATCTTCCAGTCCTTTAATATTTCCTCCCCTTACTATTATGGTTGTATTAGTCTGGGTAGACTAGAGAAACAAATCCACAGAAACTCATATGTGTATAAGAAAGAACTTTATATACAAGAGCAGTTGAATATTGAGATAACATCCCAGCCCAGTCCAGATCAAGTCCATAAGTTCAATATTAGCCCATATGTCCAATACAAATCTATAAAATGTTGTTCAGACTCAAAACACATGCAATGATGCCGAGTACAAGAAGATCACAGGCCAGTGGGTGCAGAGGCTTGTGGATCTAGTGGTGGTGTAGGCATATCAGCACTGGCAGGGGTTTTCTATATGACTTCTCAGGCTCCATAGGACTGATTGCATCAGGGCAGGTCCATGTGGCTTCTCCAGCTCCCAGGGCATAGAGCCATTTATTTTGTCAGTAGAGACTCATCTCAGGGATTGAGCCAAGAAAGAGACAGAGAGAGAGACACAGAGAGAGACAGAGAGAGAGAAGACAGAGAAGAGTGCCTGTCTCCCGCCCCCAAGGAGGAAAACCAGGAATTCCCAGAATTCTCAGGAGAAGACCATGCCCAAACAGAGGCCTCATTGGTCATATCTTGATTGACAGGCCAGACTCCACCCCCTCACTCATAATTGTCTCAAATTGACACCAGATTATGTAACTAGCACAATAGTTTTAATTTTATCTCATTATTCTTGTTAGATTTGTGTATGCTCATTTATATAATAAAGATAATTTGATAAATGAAATCCAAGACAGATAAACCCTTTTGAAATAGTAATGGGAGTAATGATGCCCTGAGTGTATGGGGGAAAAGGGGGGAGCAAGGGAGGGAAGGGTAAGCAGATAGCAATGTTGACTGTATAGCTCACTCAAGGGAAAGGAATAATAGAATTGTAAGTGAATGGATACACTGGATGGTGTAAAATATGACAAAAATCAGGATAATAATACGTAATAAATGTTCCTGGGGGCAAGGTGCGGAAGGGGGATAAAGGAGAGCTGCTATCAAAGAGTTCAAGACGAAAGAAGATGTTTTGAAATTGATGGTGGTAGCAATTACACAATTATGCTTGATCTAATTGAATTATGGATTGCTATAATATCTGTTAAGAGCTCCTAATAAAATAATTTTAAAAAACACAAAGAGGTGCTATAAAACTAAATAATAATTTTGGATGATAGCACACAATAAATTATATCAGATGTCTCAATAGTAACTTTTATCTTAGTTACGTGTCAAAATGTTTTGCTTATAGTGATTTAAATATAAATTACACTAAATTTTAATATAGTTTCTACAAAATTTAAATTTCTGTGTAGCTTGAATTTGAAAGATTATATTTTTGTTAACAGTAATGCTCAAGGCTCTGCCACCATTTTCCTAAGTCCCACATGTACCTTTGTTTAAATTGCATAGTAAATTTCTGAATCAATTTGTATGCTCTAGTAGTCAACTACTTAAATTCTCCCTCTTGATAGAAATGTAATTTGTAAAAATATTTATTCCTAAAATTTTAAAAACCTTAAGTTCTCTTTATATTGCTCTCTTGTTTCTTCATTATTTCATTTATGTTATGTGCACATTGTGAGTTCTGCACATTCTCCCCATATGACATAAATCATTATCAAAGACTCACCTATTCCATACCTCCTCTGATTCTTCCTCCATTTATCCCAAGTCTTATTTTTAATAGTTTTATTAGCATGCTCTCCTCAGACCATACAATTCAACAGTTCAAATATATTAAAAAGTTATGCAATTGTGGTAGCTACATAATCTGGTGTCAATTTGGGACTTGAGAGAATTACAAGTTAAGGGGTAGAATCTAGTCTGTCAATCAGGTCATAGCCAATGAGGCCTCTGTGTGGGCTTGGCCTTCTCCTGAGAATTTTGGTAAATCCTGGATTTCTGGTAAATCCTCCTCTTTGGAGGCAGGAGGCACCTCTCTCTGTCTGCTCACTCCCTGGGAGACATTGCAGCTGACAAGACACATGGAACTAAGCTAATGCCCTGAACTGGAGAAGCCACAGGGAGCTACCGTGATGCAACCAGACCTCTGAAGCCGGAAAAAGCCACGTAGAGACCCCTGCCAGCGCTGAGATGCTTACAACACCACTGGATCCAAAGACTTTCTACCCATTGGCCTGTAATCATTCTGCATTCAGCGTCATTGCATGTGTTTTGTGAATCTGAAGAGGACTATATAGATTGGTATTGGACATATGGGATAATATTGGACTTATGGGCTTGGACTGGACTGGGTTGGGATGCTTTCTTAATGTACAATTACCCGTTATATAAAACTCTCTCTTATATACATACAAGTATCTATTAATTTGTTTCTCTAGTTTATCCAGACCAACACATTATAGAAGTATGGGAGTGGGGTACTAGAGAAACAAATAATAATATGGAGAGTGGATGTTTGTTTGACATCTTCCACTTGGAGTGTTTCTTCTTTGGCTAGCCAGAAGTTCGATATGTCCATGAAGTTTACTAGTTTATTTTCTGGAAAGAACATGGGAAGTTAAAGTTTTCATTATTTTGCTTGGTTATTCCTGTGTAAAACAGCAAAAATGAATGTTGTTAATGTATATTTTGAGCTCAGGTGTAGAAATCGCCATTTGAATTTCTCAGAAACCATGCTGCTTAAGGAAAATGGCTGAAAGAAGGTAAAATGGCCATCAGACTGCTTGGATCTGGCTTCACATTCTCAATAACCTAATCCCATATTTTTGTTTCAATAGAATAGTTTGGATAAGGATTCAGATAAGTGAAATAAGTGTTGAAATCTGACTGTTTTAAGAATTGAGTTTAGTATCTGATTTTACTTTGTTTATATTGATTTCTTCTACTTATTATTGTTGATATAAGGATTTATAAAAATTATTTTGGGAAGTACACAAATAGAGAGCTTGTAAATTACTTGCCTCAAGGCATTAATTTGATCTTCAGATGGGTTTAGGACATGCCTGCAAAGAAGTCTCTGAGAAGATAAGCCCTACCCAGTGCTTTGAAGTACTCAGAACATTTGCATTCCAAGAGACATGCTTGGGGGTAAATTGACAGATTTGAGAAAGAGGAACTCATGGGTTTTTTTTGAAATCTTGAGCTAGTGGTTTTTGTCAAAAGATAGAAAAATTCTGGAAGCATGAAGAAAACTCCTCTCCAGGACTGAACGTTAAGGAAAGCCTGTGGGCAGGATGAAATGCTTGTTGGTGATCACCTGGGTCCATTTGTTGAGTGGAAGTGGGAGAAATGCATTAATAAAGAGACACTTTGGGTCTGGCCATTGATCCTGTAGACCTTGTTCGCAGGTACCAGAGGAGAAGACAAGAGTGGGTTGACAAGTCTGAAGGTTATGACCTAGCACACAGGGGCTAGGCTTATCGAAATTTGTGATGGGGCCATGGTCTAAAGGCAAAGTGACCAATGGGCACCCTGGTAAGGCTAAGTGAGGCAACCCGCATTAAGTTGACCAGAACCCAACCAGATGAAAAGCCCGAACAGATGAAGAGAAGATATTTGAGCCTGTGAACTGCCGCATATTGCTACTGATGCATATTGCTACTGACTTTATGGATGGCCAGTACTGATTTGAATTTGTTTGTGGAGGTGGACTTGTTAGGTAGCTTAGCTTAGGGAATTGAGAAGTCCATTTACGCATGCCCAGGAGAGCCAACATAGGACAAAGCTGGATTTTCCCGCCGGTGGGCCCAGATGGGCGTTACACCTGGAGCAGCCCACCTGGGCCAGGCGACTGCAATTCAGCCAATGGAATAAACCTGGGGTCGTTCACCACGCCTCCCCCGGGAACCCTTGAAAAGGCAGGGACCCAGAGGGAGAGGGGTCTTGTCTTCCTTGGCTTGTCTGGTCATCTTCCTTGGAGGAGAGAGAATCCTTGCATGACCCGGAGCAGTCTCTGCCAGGCCACATGGTCAAAGGAATCCTATGGGTGCCGCGTAAAACCTGATGCTTCTTTGAATTTTCATTAAATTCACTTGGATCACGAGCCGGTTTCGGCGTGAAATCTTTCTCGTGTGGAGTCAAGGACCTAGTTTGGAATCTAGCCCGGAGAGAGGGACCGTGGACAAGAGGGAAACTGTTGCTTCAACCCTGAAGCAGCCTAGAGTATTCTACCTGTAGTAGAGGCAGCGGGGGAGCACGGTCCCCAAGCAATTTACAAACCTTTTACCCTAATTGAACTCAAGCAAATTAAGAATGATTTGGGCAGTTACTCTAACAAGCCCGAAAACTACATAGAGCACTTCCAGTACCTCACCCTAGCCTATGATTTAACCTGGAAAGATGTCATGATCATACTAATACAGACCATGATGGATTTTGAGAAAGAGTGTGTACTCAAAGGTGCTAGAAAGTTTGCAGAGGAGTTACATGTGATGAATGAAAAATACCCTGTGAGGGAAACTGCTGTACCCTTCACAGACCCTGCTTGGAGTCACAGTGAGCCTCAGCACAAGTGGGCACGGGAACATTTCCTGATGTGCATCACGGGGGGACTAAAGTCAGCCAGGCAAAAGGCCATTAATTATGCCAAGGTGACAGCGATTCACCAGGGACCTACCAAGTCTCCTGTAAGCTTCTTAGAGAGGCTAAAGGAAGCCCTAAAGAATCATACTGCTGGAGATATTGATTCCTATGAGGGGCAAGTCTTGCTCAAGGACAAATTCCTCACACAGGCTGCACAGGACATTCGCAAGAAAGTCCAAAAACTAGTGCAAAGGCCTGAAGGGAGCTACCCTGGAGGAGATGGTTCCTGGTGCCAACACGGCTTTTTATAATAGGGAGCAGGAGAGCGAGGATCGAGCCCAGGAGAAGGAGGAAATAAAGGACATTAGGCATGCCCAGATATTGGCTGCACTCAATAGCAGATGCCCGTCGAATGCCTCCCAGGTTTCTGAGACTTTTAAACCAGGTACCAAGTGCTACATTTGCCGGCGACCAGGTCACCGGAACGAGCCTCCTCAGACGCCATGCGTCCATTGTGAGCAGACTGGCCACTGGGCTGGCTTCTCTCCTAAGGCCCAAAACCTGGAGGGGAGGCACCCACAGGCCAGCTGGCAACTGACAACGGAGGAAGAGGATTGAAAGCACCTGGTCCGGACAGCCAGCAGCAAAAGCTTCCTAGTGATATCTGAATGTCCAGCTCCTCTCATAGGCCGAGACCTGCTGTCCACGCAACACACCTGCAGTTATCGGGCCTCATCCAGGTCTCTCTACAGCTTCCATGTGTTCCTCACAGTGAAGGAGCCTCAAATTCCCCCACAGGAATCGTGGGAGCAGACAAATACTCCTGTGAGCCACTGGATGGTCTAAGGATGGTATTTCACAGCCACCCCAGGACAGGTGAGGGCTACACAGATGAGTCTACCTCAGACCCCTCACAGTCTTTAGGCCAGTGAATACCTTTCCTCCATGCCTGTGTTTACAATGACCAAAGTCTGTGACACTAACCTAACTTCAAGGGCACTGCCACCTTACAATCTTACCATATCTCACTTAATCTGTTCACCTGTTTGTTTTCCAGTTCTCAGGTTAAAAAGGCCTCTAAACCGAGTGTGCCTTCTCCAAGACCACCACCTCCTAGACCCACCTTGACCTTATCCATCTTGGGTTTTAAATGGACAACCCCTTCTAACAGAGTAGGAAGGGTATGGACCCAAAACCCCACTACGCCCCTTTTTCAGCAGGAAGCAGCTAGAGATGTCGTTGTTCATTACCCCCAAAGATTTGGGTCCATATCTCTTCAGGGGGGAATGTTAGGTAGCTTAGCTTAGGGAATTGGGAAGTCCATTTACGCATGCCCAGGAGAGCCAGCAAAGGACAAAGCTGGATTATCCCGCCAGTGGGCCCAGATGGGCGTTACACCTGGAGCAGCCCACCTGGGCCAGGCAACTGCAATTCAGCCAATGGGATCAACCTGGGGTCGTTCACCAGGCCTCCCCCGGGAACCCCTGAAAAGGCAGGGACCCAGAGGGAGAGGGGTCTTGTCTTGTTTGGCTTGTCTGGTCATCTTCCTGGGAGGAGAGAGATCCTTGTGTGACCCGGAGCAGTCTCTGCCAGGCCGCATGGTCAAAGGAATCCTATGTGTGCCACGTAAAACCTGATGCTTCTTTGAATTTTCATTAAATTCACTTGGATCACGAGCCCGGCTTCGGCGTGAAATCTTTCTCGTGTGGAGCCAAGGACTGAGGTTGGAATCTAGCCTGGAGAGAGAGACCTTATAGACTCTCAAGGTCCCAACTGGAATAAAGATTTTTCACGTCAAAAAATATGATTATTTTCTCAGAGCACTGGGTTGATATAAGTGGGCAGTATTGAAATTTGATACCCAAAATTGGGGGGATAACGAAATGCAGTGGTTGGTTTATAAACTTTCATAGGTGGGGGAATACATTCATAGGATTATAGGAATAAGATGTAGGTGTTACTTAAATGCAGTTTTTAGGCATAGGATATTTTTGTTTTGTTCACATATAGAATGTTATGTTTAAATGATTGTATGCATTTTAGTTTTATCCTATTAAGTATAGATATGACTTTATTATTGTTTGAAAATGATAAATGACTAGAGAGTTATGTGAAAGTGTCAAACTGACAAAGGGTGGTCTGTGGTAATTGCATAATCTGGTGTCCATTTGGGACTTGAGAAGATTAAAATGAAGTGATGGAGTCTAGGCTGTCAATTGGATCATAGCCAATGAAGCCTGTGTGTGGGCATGGCCTTCCCCTGAGAATTCTGGAAAACCCGGGATTTTCTCCTTGGAGGCGGGAGGCACCTTTCTCTCTCTCTGCTCACTCCCTGGGAGACATTGCAGATGACAAGCACGTGGAACTACGCTAGTGCCCTGAGTTGAAGAAGCCACATGGACCTACCCTGATACAACCAGAACTCTACAGCAAGAAAAGCCATGTAGAGACCCCTGCCAGTGCTGGGATGCTTACAATGCCACTGCATCCAGACTTTCTACCTATTGGCTTGTGATCATCCTGCATTCAGCATCGTTGCATGTGTTTTGTGAATCTGAAGAGGACTATATAGATTGGTATTGGACATATGGGCTAATATAAGACTTATGGGCTTGGACTAGACTGGGTTGGGATGCTTTCTGAATGTACAATTATCCTTGATATAATACTCTTGTACACATGAGTCTCTATGAATTTGTTTCTCTAGTCTATCCAGGCTAACAACCAATCATCACCAATTTTGAAATCATTTTCTTGTTTCTTCTACCCATTATTATTTTTAATCCCCATCCTCCCAAGCCATAACCCTAAACCAAAGCCAAACCAAATTCATTGTCACTGAGTCGATAGCAACCCTATAGGGCAAGGTAAAGCTGCCCCCGGGAGTGTGTCAGACTATTAATTTTTTACATGAGTCTAAAGGCCTCAAGTAGAAAGAACATGTTTTCAAAATGATCATGGAAACATGTACAAATATGCTTGACACAATGAATGTATATATGGATTATGATGAGAGCTATAAGAGCCCCCAGTAAAATGATTTTTTTAAAAGATACATTTCCTTCTCACTGGAAGAGACCAGATAGTGAAAAGGCTGGGTGGAAAAAACAGAATGTTCACACCATCCCCTTACAATGACTGGATAGACTATTGGGTTTGAGGCCTGAGACAATGACACAGCATGAAGTCTGGGGTACAGGGACACACATATCGGAAAGAGGAGTTACACTACAGGAGACCTACCAATAGCAGAAGACTCACCAGAAAGCCAGCCTGTGGTGGGAGGTCCACCATTAACAGAAAATCAAGTCCCACTCGCCAGTCTTAGAGGCCCATTAGACTAGCTACAGGCCCTTTGGACTTATATTCCAAAGTATCCCCTTCAATAAACTCACTTCTTCTGTTAAAATAAAATAACCCAGAAAGTAAGTCCCATCTTTCTTTCTCCTTGCCATAACCCTAAGAAACTATTAATCTAGTTGCTGTCTTTATGGATTACTTATCCTAGATTTCCTATTTTTAAAAAATCACACCTAAACCCTAACAATGACAACATAAAGCACAGAAAAACCTTAGTCCCAAAGAAATCAGAAAACAGATATTAGAAGAAATTTAAATGGTGCAGCCCTATTTTAAATGCCATGTATTTGTAATACTATATTATCCTAACAAAGCTTTAACTAGTATTTACCACAATGTAGTGGTGATGTAGTCGCTACACATTGGCTGCAATCAGAAGAACCCTTTCAAAAACTGGTGTTGATTTAATGCAAGCCGGGAAATATAATAGTCTTTTTTATTGTGACTCAAAATTGTTCTACCCCATATTTCATCTTATACCAAAAGCAAACTAGCCAACAAACAAAAACCACTACTTTTACTTAAAACTATAAAACCAGTAATCAAAAAATCATCCCCAAATAGAAGTCAGCACAAAACTAATTTTATTTTAAACCAGTAAACATTTATTTATGAAAACCCATTAATTCCCATAAAGCAAACAAAAAAGTCTCAAAGTCTTGCTCTTTTCTTGGTATTGGCAATGTCAAACAGCAAAGTTGTGGAAGATAACTGGCTCTTGTAAACAACTGGAAACAGTTCAAGCAGAAAAAGTCATTCAGCCATTTCTCTTCTTTCAAAACAGGGCGGCTTTGTGATGTCGAGTTTTTCAGAAAGGCTGATAACTTGCCTGGTAACCAGGATAATAAGGAGCAGCCTGGTTTATTTGCACGTTGAAGTTATCGACAGCACAGTGGAACGCAGGAAACAAACCTCCACCATAGTCATTAAATATTGGCTGCATATTATAGGCATTAATGGTATTGCTAAATATTTGATCAGCTCTTACTTGGCTGTAGAGTGAGGACGGAACAGGCACAAGAATGGAAGGAAGGCGACCACCACCAAAAGCGCCTTGACCAGCCGGGTTGGTTCCGAGGTAACCAGGATAAGCCCCAAAATAACTTGCTTCACAGGCATAGGGGCCACCACCACCCACAGCACCTTCAACATCTGGGTTGGTTCCGAGGCCATCAGGGTTTGCTGCATAGCCATCCTGGTTTGGATGGAAGCCGCGTTTTGCCTGGTGACGCAGTCGGCGGGCAAATGAAGCAATGCTTCTCAACAGCGGAGGCCGGCCATATTCTCGAGGGTGTGCAATTTGAATTTCACACCGCGTGGAACCAATTAGGTGGTACCTGGTTTCTAAGACCTTCCTCGCCGCGTTCTCATGCGCATACGTGATAAAGCCAAAAGCTCGTCTTTTATTTGTGTTTGGCCACACCGGCAGTTCAATATCCTGAATCACTCCAAATGTCTCAAAGTACTGTCTGATTTTGTGGGCAGGCATACAGGGGTTGAGCCCACCCAAGAAAAGCTTCCACACAGGGAAGTTAGATTCCATGGCTTTGGCCCTTTTGAGATATATTATCTTGCCTTCTAGTTTGTGCTCTGGACGTTGGAGGACATTCTCCACGGAAGCACGGTCTTTGAAAACGACAAATCCAAATCTCCTGGATAGGCCAGTATTCCGGTTAATTTTGATAATAAAGTCTATTATCTCGCCAAACTGAGACAAGTATTCAAGAAGGGCTCGCTTACTGGTATCGTCAGAGAGTCCCCCGATGAACAGTTTGTTGGCGTCATGCAGAAGCTTGGTGGCCTCGATTCGGAACCCTCTCGGGTACCGGCCTCCTTGGAGTCCGTTCATGGCAACACTGTTGGCGTTCGTCGCACGGTGGGTGACCGAAATCATGGTGAAAGGTGAGAAACCAGAGGCCAGACACGAAAGCGAGAAGCAAATAGTGGCGTAGCGGATTGACCGGTGAGCAGCGATGGAGTATGGGTACTGGAAGGGGCCGTGGTGAACTACGCACGTAGAGACGTAATGACGTAAAAACATGTGAGTGGTTGAATTTAAAATTGAGCAGCAACGTTTAAGATCCTACTTTCAAAGTAACAGTTCCAGCTATTTGCTTTGCGAAAGTAAACTGGCTTCAGATCTTTCTTCTTCTTCTTCTTTCTTTCTTTCTTTCTTTCTTTCTTTCTTTCTTTCTTTCTTTCTTTCTTTCTTTCTTTCTTTCTTTCTTTCTTTCCCTCTCCTCTCCTCCCCTCCCCTCCCCTCCCCTCCTCCTCCTCCTCCTCCTCCTCCTCCTCCTCCTCCTCCTCCTCCTCCTCCTCCTCCTCTTCTCTCTCTCTCTCTCTCTCTCTCTCTCTCTCGACAATAGCCAGGAAAGGGGGTTTGCCTGGAGCATCATCTAGTCCCCATGCATCTCTTGTACCTGAAAACAGTTTAAACTTCCCTCACTTTCTGAAAGGTGCCTTGCCTATTTTTCAGTTCTTTGCATACTTCAGGTAAGTTGTTTACTCCTCTGAGGGATTTGGGGCTGAGGTGGATGATAAGGCAAGGATAAAATAGACCTAGAACGTACTCCATAGGGACAGGAAACATTTATGAATTTGCAAGTTATGTTGAGGGAGTCTAAAATAGCCATTTTCACAACAGCATTATTGAGATATAAATTACATGCCGCATGTTTCACTCTTTTGTCTCTCCAGTGTATATTTACAGAGTTGTACAGTCACCACCACAATTTAACTTTCGACCCCTATGGCATCTACCCCTTCCCCCAGCACCCCACCCCTGTCTCTCACCACTCCTATGACACTCTGTTCCGTCACCGCTAACCCCAACCTTTCTCTCGCACTACCTTCACCTCCTCTCCACCCATCATGCCCACTCCTCCCCCACCTCATCATCAAAAAATCCACATACCTATTAGCAATCACTCTCATTTTCCCCAAACTCTTCCAGTCACAGAAGAGTGGTCTTTTCGGTCTGACTTCTTTCCTTTAGCTGTAGCATAATGTTTTTAGGGTTTCCTTCATTACGAGTTCGAATCAGTGTTTCATTCCTTTTATGGCTGAATAATATTACAAAGTGTGGATATATAGCAATGGTATAGCCATTCCTCTTTTTAAAAAATTGGAACGTAATCATGCTCACTACATGGTCAGCAGTTTGAAACTACCAGCCACTCTGTAGAAAAAAGATGAGACTGGCTGGCTCTGGGCGGTGGGAGCTGCCCGCCGCCGTGCAGCCATGGCGGAGAAGTTCGATCACCTGGAGGAGCACCTGGAGAAGTTCGTGGAGAACATCCGGCAGCTCGGCCTCATCGTCAGCGACTTCCAGCCCAGCAGCCAGGCCGGGCTCAACCAGAAACTGAATTTTATCGTCACTGGCTTACAGGACATCGATAAGTGCAGACAGCAGCTTCAGGACATTAAGGTGCCGCTAGAAGTGTTTGAGTACATCGATCAAGGTCGGAACCCCCAGCTGTACACCAAGGAGTGCCTGGAGAGGGCACTGGCCAAGAACGAGCAGGTGCGAGGCAAAATGGACACCATGAAGAAATTTAAAAGTCTGTTAATTCAAGAACTTTCCAAAGTGTTCCCAGAAGACATGGCCAAGTATCGGAGCATCCGAGGGGAGGACCATCCTCCCTCCTAGTTGCCTGGGAGCGGACCTGAGCCTTGTTGACTTCTGTCATTGTGACACCCGATTCCCTGCCATGAGCTGCCCACGGCCTTGTGGTCAGTGGCCCAAGGAGGACGCCAGGGATGGGCCGAGCCCACTGTCTGCTTGTCAGGCTTGCAGACGCGCAGGACTGCACTGCCATCAAACCCCACCCACAGTGACCCCAGGACACAGGAGATCTCCCGACACGTGTCCAACCAAGGCAGACTGCCACAGCTTTCTTCGACTCCTGCCGCAGACCTCTCAGCAGCTGTGTGCTTAATCGCTGCACCACCACCAGGCCTCGAGACAAGAGCCCAACAATTCTTCTGGAAATGTGAAATGCAGTTTGTAAATTAAAGATTCTTAAAACTTGAAAAAAAAGATGAGACTTTCTACAGGTATAAAAATGTACAATCTCTGAAATCTCCATAGCTGGTTCTACTCTGTCCTGCTGGATCGCTATGAGTCAGAATTGACTGATGACTGTGGGGGTTTGTTTGTTTTTGATATCATGTTTAAAATATGTAAGAGAGATTATTTGTGCAGTCCTTTGCATTATCTAAGTTTTGCACAGGTCAGAAATAGGACCCATTACATTTTTCATACTACTGTTGTCAGGTTCCATCGGGTCAGTTCCTACTCACAGCAACCCTATGTACAAGAGAAATGAGACACCTGCAGGTCCTACCATTCTCACAATTGTTTCTGTTTCCACGTCCATACCATTGAGGTTGCTTTTACTGCTAGCTTATCTTCTTGTGCGGAAGACGAAAGCTGAAATTTCAAATAGTTTGTTTGGATACTTCCATCCTTTTATCACACATTTAATATGATCAAGTCAATTGTCTATCTCGCTCTCCTTCAAATATTACTCTCTTGAGGGAAGGACTTTAAAATTCTTCCCATAGTAACACCTCAAAGTTGTATTCAAGTAGGTATGCAGTCACTTTCTGCCATCACTAGTTTTTAAAACAGCAGTCACGTTGCTAATAGCAATGCCACCTGTTTATCTTTGGAAACGTGTATTATAATTAGAGAAAGAGACCAAGTTTTTAAAATACCCTCAAGGAAATGTAATCCTAGAGGGAATGAGTTCTTTCACTAAGGTGAAAACTCAAACCACTAGCAAAATAAAATCCCTGGCTCACATTGAATTATAAGCTGTTTGAAGCCACATTTATCCCCATGCTTCAGATGCAATTCTATATTCTTACCTCTTTCTGTATTCTGAAAATTCTGTGTCAATTGCCTTTGCCTTCTCCCCATCTACTCTGTCACCAACTCCATCAGCCTAACTCTTATAATCTCTCCTAGGAGCCTCTTCTCTACAATAAACCTATCATGTTCTTTGTATTCATATTTTGGCACTTAAAATGTTAATTTTCCTTATGAATCATTAAGTTTCTCATGTACCAGTATGTGCCATGCCTAAGTCAAAGGCCTCAACATATAATAATACCCGTTAAACAAACAAACAAAACATTGCTGCTCAGTTGATTCCAACTCATGGTGACCGCCTTGTTATACAGTAGAACCGTTCAGGTTTTCTTGGCCCTTGTCTTTAAGGAAGCAGATTTGCAAATCTTTCGTTCCTAGAGCCGCTTGATGAATTTGGTCTACCAATGTTTATGTTGGCAGTCAATAGTAAATGGCGTGTGTCCCTCCGAAGAAGCCAAAAATCCTCACCAAATTCTTGTTGAAAGAAACTAAAACAATTGATTCTGGAGGGGACACATTTAGAACATTTTTGGTCTTACTAGAATCAGGGAGGAAGAATGTGTTGCTTATTACTTATGAAGCGCTGGTTGGCTAGATTTGGAGGTCCTAACCTAGTTTTCCTCTGTTAACGCAAGGCTATGAAAGACATTGCAAATTTTAAGCTTTCTTCTTTTGGGGCCATTTGTAAGCCAACTGAGATTTCCACAGAGTAGCCAGACCTGCTATCCTCTATCCAGATCTTGCTTTCCATAGAGTGAAAATCTGAGAGGAATTATGCCTTCTTGTATGTTTCTAACCAATGAGGCACCATCATGGCTAGTTATTTCTTATGGATATTTAACTAATTAGGCCAGTATGGACGTCATAGTTTTGACCTCTGTGGGGGCCAGTTTGCTTTATTTAATTATATTGCTACAGACTTCATCCGTTACTCTGCCGATTCCCTTGGAAATCTATGTCCCTGTTCACAAGGGGCTATTAGGTTCAAGTATGCCAATGAATGCGCCACACTTCTAGAAACACAATTTAAACCATTTAACCTACTGATCTCAGGTCAATAGTTTCATTTCGGTACATGAAAGCCAACACATTATTACTGTAATTACTATTGAGGCAGTAAAAATGAGCATTTAAATAAAAAAAGATTGTGTCCACTTTTGGTCCCTTACTAAAAATAATTATGTGCATTGGGGCCCTTTCCTCCTGCACACATGCTCTCTGGTCTTTAGCTGTCTAAAATGTTTTCCAGTAACTCATTTCCACTGGAATGACTGAAGGAATTCAAATATGTACTATTTAGCTCGACTTTCCATAGAGATTATATCACACACCTTAATATATTTTAGGTCTCGAAATAGTCATCAGGTACCTAATGCTAAATTTACATAAGGTGTAAACTTTATATTATCAGTACAGTACCAATAATTCCAACTAGTAGTTTATTCTCATTCCATATCAACTTAAAACTCATATACTTCTTGTTGATTTGAATTGAAGCAACTCAAGATCTCTTTGCTGAGAAATGAATAAATGAATTTTAAGTTGATACATTTACAAAAGATATTTGATAGGTGTTCAATGCTGCAAAACAAGATTTGTAAATCAAAGAACAAATAGCACAGATGTTAGTGATATAAATAATAATTTGGTGTTGCTGGGTATAGGGGAAGCAAGTTGTATAGTAAATGCAAGCTATCATAATTTTTTTGTATTTTAAGAAACAAAGGTTGCCTGGCTTGGGTTTATTTTACTGTGAATGCAGACCATGTCTGCAGTATTTATATCTCTTAATTTGATTGTCCCTTGCTCATTGCCATCTCATTCATAATTGTTGGAGAATTGAGGATGGCATATGCCTTTAAAATTAATCTGCTTCTATTATCTTGGGACTCAACCTTGGCAGAGGATGCTGTGGGACCTATAAATCAGAAAAGTAACCTGGATGTATTCTGATTTGATATGCTGGCATAGAGCTAGCTGTCTCTGTAGTAATATGTTCTTTAATGCTCTGTTGAACCTGTTCTCTTTAGTGAAATGAAAATGCATGTGTTTGACATACTTGGTCTAGTTGGTTGTGTGATAAAATGAGATTTCCCTTATTCTTTTTCCTCTTCATTTTCCACAGAAACTGTCAGTGCCTCTTACTTAAATTAAGTTGAGAGTGCTAGCAGCTAGTTTGAAAAATGATCATTTAGGAAATACTGTTCTCTCCTAGCTATGAGTGTATCCAAATAGTGATCTAGCTGAATGTAGTCCATTGGACAGAGACGGAAAATTAATTTGATTTTAAAAGACTGTAACAAAGGAATCTAGCGGCTGGACTGCCTAAATAATAGTCATTTAAAATCTCTTCTTGGCCACCTGCAAAGGCAATCATGGCTGGTGGTGGTAGGAACACTATGATGCAAAATTAACTCAACAACAGTGAGTTGGATTGCTTTGTTTGTAGGATGACAACATAAAATTTGCAGTTTCAAGAGCTTGTTGACAAGATGTGCATACATTAAGATAAGCATTTCTCTTAGGGAAGCCACTTAAAATAGGAAGTGCAATTATGAGTTGATCACAGTGATTATATCCAGCCGTTTAAAAAACATTAAAATATTGCTGGAGAGAGGAAGGCTCATGTCCTACACTGAAGGATAAGTAGTGTATGCAAAAGGAAAACTGCTATAATGTTTTCTCCAGCTGACAGTTCTTCGAATCATTTTTATTTTGTACTATAACAGCCAGTGGGTTGCTTCTTCAGTTAGGATCTTCCTCCAGAAAGACCAGGAGTCCCCCTCAAAGTACATATGTATAACCTGGACAATAATAGAACAAAACTGTACTTGGTTTTTCCTTTA
The DNA here is from genome assembly GCF_050624435.1 of Tenrec ecaudatus. Taxonomy (NCBI): domain Eukaryota; kingdom Metazoa; phylum Chordata; class Mammalia; order Afrosoricida; family Tenrecidae; genus Tenrec; species Tenrec ecaudatus. The sequence goes on along the minus strand of NC_134548.1, from coordinate 101,959,327 downwards.
CTTCCTCTTTCTCCCTTATATTAGCTTATGCCATTAGTGATTCACTATGATTAAACAAATAAAAAGACACATTTCAAAACTGATTTCTAGTTTTCTATAGTTTATAATTCCTTATTTGTTGTTGATGTAAAACACGAAAAGTTTTGCTAATATAATTATTTTACTTTTGTTGCTTTAGCTACTTTGATACAATGTATGTGCAGGTGGGTAGTGGTGGGAGGGGGTCAAATCATTCTAGCATTTTCTTTCATAGTAATTTGTAAGGAAGGGGGGGGTGTGGAATTTTTCTTAAATTATTGGTATCTGTTTGCTTATACGTTAATTTTAAAGGCCAGAGAGGTAACCGTGCTTGCTTTATGAATCATGAAAAATAGAATTTATATACCATTGTTGTGCAAACATAGAGTTGAATAAATCTTGAAGGCAAGTTATACACTATGAAAAGTCTGTGCATGTAATGTCCTTGGAGACTGCTAAAGAATATTTGATTACTTTATTCATGTACTATTTAATAAGAACTCCTTTCTAGTTATTTTTGCTGGGCCAAATAATATCTACAATTAAATATTCATCCTCTGGGTCTTCAGTTTTAAAAAATACTGAGTGTATGTTTTACTTTCGTAGTCTTTGTTTTGGTTTGATTTTTGGCTCATAAATACTGTTTCCCAGTTCTCCTCTAAAGAAAAATAGGCTGACCAATAATTTGTAAATATGATTAATGATTTAAGAAGTATAGAATTACTTATTTTAGAAGGGAGAATTTTTTTTAAATCAATACATAAAATCCTTTCATTTCCTGTCTATTCCCCACCTGTTTTGGACCCATTCAAAACTCAAAGCTGATCACAGAAAGAACCGTTGCAGAGTCTGAAAATTACAGAGGTTTATGCAACGTTCATAGGACGTGAAGAAAGACTCAAGAATGCAATCAGTACCACCTGCTACAGTGTTCTGAGTAGTCTTAAAAGATGATTAAAGCAGGCTGATTTTTCCTCGGGAAACACTTAGGTAGAGCCCTAAGAGGAGAGATGTTAGTTACTGCCACTGCGACTGTGACTGTCTGCCTGGGCACCAGTTTAGGAGTACTGGTGGCAGTGGTGGTGTATGCACTGGGCTATATCTGCAAGGTCAGCAGTTTGAACACACCAGCCATTCCGAGGGAGAAAGATGAGGCTTCTGCTCCAATAAAAATATACCACCTTGAAAGCTATATAGGGTCACTCTGAGTTGGAATGGAATCAACAAGAGTGTGCTCTAGTTTAGAACTGGAGGTATCAGTGGTAAGTAAACAAAAAAGATACCTTCCTGACCAATACAGAGTGGTGGAGATAATACACATATAATATGGGGTATCAGTAGCTAGTTATAAAATTTTTGGATTCTTCCCTGTTTCCTATAACATTGACTTGGTTCTGTCTAAAAGTATTAGCTGCATTAAATGATACTGGTCAAAACCCCAGATATCACAATGTATACCCATTCTTTGCTTTTTTCTTTGGTTTGATTGATGCGTTCCTGAACAAAAGGCTCTGGAATTGTGCACATTATACTTCTCAGGGATTATTTTTTAATGTAGGGGACTAAAAACTTTACCTAACATTTCAATTTGGGGGCCAAATTCCATTATTCAGCATTTTCCTCAATGTACATGCAACAAACTGCTCTTTTTTTCCCTGCCAATTTCTGGTAATCAGGACTTCCTATATGTGTACTGGTCATTTAATATTTAGATGTTTTTTAATTCTATCTGTAAGTATCATTTTCTAGTGTACCCTCTAGTCAAGCCTTAGTATCTATCCCTAAAGTTGTGAGAAACGGAGTTTAAAGAAGAGTGCAACACTTCTAGAAGTTTAGTGTATCCAAGCATTCAGCCAATATTTGATAAGAATCGGGCAGAGGTATCTCAGACAAAGGAAAAGCACATGTATAACACTTGGATTTGTTCTAAAATTAGCAATAGGGTAGCTGGAGTGTGTAGTTCACGTGGCAACATCTGTTAGGGCACGCAGTTGGAAAATTGAGCCCATTTGGGGCCTTAAACAAGCACGAGGTCCTTAGTAGTTCAAGCATTTTGCACTTGACTGCTAATGTAAAGGTTAGCAGTTTGAACCCACCTGCCTCATGGTGTTGTGGAAGAAAGGGCCTGACAACTTGCTTCCATTAAGATTCTACCAAACAATTGATTCTGACGCATAGCAAAACTCTGGTGGCACTGTTGGGTAAGTGTCAGACTGCTTGCCGGGAGATTGATGGTTTGAAAGCACATGAGAAAGATGAGGTGTCTACTTCTGCGAAGATTGAAAGTTTCGGAAACTCACAGGGGCAGTTCTACTCTGTCTGATCAGGTCGCTATGAGCCCATTAAAAGTACAGCCAGAAATGTCCGCTGGAGCAGTTCTAGTCTTTGACGCATAGAGTCTCCATGAATCAGAATTGACTGAATGACCACTAATACCAACACGTGTCAGCAGTGTACTAGGATTTGGAGCTCCAAAGATGAATACAACATTTTTAGGCATTTATGGTAGGATGGTGATATTTCTGTAAATATAAGCTCTTTTTTATCTAAAACACGTATTAAAATATATTCAGGTTATCCCTGGAGAACAGGGAAGGGGGTTCTACTTAGAACTTGGAGACAAGAAGGTAAAAAATGTTGCAAAGAATGATAATAAAGTGAAAAGGTAAGAGAAGCTAGTACCATGCCATGATATGTCAATTTGATAGAGTGAATTGGTGTTTAACTTGTCTACCATGTCACCGCCTGATGATCCCCTCTGGTAGGTGAAACCTCATGAGGATTCTGGGAACTTCCTCTCCCTTTCCCCGGAGGGGGGGGCACACTTTCTCCGTCTCCACTTCCCTGCTGTTTATTCTCTTAGAGAGCTGCTGGAGCCATACGGAGATCTGCGAAGATATGTCCATCACCATTAAAGCTACAAGACTTTGCACACACCTGCCCGTGATCTTCCTGCCTTGTGCACCCTTGCATGTGGCTGCGTCATCCCATAAAGAGGGATTTATGGACTAGTAGCAGACATATGGACTACTATTGAAGTTTTGAACTTGATCTGGACTGTGATGGGGTGTTTGTTTGATATAATTACTTCTTGATATATAGCTTTCTCTTACACATGTATGAGTGTCCCTGGATTTGTTTCTCTAGTCATCCTGGACTAACACACCTGTGAAAACTGGATCCTGAGTAAGGTAGAAACTTGTCAGAGAGGGAAAATGCAAGTGTTTTACACTAATGGACAGAAATAAAATGGTGGTCGGATAAGGAAGACTTAAGAAGTATCGATGCATTTTCATTGTGTTGCTGGTGAAGAATATTGAAAGTACCATGGAATACCAAAAGGACAAACTAATCTGTCTTATTATAAGTATGGCCACAGTGTTCCTGAGAGGCAAGGATAGACATGTGGTCAGGAGAGATCAGTCCCTAGAAGAAGGCAACATGCTTCCTCAAGTCAAGGGACAGTGGAAAAGAGGAAGGCCATCGAGAAGACAAACTGGACATCCCTTGCAGAGGGGTAGTGGGGAGATGTGTCATCAGGGTTCAGTGTAGCAACAATGAAACTCAAAACCTCCCTCTAGCTCTTGAATGCTTCCTCCCCTCCCAATTTTCATGACCCCAATTCTACCTTGTGGACCTGGTTAGACCAGAGGATGCACAGCGGTGCAGTATGGATCTGGAAACACACAGGGAATTTTGGATGGATGAACCCCTCAGGACCAGCAGTGGGAGTGGTGACACCGGGAGGAAAGGGGGTGTAGAAAGGGAGAACTGATCTTGGAGATCTATGTGTAACCTCCTCTCTAGGAGATGGGAAATGGGAAGGTGGGTGAGGGGAGACGCCGGGCAGTATAAGATAAGATATAATTTTTTATAAACTATTAAGGGACCAGGGGGAAGGGGGGAGCGGGGAGGGAGGGGCAGAGGAAAAAAGGAAAACGAGCTGATTCCAGGAACCCAAGTGGAAGGCGAATTTTGAGAATGACGAGGGTAATGAATGTATAAGGGTGCTTTATTCAATTGATGTATGTATGGATTGTGATAAGAGTTGTATGAGCCCCAATAAAAAGATTAAATTAAAAAAAAGACAAATTGACACAGTGGCTACAACAATGGGATCCAACACAGGAATAATTGTGAAGATGGAGCAGGACCTGGCAATGTTTCCTTCTCTTAGGCATAGGGTCACTTTGGGTTGGAACTGGGTTACTGGCACCTAACAAAACCAAGACTGCACATTGTCAAAGGCTGAAAACTTGCAAGACCCAGGGAAAACAAGGAGGCCTGTCCATCAAGTTCTAGCTCTCACAAGTTTCACTGTTTTACACACACACACACACACACACACACACACACACACACACACACTCATTCTCATGCTCACACTCCATTTTCCAGTCAATTCCAACTCACAACAACCCTATAGAACAGAGGAGATCCGCTGCAAATGGCTCCCCAGGTTGTAAAACTTTTTGGATGCAGGCTACCTTATCCTTCTCTAGTAGATCACCTGATGGATTCAGTTCATTCACTTTTCAGTTGTCAGTCCAAAACTTAATCCAGTGCATCACCAGGGCGCCTTATATACACATTATATGACCTTACAATTCCACCCAGGAGAAATGCTATATCCACAGAAAGACTTGCTCATGAATGCTCACACAAGTATTATTTATGCTACCTTAAAAGTGGAAAAAACTCTAATCAATTTCTGAATATGTAAACAAAAGCAGTATATCCATATAATGATGTAGATGAACATTTTTAATATGTATGGAACCATCGCACAGAAAATGTGATCACTACACAGACCCTGTCGGCAGGAACCATGTGCTTTGATGTGACTCTCACGGTTGTGCTGTACAACTGACAAGGCAATCAGTACTAGGATCAGTCACTAGATGAACATTTGTAATGCAGTTTTTGTGGTAAAATTAGGTGCCTCGGCTCATATTTGGGTTGGCTTATACTCGTGTATATACGGTAATAACATGATACAACATGTATGAATCTTGGTGTATGGTGCTAGATTTAAGGTGGAAAAGATCATATATGATTCCATTTATATGACTATCCAGTAAAGATACTTCCATAGACACAAAAAATATAAAGTGGTTACATGAGGCTTTGGGAGTAACTGCAAATAAGCATTAAGAATTTTTTTCTTTGCATGTGTTCCTGTTTTATTTTTATAATCAATCATTAAGGATTTTTGAGTGATGTTATGTTTCTAAAATCAGAATGTGTGATCTTTTCACAACTCTTTAGACCGACTGAATTTCATTGAATTATACACATTAAATGGGTGAGTTTTATGGCGCATACAGTAAACTTTCAAAAACCTCTGAAAACCACAAAAAATTCTAAAATCTGTAAGGCACCAAGTGTAAATATCATAAATGAGAATTAAATGGTTGAATATTTTGAAATATTTATAAATAATACATAATAGAGTATAATATAACCATCATAGAATAATTAACTGACTGTTGGAGAGTCTGGACTTAAAAATTGAAATGAATTCCCGGTACTTTTGGAATAAACTCTTTTCTTCTCAGCATGGGTTATGCTTGACTGTATTTCCATTTTTAGATGTACATTTATTTTGTAATTTCCCTCAAATACTCTTCATGCTCTTGTTTCTTTAATCTTAGAGTTATTAAAGGAAGATTTTTAATACCAGGTAAATGTACACAGGCAAAAACATGTTTGATATTTACAAGATATTTTTATTACATTTTTATATTTGGAAGATTATTTATATATACGTGTGTGTGTCAAAAAGTATTGCTATAAAATCAGATATATTTACTAAGGAAAAGTATCAAAATATGAGATCACTGTACCTAAACCTGTGCGCTATCTTGGTCTAGAAGCTTCTGAAGGAGAAAGAGCAGCCGGGACCATCCAGCCCGTGATCAACAGTCCAGTGCTTATCCAGCAGCACCACCAGGGTGTCAGTATGTACAGAAAGTGCTCAGAGATCCGCAGCCAGTTTCTCCCATGGGCATCTTGTATATCACCACAGTTTATTTGTCCTAAGGAACTCATATTTGTACATTTCTATTATCCAAACCTCACAGTTGATTCCTTTTCCTAGGTGTTTCGTTATTTTCTTAAAAGATCATGGATATCACCTTACATTTATTTAGCTGTCATGTCTCTTTAGACCCCTCCTTCATTGTGACAGTTTCTCATACTTTCCTTGTTTTTTGATGACTTTAGCAGTGTTGGAGAGGCCTGGTCAGGTATTTGGTGGAATTGTAAGTTTCCTGGGGTGGTTTGCCTCAGTTCTTGCTTGTCAATGTTGCAAGAATTCATGTGGCAGAAGCGTTCGATTCCTCGGGTGGGATATACCTTGGTCCTTGGCTTGACACTAGAAAGAATTCACGCTGAAGCCTGGTTTATGATCCAAGTAGGTTTTTATCAAGCACAGGAGTTTCCGGTTTTCCTGAGGCCGCCGCAGGGCACTTCACACACACACAGGTAGAAACCTGAGGCCAGAGGAACTGCAGCTCCTCAGAGGAGCAGCTGGACAAGAGCGGGGTGAGCTTACAGTTTTAGTCTTTGGGGCTTTCTGCCTGGAGGTGTGGTCCATGCTAAGGTACAGGTTAACCCCATTTGCTGAATTAAGCCCATCTGGCCTAGATTGGGCCACTCCCAAGTGGACTGGCTTTCTGGCTCCAGGGTCTGAGTTTGTGCATGCCCTCTAGCCATGATTGGCTTCCAAAGTAAGGGGAAAGGAGGTCTTGGCATCTAGAGCAGCGCTTCTCAACCTGTGAGTTGGCACCCCTTTGGGGGTCTTATGAGCCTTTCACAGGGGACACCCGATTCAAACAGTAGCAAAATGGCAGTTAAGAAGTAGTAACGAAAATAATGTTATGGTTGGGGGGTCACTACAACAGGAGGAACTGTATTAAAGGGTTGCAGCATTAGGAAGATTGAGAACCACTGATTTAGAGGTTCCACCCCTAGTTTCTACCTCTAGCTACCTAACAGAAGCACTTTTATAAGTCCAAGTAACTTTTATGAGGGAAAGTTTCAGGTATTATGTGGAAAGAATACTGGAACAGAACCCCGGAACCAGCATGCAGAGCCAAGAGTAGGAACCATGACTAGGGAATCCCAAGAGAACCAAGGGAATATGGTCCTCAAGATGGCCCATTGGTACTTACCACACACAAGCCAGAGAGATTCCCACCCTTTGCCTGCAGAGCACACCCAAACAAGAGAGGAGTGGGGCCTACCCAAGGTCTGCTTTTATCCCCGCCTAGCCTGACTGGCTGGGGACGCACCTGGTTGAGGGTTTTAGCCAACCTTATTCACTGAGTTTCAGCACACCTGTAGACCTCCCACCTGGGCCTGGTTGACTTGGGTCTGCGATGCTCAGAAAATTCTGGATTTTCCCATAGGTGTCCCATAAAGGTGCCTGAATTCTTTGCAACCCCTTTCCTGTGGCATGGACAGCTAATTTTCATTTAGCATAGGCTTTCAGTGGAAACAACCCCTTTGTCCCTATCTAGCTACCTTTCAGATTGTCTCTCAGTGAGTATGTTTCCGGTGATAGACTAGGGTGATGGATTTGGGGAGGAAAACAACAGAGGTGAAGTGTCGATTTATATTGTTACCAAGAGTAAGCTCAGAGTTTCAAGCCTCTCCACTTTTCAGTTCTTGTTCCACTTGAAAGAGAGATTCCAAGTGAGAGACAACATTCAGACTAGAGGCAGAGAGAAGGTTTGAAAAGAAAGTGTGAGTTAATTGAAGGGGGATACTTCGGAAAAGAAGGCCAAAGTGTCTCTACCTAGTCTAAATGGCACAGGAAAACGGAATGCTACCCCTTATATTGGCTAACCGTGGATTTTCACCAAAGGCTACCTTTCTGATGGGGCCTCTGCTTATGGCTGGTCGTCTGTAGTCTCCCTGCTCCTTTCAGGTATGCAGAACCTGGCACTCTGCCTACCCAGTGCCCCAGACTTCCTGCAGTGCTCAGAAATTCAAGTCTATTCAGTCATTACGGAGGCTGTGTGAACATACTGTCTCTCTTTCTCGGGTCATTTTCTTCTCTCCCAATATCTCTGGTGTCTCCCATTGATAAGGACATGTGTTTTAGTCATCCCTTAAATCCCTTTGTGCTGGAGGGCTACTTGCAGAAATATTTTGTGTCTCTACCTTTCTTCCAAATTCCTCCCACCATCGCCTCTTCTTGCCTAAGCAGCCTTGGATTAGTGAACATTGTCATGAAGAGAACTATCAGCAGGATGGGATACTTTTGCTAACTTTAATTATCTGCTTGCCAGGTTACAACCCTGTAACCATATATATATATTTTTTTTTCCTTCTTCCATACTCCATTCCTTTATACTTTTATTTTATACTTCATTATTTATACATCTTTAACCTATCAGAAAATCTTCCAAATACCTGAATATGATGCACAGATTTTTATATTTATTTTAATCAATTCATCATGAAGTAGTTTTTAGAATGGCATTTATTTCCTTTTGCTGTTTCACCTAATATCATTTTCTGATCTATTCACAAAATATCCAACCATTAACGTAATATGCTTTATGTGTGCATTTTACTATGGTCTGTTTTTTAAGGTGACGATAAAATTCAGAATTTTATTAATTTTTACATGAATGTTTTAATGCCACTGTATTATTTCTGTTTGCAACACAGAGATTAATGCTTAGAAATATGCTTTGTTTAAAGTTACTATTTATGAAGTGTTAATAGACTGTAATAGATACTCTTTTTACTTAGACAAGGCTGCACTTACCCCATGATACAGGCCTGGGACGTGACCCTGCCAGAAAATCAGGTTTCTTGTCCCTGCTGTTCCTCCTTCCAGGTGAGTGGCTAAAGTTATCTATCTCTCCATATCTATCTATTTAACTTTTCTCTCTATAATCTTCACCAAACACCCAGCTATATGACTGTTCCCAGAACCACTCTGAAGGAGTTGCCAATGCTAAGCAGGTTATAACAAAAGGAAGGACTTCATAGTGTCAAAGTGGCCCCTGGCTTCCTATCTATAGACTGAGCCAGGACCCCCAGGCTGGGGAGAATTTTATTAGGAAGGGGGTGGATTCACTGGCCAGGAGGGGTGGGGTGAGGGTGAGGGGCTGGCAAGTAGACAGCAAGAATGGTACGGGAGCCCAAGGGGGGAGGGGGTGGGGCCGTTGAAATTCTTCGGATGCTTTTCCCCACAGGCCACAGTTTTCTTTGTCTCTGGAGCTTAGTTTTGTCTCCTCTAGATCAGTGCTTCATCCCTGCCTCCGGGACTTTGAGTGAATGTTACAAAGTGAGTTGGGCAATGAACAGAAATCTCAATAATCCCTTTACTGTTGTAGTGTGGGCTCTTCTTTCTCTAAGGCATATGTAGAGAACTTACAATATATTAGAGAGTTGCTATGAGTCAGCATTGGCTTCATGACCGTAAGGTTTCCAATACATTATTGCTCAAGATATAGGCCCTCCAGGATTTCTAAATTCATGCTTAACCTACCAAATATATCTTTCAAATCACTGAATATGTGGACAGGTTTTAAGTATTTGCTTTGCTGGGAATTTTATGATAATAGAGTGGCAGTGTTTAAGCTAACTGGCTGCTGCTAACTGTAAGATAAATGGTTTGAGCCAGTCAGCCTTCCCTAGGGGAAAGCTGCCATAGCCTGCTTTTGTGAAGAGTATAACCTTGGAAACTCTGTGGGGCAGTTCTACCTCAGCCTACAGAGTCACTTTGTCTGCACGTTCCTGGGTTGTATTCGAAGTTTTAGAAATCATTGAAGATTTTGAAACTGGTAGACCTCATTGTATCACAAGTTTATTGTTATTGATCCTGAGGTCCGGTGAGGCCTTTGTTTTACCCATTAGTACCTTTGTAATTCATTTGTTCTTTGTTTAGCAAGAAAAGGGCACAATTACTGCAGCCAAGCCAGTTACATTGAAGGGTAAGCTTAATGAGGCTACAAAAATAACAATAGTTAGCCAGGAACAGAGTGCATGAAGCATAGACCCGCTGGTGCCTGCTTCTGAAATCAAGTTTTATTTTCTTTTGTTTTAAATGGGGGTCGATTTGCAACTCTGGTATTTTCCAGGGCATCAGCAATAGCTTTGACTTGAATGCCTTTCTCCTTTTTAAAGTCCGACTCTGATGCAAGTAATCGATATTGTAGTTTTGGTGAAAACAATCCTTTTTGACAAAAGCTCCAAGATTGATTACCCAGATCAATACCATTTTCAAGAGCAATTTATCAAGATTTTATTTAAGCAGAAACCGTGGTGCATTTAAACTGTTAATAATACAAACCTTTCCTCTCCTCTCTTTGGATTAGCTATCCTCCCCTTATGGCAGCAGATTTACAAAGGATAGTGCCGCGTACATGTTCAGAAGTAAAAATAAGACAGCAGTCCTTCCTCTCCCTTGCCTCATAGCTCTAAATTGTTCTTCATTTGCAATAACAACAGCAAGCAAACCAATCTCTTTATGGTTCTCACAATACCAAAGTTCTGGAATCATGTTTTCTTCAGTTTATAGCTGTGAACTCATCGTTGGGAGTTAAAAAATGAGGGCAAAAATGCAGTTCTTCGCTGCAATCAAGATCTTCTCTACAGTTTGCAATCAACAGCCAATCTAGAGGTAGGTATAATTGCTTTGGTAATTCAAGGCAAAGCACATTTTTGGCCTGAATGACTTCGGTTATTATGACTGTGGCAATCCAGTTCAGTGGAGGGTAAAAGCTGTCCTTTTGTGTCGTTGTGTGTTTCCAAAAGTCATGACAGTGAGAAACAGTGACTAACCATTACTGAAACTCAAAATTGGCGGATGCAGTCAATTTTCCTTAGCATCATTAAGCATTAATAATTATCCATCTACCCAGAGTACAGATCTTTCTTGTTAGCACAGAGATGAGAGTGTTCTTCCAGATGATCTTTTTTTTGCATTCTTACTAGAAATATAATGAAAGCAAATGCATGGAAAATTGGCAAAATATGAGATCTATAACTGCTCTTTTAGTTATAGAAGACATGTTATCAGGAGACACCAGTCCTTGAAAAGAGACATCATACATGTTCAAGGAGAAATTAGAAGACCCTGAACGAGATGGATTGCCACAGTGACTGCAACAATGGGCTCAAGAATAACAGCAAATGTGAGGATTCAATAGCATTTTGTTCTGTTGTACATAGGGTTGCTATGAGTTGGAACTGACAAGAAGGCACCTAACTACAACATAAAACTCAACTCACTGGCTTCAAGTTGATTCAGACTCATAGTAGGAACCCCATACAACTGAGTAGAAAATTTTATTTGAGTTTCCATAGCTATCAATCTTACAATAGCCCAGAGCTTCATCCTTTGTGGAGCAACTTAGTGGGTTCAAAATGTTGACTTTGCAGTTAGCAGCCAAATCCATAAGTCACTGTGCAGGAACACCTAAGTGCATTAAAAACAAACAAACAAACAAAACCAAGACATTGCTGTGGAGTAGATGCTGCCTCATGATGGCCCTGTCTGTTCCCTAGAGTTTTCAAGCTGAAACTGACTACCTTTTCCTTTCTTCCTCAAGCAGTTATTGGGTTTGAACTACCAAACTTTCAGTTAGCAGTCCAGCACTTAATCCAGTTTGCTACCAGCACTGCTAATAGGCCCCATAAACTCAAACCAACTGCCATCAGGTCAATTCCATCTCACAGTGATCTCTATATATGATTTCTGAGGTTGTATACTTTTATGGGGAACAACCTTATCTTTTGTCTAGGGGGGCTGTTGGGTTTGAATTGCTGACTTTGAGGTTAACAGTTCAAGACTTAACTGACCTCTATACTAGGGTTCCTTTAGAGGTCCCTAAGTGATATGAATATTTTGTACTCAACTCCTAACCTAAACATTGTGGTTCCAATCCCCCCAGCAGTATTGCAGAAGAAAAGCCTGATGCTCGACTTCAGTTCTACTCTGGTAACACATGTGGTCGCCATGAGTTGGAATTGGCTTAAAGCCAACTGACAACAACGTAGCTGCTATTAATTAGTAACTCTGAATTGCTTCTAACTGTCCTGTGCATAGGAGTAAGAATAACCATATGTTATATCTTTACAGGTAACATTCCATGTTTGAGGTCCAAATTGTTTTGAGATATATATGGTGTTTTAAGTCTTAATGAACCAAAAGACAAATGGTCATTTAGAGTCTAGGACACTGGTTCTCAAAACAGCTCTTAGTTAGCAGCAACGTTTTGCCCTTCATTCTTGCCAAAAAGACCCATTTCAGACTCCTCCCACATTATTAATTTTTTATATCCCTCATAAGGAAAGATTGCCTTTGATCTATTTAGAAATTAGTTGATTCTTATTCAAAGTGTACACTATTCATGACCAATGTCTATTTGAAAATATACTCAAGTGGATGCATACTATGGATAGAGTAAATTCATTAACATGACTCATCGCCCTTTATGATATGTGATTTATTCTTCCAAGTACACCACTTTGAGATACTAATTCTTAATGCAGATTGTTCAATAGACTGACAGATTTATCCACTAAAAGATAATGCGCACAGATAGATACAAATAGTTTCTTACTAACACAGAGAACAAAATCTTCCCCTTCTTTGTCCCACCAGATGACACCCAATCAAAAGTGCCCAGGTGGCAAGAGACCCAAATGGTAGGGTACTCTATTGTTGAAGACAATTTTTATACTCCAATTTAGTAGTTTTTTAGCCTCAAGCTCTTCTCTTAACTGAGACAGGGTGAGGAGGCAAAATTCATACGTCACTAGAACGAAAGTGGCAGATAAAAAACGTCCTCCTGGGCAGCCCTTCCCAATATGAAGAGGCAAGTTTGAAATGAAACAGTAGCACTTCCTCACAAGATTACCTAGATTCCCATGTCCAGAAGGATCGTAGGTGTTCTGCCAAGGATTGAGCAGCTTGTAGCTGAGCATTACATATGTGATATGTATGGATTCATGCAGTGATGGGATTCAAATAACTTAGCAACTGGTCCGCTGCCCTAAAGACCATGTTAAGTACAAAAAACACACTGAAAAGTAGTTTATTATAAAGTTAATAAATAAGAACAATGAAAGAGATACACAAAACTACATTCCACGAGTTTTAAAATATCAATGAAAAAATTTAAAAATTAGTATATGACAAAAAACAATAAAACTGATTTCCATATCACGTCTTGATTGACAGCCTCACTTGTAATACTATTCACTTTTAGTTGAACATCTGCTGTGTGATTTCTCCCTAACCATCGTTTCACTGTGGGAATAGGGTCCCATTCCTTTAGAGGTAGGCCAATTAGACAATAATCATTTTGTTTGCTGTATTAGAAACAGGCGGCTTCTCTTTGAACAGTTTATGTTCACCTTGGACAAACTCCTATCTTCTTCTGCGGAATTTAGAGCAATTGTTGCAACAACATGTTTAGCTTTTGAACACTTTCAAGAATTGCATCATTCACTCGTAACGTCTCAAGGGAATCTGGGGTGTAACAAAAATGAAACAAATGACAGCATGTCACCCTCTGCTTGTTTGACACGTTCTTTTTACATTATATATACATTGTAATGAAATTGATCAAACAAATCAATAAATATTACAAGCATAATTCCACTTAATTTTCTACACCTATAGAAAAATGGGCATTACTATGGTTGCTGAGAATACCCAGCTATGCAGATGAAGGGTTAAAAAGAGTAAGGAATGCAAATTTATTATTTCCACATTGCAGAAGCTACAGCAATTTGAACTTACAGCTAGCTACCTCCGAGAGAACCCTGATTACAAGTGCCATTTTAACAACCGGTTCCCTGAACTCAACAAAAATGTACCTATCGGTTCTGCTGACCTGGTGGGAACCAGCAAAATCCCATCACTGGGTACAGGTAAGGTTAGCAAGATGTCAACATAGAGCCATTGCCTTACACACATAGCTATCTATGCTAAATTACTTTACATGGCTATGGATTGTCTGTTCTCAAGTCTAAATTAACTCGATGGCAGAGAATTCTGTTTGTTTGTCTTGTTTTATTTACTCTCATTTCAGAGTTTGGAGGCATGCCTGTACTCGTGGCGTTGTTTTCTACCAACTCTCTTAAATCCCTGACCCTGAAAATGGTTCGGGGTCAAAATCTGCTAGTCAATTCACACGTCTACAAAGCAGAATTCAGTTAAAATAAAGTTGAGAATCTAAATCAATGTCCAAGTTATATATGTAAATGAAGCAGTTGAACTGTATTTAGTGGGGTAAATATAATAAAAATTAGTGTTTGACAGCTTTTGTTTGGTGGTATTTAAATTTTAACTAGTTGTGTATTATATAGATATACGTATTCAGTCTTTCATTCCTTTATTGTTAAAGCTATAGAACTATAAGTGCAATTTAACCTTTCTTGCCCCCAGCTCTGAACTCATAATACTTGTAATACAAAATAGTGAGAAATAGATAAAAGCATCAACACATATTTTTCTTACCTCAAGAAGACAAAATGAGAAGAAGCTATATGTAAAGACTCTTTTAACCTAACAAAGAAAATTTAGTAAAAATCTGTCTTATATATATTTGGGGTGACTTTATCGTTATTCTTAACTAATTTTAAAACTTTGTCTTGAACTGCATCTTATGAAGAATGATTAGTATATTCCTCATTGTATTTCCTAGATGATTCATGCTGGAACCAATTTGATTCTGATTCATAGTGACGCCGCACAGGGTTTCTGGAACTTTAAATCTTTGTGGAAATAGCCTCATCTTTCCCCAACAAAGTGGCTGGTGGTTTTGAACTTCCAGCCTTGCAGTTAACAGTTCAATGCTTACCAGAGAGCTTCACCAGGCCTCTTTTCTTAGATGACTAATGAGACTGTATTCCTTTTTTCTGTTCCTTTTCTCTTATCATTGCATCTGAGCTCAGAGAAGGAAATAGCAAATATGTCTATTAAGAGTTGCTATCGCACATACATATAAGCACACATTACACAGGCAGGGACAAACATGCATGCACACAAACACACCCATATGCATGCGTATGCCACTTTATCACAGCCTGAATCTTCTTAGGAGATAAAAATCAGTTTCTGGAAATTACTGTTGTTCCTTTGAAGAGTCAGAGAATCATTTTCTTAGATTTAAATTGATTGTTTTGTTTTTAGCAGAATAGAAGAAAACAAAGCAAACCAAGGTACATTTGATGAGATGGAGTTTTTCCTCTTCAAGGTTACATCCACTTGGGCTAAAGTAGCACCTGGGACACAGAAGAGGACTGGTAAATATCAATGAATGAATAAATATGGCATGTAGATAAAGAAGAGAAACTACTAAGGCATGTTTTTGTTTTGGCATCCAGTTATGGAACAGTACCAACTTAGCATCTAAGGACTGGGGCTTTTCAATTCAGGTTTCTTCAAAATATAAATGAAGTATATCTTTTATTCTGTATTATTTGATGAATTTACAGAGTTTTAAGCTGTTCCTTCCAGGTGAATCTTATAGAAGCAAAAACAATGAGAAGGAGAATCATGTAAAATGGGGGGGGATATTATTGAGAAACATTTCTAGGCAAAGAAGGAATCCCCAAAGCAGTATTCCTCTAAAGATTGCAACAAGATTTTATCTTCACAAGTCAGCTGCACTTCTTGGATCTTATATTGGATCTCTAAGTACTTCCACTTTACAATAAGTGTACATTCCTATAAATATTAAGATCTCTCATCCTTCAGGATCTTTTCTTGTAAAGTTTATCAGATATTCTTTTAGATCCCAATCCTAACTAATTGATGTATTCCAGGGAGGTTTTACTGAGGAATTGGTAAAAACCTCAAAGTACAAAATGCTTCTAGAAATGCCGTAGGAAGCTAAGCCAAGAGGTCTCTTAAAGACATCCAATTCTTAAGGGGTTCGACATTTTCTAAAGTGCATTGTCGTTTAGTGTCATTGAGTCAGTCTAAATCATAATATCCCTATGTCCACAGTATTGTATAAGCACATCTCTCTCTTGCTAAAAAAATGGCACATAATGTTTTCATGGCTGTGCATCTTTACAGAGGCAGAATGCCCCATCTTTCTCCTGGAGAGATCTGGTGAGTTGACTTCTGACCCTTTGGTTAGTAGCCCAGCGCTTAACCACTGTGCCATCAGAGTTCCTTAATATAACAGCTCTACTACTTAGAAAGCATCTGACTGACTGTCATCCAGCTCTGGCCCTGACCTTGCAGCCCACACCGTATTTGGGTAGTAGTCATAGCCCTGTCAAGTTCAAGGAGACAAAGCTATTAAAAGGTTATGAAGAATTAAAAGAATCATACAATATAAAGCAAATGATCATTTATAAAAGATGCCTAGATGATGAGGTGATATAAAATCTAAACTTACAAAGCACTAGGAACTAGTTTTTATTTACAACATGCTGGTTAAAACAAATGGATGGATGAATGCAGGAATAAAACAAAATGAACAAACAACCAGAGAAACACAACAAAAATGAGTGTTTCCTATGAAATGGTTGAGCGACTTAAGTTTAGAAATGTAGGCCATACAGATATGTTATAAAGATGATTTTAACGTGTGGAAAAGGAGAACCAGGATAGCATCACAAACTTTTCCATGGTGTTGGTTCCGTTGGGGAGAAGATACAAACAACAGAATGGATGGCTCCTTGATGAAAGTTGTTCTAGATTCCATGGTATCAAAGATGGCAGGAATACGTGCTTTCCTTTCCATGCAGATGTCAAGTGATAATCAAACACAACATATACTAAATGACCTAGTTACAGCCATATTTATTTCTAATTTGTAAGGAGAAAACTACTGTCTATCGTTTAAGTGCTTTTTGGTTCTCCCTAAAATTCGCCATAAAACCTCTGACAATTTAAATGAGAGTAAGAGAGGCCTGTTAAGTAAGTTAAGTAAGCCACATGCAGACTAGAAACTGACTTTTGTCTTGGCTGGCTACGTTTAAAAGGTTTTTTTTTTGTGGTACCATTCACATGAAGTGTCTAAGGATAATTTTACTTTTATGCAAAATCTTCAGAGTTTATTGTGCTAGTTAAACTTGTATAATGTGGTCTTTAAACTGTTCTGTAAAATTCTCATCCATTTTCTATTTAAATAGAGAGCCAGCATGACACAATATTTAAGCACTCAGCTGTTAACTGAAAGGGCAGCAATTTGAACCCAGCAGCCACGAAGAACTCAGTCTAGGAAACCCTATCTGACAATTCTACTCTGTTCCTACTTTGACCTTTTCCCCTTCTCCCTTTGGAACTCCAATTATATCCCAGACTCACTGCCATAGAGGCAACTACAACTCTTCGAGACCCTACAGGACAAAATAGAAGTGCCGCTGTGGGTTTCCCAGACTGTAAGTCTTTATGGGAGTAGAAAGTCGCATCGTCTTCCTGTGGAGGGTCTGGAGGTTTCTAATTGCTGACCTTGCATTTAGAACCCATTTCTGTTCTGCATACTTTAACCCATTCTGAACATCTTTCATCTCTGCCTCTTCAAAGATCATCCTATGATAGTTTCTATAGGTCTATTTTCCAATGTCTTATGTGTTCACCTATATTTATGATTTCACCTATCATTATAATTTCTTAGATGATCAAGTATCATTTTCTGAAATTCTGTTTTGATTTTTAGATGCATTTCTCATTGCTTATATTCTTATACTTTAATTTTTGGGTGTATTAAGTGGAATTATATATTACTCTGCATCATATAATTTCAACTCCTGATGTTTTTATTGGCATGTGTAACAAGTTTATTTATGGATATCATTTATTATTTAGATATATCATTCTTAATGTCAGTTGGATCTTGGCTGAAAGCAGAGAATACCAGAAAGATGCTTACTTGTGTTTTATTGAATAGTGTAAGGTATTTGAATGTTTTGGATCATAATGAATTATGGATAACCTTGAGAAGAATGGGAATTCCAGAACACTCAATTGTGCTATGTGGAACTAGTATATGGATCCAGAGGCAACTGTGTGAACAGGGCAAGGGAATACTGCATGGTTTAAAATCAGGAAAGTAGTGCGTCAGGGTTGTGTCCTCTTCAAACTTGGTGTTGAGGAAATCATCAAAGAAGCTGGCTTCGATAAAGAAGAATGTGGCATCAGGATTGCAGGAAGGCGTATGCATTATGCAGTTGACACACCTTACTTGCTGAAAGTGAGAAGGACTTGAAGCACTTGTTGATGAAGATCAAAGATTTCAGCCTTTACTATGGATTGCAATTCAATGTAAAGAAGACCAAAATCCTCACAACTGGACCATCATGATAAATTGAGAAGAAGTTGAAGTTGTAAAGGATTTTGTCTTGGTTGGCTCCACAATAAGTGTTTATAGAAGCAGCAGTTAAGAGATTAAAAGATGTTTCATTAGTTAAATCACCTCCACAGAACCACTTTAAAGTTTTGAGAAGCCATGATGTTACTTTGAGGACTAAGGAGCAACTGACTCAAGCCATGGCATTTTCCATTGCCTCGTATGTATGTGAACATTAGACATTGAATACAGAAGACAAAAAAGAATCAATGCCTTTGAATTGCGATGCTGGAGAAGAATATTGAAAATATCATGGACTGCTAAGACAACAAACAAATCTCTCTTGGAGGAAGCATGGCAAGATTGCCATCCTTAGAGGAAAGGATAGCAAGATTGCATCTTACATACTTTGGGCATATATTCAGGAGAGAGCCATCCTTTGAGAAGCACATCATGTTTCAAAGTGGAAGAGCATCCAAAAAAGTAAGGGCCTCGAGGAGATGGATTGACACAGGGGCTCAACAATGGGCTCAAGCGTGGGAACTATTGTAAGGAGGGCACAGGACTGTGTAGTGTTTCATTCTGATGTGCGTAGACTCTCTATGGGTCAGAACTGACTCAATGGCACCTAAAAGCAGCAGGGACAACAGGTTTGTTGGAAACTGATGGAAGTATAAAGGGACAGAGGAATATAATTACATTTCAGATCAAATATATCACCTGATTCTTTAGGAATGTTGGAATTGGAATGGATATTCAGCCATACAACATGGAGGCAACAAAATTAGATATTTTTATTCTTCTCAGTAAATGTGGAGTATTCTTGGGGATAGAACACAGCAATGGAAGAGAAGTCTCCCTTTTTGTTATTGTCCTTGAGGAGAGTTTCCAGAGTAAGATTCATCTAAATGTCAGCTGCTAATATTCCAGGAAACCTGGAGAGTGAGCTCATCATTTATAAAGGGGGATCTGTGCAGGCCAACACAACATTTTTTGCTGGCTCCGTATATTTTGCCTATGCCTCATATAACTGCTAATTAGGGTTATATAGAGAGATGAGGCTTTCTACTGCTGTAAAGAATTGCAGTCTTGGAAATTCACAGGGATAGTTCTACTTTGTTCTATTGGGTTACTAAGAAGTCAGGATAAATTCGATGGCAGCGAGTGAGTGAAGGTTGTATAGAGACATTAGAAATTCAATCCAATTTTCCATTTCCAAATTTATTTTTGACAAATCACTTGACAACTTTAAAATAAAATTGACCCTATGCAATCTAGAAATAATAATAGTTCCACTAACCTACTTGTCAGAGTTTTGGTAAATAGAAAATGAAATCTGAAAATTGGGTAAAGATGTGAAATCATCTCAAGATCCCTCATGTTCAAGATACCACAATAGAGCAAAACATTGCCTGGTCATACACCATCATCACAATTGCTATATTTGAATTCACTGTTGCATTGTTGCAGTCAATCCTTGATGGACTTCCTCTTTTTCCTTGATCTGCTCTATCAAGCATCATATCCTTTTCCAAGGATGTTTAGACAAAGTCTCTCCATCCTCACATTAGAGAAGCATTCTGGCTGTACTTCTTTCAAGACAGATTTATTTGTTCTCCTGCCACTCCATGGTACCTTCAATGTTCTTCACCAATACTACAATTCGCATGCATTGAGTGTTTGGTCTTCTTTATTCATTGCCCATATGAGGTAACTGAGAATGCCGTGACTTATTTAGACACACCCTGATCTTCAAACTAACAACCTTGATTTTCAACCTTTAAAGAGCTCTTGTGCAGCAGATTTTCTTATTGCAATATGTATTTTGATTTCTTGACTGGCAATTTCTCAATTAATCATGATCTTGCCTATGGCCTAGGTGTGAAAATTTGGGTTTTCTTTACATGGAATTTTAATATATACTGAGGGCTGCTATTCTTGATCTTCATCAGCAAGTGTTTCAAGACTCTCGTGCTTCCAACAAGCAAGGTTGTGTCACTTGCATACTGCAGGATATTAATAAACCTTTCTTCTGTGATTATTTTCTCAGAAAACTAATTAAGTATAGTGAAAAGATTCAACCCTGACAAATATGTTTCCTGACTTTAAACTCTGCACTATTTCCTTGTTCTGTTTGCATGGCTGCCTCTTGGTCCATGTACAGACACAGTGAAGTGACCTGGAATTCCCATTCTCTCCATGGTATCCATAGGTTTGTTATGGCTCACACAATCATTTGCCTTTGCACAGTTAATAAAACAAAAGTAAACATTTTTTCCTGGTAATTTTTGCTTTCAGCCCAGGCTTATCTAACATGGGTAATGGTATCCTTACTATCACATTCTCCTCTGAATCTGGATTGAATTTATGGTAGTTCCCTGTCAATGTTCTGTTGCAACCATTGATGAATGATCCTAAGTAACATTTTACTTATGTAAGATATTAGTGATATTTAATAATTTCCACATTTTATTGTGCCACCTTTCATTGGAATGAACACAAATATTAGACTTTTCCAGTCAATTTACCAGGTAGCTTTCTTCCAACTTTTTTGGCATAGAAGATTGAGTGCTTCCAGTGCTTCATTAGCTTGTTGAAACAGTTCAATTAGTATTCTCTCAATTCTTGGAATCTTGTTTTTCTCTAATGCTTTCAGGGTACATTGGGCATCTTCTTTCCATATCATCCGCTCTTGATCATATGCTGCACGTTTAAATGTTTGGACTTCAACCAGTCTTTTTTTTTTTTTTCGGTGCAGTGACTGTGCATTCCTTCCATCTTCTTGGATGCGTCCTGCGTCATTCAATATTTTGACCATGGAATCCTTCCATATTTCAGTTTGAGGCTTGCATTTCCTTTTAGATCATTCAGGTTGAGATATGCTGAGCATGTGCTTCCTTTGTGTCTTTGTAACTTAAAAGTTTTTGCACATTTAATTATAATATTTTCCTTTGTCTTCTTGAGCTGCTCTTGGTAATTTTCCACTCTGCTCTTTTACTTCATCATTTCTTCCATTTGCTTTAGCTACTCTGCCATCAAGAGCAATTTTCACAGTCACTGCTGACATCTAATTTCTGGTATTTTTGAATCTTTATTTTCTGTCTTTTTAACGATAGTTTGTTTTTTAATGTATGATATTCTTGAGGTCATTCCACAGTTCAACAGGTCTCCTATCGTTAGTGTTCAATGTGTTCTTGAGATGTCCTTGAAAATTCAGTATGGTATACTCATGGTCATACTTTGGGTCTTTTGGAATTGTTTTAATTTTCTTCAACTTCAACCTAATATTACATATGAGCAATTGATCTTTTTCCTACAGTTTGCCCTTGGCCTCCATTTGGCTGCTAATAATGAGCTTCTCCATTGTCTCTTCCCACAATTGTACTCAGTTTGATTCCTGTGTACTCTGTCTGCCAAGGTCTATCTGTATAGTTGCCATTTATGTTTTTTTAAATAAGATATTTGCAATGATGAAAATGTCAGTCTTCTAAATTTCTACCATGTGATCTCCAGCTTGTTTTCTATTACCAAGGCCATATTTTCCAAGTACTATCCCTTCATCTTTGTTTCTAACTTTCACATTATAGTCACCAGTAATTATCATTGTGTTTTGATTTCATATTTGATCGATTCCAGACTAAATAGTTTGGTAAAGTTCTTCAATTCCTTCACAATTAGCTTTAGTGTCTAGTTCATAAATGTGAATAATAGTTGCATTAACTGGATATCCTTGTAGGCATACAGATATTATCACAGACAGTATTGTACTTCAAGCTGTATTTTAAATGTTCACTTGGTTGATGAAAGCAACACCATTCTTCTAGAATTTGTCATTCCTTGTATAGTGAACCAGATGATTATCTGAGTGAAAATCATTGATACCAGTTCATTTTAGCTCATTAATCTTTGGGATATCGATCTTTATGAATTTGATTACATTTTTGAGGATTTGCATTTTTCCTAGATTCATAATAAATACATTACATGTTCCAATTATTTAAGGATATTTGCAGCTACTTTTATTTCTTCTCATTTTGAGTCTTGCCCTATCTACAAGTGGAGGTCCAAAAAAAACTTTACTTCAACCACATACTTATGGTCCACTCTACTTTGAGGGAGCTGCTCTTCATCAGCTGTATTTTGAATGTCTTCTAACCTGAGGAGCTCATCTTCTGGAATTATATTTCACCATGTTCCATTGCTAATCATAAGGTTTTCAGTGGGTAATCTACCAGAAATGGATAGTTTATTCCTTCTTCATTGTCTGCTAAACCTTTTCACCTTGAGTGACCCTGCTGATATTAAAATACCAGTGACCTAGCTTCTAGCATTGTAGCAACACCAAAGCCACCATAGTAAAACAAACTGGCCAACAGGTGGTGGAAGATGACGCAATATGCTTCCTATTTTGCCTAAGCCCAAAGCCATGCTAGTTTATTTTGCCCTCACATTGTAAAGCATCAAAAACTACCATCTTGGTGAAATTTGCGATATGAGACTTTTTTTTTTGAGAAGAAGGAATTTTTAATGTGCAGAAGTCTTTTTTGATGTTGGTGAATATGAACATGCTTTAATTCTTTAAAAATATGTCACTTTATTTAAGGTGAAAGTTTATATCAAGTTTATACAGCAAATTAGTTCCCATTTAACATTTTTATAAATTATTCTGAGACATTGATTACAATGATCAAAATGTCTCAGCATTCTTCTTATTTCCATTCTATTTGTTTTGTTTCAAGTTATCTAGTGCCCCCACCCCTCTGGCCTTCTCTCTTTTGAGAAATAAATTATTGTGAGTTAGGTGAAGGTTTCCAGAGCAGATGATCAGTTTTCCATTTAACAATGCACATTTTGTTCCAGCTCACCATTTGAAATCCCCTCACTGTACCATCACTTAATCAGCTTTTTCCTTGGATTTCCTCTTTCTGTTCCTCCTTCTTGACAACTACTTACATGGACATTGATTGTGGATCCAAGTAAGATGAAATCCTTGACAACTGTATCTCCTCCATTCATCATGTTGCTTATTGGTCCAGTTGCATTTCTGTTCTCTTTATGTTGAGGTGGACTCCATACTGAAAACTGTTATCTTTGCCCTTCATCAGTAAGTTCTTCAAGTCTTTTGCACTTTCAGTAAGTGAAATTCATTCGTATGCATATCACGGGATAATGAGCCCTCTTCTGATCCTTATGTTGTGTTTCTCTCCATATAGGCCAGTTTCTCAGACTATTTGCTATGTATACAGATTAAATAGGAGTAAGTATTGCAAAATATATATAGATATAGCTTTAGAAATTTACAAGGTTTTCTGTGACAGAACGTAGAAGCGTAATCCCCTAGAATACAAGGTTTTACAAATTAATGCTGAACCTAAAGGAAAGGCCAAGCACAATACATTGTATTTCAGTTATCTGTGGCGTGTATCTTAAATTACGTCCAGGATGTTTCACAAGTATAGGAGGGGATGTTGGCATAACTCTTAAATCTAACTGATACAATCAGTAAAATTGGGCTCATGGATCTAATTAATTAAAATAATCCATCTGGCATATCTGGCAAAATACCCAACAACATCAAGGTCTGGTTGGATTTAACTGCTCAGTTAGTATGTTCTAAATATTTCTGATGAAGCTCCAACTATTGCTCTTAGTGTTTTATCTGTAACATAGGACTCCCTTTGGGATGCTGAGCCTTCTGTTGGATTTTATTTAACTTCCTAAGTGTAAATTTAGTATAAATATCGTCTAACAAGTGTGATTTCTCAAAAAATTAATGTAATCTGTATGAAAAGACTAATTCCAGTGTAGTGTCTAAGAATTATAAACAGTATCCAGCATTGGAACAGGCTCTCTCTTTGACTAGGTGAATTTTTATTGGCTACATTTACAATAAGTCAGTGATTTGCACTGAACCAATGTTTGTATGATTATAAAACATCACATCTCTTCTATAGTCATAGATAATATATATTATCCTAATTTTTATCTATGATAACATTCTCTCATAATCTTCCATAAAATAAAATATTTGCATGTCTTGCCTTATAAATTATGGCCAGAGAAGACATACCAAAATACTTTTATTTAATATTTTACCTTAAATAGCTGTAAAATGTCCTCAAAATAGCATAGATTGCAAACATAAAAAGTTTATAGGTCCTAAGATAATTGCTTTGTAAGTTTGACAAATACTCATGTCTTTAGAACATTCTTATTTATTATCCACTCATGTTTTCTAAAGCAGCTTAGTTCAGGACCTACAGATATCTCACTAACATAAGGGTAAACTAAAAATAGAAAATCACATCCAAATCAAAGTTTTTTTTGCTTTTGCATTAGTTGGATAGCCGGATTACTTTAAACCAATAGCCCCCACTGAATTAGAAGTCTGTCAGCATCGCTGGCAGGGTTCGCATGATCAGGGGCTTCCCTCAGTTCGTTCAAACTGTGCTGGCTGCAGTAGTTCTTCTTGCATTAGACTGAAAATGTTTTTTCTTTTTTTTACTTACTATTTCTTATAAAGTTACAATTGTAATTTTTTAAATTGTTGATATTAAAACTATAATTTACATATAATCTATATAAAGAATAAAAGCAATTATTGCAAGTGACTCTACACCAGAATTTCTTCTGGCTACTTCTAAAATTAATTAATCAGTGTTCAATGATAAACTTTATAAAACAAAATGTTAAATTCTATAATTTATTACCTAACTTCATTATTAAACATTATAGATAAGTATACTATGTTAGAGATACTGTGATTAAATAAAATAAGAAATCATGTATGTTTGTTTAAAATGTCAAATTTTATGTGATTTGGTATGTTTACACACACACCAATTAAACACTCACATTAGTTATTAATAAGCTTGTGCTAGTTTATACATCAGATAATAGTACTAGGTAAAACAAATCAAATGTACAAAGATTATTTGCCAATTACAATACTCAATAAAATCAGTTCCATTTAGTTGTATGCCCAACACAGTGAAACTCCACATGGGCCTGTGGTCCTGCGCCATCCTCACAATTGTTCCTGTGCCTAAGCCCATTGTTGCAGCCACTCTGTCGATCCATCTCGTTGAGGGCCTACTTCTTTTTGGCTGTCCCTCCCCCTTACCAAGCATGATATTTTTCTCAAGGGACTGATCTCTCCTGAATATCTATCCACAGTGTGTAAGATGAAGTCTTACCATTTTTGCGCCAAAGGTCACTCTTGCCATACTTCTTCTGAGACAGGTTAGTTGGTCCTTATAGCGGTCCTTGGTACTTTAAGTATTTTTTTCCAGCGCCACAATTCAAGTGCATTGATTTCTACTTTGGCCTTCCTTATTTAATGTCCAACTTGCACTTGCACTAGGGGGCACACCAAAAAAAATGGGCGGAGCTTTCATAGTTTGCATTTGTCCTGCTAGGCGAGCATGGAGAATCTCACTCTGAGTTCGTACAACCAGCAGTATTGCCTGGAAAGGTTCTTTCTGGTCATGGTGAATTTTTTTTCAAAAAAGCAGTTTTGCCCAAACCTGTTTTCTTTTGTGATGATCATTTTAAGAGAACAGTGTCTGCTGTGAAAGTTTATTTCCTCCTTGGGAAAAATGCCACAGAAACTGTTGTGACATTGAACACAGCTTAAAAGGACAGCACTATGGGAAAAATTCAAGTGTAGGAGTGGTTTTCTCATTTCAAAAAAGGTGACATCGATGGATGACAAACTTCGTTCTGGACGTCCATCAACTTCCCAAGCAGAAGAAATGTCAACAGAATTTATGCACTGTGCTTACAGACTGACGACCGACCATTTCAGAGATGGGGAGATTATCTGGACTATCTCGGAGTTCGGTTTAGCAAATTTTAATGGAAGATTTGGGGATGAGAAAGGTCACTGTGAAATTTGTGCCTTGGGTTCTGACTGGCCAGGAAAAAGAGCATCGAGTGGAAGGAAACATGCCTGCTTTGAAAGAACAGCTCCAATGTGACCCAGATTTTTTCCCAAGGTCATTACAGGTAGAAGACCTAGTGCTGTTCATATAATTCCGAAAGCAAACATCAGTCAAGCCAGCGAAAGACACCATCATAACTTAGCCCAACAAAAGCTCATCAAGTGAAATCAAAGATCAAGACGATGCTCATTTGTATTTTTAATGTGAATGGGATAGTGCCTTTGGAGTTCATTCCACCAGGTCAGCCTGTTAATCAAGCTTTCTTGTTAGAGGTACTAAAAAGATTGCACAGCACTGTGCAACAAGAAAGGCCTGGTTTTTGGCAGATGGGGGAGTGATTTTCCCACCAGGATACTGCACTTACTCACACAGCCATCTCAGAACGCCAGTTTTTGCCAAAAATCCACCATGCCTCTCTTACCCCATGTACCTGACTCACCTGACTTCGCTCCATGTGACTTCATTTTGTTTCTGTGAATGAACCAGGCCATGAAGGACAGCAATTTGACAACATAGAAGAGGTGAAGAAAAACAAGGGAGGTGGTGTCAGCCATCTAAATAGATGAGTGTGAAAAATGTTTCCAAGGATGCAATGGCAGATT
This sequence comes from Tenrec ecaudatus, assembly GCF_050624435.1. Classification (NCBI taxonomy): domain Eukaryota; kingdom Metazoa; phylum Chordata; class Mammalia; order Afrosoricida; family Tenrecidae; genus Tenrec; species Tenrec ecaudatus. The sequence goes on along the minus strand of NC_134548.1, from coordinate 101,932,480 downwards.
TGAGAAATGTATTAAGTGTAATGGAGGGTACTTTGAAGGTGATAAGGTTTTTTTGTAAAAAAAATTAAATACATAGCTTTGAAGAATATATTCCAGTTTTTTTATTCCCCTTGATATCCACCAAGACTTTGTCTAGGAATTTATCAATTCTGGACAGAATAAAATGCAATGCAGTGTTTGCACTGATATAGTTTAGTTTTAACCAATGGAGAACCTTGGTGAATGGATTGAAGGTCTTCTCATATGTTCACCTGGTAAAAGTGCAGGGCACCTATGAAATATTGAAGGCAAATCCTAAATGTAATCATTTGGCAGCAGCTATGGGATAAAAGGGAAAGTATCTGGATGTATGAATAAACTCCAAACTAAAAATATTGACAACATATTTGTGACCCTTACAAATTGCAGAAGTTTTTTATGTGTCTTCCCCCATACCGGGTGCTTTTAAAACAAAAGCACGGGGAATGCTGTTTCAAATCTACATCAATATATTTGCTCTCAATCAATCAACTGTTTAGAAATAATGTTTCAGACTTTATAAAACTCCAATGAAATGTTATAAAACCAACGGCTGTCTGTATTTAAGATTATGCCTCGTTGTCTTGCTTCAAAGCGTTCTTCATCGTTGTTATCATTGTTCATGCCTTCAGAATAAATGTTTGCTTATGGTGAATTGGAGCCCTGACGGCACTGGGTTACATGTTAGGCTGCTAACCACATCAGTAGTTTGAAACTACCAGCCGCTCTGTGGGAAAAAGATGAAGCTTTCTACTCTCATAAACCCCCAAGAGCACTTCTACTCTGTTATCTAAGATCAAACTCGACCCAGGGCAGTAAATTTGGGAAATGACTAGTAATATCCTTTTTCAGAAAAATATTGTCAAGAGGTGAGCTAAGCCAGAACTGAGCCCCCAAGCGTCCAAGTAGAGTAGCCAAAGCGAAAAGTATTAGTGTCGCCTTTAAGCACTTATTGATAGTACAAGCAACAGGCGGAGTTACAGAAAGCGCCTCCCCCCACCCCTTGTCGCTATGCATTTCTTTCTGAAGTGGAGCTGAGGATGGGGGATCTGGTGGATCAGCACAGACTTCGGGCTCCTCTCACTGCTTAAGGAGCCCTGTACTTTATGGACCTGTAGGTTGTTGCAATGGGAGATCAGGAGGAGGGGAAGATTAGGAGTGGAAACGTACTGAATCAGAGTAGAGGCAAGCGTATTAAAGGTTTTTCTTCATTTCCCTAGAGCCTGCTAACATCTTATGCCTCACCAAAGAGGAGCGGTTCCAGACCTCACAGCAGGGGTGAGTTGAATGTTTGATCAGCATGGCTGATGAATTGTGTTATAAATATCCAAATGACCCTTGGCAGAAAAATGGTTCACCACTCCTGCCCTAGAAGTAGGTTTCAACAGAGGCACCTGAGGCAGGTATCTGCTATTGACCCCCTAATGAAAAGGCTCCGAATGTGATTGTCTGAGTTAGGAAAACAGATATGTTAACAGAATCCTTGACTGCAACTTCTTCAGAATTACAATACCCAGATGTGATGGTGTACCAAATCTGGTATGGGGAGGACAGTTTCTCTGTGACTCCCGATTTTCAGAGTGGCTTATGATTGGGCTTGAAAAGGAAATCTCTCAAACATATTGCATCTTGATGATTCCTCTTTGAGTCTTTTGTATAAGAAAGACTGAGCAGAATCACGTTCCCTCTTGCCCCTTCACCTTATGCTGGTCCTAGGTCTTGTGTCTGGCTCATTAATCTCTTGTTGTGTAGCCCTCTGATCCCAGGCATAGTCAGAGAACTGCTGACATTGGATTGATTGGGCTCACCTTGATTCATTCAGCATCAGCATCCACCAGTTTGTGGCCCTCTTGCTTCCTGATCCTCAGCTTTCCCAGCTATATGAATCAGGAGAAGCTTCCAGTTTACATCTGATCTATGGACTTGAACCAGACTTGATTTACTTACTTCAACAGCTGTGTAAGTCATTTCTTAATATAAATCTCTTTCTATATACATATGCATACAAGGCTTATTGATTTTGCTTCTGTGTTATTCTTGGATGACTAAAGAAACAAAGCCAGAGACACTCATACGTGTGTAAGAGAGAACTATATATCAAAGAGAAATTGTACATTAAGAAAATATCCCTTTTCAGTATAATTTGCTTTTTCAAAAGTTTTCTGATGTAGTTTTCCACTTTAAAAAATGAAACATCAATATAGAAAAGGGTCATTAGTTTTAAAACCAAACTATACTGAAAAGAATACACTTTCAGTGATAGGATTTAATAATGAAACCCTGATTTTTATAAAATGCAGTTTTCAATTAGAATTATTAAAAGTAGCATTTAGATTGCTAAAAAGAAAGCTATAAAAATTAAATGACAATTTTTATTTTGTAAGTCTGTGAAACTTACATTTATAGATATTAAATATTTTCTTGAGAAAATTAAAATTATGGACCTCAGTATCATTAGTTTTCCTCTTGGAATACTATTTATGTACAAAGTAATGGCAAACTAAATCAGAAAGCAATTATTATTTATTGTATTTAGTTGTAATTTGATGATGTGGCCTATACAAATTGGACTCATGTCTTGTCAATTATGCTAATTGTTTTGAGCTTGAACTTTACCCTAGCCTCTTAATTGTGTCATAGCTAAAATTGTTTTAGATTTGAATTATTTTAAATTCATAACATCTCTTATTCTTTTCTGTACCAATTAAAACATTTGTGGGAGCTTCCTCCAACCCTCCCCAAAAAAGAAATCACCCCAGGCCAGTCCCTAAGTCTGATATTAATCCATATGTTAATACTGGTTCATAAATTCCTCTTCAGACTCATGCAGTCATGCATTAATGCTGAATGCAGGAAGGGCATGAGACAGTGGGTGGGAAGTCTTGTGGACCCAGTGGTGGTAGAAGCATCGCCAAGCTGGCTGGGTCTCCATGTGGCTTCTACAGCTCCAGGGCTCTGGCTCCATCAGCTTGGCTTCATGTGGCTTGTCAGCAGGAACGTGTAGCAGAGAGTATGGGTCTGACCTCTAGCGAGCTATTTATCTCCATAGTGCCTCCAAATGAGGTTATCAGGCTGACCTGATTGATAGGCTTAACTCCACTCCTTTACGTGTAATAATCTCAAATTGACACCAGGTTATGTTAGTGCCACAGCTTCTCTGGAGAATGAAACCTAACACTGTTTTCCAACAAAAGCTGTGTTGAACAGTTTTTGCTAGCTACCCTGGAAAAATGAGCAGAGGCAAGATCAGTTCTTACTACCCTGGGGAAAAAAAATTCTCAGTGAAATTTTCTTGACCTTTTCCTTTAAAAAGCAGTATTCAATTTTCTTTAATAAGGCCTTGTGATCATCTTGTGGCCTTTGAGAACGCCTACCAAAATGATCCCTTTGCATTCTTAAACATAGGCACTATGTGTTGAATTTATCTGGCCAAGAAGATCACCCTAAAAGCTACTGTATTAACTGGATGTTTTGTAAAAATTTTGCAGGCATCCTTAGGAATGTTAGACAGGTGTATAACTGAGAGAACTTGTCTGTAGCCATCCACTTATCAGAGAGATGTTTCGACATGTTTTGCTTGTCACTTGCATGTATTAACTGGAAACCTAGTAGCAATACTTTTTAGTTACCATAATATATTAATTTATCCATTATTCCAAACAACAGTTAATGAGATATGTAACTTAATAAGTTACCCAAATGAAAAGAGTTTCACTTGTCCAAATCAATTTGAACCTAATAGTCTGTCCCATGCGGTGGTATTTTCAATCATCTTGTAGAATGTAGAAGTTGGATATTGAATTAGGAAGAAAATGAAAGAATTGATGAATTTGAATTGTGGTACTGACAAAAAAATATTTGAAGTGTCGTGTACTGCCATAAGAGAGGAACGCCCTTAACAAGATAGATTGAATAGCAGAGGTAGCAGTGGGCCCAAACGTAATAACTGTTGAGAAGTTGGCACACATCTAGGCATTTTTTTGTTCTGTGGTGCACAGGGTTGACATGAGTGAAAACTGACTCATAAACCATTAACTATAGCTAGAGTTTATCTCTCAAGATTTTGATCTTGATCATTATGTTCCTTTCACCTCAAACCCCTTAACTGTTGAGCATGCATTGGACTGTGAACACCAAGGTTGGTAATTCTAAACCACCAGCTACTCTATGGGAGACAGATGAGGCTATTGGTTAGAGTCGCTAAGAGTCAGATGGCAGTGGGTTTTGGGTTATACTAAGAGGTAAACAAGGGGCCACCCCCCAAAAAACCCAGAATTAAAAAAATGCTATGTATTTAAATTTTCCTACACGAAAAACTTATTGCCTTCAAAGTACATGCCATTACACTTAATATATTTGTAAAATCTGCAATTCCATTCTTGGAAACATTCTTCAAATTCATTTGTTTGGATGGCTAACAGCACCTCCTTAGTTTTTCCTTTACCTCTTCTAAGTTATCAACTCGCTGTCCTTTAGTGACCCTCTGCATTTGCAGAAACAAAAAGAAGTCACACGGAGCAAGGTCAGGTGAGTAATGGACATAGGGCAAGAGAGGCATGCTGTTTTTTGCCAAAAACTGGTGCACTGAGATGGCTGTCTGAGCAGGTGCATTATGATGGTGGCAAAAAGCCAGTCTCCCATCTGCCACAAATCAGGCCTTTTTTGTCACACACTGTGGCACTATATATTTGGAACCGATAAATAGAAAACTTGATTAGCACTCTAACCTGGTAGACAGAACTCGAAATTCACTCCGAGTTGTCATTTTCATCTGCTCAGGAAGTTGACAGATGTCCAGAAAAAGGTTTGTCACCAATCAGCATTTCACCTTATTTTAAATGAGAAATCCACTGTACACTTGATTTTTTTCCCACAGCACTGTCCTTATAAGTTATATTCAACGTCACAACAGTTTCTGGGTCATTTTTTCTGAGCAGGAAACAAAATTTCACAGCTGCACGCTGTTCTCTTAAATCGGACGTCACAAAAAAAACAAGGTTCGAGTGAAATGACTTTTATGAAAAAAAATTTGCTGTGACCAAAGAGAAACTTCCCAGGTGATGCTACTGGGTGTACTAACTCAGAGTGAGTTGCTCTATGACCGCCTAGCAGGAAAAAATGCATTCTATGAAAGCTCCGCTCCACACAGTGCTATTCCAGTTTTTGTGGGTTATCCACTCATATTTTATGGGGGCTTAGTGGCACAGAGGTGATGCATTGGGCTATGATATGACTGGTCAGTATTTCAAAATCACCAGACACTCTAGGGGAGAAACACAGAGCTTTCTAGTCCTGTAAAGATTTCTACTCTCAGAAGCTCATAGGGGCATTTCTACCCTTTCCTAAAGGATCACTGAGTCAGCATCCACTCAATGGCAGTGAGAGAAGAAATAATATGTTTTAGTAATGGTATTTATCAACTTTAAAATGGTTATTACTTTAGTATACTTTGCCAGAGTAAGTAAGTGTGATTTTGCCTAAAGGATTTGAGAAAGAAAGAAGGGGTTTTTTGTTCTTATTTTTATTTTTTCAAGTTTATAACAAAAGATTGACATTTTAACTATTATTGAGTGAATGGTTGCAAAACTTTCACCATATTTCGCAACCATCACCGCTATCCATTTCCAAATGTTTCGCATCTACCAAAGAAAGATTCAGTAACCAGTTTTCAATAATTCCTATACCCTCTTCCACGCAAAGCGCAAGTAACCACTAACTTTCTGCTGTGCCTATTAGATATTGTATATAACTTGAATCAGTCAGTATTTATTTTATTGGACTTGTTTTACTTTGCACACATGTTATTTACAAGATTTATCTATGTATATTATGTACTAGTGTTTTCTTTTTATCCCTGACAATAATCATTGTATGTGTACCATATATTGTTTGTCCATTCACTTGTTAATGGACATTTACTGTTGTTTCCACTTTCCTCCTTTTGCTTTTTTTCACTATTACAAATAATGATAAAATCAACACTAGTATATATGTATAATTTTGGGTCTCCGTTTAAAATTATATGTTACATACGTAGAAGTGGAATTGTGGATCATCTAATAATCCAATAGTGAAAGTTTAGAGGAACCAATGAGCTATTTTCTGTATATAGGAACACTGTGTGCCATTGTACTTTCACCAGCAATGGGTGAGGTTTCGGATTCCTTCACATTCTCCTTTCATACTTGTTTTTACCATTTCTCTGATGTTCAATCCTCTGATACACAATAATTTTTCATTTAACAAAGATTATCTATTTTTATATTACTGTTTGTGCATTTGGTGTCATATTTAAGATTCCATTGTTAAAAATAAGTTCTCTAAGTTTTTTTTCTTTTAAACTAATTTTTGTGTCACAAAGAATTTAAGTCAGTTTAACTTTTACTTTTCCTCTTCTTATAGCAACTCAGACCAGTGTTTAGGTCTTATGGATAAGGAATCTGGAGGGTTTTTAAGGCTGAAACCCTTCTTTCGCTCTCTTTTAAATTTTAACTTTCTTTTTGTTTTTATTTATATATTTTAATTTAATTGATGTTTCTGTTTTTTTGTGGAATTTAATACATATTAAATATTTAAACATATTCTATGCAGGTGTACAGCCCGTCTAATCAAACCAGCGACAGTGTCTCATTGAGCCCTTCTCCATTCCTTTTCCCTTCCTGCTCTCCCTCCCACTTCACCGTTATGGCTTCCTCTCCCCAACCCCCTGGCTTGGCCTTCTGGTATGTAAAGTCTTTATCCTTTTCTCTGCAAGTCATTTTAATTTTTTCCTTTATAATAACAGTTTTCTAAAATAGTGGTTGTAAACTTGTGAAATCCCAAGGGTAATGTGTTAGTGTTCCAGTCTTCTATGTCCTCTCTAGCATTTATTCTTTCTAGATTTTTTTGTGTCACTGTGAGGTGGTGTCACATTATTGTTTCCATTTTCTAGCTCTTTTATGGCAAAAGAACAAGCGTTTCTTCATATGACTGTTGGCCCCCTGGATGTCATCTTTAGTAAATTGTTTACTCCTGTCTTGTTCCCATTTCTTGATTGGGTTATTTGTATTTTTCTTATTAAGGTGTTGTTGTTTTCTTTATTTAAAAAAATAAGTAATATTTTTGGCAGATACATCACATATCATACAATTTAGTCATCAATAATATCAAGAAGAATTGTGCAGTTATCACCCCAAACAATTTCAGAACATTGTCTTCTTGTAGTTGTTCATTGTTAGCTTCTCATTCCCCCACCCCAAACCCAACCTGCCATGCCCCTAGGCTATTATACATTTAGTTACTCTCTCTGTAGAGCTACCTATCTTGGGTTTTATGTAAAGAAAATACGAACAGGAAGCAAACAACAAACCCTAAAACAATGACTAGGCAAAATCAAAAAGAAAACAAAATATTAATTGCTGAAACATTAAAATGGGTCAAAAGGGAGATCAAGTCATTAGGTATTAAATTTTGACCTGACCAAGTGTACCACAGTTGACTTTACAGTGCTCTCTGTATGATAGCCAGGCTATTATACTCTGAGGGGATTCAAGGTGTTATAATTTCCTATAGATTTTTAAAAGCAGTCATTTATTTGTATCATTGCCAAATATTTTTCAAATCTTTATGTTCTCTTTTTTACTCTTTCAATGAAGTCTTTTGGTGTACATAAATGTCGTATTTTTGGAAGGTTTCAGTCTTCTATTTTGTCTTTGGTAGTGAGGTTATTTTTCCTTATGTTCACTATTGTATTTATGACTTGCAGTAGGGCCCTTGAGTTTGTCCTATCTTTTCATTGATGGCCCCTATGGTTCTAGTGTTTGTATTTAGATGTTTAGTCCATTTTGAATTTCTTTTTGTACATGTTGTAAAGTATGGGTCCTGTTTCCTTTTTTGCAGTAGAGATCCAGTTAGAGAGATTGTCTTCGAGGTTACTGATTCAATTTTATTTTTCTTCCATTCTATTTTTGAGGTCTTTAACCATGTTGCCTTATTCTCTTATCTCATTTTTTATCTTTTGTGTTACTTTTGGTTTAAGAATTTTAGTTTTTACATTTCTTCCACTGTTTTTATCTCTTGAAGGGACCTAAACACCATAATTATGAATTCTGTTTTGTTAGATCCAGTGCCTGTTTCCCCGCCAGAATACTCCAATCATTTTGGGTTTTCATTTGTTTGTTTGTTTTTTCTTAATTGTGGGGGGGTGGTGTCACATGTTGTTACTGCAGCATTGTGGTTCAAATATTAGTGGTGTCTGAGCTCCTGGGTTGTGTAGGGATAGTTGACTCTGTCTAGTTACATGGGGGAGGTATAATAGGGTCTGGAAAACAAAAGGTAGTGAAAGGCAGAAAAGGAGAGGAAGATGAATAAGTGGGGAAAGTGAGGGAGAAGAAGAAAGACAATGTAATACAAGTAATGACAATATAATGACAATAAACTACTTGGCTAGACCAACTGATTTGTAAAATTAATGGAAAAATGTACTTAAAAGAGTTAATCAGAATTAACAGTCTTGATGGAAATAGATTTCGCAAAGAAAATAAGGGCGAACAGAAAGAGGTGGGGCAGGAGAAAACAGCAAGCAAGTATTTAGAACAAAAGAGAAGGTCTTTTGTAAATGTATATGTAGGAGAATTAAAATTAAAGAAGAAAGATAGAAAGGAGGGAAATAGGAGAAAAGAGAAGTAGAAAAAGGTAAAAGAAGAAATAAAATCATGAGGATTAAAAGAATGCAAAGATGTGAATGGGCAGAGAAAAGGAGAGACAAAAGAGGCAAAAACTGGACTGTGACTTAGTTGTGGGTACTGGAGTTCTGTTGCTATGACAGTGCATCAGTCTGGGTACATTCAAGAAACAAATCCACAGAAACCCATGTATAAGGGAGAGTTTTATAGAAAGGGTAAGTGCACATCAAGAAAACATCCTAACTCAGTGTGCCCCAAGCCCACAAATCCAACATTACCCCATATGTCCGACACCAATCGACAAAGTCCTCCTCCATCTCACAAAACAGGCACAATGATGCTAACTTCAGGAGGGAAGCCGAGTCAGTGAATGTGTAAGCATCTCAGCACTGGCAGGGGTCTCCACACAGCTGCTCCAGCACCCAGGGCTGCATCAGGATTGGTTCATGTGGCTTCTCCTCAGGGACGTCTTGCAGGAAGTGAGCCTTGCCAGCTAAAGCAGAGAACTGGCTAAGGCAGCTGAACCCTGGTCCGACCATCAGAATCAAGAGACCCGAGAACTTGAAAGGTGAGACTCACCGAGCCATTTATCCCTCTGCCCTTCAATTAACCCCACATGTGTGTTTATTAGTCAGGTTGGCACAATAAACTAACTACCTCAGACGGTGTGAATGTAGGTGGGTCTGTGTACCCAGAAGACGGGGGGGGGGGGGTGGTCCTTGTCTGGGTAGATGTGCCCAGATCTGAAGGCCTGGCTGTTTTTGTCAGGAGGCGTATGTATTCTCCAGGGGCTGGTGTTGCAGGGGAAGCCAAATAGGAAAGAACTGGAGAAAGATGATAAAAGTATTATGATAGATCAAAATGAATAAAGTAGAAAGGAAAACTTTTGTGATTGGGCATATCTGCTCCTTTGGTAGTGTTTACGTATACTCTGAGTGTGGGATAGGGGCATATTAGGTAAAGGGCACCAGAAAAGAAAGTAGGAGTGAAAAAAAAGTTGGAAAATGTTGCTTGGGTACTAAGAATATCTGCACCAAGGTGCCCACTGGGTCTGTTATCCATATAGGTCCCCCAGAGGCCAGCAAGGTATAATGTTTATCTGACTGGGTTGAATCTGTGACTGGGAAGAGTAAGAGTGTGCAGGGGATTGGGTAGTGCACAGAAGCAACTTGTGCTGCCGGTTAGTGATGAACTGGGAGTCCATCAGCAGATGTTCAAGAAATTTGGGTGTACTTAACTTTTATGTTGCTTTTCTCACTTCCAGGACTTGTAGGATATTACTTCTATGGAAACTGTCTTGTAGCTGCTGTAGAAATCTCTCATGCATGTTATCTCGGAAACATATTCCCTTGTTCCCCTGTCCCTGGTCTCAAAATTTTATCCTTCTTTGGTTAGAAGTTTTATGTTTTCTGTTCTTACATTTAAGTCCTTGATACATGTCAACTTAAGTTTTTATGTTGAATAAGTCTGAATAAGTTTAAATAAGTCCAAATTTCTTCTTTTGCATATGAAATCCAGTTGTTTCAGCACTATTTATTTAACGGACCATTTTGGCCCTATTGAATGAGCATATACCACTATCAAACATCAGTTGAGTATAGATTATGGGTTTATTTATGTTTCAATTTTTTGTATTTGTACTTATGCCTGTACCAATCTGTTTTGATTACTATAAAATAAGAGTACATTTTTAAATCAGAAAATGTAGTCCTACTACTTTGTTCTTTTCCAAAATTGTTTTATGTATAAAGAGATGTTTGTAATTTATATACATTTAAGAATTAGTATTTTCATTTCAGCATATAAGACTGCTAGAATTTTGGTAGAGATTGCACTGAATTTGTAGATTGCTTTAGGATTATTGGTGCTATAACTACATTAATTTTCCACCCCCTTTATATGGGATGTTTTCCCACTGACTTAGGCCTCTCAGCATTGTTTTATAATCTTCACCTCCTTTAGTAAGCTTATTCCTAAATGCTTTATTCTTTTGGATATTATCCTAACAGCAGTCTGTTGTTTGTACTACCACAACCAGCATACCACAAACAGGTGTTTTTAAGGAACATACATTTATTTTCTCAACGTCTGGGAACTAATGAATGAATTATGGCTTCTGCCATTTTGATTTTTTTCTTTCTATGAGCTCTCTCTGAGTTGCAGGCATATTCCTATAAACCTTGCCATTTCTTGACATGATTTGGAGTGTCTTCTTGGCATTCTTAGAGTATGCTTTCTCCACGTTTCTCTGTCGATTGTGGTCTTTTTAAAGTCATGCATGATTAATTTTGAGATCTACACTGGTATGCCCCTATTAACTTAACAAAAATGTCTTTCTAAACAGAAATTCAACACATATTTGGGATTTGAACACAATTCCCTTTATATCTACACAAAAGCTATTTTGATAACTGATAAGTGCATGTGTTTCTTTTTCAGATCATTCATTGTTATATAAAAACATAACTGATTTTTGAGTGTTGAATTTATAACCTGTTACTTTGTACCTCTATTAACTCTGGTAATCTTGTGGATTACTTGGGCTCTTTGTATGTATATATAATCATGCCACCAGCAAAAAAATAGTTTTATGCCTATGTCTTAATTTTATTTTCCTGAATAGCACTGCATGAGGGTGGTAATGTGAGAAAGAGTCATTAGGAGATATGATGTAGTCAGGGTTGTCAGTGAATAAACACAAATATCTCGGACCTAAATTTTTTGTGATCAGCTGCTTACTTTTCAGAATGTTCAGTTAAAAGCAGCTGGTGTTTAAAGAAATACTTGCAATTAATTAAAAAGTGACACTTCTAAACAATTGTGTTAGCTTATTCCAAACAAATTATGTTTAAACAAGTCTGTTCAGTGGACATGGCTTCAAATAAGTTCTCTCAGTAATAAGTTTGTCTTGCTATCCTCATTAGGGCACCTTTAAAAAAGTCCAATCTAAACAGTAACTTTTGAAAGAATCTGATGATGGGCCAGTTATAATCAAGACATAGAGGTCAGAAGGTTATGGTTATTGTTTGTGTGTGTGTGTGTGTGTGTGTGTGTGTGTGTGTGTGTGTGATTCCAAAGGGATAATCCTGATAGATTATTTAAAGAATATAGGATGATCTCAGAACATATTTATGAAGACACCTTAAGATGAGTGAAAATTTCACTGGTGAAGAAAAGACCAGGGACATTGCTCCAAGGATATATAATTTTTTTCTCTCAGTCAGGACAGTGTACATGCTCAGAATTCAAGGGTAGAAAGGGCAGCATTATGAATGTTTTGTTGGGAAACCCTATGTAATCCATCCTGATTGTACCTCTTCATACTTATTTCTGTACAATATTTAAAAAAAACATTTAAAAGGAAAAACAGAGGTCTATGGTGTATGCCAAAACTGCTCTTTTGATGTTGCTTTAAATCAAATTGCCCAGAATTTTTTTCGAGATGGGTGAGGGATAGGGAAATATCACATTCAGAAAGGATAAAGCTATATGGAGAAAAGTTCAAGAAACAATAGCTTCATGTTTTGATGTTTCTGTTTTAGTAAAGGTTTCTGTAATTTTATAACAATCTTTTTTTCTTAACCTCATATTTTAGTGCCGAAGCAGATAGGATACATGACTGAATAGACCATTTGAACCAACCACTGGTTTATTAAATTTAGTGGTGTAGTGGTTATGTGTTGGAGTGTGATCTACAGAATTAGCAGTTCAAAACCACCAGAAGCTCCTTTGGAGAAATATAGGGCTTTCTATTCCTGAAACTAGTTTCAATCTCAGAAACCCACAGGGGCAGTTCTACTCTGCCCCATCGGATTGCTATGAGTCATTATTGACTCAATAGGAGTGCGTTAGGTTATTTGTTCATTTGTTTGGCTAGAAGTCTGAATTGCAATTGGTAAAAAAGCTTAAAAAATCATTTACTTATGGACATATTTTCAATATAATATGCAAGGGTTACATTGCTAGGTTCCCATCAATTATCCTGCTCCCATCAATTTTCCAACAGCATTCAGAAGTGAAGTTTTTCCCCCTAATGTAAACATGTGTATACATATATTATTGCTCTTCTTGATCCATTCTCAAAATTGTGGTTAAGGTTGTGATTCTTGTGTGCACTGTGTTCCCCATCTCATTGAAGTTCTTCTGTACTTTACCAGCATGATACTCTTCTCCAAGGAATCGTGATAACATATTAAAAATACACGAGGATCTGCATATAACCTCCTCCCTGGGGAACAGACTACAGAAAAGTGGGTGAAGGGAGATGTCGGACAGTGCAAGATATGACAAAATAATAATAGTTTATAAAGTATCAAGAGTTCATGAGAGAGAGGGGAAGGAGGGGGGACATGAGGAGCTGATACCAAGGGCTTAAGTGGAGAGCAAATATTTTGAGAATGCTGAGGGCAACGAGTGTACACATATGCTTGACATATGATGTATGCTTGGAAGAGTTGTATGAACCCCCAATAAAATGATTTTAAAAATACATGAGACAAAATCTAGTCACTCTTGCTTCTAGTGTACATTTCCACTCCTTGTTTCTAAGGAACATTTCCACTGTACATAATCCAAGACAAAATTGTTTGTTTTTCTGGAAGTTCATAGTATTTTCAGTATTCTTTGCCTGCACCATAATTGTTGTTAGGTGCCATTGAATCAGTTCTGACCAATAGAAACGTTATGCACAATGATGAGAAACACTGCTCGGTCCTGTGCCATCCTTAAATTGTCCCTATGTTTGAGCTCATTGTTGTAGCCACAGTATCATAATTAAAATGCATCAGTTCATCTCTGTCCTTCCTTATTCATTGTTCAGTTTTCCTGTGCATATAGGGTGCTTGAATTCCATGATATTGGTCAAGTGCAACTTTGCTATCAGAGTGATATTTTGGTCTATAAAACTTTAAATATATCTCGTGTATTTGACCAGTGCAAAATGTCCTTTGATTTCTTGAGTGTTGTTTACATGAGCATTGGTTATGTATACAACCACAACAAAATCCTTGACAATTTCAAACTTTTCTTCTTTTATTATTGCTTACTCGTTCAATCGTAAAGATTTTTGTTTTTTTTTTATATCAAGGTAAAATCCATACTGAAGGCCGACGTCATTGATCTTAATCAGTAGGTGCTTCAAGTCCTGTTTAATTTCGGCAATCGAGGCTGTGTCATCTGCAAAGAGCAAGTTATTAGTGAGCTCTCCTCTATCCTGATGCTGAATTCTTCTTCATATAGTAGCTTATCAGATGATTTATTCAGTATACAGGTCCAATAGCACGGTGAGACACACCTTTCCGGATTTTAAACTAGGCACTATTGCTTTGTTTTGTTCAAATGACTGCCTCCTTGCTTTGCATACAGGTTCTACATGAGCACAATGAAATTTTCTTGAATTTCTGTTCTTCACAATGCTGTCCATAATTTGTTATGATCAATACAGCTAACAATCGATATAACACAAGTAAACATCTGCCGGCTAGTCTCTGCTTTCAGGCAAGATTCACCTGGTGATGTTATTCCATATTTCCATGTTCTCTTTTAAATTTGGCTTGAATTTCTGGCAGCTCTCTAGCCATATATTGCTGCAACCATTCTTTAATTACAGTCAGGAAAATGTACTTCCTGTGATATTAATGACACAGTTTGATGATTTCTGAATTCTGATGGATTTCTTTGGAATGGGCAGATAGGGATTTCTCCAGTCATCTGATCATTTAGCTAGCTGTCTTCCGAGTTTCTCAGCGTGGATCAGTGTGCACCTCAGTGTGGCATGTGCTTGGTGAAGCACTGCAATTGGTCTTCTGCCAGTTCATAGAGCTTCATTTCTTACTAGTGCCTTCCGTGCAGGTGGAACGTTTTCCTTCAGTATCATTGTTCTTGAGTATAAGTTGCCTCTTAGAGTGATTGAATGTGAACCAATTTCTTTTGGTAACTTGACACGTGTTCTTTTCGTTTTCCTTTGAAGTTTCATGTACTGTTCAATTTTTGTCCATAAATAGTTCAGTGTTCCAACTCAAATTTTGAATATTTTTCTTCAGTTCTTTCAGTTTGAGAAAGGCTGAGCACATTCTACCCTTTGTTTTTCTTACTCCAAGTCTTTTCACATTTCATTACAATATTTTGTCTTCTGGATTTTCTCATAGAAATTTTCTTTTCAGCTCTTTTACTTTATCATTTTTATCATTGTTTTAATTTCTCTATATTTAAGAGACATTTTTCAGAGTATCTATTTTGGTCTTTTCCCCCTGCCTTTTTCATGACCTTTTGCTTTCATCATGCATGATGTTCTTGATGTTATTACACAACTACACTGATTTTAGCTCACTAGTCTTCAGTGCATCAAATATATACTTGAGATGGTCTCCAAATTCAGATGGGATATACTCAGGGTCCAAATGTGGCTGCCCTGGGTCTGGAACCTTGGGCTGTAAAGAGTCACTGACTAGTTGGGCTTCTCATTGCAAAGTAAGCAGTACCAAGCCACCAGCCGTTCTGTAGAAGAAAGACAAGTTTTACTTACAGGGTAACAGAAATTCATGGGAACAATTCTACCCTGAGTTAGAGGGTCACTATGAGTTGGGTGACCATGAGTTTTGTTTGGTTTGAGGTTCATTCTAATTTTCTTCAGTTTCCACCTGTACTTTCATATGAAAAGTTGTTTGTTCCACAGTAGGCCCCTGTCCTTGTTATTCCTAAGATTATTGAATGTCACCATCATGTCCTTCATGAGATGCCATGCATGGATTCTTGTGTTTTTCTCCTGGTGAGGTACCTGTGTATTTTCAGCATTTATGTTGTTGAAATAGGCATTTTCAATGAATAAGTGTTTGGTCCTACAAAGATTTCTCATGTGATCTTTAGCTTAATTTCTATCACTTCAAACATATTTTCCATTTACTGATCCTTCAATGCTTCCACTTTTCACTTTCCAATCATCAATAATTATCAATGCATCTTGGTTGCATATTTGATAAATTTCAGATAATAGAAATTGATAGAATCCTTTAATTTCTTTATCACTGGCTTAAGTGGTTGATATGTAAATTTGACTAATAGTCAAATTACCTGGTAATTCTTATAGGTTTATGGTATTATCCTATTACAGACAGCATCGTACTTCAGAAGAAATCTTGATGTTTTTGTTCTTTATGAATAATAAAATATTATTCCGCTTCAATTTCCGTACCTAGCATAGTAAATTATATGACTATCTGATTCAAAATGTCCCATACTAGTTCATTCCAGCTCACAATGTCACAATATTGATCGTTAAGTATTCAATTTCATTTTTGACAAATTCCAAACTTCTTCACTTATGTTTTTTTTATTAAATACTTTTAGTGGGGCTTTGACATCTCTTATCACAATCCATACATTCATCCATTGTGTCAAGCTCATTTGTACATATGCTGCTATCATCATTTTCTTTTATTTTAACACATTTTATTTGGGGCTCGTATAATTCTTATCAAAATCTATACATACATCCACTGTGTCAAGAACATATGTACATTTGTTTGTACCATCATCTTTCTCAAAATATTTGCCTTCCACTTGAGCCCTTAATGTCTGCTGCTCATTTTCCCCCTCCCTCCCCACTCCGCCCTACCTAATGAACCCTTCATCATTCAAAAATTATTATTTTGTCATATATTACACTGTCTGACGTCTCCCCCAGCCTTCTTCTCTGCTGTACCTCCCCCAGGATGGAGGCTATACGTAGATTCTACAGTGTTGTCCCCTTAGGGCCCAGGGCCAACATGGGACGATGTGTCTCCTAGTGGGCTCAGCCATATTGTCCGCTCTGTCCATTGGCTGTTCAGAGTGCAGATATCATCCTCCAGGCTTGATGGGCCAGGATGTGCTCCACTCTCTCTTCCTCTCCCTTCTTTTGCTCTCATTTGTGCTGATCTGATATGCCCCTCTCTCCTAGCTACAGCTTCAGTGCCGTCCTCTCAAGTAAATTCTTCTGGGGTGAGGGGCAGTTGTCCATGTAGCTAGTATGGGGGCCAAGCCCTCAGGCCCCTCCACTGGCTCCCCACTCCTTGCCGGCAAACTGCAGTCATCTGGCACTGGCATTATATCTGGTCCCTCTTTCCCTGTGAAGACACAAACAATACCCCCCACCTTGGGTGGGCCTGTGCCCTTTTCCCCCATCACACATCTTTTATTTCCCTTTCCTCCCTGCACCCCCATTTTAGTTGGTCTGGTCCCTGCCATACTATCTGGACCTCACCCCTGGAGTATTTGTATACAATAGCTTTTTCCCTGTGCCCATTTTGCACTTACCTTTCTGTTTTCTCTTTCTTATATATAAATAAACTTACCTCAGCGGACTCATGTTATACTTGTCCTTTTGTACTTGGTTCACTTCACTTAACATAATTTCCTCCAGTTCTTCCCATGCATCAATATGCTTCATGCATTCATCACTGCTTTGTAGTGATGCATAGTACTCCATTGTATGTATGTACCACAGTTTTTAATCCATTCATCTGTTGATGGAAATTTGGGTTGTTTCCATCTCCTTGTGATTGTGAACTGTGCCACAATGAACATTGGAGCACAGATGTCTGGCCGTGGTTTGTTTTTTGCCTCTTCTGGGTATATGCCCAGTAGAGGGATTGCTGGATCGTATGGTAACTCAATTTCCATCTGTTTGAGAAATCTCCAAATCAATTTCCATAGTGGCTGTGCATACCTACAGGTCCACCAGCAGTGGATGAGAGTTCCTATCTCACTACAGCCCCTCCAACACTTGTTGCTTTCTGATTTTTTGAATTGGGCTATTTTTGAGGGTGTTATGTGATGTTTCATAGTTGTTTTGATTTGCATTTCTCTTATGGCTAATGAATGGGAACATTTTCTTATATGTTTATTAGCCATTCGGATTTCTACCCCCGTGAAACTTCTGTTCAGGTCCTTTGCCCACCTCCTCAGTGGGCAATTAGTTTTTCTCTTATTGAAAGCTTGCAAAATATTGTAGATTTTAGTAATAAGGCCTTTGTCTGATGTGTCATTGCTAAAGATGTTTTTTCCAGTTGGTGAACTCTCTTGGTGAATTCTTTTGATGTAAACAGGTGTGTTAACTTCAGTATATCCCACTTGTTTGTGTCTCCCCTGTATTTGTATCCTTTCCTATTTCTTGTAGCCTATGTAATCCCTGTGCCAAGGTTCTAAGATTTGTCCCAATTCCCTCATTGATAGCCGTAATTGTTTGGGATTTTATCTCAAGGTCTGTGATCCACCTTAAGTTTATTCTTGTGCATGGAGTAGGTAAGGGTCTTGTTTCATTTTTCTGCAGGTAGATATCCATTTTCCCAGCACCATATATTAAAGATGGCATCTGTTTCCCATTTAATATTTTTTTGGCCCTTATCAAAGATCAGTTGCCTGTATGCTGATGTTTTTATTTCTGGGTCTTCATCTCTTTTCCATTGTTCTGAATATCTGTCAGTATGCCAGTACCACACTGTTTTAACTACTGTGGCCGTATAGTACCTGCTGAAATCAGGTGGAGCAAGCCCTCCCACTTTGTCCTTCTTGAGGAATTCTCTGCTAATTCTGGGTTTCTTCCCTCTCCATATGAAATTGGTAATTTGTTTTTCCAATTCTTTGAAGATGCATGGTGGTATTTGTATCGGGATAACATTGAACTTATATAGTGCCTTGGGCAGAACTGACATCTTTACTATATTCAGTCTGCCAATCCACGAGCTTGGGATATTCTTCCATTTGTTGAAGTCACTCTTGATTTCTTCAAGTACTGTTTTTCAGTCAGGTAAATCCCTCGGTATTTCAATTTGTGCTTGGCAATTGTAAAGGGTATTACCTTTTTAATCGTCTCTTCTGTGGTCTTGTCTGATGTGTAGAGCAGTCCAATAGACTTCTGTTTGTTGATTTTATATCCTGCCACTCTGCCATATTCCTCTATTGCTTCCAACACTCTGTTTTGGAGTTTAAGGGATGTTCAATATAAGAATCATATCATTTGTGAATAATGATCATTTTGCCTCTTCCTTCCCCAGCTGAATAACTTTAATATCTTTCCTTTGTCTTATGTTGTTAGGTAGGACATCCAGTACAATGTTAAATAGGAGTGGGGAAAAGGGACATTCTTGTCTGGTCCCCCTTTTCAGTGGAAATCACTTATATTTTGTATGCAGCCCTGGTGGTGTGGTGGTTGCATGTTGGGTTGCGAATCACAAGGTCTACAGTTCAAAACCAACAGCCTGCTTCTCGGAAGAAAGAAGGGACTTTCTACTCCCATAAAGAGTTATAGTCTCTGAAATTCTCAGGGCAGTTCTACCCTGTCTTATAGGATCACTGAATCAGAATTGACTTGAATACAGGGAAACATACTTTTGTAGATCCTACATTCTGATTAATGGAGTTCTTCCATCATTTCTACTCATTTTGATTTGTACCCATCAGTAAATAAAGGCTCTCAAACTTTTTCTATCCTATGTTAATAAGATCAACTGTAATTTGAGGAGGCAGATCTTCCTCCTTTGTATTTTGAGTGTTTTCTAACCCAAGGAATTTATCTTTGGCCCAATATCAGACAAGGCTTTAGTAGTATTCATAAGGTTTTTGGTGACTAGTCTTTTCAGCAGTGGTCTGCTCCTTTGCATGTGTATGTTAATCTGGAAATTCTGCTTCAATCTGGGTGACCCTGCTAGTATTTCAAATTCCAGTGGTGTAGCATACAGCATCACAGCAACTCAAAGCACTTTTAGTATGACTGAGCACACCAAAATGATGATACTTCTCATCTTCAAAGAACACTACAAGCTTGTGTCACTGTAATTATCTCCTGTATTTCAGAATCTTAAAATGCTCTTTCATCAACTCCATGAAAATTATAAGACAAAGATATAACTAGATTTTTCTGGTGAATATGACATCACGTAGAAATAAAATTAGGTACCCCCAGAAGAATTTAGAGTGGAGCACATCCTGTCCCACCAGGCCCTGAGGACGATGATCCTGATTGGAGCAGCCAGTCCACAGAGAGGACAACATGGCTGGCTCCACAATGAGACATGATGCCCCTCACTGACCCATGGTTCTACAGGGGACAGCACCGGAGACACTGTGTGGGAATTGCACCTGACCTGATCCCACCACACCGAGGCAAAGCACTGGGGGAGTGCAGCGGAACAGCAAGGGAATGGAGTGACAAGGTCCCCAGGGAATGCTGAAAGTGGACTTTGGGGCCAGGGCGTGGTGCCCCAACAGACTGGGCTGGAAAACACTCCTCAAGGCCAACATATGATCCTTGAACTAACAACAACAAAAAAAGACATTAGGTTATATGGATCTGGTAACATTTTGAACCATGTTGCTTACATGACTCTATAGAAAGGTAGATTTTAGGTAATTGTATGGGGAATATAGACATTACTTTCTATATTCCACTCTTATATTATCTTTGACTTTTTATGTTATTAAAATAATATGTAATAACTAAATAGTTATTATTTTATTTTTGGAGAAAGACAGAGCTTTCTACCCAGATAAAGAGTGACACTCTGTGAAATGCACAGGGGCACTTCTATTCTGTCTTATAGGGTCACTCACATGAGTTGGAATGGAGACAGTTTGCGATGAGTTTGAGTTTTGTTTGTCTATTTTACCTGTTTTTGTCTCATAAAGCTGTGTCCATTATTTGGAAAAACTAGCACGCCTGTCACAAACATCTAGCCTATTTTCCTTCATTAGAGAGAAAAAGCAGGAGACCCAGTGGAATAAAAATCAGTTCAAGCACCTAAATTCAACAAGCATGATAATAGCTTCATTTTTCTTTTGTTTACTTCTGATGGAAATATGGATTGTATAAAAATTATGTGTGTATTGATAAAAACCAAATACTTTATACTATCTTTGTCTAATTATATAGTGTGATAATTATTTCACCAGTCAGATACATCAATTAATTAATAAATGTTAACAGGCTAATTACTATGTGTTCAGCACTCTTGGTACTTTTATGCTCTGAGTGAAGAGACAATATATATAAATATGTAATAATTAAATATCAGTTTAAGGCACTATTCTAATGACTCATAATGACAAAATTATCTTTGTAGCAATTTTCATGTGTCTATAATTGTAGTAAACGGCTTGATCAGTAGTTATTGCTGCTTGAGGGGCCAGGAAATTTGTGCTATCCCTCGAATAACATTTTTATGTGAAGGGAAGGCCACAGCTTGGAAGATATCCAGGCCACATCCCTTTGGAGCCAATGGGAAGGTCATAGAAGCAGAATAATGAAGTGTGAGCAGAGGAAAATTTGGAACTGGAGCACTTGGATTTTGGCTTATATTCTTATACTAATTAGAATAGGATTCTGCATAAGTTACTTAGTGTGTGTGTGGATGGAATTTTCTTTCCACATTTTCAAAGAGTTACTGGAGAGATGGTGATGTGTGTTGATAATAAGTTATCTATTCTAGAAATAAACTTATTCAATTTTTTTGTTATTGCAAACATGAAATTATCAAGGGACATTGTATGGCACTGCATCCTTTAGATTTCACAACTAAATGGAAATTCATTTGCTTTGATTCTGACAGGACCCAGTGGTGAGATTTAGTTAGTGAGCACTGGTTCAGCAGAATTGATACCGATTTTTTTGTTGAGTTTGGAGAACCAGTTGTTAAAATGGTATTTGTAATCATGGTTCTCTGTAAGGTCTGCAGCTGGGCCGCCGCCCAATGTGGAAATTACACTTTGCATTCCATACTCTTTTTTAACGTTCATCTGTGCAACAACATATTCTAAGTGCCAGTAGTAATGTTCATTCTGTCCAAAGGCACAAGAAATTAGGTAGAACTATGCTTACATTATTTGTTTTTTCATTTAATTAAACTCACTATACTTTTGATAAAATATTACATGTGCATTCTTTACTTCAGTAAACACGCACATAAAGAAAAACTGTCAAGCAAGCAGAGGGTGACATACTGTCATTTGTTTCAACTTTGCATTAGACCCCAAATTCCCATGAGGTATTATGAGTGAATTATGCAATTCCTGAAAATGTTCAAAGAGCTAAACATATTGTCAGAATAATTGCCGTAAGTTCGGAAGAAGTGGAAAGGGGTTTTGAAAGACCAACATAATATGTCCAGAGAAGAAAAGTCTCTTAATTGTAATCTATCAAACACAATGACTATTGTCTTTGGCCTACCGCTAAAGGAATCGGATCCTACTCCTACAGTGAAAAGGTTAAGAGTAAATCACACAGCCATTGATGCTCATATGAAAACAATCAAGAATCAACATGGAAATATCTTAAATAACAGTTTTATTGGTTCTTCTCACATGTTATATAACATTTCTTTAATATTTTAAAACTCTTATAACTTAGTTTTATGTACCTCTATCATTGTTCTTATTTAAGTATTAGCTGTGTGGAATTATATACTACCTTTTAGTATATTGTGTTTTTATATTTAAATACGATCATGAAGGCAGCTAACTGGTTGTATTCGAATTCCACCAGTAGATAGCTACACCGCCCCCACCTACCCCCGAACATCCACCCAAAATTTAGTTTGTATATCAAGATTGATGACTATACATCCCCCACACACCATACAGACATAGACAAAGAAGATATGAAATGGTTTGACACTACCTAATATGATTTTCTGGGGAGAACAGAGTGGTTCACAAGCTTGCCTTGAAATAGCTTGAGAGCTCAGGCACAGAAGGCTGACTTGGGGGTTCTCTGAAGGTTTTCAGGTGAGTCCAGAATAAGGTTTCTCTCACTTGCCTAAGGGTTTGACTGATTTGGAATTCCTGCCAGCATCACAAAGGCGAGTGCCCTCAAGCTACCTTATGGACTTGTGTTGCTGAGGGACACAAGGAAAAGGAAAAGTGGGGCTTAAACTCTGCCATCTATCAAGCATCAAAACGGAATCAGAGACTGTTAGAGACACTTAGGGCAACCAAGATTGCTATGCAACATGGACGTTTGGAACTTATAATTTTTAATAAAAAACTTAAATTAGTATAATATACGTTATAAAATGTTTTGGCTTACATGAAAATTTCATAGTATCCTTTCTTGAAGATATGGAGAAGTTGATAGTTAATGTTCAAGTTTAAAATTACAGTTAGTAATGCAGATGTATCAGTATATTTAAAAAACTGCTTCTTAGCTGTAAACTTACCATATATAGTGGAGTATAAACTGAGTTTTTCAGCACATTTTAAATGCAATTTCTGTGGTAAAATTAGGTGCCTCGGCTGATATTTGGGTCAGCTTGTACTCGAGTACATATGGCACTATATTTGAATCCATAAATAATGTATGATCCAGCTAAGAACTGCACTTATCCATGAGTTGATTGTGGAGCAAGGCAATATGTTTATTTTAGTTCGGTGCTGAAGACATACAGAAATACATAGAAATTAATATTGGATTTCTAGCAGCTCACCATATAACACAAGGTTTGAATAATCATCTAATGATCAATTCATTTAATGTACAATGCAGATCTAGATCATCCGAAATCAGAGAAAAGTTCTTATTATAATGACAAGGGTAAACATTGTTATTGCTAGGTGCCATCTGGTGGTTCCAATGCCTGATCCTACACCATCCATTCTTGAAGCTACTATGTGAATCCATCTCATTGAAGGTAGTGAATTTTGCTGCCCTTCTATTTTACCAAGTATGATATCCTTCTATAGGGACTGGATCTTCCTGACAAAATGCCCAAAGTGTATGAGGTGAAGGCCCGCTATTGTCACTTCTTAGCATTCTGGTTGTACTTCTTGCAACACAGATTTGTACATGCTTCTGGTAGCCTATAGTGTATTTAATATTTTTCTTCAGTACCATAATTCAAAGTTCCAGTGGCTTTTCAGGCTTCCTTATTGTGCAGCTTTCAAATGCATAAAAGTAATTGAAAATACATGTCTTGAGTCAGACATATTTTGTTCTTCAAAGTGATATATTTGCTTTTTTTTTTTTTGCTCAGCACAGACATTTATTCCCATGTAAACATCCCAAGTCATGGAGTCACCAAGAATTTCTGGCAGGAGGGGCAGGGAAGGCCCGGCCTGCTCCCCACCCCGAGACCAGGGAAGGGGTGGGGGCCGAAGCCAGCAGGCGCTTCTCTAGAGCAGCCCCGATGCCTTGGGCAGGATATCTTTGCTTTTTAACAATGAAAAGAGAGAGACAGGGAGAACTTTCACAGCAGATTTGCCCAGTGTAATATATGCTTTGATTTTATGACTGTTGGTTCCATGTACATTGAGTGTTGATCCAAGTAAAAAGAAATGCTTGAGAATTTTTCTCCATTTCTTTTGATATTGCTTATTGGATGAATTTTGAGGATTATTGTTTTCTTTATTCTGACATGTAATCCTTATTGAAGTCTGATCTTAATCAGTAAGCGCTTCAAGTTTAAGTAAGCAGAAGGTGACATGCTGTATATTTCATGTTGTTAAGGAAACTTCCTCCGATCCTGAAACCTTGTTCTTCTTCAAATAGTCTGCCTTTATGGATAATTCCCTCAACATATAGATCTAGTAAGTATAATGAAAGGATACAACCTCGAGGCACAACTTTCTGATTTTTGAATCATGCTCATTGTTCTCTTTGAAAAACTGCCTCTTGATCTATGCACAGGTACCTTATGAGTACATCAACTTCATCTAGAATTCCCATTATTTGCAATGTCATCTGTAATTTATTAGAAAAGTAGTCACCTGCCTTTGCATAGTCAATGAAACTCAGGTAAGCCCATTTCTGGTATTGTCTGATTGTAGCCAAGACCCATTTTATATCAGCAATGATAGCTCTCATTCCATGTCCTCTTCTGAATCCAGCATGAATTGCTGACAGTTTCCTGTCGATAGTCTACTTTTAACATTTTAAAATTATATTCAGAAAAAAATTGTTTTCATGTGATCTTAAAGATACTGTTTAATACACTTCACTTTCTGTTACATTGTTTTTATTTAGAATGTACATGAATATAGATCTCATTCAGTTGGCCATTATATTGGAAATAGTTTTCCAAATTTCTTGATATAGATGAGTGAGCACTTCCAACATTACACCTATTTGTTGAAACATTTAAATTGGTATTCTATCAATTCTTACGTATCTTTTACCCATACTGTCAGTGCAGCTTGGACATCTTTCTATAACATCAGTTCTTGACCATATTCTGTTTCCTAAACTGGTTGAACATCGACCAATTCATTTTGGTACACTGACTATGTGTTCCTTCCAGGATTTTTTGAAGCTTCCCGATTTGTTCAATATTTTGCCCATAGATTTCTTCAAAATTTAAATTAGAAATGTATATTTTTTCTTTATTTCGTTCCTCTTGAAAAATCACTGAGCATAGTCTTCCTTTTTGGTTATCTAACTCCAGGTCTTTGCACATTTCATTATACTTTGTCTTCTTAAGCTAACCTTGGAACTCTTCCATTCAGCATTTTCATTATATCATTCTTTCCCCAGTAACATTAGCCTCCTTACATTTTAGAGCAAGTTCAGAGTCTTATTATTTAGGTCTTTTTATCCTTTCCTGTAATTTTAATAACTGATTGTTTTCTATATACATGATTTCTTTGGCATCATCCCACAACCTTTCTGGTCTTTTGGTTTTAGTGCACACTACGGCAAATTTGATCTTCAGAAGGTCTCTCAATCCAAGTGGAATATGCTCCAGAAATTTTTTTTTTGCTCCCATAGATCTGTTTTATACTTTTCTTCACCTTCGAACTTAATTTGCTCTTGAGTAATTGATGACCTCTTCCCCAGTCAGCACCTGGCCTTGTTCTGACTAATGATATTTTGTTTCTCCATCTTCTCTTTGCAAAAATACAATTGATTTGATTTATGTGTCTTCCATCTGATGGTGTCCACAAGCATAGTTGCAATTTTCAATGGTGAAAAAAGGGTATTTGCAATGTATAAGTTGTTCTTGCAAAATTTTATTTTGGGAGTTCCCGTGTTGTTTATATCACCAATGATGTATTTCCCAACTATAATCCTTTTTATTTTGCATTCTAATCACGAGCATTTGTGAATTTTTCTTGACTGTGAGTTTAATAAATTTCAGACTGCAGAATTTGTTAATTTTTTTTCAATTTTCTCATCTTTGCCTTTGTGATTGCTGAATAAGTGAGAATGTAATCCATGTTATTTCATCTCATTTATAGGCATATTGATATTATACTATCACTGATAGCATTGTGCTTCAGGATATACTTTGAAATACTCTTTTTAATGATCCCATTGCATTATGCATTTCATTTTGATGGCTTCAAAAGTTCCTAACTTCATATATTCCACAGTTTTATTATTAAAGGATATTTACAAATGCTTCTTCTAATTTTGAGACATACCACATTAGCAAAGAAAAGTCCCCAAAGCTTTGCTTCATCTATGTAACTAAGGTTAAATAGACATTGAGAAAGCGGCTCTACTCCAATCTTATTTTGATTGCATTCCAACCTAAAAAACGCATCACCTGGAACAATAGCAGACAATATTCCCCTGCTATCAATAGTATTTACAGAGGCAATTTTTTAAAAGTCTGAAGCACAGTTAATTATTCAAAATGTGTTTTACTGTATATTACATATTTATATATATATTTCATTGTGTTTTGATGACATTTTATAAAATAAAATGCCTTCTCTTATATTAATTTTAATGTCGCATTGCTTAATACCATGCAAACGAATATAAGAATTAAGAGAAAACCATTGTTCTTGTTGTTAGAGTCCATCAAGTTGGTTCCAATTCCTAGCAACCTTGGGGACAGCCAAACAGAACAGGGTGCAATCCTAACAATTGTTCCTTTGTTTGAGCCCATTCTTGCAATCACTGTGTTAATCCATCTTGTTGAGCGTCTTCCTATTTTTTTTCTTGCCCCTCCACTTTACCAAGCATGATGTCCTTCTTCAGGGACTGGTCTCTCTTGATAACGTGTCAAAAGTAAGGGGCATTCCGGCTGTAGTTCTTCCGAGACAGACTGGTTTGTTCTTTCGTCAATCCATGGCACTTTCGGTATTCTTACCCAGTACCATCATTCAAATGCATCTATTCTTTTATTTGGTCTTCTTTATTCAGTGTCCAACTTTGACCTGCAAATGAGGTAATTGAAAGCACCATGATCTGGGTCAGGAGCACCGAAGTCCTCAAAGTAATTTCCTTGCTTTTCAACACCTTAAAGAGGTCCCGGGCAGCAGATTCACCCAATGCCATGTGTCTTTTGATCACTTGCCTGCAGCTTCCATGAGCATTGATTGGGAATTGAAGCAAGACAAACTCCTTGACAAATTCTGTTTTCTTTTCTCCATTTATCATGATGTTACTTACTGGTCAAGTTCTGAAGATTTTCTTTTTCTTTATATTGAGTTGTAATCCATACAGAAGATTGTAATCGTTGGTCTCTATCAGAAAGTTCAGTGATAACTCAGTTGTTGGACAGCTCCAAACTCGAACTTTCCACTACTCAAACAACAAAATTTGAAGAAAAAAAAACAACCCTAGCCACAGACAGAAAGATGATGCTTCCGTATACGTGCTGCTCTCACTCAGAAAACCTATTGTGCTTGCGTTAGTGTGTTAAAACCTTTGTCACTGTGCTTTTAGTGTATGCTTTATTGAATAAATATAGCAAGAGGACACTACCCAGGCACACAATTTTTTATTTCAAACCTTACAATAATTCCTTGTTCTGTTCACCAAACTTCCTTTTTATCCTTGCCCAAGGTCCATATAAGCAAAATAAAATGCTTTGGAATTTTCCCATTCTTCTCCAGACCATCCATAGTTTTTTATAGTCCAGATAAATGAATGCCATTGCATAGTTCAATTAAACACAAGTAAATAAATAAAAAAAATTTAAAAAAATAAAATAAAATAAAATAAACACAAGTAAATATATTTCTAATATGTCCTGCTATCAGCCAAGATTTAGCTGACATTGGCAATGATATATATCGCTTTTGCCACATCCCTTTTCTGAATCCAGTATGAATCTCATTCAGCCCCATGTCAATGTACTGTTGAAGCCATTATTGGAAGATCTTCACTAAAAGTTCATATACATGTGATAGCAACACTATTCTATTATTTGGCAATTCTGTTGAGTCACCTTTCTTTAGAATAGATACATTCCAGTCAGCGGCCACTTATCTGTCATCCGAAATTCTTGGCATAAACAAATGAGTGCTTTCAGTGCTCCATCAGATTGCTGAAATATTTTCATTGGTATAGAATCAATTCTTGGAATCTTGGATTCGGCTAATGCTTTCAGTGAAGCTTGGACTTCTCACTTCAGTACAATTGGTTGAATTTTGACTAGACTGTTTTTTTTACATTTTTTTTATTTTAACAATTTATTGGGGCTCATACAATTCTTTTCACAGTTCATACATATACATACATCAATTGTATAAAGCACATCCGCACAGTCCTTGCGCTAATCATTTTTTTCTCTTTTCTTCTTTTACATTTTATTAGGGACTCATACAACTCTTACCACCATCCATACATATACATACATCAATTGTATAAAGCACATCCATACATTCCCTGCCCCAATCATTCTCAAGGCATTTGCTCTCCACTCAAGCCCCTTGCATCAGGTCCTCTTTTTTCCCCCCCTCCCTCCCCATTCCCCCCTCCCCCATATGCCCTTGGTAATTTATACATCGTTATTTTGTCATATCTTGCCCTATCCGGAGTCTCCCTTCCCCCCTTCTCTGCTGTCCCTCTCCCAGGGAAGAGGTCACATGTGGATCCTTGTAATCAGTTCCCCCTTTCCAACCCATTCACCCTCCACTCTCCCAGCATCGTCCCTCACACCCTTGGTCCTGAAGGTATCATCCACCCTGGATTCCCTGTACCTCCAACCCTCATATGCACCAGTGTACAGCCTCTGTCCTATCCAGCCCTGCAAGGTAGAATTCGGATCATGGTAGTTGGGGGGAGGAAGCATCCAGGATCTGGGGGAAAGCTGTGTTCTTCATCGTTACTACCTCACAACCTAATTAACCCATCTCCTCTCCTAAACCCCTCTATGAGGGGATCTCCATTGGTCGACACTTGGGCCTTGGGTCTCCACTCTGCACTTCCCCCTTCATTTAATATGATATATATATATATATATATATACACATATATACACATATGTATATACATATACACATACATACACACACTTATATCTTTTTTTTTTTGCATGATGCCTTATACCTGGTCCCTTGGGCACCTCGTGATCACACTGGCCGGTGTGCTTCTTCCATGTGGGCTTATTTGCTTCTGAGCTAGATGGCCGCTTGTTCACCTTCAAGCCTTTAAGACCCCAGACACTATCTCTTTTGATAGCCGGGCACCATCAGCTTTCTTCACCACATTTGCTTATGCACCCATTTGTCTTCAGCGATCCTATCATGAAGGTGTGCAGTCAATGGTATGATTTTTTGTTCTTTGATGCCTGGTAACTGATCCCTTTGGGACCACTCGATCACACAGGCTGGTGTGTTCTTCCATGTGGACTTTGTTGCTTCTGAGCTAGATGGCCGCTTGTTTATCTTCAAGCCTTTAAGACCCCATTGACTAGACTTTTTATAGTCTGTATTCTTTCGAGGCTTTCTGCATCATTCAATAGTTTGCCCATAGAATTTTCCAATATGGTCACTTGAACTTTGAACTCTTTTTTCAATTCTTTCAGTTAAGAAATGATGAGTATATTCTTTTTTTATGTTTTCTAACCCTAGGTCTTTGTATATTTTATTATAATATTTCACTTTGTCTTCTCAACCTGCCCTTTGAAATTTTCTAATCAGCAGTTTGACTTCATAATTTCTTTCAATTTCCTTACCTTTGACTAAGAGCATGTTTCTGTGTCTCTTCTGACATTCACGTTGCTCTTTCCCTCTTTTCTGTCCTTCCAATTACCTTTTGGTTTCTTCATGTGTGGTGTTCTTGATGTTATCCCAAAGCTCATCATATCTTCTGTCATGAGTATTCAGTGATTGAAATCTCTTCTTAAGATGTTCTCTAAATTCAGGTGGAATATACTCAAGGTCATATTTTGGCTCACCTGGCCTTGTTTTAATTTTATTTGGTTTCAAACTGAAATTACATATGTGCAATTGATGGGATGCTCCACAGTCGCCCCTTAAACTTGTTTTACCTGTTAATATTGCACTTCTCTATCATGCTTTCCCACAGATGTATTCAATTTGGTTTGTGTGTATTCCATCTGGTAAAATGAATATATATAATTTTCTTTTGGGATGAAAAAGTAATTGGTCTTGCAAAATTCTATCATGCAACCCCAGATTCATTTCTACCAGCAAAGTCTTATTTTTCAACTACCATCCCTTGCCCTTTGTTTCTCACTTTTCCATTTCAATACCCAATAATTGTCACTGCATCCTGCTGGCATTTTTGAACAATTTCAGACTGAAGAGATTGGTAAAATTATTCACTTTCCTCATCAGACTAGCTGTTAGTGCTTAAATTTGAATAACAATTGTATTGACTGGACTTCCTTGTGTGCGGATTAATGTTATCTTATTTCAGACAGCATTGTTCATCAAGATTGATCTTGAAATGTCCTTTTTGATGATGAATGCCATTCTTCTTGAATGTTCCATTCCAGGTAGAGTAACCATATGACTTCCAAATTAAAAATGGTTAATGCCAGTCTACTCCAGTTCAGGATCCCCCAGCATATTAATATTTATGTATTATATTTCATTTTTATAACTGCTAATTTTCCTAGACTTATACTTCACATCTTTCAAGTTATAATAATTACTAGATATTTGCAGTGGTTTCTTCTCATTTTGAGTTTTTTTTCCATCAGCTAATGAATGTCTTGAAGCCTTTACTCTATCCACATAGTTATGCTTGACTCTGCTTTGAGAGGGCAGCTCTTCTTCAGTCATATATCTATATGCAATATTTAGAATTAGTGATGAAAAGACTAACAGCACAATAGATATAAACAAAATAAAAGAATAACACTATTAAGAAAGACTGAACTCAACAATTTTGAAAACCTAGAAGAAATTGGTATAAACCTAGAAATACACACTCTTCCCAAATTAACACAGGAGGAGGAAGAAAACCTGAATAGACACATTTTAAAGAAGAAGAAGAAGAAATAGAGAAGGTCATGAAGAAACTTCCAACCAAGGAATCCAAGGGTCAAATGCTGTCACAGGGAAATTCTGCCCTGTATTTAATGAAGAGCTGTCACCAAATCTACACTGACTATTTCAGAATATTAGAAAAGGAAAGCAAACTCCCAAAACCCATTCCATAAAACAAGTAAAAATCTGATAACCAAAACCAGGCACAGAAATCCACAGATCATCATCCCTCATGAATACAGATGGAAAAATTCTGGCCAATAGAAGTCAACAATGTATCAAAATAAACTCACCATGACCAAGTGGGATTCAAACCAGGGATGCAAGTATGGCTAAACATTATAAACGAAATTAATGGAATGCACTATAAAAACAAGACAAAAATCTAAGAACACATGATCATATCAACCAATAGAGAAAAGTCATTTGACAATATCCAACACCCATTTTTATAAACATTCTTACAATATTAAAAATAGTAATAGAAGGGAAATTCATCAACATAATAAAGGTGACATACAAAAATCCAATGGCCATCAACATGTTCACTGTAGAAAAACAGAAAATTTCCTTTGAGAACAAAAAACAGCCAAGGATGTCCCCAGTAATCACTCAGATTTAAAATCATGTTATAAGTCTTACCCAGAACCATTAGACAATAGGATGAGATCAAGTGAGTATAAATGGATAAAGAAGTGAAACTCTTGCTATTTGCACAATTATATGATTTTATTGAGAGAAAAACACCAGGACTCGACAAAAGATTGTTGGAAATAATTGAGGAATTTAGTGAAGTAGCAAGATAACAAACAGAAATCAATTTGATTCTTGCAAACCAGAGAAGGGAGCTCTGAAAAAGACATTAGGAAAACAATGCTATTTACTATAACCACAAAAAAGATGAAAAAAGAACAGCTCATGATTTGGGGTAAAAAATTTTTTTTTGCCATTACACAACATTTGGAGAATAACCTCTTAAAATGCTATATTATCTTAATAAGATAAAAACTTGTAATCCATTTTAGAAATAGGCAAAAGTCATGATCAGAGATTTCATTAATAACACTAAAATGGATAACAAACATGAAAAAAATGGTCATGATCACTTGCCATGTGGGAGATGCCAATCAAAACAATAATGAGATATCACCTTATACCTATAACAATGGCTCAATTCCCCAAATGAGAAAATAACAAAATGCTGGAAAGGGTGCAGAGTGATTGGAACTCTTATACACTGCTGGTGCAACTTTAAACATGTACAACCATTTTGGTGCTAACTCCACCAAATGGGACTATAAATCCCATATGACCCAGCATATCTCAGCCGGACATGTACCCCAAAGAAACTTATGAAACACTTCATGACGTGGATGGACCTAGAAAGCGTGATGCTTCATGAAGTTAGTCCACCACAAAAGGACAAATATTGTATGTGTCCACTACTCATAAGATGAACACCAACACAAAAGCAGACCTACATTACAAGGTCATGTAATCTTTTAATCTGATCTTCTAAGCAATGAGGTATTTAGTGTACCTGCCTGGTGCTTGAGAACCGTCTTAATAAGCACTGCAAGAGAGGAGCCTTTACTTCAGTTGTGCTCAGTTTCTCATAACGGGGGCACAGACAGTAAACCAATCAATTGTCGCCATATCACATTGCTCTACTGTCACTCCAACACAAGAGTGATTAATGAACCTTATTGGAAATTCAGGTCAAGAGTTGGGGTGGGGTGACAAGTTTCTTGGAGAAGGTGATTGCACTTTTGTTGGTGGGTTAAATGAGTGAATCAACCTACCATTGAGAAACATGCTTAACATTTCTTAATATTGACTCAAAGGGGGAGGGTGCCCCTGGTACATTGCTCTCAGTTAGACATTTTTTACCTAGTTTCCATCCAGCCCGTGGTGACCCAGATCACATGCTCTGGACAACTGGGATTTTAGACACTGTCTTTGGGAGATGCACATATCCTTCATAGGCCACAACCAGAAGTATCTGATTTGGAAACCCCACTAAGCACACTGGACTTCACCTTAAACTCACCTGCAGCAAATTATAGGAACTGAAATACCTCCTTGGAATTAAGGCTGAAGTGCCCTAGTGTGCAAAGAAACAGATTACTGTATTCTAAAGTTATGGATTTGGAGGTAATTGGACTTTGGTTGGAATCTATTGCTATGAGGATACCAAATGAATGGTACTTGGGACTACTATTTGCTATTTGCATGTTCTCTCTGCTTTTTTTCTGATACGTGTTAGTCCAGCAGACATGGTTCTGATTTTGTGATTGAGTCCCACTGAACGTTTTGCCCTATTTTCATCCGTTATTGTTTGTTTAGACTGTTAGATCACATTTTTTATCTGAGCAAGTAAAAAATTCATGTATTTTGGCTTGAAAAGCTGTCCTACATTTGTGTACTGTGTTAGGCCAGGTTGAATACAGAAAATAATCCAGGAACACTCATATATGTGTAAGAAAGAAGTTTATATCAAGATGTTATTATAGTAATTATAATTATAACTTTAATTCAATAAGTAATTATATATGATACAGTTATCAGTCCATCTTTGTGTTAGACCGGGTTTATATCAGAAAGTAGTTATATATCATGAAAACATCTCAGCCCAGTGCAACTCAAGGCCATGAGACCATGACTTCCAAAAGTCCCTCTTCAGACTCAAGCAATCACATGCAATGATGCAGAATGCAACAATGTCACAGGTCAGTGATTGCAAAGTCGTGTGGATCCAAGTTTTGTAACAACATGGCAGGGCTCTGGCAGCCCACTGGGTGGCCAGTAAGCAGGAAGGTGAAGGAAGAGAGAAAAGGAGGTTCCCCGGGCCCTCCTTATAAAAATGTCAGACCCTCAAGGAGGCACCATCAGGCAATGACCTCATTAACAGGTTGGATATCACCCCTACACTTTCATATATCATCAAGTTGACATAAAATGATCTATTCCATATATGTTACTCATTTAAACAGTGTTTTAAATTCTATAAAATTGGCTAAATTAATGATACTATCAGTAGGACTATTGAAGCCCCATGGAAATGATTTTTAATGTTTCCTATAAAATGACAATGATATCTCCAAGAGGAACCCTGGTGGTTTTCATTGAACTGCTAACCACAAGGTAAGCAGTTTGAGGCCACCAGCTGCTCCACAAGAGAAAGATGTGGCTTTATATTCTTGTAAAGAGTTACAATCTATGAAACCTAAGGGAGCAGTTCTGCCCTATCTTATAAGATCACTTTGATTCAGAATTGACTGATAGCAGTGAGAAAGTGAACCAGGACCATATACATACCATATATCTGAGTGGATTTTGAGCTCACTTTAAATTGTAGTGCTAATTTAAGAACAATTAGTTCTTGTGACATGACCCTGCTTGATACTTGCCCTCATGAAGAGATAACTGGAGACATGGGGGCTATAGCAAATTGTGGTGGAGAAAACAAATGGTGTGCAGGTATTAGAAAGAACAACATCTAGGGTCTTAAAAGGTTGCCTAAAAACAAGCAGCCATGTAAGTTGACATCAGCTAAGTCCACATGGAAGAAGCATACCAGCCTGTTTGATCCAAGACTGGAGGAGGGAACTTTAGCAAGTTCAGCTCTAATAAATTTAAGATCTAATAAATTCAGAATTCTTGGTTTGCAGAAGACTGTGGATGACAGTGGAAACCCAAATCCATTTGAAAGGTCCCCATGTGGATTAAGCCTCCAGCAATGTCCTCTGATTATTGTCCAGGAATGTGAATAGTCTTACTGTCAGGCAGAGAGCACTGCGAAGTGGATTCTAACAGATTTAGTTAGGTTAAAATGAAGCAAAATACCATTTGATTTCCCTCTTGACCCATTTTAAAGTTGTTTGAGTTTTTGATATATTCTGCTTCCTTCCTCCGCCGCCCCCCCCAAAATATTTGATTAACGTTTTTCTCTGTTATGTTATATTTTGTCATTTTGGGTTGTTTTTGTTGTTGTGTTTTTTTAATTATTTTTTTTTGTATATGAAACCCAGAATAGGCAAATCTATAGAGACACTAACTGGATTAATAATTTTTGGGGGTGTGGCATGGGAGGTTGCGGGGAAATGGGAAGCTAACAACAATGAGTTCTAGAAAGAAAATATTCTAAATTTGATTGTGGTGATGACTGCACAGTCTTCTTAATATGATTGAATTATTGAGTTGTATTATATGTAAATGATATGTTAATAAAATTATTTTAAATTGAGAATCTATAGAGTGGGAAATATTTTTGACAATGATAAAATAGATAAGGGACTAATCTCTACAACTACAGCACTTCCCTATGGAAAAGACAAACAACCCAATTTTAAAAATGGGCAAAAGACATGAATAAACATTTCACCAAAGATTAAATCCAAACAACTAACAGATATATTAAGGAATGATCGTGATCACTAACCATTTGGGAAAGACATATGAAAATACAATGATAGATTACATTACACTTATCTTGACAACCAAATTCAATAAAACAAGAAAATAACAAATACTGGATAGGGTGTGTAGAAATTGGAATCCTTGTATACTGCTGTCAGGATGGTAAATATGTATAACTGTGAAAATCGACATGGTGCTACATCTAATGCTAGATAAAGAAGTTACACATGATCCAGCAAGACTTCTGCTGTGTATAATTCCTAATGTAGAGTCATATAGGAATAAATATATGCACACCAATAGCAAGAGGATGGAAACAACCTAAATGTCCATCAATAGAAGAATAGATGAATGAATTAGGGCATATGTATTATGGAATACTATGCAATACTACAAACCATGAAGCACATGAATGGACCTGGAAAAGACTGTGAAGAATTAACTTGTTATTAGATGCCATTGAGTCTGTTTTAATTCCTACCAGCACTATGTACAACAGAACAAAACATTAGATCCTGTGTCATCCTCCAAATTATTATGCTTGAGCTCATTGGTGCAGCCACAGCATTCATCCATTTTGTTGAGAGTCTTTCTTTTTTTCACTGCCCCTCTACTTTACCTAGAAATGAAGTGCTTCTCTCGGGATTGTGTTTCCTGATAACAAGTCCAAAGTATGTGAGACTGTGCCGTTCCATCATTGTTTCTAAGTAACCTCTGTTTGTACATCTTCCAGCGCAGTTTTGTTTATTCTTTTGGAAGTTCGTGGTACGTTTAGTGGTCTTCTCCACGCCATAATTCAGATGCATCTATTCTTCTCTGATCTTCCTAACTCAATGTCAGACTTTTACATGCACATGAAGCAATTGGAAATACCATGACTTGGGTCAAGAAAACTTTATTCTTCCAAAAACATACTTGCTTTTCAACACTTGAAAGAAATCTTGTGCATCAGATTTACCTCATGCAATGTGTCATTTGCTCTCTTCACTGCTGTTTCCATGAGCATTGATTATGGATCCAAGCAAGATGAAATTCTTGACAATTTCAACCTTTTCTTCATTTGTCATGATGTTTTTTATTGGTCCAGTTGTGAGAATATTTGTTTTATTTATATAGCATAATTTTGTTTTCTTCCATACTAAAGGCTGAGTGAAATGCATCAAGCACAAAAGGACAGATATTACATGAGACTAGTGTTATAAGGAACAAAAATATAAAACTAAGATTAACATTTTCATATCAAAGAGAACAGAATTTGGAGATGACAATGGGAGGGAAGATTATGCATTGGGCTAGACTGTTGTTGGGTGTTATGTTAATCCACATTGACTAGAGAAATAAATCCAGACACACTCATATATATGTAAGAGATAACTTTATGTCAAGAAGTAATTATGCATAATATAACTCCCCAGTGGAGTCCATATCAAATCCATAAGTTTGATATTAGCCCATAAGTCCAATATTAGCCCATGAATTCCTCTTCAGACTCATATAGCACATGCAATGAGGCCAAATGCAGAAAGATAACAGGCCTGTGGGTGGGAAGTATTGTGGGTCCAATGGCTCCATGGCTTTCGCTCCATGTGGCTTGTCAACCGGAA
This sequence comes from Tenrec ecaudatus, assembly GCF_050624435.1. NCBI lineage: Eukaryota > Metazoa > Chordata > Mammalia > Afrosoricida > Tenrecidae > Tenrec > Tenrec ecaudatus. Next base: position 101,895,618 of record NC_134548.1, on the reverse strand, counting down.
TGTAAAGCAGAAAGAGAATGTGTCCCACCTCCAGGGCAGCAGAGAGGAAGTTACAGAATCCTCATGAGAAGACCAAACCCACATGGAGGGATTACAAAGCTATGATCTGATTGACAAGCTAGATTCCACCTCTTCATTCTTATTTATCAAGTTAACATGAAATTGTGTAACAAAGGGTAATCAAAGAGAGAGTGAAGGGTAAACTTTTGCATAGTATGATTAGTAGTTTAAACTGTTGAGTATAAAGTTTCTAGTCCAAAATGTAACCCCCCACCTAATATACCATAAACCATGGAAGAAAAACAAAACCGAGAACTGTTTGGGTTGCAGTTGAGTAAAGGACTTGGACCCATAAGCTTGTGTCCCCTTTCCAGTACCTCATCAGGCTATTCTTCTGAGATACTACCATTGAGCCTAAACATTATTTGAATATTATGGTTCTATGTGGTCATAAATATATTGAATTTCATCAAAATGTGAAGCTCTAAAGATAAATTAACTGTCATTTGAAAATAATCTTCTATAATAAAACATGTAGGTCAGTACTGAAAGAAAAACAGAAATGAAAAGTGATGAGAAAACATAACTTTTTCTTCTTCTTAATTCTCAGATTTGATCCTAAAGCTGTAGTACCTGGGAAGACTGCAAGTTATAATGACCCCAAGAATGTCATATTTTCCCCTAGATAGTATCTAGTGTCGAAATGATCTCTTCTTTGTTTTAAGATCTTTGAGTTTGAATCCATAAGTCTATGACCAAGTTCTAGGAATTAATTTGTAACTTAAGTGATTTTATTTTAATATTGAAATTTATTAACAATTCATAATTTTTCTAGAGGTAAATATTGAATTTTTTGTCCAATAAAAGATAAAATGCCAAAAGAAAAGTTTTCAGAAATAATTGTATGAAATGTGTACACATTAGGAAAAAAGTATTCATGTAATTTCTTTAGCTTAAGACACCTAACATTTTTTCATTGTTTATCTTTCCCTTTCAAACAAAAATTATTTTATGAAACTTTAGAAAGAATGAAATTAAAAGAATAACTCTACCTTTCAAGTATTAGAGCTCTTGCCTTAATACATATGCTAATTTTATCATGGTGATAGCAGTGCCATTTTTGTATATTCATTTTTAACTCACTATATTTATTGAAGTAAGGATATGGTACTCAAAACAAACTGTGAGAGAAATATTTATTATAGCAGGTAGAGTAGAACATAAGTTGAAATTATAGCCAGTAGGTTATTTTAGGTATTGAGAAATGACTAATTGATAAATGAGAGAGTATACAAGTAAGGAAATTTGCAAAAGCTTCTCTTTACAGCTATGTAGGAGTGTTCCTGCTGTGGGTGTGCATGTTTGCATGGTGGGTTCATTTGTTAATGTTCCCTGTATAGAAAATTTCTTTTTTTTAAGGATGTGAATCATGATACTAAAATCACAATATCTATTTCCTTAAAGACTCTTCTTCCATCAGAGTTTTACATAAAGAGCAACTTTTACTTCTGCAGTCCACAAAGCAATGCAAAATCTCTTGTTTTGTTAATGACAACTAAATTGGGCGTGTCTTTGGTCCCTCAAGTTCAATTGCTTCTGTGTTCTTTTCTTAATAAAACATGCCAATACTGAAAACAGCATGGCCATACAGTAAATGTCTGTTCTATGTTGGTATAATATACCTATAAATTTTAATAGATAAATCTAGATTTTATTTATTGCTTTGTAATTTACCAGTGCTCTAGGGTATTTTGGGGATTATTACTTTTTTTTTTCGCTTTCCCTCACTCCATTTCAATTTGCATGTCAGAAATTTTGCAAGTTGGTAAGCAACAAGGCACTGATTGTAAAATATCAAACACTATGAGTTATAAACCGATAGATGTATACTTTGATAGATGGATGGATGGATAGATAGATAGAACACATAGAATCACTATACAAAAGAGAACAGTACCTGCCATCATCAAATTTATAATGTTTTCTGTCTGATAAAAATACTGTTCATATCTCTCGACTAAGGATAGATGTAATCATCAGAGGTTTAATCCATATGGGGAACCTGCTAACGGATTTGGGGATTACATTGTCATCCATAGTCTTCTACAAACCAGGTGTTCGCAACCGAAGTTCTGATACTATTCCTTCCTTTGGATTTGGATTTTATGGTTTACAACCTGTGGATCACACTGGTTTGCTTCTTTCGAGTGGACTTAATTGATTCCTCACTTAGATGGCTGCTTGTTTTAAGAGAAAGCTGTAAGGTCCCAGACACTCTTATTTCTGATAACCTGGAAGCATTTTTGCACCACATTTTGCTATGTAGTTGATGTTTGTTGTGTTGTTATGTGCCATTAAGTCATCTCTTACACATAGTGGCCTTATGCACATTAGAACGAGACTGTATGGTCCTGTTTCATCTTCACGATTGTTCCCATACCTGAGCCCAGTTAAGTGTTAACTCACTGTGCTAATACATATCATCAAGGGCATTCCTCCACCTCTCCACTTTACCAAACTTCTCCAGGAACTGGTCTCTCCTTAAAATATACCCATAGTATTTAAGATGTAGCTTGACATTTTTGCCTTAAAGGAGCACTCTTCCCTTCTCCAAATACAGATTCAGCATGTCTTTTTAGCAGTCTGTAGTACTTTCAATATTTTCTTCAGCATCACATTCAAATGCATACTTTTCTAGGGCACCTATATATCCAGTGATTTCTTCATGAGGGCGAGCATTGAGCCAGGACCATGTTGGGGCTAGAATTAAGTGCAAGCCTAAATCCATTCATAAATCTATGGTTTATGTATGTCTCTGATTTACTTTAGAAACATATTTATCATTCTATGATAGAGAATATTATAAATCATCCTCATTGGGCATAAGATAATTGTACTTACATTGTCATTAATATAGTCCATAGTATAGAATGTAAAATACTGTCAATCAAAGGAAATTATACAACTATAGGCTGAATTCAATCCACAATACATGAATTGTTGACTTGTACAGATTAAACTCTTAAGTGAGTGATTGGATACTACATAAACAATATGGATTGGTGATAAGACAAAACACTCATAAATAAAGGCATAACTATGCCTACCAGAATAATACATGTCATAAGAAATCAATGAGGGTATTGATGTAGTAAATAGAGAGAAACCCTAAGCCATCATCATTGAGCTCTCTCAAAGCAAGACAGCTGAACCAAAGTCTAATGACCACCAATTCCATGACATTCGGATAGAAGTCATATGCTTCTTCTCATACAAGGATCTTTTCAGCCTTAAGTCAAAGGGAGTATGACAGAGCCTTAAATCTGCTATAGATGAGTTTAAGGTAAAGTCCAATTTGCTTGATGTGGTTTCCACATCATCCTTCTGGTGTGGCTTATGAATGATGTTCTACAGCTCAAAGGGACAGAGTATAAAGTCCCAGCTGTCTATAGAACATATCATGGGTCACAAAGGGCTGGTAATACTGATCAAAAGTGTCCAATTAGGACTTTGTACCAGGAATTTTATCCCCTTGTTTTCTATATAAGTATAGTTAAGTGCTTTTTCCTTATGGGAGGTTGCTTCTCTCCATTTACCCACCAACAGAAATGTAATTGCCTTCCCCAAGTCATACATTTTCCTTTTTTTTCTCCATCTTGACTTGAATTTCCAGTAAGGTTTGCTTATCACTCTTGTAATAGTGTTGGTTGATTAGGTGTGACCATAGCACAATGTTGTATGGCAGCAACTGAATGGTTTTCTCTCTCCCCATCTGCAAAACTAACCCAGCTGAGGTAGGGTTTCCTCTGCCGAAGTGGGTTTTAAGCTGTACCTATAAAGCGGGTGTTACATGGTTTATGGTTGCTAGGCAGGCTTACTACCTCATTGCTTGGGAGGCACATCATTTTTGTAGGTCACATTATTAAAACTCTTCATTTTGCAGCTAAGAAAGCTAAGATTTAAGGAAATTAAATATCTTTACAAGGATCATATAGTTGGTCAGTTATGAAATATAGGTTAGAAATTAGAAAATGTAAGAATTAGAAAAAAGCAATGAAGATCATCTCCTTTATCCCCACACTCTTTGTCATACTATCATGGTTTGCATATCATTGTGAAGGTTGACCATTTATCTGTGCCACCTAGTGATACCCAATCCATCATCAAGTTATGCTAATATGACCTTCTAAATTAATCAGGCTTCAAATGATCAGTTTCTACTGCTATCACTCTAATCCAAGGGATCATCTTCTCTTTCCTGAACAGTTAAAATGGCCTCATGATTGGTCTCTCTACATCCATTTTGCTTTCCTGCAATACAGTTATGCTGTGTCCCCAATGTAGTGTCTTTCAAACCCTCCCCCTAAATATAGTGTCTTTCAGTCATTTTTTCCTGGTCCTTGAATCAACCCAGTCAGCTAATTTTCATAACTTCCTGGCCTCTGGGGGTGCTGGTGTATAGTAAACCACATATAGTTTGCTGTAGACATGCTAAATATTCAAGCCCAATTTTCACCATTTCCTCTTCCTTCTTATTTATTCCTTTGTTCTCTAGGGCTCTCTCCTCCCCAGACACACCCCACTTCTCTCATGGAGCACAACTGTACACAAAATAACTACCAGAGAAGCAAGAATCCCCACGCACAGGTATTTTTGTTTTTTATTTTATTTTCTTTGGTTTTTGTACTTTTGTCCTAGTATAATATTTTTACTAATTTTTTATAGTTATCTCCCACTTCTTTTTCCAGTAACCTCTTCTGGTGAGATCCTACCCTGCTGAGGATGTGCATTTTCCCCAAGCATAAATAGCCAAGCCTGTAGATTCTGTCACATCCACTAAAACATGTTTTTTTCTTTTTCACTTCTGAGTGCACAGACACGTCCATATTTATGCTGTCATAACCATAAAACTTCAGCACCCACACACAAGCCACACCCCTACATTTCCTCTCTTTTGTCCCTCAATTTTCCTGCACATCCACCTATTACCTGTTTCTACTGTTCTTTTATTGTGAAATATATTTCCATAAGACCTATTAATTCTGATTACCTTTAAGATACATTTTGCCATTAGTGTTACAAATCTGTTGACCTATTCAGATAAATGCTTATTATTATTATCATTGCTGTGTTAGATAGTTTTCTCTAGAGAAACAAAACCAGAAGGATACTTGTGATTATATCTATATCTATATCTATATCTATATCTATATCTATATCTATATCTATATCTATATCTATATCTATATCTATATCTATATCTATATCTATATCTATATCTATATCTATATCTATATCTATATCTATATCTATATCTATATCTATATCTATATCTATATCTATATCTATATCTATATCTATATCTATATCTATATCTATATCTATATCTATATCTATATCTATATCTATATCTATAGATATAGATATAGATATAGATATAGATATAGATATAGATATATAGATATATATATAGATATCTGTTGACCTATTCAGATAAATGCTTATTATTATTATCATTGCTGTGTTAGATAGTTTTCTCTAGAGAAACAAAACCAGAAGGATACTTGTGATTATATCTATATCTATATCTATATCTATATCTATATCTATATCTATATCTATATCTATATCTATATCTATATCTATATCTATATCTATATCTATATCTATATCTCTAGAGAAACAAAACCAGAAGGATACTTGTGATTATATCTATATCTATATCTATATCTATATCTATATCTATATCTATATCTATATCTATATCTATATCTATATCTATATCTATATCTATATCTATATCTATATCTATATCTATATCTATATCTATATCTATAGATATAGATATAGATATAGATATAGATATAGATATAGATATAGATATAGATATAGATATAGATATATAGATATATATACAGCACAAAGCAATATAACAGCTAATTAATCCATACAGTAGTACAGAGATCTCAGTTCAACTCAGTTCAATGGAGCAATTAATATACTGGCAATCCTTCAAATCAGGAGGGCTGCTGGGTCCAAGGTCAAGGAAGGAGACAGCTGAGTCTACCAAAGGGCAATGTAGGCAGTTTGGCCACAGCAGCAAACAGCAGGACGGGTCAACAACAGTCAGCAAGATGACAGGATCTGATAGTCCCAAGCTCAAGTGATGTCAACACCAACAACATGGTGAAGCAGGACTCAAAGGAACTTCAAGCTCTAGGGACATGATCCATGGGTTGGTAGTCTGACAGGTCACGTAGGTCACAAGTTGAAGCAGAGAACTGGCTGACGCATACTGGTCCAATCACCAGAGAGAAAGAGAGAGGGAGTGGGGTTTGCCAAGCCATTTATCTCTTTGCCCCTCAATCAAACTGCAACCTTATTAATCCCACATGTTCCTATTGGCCAGGTTGGCACAATAAACCTACCTATAACAGTCCACCCCTTGCCAACTTGGCACCTATACACAATTCTTTAGCCATATATAATTTTCCAACATTAATGAAATAACACATATCTGACATCAAACATCTATCATACATATAAATGAAAACACACTGAATCTGAAAGTATCTGGTACATCATACATAAACAAAGAAAATATATTGAATATGCACATATAAGGAAGATGAAATGACAATCGCAAACCTCACTTTTGCAAATGATCACATGGTCGTTACTGATAGGGAGAACTACCTTCTATTAGACAGTCTGTATTACCTTTGACCTTGGCCAGCATCTCAGCTGGCCATGGTTCTTTGTCTGGTTGGGTGACCCAGATCTTCATTCCTGATGGGTCTGTGTCATTAGACATCGTGTCAGGATTGGGTTGCTGTAGTTTACCATTTACTTTAATCACAGGGAATGGTAGTACTAAGAGTCAGCCTATGGAATCTCCTGGATTCTGGGCATATTCTTCTTTACCTCCATTATGTAACTCCAGTCCAATTTCTCCTTGGTAATCCAGAACAATCACCTCACTCAGTACAGTGACACCCTTCCTGACCTGTTGATCCAAAGGTATGAGAAGCCCAAAGTGGCCAGGGGGCATTCTCAGCTGCCAATTCAGTGGAATCCATGCTGTGCTGTGTTTCCACGTGGGAGATTGCCTTCCTTCCGGACCAGGACTTCCAGACCTGAAGCACATCGGATTACTGGGACAGGAAGCAAACATGCTGCAAGTGGATCACTGGGAATAATAGTGAGTAGTGTTATGCCAGCTTCCACCCCTTTGTTCCTGGACCCATGAATCATGGTTATTGGAGACACAGCACCATATATTGGACACTGGTTTAGAGCACATACAGCTTCCTGGAAAGCATTGTCCTAATCCCACAAGTTGTTGCCACCTAGTTGGCACTGTAAATGTGTCTTTAGAAGTCCATTTCCATTGTTCTATCAAACCAACAGCTTCAGGATGATGAGGAACATGATATGACCAGTGGATTCCATGGGCATGGGCCCATGGCCACACTGCATTTGCTGTGAAGTGAATTCCTTTATCTAAAGCAATGCAACATGGGATGCCATGCTGGTGGATCAGGCAGTCTTTAAGTCCACAAATGGTAGTGTTGGCAAAAGCATTGCGTGCAGGGAAGGCAAATCCATATCCAGAGTAGGTGTCTATTCCAGTAAGAACAAAACGCTGTCTCATCCATGATGGAAGTGATCCTATGTAATCAACCTGCCACCAGGTTGTCAGTTCATCTTGCTGAGGAATGGTCCTATATCTTGGACTGAATGTTGGCTTCTGCTGTTGGCAGATGGGACACTCAGCAGTGGCAGTGGCCAAGTCAGTCTTGGTGAGTAGAAGTGCATGTTGCTGTGCCCATGCATAACCTCCATCCCTGCCACCAAGTTCATTTTTTCATGTGCCATTTGGGCAATAACAGGGGTGACAGAGGAAAGAGGAGGACTAGTTGCCACAGCGCGTGTCATCTTATCCGTTTGATTGTTAGAGTCCTCCTCTTAAGGAGTAATCCTTTGATGATCATTCACACGAGTATCTGTACTTTCCTGGCCCTTTCAGAGAGGTTTATCCACGTACCTCTTACCCACACATCCTTGTCACCAATTTGGCAATCATGTACCGTCCAATTCAATGATCATCCAGCCAAGCCATTAGCCACAGCCCATGAATCAGTATAAAATCTCACATTTGGCCATTTCTCCTTCCAGGCAAACTTAACGGCCAGGTGCACTGCTCAAAATGGTGCCTATTGGGAGGAATTCCCTTGACCACTGTCCTTTAGGGAGATCCCAGAAAGGAGCTGCAGTGCTGCTGCTGTCCACTTAGGAGTGGCACCTGCATGTCATGCAGAGCCATCCATAAACCAAAAATGAATATTCTGTTCTTCAGTTAAATTGTCGTAAAGAACTCCTCAGGAACCCATAGGTGCAGACCGGGAGAAGGAACTGACAGGAGTGGAGACAGTAGATATTTAGGTCATTTCCTCATGCAGTTTACTTGTCCCTTCAGGTCCTGCTTTGGCTCAATCTCATATATACCACTTCCATTTAACAATGGGATGTTGCTGCACATGTCCAACTTTATGACTCTGTGGATCAGACATTACCTAGTTCATGATGGGCAGCTCAGGCCTCATGGTGACTTGGTGACCCATAGTGAGGCATGCAGTCGCCACCAAGGCCCAGTAACAGACCATCAGCTGTTTATTCAGAAGGGGAGTAGTTGTCTGGAGAGCATGGCAGATCTTCACCTAAAAACCTAAGGGTCTACGCTGTGATTCACCAGTAAAGTTCTGCCAAAGACTTCACATTGTGTCTCTATCTACAACTGACACCTCTAGCATCATTGGGTCAGCTGGATCATATGGCACCAGTGGCAAAGAAGCTTGCATGGCAGCCTGAACCTGTTGAAGAGCCTTTTCTTGTTCTGGGCCCCACTCAAAATTGGAGACAAGAGACAGAGGCCAGGTTTGCTGATCCGTTTATCTCTTTGCCTTCTAATTAAACTGTGACCTTATTAATCCCACATTTTCCTATTGGCCAGGTTGGCACAATAAACCTCCCAATCACAATTACTTTTATTCAATTCTCTCTCTTCTTCTATCCCACTTTCCCCATTTACTCATTCTTTCACATCCATTTCACCACTGTAGGTTTTCCAGATCCCATTAGATCTCTACCATGTCACTAGACAGAGCCACCTACTTCTATTTTACATAGGAGCTCACATACCACTATGCTGAGGAAACAGCAGTCAACCACAGTAAACAAAAAAAAAAAAAAAAAAAGAAAAGAAAAAACAAATGCAAACAATTATAAGCCTCTCAAACCTATCAGAAACAGAATTTAGAAGAATGATGTTTAGGTTCCTTCAAGAGATCTATAGAACACTCATGAAAACAACTGCAGAAATTAAAAAACTAAAATCCTTGAACCTAAATGTATCCCAGAAGACAAACAATGAGATAACAGAATTAGACAATATAGTAAAAGACCTGGGAATGGAGTGGTAGAAAAGGAAAATCAAATTAGTGAGCTACAAGGCAGTGTCTCTGACTGCAATTAGCGAGAGATGCATAACAACAAAAATCAAGGAATCAGAAGAATGCCTGTGAATGATGTGGAATATAACAGGAGAAACAATCTATGTCTCATCAGGATCCTGGGACAAGAAGAAACAAAAATATCTCAAAAGAAAGTAGTATGTGAAATCATGGGAGACGATTTCCCCAACTTAAAAAAGAAGGTGAAAATAGCTATTCAAGAAGCAACGAGAACCCTAAATAGGACAGATCCTAAAAGAAAAATATCATTATATATCTTAGTCAAACTCTCCAATAGAGAAATTCCTGATGATGGCTGGAGAAAAAGAAAAATCACCTACAAAGGAAACTGGTAGGGATAACCTCAGCCTCTGCAAGCAAGAAGACAATGGAGTGAAATATAGACGATTCTGAAATACAAAACTGCCAACCAAGACGCATATCCAGCAAAATTCTCCCACAGAAGGCAATTTATAGTGATCAATGCACGCACAAAAAAGAGGAGAATTTTAAAATAAGCACCTGAACACAACCCTACCAACAACTAGAACAAGAACAATAATGTAAAGACCTAAACAACCGAACAAAAGGAGTCATTAGGGCAGAAAACAGAAAAACAATAGAAAAAAATCATTAAGACAAGAAGTTGGTTTACGAAAGAATTAATACAATGACAAACCAATAGGAAGCTTAACAAGTAAAAAGAGAACTTTCAAATATCTAGAATTACACATGAAAAGGGTAACATCAAAACAGATCCAAACAAGATAAAGTGAATAGCATATTACTATGAAAGATTGTACTTCAAAAACTTTGATAATCTAGAAGAAATGGGCACATAAATAAAAATAAGCAATAGACCCAAATTAACCCAGACAGATGTAGAAAATCTCAACAAACCATAACAAAAGAAGAAACAGAGAAGGCCATCAAGAAACTTCCAACCAAGAAAAGCTCAGGACAAGATGATTTCACAAGAGAATTCTGCTAAGTATTCAGGACAGAGCTGTCACCAGTTCTACACAGACTATTTCAAAATAAAGAAAAGGACAGCAGTCTCCCAAACTCATTCTCAGTGTACTGCATAACCCTGATACCAAAACCAAGCAAAAACTACAAAGACAGAAAATTACAGACTGATATTCCTCATGAACATAGATTTTTAAAAATCTCAACAATGTTTTGGCTAATAGAAACCAACAAGACATTAAAAAAAGTCATCATGACCAAGTGGGATTCGTACAAGTGACACAACAATGGTTCAATATTAAAAAATACATCAATGTAATCATAATCCACAACATAAACAAGACAAAGTATAACAATCACATGATCACATTAATAGACAGAGAAAAGACATTTGCTAATATCCAAGTCCCATTTCTAATAAAAACACTCAATAAAATAGGAACAGAAGAGAAATTTCTCAACATAATAAAGGCTGTCTACAATAATCCAATGGCTAATATCATGCTCAATGGCGGGGGAAACTGAAAACATTTCCTTTAAATATGGGAACTATACAAGAATGCTGCTTATCAACTCTCTTATTCAACATCCTGTTGGAATTCTTAGCCAGGACCATCAGACAACAAAAAGAAATCAAAAGGATACTACTGGGCAGATAGAGGTTAAGCTATAACTATTTGCAAATGATATGTCTTTCTATAGAAAACTCTCCAAGATCGCCACAAAAAGATATGGGAAACAATTGAGGGATCTCATAAAGTTGCAAGATACAAGATAAACAGACAGAAATCTATTGAATTCCTATATACCAGACAAGACAGCTTCAAAAATGATGTCAAGGAAACAATAAATTTATAATAGCTTCACAAAAGATGAAATACCGAGGAATAGTATAGGAATAGTATAACAGAAGAAACAAAGACAGTTATAAAGAAAACTGCAGAACTTTATTAGAAGGAACCAAAAGAGACCTACAAAATAGAAGAATAGCCAGTGTTCGTGGACAGGTAGACTTTATATTGTGAAATTGTCAATACTTCCTAATGTATTTTACAAAAGCAAAGCAACTCCAATCCAAATTTCATTTTCATTTTTCAAAGAAATTGAAAAAAAAATCTAGTTACTAACTTCATATGGACTGTGAAGAGGCCAAGATAAGCAAAGAACTTCTCAAAAAGAACAATAAAGTAGTAGGTCTTCCACTATCCAACCTCAAAACCTGCTGCCCAGCCATAGTAGTGAAACAACCTGTTACTGGTACAAAGATAAACCAATGGATCATGCTATTAAACTCAGGAATATAAGCATCCACCAACATGCAACTGATTTTCAATAAAGGATTAAGAAACATTAAATGGAAAACGACACCCTTTTCAACAAATGGTGTTGTAAAATCTGGATCTCCTTTTGAAGTAAAATGAAACAGGACCTATACTTCACTCTGTTCACAAAAATGAACTCAAGATGGATTCAAGGCCTGAATGTAAACACCAGAGCTATGAGGACCATCCATGAGAAAATTCAGACAAATTTAAGGGCTATGTTGCAGGGCAAACACAGACAACCAAATAGAATCAAGGAAGGACACACAATGAAAGACAAAAACATATGATGGAACTCTAATACAAATAAGACATTTATACATTTCAAAAGACTTTATTAAAATATGGATGCTACAGCAAAGTGCAGTTAAGAACTTGTGTGGTGCTGGGATATCAGAAAGTACAGTCTTGAGCCTTAAAGGCTTGTTTTAAAATAAGCATTCACCTAAGTGAGGTATCTGCTAAGTCCACAAAGAAAAAGTACACCAACCTGAGTTATTCAAAGATTGCAATTACTAAAACCCAAACATGAAAGATGGAAGGGTATCAGAGCTTAAATTGTGAGCACCCAGATTCCAGAGGGATGGACCCCTGGTGGTGGTTAGCATTGGGCTGTAATCCACAGGGACAGCAGTTTGAAACCACTAGCAGCTCCGCAGGAGAAAGACTGGGTTTTCTACTCATGTATGTAGTTACAGTCTCAGAAACCCACAGGGGGTCGCCATGAGTCAGCATTGACACGAGGGCAATGACTTTGGTTTGATCTATAACTGTGGAATCACAAAATCCATTTGCAGGTCCCTACATAGATTAAGCCTCAGGTGAAGCACCTCTGATCATAGTTGAAAGATGTGAAAAAGCCTTGCTATGAAGACACAACACTTTAAGATTAATTATGGCAGATGTATTTAGGTTAAAATATAATACCTCATCATGTGATCTTTCTTTTGACACATTTTAAAGTTGAGCCAGTTTTTTTCCTATTTTCTGCTTTCTTTTTTATTAAGCCTTTTCTGTTTTGTTTAGTTATTGTTACCATTTTTTACTTTCTATTCATGTTTTGTATGATTTTCTTTAGATGAAATTCAGGATAGTTGGCTCTATAGAGACAGTAAATGGATTTAGAAGTGCTTAGAGGCATGGCAGGGAAAATGGGGGTAAACGATGAGGATGACAAGAAAATGGTCCGAAATTTATTGTGATGGTGATTGTACAAATTTCAGTATGATTGAAATGATTGAACAGTTAAATTATATGATAGGTGATGTGTATGGCAATAAAATTAGATGAAAGACAGATAGATGATTGCTAGATAGATAGATGTAGTGTGCGTGTGTGTGCATGCACTTGTCACTGTTACACAAACACACAATCCATGATGTCAGAAGTTCCTCGTTCTGTATCTTACTTTGGAACATTTTGTGAAATGTCCTATACTATCTGACCACTAGCTAACTTTCCAACTTGATTTTGCTCTCCTCGCTAGAAAACATTTCTCTCATCTCTAAAAAGCACTTGCTTTTTCCTCTTTGCAGAGTTCTCTTCCCTCTTGCCTAATTTGCTGCTACTTTTCCTTCATTGGGCTACTTAACTTTTACATTTATTGGATATATTATGGCTCTCTCTGTATATTTCTTTTTAGATCTGAGCTTTAAGCCTAGCAAGGAGCATTTGTGGTTTTCCTCAACATTTTTTTAGGCTTAGAACATAATGTTGATAGTAAATTAAAAACACAATTGACACTAAAAATTTGTCAGATGGATGAATGTACAGGTGGAGTCATGGATGAATAAATATTTTAATGTTATTAATAGGTAACTTTTATGGAAGCTACCATGTCCTAAGTCATGTATATTGAATGACTAAGAACTTAATTAAAAAATACAAAACTCACAGCTATTGAGTAGATTCCAACTTATAACAATACTATAGAACAGAGTGGAACTTTCTGAGTGGGTTTCTGATGCTGTAAATGATGAAGTACAAAGCTTCTTCAGAGCTGCTGGTGTGTTCTAAATGCTGACCGGTTCCAAAATAACCAAGCCAAACTCACTCCCATCGTGTCTATGCTGACTCATAGCGACACCCTGAGTTTCTGAAACTGTAAATATTTAAGGGAGTAGAAATCCAAGACTGTCTCCTGCAGAACTGCTGGTGGTTTGGAACTACTGACCATGCGATTGCAGCACAATGCATAAACACTACACCACCAGGACTTAATATGTAACAGACTACATCACTAGGGCTCATCAGAACTTTATATGATCGGTACTATTATCCTATTTGTTCAGATGAAACCAAGATTCAGGGAAATAAAATCCAAAGTAGCATAGTTAGTAAGCAATAGATACAACATGAAAACCCTGTGTTATAAAAGGTGACTTATGATAACTATATTATACTACCTCTAGCAATTGAATATGATATTTTTAATTATGTACTTCTGGAGGCATCATTAAAACCAGAAGAACTAATCTCTAATAATAGAGTATTAAACACTGTCACAGGTTAGTGTATCAATCAGAGTAATGACAAAAAACTGTTGATAGCCTCAAATAATTTGAGTACAGTTTAATAATGGCTCTCTTTACCTAGTGGCTAGCATGGTATATAACAAAGCACCAAAGGATAATTCAGGATTCTGGGATTGGTTAACAAGGAGATGGAGCTGGGAGAGCATCCCCAGATCTGAAAATGGTAAGGAATTGACTGGTTCATGGAAATGAAAAAGAGCAAAACCTGTGTAGGGAAAGCCTGCAGACAGAAGCTCTGACTGTTAATCAAAGTGCCCAGTAAATCAATGTTTTGTCTGCAAGAAGAAAGCCAACAGAGTAACATGCCACTCTCATTGTCTTCCTGCCTCATTTCTCATTTCCCACCCAGGCTCTATGTTAGTCAATGTGAATCCAAAGCCAGAAGACAAAGAGGCACTTTTCATGTAACTTGTTCAGAGCAGTGTCTTGGATCCCAAGATAGAGTCGGTCGGTACGTGGAAGATATTCAGCACAGATGGTAATGTAGAGTTTCTGTTTGTTTATTTTCAATTTTTAAGACACTGATAAAGCCACATCACTCCTTACTTCTTATCCTGTGTAAGGTCTACTCTGATTCTCAGTAGTGTAAGGTCTACTCTGATTCTCAGTAGTCCCAAAAAGGAGAGAGAGAGAGAGAGAGAGAGAGAGAGAGAGAGAGAGAGAGAGAGAGAGAGAGATCATACCTTAGTATTTTTAATATAATTTATCTAATGAGTCATATATTAACCTTATAACTTCAAGGCCAGAAATCTGAATCCACCAGTCACTCCTTGGGAGAAAGATGAGACTGTCCCCATAAATATGTCGTCTCAGAAACTTGAAGAGACAGTTCTATTCTGTCCTATAAGATTCCTATGAGTCAAAATAGACTCTGTGGTAGTGGGTTTGGCTTGGTTTTTATATCACAGTAAATACCTGTCTAAAGCTCAACACTTTTAAGTTCATTTACAGCTAACTTGGACAACTCTTATTTGAATTCTTTAAAGATGAGTGAAGCCTTGAGCTTCTTATAAGAGAAATGTTATTGAAATTCAAGACATTCGGTTAGCATCCTTAAAATGATGCTTCTGGCCTCCAATATGAGTTCTGACCCAAGGTACTTGAAAATAAATAGGTTAGTCCCCTACATGCATATTTGGTATGTTGTAGAATATCTCTGATAATTCAAAGCTTCCTCTTTCTGCAGTGTTAGAACACTGTGCTAGTCTGGTTATATTAGAGAAACAAATCCACAGAAACTCATATGTATAAGGGAGAGTTTTATATAAAGAGTAAGTGCACATCAAGAAAACATCCCAACCCAGTACTGCTCAAACCCATAAGTCCTACATTAACCCATATGTCCAACACCAATCCACAAAGTCCTCCCCCATCTCACAAAACACACACTGTGATGCCGACTGCAGGAGGAAAGTCAAGTCAGTGAATGTGAAAGCATCTCAGCGCTGTCAGGGGTCTCCACATGGCTTCTCAGCACCCAGGGCTGCATCAGGGTAGATCCATGTGGCTTCTCCTCAGGCATGTCTTGAGCCTTGGCAGGTAGTGACCTTGCCAGCTGAAGCAGGGAACTAGCTAAGGTTGCACCCTGGTCCGACCATCACAAAGCAAGAGACACAAGAACTCAAAAGGCGAGGTTAACTGAGCCATTTATCTCTCCACCCTTCAATTAACCCCAAATGTGTTTATCAGCCAGGTTAGCACAATAAATTTTAACTATTTCAAACACAGAAGAAGTTTCATCTTCAAACTATTTGTCATCACAAAACCTGCTTTCTTAGTTGATGAATACAAAGTAATGCGCTTGTAGCATAAATTAAATTGGCTCATGCTTTTTGATGCTCCCTTACATCACTCTGTGTAATGGGTGCCAATTCTACCATATGGATAATGAAACAAGACATTATCAAATATTGAAAGTTACACAGCCTAAATATCCAATATAAAATGACTATTTACCCTAGATTATTACATGCTGAGATATGCGTATTACATCTTGATTAGTACTCAGTTTCCTCTACTACATTTTATACTGTAGAAATTAATAATTCCAATAATTATATAAATAAGAATAATTACTAATAATATCTGGAAGGAAGAAGATTTTTAAAGTATTAGCTAAGAAAAGAGGTAGGACAAGGACTTTAAGATATTATCATAGAAAATGAGAGGAAATTGAACATAACTGAATAAATTCTTCCAAATGAGAATACTTTGGGGGGAAAGAACTGAAAAATACAAAATTTCCCAATCACTCAATTTTAGTACTGATGCTTTAAGTATACTTGTTTTCATTTTACAGATAATCTGAATTTAAAATTACTTAAATTTAAAGCAAAATTCTGAGTTAGGAAGTGTTAAAAAACTAAAAAGTCTGAATTTGTTTCTTCACTCAATGCCTACAAAGAATTTTCATATTCATGATTTTGTCTACCACTCAATAATTTGAAGACAAAAGAATTTGAAGACAAACAAGATACTAAATAGCGCTGTGCTTAAGATAAATATTTTGGAAAAATACACTGTAAGAGTTCTGTAATTATGTGATCTATTTGAACTATACATGTAGAAGTTGTAGAATTGGAGAATGTTTTGTCATGTATATTTTTGCCACAATTAGAAAAAAAATTAATTGCATGAATAACAATGAGTACAAGGAAGAGGAATATGTTCTAGGATTAATGTGGTGATAATTGTACAACTCTTCTTGATATGAGTGTATTATTGAGTTGTATGACATGTGGATGAAGTGCTGATAAAACCGTTTTAAAGCAGAGAAAATTAAATATATACCTATAAGAAAATAAAGTAAGATACATCAGTATCTTCCAAGTCCCCATTGCCCAATGCCTAAGTAGCTAAACTAAAATTCTGTGCTATGTAAAAGCAAGTAAAAAACAAAAAGGAAACAATGAATGAATCAGCAGTCGTTGACTGCTCTAATGACTTTATGCTATGTGCGTAATGTAAAAAGGAGCTTATCTAGATACATATTTGTACTTGAACTATCTAGAAAAGTAATTGTAGCTCAGCTATTCTGAGTTTAGATGACATCAGAGGTCTCTACATCATGAGAGATAGTAAGTTTTTAACTAAAGAATATGTTTCTGTATCTGTAAATTAAAAAAACAAAACAAATCCATTGTGATCGACTCTGACTCACAATGACCCTGTAGGATACAGTAAAGCTGTGTTTGGGGTGTCCAAGACTTTAGATCTTTATAGGAACACATAGCCTCATCTTTCTCCCATGGAACAAATATGTGTTCTAATCGCCAACCTTGTGGTTAGCAGTTCAATGCATAACCCACTACATTTCTAGGACTACTTGTATGGACTTCTAAGCCAAATCAAATCAAATCTACTGCCATCGTGTTGATTCCAATTCATAGCGACACTATAAACAGTTTCCAAGGTTGTGAGTCCTAATGGAATCAGACAGACACATCTTTCTCTTGAGGATCGTTTGAGGCTAGCAGTGCCATGCTTACTGAGTAGTGTCTCCAGGGCGCCTGTGTAGACCATGACAACGTTCGTAGCTATTAAGTCCATTCAGACACATGATGACATGGTAGAACTGTCGCCGTGGGTTCCTGACACTGTAACTCTTTACAGAAGTAGAAAGCCTCATCTTTCTCCCACTGTGTGGCTGGTGGTTTCAAAATACCAATGTTGCGGCTAGCATACCAACATGTACCCATTGCTCCACCAGTGCTCCTTGTGGATCACTAATTGACTATTAATCCTCTGTTTTTATCCTCTCTCCTTATTTAGTAGAGAATGAATCACTGAAAAGTTCTTGTTTAGAAAATTGTTTTCTCAAATCATCTAGCAATGTAGTAACTAAGAATCGGCTATTTAATGATTTCAAAGCAGAACCTAGCTCTTCTTGAATTCCATTTGACTTTACCTCTTAAATGAAACAAAACTAAATGCGTATTAGAGGCCACCATAGCCATGTGAATGCAAATTTCTCCACTTTTTGAATTCTAGCCTTGTGATAGGATAAAAGGTTTCAAAAATAAAAATGGGTATTTATTTCCTTTCCACAAAACACCTTGGAACATGTTCCTATCATAAAATATAAGAAAGATTTAATACGATAGTGTCACTAAGATGTGCAATGGAATACTGAACTGCTTCGCGGTACTCTAATGTTCTTTTTCAGTCACATTAAACCATTTGGAGCTAAATTTTCACACTTGCTGTCATGAAGAAAAATGTGCAGCTTTCTCCTCCATTTCAGAATCACACTATCCAATGAATGGTTATCGATCTGAGATAACTTAAAGGGTAAATTTCAGGAATTGAAATTTGGATTCGTTTCTTTTCCTTGGATTTTAACATTTCCCAAAGCAGAGGTCACAGTGACAGCATTGATCAGTTGTAAAGCAGATGCCACTTTGGTGATCTCGTGTGGTCAGCTGCACCAATGAATCTGATTGCCCTTGTGCATCTAGAAACTGAGGTTTATCTGAGGGGGCGGTGACATTAGTCACTTCCACCTCCTCTCTGGTGTTTGCTCTCATGCTCATAGAGCATATTGATATTGAGCCAAAAATTCCTTCCTGCCCAGAGATGTATCAATTTGCATATTGTGTGAGAGCTAGCTGCTTGAGACTGCTGTTTTTCATGGAAGGGACATGTGCAAAGACCCCTGAACTCAGCCTGCACTTACTTCTTAAGATTATGGCCACCTCATCACTCTTGTTTGTTATTCTCGACAAGCAACTATTCCTGCTCTAAATTTACCATGCTCACTTACTGATATCGCTGGGTTTTTTTTTTCCCTCCACCTCATTGTTGGCTTGCTGGAAGGTAGTATGGTATTAAGTTAATATTTACTAATGCATTACTGAGTAACTACTGTCTGTCTAATGTCTTAACTCTTTAGTAAAATAGCATTCTCAGGTAAGTTTCTCACTAAATAATAGTTTCCTAATTCTAAATGGTACACACTGTTTCCATCTGTGTTGAAGAAACATTTTTGTTGTTTATGAGAATGGCACTTATTGTGAATTATTACACAAAGATAATCACTTGTCTGAAGTAGTAAATTTTACCATTAACAAAACTTAAGCATGATAAAAAATTGTTTACATTAGCATCTTTGGAAATCTTCTATATTCATAATAGGCCACTCTTTCCTAGAACCAATAAATGAAAAGTTGATCCTGATACTAAAGGCAGCATGAATACAGATATTTATAAAATATTCTGTATGAATTCTTAGTACTCATAAAAGAAGAGGTGGTAATATTCAATTATTTTTACCCATTGATCTCAAGCTTGAATTCATGATTTTTCTGATAATTTTTGCTGATTTTTAATATCTTGCCTTATATTTCACAAATATGCTGAATTTGTTCAAATGAAATTGATCTAAGAAAGATGCATAACCCTTTTCAACTGCACAATAGAAATAAAGGTTACTTAAGTTGAATGGCTTTATAACAATTAATAAATGTTTCATATGACTTTAATGATAAACAAATTTTCCAGTTTGACATTGATGACAGTGTGGTATTAAAAGACCATCATGGTATTAGAAAGTGTCAGGGTTTATAGTACAGTGCTTATAAATATTTATCATGTATCAGAATTACCAACAGAGTCTGCTAAAACAGATTGCTGGGAACCTCTCCAAATGTTTGTGATGCAGTAAATCTGGGTTGGGTTCTGGTAAATTGCATTTCTAAGATGGTTTCATGGTGATATTTATGCTGCTGGACCAAGGATAATACTTGAAAACCACGGGAATATCATACAGAAGAAAGTACCAAAAATTAGTAAACTGGATTTTAACATTATGCCAGTCACTGAACAGATCAATTAGCAGATATGTGTCATTAGGCAAATTATTTGCTTTCCTTATAAATCTTCATGACAGCAATGAACAGTTATTGAACCCTAATTTACCAAATAAAAGGATACTAATCCATTGACATTCATTCATCTGACAAATATCTGAACATCTTCAATAAGCTAACACATGATGTTGATGTCTGATGATATAAAAGAAGTTCTTTTCCTCATAGAGCACATATACTAGTGGAAGATCCTAAAATGGAAAAAACTCAAACAGTAATAACTGCTATAGAGAAACTTCAAGTCAGGTTGAAGAAATGGAGAGTGATAGTGAAGAAACAAAGGATTAAAATTTGAGCAGTTCATTTGATAATAAAAATCAACTTACTGTGAGACAGATATGTGTATTTCCATGTTGTCACTGAAGAAACTTAGAAGTTAAAACTACTGCCAAGAAATTACACAGCTAGCAAGTAGTAAAATGATAGATTGAACACAGATGTTACTCCAAAGATTATTCTTAAAACTAATATATGGCATTGTCTTTCATTTGAAGTATTTAGTAAATCATTTAGATATCATAACTGGCTGTTAAGAGTCACATAATGAACATAGTTATTATTGTATTCATAACTGACTTTATAATCACATAATAGTCCTGTTTTACAAATGAGAAAAATATGTATCACAATTGATTTGCCTAAGTTCATCCATTTCCAACAAAACAACTACCGTGAGTTGATTGTAAATCATGTTGACACTACATAAATTTTCTGAGGCTATAAATCCTTATGGGAGCAGATAACCTCATCTTTTTCTCATGGAGCTTCTGGTGGATTTGAACTGAAGATCTTGTGATTAGCAGTTCAATGTTTCCCAACAGTGCCACCAGAACTACTAAGTTCACCTAATTCACAAGTAATAAACTCTGGCCTGATTGACTACTAAATGCATACGTTTTGTACTACATTAATTTACCTTCTCTCCATAAAATGAGGAGAATACTACAATTACAAAGGAAAAACCCACCTACTGCTTGTGAATGAGCTTTAATAAACAAATAAAAAAACATAATGCAGCATATGTATTTAAACTGTTTGTATAGTGATGGAAATTTCCTTTTTTAAATAATGGTCATTATCATGAAAATACAGGAAATCATAATATACCAAAGACACATTTCTTATGGAATTAAAGAAAACAGTAAAGAGTTCATATCAGCCTCTTTACCTCACTCAATTATAAAGGGTATTTTGGAGAAACATTAATCAAGGTGTTTTATTGCTGAGTATCACGCGAAAGGCAAGCATATAGAAACACATATACTTACATATTTTTCTAGTCATTCCTAAGTGACCTTCCAACCTTTTGGTTAAGTGCCCAATTCCTCCCAACAGCACTACCAGAGCTCCTTAGAGGAAATATAACAATGTGAAATGCTGATGAGCACAGCGTAGTTGCAGTAGCAAACTGAATATCAAATCCTATACACATTTGATTGTTTCATCCAATGATTTTTCCATAGATTCTATTTGTTATTCTTGATTATCCAATTAAATTTATATGGTTGTTGTATGGAAATGGGAGTCTTTTGAAAATAAATGAAAACTTGACTGGAAATCTCTAATATTATAATTCTCAAAAAATGAATTCCTTCTAAGCAAAACCATGTAAAGTTTGAACTTAAAAAATTACCACTTTTCTATTCTTTTTCATCTTGATTATGATTTAAACTTTCATCAGTAAATCACCAAACAAGTTATTTCAAATCAAAATAAAAAGCCAAAAATTCATCCTAAAAATAAAGTCTATGCATTGAAAAGTAATTTGGCTTTTCATTTAATCACGAAAATCTTTCTCATTTTCAACAACTCTGTTCTACATCTTTCTGTGTTCCCAAACTCAGACATTGAATATTTCCCCAGTTTACATTTTGTTTCCTGTTTAGAGATTTATTGGGCCAAATATTTGACAAAGATAGTGTCTGTAAGTGCTGATATGCAGGTGTGCATGGCTGGGCTTGGCATCCTGCAGCAACCATTGATGCCAAACCAAAGTCCATTGTACTCATATTGCTGCAGGCACAACAGATGTAGGTGCAACTTGTTAGGGAAATTGTTCGGATTTTCTATAAATTGAGTTTGGGCTTCAACAACAGTCTCCAGTTGTGGAATCAAGCCAATTTGGAAAGTCGTCACTAGTAAAATATATACAATTTCAAAGTCTGATTCTTATCCTAATATAGTGATTATTCAATGATTAGTCATCTAGTTTGACTTCATGCCTCCGAATGCTTGAAAAAATTGGTGTCAAACAGTAAATTTATACAATTATTCTTGTTTTCTTATATAGAAAGTGGCCACATGTTGGTCTTTAAATAATGAGTTTGGCATCAAAAAGTGCTACTCTGTGCCTTGATAAAAGTATTATGACAGGAGTTAGGAGAAATAGTTATTAGGATCGATCCTCTTTCAATTAATAGGGAACTGCCAGAAATAGGGCTTTAAAAAAGTAGTACCAAGGGCTAATCAAACACAATAGTAACTGAAGATTGTTATACTCCAGAAGGATAATCAATAAGACTCTACCATAATTTAATAAGAAGGTTTTGAAAGGGAGCCAAAAGCAGATAAACAAACAATGATAGATCAAGGAATGGGTTTGGGGCTCTCACTAAATCCTAGCTCCAACTTAAAAACAATTAGTTCTTACATCGTGGCCCTATTTGATACTCACCCTCAGGAAGGGAACACAGAAGATATGGGTGCTTTTTTAGTCTGGGTACTTTAGAGAAACAAATCCACAGGAACTCATGTAAAAGAGTGAGTTTTATATAAAAGTTAAGTTCACATCTAGAAAACATCCCAACCCAGTGCTGGCAAGCCCACAAGTCCAACATTAACCCATATGTCCAACCCCAACCCACAAAGTCCTCTTCCATCTCACAAAACACACACTATGACACCGACTCAGTGAATGTGTAAGCATTTCAGTGCTAGTAGGTGTCTCCACATAGCTGCTCCAGCACCCAGGGCTGCATCAGGGTAGGTACAAACGGTTTCTCCTCAGGCATGTCTTGTAGGAAGTGAGCCTTGCAAGCTGAAGCAGGGAACTGGCTAAGGCAGTTGCACCCTGGTCCGACCATCACAAAGCAAGAGACCTGTGAACTAGAAAGGCGAGGTTCACTGAGCCATTTACCTACTCCTCCGCCCCTCAATTAACCCCACATGTGTTAATCGGCCAGGTTGGCACAATAAACTAAGTAACTCACGTGCTATAGAAAAATGTGTGTGAAGAAATTAGATGGTGTCTGGCTATCAGATAAAATAATGTCTTGGAACTTACAGGCTTGTCTCCAAATAAGCAGTCAAGTGAGATGTCAGCCAAGTCCACGTGGACAAAGCACACCATCATCACTCACTGAAATATTGTAAATCATATAATCTAAAGTCAAAGGAGGGATTAAGTACCAGAGGATAAATTGTGAATATCCAGTTTGGAAAAAGCTATGGATGACAGTGGGATCCCAGGATACGTTTGTGGAAACTTTAATAGAAATAAGCCTCCAGTGATCTACGTCTATCTCTAATTGAGGGATGGGAGGAAAGTAGTTACTAAACAGAGTGCATTGGAGAGATGAGTACAGAAGATCAAAGGTATAAACCTGACTTGAATAATTAAATTTGGTCAGTTGATCCCCCCTCTGATGCACACTGGACGTGAACTGTATTTCAGCATTTTCTGTAATTTCGTTTCCCCCCCCCCCCGTTTGTTTATAGAAATAAACTAGGGTTTATTTTGTATATGTTACGTCTTTAGGGAGGGGTCACCATTTTTAAGTTGTGTTGTTTTTCCGTTTTTCAGTATAGGGAACCCAGATTCATGAACCTGTAGGGACAGCAAGTAGAATAAGGGTTTCGGTTTGGGGGTACAGTGATGGGGGCGTGGTAAAAGGGAGACGATATCTAAGAGCCCAGGAAGGAAACGAATGTTTGGAAACTGATTGTAGTAATTGTACAATACTGCTTAATGTGATTGAAATATGGAATGATATGATATATATTAATTCTCAATTAATAACAAAATGCTAAAAATAAATTAATTAAAAATTTTAAAGAAGGGTTAAAAAGAGTGAATTTATTAATTTTAAAAAGATTACATTGGTTCCTTTGTGTATTTCATTAATGCTTTTGAATTTTTGACACGAGTTCACTGAAGGTTTTTGTACCAATGTAGCTATTCTGATGCCTATTAAGTTTCTGATGTGGTGTTGGGATTAAAGAGAGTTTCATGGTAAAGCAAGCCCATATTTCAGATACTTAAGACATTAAATTATAATCATGTTTAAATTATCAAATAAGAAGTGATTTGATAGTACTCTAAATAATTTTATATGTGGTATCATTATTAAGGCATAGAAGCTACTAAAATCTCATTGCAAAACTAGAAACCCTGTATTGAGTGCAAAGAAGTTAACTTTTTATTGACGATCTGTGTATTTAAGTGAACTTCTTGTAAATTTTAAGGCACTGGCTATAACTTATTTCAAACCATATTGATTTTTTTTTAAATTAGGAAACTTCTACTTGAAATAGTACATTTACTGAATGTTCATACACTGGAAATTTATATTTCTCGAGTTTTAAAAGTTGCCTGTGGTACTTTATAATGAAATATCAGCAGTAAAACTAACTGTAGAGGTAAAGTGTTGCAATATTATTTTAGAGCATAAACATTTTAGACAGGATGGCTGCATTACTGAATAAACTTCAAAGTAGCAGAAGCACAAAACTTGCAATGCAAGCTATCATATTCGACAATGACTATTAGACTTTCCCCCCTTTACTAATCTCTAACAAACAGGAAAGAACTATGTACTCATTGTCGCTAATTTTAACAACACAAAGATACCAGCAACTATGTTTCTTTCTCATCCTCTTTCCATATATTTCTCCTATTTATTCAAACATGGCAGAGCAGTCTCTGTTGACTCAATTGTGATTCAAAGCTACACTACAGGATTTAGTAGAATTAACCCACCTGATTTCTAAAGTAGGAATCTCTATGCAAACAGATTGCTACTCATGGAGTTCTCCATGAGCTGGGTGGGTTCCAACAACTGAGCTTGAAGTTCTCTAATAACTGGATCACCAGGGCTCCTTATACAAACATAGACATATTCAATCATACCAATATAAGGTTTTGTACAAGTCTATTAAAAATAACAGCCATAGTGGCACATTGAGGTAATCTCTGGACTGCTAACCAAAAGACTGGAGGTTTCAACACTCTTTGAGAGAAAAATGATGCTGTTTGTTCCTATAAAAGTGTAATGTCTGAGAGACAAGGAGATGTGGCTGCTAGATAACAAGCATGGTAAGATCTCCTTAGCAACTGCCAGAGAAGTTATACTAGAAGGATATTCTGCACTTCTTGGAAGCAAGGAATTCAACTAAAAATCTAAGTAGACCCCAGTTTCTAAAAGTGAGATCGCAGCAATGCCTACAGTCAGGCAGGAGCCATTTCTGTGAGCCCCATTCCTCCGTGGTACAGCCGATACTACTGTGCCCCTGAGGCAATCCAGCCAGCCAAACCTCTTACCCTGTTTGCCTCTGGGGGCTCCGGTGGATAGAAGATTGCATGAGCAGATCAACGTAGACACCGTCAACAACCAGGTTTCATTCTGCATCTTCTTTGTTCTTTCCTGATGTGCTCTCTAGTGCCCTCTTTTCCTCCCTGTGACTTACCTCCTCCGTGCACTATATGCAGACACACAATAACACTACCAATGAAGAAAACCCATGCGTATGGTGCTTTCACATTTTACTATAATTTATTTTCTTCATATTTTATACTTTGGTTTTATTGTAATACTGTCGCTTTCTAGTAATATCCCACTTCCTGTTCGGATGTCCTCCTTTGAATAGATTCTACCCTCCTGAGAATACACAATACCCCCGGCAAAAACAAGCAAGTTTGTTGGTTTGGGCACACACACTCTCAGTGCACAGACACACCCACATTCACACTGGCATAGCAACAAAACTGGCACCCATAGACAAGTGATACATGAGGCTTTTTGTCTCTTTGTCCCTCCTGTTCCTTGCACATCCACCCATTACCTCTTCTTGGTCTCCCTTTTTTCTTATGAACAATATTTCCATGAAACTATCTTTCCGTGAAACAAAGAAACTATGATTACCGTACCTAAAGTATATTTCCCATTATATTTTACAATATATTGGTCTATCCAGACAGCTGCTTTATAAAAACTAGTTACTTTGATTTTATTCTCTCTTCTTCCTCACTTTCTCCACTTACCATCTCCCTCTCTTTATCTCAAATTCACTACCATAGGTTTTCCAATTCCTAGCAGACCTCTCCCTTGTCCCTAAACAGAGCCAACTATCTCTACATGATCTAGCAGCTCACAACACCACTAAGAGATGCACCACAATGCTGAGGAAACAGTAGTCGACCACAGTAAACCCTCAAAATAAAGATAAATAAAATCAAATAACCAAAAATCACTCAAATACAATGGAGTACTCTGAAGAAGAGGTACTAGAACTGCCATAAGCAGAATTTGGAACAATATTGTTTATGACTTTTCAAGAGATGTGGGGAGCACTCATAAGAGCAATGGAAGACATTGAAAAACTAAGATCTTTACACTAAAAGAATCCCAGAAGAGAAATAATGAGATAAAAGAAAGGGGAGCTAATAGCATTGATGATTGCATAAGCCCACCAATGGGCTTGAACAACAGAATTGTATCTGAATGGATATATTGGAATGTGTAAGACATGTACATAAAAATAGTATTAAAACAAAACAGTGGGACCAACTCAGCCTTATCAAGCTGCCTACCTCCTGGTAGAATATTAGATTAGAGAGCCCAGCAAACTCCACAATGAAAACAAAAATAATTAGGTAGATTAGTAAAAGATATGAGGAATAGATTGGCAAGAGAGAAAGTGTAATTAGTGACCTCAAAAACAATTACTCTAACTACAACCAACAAGAGAAACAATCAACAAGACAGCAAAGGAATCTTTAAAAAGCCTGAGAATGATGTGGGACATTTTCCAGAGAAACTAGCTATATCTCATTGGGATCCTGGGCAGCTAGAGGAAAAAAAGTTAAATACAAAGGAACACTGGTAAGGATAAGCTCAGAATTCTCAGCAAAAGCTACGCAAGTAAAAAGACACTGAAGTTACGTCCATAAAAATTTTAAAGTAAAACAATACCCAAAAAATATTACCAAGGAAGAGTCCTATGTCCAGACAAATTATCCCTCAAGTACAAAGGAGAAATGAAGGTATTTCCAGAATAAGGAAAAGTAAAGGGGTTCATAAAAACAAGACCAGTCTTACAAAAAAATAGTAAGCAGATCAATGTGGACAAAGAACCAAAGAAAACAGCAGACACACCTGAGAGCATCAGATAGTTGCTCTCACCAACCATAAGTCAATGCAATGAAAGCAGCACTCAAAATAACCCAGAAATAGAAGAGGAACAAACACACCAATAAAATCACCACAAAAATGCAAACCACAGCAAAATGACAGCAAGTAATTCACATATGTAAGAAATGACCCTGAATGTCAGTGGATTAAATGCATCAATTAAAAGATAGAGAGCTGTAGACCACATAAGGAAAGAAGACCTATCTATATGTTCCCTGAAAGAGACATACCTTAAACTCAAACTAAAAGCTGAAACCAAAAATTAAAGAATGTCAAAAAATCTAAGAACCTGATTGCAAATATAAAACAGCAAGAGTGGCAATATTGATCTCTGATTAAATGAACTTTAAAGCCATAACATAATGAGATAAAAATGGACCTTACATAAAGGAAAGGGACAATATGCCAGGAACATGTAGCTTTAATAAACATATACACTCAATGGGAGAATCTCAAAATGCATTAAGTTCTCACAGACTTTAAAACAGAAATAATGAGTTTGAAAATAATAGCAGACTTCAACAAAACACTCTCAAGGAAAACCAGAAAACAAGGAAGGAAACTCAATAAAGAAACATCAGCAATAAACAGTAAATTTGTTGGCCCTCTAGACATATACACAAGCACTCGCCTTCACAACACAATGGCATGCATTCCAATTCAGTACTCGGTACATACTCTAGAATAGATCACATGTTAGACTTCAAGGAAGCTTCAACAACTTCAAATCATTGAGATCCCACAATTCATCTCAAATCACAATGCTATACAACAGAAAACCAACACTAGAAACTACGGGAACATAAAGAAAAACACATGGAGACTGAACAATATACTATTTTTAAAAGAGTGGGTAATAGATCTATTAAGGTATGGTATCAATAAATTTTTCAAAAAAAAAAAACCTCTGAGAAAAATGACGCAGCATACCAAAACCTTGGGGATACAGGAAAGTAGTTATCAGAGGGCAATTTATACCAATCAATACACATATGAAAAAAATAGAAATCCACAATCACCATTTTACCAGAGTACCTCCAATAACTAGAGCAAGGAAAACAACATAACCCTCCACCAACAGAATAAAATAAATTATAAGGATTAGAATAGATATTAACAAACTGTAAAACAGGAAGATGAGAGAATAAACAAGAAAAACATTTTTGAAAAGGATTAACAAAATTCACAAAGTGATACCAAACAAAGAAAAAGAGAAGATGTAACTATCTATAATTAGAGAAGAAAAGGTTAATATCTCAAAGAATCCAAATAAAAAAAAAAGAAAAATGGCAGTGTGATGAAAGTCTATACTTCAACAAGTCTGAAATGGACAGACACTTAAAAATATGCCATCTACATAAATTAAAGCAGATGCATGCATAAAAACAGAAGAGATCAATAACAAAAGAAGAAATAGAGAAAGTCATCAATATATTTATATAGAATGGTGGGAAAATAGATCTATGTGCATATATTTATATGTTTAGTATTAAGACAGCAGATGGACATTGGACTTCCACTCAAGTACTTACTTGATGCAAGAAAACTTTGTTCTGTTAAATTAGCATTCCATGTTGCACACCTTCCTGACATGATCCCTGAAGACAAATGGGTGCATAAGTAAATGTGGTGAAGAAAGCTGATGGTGCCCAGCTATCAAAAGATATAGCATCTGGGGTCTTAAAGGTTTGCAGGTAAACAAGCAGCCATCTAGCTCAGAAGCAACAAAGCCCACATGGAAGAAGCACACCAGCCTGTATGACCACAGGCTGTAGAATGGACCAGCTATCAGGCATCAAAGAACAAAAAATCATATCATTGTAAATGAGGGTGAGTGCAGAGTGGAGACCCAAAGCCCATCTGTAGGCAATTGTACATCCCCTTACAGAAGGGTCGTGGGGAGGAGATGAGCCAATCAGGGTGCAGGGAAGCAATGATGAAACATAAAATTTTCCTCTAGTTCTTAAATGCTTCCTCCACTCACTATCATAATCCAAATTCTACTTTACAAATCTGGCTAGACCAGAGGATGTACAATGGTACAGATAGGAACTGGACACATAGGGAATCCAGGACAGATGATCCCTTCAGGACCAGTGGTGATAGTGGCGATACCAGGAGCATGGAGGGAAGGTGGGGTAGAAAGG
This sequence comes from Tenrec ecaudatus, assembly GCF_050624435.1. Classification (NCBI taxonomy): domain Eukaryota; kingdom Metazoa; phylum Chordata; class Mammalia; order Afrosoricida; family Tenrecidae; genus Tenrec; species Tenrec ecaudatus. Next base: position 101,865,858 of record NC_134548.1, on the reverse strand, counting down.
GGTATCTGATTACAAGGATCTATACATAACCTCCTCCCTGGGGGACGGACAGCAGAGAAGTGGGTGAAGGGAGATGCCAGACAGTGTAAGATATGACAAAATAATAATAATTTATAAATTATCAAGGGTTAATGAGGGAGAGGGGAGCAGGGATGGAGGGGGAAATTGAAGAGCTGATATCAAGGGCTAAAATTGAAAGGAAATGTTTTGAGAATGTTGATGGCAACAAATGTACAAATGTGCTTGACACGATGAACGTATGTACGGATTGTGATAACAGTTGTATGAACCCCCAATAAAATGATTTTTTAGAAAAGAAGCTTCCAACTAAGGAATCCCATGTTGAAGTTATTTCAGAAAACATTCTACTGATTATTCAGGAAAGAGTTGTCACCAATTCTACACAGTCTACTCCAGAATATGGAAAGAGACAGCAAACTCTCAAACTCATCTATGAAGTAAACATAGCACTGATAGCAAAACCCTGTAAAGACTTCACAAAGTCAGAAAATAAAGACAAAATCTCTTCATGAACATGGATGTAAAAATCCTCAACAAAATCTGGCCAATAGGATCCTACAATATATCAAGAAAGTAATTCATCATTACCTAGTGGGATGCATACCAAGCATGCAAAGATAGTTCAACATTAGAAAAACAATCATTGTAATTAATCACACAAACAAGACAAAGTATAAGAACCACATGATCATATCAATGTAAAGAGAAAAGGCATTTATCAATATCCAACTCCTATTTATAAACACTCAATAACATAGGAATAGAAGGGGAAATTCACAAAATAGTAAAGGCCAAAACCAATGGTTACTATCACATGCAATGATGAAAATATTTTCCCTAAAATGGGATTGAGACAAGGGGGCCTCTTATCACCAGTCTTCTTCAACATTGTCCTGGAAATCTTCGCCAGAACCATTAGAAAGGAAGAAGTCTAGGAAATACAATTTGGCAAAGATGTTAAGCTCTCACTATTTTCAAATACTTTATTCACTCCACAAAAAGTGCTCCACAAAAAAAAAAAACTGTAGCAACAGAGGGGTTTCGTAAAGAAGCAAGACATAAGAAGAACCAGCAGAAATCAATCAGATTCCTATACACTGGAGAAGAGATTCCCCAAAAAAAGACATCAGAAAAATAATACCATTTACAATAGCAACCCAAAGATGAAATACCCAGGCATAAATCTAACCAAAGGAAAATATAATCCCTGTACAAAGAAAACTACAGATAATTATTACAAGAAACCAAGAGACATATACAAATGGAAGAATTAATATTTTGAAAATGTCAATTCTAGCTAAAGCGATTTAAAATACAATGTAATTCCGATCAAAATCCCAATGTGATTCTTGAAAGAAATGGAGAAACTAGGGAGGAGGCCCAGGATAAACAAAGAACTTCTCAAAAATAAGTACCTAATCTCAAAACCTACTACACAGCCATAATAGTCAAAACAGCCTGGTACAAAAGTGTCCACCTACAGGCAGCTGATTTTTGACAAAGGCCAAAAAAAAACATGAAATGGGAAAGGAAAAACCTCTTCAACAGAAAGTGGTGGAAAAATTGGATCTCAATCTGCAGAAGATGAAAACGATCAATTTTACCCCATACAAACGAATGAACTCAAAACATATTAGTGACCTAAATTTAAACCCCAGACATATAAGGATCATCAATGAGAAACTTTAGACCTACTTAAGGACCCTATTGCAGGGCAAACATGGACTACCAAATATAAGAAAATAAACACAGTGATTTACAAAATAAATGTCTGATACTTACTACAAATAAAACTCTTATGCGCATCCAAAAACTTCATCAGAAAAGTAAAACAAAGCATACACAGTGGGAAAAAATCTTTAGCACTGACACAGTAGACAAGGAATTAATTACTAAAATCTATAGACTTCTGCATCATCTCAGTAAGAAAAAAACAATCCAATTGAAAGGGGGAAAGGACATGGATAGACAATTCTCAAGGGATGACACTTAAATTGTTGATGAACATATGAGAAAGTGTTCTTGATCACTATCTAAACAGTGATGAGCTATCACTTTATGGACCCCAAAGATAGCTCAATTACAAATAAGAAAGTAAGAATGAAAGAAAGAAAGCAGAGAACTACAATTACTGGAGAGAGTGAAGAGAGATTGAAACTTGCGGACTTATAAATATGTACAATCATTGTGGAAAGCAATTTGGAGATACCTAAATCAACTTGGAATAGAAATATCATATGGACCAGCCATTTCTCTCCTGGGCATGTGCCTCAAAGAAATAAGTGACAGAACAACAAGCAGAACTCTGCTTTCACATTTCATTGTCATCATAGTTTACAATAGCAAGAAGTTGGAAACAGCACAAATTCTCATTAGTAGAAGAATGGATTGAAAAAAATTCTGGTACATATACACAATGGAATATTATGTGTGTATGCATGTTTGTTTATTTTTTAACTGTATATTAGAAATTTAGAAGACAGCCACATGGACAACTGAGTGGAAGAGATCTATATTTGAGCCCATTCCAAAAAGAGGTGACCATCCAGATTGCTCAGACTATAGAATGATACAATTGTTACCTCACATATGTAAAATTTTTCTTAAGATTATCCAACAACCGTTGCAGCAGTTTATTGACAGGTAACTGCCAGAAGTTCAGTCCAGATTTAGAAGAGGATGTAGAACAAGGGATATAGTTGCAGATGTTAGATGAATCTTGGTTCAAAGTAGAGAATACCAGAAAGATGTTTACTTGTGTTTCATTGACAAAGCAAAGGCATTGTACTGTGTGGAACATAATAAACGATGGATTGAGAAGAATGGGAATTCTGGAACACTTCACTGTGTTCATGCAGAACTTGTACATGGATCAAGAATCAGTTGTGCAAATAGAACAAGGGAATACTGCATGGTTTAAAATCAGGAAAGGTGGGTAGCAGGGTTTTATCCTCTCACCATACTTGCTCAGTCTATATTCTAAACAAATAATCAGACAAGCTGGATTATATGAAAAAGATTGTGACATCAGCACAGGATGAAATCTTATTACCAACCTGCAGTATGCAGATGAACCAACCTTGTTTGCTGAAATTGAGGAGGACTTGAAGCACTTGTTGGTGAACACAGATTGTAACCATCAGTATGGATTACAAATCAATGTAAGGAAGACCGAAATCTCCACAAATGGACCAATATGTAACATCATGAGAAATGGAGAAAAGTTTGAATTTGTAAAAAATTTTCCCTTGCTTGGATCCACAATCAATGCACTTGGAAGCAGTAGTCAAGAGATCAAAAAGCATAGTGCAAGACCTCGTTCGAATATTGCAGAGCAAGGATATTACTTTGAGTACTGACTGACCCAAATCATGGTATGACTGACCCAAGCCATGGTATTGTCCATTGCATCATATGCATGTGAAAATTGAATAAGGAAGACTAGAAGAATCAATGTAATTCAATTTAGGTGCTGGAGAAGAACACTGAAAGTACCATGGACTTCTAAAAGGACACAAAAAATCCTATTAAGAAGTAATACCAGAGTGATCTTTAGAGACAAGGATGACAAGACGTTGCCTTACATTCTTCGGTAATATTCCCAAGAGAGACCAATCTCTGGAGAAGAACATCATGTTTGGTAATGTGGAGTTGGGGAGAAAAAGAGGAAGGCCCTTTCCCAGACGAACAGACATAGTGTCTGCATCAATGGGCTCAGGTATAGGGATAATTTTGAGAATAGCATATGAGCATGCAGTATTTTGTTTCATGTTGCATAGGACTGCTATGGGTTTGAGCTGACTTGATGTTTCCTAATAACAACAAGATATTGGAAATATATATTATATTAAATAACACCACTTTAAGGGTTTTATTCCTAATAGGTGTCAGTCATCTATTTTGTAAATTACTGTGTGTGCTTCCTTTATTATATTTGGTAGTCCATGTATACCCTGCAATAGGGCCTTTGGTTTGTTCCAATTTTATCATTGATAATTCTGATAGCTCTGGGATTTTCATTTTTGTTTTTTTCCATCTCGAGTTTGTTTTGTATAGGGAGTGGGTCGTATTTCATTCTTTAGAAGATAGCGATCCAATTTTTAACCAGTAGGTTAAAGTGAACATCTTTTTCGCATTTAATATTTTTGTTTTTTGTAAAAAATCTGTAGGTGGGTATTTTCACTTCTGGGATTTTTATCCTGTTCCATTGGTATAGGTGTTTTTCATTATCTCAAGACCATGCTATTTTGACAACTGTGGCTATGTAATCCGTTTTTAGTTGGGTAGTGTATACTAGAGTCTTATGTTTGTTCCAATTTTTTTCTTTCATGGTCTATATACTTCCAAGTTTCACATTTAGGTTTTTAATTCATACTGAGTACATATTTGCATATGGTGTACAATACAGGCCTTTTTTCATTTTACTTGTGACAGACAACTAGTTTTCTAGAGTATCATTTGTTAATGAGATTATATCTTCCTCATTTAATGAATTTCTGCCCATTACGAAATATCAGCTGTCCAAAATTTTATGGATTTACTTCTGGGTTCTCAGTTCTTTTCCATTGTTCATTATGTCTGTCTTACTAGTATTAGACTGCTTTGACTAATGTGGCTTAGAAGTACGAATTTAGATTAGGATATGTGAGATCTCCCACTTTGCTGTTCTTTAATAGTGCTTTGCTTATCCAATATGGCTTTCCTGTTAATATAAAGGCAGTAATTAATATTTCCTCACTTTAAAGAATGGTGATGGAATCTGTAGTGGGGTTACATTTTATATGTGTATTGCGTGTGGTAGTATATACATTTTCACCATTTTATGTATTCCTATCAATTAGCATGGCATCTTCTAACATTGCTGTACAGCTCCTTTAGTTTCTTGTAGTAGCCTTCTTTTAGTTTTCTTTGTATAGGTCTTTTGTAACTCTTGTTAGGTTTATTCCTAAGTATCTCAGCTTTTAAAAATTATATTGTTTTTCTGTTTACCCTCATAGAGTTATCTTTGGTAGTGTAAAGGAATGTGATTTTTGTACTTTAATATTTTTCCCAGCCATTTTTGAATATTTTCATTATTTCCTGTACTTTTCTTCCTGAATCATTCAGTTTCTCCATATACAAGATCATATCATATATTCAAATGTAGCTAGTTTGACCTCTGTGCCAATTTGATTGACATCTTTCCCCTTTTTTGTTTTATTGGTCTGGCGAAGACTTCCACTACAATACTCAATTTGAATGAGACGAAAGGACATTCTTAGCTAATTGCCTTTACTGAAGGGGATACTTTCAGTTTCTCTCTGTTGAGGGCTACTGGAAATATTTCTGTTTGTTTCATGTTGTTCATACCTGTTTCAGGGCTCACTTAGGGTCAAAAAAGCAGTGGCAATTTATTTTAAGCTTTATAAGACAATCACAAAGTCGCAGCCACTCGAAACAAAATATTACCATTTATATTGAGCCTAAAAGAGTGGCAGAAGTATTAGGAAAGAGTTGGACTGATAAACACAGGTCAGTGGTTCAACTCCAATAGAAACGCTGTGGGAGAAAGATGAGGCTATCTTCTACTTTACCGATTTTTGAGAACATAATATAGGATCTTTACGAGTGAGAAATGCCTTAATTCCATTGGGTTTCGTATGCTTGATATGGCGGAATTTAGAAAACCAGGACATGCACATATCATGATGTATGTTTTCAGAAAAATCCTAGGAAAAGTTGAAGTCATTAAGTTTTATGCAAGCAGGAAATAAAGTGTAAGACCTATACATTCCCACTGATGTCCAGCTGATTCTGACTCATGGCAACCTTATGGACAGAGTTGATATGCTCCATAGTTTTTCTGAGACTATACATTTTTGTGGAGGCAGGCTACCTCATCTTGTTTACACTGAGTAGCTGATGGGTTTGAGCTCTGATTTTTGCAGTTATCAAACAAATACCTAAATCTACCAGGGATCCTTGGAGGATAAGATAAAAAATAAACCTGTTAAGTTTTGAAGTAGAGCTCCCAAATAGAATAATTTAACAAAGACTTGGAATGGTGATTTTTGTTTGTGCTGTTATTCTTTTAGCTCATGTATTCAAGTAACTCTATTAAAACACTATATAAACAAAAACCAAATATTCAAACACTTAAATGACTATCAACAATAAAGAATAAAGTTTTTAAATATTTAATAGAAAAAATGGATAAAAACTTAGGATATACTAGAGAAATTGAGAACAATAGTCTTCAACAATCAAAAAATTCAAATCCTATGGAAAGAGGACCTGATTTCCAGTATAACTCCAAACCAAACAAAAATCAAACCTAAAATCATGGCTCTTGAGTCAACTGTGACACATAGTAGACCAAAAGGATGGAGTGGAACTGTTTCTTTGGGTTCCCAAGGCTTTAAATATTTTTTGAGAACAGAAAGCCTCCTATTTCTCCCATAGAGTAAGTGGTGGGTTTGAAAATGAGACCTTGTAATTAACAGCTCAATATCGAACCAACTACCCCACCAGCACATCATTCAGTATTTTTACTTTACAATTTTAAATGTTTAGTTTTCCAGAACAAAGGGAAAACAACTCAAAGCAACAAATAACGAAGAAACCATTAATGAACAAAACAAATGACAGAAATCATCCTGAGGGAAATAATTTATTTTAGTCAACTATCTTAAATATACTCATGTAAAGTATACTACATCTAGTAAAGGAAAAGAAATTATGGGGTTAAAAGTACAATAACTAAAATAGACATTTAATCAGAAATATTCAAAAGTAGATGTGGGGAGACAGAAATAAAACCTGAACTTGAGCCTAGGGAAATTAAAAATATCCACGCTGAGGATTAGAATGGGGAAAAAAAGTGCAAATAGATTACAAGTCACCTGTGAGACACAATTAAGCGTATCATCATATGCTATATGAGAGTTCCAGATGAGGGAGATGAGGGCATAGGGGGCAGAAGCATATTTGAATAACTAATGACTAAAAAGTCTCAAATTTAATAATAGACATGGATTTACATGAACTCCACATAGTATAACCTCAAAAAGATTTGCACCACAAAGCATTATAATCAAACTGTTGAAGGCCAACCACAATGAGAACAACTCAAAAGCATCCAGAGGGAATTGACTCATTATATACAAATGATCCTAAGAATTACAGTCATTTTTAAAGTCAAAGTCAGTGAAAAAAAACCTATTTGAAGAACTAAAAGAAAAAAACAAAACAGAAAACCAATCAACTTAAAATTAACACCCAGAAAAACCAGTCATTTACTCAAAAATGAGGAAGAAATGAGGACAATTACAGACAAAGAAAAGTTACAAGAATTCCCAAATAATATATTGATCCTATAAAAAGTTTTAAAATAATGTTTTCATGTTGGCCAAAAATATAACGATCCAGAGTAAAGGTAACTATGTAGATTACCTTTTACATTTAAATGTAAAAGATAGTACCATTTCAAGTATTATTTATCTGTTTGCAAGTGCATGTTTTATTTCCTATGTAATTTAAAACACACACATAGGAGACACTGAACTTACATTAAGGGTGATAATATAATTTGGGAACAGATAAGGGTGATGGTTGAACAGTACATGTAAATAAACTGTACATGTGAACGAATATTGTTGTTGTATCAAGTTTGACATATGTGTATATATATATATATCCTAGTAAAACAAAAAATGCATTAAATTTTAAATGTATATTATTGAGCATACACTAAATAAAGAAAAAACCTAACATGAATTACAACATGTGTGCTTCTTCCATGTGGGCTTGTTGCTTCTCTGCTAGATGTTTAAGTCGTTAAGACCCTTGATGCTATAGTCAGGCACCATCAGCTTTCTTCACCACATTTGCTTCTGCACCCATTTTGTTTTCAGGGATCGTGTCAGGAAGGTGAGCATCACAGACGGCCAGTTTGTTAAAACAAAGTGTCTCTGTGTTGAGGGAGGGCTTAAGTAGAGGCCCCAAATCTGTCTACTTCTGTAATGTATTGCCATATAAATGTATGTATGCAGACCAATACCTATATTTTAATGAATTACTGTGTTTATGTATATACACACTTGTTTATATTTCTATCCATAGCTTTGCTTCCTAGAACTTTTCTCTGTTTCCTTTCACATTCCTCCTTCCCCACTATCACACTCGCCCTTCTTCAGCCTCTTAGTAATTCCTCTCAGGTAGATTATTGTTGCTCCTACACCACCAGGCTCTCTATGTCCTCCCCTTTTAATTCCCTAATTGTTCCCCTGTCTATGGTATTGTTTGCTCACTGATCCCTTCCCCTGCCTCCTTATCCCCCCAAGTTCCTCCAGAACCATCGGTCCTGTTGCTTTCTCCTTGGGCTTGCTTTCCATGCCTATCTTACATAAGTAGACAAAACAACAATAACATAGACAAAGCAAAAAGAAAACAAAAGACTTAATAAAAAGAGAAAATATATATAGCCCCCCCCCAACATGAAAAGCATTAAAAATCGCTTGTCTGACCACTGACCTTTATGACAATCTTCCCACGGTCTTGGGGGGCTCCAGGAGATGCCTCTCCTAGCCAGAAGTCTATTTTGGATACTTCTCAGGGCCTTTGTGGCTTGGGTTTTCTCCTTTTGCTGATCAGTTATGTTCCCTTCTTGGTTCACCCTGCTGTGGGGCGTTCAGACCAGACTAACTCCCCGACATATATCCTCAGCGTTGTCCTCTGTCACAGTATGCTCCAGCAAGGGTCATCATGTCTCCAGCTGTCGTCAGACCTACAGTCCTCTCTGTGCTTTAGCAACTCCATGTAGGGACATCACCCTCAGGGTTTGGAGTGCCTATATGGGGTCTACACCCTCACTCTCTTTTTTCCTTCTTGGTTTGCTTCCTTGTGGGTGTGACAGGCAGGCCCCTCTTCCCAACCTGTAGGTTTAGTGTTGTCCCCTGTAGCACATACTTCTAGGTATATGGTCAGGGCCAGCCCTGTAGAGCTCAATGTTCATGAGGTACACCATGTGGTTACATTGCCCTCAAAGTTTGGTGTGTGTTGGGGGGTCTGCATTCACACTCCCATTTATGTGGAGACATAAGCAATACCCATTCCCTGAGTGGATTAATGCCCTGCTCCCCCAATGCCATTGTCCCTCTATTGTTTTCCCTTCTCTACCCGACCCTCCTTTCACCTTCTTTGTATTGGAATGACATGTACATGCTTGGATTTGGTCTGTCCCCTGCCTGACTGCCTGTACTTCAACCCATATAGTGTGAGATAAGTGGCTCTTCTTCTATAATTACTATGCTATTAATACTTTCCTCAGAAGACTCATGTTGTACTTGTCCTTTTGTGATTGGCTAACTTTGCTTAGCATAATTTCCTCTTCTTCCCATGAGACAATATGCTTCATGCGATCATCAGTGCTTTTAAATCATGTGTAGTGCTCCATTGTGTGTATGTGCCAGAGTTTTCTAATCCACTTTTCTATCGAGTGAAATTTTTGTTTTCAATTCTTTGCGATTGTGAATTGCACCACAATAAACATTGGAGCATAGACAACTGGACATGGCTTATTTCTTACTTCTTCTGGGTATATGCCCGGTTGAGGGATTGCTGGGTTGTAAGTCAATTCAATTTCCATATGATTTAAATATCATCAGACTGCTTTCCACAGAGGCTGTACATATCTACTCGACCACCAGCAGTAGAGGAGAGTTCCTATCTTGCCACATACCTTCCAACATTTGTTGCGCTCTATTTTTCTGATTTGGGCTATCTTCAGGAGTGTTAGATGATATAGCATTGTTGTTTTGATTTTCACTTCTTTGAGGGCTAATAATTGGATGCATTTTTCATATGTTTATTGGCCATTCTGGTCTCCCCCTGCCCCCTGCCAGTGAAATTTCTGTTTAGGTCTTTTGCCCAATTCCTCAGGGGTTACTTTCTTTTTTCAGGCTCAGAGGCTATTGTAGATTTTAGTTGTAACCCCTTTGTCGGTTGTGTCATTGCTAAAAATCCTCTCCCAGTGTGTGGGTTTTCTTGTTACTATTTTGGTAAAATCTGTGCATTCACACAGGTGTTTTATCCTTAGTGCACCCCACTTGTTGATTTCAGCTTCATCTGTGTGTGTACAGGTACCTATTTCAGTTAGCTAATGTATTCCCTGCACCAAGATTCTTAGGTTTGCCATGAATCCTTCATTGATGGTCCTGAGAGTTTGGGGGTTTACTTCTAGGTCTGTGATCCACCTTTAAGTTGTTCTTATGTATAGGGTGTTGTAATGTTGTTTCATATATCTACAGATGGATATCCATGTTTTTCCAACACCACTTGTTAAAGAGGGTATCCACCTCCCAATTGATGTTTTTGGGCTCTTGAAAATCAGTTGATGCTGATGGTTTTATTTCTGGGTTTCTGTACTTTTCCATTGTTCTAAGTATTTGTCATCATCCAAGTACCATGCTGTTTTGACCACTGTGGATGTATAGTTGGTGTTAAATTCAGGTAAAGTGAGCCCTCTGACTTTGTACTTCTTCTTGAGGAGTTCTCCACTAATTCTGGGCTTCTTCCCTCTCCATATGAAATTGGTGGCCAGTTTTTCCAATTCTTTGAAGAGGGTTGTTGGTATTTGAATCAGATAGCTTTAAACTTACATAGTGACTGGGTAAGATTAACATCTTTACAATATTGTCTTCTGATCCACAAGCATGGGATATTCTTCCATTTTTAGGGGTTATATTTGGTTTTCTGTAGTAGGATTCTATAGTTTTCCCTGTATACTCTTTTGGAGTTTTTTTGTTAGATATATCCCTAACTATTTCAGTTTGTCCTTGGCTACTATGAAGGATGGGCAGTGAGTTTTGAGTTTGCATTACATTGATGTGAACTCTGTACTATAGCCTTTGATTTCAACAGGAAGTATTCAAGTCCCCTTCATTTTCTGCAAGCAAGGTTGAGTTAAATGCACATCACAAGTTGTTGATGAGTCTTCTTCCAAACCTGCTGTTTGATACTTCTTCATATAATGCATTTTCTCAGCATACAGACTGAATGAGCACAGTAATGTGATACAATCTAGATGCACACATTTCCTCATATTAAATTATGAAGTAGCCCTCATTCTATTTGTATGATTGTTTTTCTGTTTATGTTCATGCTTTACAAGAGTACAACTAAGTCTTCTGAAATCCCCATTCCAATTCTTCATAATGCTGATTCCCTCTATTGAATGCAATTCAACTCAAGGGAATTATGTAATTTTACACACATTAATTTCTCCAAACAAAAGAAGATATTGATATAATTGTTTTTAAAACAATATGTAGGTAGGATACAAGATCAACAAACAGAAATCTACTGGGTTGCTATGTACATTGGACAAGACCATGGAACAGGAGATCATGAAGGCTGTTCCCTTCACAATATCCAAGAACAAATAGAAATACCAAGGATATATTTAACAACAACCACAAAAAGACTTAAACAAGGAAAACTACAGAACCCTATTACAGGAAACCAAAAGCAAGCTCCACAAATGGAAGAATATTACATGCTTGTGAATCAGAAGACTTAACACAGTAAAGATTTAAACCTTACCCAAGGCACTATATACGTTTAATGCTATCCAAATTTAAATGCCAACAACCTTCTTTAAAGAATCGGAAAAGCTGACCAGCAATTTCATGTAGAGAATGAAGAAGTCCAGAATTAGCAGAGAACTCCTCAAGAAGAATGACAAAGTCAGAGGGCTCAATTGATCTGACTTTAACACCTACTACACAGCCACAGTGGTCAAAACAGCATGATACTGGTATAATTACAGATACGCAGACCAGTTGAAATGAACACAAACCCAGAAATAAAATCATTAACATATAGACAGCTGATATTTGATGAGGGTCTACAAAGCATCAAGTGTGAGGCAGATGTCCTCTTTGACAACTGGTGCTGGAATCAATGAATATCCACCTGTAAAAAATTAGACAAGATGTGTACCTCACCCCATGCACAAGAACAAGCTCAAGATAGATCACAGATCTAGAAGTAAAAGCTCAAAATATCAGGACTATCAACAATGGAATTGGTACAAACCTAAGAACCCCAACTCAGGGAATACATAGGCTAACTGTGATAGATAAGGCTACCCACAGGAGAACCTGAAATCAACAAGGATAAAACACTTTTGTCCATGGAAAGACTTCACCAAGAGAGTAGCAAGAGAACCCACAGACTGGGAGAAAAATTTTAGCAATGACACAATAGACAAAGGGCTTATTACTAAAATATACTATACCCACCTAGCCTGAAAAAGGGAACAATTAACTCCCTGAGGAAGTGGGCAAAAGACCTGAACAGAAGTTTCACTAGGGAGGAGACCCAAATTATCAATAAAGGTATGAGAAACTGCTCCTGATCATTTGCCATCAGAGATGTGCAAATTAAAATAACCATAATATATCATCTAACACCACTGAGGATTGCCCAAATCAGAGAGCAAAAAATATTGGAGGGGATGTGGAAAGATAGGAACTCTCCTCCACTGTTTGTCATCTTGTAGATATGTATAGTCTCTGTGAAAAGCGATTTAGTGATATTTAAAGCAAGTGGAAATTATGCTACTTTATGATGCAGATGTTCCTTTATTGGGCATATGCCAAGAAGAGGTAAAAAAAATAAACCATGATCAGTCATCTATGCTCCAATGTTTACTACAGCACAATTCGCAACCACAGAATATTGGAAACAACCTAAATTTCCATTGATAGATGTGTGTATTAGTAAACTCTGGCACATACAGACAATGGCGTGCTACGCATCACTAAAAAACACTGATTATCTCATGAAACGCTTCGTTCTATGGGAGAAGTTGGAGGAAATTATGCTAAGCAAAGTTAGCCAATCACGAAAGAACAAGTACAACATGAGTCCCCTGAGGTAAGTCCAATCAGCACAGTATGTTTAGAAGAAAAGCTACTTATCTCACACTATATGGGCTGAAGTACAAGCAGTCGGGAGGAGGTCAGCCCAAACCCAAGGTGGTACATATGAATCCCACACAAAGAAGGGGAAGGGGGGGGACGGTTGAGTGAGGAGGCAGGAAAGATGACATGGGGGAAGCAGGGCGCTAAACCACTCAGGGAGAGAGTATTGTGTATGCCTCCACAGAACTGGGAGTGTGCATGCTGACCCGCCTCACCCCCAGCAACCGGTGCACTAAAACTTGAAAACAACATAACCACGTGGAGAAATGCATGGAAAGATTGGGCTATAGGGCCAGCCCCAATCTGAGCCCCTCCCTACATGTATGCACTACAGAGGACCACAGTAAACCTACAGGTTGGGGAGAGGGGCCAGCATGCCATGCCCACCCAAAAGTAAACCAAGAAGAAAAAAGAGAAAGGGAAGGTCTAGACCCTGTATTGGCACACCAAGCCCTGAGGACGACACCCCTGCACGGAGCTGCTAAAGCACAGAGAAGACTACAGGTGGAAAACTGCTCAAGATATGATGTCCCCTCACTGGAGCATACCTCAACAGAAGGCAATACTGGGGAACACAGTAGGGAGTTAGTCCAATCTGAATCCCCCTGCACAGGGGTAAAACCAGAGGGGAACAAAACAGAACAGAACAGCAACTGGAGCAAAGAAAAGACACACAGCTCCTGAAGAGTCCTAAAAATAGACTTTAGGCTAGGAGGGGCAGCTCCTGGAATTCCCCCAAGACCAGTGAGGAGACAGTCATAAAGGTCAACAGACAGACATGGATTCATGTATGTTTTTTTATTTTGTTTTTTTAAATTTCTTTTCTCAAACTTTTGTTTTCTTTTTGTTTGGTCTCTGTCATTGTTGGGTTGCCTTCTTATACAGGCATGGGAAGCAAGCTCAACGAGAAAGCAATGGGACTGACAGTCCCGGAGAGAATGGAGGGAGAAAGAAGTGGGGGAGGGTGTGGTGAGCAAACAATGCCATAAACAGGGGAGCAACTACAGAATTCAAATCAACAACAAGGAGGACGTAGAGCTCCTGGGGGTGTTGGAGCAAAAGCAAGCTAGCTGAGAGGAAGTACTAAGAGGCAGAAGTAGGCGAGCATGATGGTGGGAAGATGAAAGGAAGCAAAGGATATGGATACAGGTATAAGCAGAGGCGTGTAACTGTGCTGATACATGAATTCATCACAATCGATCTATGGGTCCAAGTACATATATTTATACAGCAATACACCAAGGTTGTGGACGGAGTTCGGACCTCTGCTCATGCCTCCCTCAATCCAAGAACACTTAGTTCTAATCACCTGGCATTCTGTGGTACTCTCACTCTTGGCACAATCGCTGAAGACAAAATGGGTGAATAAGCAAATGTGGTGAAGAAATATGATGGTGTCCAATCTATCAAAACATATAACATCTGGGACCTTAAAGGCTGGAAGTTAAACAAGGGGCCATCTAACAGAGAAGCAACAAGCCCACATGGAAGAAGCACACCAGCCTGTGCGATCATGAGGTGTCACCAGGACTGGCTAACAAGCATCAAAAAACCCCAAATAAACAAACAAACCACACTTTTGAGAACGAGGGAGTCAGAGCAGAGACACAAGCCAATCTGTCGACAATGGGACATCACCTCACAGAGGTGTCACAGAGAAGGTATGAATGAATTAGGGTGCAGTAAAGCAAGGGTGAAACACACACTACTACTCTAGTTCCTTGAGGCATCCCCACTATCATGACCGTACTACTGCCTTTCACTGCGGCTTAGACTAGAACATGTGCACAGGTATTGATAAGACATAAGAGCTCACGACACATGGAATCCAGGAACAGGAATGGGAATAGCAATACCAGGAGGCCAGGAGGAAGGTGGGGAAAGGAGGTGGGGGCAGGGGGAACCAATCATGATGATCGACAAATAACCGGCCGCACCCACCCCCAGGAGGACGAACAAGAGAAATCATGGGTGAAGGGAGACAGCAGTCAGTGTAAGATATGAAAACAATAATAATTTAAAGTTTATCAAGTGGCCACGAGGAGGTGGGGGAGGGAAAGAGGAGCTGACACCAAGAACTCAATCAAAAATAAATGTCTAGAAAAAATGATGGTAACATATGTACAAATGTGCTTGATACAACTGATGTATGGATTGTTACAAGAGCTGTAAGAGTCCTCAATAAAATGTTTAAAAATTAAATTGAAAAAACACTATGTACCAATAAGCTGTCTACAAGAAAATAATGTTAGATACAAAGATGCAAATAGGTTAAAATTGAAAAGATGAGGAAAATACTCCCTGGAAATTATAGTCACAAAATAATTGTGTGGTTATATTAATATCAGACAAAACACACTTTAAGTAAAATACTGTTACAGGGGATGAGAGAGGTTTTAATGAATTCCTAATAGTTTCATTTAGTGAAGAAATATATAGTAATTTTATAATTCAAAGCTCTTATAAAGGTTCATAAACAATGGAATTGTCTTTTTAAAATAAAATCATTTTATTGGGGTTCTTACAGCTCTTATAACATTCCATTCATCCATTGTGTCAAGTACATTTGTACATATGTTGCCATCATCCTTTTTGAAAACATTTTCTTTCTATTGAGCACATGGTATCAGCTCATTTTTCCCTTTCTCCCCACCCTCATGAACCCTTGATAAATTATAAATTATTTTAATTTTCCTATCTTACACCTTCCACTGTCTCCCTCCACTCATGTTTATGCTGTTCATCACCAGGGCAGGTAGCGGGGCATACATCAATCATTTAGATCGCTCCTGCTTTTTCCTCCACCTGTCCCAAACCCTCATGAAATCCCTTCTCCCATTATTGTTCTTGAGGGGTTTATCTGTCCTGGATTCCATGTATCGAGAGCTTTTATCCTTACCAGTGTAAATGTTCTGGTCTCGCTGGATTTTTGTCTATGAATTTTTAAATCCTCCTTGTATATATTCCAAATAGCCAAGTCCTAATATATGCAATGAATGGTAAGGCAAAAGACTTTGCTATTGGCTTTCTAGTCCATAATCTTATGGAACATGGAATTGGCCTAAACAAAATGTTTCTCTGTAATCAGTGGATGAATGAACAGAAGTGCCCCAGTTTTAGTCTCATTAGATTGTTTTCCAAAAGAGTGATTTCTGAGGGATTCTGCTGGGTCAGTTAAATTCCAGGCAGAGATCAGCTTAGAATGTTACGGTCATTTTGTTTTCTCGATACCAAAGGGGTAATCTTGATAGATTTTCTAAAATGGCATAGGAAATAGGTATCATTATGATGTTTTAAGAAAATTGAAAACTGGTGAGGAAAAGACTGGGAAAGTTGCTTGAAGATTTTTTCCCCCATAAAATCAATTCAAGTGCACATTTTTTCAAGGCTAAGATATGAGAATTCCTTGGTAAAACCTTACCTCATCCAGTTTATATCCATAATCTTGATTTTTTTGGCTTAATTTTGTTCCTAAAACTTAAAGGACATTGAAGAGGACCATGATTTGAGTACATTGAAAATGACATAACTGTCATTTTAGCATATTATAAATCAAAAGAGCAAATATTTCTTCAGGGAAGGATTAGAGGGATAGATCCTATAAGTTGATAGACAGATACAGAAGACTTTTTAAGAAACATTAGCTTCACACATTGGTCCTTGTGCTCCATAAACATTTCTATAATTTAGTAATAGTAGTGTTTTATTTACCCTCATTTGAAACAAAAAAAACTGAGATATAAACACATCTAAAATAATCGTTGTTCTTGTTTTTCTTAGTCAGTTCCAACTCATATGGCCCCTATGTACGACTGTAAGAAACACTACCTAGTCCTGTGCTCCAAATTTTTCTAGTGTTTGAGCCTATTGTTGCAGGCACTGTGTCAATTTCTCTTGTTGAGGGTCGTTCTCTTTTTCACTGTCCTGATTCTTTAACAAGCATGTTGTTCTTTTTTGAGGACTCGTAACTCCTGAGAAAAAAGTCCCTTCATCCTTGCTTCTAAGGAGGATTCTAACTGTACATATTCAGAGACAAATTTATTTATTTTTTTTGTAGTCCATGGTACTTTCAATGATGTAGAAAATGGCAAATTTCCACTTTCAACAATGGATATATGTATACACAGAAGATCATTTAAATAAAAGAAAATTCTAAACAAACCATATCAAAGAGACATATATACAAAACTCTACCTAAAACCAATCTACATTTATGCTGGCTTCAATAATTCATTGTAATAACCACACAGAATTCACAAACAATGCTTACTTTTAAGGGGATTTATAGGGAAGTCAATAGGTTACCACAAGTCAGGATCAGCAAACAATGAGAACTTAGGCTCCTCAGGCAGCAGCCAACCCTCTCTGTGGCTCTCAGCTACTCAGCCACATGGTAGCCAAGTCTCTCTCTGGTCCTCAGTCTCTCAGCCCCATGCTCTTTGGTTTTTGCTGAAGTAAGTGATGAAACCAGTCAAATTGTTGTCTCAGGCCAGAGAAGGAGATGATACCTCATAGCCTGGCACTGCTCACCTGAGACTCCATGTCACAGTCTCTGTTGCATCTGGTCTCAGAGGCCTCTACCACTTCAGAACATGATCTTGGCCTTGTTCTCCCAAGATCCTTAGGGTTTCTTTCTCTGCTGATGTTTCAAAGATGGTTCATTCTTATAGCAAGGGAGTAGTATTAACTGATGATTTTTTTCTCAGTATTACGCACACACTATCTGCATGTTGTTGTTAGGTATCATCTAAGCCATCGATTCTCAACTTGTGGGTCTCAACCCCTTTGGGGGCAGAACGACCCTTTCACAGAGGTCGCCCAAGACCATCAGAAAACACATATTTCCAATAGTCTTAGGAACCGAGACACCACTACGCTACCTGTCTCCAGGTGGCTCTGCCCACATGCAGATGTGCCCACATATGAGTACCTGGCGTGATGACATCATCGTCCCAACCCCATCACATACACCCTGTACAAATATAGGTGTATGTGACAGGCTTGGCATCATAATGCACTTATGCAGACCAGTCACACATGTGTAGAGAATAGCTACTGTGTAGAAAGTAGCTTCTGTGTTGAAAGCAGCTACTCTGTTAAAAGCAGCAACTGTGTTGAAAGCAGCAGGATTAGAGGTAAAATGACACTTGATGAATTACAATTACTGGGTAAATGTAAAATCATGTACTGTAAAATCATCAACTACTGCAAAAAAAATCTGTACCATGGGAACTGAATCTGGATGCTTATCAGTCTTTTTATATTCAGCTGTGGTTGATGTGAATACTGCCCCCTTGTGATAGTAACAGATATGTAAAACAAAACAAGGAGAATGGTAAATCATAGGAAACTTTGGTGAACTGTATTGACTGAACTATGCCATGTATCATTTTTTGTATTATTAACGCTATTTTTATATATTATTTTCATTAGCAAACCATCTCATGACAATGAATCTTGTACATGAGAACGTTAAGAAAAGAAAATATAGTGAGGATTTTTTACAGTATGTTTTTACCTCAATAATTACAGCAGGAATTGAGAAAACGCAATGTGTTATTGGTTGTGAAGTTCTATCAGCCAAATCTATGAAGCCAAACAAACTAAAATGCCATTTTGATAGCAAGCATCCGAGCTTTGCTGGCAAGGTTACCAACTATTTTAGAAGCAAAGCTGATGGCCTCAAGAAAGCCAGATTTGACACTGGTGGCAAATACCAAAAACAAAACATAGCAGCCATTGAAGCTTCATATTTGGTGGGACTCAGAATCGCCAGTTATAAAAACTCACACCACTGCTGAGGGCTTACTGTTGCCAGCAGCCAAAGACATTGTTCAAGCTATGATCAGAGACGGAGTTGTTACGGGATTGAGTGTAATTTCCTTATCTAATGACACTTGTCCGCAGAAGATGGCATGCCTGCTGATATTCTTTATTAGGTAATCTAGGAAATTAAATCTGCTCCACTTTAAATATTTACAATTCAGCTTGATGAATCTTCAGATCTTGCAAACTGTTCAGAGTTACTGGTTTATGTGAGATCTATTAATGATGGTGACTTTAAAGATGAGTTTCTTTTTTGCAAACCTCTTGAAACAACAACTACTGCATGTAATGTATTTGACACAGTTGGTTCATTTCTGAAAGAGTATAAGATCTTCTAGGAAAAGGTTTGTGAGTTTTCACAGATGGTTCTTCAGCTATAGTACGATGTTGATCTGAATTTCAACGTTTGCTACTGAATGAGTCACCAAAAGTCATCGGAACTCACTGTATGATTCATTGGCAAATATTAGCAACATGATGCTGCCACAAGAGTTACAAGAAGTAATGAAAAGCATCATAAGTTCTGTCAATTTTGTAAAGGTGACCACTTTAAACATTTAACTGTGTTTGCTACTGTGCAACGAATTGGATGCACTGAACAGTGCTCTGTTATTTCACACTGAAGTGATATGGGTATTGAGAAGAAAAATTTTAAAACGTGTTTTTTAGCTTCGGGATGAAATCAAAACATTTTTAATCAGAAACCAAGACCGCAATTTGAAGCACTTTTCAGCGATAAAAGTGAACAGCAGAAAATAGCTTACTCCGTTGACATCTTTGCCATCTTGAATGAGTTAAATTTATCACTGCAAGGACCGAATGCAACATGCATCGATTTATCTGACAAGATTCAATCCTTCCAAATGAAACTTCAGCTTTGGAAAAAAATAATTGGATGAGAATCAAATTTGCATGTTGCCTACCTTATCTGCTTTCTTTGAGGAACATGACATTGAACCAGAAAAAAAGGATTACTATGATAATTTCTGTGAAAGAACACGTGCACATACTTGCAGGCAAAATTTCATTGTACTTTTCAAGTCTACTTGACACCCCATTTGCACTTGCCAGAAACCCATTCACAGTCAAAGTTGAAGATGTTCCTGAGACAGCAAAAGAGGCGTTCATTGAACGTATTAACAGTGATACAGCAAGAACTAATTTCTCTACAATGCCAGTTACAAAATTCTGGATCAAGTGTTTGCAGCCATATCCTATGCTATCTGGGACTGTGTTGTGCCTTATTCTTCCATTTCCAACAACATGTCTTTGAGAAACAGGGTTTTCCAGCTTGTTGGTTATCAAGTCTAAATACAGAAGTAGACTTGTTGTGGAAGATGATTTTCATTGTGCTCTTGCAAAGGCTGCCCTGAGAATTTCTGATCTGGTGAGAAAGAAGCTATCTCAACCTTCGCACTGACGTTGACTATTTACACATACTGTCACAAAATGTAGCAATGTAGTTTGCGGTTGTTATATTAAGACTGTTACCCATGCTACACCATGCTCAAGACATAATTTCATTTATTTGTAATTAGGAATAGATATTTCACAATATATAATTACATATTGTTTTGTGATTAATCGCTATGCTTTAAAAATGTTCAATTTGTAACAGTAAAAATACATCCTGCTTATCAGATATTTACATTATGATTCATAACAGTAGCAAAATTACATTTATGAAGTAGCAACTAAAATAATTTTATGATTGGGGGTCAGCCCAATATGAGGAACTGTATTAAAGGGTGGTGGCATTAGAAAGGTTCAGAACCACTGCTAGAATCTAGGCAGTTCCAACTAGCTCATAGTGACCCTATGAACAACAGAATGAAACATCGCCTGGTTCTATGCCATCCTCACAATTAATCTTTTGTTTCGGCCCATTTTCTCAGCTACTTTGTCAATCCATTTTATTTACATTCAGTTGTAATGTATACTGAAGGCCATGATCCTTGATCTTCATCAGTGTTTCAAGTCCTCCATCAGCAAGCAAGATCGTGTCATCTGCTTATTGAAGGTTGTTAGTAACCCTTCTCCCAATCATTATGCCACATACTTCTTCATATGATCCAGCTTCCCTGATTATTTCCTCAGCAAACAGATTGAATAAGTATGGTGAGAGGATATAACCCTGATTTTAAATCATGCATTATTCTTGTGTTCTGTTTGCACAACTGCCTCTTAACTCATGTACATATTACACAAGTTTAAGTGATGTGCTACCATTAATAATAGGAAACCAATTGAGACAAATCTACTCTTTCGAATTGGGTCCCTGTGGATCTAAATAATCAACCCTATTTTGATCCATAAAGTCAACATACAAAACAACATATATGACAATATTTAAGAACATACTTTAACTTTAAAAATTAAATAGACATATCATAAATAAACATAAGTTACAAAATTAGCAAATATCAACAGCTAATAACAAATAAGAATTTTAACCAATAGAAAGAAACTTCCCTACAAAGAAAATCCAGGACAGATGACTTTAGTGTTAAATTTTACCAAACATCTTAAAGAATTAAGAATAATTCTTCTCATAGATTTCACACACACAAAATAGAAAAGGTAAAACATCTTCTAACTCATTGTGTGAGGCATGTATCACAATGATACATAAGTATGATAAAGATATAATGAGAAAAAACACATATTCCTAAACTTCATGAGTATAGATCCAAAAATAGTCAACAAAATGCTAGAAACTAATACTCAAATTTATGCAGCAACCACTAAAGCTATGGATTAAAAAATTTAAGAAGTAGATAAACTTCTCAAATCTGGCATTGATTAAATATTCAAAAATATTTGTGTTTGGGTAGACTAAAGAAACAAATTCATAAAAACTCATATGTGTATAAGATAGAGCTTCATATACAAGAGCAATTGAATATTGAGAAAACATCCCAGCCCAGTCCAGATCAAGTCCCTAAGTCTGTTATTAGCTCATATGTCTGATACCAATCTATAAATTCCTTTTCAGACTCATGAAACATGCAATCATGCCAAATGCAAGAAAATCACAGGCCAATGGGTGGGAAGTCTTGTGTATCCAGTGGCAGTAAAAGCATATCAGTGCTAGTAGGGGTCTCCACCTGGCTCCTTTAGCTCCAGCGTTACTTATCTCGTTAGCAAACGATTTATATCTTTGTGAGATTCTGGTTTGCAGAAGGCTATGGATGTCAGTGTAAGCCCTAAAGTACATTTGTAAGATTAACATAGGAAATAAGCCCCCAGTGATTTCCCTCTAACCTTAATGGGGGGATGGAAATAAACTGGTTTCAAACAAAGATTATTGGATAGATAACTATAGGAGACCAAAATGATAAAACAGCATTGAACGGTTAAAACCCTTTCACTTCATATGCTCTCTGGTCCTGATATGGTTTTCAAAATTTTCTGTATTTTTTGTTTTCATATTGGAGCTTGTCTCTGACATATTTCGTCACTTTTGGTAGCACCCTTGAATTTTTGTCAGATGTGGTTCTGTTTTTAGTATACTAAACCCAGGCTTGATGATCATATAGAGACAACATGTAGAATAAGGGTTCCTGGGGTTACAATGAGGTGGGGAGTTAAATGAGAACTGATATCGGAGTTCAAGAAGGAAGGAAATATTTTGAAACTGATTGTTAGCAATTGTACACTATTGCTTGATGTGATTGAACTATAGAATATGATGTCTGTATTGGCTCCCAATAAAATGCTTTTTAGTGATAAAAAGAACGAAAAACCCTAAAAATGCAAAAAAGGAAAAAGGCAAAAGTATATTTCACAAGAAACTCTGAAGCTTTCTCTAGAATGTAGAGTAGTTAAAACATATGCAAGTAAATGATGAAGTAAATAGGTTGGAGAGAAACTATCAAAGGGCAACTCAAGCATGCATAATAAATATTATAATTGCATATGCAAAGTCATCAAATTAGAAAGTCAAAATGGAAGAACATATTCAGATATCTCAAGCTGAATGAAATGAAGTAAAAATTCAAGCCTTGTGTTCCAACATTAACATCTGGGTCAGCAAAAAAGACCGTTGATGAGATGAATTAAACTGTGACTGCAACAATGGGCTCAAGCATAACAACAATTTTGATGATGTCACAGAACTACGCAGCATTTCATTCTGTTGGACATTGGGTCGCTATAAGTTGGAACCTACTGGACAGAATTTATCGACAACAATGGACAAAATATTAAATGATGTAGGAAGGATCAAAAATGATAGAATGATTACACAGTGTCACTTTAATAAAAAAGATCAGATAGACCTTTAGTCATTTCAAGGGATAGTGCATCATTAAGAACTTATGTTATTGAAGGAAAAATTCCAAGCTGCACTGAAAGTACCCATGAAAAACAAGGTTTCAAGAATTGACTGAATCCCAAATGAAATGTTTCAATAGGTTGATGAAGTTCTAAAGGCATTTACTAATCTATACCAAGGAGTTGGGGCGGAAATTACCTCCCCAACCTAATGGAAGATATCCACATTTGTGTCCATTCTAAATACAGGTGACCCAGTAGAATAAGGGAAGTGTCTAACACCATGATTAATATTCCACCACTTCTCTGTCAGTGTGTCAGACGACGGAGACTTATGACTTGCTTTGATGTTGGAACCTATGCCTCTGGTTTTACAATTGTTAACAGGGTCACCCACAGTTAACGGGTTTCAGTTGAGTTTCCAGAATAAAACAGGTAATGAAGTAGGACTTGGCTGCCCACTTCAAAGTAGACACAGGAAAATTTTGTGTATAGCTTGGAAACATTGTCAGATATTAATGGCCGAATGAATGGAAGCAGACCATTTTCAGAGATCGTGCTGGAGGATAGGCCCCTTAGGTCAGAAAGAACTGCTTTCTCAAAATGTAGTATACCGTGGACTATGAGGAGAAAATGAACAAATCTGCTTTGGAAGAACTATCTGGTAGCCTAGTGGGTTATGCATTGGGCTGCTACTAGCCACTCAGTAGGAGAAAGATGAGATTTTCCACTCCTGTAAAGATTTATAATTTCAGAAACCCACAGAGACAGTTCATCTCTGTCCTCTGGGGTTGCTAAAAGTCAGAATAAATTCCATGGCAGGGAGCCAGACAGCAGATTGCTCCTGAAAAATAGGGATGGCTCAACTTCATCTCATGTACTTTTGACATGTTATCATGAGACTGCCATCAGGTGAAAACACATTCATACTGGCCCTAAATAGAGTTTATAAGGTCATAAATCTTTTCCACAAGGGAGTGCCTCATCCCTAGGAGTGGCTTCAGGGTTTGAACTGCCGACCTTCCACTTATCCGAAAGTGCCACCAAGGCTCCTTAAGTTCCACCCAGTTGCGTCCAGTAAATAGCAAACCTACTTAAAACAGAATGAAACACTACCATCCTCACAATAATTGTTATATTTGAGTAATTGTTGCAGCTACTGTGTCACCTATACTAAAAGACTTCATCTTTTTCTGACTCTTCAACACCACTATGAGTGTGATTTCAACCATGGTACGGTGAAAGAAGCAAACCCTGTGGGAGTGGACCCTTAGGGATCTTCATTTGCTTAAAGGGGAAAAACTCAAGGTAAAAAAAAAAAAGCTACTAAAATCTACTAATAATTAGAACTTGGAATATATGTAGTATAAATGTAGGACTTCCAGATGTGATAAAAATGAAATGAAATGCACAGATATTGATATTCTTGGCATCAATCAGCTACAATGGATAGGTGTTGGCCATTTTGTATCAGAAAATCATGATTTACTATTTTGGGAGTGACACAATCTAAAGGAATAGCTTTTCATTCATTGTCAAAAAGGACATTTCAAAAGCAATCTTGAAGTACAATATTTGTGATAGGATAATACATATCTGCCTGAAAGAAAGTCCAATCAATACAACTATTTTTCAAATTTATGTACAAAACACAAAAGCCAGTGTTGCGGAAATTGAATAATTCTGCCAACATCTTCAGACAGAAATTGATCAAACATGCCATCAAGCTGCACTGATAATTATTGGTGATTGGGATGCAAAATTTGGAAACAAAGAGAAAGTATCAGTAGTTGGAAAATATGGGTATGATGGCAGTGAGTTTGGTTTGGTATTTGGTTGGATGGCACCTACCAATAGCAATTGAAATTAAGCAACTGCTGTTTAAAACCTGAATGTACTAGGTACCTGGCTATGTTCATTACATTCCCTTATAAAATTTCTAAACTTTGTTTTATTTTTCTTCCCATGTTGTTGCCTGTTTGATCTACTAATAAATGTCTGGATAAATAGCATATGGAACAGTACTCTTTGAACATGTATTTTTTAGTTCTGTCCCCCCATTAGTCCTAAGAAAAAACCAACATTGTTATTGAATATATTTATATAACTATATTAAGATATACTTATGCGCTATAAGAAAAAAGATTTGACATGAGCCATCTGTTGTATGTTCCACTTACTTTTTTCACTTTATAGAAATTTTGTTTTTAGATATTTTAAACAGAAGTGTGTCTTAATCACAACCTTTCCATATGTTTCTTAGATATTTCCATTGGCACACATTTTCTTTCCACTTCTTATATATAAAAAATAAGGCCACATTGAATTGTGCCTGCCATTCCAAGACAATATTTAGCCAAATATTTTTACGAATTGATTATTAGTATTTTGCTTGCTTACATTTAATTGCACATTTTGTTAAATTAAAAGATCCATTCATTGGGGGCCCTTATAGCTCATAGCATTCCATACATCAATAGTATCAAGCATATTTGTACCTATGTTGCCATCATTATTTTCTAAACATTTACTTTCTATTTAAGTCCTTGGTATCAGATCCTCTTTTTTCCCTCTCTTCCCTTCTTCTTCCTTTCTGACCACTTAATAAATTATCGATTATTATTTTTGTTTTAATATCTTACACTGACTGCTGTCTCCCTTCCCCCATAGTGTCTGTTGTTCGTCCACCTGGCGGGTGGCATACGGCGGTGTGGTTATGATCAATTTTTGCAATAGTTTCCCTCCTCCACTACTCTTCCCACCTTCGCCCTACACTTCTAGTATTGCTAATCCATTTCCTGTTCCTGGATTCCACGTGTCGTGTCCTGTATACATGCTCCAGTCTAGCCCGCAGTGAAATGCAGAACTGGGGTCATGATAGTGTGAGGTGTGAAGCCTCAAGGAATCAAAAGCATATTGTGTGTTTCATCAGAGCTATACTGCACCTTGGTTGACTCATTCCTTCCTTGTGACCCTTCTGTGAGGGGAACTCCCATTGCCTACAGAGGGCTTTGTGGTCTCTGCTCCTACCCCCCTTGTTCTCAACAATATATTTTTTGTTTGTTTGTTTGCGGTCTTTTGATGCCTATTAACTGATATCGGAGACACCTCATCATCACATAGGCTGGTGTGGTTCTTCCATGTGGGCTTGTTGCTTCTCTGCTAGATGGCCATTTGTTTAACTTCAAGCCTTTAAGACCCCAGGTGCTATAAGTTTTGATAGTCGGGCACCATGTACTTTCTTCACTACATTTGCTTATGCTCCCATTTTTGTCTTCAGTGATCATGCTGGAGTGGTGAGAATCACCAAATGCCAGGTTGTTAGAACAAAGTGTTCTTGCTTTGAGGCAGGGCTTGAGCAGAGGCCAGAAGACCACCCACTACCTCAATTTGTTGCCATATAAAGATATTTAGGCCAATACCTCTATTTTAATGAATTTATGTATTTACATATGTGCACACCTATGTATATACCTCTATCCATAGCTTTGCTTCCTATATCATTCCTCTGTTTCCTTTTACCTTCCTGGTGCCCCATCATCATGCTTACCCTTCTTCTGCCTGTTTTTAATTCCTGTCAGCTAGATTGCAGTTGCTCCAACACCACTGGTATCTCTATGTCCTCCTCATTGTTGCTTTTAAATCCCTAGTTGTTCCCCTGTCTCTGGCATTTTTTGTTCACTGCTCTCTTCTCCTGTCTCCTCCTGCCCCAAAATCCCTCTGGAACCACCAGTTTTGTTGCTTTCTCCTCGAGCATGCTTCCCATGCCTACCTAATATAGGTAGGCAAAACCAACAACAACGGAGAAAAAAAAAGAAAAGATTGAATATTGAATAAAATGGGGAAAATATAATAATAACAAGGGGGGGGAAGGGAAGCATACATAATACCAGATCACTCTGCTGACCTTTATGACATTCTCCCTACTAGTCTTAGGAGAATTCCAGGAACTGCCACTCCTAGACTGAAGTCTATTTGGGGGATTCCGTTGGGGCTTTGTGGCTTTGCTTTGCTCCCATTGCTGATCTGTTATGGTCCCTTCTTGGTTCACCCCATTGTGGGTTGTTTAGACTGGACTAACTCCCTGCCGTGTATCTGCTGTATTGTCCTGTGCCATTGTATGCTCCAGTGAGGGAACATCATGTCCCTAACTGTTGTCAGCCTTACAGGCCTCTCTGAGCCTTAACAGCTCTGGGCTTGGTGTGCCAATACAGGGTCTAGATTGACTGTCTCTTTCTCTTTCTCTTTTTCTTTTGCTTTCATGTGGGCATGGCATGCCAACCACTCTCCCCAAAATGAGTTTAGTGTTGTCTTCTGAAGCACATACTTCTAGGGACATGGTCAGTTTGGCTTCAACTGGGGCCAGCCCTGTAGCCCTTAATGTTCATGAGTTGCTCCATGTAGTTATGTTGCCCTAAAGGTTTGGTGCACCATGGTGGGATCTACATGCACACTCCCAAGTCTGACCTGACATAACCAATGCTCTCCCACTGGGTGGATTAGTGCCCTTCTTCCCCAATGCCATCATCTCCTCCCCCCTTTTCTCCCTTCACCTCCCCCCCTTTCACCTTCTTTGTGTTGGAATAACATGTACATCCTTGAGTTTTGTATATCCTCATACCAACTGCCTGTACCTCAACCTGTCTAGTGTGAGATAAGTGGCTTTTCTTCTATACTTACTGTGCTGACTATACTTACCTCAGGGGACTCATGTTGTGCTTGTCCTTTTGAGATTGGCTTACTTCACTTAACATAATTTTCTCCAAATCTTCCCAAGAGGTTATGTGTGTCATGTGATCATCAGTTCTCTTCTAATGATGGAAATTTAGGATGTTTACAATTTTTTGAAATTATGAATTGTGCTGCAATAAATATTGGAGGACAAATGACTGGTCCTAGTCTATTTCTTGCTTCTGTGTATATAACCAATAGAGGGATAGCTGTGTCATAGGGTAGTTCAATTTCCATTTGCTTTAAATATTACCAGATGTTTATAAACTTGTTGGGGTCTGTTGTGATTTCCCCCACTTCATCCCTCATCCTGGCTATTGATGTTCGTTCCTTACTTTCCTTAATTAGGTTTGGTTGGTTCTGTTGATCCATTCAAAGAAAGCCCTTTTTGCTGCATTGGTATTTTGCATTGTTGTCTTATCTTCGCAGTTGTATAACTCTGCCATTATTTTTGTTATTTCTTCTCTTTTGCTATTGGAGGGGATGTTCTATTGACTGTTCTAGTTGCTGGAAGTTTTGTTATAGCATATCAGTCATAAGTCTCTTCTTTTTCATATATGCATTTATTGCTATCAAGCTTCCTCTGATAACTGCTTTTGCTATATTCCATAGGTTTTGGTGTGTTGTATTCTCATTCTCATTAGTTTCCAGAATCTTCGTAATTTACTCTCTAATCTGGGCCAGTACCCATTTGTATCCCAGAAGATCATTATTCCTCCTCCAATTGTTTTCTCTTATTTTTCTGTTCATCCTTTTATTGATCTCTATCTTTATAACATGTTGATCCAAGAGGGCTATCTCTGTAAACTCTATGTGTATGAATTTACTCAGGCTCGACATGTGTCCCAACATGTAGTCTATTTTTTTAATGAGCATGTGCACTTGAAAAGAATGTGATTTCTATTTTGCATTTGGATGAAAAGCTCTATGTCTGTCAGGTCTGGTTGTCTAATTGTGTTTAGCTCTGTAGCCTCCTTGCTGAACTTCTTTCCTAATGATTTATCTTTCTCTGATACCAGTATATTAAAATCACCTATTATGATTGTTGAATCTGTGATTTCTTTTTTAATCTTTTGAATAGTTTTTTTGATGGATCTCACGAGTCTCTCATTAGGTGCATAGATATTTTTTATGCTCACTGGTTCCTGGTTTATTGATCCCTTGAGCATAATATAGTGCCCTTCCTTGTCTCTTGTTATGGTTTGCACCTTGAGGTCAATCTTGTCAGGGATTAGGATTGCAACCCTTGCTTTTTATAAGTTCCTGTTTGCCTGGTATATTTTGTGTCAGCCCTTTAATCTTAGTTTATTTTTTTTTGTCTCTGAGCTTAAGATGTGTCTTGCAGGCAACAGATTGGTGGGTTATTTTTTCTGAGCCAGTCTGCTAATCTTTGTCTTTTAATGGGTGATGTCATGCCATTGACTTTCAGAGTTAATACCACCATCTACTGATTCATTCCTATCATCTTGTGCCTTTTTATTGGGTGTTTTCTTACATGTGTTTGTGTGGGGCAATTTCATTCTTGCCTTCTTTTCCTTCTGATGCCATATTATTTTGGTAATTGTTTTCAGTACTTGGCTTCTGAGTGGAGTTGAGCTAAATGGTGGTCTCCTTCTTGTGCTTGGTGGATGTTAGTCTTCTGAGTCAGCAATGATTTTCCACAAGGTTGGATATCTCATTGCGTATTCTTTGAGTTTTTCCATGTCCTGACAGACTCTTACCTCACTGTCTATCTTAATAGATAATTTGACAAGGTAGAAGTTTCTTGGGCTGGCTTTTTTCTTTTCTTTTCAGCTTTCAAAAGATGTTACCTCTCTCTTTCCTACTCTTCATGGTATTTGCTGGTAGGTCTGAGTACCATTGTAAGTGACCACCATTTTTCTCTTGCTGTTCCTAAAATTTTCTCTTTTTCCTCAAAGTTGGATAATTTAACTATTATGTGCCTTGGTGGATTATTCCTTGGGTTTTGTCTAATTGTTGTCCTCCATGCTTCCTGTATGAGTGTCTGAGTCTCATTCATTGAAATGAACAAGTTTGCTTCCAGAAATTCCCTTGCTAATTTAGCTGTTGATGTCTTCGTTGTGTCCTGTTATGGAAGATCAATTATTCAAATACTGTTCCTCTTCATAGCATCTGTCATTTATCTCAGATTTTCTTCTGTATCTTTGATTATCTTGCTTGACTGTCTCTCCCGTTTTTTGAACTCTGCCTATTCTCAAGATTGCTGATATGATTCTCCGCCTCTTCTATTCTGATAGTGAGGTCCGCGATCTTGTGTTTTGCTTTTTTTTTACCTCATCCATTAGTTCTTGTTTTTCCCTTTGGTGTATGGACTTCATGCCCTCTATCGTGGACTTCATCTCATCTATCATTGTGTCCTTATTGTTCTTTGTTTCACTGTTATTCTGTATGACTGCAAGCAGCATTCTGATGATTCATGCCTGATTCTTCTTTGAGCATCATTAAGTTTTATAACGTTCTCTGCTGTGATGTTTTGTTTTTCTTGTTTTCATGTTGAGGGAGGTTAAAGTATATTACAGTTTGCATATGATTTTGGAAGAACTGGGTTCCATGTTTCTGGGAGACACAGGGTCCCTCAGCGCTTTCTGTGTTTTTGAGTACTACGTGTGGCCTACTTTGGTGGTGGTTCAAACTGCTATGTAGGCAGGGTGTCACAGCAACTCAGTGGCTTGCTGCGATAGGGGGCCTCAGAGACTGGGCTAACACAGGTGACTGTTGGTATGCCCCTGGCCACTTAGGGCGGGACTATAGCAAGGGCACAGGCCTAGTCTGTACCATCAGGTCACAATTTGCAACCTTTGAAAGAAACTCTGTGGGAGGGAGGGAAAAAATAAAAAAAGAGGACCTGATGCAGTGGGCTTAAGTGGAGAGCAAATGCTTTGAGAGTGATTAGGGCAAAGAATGTACGGATGTGCTTTATACAATTGATGTATATATATGTGTGGATTGTGATAAGAGTTGTATGAGCCCCTAATAAAATGTTTTAAAAAAATGAAAGAGACTCTGTGGAGCTCCAAACTGGTAGAGCCAGTTTTTGCCTTGGGCTGTGGCTATCAGCATCTGTCAGCTTTTCCCATTTTTTTGGTATGCCAAAAGCCCTAAACTGTGCTCTGCAGATTAGCATTCTGGCTACCATGTTATGTTAATGTTATGCTAATTGATTGAGTTCTGCAGCCTTACATTCAGAGTCACACAAAGGACCACAGCCTGGAATTGAAAGAAGTTTTATTATTTTTTTTCCTTTTTATAATTGACTTGTGGTGTGCCCTGGTATTGGGGCTGCGCTACCCTGTCTCCCAGGGAAGGGGGCTAGCTTAGTGGAGTGGATTTGGGGTTGACTACATCTGAATTCACCCCTAGCTGAACTCCTGTGTCACTCCCAGCTCTACCCATTTATGCTTAGGGGAACTGCATTCTGTCACAAGTGATTAACCCAGTGCCTCTTCAATTGCTGTAAATTATTTTATAAATTTTTATCATTACCCACGCTGGCATGTGTAAAGCTGGGAAGGGGTAGAAAAGGAATTGCCAATGGAAACACTCCATTCCAGGCTAGGGAGGGGAGTTTCCAAGTCCTAGACAGCATGGCTGATAGCAGTGAAGGAAACTCTGTTATGAAATCTGGTGGCTAGCTCTCAGAGGCTCTCTGTTAGCCTGGATTTATGTCCACTTTTAGGCAACAGCCTGGAGAAATTACTGCTTGCTGCAGATCTAGGGTCCAGGAAGTGGGGGTGAGGTGGGGGTTGTAGATGCCATCCTGCTGGACCTGATGAGGGGTTAGTGTGGAGACGGCAGGTAGACACAGTGAACTAAGAGCATTTCAGTGAGTTCTTGACTTGATCCATGGGTGAAAAACTAAGGGAGAAGGAGGGTGAGTGAATCATACCATAGTACACTGCACACATTTTTAGCACCCAGCCTCCCTGTATTGGCCTCCTTACCTCTTAATTTATTGATCTAACAGCAGGAGCACTGCACAGGTGATTCTACCTGGGCACCATCTTGACTCCCTGTCTCTCAATTACACTATTGATAGAATTTCTACTATGGGACTGTCACTGTGCTAGGGAAAGAAAAAGACAAATATTGTTTCCACTTTCCCAGAACATGTATCCTACTGTGGGAAAGCATCTAATACAAATGAATACATGATGGTATTTCATTAAATTTATGTTAATAAAAATTACAGGATGCTAAAAATAAACAATATTCAGTGTGTTACGCCTATGTACTAGGTGGTATGAAGTGTTATGTGGAATTCAAAGTTAAATATATTAAGGTATCACCTGTTAAGGTCTTGAATGGGGAAGGAGTTAAGGAGTTGAATAGGGAAGACAGACAACATATTGAATGTAATTTCTATCACTGAATTTTACACTTAAAATGGCTAAAATGGAAAATTCTTGTTATATATATATATCCATAATAATCTACTAAAAGACAATTACAGATCAGTATGATAAATGTTCTAAAAGGTGCAAGGACAGTGTTATCTGGGAACGCATAGGAAGACTATCTACTGTAGGATTTGTAGCTCTGAGAAGAGTTCTTATAGAAGGAACATCTAAACTGACTTTCTCAAATGAATAATATTATTGGAAGTCACATGAATATGGAAAAGGGTATGATAAATATCATGCTATTGTCTACAACCTACAGAGTGGAGCCAGAGGTGAGAAAGAGATTAAATAACTGAGAACTATAAGTAAATTACATATAAAGCATATATATTTTTCCACTTTTTAATAAATATGTTTCTAAATGAGAAAGGATTCATAGCTTTCCTCTCTCTGTTTGTCAAATGAGGTTATAAATAGCATATTGGTAAGAGCTTATAAATTGGAGCCAGAAACACTATGTTAAAATCTGACTCCATAACTTTCTGGTTCTGTGAATTTGGGAAAATAATTTAACCTATAACTCATTTTTCTTATTTTTAATTTGGGGATAATACTAGCATTCCCTCATCAATGTCACATATCTCTACACAAAAATTGCTTAGAACAATGCGTGGTTCATAGGCAATACTGATGAGGTATTGAAGTACTGATGATGCCATTATTATTCTTAATATCGATCTGCACACCAATAGACAATGGCCAAGAATGATGAAGTAGGAGGCATTTCAATATAATAGAAAGGGCATGTAATCTGAATTCAGAAGACATGGAATAGAGCCCTGGTTCTATCCTACACTGGAAGAGGCCTGTTGTCACCGTGGTTGCAAGTTTGTCTGCTAACCACAAGATCAGGTATTTGAAACCACTGGCCATTCTTGGAGAGAAAGGTGTGGTTTTCTACACCCATAAAGAGATACAGTCTCATAAACTCAAAGGGGCAGTTCTATTCTATCTTACAGGGTTCCTATGAGATGGCATTAACTCCATGGGAGTGAGTTTAGTGTTTTGGTTTTTCTATCCTTTACTATTAGCTGTATAAACAGGCAGATGACTTAAAGCTCTCAATTTACTCATTTGTAAAATGAAAATAATATTACTTAACTTTCTTTACTCTAAATCAGTAAAAAAAAAAAAGGATACTTTTATTGGGGGCTTATGCAACTCATCACAATACATACATCCATGTGTCAAGCACATCAGTATATTTGTTGCCTTCATCATTCTTAAAACATTGCTTTAAACTTCAGCCCTTGGTATCAGGTCCTCATTCCCCCCCTCCCTCCGTGCTTGCCCTTCCCTCATGAACCCTTGATAAATTTTTTTAATCCTATTATGTGGGCTCATACAACTCTTATCACAATCCACACATAGATCAATTGTGTAACATATACTTATACATTCATTGGCCTCATCATTCTCAAAACACTCGCTTTCCACTTGGGTTCCTGGAATCAGCTCCACATTTTTCTTTTTTTCCCCTCCCTCCCTGCTCCCCCCTCCTTCATGAACCCTTGATAATTCATAAATTATTATTATTATTATATCATATCTTACCCTACCTGACATCTCCCTTCACCCACTTTTCTCTTGTCCATCCCCCAGGGAAACCCTTGATATTTATAAATTGTTATTATTTTGTCATATCTTACACTGTCAGACATCTCAATACACCCACTTTTCTGTTGTGCATCCCTCAGGGAAGAGGTTATATGTAGGTTATTGTAATCAGTTCCCCCTTTCCACCCCTCCTTCCCTCCACCCTCCCGGTATCACCACTCTCACCACTGGTTCTGAAAGGATCACCTATCTTGGATTTCCTGTTTCCAGTTGCTATCTGTACCAGTGTACATCTTCTGGTCTAGAGGGAATTGTAGTGTAGAATTGGGATCATGATAGTGGAGGTGTGAGGAGCATTTAAGAACTAGAGGAAAATTGTATGTTTCATCATTGCTACACTGCACCCTGACTGGCTCGTTTCCTCCCTGTGACCCTTTTGTAAGAGGATGTCTAGTGCCTAAAGTTGGGCTTTGGGGCACCAATCTGCACTCCCCCTCATTCAAAATGATATGACTTTTTTGTTCTTTGATACCTGAAACCTGATCCCTTTGACACCTCGTGATTACACAGGGTGGTGTGCTTCCTCCATGTGGGCTTTGTTGTTTCTGAGCTAGAAAGTTACTTGTTTGCCTTCAAACCTTCAAGACCCTAGATGCTATATATTTTGAAAACCGGGCACCATCAGCTTTATTCACCACATTTTCTTATGAACCCATTTGTCTTCAGCAATCGTGTCTGGGAGATGAGCAACATGGAATGCCAATTTTTTTTTTTTTTTTAACAATTTATTGGGGCTGATACAATTCTTTACACAGTTCATACATATACATACATCAATTGTATAAAGCACATCTGTACAGTCTTTGCCCTAATCATTTTTTCTTCTCTTTTCTTCTTTTACATTTTATTAGGGACTCCCACAACTCTTACCACAATCCATACATATACGTACATCAATTGTATAAAGCACATCCATACATTCCCTGCCCCAATCATTCTCAAGGCATTTGCTCTCCACTTAAGCCCCTTGCATCAGGTCCTCTTTTTTTCCCCTTCCTCCCCATTCCCCCCTCCCTCATATGCCCTTGGTAATTCATACCTCGTTATTTTGTCATATATTGCCCTATTCGGGGTCTCCCTTCCCCCCTTCTCTGCTGTCCCTCTCCCAGGGAAGAGGTCACATGTGGATCCTTGTAATCAGTTCCCCCTTTCCAACCCACTCACCATCCACTCTCCCAGCATCGTCCCTCACACCCTTGGTCCTGAAGGTATCATCCACCCTGGATTCCCTGTACCTCCAACCCTCATATGTACCAGTGTACAGCCTCTGTCCTATCCAGCCCTGCAAGGTAGAATTCGGATCATGGTAGTTGGGGGGAGGAAGCATCCAGGATCTGGGGGAAAGCTGTGTTCTTCATCAATACTACCTCATACCCTAGTTAACCCATCTCCTCTCCTAAGCCCCTCTATGAGGGGATCTCCATTGGCCGACACTTGGGCCTTGGGTCTCCACTCTGCACTTCCCCCTTCATTTAATATAATATATATATACACATACATATATACATATACACATATATACACATACATACACACATATCTTTTTTTTTTTTTTGCATGATGCCTTATATCTGGTCCCTTGGGCACCTCGTGATCGCACTGGCCGGTGTGCTTCTTCCATGTGGACTTATTTGTTTCTGAGCGAGATGGCCGCTTGTTCACCTTCAAGCCTTTAAGACCCCAGACACTATCTCTTTTGATAGCCGGGCACCATCAGCTTTCTTCACCACATTTGCTTGTGCACCCATTTGTCTTCAGCGATCCTATCATGGAGGTGTGCAGTCAATGATATGATTTTTTGTTCTTTGATGCCTGGTAACTGATCCCTTTGGGACCACTCGATCACACAGGCTGGTGTGTTCTTCCATGTGGACTTTGTTGCTTCTGAGCTAGATGGCCGCTTGTTTATCTTCAAGCCTTTAAGACCCCTGTCACTATCTCTTTTGATAGCCGGGCACCATCAGCTTTCTTCACCACATTTACTTGTTCACACACTTTGGCTCCAGCCGTTGTGTCGGGAGAGTGAGCATCATAGAGTTCCAATTTAATAAAAGAAGGTATTCATGCATAGAGGGAGTGTTTGAGTAGAGGCCCAAGGTCCTTCCGCCACCTTAATACTTCACCTATAAATATCGACACAAAGATCTATTTCCCCAACCTCCTATATATATATGCATGTACATGTCTTTGTCTAGACCTCCATGAATGCCCTTTGACTCCTAGCTCTTTCCTCCATCTCCCTTGACCTTCCTCCTGCCCTACTACCATGCTTCATCGCCCCCTGGGCTAGAGTATACCTCTTCTCTAAGCAACCTTACCCTTGATCATTTCCCATCAGGCCTGCCACTCCCCCTTCTCTACCCTTTGGGGTCCCATGTTTTTCCCTTGTCCCTGGGTTTGTTAACACCACTTCCTTACCCCCCCTACCCCCCACCCCAAGTCCCCCCGGAACTGTCGGTCCCGTTGTTTTTCATCCAGATAGTTCATCCAGCCTGTCCTATTCGGACAGACCTGTGGGGTCACTAACATGCACGAAAACTAGACAGAGGAACACAAAGCGACAGTATACAACCAGACAACAATACAACAAAAACAAACCACTGAAAAAGAACAGAACCAAAACAGTTCACAAGAGAAAAGCTTGTAGTTAGTTCAGGGATCTTTGCTGGCCCTTAGGAGCGTTTTCCAGTCCAGTCTGTTGGGGCACCACGCCCTGGCCCCAAAGTCCGCTTTCAGCATTCCCTGGGGACCTTGCCACTCCATTCCCTTGCTGTTCCGCTGCACTCCCCCAGTGCATTGCCTCGGTGTGGTGGGATCAGGTCAGGTGCAATTCCCACACTGTGTCTCCGGTGCTGTCCCCTGTATCGCCCTTAGTCACTGAGGGGCATCATGTCTCATAGTAGGGCCAGCCATGTTGTTCTCTCTGTGGACTGACTGCTCTACTCAGGAACATCATCATCACGGCCTGGTGGGCCAGGCTGTGCTCCACTCTCTCCTCCTGCCCCTTCATCTGCTCCCGTGTGCTCTGATCAAATATGTCCATCTCCCATAGCTGCAGGGTCAATGTCGTCCTTTGGAACAAGTTCTTTTCGGGGGAGGGGCAGGAATCCACTTAATTTATGGTGCTGGGGCCAGCCTCCCAGACCTCTCCACCGGTTCCGTCCTCCACGCCGGGATATTGCATTCACACCTTGCGACACTGGGTTGAAGTCTGGTCCCACTTTCCCTGTGGAGACATAAACCATACCCTCCCCTTGGGTGGATTAATGCCCCATTTCTGTCATGCTGATTGTACTTACCTCAGGGGACTCATGTTGTACCTGTCCCTTTGGGTCTGGCTTACCTCGCTTAACATAATTCCTTCCAGCTCTTCCCATGAAATAACGTGTTTCATGTGCTCATCGGTGCTTTTTAGTGCTGCATAATACTCCATTGTGTGTATGTGCCAAAGTTTGCTAATCCACTCGTCTATCGATGGAAACTTAGGCTGTTTCCAAGTCTTTGCTATTGTGAATTGTGCCGCAATAAACATTGGAGCGCATATGACTGGTCGTGTTTTATTTGCTGCTTCAACCGGGTATATGCCCAGTAGAGGGATGGCTGGGTCGTAAGGTAGATCAATTTCCATTTTCTTTAGGTATCGCCAGATTGCTTTCCACAGTGTCTGTACAAATCTGCACGACCACCAGCAGTGGAGGAGGGTTCCTATTTCACCACAGCCCCTCCAACACTTGTTGCTCTCTGATTTACTGATCTGAGCTATCCTGAGGGGTGTTAGGTGGTATCTCATGGTTGTTTTGATTTGCATTTCTCTTATGGCAAGGGACTTCGAGCACTTTCTCATATATTTATTGGCCATATTGATCTCCTCTCTAGTGAAAGTTCTTCTCATTTCTTTTGCCCACTTCCTTAGGGGGTTAACTGTTTTCCTCTTTTTGCAGGTCATGATGGTGTTGTAGATTTTAGTTATGAGCCCTTTGTCTGACGTGTCATTACTAAAAATCTTCTCCCAGTCTGTGGGTTGCCTTGTCACCCTCTTGGCAAAGTCTTTCGAGGTGCACAGGTGTTTTATTCTTATTAGATCCCATTTGTCGATTTCCAGATCACCTGTGTGTGTCCCCTTCCCTGTTGCAGTGAGCCTATGTGCTCCCTGGGCCAGTGCTCTGAGATTAGTCCCGATTCCCTCCTTAATGGTCCTGATGGTTTGGGGTTTGACTTCTAGATCTGTGATCCACCTTGAGTGTATTCTTGTGCATGGGGTGAGGTAGACGTCTTGTTTCAACTTTCTACATGTGGATATCCATTGTTTCCAGCACCACTTATTAAAGAGGGCATTTGCTTCCCACTTGACGTTTTTGGGACCCTTGTCGAAGATCAGTTGTCTATATGCTGATGATTTTACTCCTGGGCTTTCTATTCTTTTCCACTGGTCTGAGTGTCTATCATTGTGCCAGTACCATGCTGTTTTGACCACTGTAGCTGTGTAGTAGGCATTAAAATCAGGTAGGGCGAGTCCTCCAATTGTGTCCTTCTTCTTGAGGAGTTCTCTGCTAATTCTGGGTTTCTTCCCTCTCCATATGAAGTTGGTGGTCAGTTTTTCCAATTCTTTGAAGAAGGTTGATGGTAATTGGATTGGTATAGCATTGAACTTGTAGAGTGCTTTAGGAAGAACTGTCATCTTTACTATGTTCAGCCTACCTAACCATGAGCAGGGGAGCTTCATCCATTTGTGAAGGTCACTTTTGGTTTCCTGTAATAGGGTTTTATAATTATGCTTATATAGGTCTTTAGTATTTTTTGTTAAGTATATTCCTAGGTATTTCAGTTTGTTCTTGGCTACTGTGAAGGGTACTTCCCTCTTAATCGCCTCTTCCATGGCCCTGTCCGATGTGTATAGAAACCCTACCGACTTCTGTTTATTGATCTTGTATCCTGCTACTCTTCCGTATTCCTCTATTGCTGTAAGTATTCCAACTGTGGAGTTTTGGGGGTCTTCAATGTATAGGATCATGTCATCTGCAAATAACGATAGTTTCACCTCCTCCTCTCCCAACTGGATCCCTTTGATGTCCTTCCGCTGTCTTATGTTGTTAGCCAGAACCTCCAAAACGATATTGAATAGAAGAGGGGACAGGGGGCATCCTTGTCTTGTACCCTTTTTCAGTGGTATTGTTCTTGTCTTTTCTCCATTGACTATGATGTTGGCTGTTGGTCTTTCATAGATAGCTTGTATGAGCTTGAGGAACTTACCTTCCAATCCTATCTTCATGAGTGTTTTGATTAGGAATGGATGCTGGATGTTGTCAAATGCTTTTTCTGCATCTATGGATATTATCATATGGTTTTTATCCTTTATCTTCTCGATGTGGTGAATGATATTGATGGATTTTCGGATGTTAAACCATCCCTGCATCGCTGGGATGAATCCTACTCGGTCGTGGTGAATGATATGTTTGATGTTCCTTTGTATTCTATTGGCCAATATTTTGTTAAGGATTTTTGCATCTATGTTCATTAGAGATATTGGTCTATAATTCTCTACGCTTGTGGGGTCTTTTCCCTGTTTGGGTATCAAAGTAATGCTGGCTTCGTAAAATGAGTTTGGGAGCTTGCCGTTCTTTTCTATGTTATGGAATACTTTGTGGAGGATCGGTGTCAGCTCTTCCCTGAATGTTTGGTAAAATTCTGCTGTGTAGCCATCTGGCCCTGGGGCCTTTTTCCTTGGTAGGTTTTTGATGACACTCTCTATTTCTTCCTTCGCTATGGGTTTGTTGAGGTTCTTGATCTCTGTCTCAGATAATCTAGGGAGAGATTGTTTTTCTAAATATTTATCCATGTCTTCCAGGTTTCTGAATTCATTAGAATACAAACCTTCATAGTACTTTGTGATTATCCTTTTTATCTCATTGGGGTCTGTTGTTATTGCCCCCGATTCATCCCTCATCCTGGCTATTGATGATTGTTCCTTTCTATCTTTGGTAAGCTTTGCCAGGGGAGTGTCAATTTTATTAATTCGTTCATAAAACCAGCTTCTAGTTGCGTTAATCCTTTGCATTGTTCTTTTGTCTTCCCACTGGTTTAACTCCGCCCTGATTTTTATTATTTCTTTTCTCTTGCTATTGGAGGGGTAGTTCTGTTGACTCTGTTCTAGTTGTTGGAGGTTTTGTGTTAACATATCTGTCATACGCCTTTCTTCTTTTTTCATGTATGCATTCAGTGATATCAAGCTACCTCTGATAACTGCCTTTGCAGTGTCCCATAAGTTTTGATATGTTGTATGCTCGTTCTCATTAGTTTCTAGAAATTTCCTGATATCCTCTCTGATCTGGACCTTAACCCATTCATGTCGCAGGAGATCGTTGTTTATTCTCCAATTGGTGGCCCTTGCTTTTCTGGGTGCCCTTCTATTAATCTCCAGCTTTATGGCATGGTGGTCTGAGAAAGACGTCTGGATAATATCTATGTGTTTGAATTTACTCAGGCTGGCCTTGTGCCCCAGCATGTGATCTATTCTTGAGAAAGATCCGTGTGGATTGGAGAAGAATGTGAAACCTTTTGCTTTTGGATGAAAGGCTCTATAGATGTCTATCAGGCCCTGTTGCCTAATTACATTGTTTAGCTCTCTGGCCTCTTTGCTGAGCTTCTTTCCCTGTGACCTGTCTTTCTCTGATAGTGGAGTGTTGAAGTCCCCCACTATTATTGTTGTTTCCGTGATTTCTTCTGTCATTTTTTTAATAGTTTGTTTGACGAAATTTGCCGCACCATTATTAGGTGCGTAAATATTCAGTATGCTTATTGCTTCCTGGTTTACTGAGCCTTTGAGCATTATGTAATGTCCCTCTTTGTCTCTTTTTATGTTTTGGATCTTGAGATCCATTTTGTCGGAGATTAAGATAGCCACTCCTGCCTTCTTGGAGTTACCATTTGCTTGGTAAACTTTCTGCCAGCCCTTTATTCTCAGCATATGCTTGTCTGCTTGCTTAAGGTGTGTCTCTTGCAGGCAGCAGATTGATGGGTTATGTTTTCTAATCCAATCCTCCAGCCTCTTTCTTTTAACATATGAATTGAGCCCATTTGTATTCAAAGTGATTATTACAATCTCTGGCTTCATGGTTGCCATATTCTGTTTTGTGTTTTGGGTCTTTGCCTATCTTCCTTCATATCAGTGTACTGCGTTTGAGTGGAGGGTTTCTATCCTGTCCTCTTTTCCATCTGAGACCGTGTAGTCCTGGTACGTGTTGCTGGCATGTTGGCTTCTAGATGGAGATGGGATATATGGTGGTCTCCTGGAGGTTCTAGTTGGAGCTTGATCTTCTGGCCATAGTGAGTCAGCCAGTATGTTCTGCAGGGTCGGGTGACTTGCAGTATATTTTTTGAGTTCTTCCTTGTCCTGGAAGACCCTTATCTTACCCTCTATCTTAATGGATAACTTGGCAGGGTATAGGATTCTGGGGGAGGCATTTTTATCTTTCAGAATTTGGAAGATGCTGCTCCATTCTCTCCTCCTCTTCATGGTTTCAGCTGATAAGTCTGAGCATACCCTTACCTGCGCTCCTTTGTATGTGACTGTCTTCCTTTCTCTTGATGCTCGTAGAATTTTCTCTTTTTCCTCTAAGTTGGATAATTTTACAATTATATGCCTTGGCGTGTTCTTCTTGGTGTTTAGCTTAGCCGGCGTCCTCTCTGCTTCCTGTATGAGAGTCGGATTCTCCTTTGTTAGGTTGGGGAAATTTTCTTCCAGGAATTCCTTTGCTATCTTGGCGGTCGATTTGTGTGTTATGTTGTGTTCCGGTAGACCAATTATTCGAATATTATTCCTCTTCATAGCATCTGTCATTGATCTCAGGCTGTCTTCTGTTTCTTTAATTTTCCTATCTGATTGTTTTTCTCGCTTGCTTCGTTTGTTTTGAGCGTCCTCGAGTTCACTGATACGGTTCTCAGCCTCCTCAAGCCTAGATATAGCTTCTGTGACCTTTTGTGTGGCCTCTGCTACCTCCTCTGTTAGTTTCTGCAGTTCCTTTTGGTGGATAGTATTCATCCCCTCTATTGTGGACTTCATCCCCTCTATTGTGCATTTCATCCCTTCTATCGTTGCATCCTTATTTTGGTTTTCTTCTCTTAGCTCCTGTATTACTGCAAGCAGAGTTCTGAAGATTTCCTTTTGTGGCTGATCTATATCTGTTTCTTCTATGAGTGACGTTAGGTCTGTTAAAGTGCCTCGTTTTTCTGATTTTTTTGTTGGGAGTGATGTGGTCTGTTGATTTTTCCTTGATCCTTTAATAGGCCCCATGCTTCTGGGAGACAGGAGTAACCTTATTGTGTGGAGGCTCAGGCCACTGTGCTGTCTCCTGGGGTGGCTGGGGCGGGCTGCGGCAGGCTTAGGGCTGGCACTGGGGACCCAACAGGGCCCCAGGTGGTGAGAGCTGGCTGGAGCTCACTGAGGGCTCCTCAGGGACTGCAAAGCCGAGACTGCAGGTGGAGTGTTTGATCTGCCCGGGCTGTGAGCGGGGCCCCTTGGATAGCTGCGCAGGCAGCTGCGGGACACTGCAGGGAACAATGGTGTTCGCTCTCCGCCCTTTTGGCGCGAAACCGCAGGGGGTAATGGCGCTGGCAAAGGAGGCTTGGCGCGAAACCGCAGGGGGCAATGGCGCCCTTCCTCTGCTCAGGCTCAGAGTCGCGGCCGCCGGGGTCCCCGCAGCACCCTGGGGAGGGCACCTACTCTTGTGCCTTGCGCAGGGGGGGGCCCTTGGTGGGCAGACTCAGCAGCGCGGGGCGCGGCGCTCCGCGGAAGCTCAGGGTCCGGGACAGGCGCGGGTTGGGCTATGGCTCCTGTTGGCGGGAAGTGCTCAGCGCAGGGTCCCCGCCAGGAGTGGAGCTGGCGCTAGGCTGCCAGGGGCTGGCGGGGGCGGGCGGGGGTGGGAGGCCAGCGCACGGAGGGCAGGTGGAGAGGTCCGCGGCAGCGGTGCGGGTGGATGGTCCCCCGTGGGGGTCGCCAGACAACCCGCGGGTCCGCTCCCCTGAGCTTGGATGAATGGAGGGAGGGACGTGGGCCCGAGGGCAGATCGCTGCCCTGTGGGGAGAGGGGAACTGCGGGAGAGGAAAGCTTCTCTCCCAGTGGGGATCCGCGATAGGGAGTGGGGAGTGGGCTGCTGGAGTAGGCAGGGCAGGCAAGTGGCTCTGGGCTAGGCGCCGGGTTTGGGGATGGAGCCTAAGCCGGTCGCCAGTGAGCTCACGGCAGCTTAGTGGCCAGAGATGTCCCACTAGTCCGGTCCTCTTTCACCTAGACCCCTGCTCCGGACAAATACGTGGGGTAGGACTGGGGTGCTGACCCAGGGGGATATTTCACTCACCAGACTCTTTCTATTCAGCTACCTGGTCGCCAATCCCGCTTTGTTTGGAGGAGCTCTCAGAGTATGCGGGTGTCCCTGTCGGCCATCTTCCCCCTCTTTTTCGGAATGCCAATTTAATAGAACAGAGTGTTCTTTCACTGAGGAACTACTTCATTGGAGGCCCAATGTCCATCTGCTACCTTAATACTAAACCTATAAATATATGCACATAGTTGTATTTCCCCATCATCATATATAAATATATTTACATAAAAATGCCTGATTTAGACCTCTATTTATACCCTTTCCAACGTAGTTCTTTCCTCTATTTCCTTTTACTTTCTTCTTTTCCCACTATCATGCTCAGCCTTCATTTGGGTTTCAGTAATTCCTCTCAGTTACATTGCCCTTGATCAATCCCTACCAGGCCTCTTACACCCTCCTTGTCACTGATTTTGGATCACTTGTTGTTCCTTTGTCCCTGGGTTGGTTAAAACCACTTCCTTTCCCCCACCTCCCCCTCTCCCATGTTTCCCCAGAACCATCAGTCCTGTTGTTTTCTCCTGAAGATTGTATATCTAGCCTATCTTATTTAGATAGATGTGCAGAGATAATAATATTCACAAAAAAACGATGCAGGGCAAAACAAATTGACAAAAGAAAACAAAACAACAGCAATAACCAAAAACCAATGACAAAAAAAGGAAAAGCCTGTAAATCGTTTAAGGTCTGTTTGTTGACCTTTGGAGAGTTTTCCAGTCGAGTCTGATGGGGTGTCACGTCCTGGCCCCAAAGTCTATTTTTGGTATTCCCTTGGGACCTCCTTGTTCTGTTCTGTTGCACCCTCTTAATGTTTTACCTCAGTGCGGTGGGGTCAGATCAGGCACAATTCCCACACTGTGTCTGCACTGTAGTCCCTTGTAGGGCTATGGGTCAGCGAGGGATGTTGTGTCTCATAGGGGTGCCGACCATATAGTCTTCTCTGTGCATTGGCTGCTCTGAGCGGGGATATCATCCTCAAAGCTTGG
The DNA here is from genome assembly GCF_050624435.1 of Tenrec ecaudatus. Taxonomy (NCBI): domain Eukaryota; kingdom Metazoa; phylum Chordata; class Mammalia; order Afrosoricida; family Tenrecidae; genus Tenrec; species Tenrec ecaudatus. The sequence goes on along the minus strand of NC_134548.1, from coordinate 101,821,645 downwards.
TGGTCCAGGATGTGCTCCACTCTCTCCTCTTCCTCCCCTTTCATTTGCTCCTGTGTACTATGATCAGACGTATCACTTTCCCTGAGCTGCAACTTCTGTATTGTCCTCTGAAGTAAATTCATCTGGAGGGAGGAGTGGCTGTTCACTGTTCACATACTTGGGGTTGGGCCGAACACTCAGACCTCCCCACTGGTTCCGTCCTTCATGACAGTATGTTGCATTCACATCTTGGAGTACCGGGTTGAAATCTGGTCCCTCTTTCCCTGTGGAGATATAAACAATACATTCCCCTTGGGTGGGTTAGTGCCCTGTTCACCCAATATCCATTTCTCTTTACTTTTTTTCACCCCCCCCACCCTTTTTGGTCGGCTACCATATGTATTTCTGGATTTGTTCTGGCCCCTGCCATTCTAACAGGACCTCACCCCAGGAATGATTGCATAGATTAGCTTTATTCCCCTATTTTCCTTTTGCATTTTTGTTAAGCTTACCTCAGCAGACTCATGTTGTCCTTGTCCTTTTATGCTTGGCTTATTTCACTTAGCGCTCTTTCCTCTAATTCTTCCCATGTGGCGATATGCTTCATGTGTTCACCACTACTTTTTAGCGATGTATAGTACTTCATTGTATGTATGTATTAATGTACCAAAATTTTTTATTCCATTCTTCTGTTGATTGAAATTTGGGTTGTTTCCAACTCCTTGCAATTGTGAACTGTGCTGCTATGAACATTGGAGCACAGATGTCTGGCTGTGGTTTGTTTTTTGCCTCTTCTGAATATGCCCAGTAGGGGGCTTGCTGGGCCGTATGGTAGCTGCATTACTATCTGTTTTTGATATCACCAAATTGATTTCCATAGTTGCTGTACATACGTACAGGTCCACCAGCAGTGGATGAGCATTCCTATCTCACCACAGCTCCAACATTTGTTGCTTTCTGATTTTTTGAATTGGGCTATCTTTGAGGGTGTTAGGTGGTATCTCATAGTTGTTTTAATTTGCATTTCTCTTATGGCTAGTGATTGGGACCATTTTCTCATATGTTTACTGGCCATTTGGATTTCTGCACTTGTGAAACTTCTGTTCAGGTCCTTTGCCCACCTCCTCAGTGGGCAATTAGGTTTTTGGGTTTTTTGGGAAGCTAACAGAGTATGGTAGATTTTAGTAATAAGGGCTTTGTCTGATGTGTCATTGCTAAAGATGTTTTCTCAGTTTGTGGTCTTTCTTATTAAACTCTTGGTAAATTCTTTCGATATACACAGGTGTCTTATCTTCAGTATATCCCACTTATCAATTTGTGCCTCTTCTGTATTTGTATCCTTTCCTATTTCTGATATCCTATGAATTCCTGAGTCAAAGTTCTCAGGTTAGTCCCAATTCCCTTATTGATGGCCCTAATAGTTTGGGGTTTTTCCTCTAGGGTGTGATCCATCTTGAGTTTACTCTTGTGCATGGGGTGAGATAAGGGTCTTGCTTCATTTTTCTACAGGCAGATATCCATTTTATGCAGCACCACTTGTTGAAGAGGTCATCTTCCCATTTGATATTTTTTGGGCCCTTTGCAAAGATCAGTTGTCTGTATGTGGGTACTTTTATTCTGGGCATTCAGTTTTTTTCCATTGGTCTGAGTATTTGGCATTATAGCAATACCATGCAGTTTTGACCACTGTGGCTGTATTATATGTGCTAAAGTCAGGTAAAATAAGCCCCATCACTGTGTCCTTCTTCTTGAGGAGTTCTCTGCTAATTCTGGGCTTCTTCCCTCTCCATATGAAGTTGTAATCAGTTTATCCATTACTTTGAAGAAAGATGAGAGTAATTGTACTGGGATTGCATTAAACTTATACAGTGCCTTGGGCAGAACTGATACATTTACTCAATTGAATCTTCCAATCCTCGAGCATGAGATATTCTTCCACTTGTTGCGCTCACTCTGTGTTTCTTGCAATAGTGGTCTGTAGTTTTTCTCATATAAGTATTTTGTTCCTTTAGTGAGGTATATCCCTAGCTATTTCAATTTGTGCTTCACTATTGTGAGGGGTATCACCTTTTTGATCTCCTCTTCTTTGGTCTTATCCAATATGTATAGTAGTCTGATAGACTTCTCTTTGCTGATCTGCTATCCTGCAACTTTGCCATATTCCTCTATTGCTTCCAGTATTCCCCTTGAGGAGCTTTTGGGATTTTGCATATATAAACTCCAAATAATGATAGTTTCACCTGTTTCTTCCCCAAGCGAATGCATTTGATGTCTTTTTTACCTTTAAGTGTTGGCTAAAACCACCACTATTTTGTTAAATAAGAGTGGTGATAAGGGGCATCCTTGTCTGGTCCCCTTTTTCAGTGGGATTATGTTAGCCTTTTCTCCATTGACTACCATGTTGGCTGTTGGTTTTTCATATATAGCTTATATAATTTTGAGAAATTTTCCTTAATTTTCTCTCTTCTTGAGTGCCTTAAACAGGAATTGGTGTTGGATGTTGTTGAATGCTTGTTCTGCATCTATTGATATTATCATGTGGTTCTTATAATTTTTCATGTCATTGTGGTGAATGGTACAAATGACCTTTCATAAGCTGAACCACCTCCATCCCTGATGTGAATCCCACTTGGTCGTGGTGAATTATTTGTTTTATATACTTTTGTATTCTATTGACCAGCATTTTGTGCAAGAGTTTTGCATCATTGCTCATTAAGGATATTGGTCTGTAGTTCTCAATTCTTGTGGGATCCCTGCCTGATTTTGGTACCAGGGTTATACTAGGTTCATAGAAGGAATTCAGGAGTTTGCCATGTTTTTTTTTTTGTTGTTGTTCTGGAAGAGTTTGTGTAGGATTGGTGTCAGTTCTTCCCTGAATGCTTGGTAGAAATCTCCTGTGAAACCATCTGGCCCAGGAGATTTTTTTGTTGTTAATCTCTTGATAACCTTATTTATTTAATCTATTGCTATGCGTCTGTTGAGATTTTTGACATCCATCAGGGATAGTCTAGGCAGGGATTGTTTTTGATGAATTTGTCCATGTATTTCAACTTGATAAATTCATTTGGATACAGTCCTTCATAGTACCGTGTAATTATCTGTTTGATATTATTAGTGTCTGATGTAATGTTCCCTCTTTCATACCTCATTCTTGCTATTGAAATATCTTCTGTCCTTTTCTTGGTTAAGTTTGCCAGTGGCCTGTTGATCCTGTTTATCCTTTCAAAGAACTAAATTTTAGCAGTATTAATATTTCCCATAGTTTTCTTATTTTCCCTCTCCTGAATCTCAGCCTTGATTTTTATTATTTCTTTTTTGTTGTTGTTGCTATAAGTAGGATTTTCCTTTTGACCCAGCTCTATTTGTTGTAAATATTATCCCAGGATATCAATCTTAAGTCTCTCTTTCATATGTGCATGTTTTGCTATGAAACTTCCTCTGATAACTGCCTTTGCTGTGTCCCATAAGTTTTGGTATGTCGTGTTCCCATTCTTGTTGGTTTCTATTCATTTCCTAATTTCATCTCTGATCTGGACCAGTACACACTCCTTTTACAATAGAGAGTTATTCATCCTCCAATTGTTTTCTCTTGTTTTCTTAATCTTCCATTTGTTGATTTCCAGACTTATGGTACAGTGGTGAGAGACACAGGTCTATATTATATTAATGTGCATAAATTTATGTAAATTCACTTTATGCCCCCGCATGTGGTCTATCTTCAAATGTGTGCCATGTGAGCTTCAAAAGAATGTGATTTTTTTGTATTTGGATGAAAAGCTCTGTAAATATCTATCAGGTCAAATTGTCTAATTAGAGTGTTAAATCTAGCCTCCTTGTTTAGTTTCTTTCCGTGTGATCTATCTTTCTCAGAGTGGTATATTGAAGTCACCCACACTAATTGTTGAGGCTGTGGTTTCTTTTTTCATCTTTTGGAGTGTTTGGTTGGCGTTTTCAGCAGGTGTCTCATTTGGTGAATATATGTTTAAAATGCTTAGTGGTTTTTTTGTCTACCGTTCCCTTGAGCATTATATTGTGGCCCTCCTTATCTCTTTTTTATGGTTTTCCCTTTGAGATCAATTTTATCTAAGATTAAGATTGTAATCCCTACTCTTTTGAACTGCTGATTACTTTGTATGCCTTCCTCCAGCCTTTGATTCTCAGCCTATTTTTGTGTGTCGTCTTGAGATATGTCTCCTGTAGGCAGCAGCTTAATGGGTTGTGTTTTCTAAACCAGTCTGCTAGCCTCAGTCTTCTAATGCCTGAGTTCAATCCATTGATATTCAGGGCATTTTCTCCATCTGTAGACTCTGTGAGGTCATTTTATATCTTTTGTGATGGGTGTTTTTCTACCTCCCTTTCTTATCGGTGTGTTGTGTATGGTTCATTCTTGACTTCTTTCCACCCTTAAGACAATGCTATCTTGGGGGATGTTTTCCCTTTGTTGCACTCTGGGTGGGGTTGTTCTATGTGGTGGTCTCTTATTTCTGCTTGGTGCATGCTGTTCTTCTGCCCATGATGCGTCAAAATGATCTTTTGTAGGGCTGGGTTTCTTCTAATGTATTCTTTGAGTTTTTCCTTGTCTGGGAAAACTCTTCTCCATCTATCTTGATAAATAATTTGGCTGTGTAGAGTATTCTTGGGTTTGAGTTATTTTCTTTAAATTTTTGGAATGTTACTTCACTCTCTCCTCGTCTTCATAGTGTCTGCTGATAGGTCTGAACATATTCTAATTTTGGGAACCTTTATATGTGATTGCTTGTTTTTTCCTAAATGCTCTCATGATTTTCTCCTTTTCCTTAAAGTTGGATAGTTTACCTATTATGCGCATTGGTGACTTCTTCCTGGGATTTAGTCTAGCTGGTGTTCTTTCAGCCACCTGAGTGGTTGCCTGGCTTACATTCATTAAGCAGGGAAAGATTTCCTCAAAGAATTCTCTCACTATTGTTGCAGATGACTTCTTTGTTGTGTCTTCCTCTGGTAATCCAATTATTATGATGTTGTTCCTCTTCATAGCATCAGACATAGCGCTCAAGTTGTCTTCAGTTTTTCTGATTATCCTACTAGACTTTTGTTCACGTTTGTAAATGTCTACTTCGGTGTCCTCTAGGTCACTGATTCCTCGTCCAGTTGATCAGCAATGTCTGTTGAGTCTGCTACTGGTTTTTGTTAACTTTTCCCTAAGCCCTTCTATTTCCCTTTGGTGTATGGACTTTATCTCCTCTATCATTTCATCTTATTCTGTATTGTTTCATTCATATTCTGTATGAATGCAAGCAGAATTCTGAAAATTTCTTTCTGTGGCAAATCAATGTCTGCTTCCTCTATGCTCATTGTTAGGTTCAGGGCATCTTGCAACATTGCCTTTTGTTACTCCTGCTTTTTCATTGAGCTCATTGGGGCTGATTTATATTTGCATTGTGTTCTTTTAGAGGCACCAGGTGCCATTTTCCAAGGAGTTGAAGAGCACTGGCTTTTTCTGGGCAACTGGTAGTAATGCTTCTTTGAACTGCCTGCAGCTAATTTCACTATGGAATTGGCCTACCACTTGATCTTCCTGTGGCTTCCCTCTTTCTGTAGTCAACTACAATTCTGTAATTTGGAGGGAAAGTTGGATGGTCCTCTCAAAGGACACTGGTTGGGTTGTTATGGACCCACGAGGATGGTGCTACTCTGGCTGATCTCACAAGAAGTCATGATGATGTGGCCCATGGCAGCTTGGGGTGCCGCAGAGGGTGTGTGGTGGTGCCCACTGTAATAGGAGTGCTACAAAAGGCTGGTGGGGTCGCCTGCTCTAGTGTAGAGCACCTCAGATGGTCGGGTAGATAGCTGCATGGATTGGACAGAATTCCCCACAGCCGTATGGAATGTTGAAGAGTGTTGGCCGAGCTGCCTTTGGCTGTGTGAGGCCCTATATCAGGCAGAGGAAGTTCTTTCAGTCACATGGGACCACAGGGGTTGGATAGGAGCTCCCCAGCCATACAGGCAGGAATTCTCCCAAAGAAGGTGAGTGGTATTTCTCAGCCAAGCATCAGGCACTGCAGACTGGAGGCGGGTGGAATTTCCCCAGAATAAGTTGGGTAGGGTATTTCGTAGCAGAGTGTGGATGGGCTTTTCTCAACCTCAAGTTATGCTGCATAGGGTATAGCACTCCCAGCTGGGTGAAAGGCAGGCAAAAATTCCTTAGGCTAAGGGGAGAGGTCTGGAGGTTGGCAGTGGCATGAGAGAAGAGAGAAGAATAAAAGGGGGGGGGGAACTACATACACTGAGACTGTGGGAGGATAGAGAGAAGTGAGGGAAACAAAAATAACAATGTAGTTGAACCCTGATCCCTGACCCCTGACTGTGGGGATGGAGGTGTTTAATCCCTTCACTGAGGCAGTAGCAAGTTGTGGCTGTGTTCATATAAAGTCCCTGTGCCAGCCCCAAGTTAACCCACCTCTGGCTGAATCATGGGTGGGCTAAGGTCTAATCCTAGTCGGCCTCCACTGTGGTAAGCCAAAAGCCCACAGCCCCTCCAAATCTAGTGAATCTGTGCCTACTTGTCTTTATGATGCTCCTCATGGGACCCAGCAGTGTGGAATTTTCCTTTTAGTAACTCTCCTGCACTGATTTCTGAAGAGTCACTCTGGTATGTGCTGCTCAGTCACCATCTTCCCAGAAGACCCCCAAAACACAACTTTGACTATCTTTATGATTAATACTATTACAATTACTAATACTAGTACTGGTGCCACTACCAGTTTATACACACAAGCTTTTATTTCAATTAAAACATTTTAAAACACATATTTGCAATCAGTATATAACTTCAGACCAGTTATCTCAGTAAAATATTTTTCTTAGTCTTGTTAGGGTGCCTTCAAATAAAAGCTCAAGAAAAACAATGGCTTCCAGGTTAATTGCTAGGCATGTTAAATTCAAGGTAGACAGGTCAACTCTGAAGATGTTGATGACTATTTTTGGATACGAAAGTGGTCATTGTGATAGTTTTTTTCTCAAAGGACAGAAACTGTTCATAGAGGTTATAATGAAGAAATTTTAAGAAAATTGAAAAAAATACTACTTTAGTGAGAAAAGAGGCCTGTGAACTTGCATTGAGGATTTATTTTTTCATCACAACAATGCATCTGATCATTCTTGAGGGTAGCAAGGGCTATCCTACCAGAAATTTACCTTGAAATCTTACTCCATCAAGTTCCCTGTGCTGATTTTGCCCCTTTAGATTTCTTTTTGCTTCCCAAACTCAAAAACGCCAATTTGATTTGAGTCCTTCAAGGATGTCAAAGCTGTTATTTTGATGTGGCGTGACTGGAAGAGAACAGAATTCTTTGGTGAGCAGTTAGAGAAATGGAAACAATACCTCCAGTAGTATACAGATTTACAGAGGATATTTCAAGAAACAGTAGCTTCACAATTTGATATTTTTGTTTCATAAAAGTTTCTAAGACTCCATAGCTATGTTTTTGACGTAGCTTCATGTAGCTGCAGCCATGTGTCTCTTTCTAACAAATGTAAATTTGACCCATTGGTGAACCAAAATCAGGCTTTCTTTCATTTCTGGTTGAAAGGGACTTCACTCTTTCTTGTAAGTCATTATGTATGAGGTGAAAGAAAGGATCAGTGTTACTGTGGTGGAACGCTGGAGGTATAACTGTTTGTCCTACTCAGATTTGCCATAACCTCTCTAACATTGTTACTTTACCACCACAGATATTTGATTCATAATAATACAAGTAGAAAGATAGTTTATATTGCATTGTGGGTCTTACATATTGGTTTCATGTTCTAGGTTTTTCTCAGGGATAGTAGACTTTTGCATCACATGTAGGGTTCAGAGTAGTATTCTCAAATGGGTAAAATAAATGCTTTCTACATCATCTAAAGAAGCTGAACAATATTTGTACTTCCTTCAGGATGGTTGAAGATATGGGTTGCAATACTTCATCTTTTACACATGAGGAGATATCCTGGCATACTCCAGAAGTTTTGCTAAAATTTTCTATTATGGCAGGTCCATGAATTTTTTAAAAACATTTTATTGGGGTCTCATACAACTCTTATCACAATCCATACATACATCAATTGTATAAAGCACATCTGCACATTCCCTGCCCCAATCATTCTCAAAGCATTTGCTCTCTACTTAAGCCCTTTGCATCAAGTCCTCTTTTTTTTTTTTTAGGTCCAAGAATTTTTGTAGGTTTTTATCTGCCATACTCTGGAGAAAATTCATCTTACTACAGCTTACAATACCTTGCCATTTCTAACATAGTTTGATTAGTATGATATGATGATACTTAGTGATATCTTGCTATATTTTCTGGATCTCTGAATTATTCTATAAAATAATCAGGAGAATTAAGATAACAGTCATAAGGCAGGATAATTATAAACAAGATTTACTCTTTGTAAAAGAATCAGATTTATTTCTGTCATCTGTTCAGTTTTCAATATAGTTACCAAATCAATGGCCAAATACTAGGTACCTGAGGTCATGCTAATCCACATTGTCAGCAATATCCCAACTGTCACAATGACTATAAAAGGGGGCAGGTACTTAGTTGAGGTTTCAGTGGTTTACTATCACAGTTTAGGATCAGACTGACTTTCATATGTGGCAAACTCAGACTGTTTCAATAAATGGAGATAAAAAGAGACACATCACTTTTTAGGTCTATATTTTGGGCATTGATCTCGATCATTCCATAGAGTACAATGTTGTTTCTCTTTCTGGTCTTATAAAGAGCAGAACATTTCAAAGACTTCCAATTGAGCTCTTCACTATCACCCAGGAAACCAACACCAAGGTTCTCCTAATTACCAGGTATATTCATTCCAATCACAAATATTTAGTGGTCATGGAAATGACAACTAGATGAATCTGGGCCCAATGGACTCAATGTAAGTCAGACCTGGTCCAACATTTCACATGTACAATTAATTGGCATTGACTACATGCTTTGCGTTGTACAACCATTCTCATCCTTTTTATCTGAGTTGTTACCTCCCATTAACATAAACTCACTTCCCCCTGAAGTCCATTGATGGTATTTTAAGTTGATGCTGACACACTGGTACCATATAAATAGTTCCTAAAAAAGCATAATGCTCAAACAGAATATTTTTGCTACTTAAATGGAACTATTGTTTGGCACTGAAAATACTTTAAGGAATAATTCTAATTTAAGATTTAAAGATGATCTCAGGCCAATGGTTCTAAAATGTCTTGAGTCCATGAGAAATGGAAATTCCGTTTTATACATTCTTTCTCTTAATCAGAATTATTTTATACATTCTTTGACCAAAATATTCATAAATGATACTAGGCACCATAAAATTGCCTGGTTTCATGGTCTAGGAGACTGTTGTTCATGGCACCAATTAGGCATATATTCCACATGTGCATTCTATTTGAATTCTCTTTCCTCTTTTGCTGTGGGTGAATAGAAAGAAAATGTTGTAGCACTTGTAAGGCGCTTGATGGGCACTTGGAAGTTTTAAAGACTTCAGGTGCTACATTAGCAAATAGGATGTAAGAACAGCACTGAACACATTATTTATTTAATTAACTGGAATATCTCATGAAAACATGGCTCTAAATTTTCAAATCAGGAAGTAAATCTCATCAAAGACCTTATTAAAAATGTATAAAGACAAGCTACCAACTGAGACAATATCGTTGGAAACCATATATCTAATAAGAATCTAAAAATAAAAAATATATATAGAACTGACAATTTAACAAGAAAAGTAAAAATAAACCAATCCAAAATGGGCATATAATTGAATAACCATTACATTAAGGAAGACATTCCATTGCCACCTAACATGAAAAGATGCTTTATATCATAGCCATCAAAGAGATGCAAACCAAAACAACAATGCTGTTCTCACCCCCACTGGAGTACCTAAGGCAAAAGAAGCAGGTGAGGGAGATGAAGGTTGCTATGTGTGGGGATGTGGGGAAACTGGAACCTTTATCCATTACAGATCAGAATGTAAAACAGTACAGTATTTGTGGACAACAGGGGGGAAGTTCCTCAAAAAATTAAAAATAGAACTATTCACTGCCACAAAATTGGTTCTGACTCCCAACAACTCTAGAGGACAAAGTAGAACTGCCTCTTCAGGTTTCTGAGACTTTAAATCCTCAAGGGAGCTAACAGTCTCATGTTTCTCCAGTGGAGTTACTGGTGACCCAGCAATTCCACTCATTGGTATATACCCAGAAGATTTGAAAGCAGAGACTTAGACTTCCATAAAAATGTCTAAATACAGCAGGATTCACAACAACCAAAAACGTAGAAACAATCCAAATGCCCATTAACAGATGAACTGATAAACAGAATTCTGATATTTTTGAGGCAAGTGACCCCAGCAATCCTTGATTGTTTTTAATGTTATAGTTTGAGGAGTAGCCTTGCTTGCTATGCATCTATCTGGTGTATAAAGCAAGGTATTCCATTAACCATGTTTATAACAATTTGTGGCTCACTCTCACGCACCTCTATTGATGATCCGACACTCTTGTTATACCATTTGTCTTGCGTCTGATGGTTAAGCAGGAAATCCATTCTATTATGTCATCTTCTACTGTGACCATTGTATAATATGTTCATTATAGGTCAAATAGTAAGTGTTTTAGGCTCTTCAGGGCATATAGTCTCTGGCTAGATAATATTTTAGTTACAAAATAGTCATTAGTTCATATTTGTCTCATGTGTTTTAGTTTGTGGACTCTTGATACAGACTATATCCTTGTGAAATGTTCTTATATTGATAAAATTCTGCTCCAAATTCATGTTCTATCAACCTTGACCCAGCATTCTTATACTCTAGTGCCACATATACTGTCCTGGAACCTGCTATTATATGCCATCTAGTTATTGCAGTATCTACAGAGATTATGTTATTTCTCTAGGAGACAGAACATCCCTGGAAATCCATGTTCGGGCTTAGCCTTATTATTTGGTGAAGCGGTCAGGAAGGAAGGTGCAAAATTAGTATTTAAATTCTTATGGGGTACCTTAATATTAGACCACATCATCTGCTGCGGTTTACTCTGTCAGTTTACTCTGACATGAGTCCCTACAAATACAAATAGTAAAAAGTGATGAATAAAATAAAATATAAGCATTCAGCCTGAAAATATCACTGTGTTTTAAATTAGCCAAATCGATAGTTTACAAAATATTTTGTTACAAAATGTATGTACTTATTTCCATCACTAAAATGGGCTAAGATTGTCATAGGTCTGAGAGTTGAGACCTCCCCATGATATTATCTAAGATAATATAATCAACTCCTTGATGGAGTCTGCAGTAAGTAGCTAATCAATTGTGGGAAAATTCGGATATAATTGTAGACCTGATACAATTGTAAGGGAGTTTCATTGAGTATCTGGCTTACTCCAATTAGACGGTCTGTGGGAGACTTATCTCTTCCTGATGGCCTGGATCCTACATCAGTATCATCAACCTTTGCTTCTTCACATAGGAGTCAATGGCTTGATTTATTGTCTGCTGACTTTGTGTTCATCTACCTTTGCCACCACCAGACCATTGACTTCCTGGTTCATCAATTCCAGCAGCTACACAAGTTAAGAAAAGACTCCAGATTAGCATATGACCCATGGACTTGAACTAGAGTAAACTTACTCCTATAACTGTGTGAGACAGTCTCTTGATAAAACTTCTTTCTTTACATACTCATATAAGCATAATTGATTTTGCTTCTCTTGAAAATTAAACCTAACATAGTCTCAATGGGCTAAGATTATAGCACTGAGTATATGTAGTTACCATCCCCAACCTATTAGATCTTACATTTTAGTAAATTTAACATGGTTTTATTGAAAATATTATCAAGCAAATAAAACAAAATGAAGGAGAAGAGTAACTGAAGGGATGACTAACTTATGTTATAACAGAAGACTTTTTATCTGAAGCCTGAATGATGATAAGGATATATTCAAATTAAACTGTGAGAAGATTTTTACCAGAAGATAGAATAAAAATTGTAACGATCTGATGTTATATAAGAACCATTGGAAAGCCACAGTGGCTTGAGAAAAGAAACAGATGGAGGGTCTTAATAAATGAAGAATGATACAAGCCAGCTCACATTGAGTGTTGAGTTGATAAATAATTCAAGTGTTATTGTAATTTCAATGAGAAACTTGGAACATTTTTGCATCGGAATGATATCCAGATTTTCATTTGAAAAACTTGGTAAATTTTCCATTTCATAATCCTTGTGGCTACTGTGTAAGGAAGCAAAGCAAAAATGGAAACAAATAATATTTAAGGATGGTATAAAAGATCCCTAGTGTTATAGTGGCTTACACACAGAGTTACTAACAAAATGGTCAGCTCAGCAGTTTGAACCCACAAAAGTTGACGCTGTCTGCTCCTATAAAAATTAAAAGAAGTAGAAACCCAAAGGCTTTAATCTATTCTGCCCTATAGAATTGCTATGAGTTGAAACTGAAGCCATGTCAGTGGGAAATATTTTTTTTGTATAGTCCAGTGAGAGAATTTAGTGACCTTGAACTGAAATGATAGCACCTAAAATGGAGAGTAAATGAATAATTTCAGGAGTGTTTTCATCATGTACAAGGAGCAAGGACTTAAATCTGTTAAAGTTGAAAGACTATAATGTAAAGAACTAGTTAAAAGTTGACAGACATTTGTAAATTAGCATAAAGTCAACCATCCCTGTGATATCTCTTCACAAAAGCAGCTATGCAATGAGCCAGGGCCTATACCCAAGCTTGAGAATTTGATACAAAATCTTCAGTCTAAAAATCTGTGAAAACGTTTTTATGTGACATTTTATTGCCATTTAAAAGGAATTAATGTCAAACATTTGGGAGTAAGAGCATTGCATTAAATATACTTATAGTATCTATTACAAAAAGCTCTTGAAATCCATTTTCTACTCTAGCAAATCTAGTCTGCTCTAGCAAATCTAGTTTATATCTTGTAAATTAGTATAATCTGATAAGAACTCGTCAAATGTTTTCTCAACATATAAATGTGTATAGACTTTCTAATATATATTTTTAAATGTTTCCTTTTTCAAAAGTCCTAAAATCAAACAAATTTGCACTAAATATTAAAGAAAATTCTTAAAAATACTATTGCATTTCCAGAAAGTAACTTGAGATATTTTTCTCTATAGGTGGTACTGATTACTTTAAGAGAGAGAGTATTTTTAATTGGTTTCATATATGTCTCTATGCTGTGGTTTCTTTTTTGTTTTGGGATTTTACTTTATTTTATTTAAATTATCTTGTTGGGGGCTCTTACAGCTCTTATGACATTCAATACATCAAATTTATCAAGCATATCTGTACATATGTTGCCATCATCGTTTTCTAGACATTTGCTTTCTACTCGAGTCTCTGGTATCAGCTTCTCTTTATTCCCTCCCTCCCCCGCCCCCACCCTCATGACCTTTTGATAAATTTTAAATGATTATTGTTTCATATTTTACACCCACACTGTCTCCCTTCACCTACTTTTCTGTTGTTTATCCCCCTGGGGAGGGGGTTATGTATTGATAATTGCCAGTGGTTCCCCCTTTCTCCCCTCCTCTCCTCACCTTCTCCCTTTTCTCCTGGTATCATTACTCCTATTTCTGTTCCTGAGAGGTTTATCTAGCCTGGATTCTGTGTGTCATGAGCTCTTATATGTACCAGTGTACAAGCTCTAGTATAGCCATAACTGAAAGACAGGTATGGAGTCATGGTAGTCGGGGGAAGTGGGGAAGGAAGCCTGGAAAAATCAGAGTAATATTGTGTGTTTCATTGATGTTCTACTGCTCCCTGGTTGACTCATCAATTCCTTGTGATACTTTGTGAGGGGATGTCTTATTGTCTACAGATGGGATTTTCATTGTCCTCTGACCTCCCTCGTTCTCAACAATATGATTTTCTTGTTGGTTTTATTTGCACGGAGGGGGGGGGGGTTCTAGTGTCTGTTACCTGATTCCGACTGGTGTGCTTCTTCTATGTGGGCTTGTTGCTACTCTGCTAGATGGCTGCTTGTTTGACTCCAAGTCTTTAAGACCCCAGACGCTATATGTTTTCATATCCAGGCACTATCAGCTTTCTTCACCACATTGGTTTATACATCCATTTTGTCTTAAGCAATCATGTCGGGAGGGTGAGCATCACAGAATGTCAGGTTGTTAGAACAAAGTGTTTTTGTGCTGAGGGAGGGCATGAGCAGAGTCAATGAACATCTATATTTCTACCTCTATCCACAGCTTTGCTTCCTAGGTCTTTCCTCTGTTTCCTTTTACCTTCCTCCTGCCACACCATCACCATTCTTCTGCCTCTTAGAAATTGCTGTCAGCTATATGTCAGTTGCTCCAACTCCACTGGGATCTCTATATCCTCCTCATTGTGGCTTTTAATTCCCTAGTTGTTCCCCTATCTATGGCGTTGTTTGCTCACCAATCCATCACCACCACCCTTTCCTCCCCACAGGGTCCTCTGGAATCCATGGTCCTCCATTGCTTTCTCCTTGAACTTGTTTCCCATCCCTATCTTATATTGGTAGGCAAAACAACAATAACAGAAACAAAACAAAAATAAACAAAAAATTGAATAAAAATACAAAAGCAAAAAACAAACAAAAAAAGAGAAAAAGCTAGAAAAAAGCATGCATAATTCCAGGTCTATCTGCTGACCTTTATGACTATCTCCTCATTGGTACCGAGGGGTTCAGAGAAATGCCCCTCCTAGCCTGAACTCTATTTTGGCGGCTCCTCAGGCATTTTGTGGCTTGGGTTTGCTCCCGTTGCTGGTGTGTTATGTTTCTTTCTTGGTTCACCCCACCGTGGGGGTGATCAGATTGGACACACTCCTCGCTATGTGTCCCCAGTATTGTCCTATGTATTGGTGTGCTCCAGTGAGGGGACATCATGTCTTGAGCTGTTGTCGGCCCTACAGTCCTCTCTGTGCCTTAGTAGCTCCGTGCAGGAACACCATCCTCTTGGCTTGGTGTGCTAGAATGGGGTCTAGTCATTCACACTCTCCTTTTCCTGCTTAATTAGCTTCTATATGGATGTGGCAGGCTGGGGGAAAGGGGATTGCTGGTATAGTTACTTTGTTCCTGATTGGAGAGGGAGAATGCAGGAACAGGGTAGAGAGAGAGAGAACATTAGTGTGAGATCCTTTGGCTAGTTCTCTTTTTTTTTCCTTTGGCTAGTTCTTGGAGGCTCTCTGAGAACCTAGGATTATGACCACCTTTAGACACCAACCTGGGAAAATTACTGCAGTCTGTGAGTCTTGTATCTTGACCATACAAAGATGTGACTGATGCCATTCCACTAGATCTGGTGAGGGATTATCGGAGCCTGCTTACAGACTCAGTGAATTTAGAGCATTTCAGTGAGTTCTCTAATCACTGTATGGGCAAAAATTACAGGAAGAGGTCTAAACTAGATGGTATTAGACTGAATGTATTTTCAGTACCCAGCCTCCCAATATTGGTCTCCTTACCTCTTAATTTTCTGATATAATACAAGATCACTGGATGGGTGATTCTGTATTGCTATATTGACTCCTATATTGACTATAGGATGCTATTTTGACTCCTCCTCCTATGCTGTGATTTCTTGACAAAGAATATTTTTAAAATTATATATATATTAATATTTATGTAAATATGTAGGTAAATATATGTGTGTATTTAAATTTATATATTTAAAGACCTCAACAGGGATATAAAAAGATTTATCTTCATTACATGAGAGACTCACCATCCTAGCAGATTAAAAATTAAAAACATTTTGATAGGAAAAAAATTATGGAAAGTTGAAAGTAGGAATAAGAGCAGTATTATGGGTTTCTCTAGACTTGGAGAATACCACAAGATAAGCAAGGAAGATTTTACAGTGAGAGAATAAAATAGTAATTATGAGACAAGGTTTTGGGGTCAGGCAGATCTTTTTTGAGCTTTTGTTAAGCTACATACAAGCTACATAATCTTGGCCAGTTGTTTAAATTTTCTGTTCCTCACTTAAAATTTCTCTAAAGTTGAAATTCAATAACTTAGTTATTGAATTATCTAATAAATATTTACTGAATACCAACTGTGTTTTATTTTATGCTTACTTGAGGATTCTCTTATGATATGATAGAACTTAGTGTGGTCACTACCATGATGGGATCTTTGGGGAACCAGCCAAGCAGTTACACAATCACTTGTCTGTCATTTTGCTGTGATGGTGAAAGTTATATCACTCGCATTTTAAATACCAGCGAGGCCAACCAAATTGAACATATTTCTGGGTAGCTTCTAGACTAAGAAAATACTTAGAAGGAGGACTTAGCTCTCCACCTACACGAAAGATGCCTCTGAAAAGCTTATGCATAGCTTGGAAACATTTTCAAGTACTGAAACCCTAATAAATGAAAGCTGAATATTGTTGGAGATAGTACCAGAGAATGGATCGTTCAGATGAGAGGACACTCAGAATATGACTAAGGAAGAGCTGATTTCTCAGAGTGGACTCGACCAAAGTGGCATAGTTGGGTAAAACCTGTAGGAGTAAATCCTTTGGGATCTTCATTTCCTGATGGGGCACAACTCAAGGTAGGAGAAAAAACTTGAACAATCTCTAATGATCAGAAATTGGTATGTGCAAGTTATGAATCAAGGAAAATTGGAAGTGGTCAAGTATGATATAGAATCCATTAAACTTATATTATCATGTTAGTGAGCTGAAATTGACAAGTATTTGCCACTTTGAATAAGAGAATCATATTATGTTTTATGGTAAGAATAACATAATCAGGATTAATTGCAAAATCAACAATGAAGTACAATACTGTTTGTGTTAGATTTATGTCTGTACTCCTTCAAGAAAATTCAACCAATACAACTATTATTCAAATTTGTGCACCAGCTACAAAGCTAGTGAAGTAGAAATTGAAGAATTCTATCAAGAACTTCAGTCTGAAATTGATCAAATATGCAGGCAAGAAGCACTGATAATTAATGGTGATTGGAATGAAAAAATTGGAAGCAAAGAGGAAGGAAGAGTAGTTGGAAAATATGGTCTTGGTGGTAGAAATGAAGCAGGAGATTACAGATAGATTTTTCCACAATCAGCAACTTAACTTGTTCATAGGAAACACCTTTTTTGAACAATACAAAAGATGATTCCCACATGGACTTCCTCAGATGGAACACACAGAAATCAAATTGACTACATCTATAAAAAGAAAATTTGGAGAAGTTCAATATCAACAGCTAAATCCAGACCAGGGGCTGACTATAGAACAGACTATCAACTACTCATCTGTAAGTTTAGGATCAAGCTGAAGAAAATGATAATAAATCCACTAGAAGGAAAAATACAACCTTGAGTCTATCCTACCTGGATTTTATGAACATGTCATGAACATGACCATTTGATACTCTGAACACTAATATCCAATCATCTATGAAGAAAGTAAAACGTCATTTAAAAGACAGGAAAGAAAGGAAGGGTTAAAGTGAATGTCAGAAGAGACTCTGAAACTTGGTTTTCATCACAGTAGCTAATGCAAATGGAAGAAATGAAGTAAAAATGTGAATAGAAAATTGCAAAGGGCAACTTGAGAAAACAAAGGCAAGTATTATACTAATATTGGCAAAAATCGAGTTAAAAACCAAAATGGGAGAAGATAACATATCTCAAACTAAAAAAAAAAACAACATATGAAAAATTTCAAGCCTGTAGTTGAAATATTGAGAGATTGTTAGAGCGAAACATTGAACGATGCAGGAAGCAACAAAAGAAGATGGAAAGATACACATAGTCACTGTATATCTAGCTGACATTCTACCATTTCAGGAGCTAGTATATGGGCAAGGCCCAACTTTGCTGAAGGAAGAAGTTGAAACTGCACTGAATCCATTAGCCTAAGAATTCCTAGAATTTAAAGAATATCAACTGAAATGTATCAGCAAGCTGGTGAAGCATGGCTGCACTTACATGTGTATGCTATGAAATTTGGGAGATAACTGGTTGGCCAAGTGACTGGAAGAGATCCATATTTGTGCCCATTACAAAGAAAGGTGACCCAATAGAATGCTCCAACTATATAATAATATCATTGATATTACAGGCAAGTAAAATTTAGCTGAAGATCATCCAACAATTATTGCAGCAAGACATTGACAGAGAAGTGCCAGAAATCCAGGCCAGATTCAAAATAGGATATCCATCATTTGGATCTTGGCTAAAATCAGAGAATACCAGAAATTTGTTTACATATGTTTTATCGACTATGCAAACATGTTCAACTGTGTCTACCATAGTAAACTTTGAGAAAAGTGGAAATTATTGAACACTTCCTTGTGCTCATGAATAGCTTGTACATGGATCGAGGCAGTTATGGGAATAGAACAAGGGACTACTGCATGGTTTAAGATCAGGAAAAGTATGTCAAAGTGTTGTATCTTTTCACCATACTTGTTCCAACTGTATGTTGAACAAATAATCCGAGAAGCTGGATTATATGGTGAAGAATGTGGCATCAGGATTGGTGGAAGGCATATTAACAACTTGGGATATGCAGATGACACAACTTTTCTTTCAGAAAGTGCAGAAAATTTGAAGGAGTAGCTGATGAAGATTAAGGATTATAGCTTGCCATATGGCTTATGACATAATGCAAAGTAGACCAAAATTCTTACAAAAGGTAACATCATGATATATGGAGAAAAGATTGAAGATGTCAAGGATGTTGTCTTTCGTGGCTCCACAATGTTCATGGAAGCAGCAGTCAAGAAATTACAAGATGCATTGCATTAGGTAAATTTGCTACACAAGACCTCTTTAGAATATTGAAAACTGAGGAAGTTACTTTGAGTAATAAGGTCTGCCTGAGTCAGTTCAGAGTGTTTTCAATTATCATATGCATGTGAAAGTTGGACATTTAATAAACAAGATGGAAGAAGAATAGATATAGAATAAATGTGGTGCAGGAGAAAAATATTGGAGGTACCATGGACTGTTAAAAGGATAAACCATTCTGTCTTGGATGAAGGCCAGAGTATTCCTTAGAGGCAAGAATGGCAAGACTTCATTTTGAATATTTTGGATGTATTTTCAGTTTCAGGAGAGATGAGTTCCAGGAGAAGAACGTCATGCTTGGTAAAGTAGAAACTCAGCAAAAGAGAGGAATGCTCTTCTATTAGTCTGGGCACTTTAGAGAAACAAATCCACAGAAACTCATGTATAAGAATTTTATATAAAAGTTAAGTGCATGTCAAGAAAACATCCCAACCCAGTGCTGTCCAAACCTACAAGTCCAACATTAACCCATATGTCCAACAGCAATCCACAAAGTCCTCCTCCATCTCACAAAACACACGAAATGTTGCCGACTGCAGGAGAAAAGCTGATTCAGTGAATGTGTAAGCATCTCAGTGCTGGCAGGGGTCTCCATACGGCTGCTCCAGCACCCAGGACTGCATCTGGGTAGGTCCATGTGACTTCTCCTCATGTATGTCTTGCAGGAAGTGAGCCTTGCCAGATTGAGTGGGGAACTTGATAAGGCAGCTGCAACCTGGTCCGGCCATCAGAAAACAAGAGACCCGAGAACTTGAAAGGCGAAGCTCACTGAGCCATATATCGCTCTGTCCTTTAATTCACCCCACATGTATTTATCAGCCAGGTTGGCACAATGAACTTTAACTAACTCGCCCTCAATTGGATGGGTTGATACCCTGGGTGTAACAATCGGCTCAGACACAGAAACAGTTGTTAGGATGTCTCAGGACAATGCAGTTTTTTGTTCTGTTGTGCAAAGGGTCACTATTGCTCTGAACCAACTCAGTGGTTCCTAAGAATAACAGCAACGGTCAGGTGACAACCTTGTCACAATTGGAGATTTCATTCAGGATGTAGCCTTTTCTTAGTAGATTTGGATCCTACATGTGGCTCATTGACCTCCTATTATATTGCCTGTGAATCCCAGTAGGCATCAGTGGACTGATGACCTTGAATTCATTTGGTGAACCTCAGCTTGATTCAGCTTGGCACCGACTACCGTGTGGTGTTCCTGCTTCATATTTCTGTTTCCTGTCCATCATCCCTTGCAGCAACAGGAGTCAGGAGAAGCCTTTATCTTGGATATGACACATGGAATTAAACTGGACTGGACTTACCCACCTCTACAACTGGATGAGCCATTTCTTGATTTAAATTTATTTTTGTATAAATGGACATACAAGTGTCACTGATTTTGCTTTTCTAGGTAACGCAGTCTAACATACCACCTATGTGGCAGACATTTTCAACACCAAGATTCTTGGGTAAAGAAGAAAAAGTTCCCTATACAGGGGAAAAAAAATTAGTACTGTCTGTTAGATAGCTAGATTTAGGGACAGGCGGTTGTGCTTCCCATGTCTGCCCTTTTGAATTTTTTGTTATATTTTTCTGTATATTAAACCCAGGATTGATGAACTTATAGAAGCTTGGAGGTAAGCAAGTGGCCATATACCTGAGAAGCAGCAAAGCCCACATGGAAGAAGCATACCATCATATGTGATCCTGAAGTGTTGATGGGATCAGGTATCAGGCACATAAGACCCAGAACAAAATCATACCCAATGTGAATGGGGAGGGGAAGGTATGGAGTGAAGACCAAATGCCCATCTGTAGACAATTGAATATCCCCCCACAGAGGAGCCACCGAGAAGAGATGAGCCAGTCAGGGTGCAGTATAGCACTGATGAAACACACAACTTTCCTCTAGTTCTTTGGTTCTTCCTTCCTTCCACTATCATTACCTCAATTCTACCTTACAAATCGGTTTAGACCAGAACATGCACACTGCTACAGATAAGAGCCCACAACACAGGGAGTCCAGGATAGATAAACCCCTCAGGGCCAACAAGGGGAGTAGAGCTACCAGGAGGATTAGGGGAGGGGAGGGGGAGAAAGGGGGAATTGATCACAAATATCAATTTAGAACCCTCTCCCAGAGGGACAAATAATGGAAAAGTGGGGGAGGGTGACAGAGGACCATGTAAGATATGAAAATAAAAATCTATAATTTATCAAGGGTTCATGAGGGTGGGTGGGCAGGGGAGGGATGGGGAAGAAATAGAGAGGTGATATCAGGGGCTCAAGTGGGAAGAGAATGCTTGAAAATGATGATGGCAACATATGTACAAATGTACTTAACACAATGGTTGAATTTGTGGATTGTGACAAGAGATGTAAGAGTCCCCAGTAGAAATATTTTAAAAAATTCAAGAGGACTATCCCTAATGTCAAAGTCTATCAGCATTAAATCACAATCTGGACATAAAGAAAAGAAAAAACCCACAAACAATGTTGAAAACCCTATCAGGCCCAAGTCATCTCTCCAAAGTACTCTATTTTGTAACCAGTTTATTTCCATTCCTCCATTACATATTGGGGGAAATCACCAGAGGCTTATTTCCTGTATAGATCTCACAAATGTATCTTGGGCTGCCTCTGTCATACATGCAAACCAGAATCCCACAATATGGGCCCTAATACTATTTCCTCATTTGCCTTTGGATTATATAATTTGCAATCCTTTAGTCACCAATGTTGGAGTGCTTCTTCCATGTGGATTTAGGTCACATTTCACTTAGATGCTTGCTTGTTTGGAAACAAAGCTTTAAGTTCCAAGGCGCTATTTTATGGGATAGCTGGGCACCAACTAATTTCTTCACCACACCTTGTTGTACCACCCATATTTTCCGTGTTTCTTTCCTTCCATGTTTTCTTCAAGCCAGGCAATGTTGTAAGAACTAATTATTCTTAAATTGAAGCTAGATTTCAGTGTGAGCTCAAAACCCATTCCTGGATCTGTGTTGTGTGTTTTTTTTTTTAACCTTAACCTTCCTTTGGCTGCCATTAGAGTCATTCTTATTAATTTATGATAGAATCTAATAGATTATCACCCTGGACCATAAAGATCATCTCTTAAAATTGTGATTGATTCACCCCTTGTATTAATTTTAAAAAAAAGTTCAAAGAGAGATATTGGGCTAAAGTGGGATAACTACATATTGAAATACCTGAATTATTCACATTGCAAAGAATCATTCTTTTCATGTCTGAACATTATTTACATAGACAATTGGAGTTGATTGCCTTGGAAAACTTAGAACAATATTCATTGAGAATATCAGTCACAGGTCTATTGGAATAATATATATCATTTAATAGTTTTATTGGCAATTAATCCACATATCACACAATTCAATAGTTCACTTATATCAAGAAGAATTGTACAATCATTACCATCATCAATTTCAGAAAATTTTCTTTCTCCATCCCCCCATGATTTAATCATTGTAGTGCTCACTCCCCCTTCACCTTTATTGTTTACTCCCCTAATCTCCTCACCCTCCCCAGTCCCACCCGACCCCTTCATTCCCTACAAACTCTTGCATCAGTCATTATCGCTATGCATCCACTCCTGTGCTTCACAAACTGATAAACCCCACAAAACTATAAAGAGCAAAACAGGAATGAAGTGTTAAGGATAAAACAATAGTAATATAAAGATAAAAATACAAACAATGAGTAAGAAAAAAGAACCATCATCAATATTTTGAAAGGCAGGGAAGACGTTTTTGTCATGGAACAAGCAAGACATCCTTGCACCTAGAAAAAATTCAGGTCGGGTCTTATGGGAGGTCAACTGACCAAGTGGCAAGTTTGATCCTGCATAATCAGGATTACAATGGTCTATGATAGCAAGGCTGTTTCAGATCTTTGTGACTAGAGGGGATCTGAGAGTGGCTTAATTGACTAAATAATCTACAGATGGATTCCACTGTCCTCTACAACCTTCTACAAATTGGGTGTTCACAGTTTTGGCTCTGATAATTTTCCACTCATCATATTTGAATGTTATTATTGTCATCTTTGGATCACAGAAGCTAGTGTGCTTCTTTCATGTGGGCTTAATTGACTTCTTGTTTAGATGACTGCTTGTTTGAATACAATCCTTTGAGAACCAAGGCACTATTCTGATTGATATCCACACACCATCTGGTATCTTCACCACACTTTGCTGTAGCACTCTTATCTTCAGTGATCATTTCATGCGGGTGAGTATTGAATAGGGTCATGTGGAATACTGCATATCTTAATATAGAATATGGGGCATTGATATAATAAGTTGATGATTGTCTGCTTACTGACAGTTCAATACTTGTGGTGTAGCTGGTTTCTGCTTCTTCAAGCACAATAGATTTCATTTGTAAGTCCTTAGAGTACAGGTGTGTTTAAGGTGGAGTCCAGTTCACCAAGTGGAGTTTCGGCATCTGATCTCTCTATTGTGGCCTTTGGAACATGATGCGCGCCCCACCTATCTAGAATTCAATGCCCCAATGTTCTATGTCACTTGACCTGGGTCTCAAAGTTGTGTCCAGAATCTAGAACCAAAGTGGCTTACTTGGTGCATATTACCAGTGATTCCCCACTTAGTGTCCTTAAAAGTATTTTTAGTATTCTTTCCCCCACTTGAAGGTCAGTCCTCCTTTTTTACACCAATCCACCTGCAATTGTATTCTCCAAAATGTATCTGCTCTATTTCCCTTCTCCTGACTTGACTTTCCAATCAGCAACCTTCATCCCTATGATAAGGATGTCTATTGGTGTGTGTGTGTGTGTGTGCGCGCGCGCACAAGAGCGCTGACCTCACAATAACTATGTAGCCCCTATGTGGTCAATATCCCCTCCTCTTCCCTTGACAATTTGATCCCAGCATACATGAGGAGTACCACGCCTTTGAGATAATTACTTAAAGAGGATGGTGTATGGTTAGCTGGCACCAGTCAGACTCTCTATCAGTCTGTTTGACCACCCTGGCCTGCAGACTGGGTGACCTGCAAGCCTGAACTTTTCCCACCCTTTTGCTTGCCCGTACAGCATTATTTGTGATGGACTAACTTCACTCAGCACAATGTTTTCCAGATCCTTCCATGTTATGAAGTGATTCATCGCTGTTTTTTTCAGGGATACATAATATTCTATTGTGTGTATACACCAGAATTTTAAAATCCAATCTTCTACTGCTGGGAATTTTGGCGGTTTCCAACTTGCTGTTGTCAACTCTGTGGTGATAACTTTCTTTGATGAATTTGTGTGGTTGTTAGGTGTTGTCCATTCAATTCTGACTCATAGCGATGCTATGTACACCAGAAGAAAATACTGCCTAGTCATCTGTCATCTGCATAATTGCTCTTATGTTTGAACCTATCATTGCAGCCACTGTGCCAAACTACTTGGCAAGGGTTTTCATCTTTTTCACCGCCCCTCTACTTCACCTGGCATGATACCCTTCTCCAGGGACTTGTTTCTCCTAACAACATGTCCAAAGTAAGTGAGAGGAACTCTCACTATATTTACCTCTAAGGAGAATTCTGGCTATACCTCTCCCAAGACAGATGTTCTTGTTCTTTTGCCAGTCCATGGTACTTTCAATATTCTCCAGCAGCACCATGATTCAAATGCGTTGACTCTTCTTCATTCTTCCATATTCAATGTCCAACTCTTGAAAATATTATGGCTTGGGTAAGGTGCACTTTAGTCCCCAAAGCAACATCTTTGTTTTTCAACACTTTAAAGAGGTCTTGGGCAAGACATATGCCCAGTGCAAAAAATTCAAGCCTTGAATCATAATATTTAAAGATTTGGTGATGTAGGATGACTTAAAATGAGTAGAAGCAGCTCAAAACACCCAGTAATAATCAGAAATTGAACAAAGGATTATATGAATCTAGTAAAATTGGTAGATATTATAAATGAAAATCAGTACTTGAAAATTGATATCTTAAGCATTAGTAAGATGAAAGGAACTGGTGTTGGCCATTTTGAATAAGATATTTGGCAATATACTATGCCAGGAATGGCACATTGAAAACAAGGTCTTAAATAATGGTACAAACAAACAAACAAACAAACAAACTTTAAAGATCTATCCTGAAATACAACTTGGGGAGCAATAGGAAAACATCCAGAAAGTTTCAAGGGAGATCAGGCTACACTACTACATATCAAATTAATTCATCAAATACTAATGCCCCTAATGAAGACATTGACAAACATTCTTACTATCTTCTGCCATTTGAAATTGATCAATACAAATTATTACTGATAAGTAGATTGAGAAATTTGGAAAAAACTAAGAAGGACCAGCATTTGGGAAATATGGCCCTTGTTGATAGACAGAATGTCAGGGAATGCGTGATAGAATTTTGCAAGACTAAAACATATCATTGAAAATTCTTTTAGTAAACCATATACACATACAAGTGGATCTCACAAGAAATAATACATGGAAAACAAATAGACTATTATATGTAGAAAAAGACCATGGAGAAGCACAAGACCTTTAGTTACAACAAAGCCAGGGACAGACTGTGGAATGAACCATAAATTGCTCATATACATATTCAACTTTAAGCTGAAAAAAGTAGAATAAGTATAGTGGAGCTAAGTACTTTGGAATTGAGAGACCATCTCTCAATTATATCTGATATACTGAACAATAGTGACTAAAGCTAAGGAAATTTTGGGGAAGACACTCATGACAAAAGAAAGCAAAATGTCAGTGAAAAGACAAAACCAAATGGATGTCAGAAGTGACTCTGAAGTTGGCTTATAAATGTACAGTAGCTAAAGTAAATGGAAGAATTGATGAAGTATAAAACCTGAACAGAAATTTCTGAAGGGTAGTTTGTGAAGACAAAATATTATAATGGAATGTGCAAAGATCTAGATTTAGAAAAGAAAAAGGAAAAACAAGCTCAGCATTTCTCAAGTTGAAAGAACTGAATAACGATTGAAGCCTCAAATTGGAATATCCAGGAGCTTTATGTGAATAATATTGAATGACATAATATTGTAAAAAGATGGAAGCAATACAAAGAGTCACTATCTGTTAGGTTAGGTTTTCTAGACAAACAAACCCAGTGACATTTGCCTATGTATAAGAAAGCTTTATCAAGACCTGATATCATGGGCTCAAGTAGAAAGCAAATGTTTTGAGAATGATGATGGCAACAAATGTACAAATGCACTTGACACAATGGAGGTATGGATGGACTGTGATAAGAATTGTAGGAGCCCCCAATAAAATGATTTTAAAAACTAAATAAATACAAATGAGTTTAAAAAGAGCTTTACAACAAGCAACAATTATACATCAAGAAGGAGGTCCAGCCGAGTCCAACCAAACTCCATCAATCTATTGTAGTCCATAAATCCTTCTTTAGACACATAGCCACATGCCAGTGACCCAAAATGGGACACCAGGAAGCAGAAAGATCGCAGGCCAGTGGGCTCAGAGCTGTATGGGTCCGAAGTTGCTGGACATATGGCAGTATGCTGACACCTCTCGGGGTTGTAGGCAGAGTCCTAGCAAGCAGGAAGGTAAAGGGCAGAGAGAGCGAGAGCGAGGGAGGTTCCCAATTTACTCTACTTAGAAGAAGGCCACACTCCCATTGAGTCAACATCAGGCTGTGACTTAATTGACAGGTTAGATTCCACCCTTACACTTTCATACATCTTTAAGTTGACATAAAATCACGTAACTTCCTCATTGTATCAAAAAGAATTTGTCAACGTTCAACTGTTATAGGAGGTAGTATACGATCAAGACTCAAATGCATTAAATGAAATCTAAGCTATAATAAAGCACTGGAAAAAATAAGATTCCAGTAATTGATAGATTACCAATGGAGATGTTTCAATAAATGAATGCCAAACTAGAAGCACTCATTTATGCCAAGACATTTGGAAGACACTTTCTTGGACAACTAGCTAGAAGATGCCATATTCATATTCATTCAAAAGAAACATGTCCAATTGAACCTCGAAACTCACTGCTTTAGTGTCCATTTAAATTCATAACAACCCTGATAGAGTAGAATTGCTCCATAGTGTTTCTGAGACTGTAAGTCATTACAGAAGCAGACTGCCTCATCTTTATCCTTAGATGCAGCTGGAAGGTTTGAACCGCTGACCTTTTGCTTATAAAGCCAGTGGCTAATCCACTGCACTACCACGGTCCTAAGTATCTAACAAAATGTGGAAATTATCAAATTTTCACATTAATACCACATGCAAATAACAATTTAGCTGAAGATAATTAAAAGCCTTTGCAGGAGTACTTACACAGGATTAAGAGGTAGTTGTGCAGAGTGTTGTATCCTGTCACCATACTTAATCAATCTGCATGCTGAACAAATCATCAGAGAATCTGGATTATATGAAAAGAGTGTTGTACCAGGATTGGAGGAAGGCTTACTAGCAACCTTCAATATGCAGATAAAAACTCTGCTTACCAGAATTGAGGAGGACTTTAGCCACTTGCTGATGAAGATTAAGGATTGCAGCCTTCAGTGTAGATTATAATGCAATGTAAAGAAAACCCAAATCCTCACAACTGGGTCAATAGTTAACATCATGGTACATGAAAAAAAAAATCAAAATTTTCAAGGGTTTTGGTTTGCTTGGATTCACAATCAATGTTCATGGAAGCAGCAGTCAAGAGATCAAAAGACTCATTGCATTAGGTAAATCTGCTGTCCAAGACCTCTTTAGAATGTTGAAAAGCAAGGATAATATTCTGAGGACTAAGATGTGCCTGTGCCATTGTATTTTCAATTGCTTCATGTGCGTGTGAAAGTTGGACAGGGATAAGAAAGACCTAAGAATAATTTATGTATTTGGATTGTGGTGCTGGAGAAGAATATTCAAAGCACGATGGACTGCCAAAGAGACAAACATGTTTATCTTGAAAGAAGTACAGTCAGGGTGCTCTTCCGGGGAATGGATGGCAAGACATGGTCTTACATAATTTGCCCATATGATCATGTGAGATCCATCCCTGAAGGATGACAGCATGCTTGGTAAAGTAGAGGGGGGGGTGAAAAAGAGGAAGGCCCTCAATTCAATGGATTGTCACACTGGCTGCAACGATGGTATCAAAACATACGAACAATGTTGAGGATGGTGCAAGACTGTGTAGTGTTTCGTGCAAGATTGTGCTGTGTTAGTGACCCTATATGGTTGCTCTAGGTTGGAACTAACTCAATGGCACACAACAACAACAACAACAACAACAACAACAACAACAACATTCATAGGAAACTGCCAGAAACCCAAGCCAGATTCAGAGGAGGACAGGGAACACGGAATATCATATTTGAGATATTGTTGTAGTGAAAGCAGAGAATACCAGAAAGATGTTTTTGCATATGTTATATTGACTATATAAAGGTATTTGACCACATGAATCATGAGAAATGATGACTAACATTAGGAAGAATGGAAATTCCAGATAAATTAATTGTGATCATATGAAACCTGCAAGTTGATTAAGAAGGAATTGTTCAAACAGAGCCATGGCATACTTTTTAGTTTAAAACTGGAAAAGTGCACATCAGTGTTACATCCTTTTGCCATATTTATTCAGTGTGTGTGCTGAACAAATAATTTCAGCACCTGGATTGTATGAAGGAGATTTATCAAGATAAAAATTGAAGACTTCCATATATAGATAATACATCCCTGATTTCTGAAAGCAAAGAGAGCTTGAAGCACTTACTGATGAAGATCACAGACTATACTCCAGTATGGATTACCCCGTAACAAAAAGGAAACAAAGATCTTTACAACTAGAACAATAAACCCCATCATGAGAAAATATTGAAATTGTCAAGGATTTTGTTTTAGATCTTTCCACAATGAATATCCATGGAAACAGCAGTAAAAAAAAATCAAAGGTTTTATTGCATTGAGAAAATCTACTGCAAAAGACTCTTTTATTAAAGTGGTTATATCTCAGGCTTCCTTCTACACCACACCTACTTTATTGTGCAGTTTAAACCTTGGATAGATTATGGTCTTTGCACTGAAGTCATTTATCTCTTTATCTACATAAGAATCTTATTCCCTTAAAAGTTAAGTGAAATATCACTGTGTCTAAAAGTAGTTTCCCTTTTTATAGGTTACAAACTGAAACCACCAGGGATTACATATGATAAAATAATTTGTTTAGTTTCTGTATGGCAACACCCCCCTGGGATTTTAATTGAAAATAATATATATATATACAAAGTTGACTTTTGTAGTTCTTTTTAAAGTACATGCTTGGTTTAGTAGCTGTCAGTGATCTTTAATATGCAATTATTTTAGCTTATGTATTTTGCAATTTAGTATTCTAAGCTGTATTTAGGACATTTTTAGAAGTAGAAAATTTCACAGAGACATTTATTCAATTGTAATATGTTGGTATCTGCTCTTTATTATTTTTGGTTGTGCTTTTAAAAACCTTTCATTGGGGTTGGAATTTGTTTTTCAATTGGCACCCTGTTTTTTGTCTTTCTCGATTTTTTGTGTTTAATCAGAAAGATGCACTCTTCCCTCCCTTCTCAGACACAGATATAGCATTTATTGTATAGCTCCCAATTTCTAATAACCTTACATTTACTTACCTTTCTTAGCATGGCTCTCAGATCTCTAGTGACACTGATGGTAACAGAAAAGTAGGTGGTTCAAACCCAATGAGCAACTCTGTGGGAGCAAGATGTGATATTCTGTTTGAGTATAGATTTTCAATCTTGACAATCTTCTACTCTGTTCCACAGGGTCACTATAAGCCAGAATCAACTCAGTGGCAGTGAGTTTTTGGAGTGTGACATGATTGTTAAATGCTCAGCTTCTCAGCAAATGGTTCAAATTCACCAGGTGCTCTTCAAGAGAAAGATGTTGCACTCTATTCCCATACAAATTCCTATCCACTGCCATTGTGTGTATTCTTGCATAGTGACCACCTAGGACAGACGAGACCTAACCTAAATAGTCTCCAAAGCTGTAACTATGATGGAAGTAGACTGCCTCATCTTTCTCCTACGGAAAGCATGGCGAGTTTGCACCTCTCATTTTTTTTCTTTTTAGATATAACAACTCAATGGTTAACCCACTGTATTACTATATTTCATTTCAAAAAGATTATTGTTAGTAGGTACTGTCCAGTAACTCCATGTACAACAAAACACTGTCTAGTCTTCTCAGAGCCTCACAATTGTTCTATTTTGAGCCCATTTTTTTAGTCATGTGTCAATCTATCGCATGGAGGTTCTGCTTGATTTTTTTGCTGACCTTCCAATTTACCAAACATGATGCACTTCATAAGAGAGATGATGTCTTAACATCCTCCGATCCAAGGATCAGTCCAGGTGTACTTCTTCCAAAACACGTTTGCTTATTCTTTTGGTAGTCTGTGTTACTTTCCATGTTCTTTGCTAACATCGTAACTTAAATGCATCAATTCTTCTCTCTTCTTCCTTATTCATTGTCCAGCTTCCACTTGCATATGAAGTAACTGAAAATACTATGGTTTGTGTCAGAGGTTCCTTATTCGTCAAAGTGTTATCTTTGTTCTTTATAGAGGTCTTGTGCAGAAGATTTGCTCAGTGTTATATGTAATTTATTTTTTGATTGCTACTTCAATAGATGTTGGTTTGGGATCCAAGTAAATTAAATGAAATTTTTGACATTTTCCATCTGTTCACCTTTTATTTGATGTTATTTATTGGTCCATTTTTGAAATGTTAACAGTTTTATTAGTGTGTAACTTACATATCATAAAATTCAATGTTTTAAACATATTAAAATATTTTAATTTTAGAATATTTTCTTCAATCTAGCACTCATTATTATTAGGGTCCCATTTCCTCACATCCTCCCCTTCCATTAGCCTAAGAAACGATTAATAATTGACCCAGTTACTTTCTTTATAGATTTACTTTCATGTATTTCGTATAAAGAAAATGAAACAGAGAAAAACCTTAATAGAAAATAATAAAAAAGCCAAGCAAATTTAAAATGGATCAAAAAGGAAAACAAATAATGAAGTGTGCCTCTCTGTCTGATAGTCAGGCTATCACATACCTGAGCAGAGGACGTTCACTGGAGGCGTAAACTGTGTGGGGACTCTGCAAAAGGATTTTGTGCTTTCATTGTCATTCATAGCCTTCTGCAAACAAAGTGTTCATAATTTAAGCTTCAATACAGTTCCCTCCTCCTGTCTTGAATTTTATTATTTTCTAGCCTTGTATCGCTCACACAGACTGATGTGCATCCTCTGTGTGGACTTAGCTGACCTCTCATTTAGATAGCTGCTATTTAAAGGACAAGCCAGATGCATTCTTTCTGATAGCCAGGCTCCACCTGAATTCGTCACCACACTTTCCTATAATATCATCTGCACATACATCTTCAGTGATCTCTTCATGATGACAAATATTGAGATGGACCACATCGTAAAAACTTAGGTTAAGGCTATGATCAAGTGCAAAATATCGAAATTCATTCATATATCTATAGTTTATATATACACCTGGGCCACTTTTGAGCCATCTTTGTCATTTTTAGGGGGGCCATTATAAATCACCCCTATGAAGCATATGGAAATTCTATTAATGAAACCTCATTGCCATAGAATCGTTGCAACTCATAGCAGTCTGATAGGACAGGGTAGAACTGCCATGTGTGTTTCTGAGACCGTAACTCTTTATGGGTATAGAAAGCCACTTCTATCTCCCATAAAGCAGCTGGTACTTTCGAATTGCTGACCTTGAATCTACTAGCTCAACACCTAACGACTAAGTCATAAGGGATTCTTAATAATTCTACTGGAAGTATCATTAATTTATCCAACAATATAGAATTTCAAACACGGCTGAGAAAAGGAAAGTTAGGATGTATAGGACAGATTTTTAGGTGGACATATATGGATTGTTGACTTGTACAGATTAAAAACTTAAATGATGATATTGGTCAAAATTTGAGAGTTTTTGTTTTCTTTATATCAAAGTATAATCTACACTGAGAAATATTTGATTTTTGATCAATAAGCATTTCAAGTACTTTTCTGTTCTAGGAAATCAAGTTTGTGCTGTGTGCATAATGCAGGTTGTTAATGAACCTTCTTCCAATTCTGAAGCTATGTTTTTCTTCATAAATTCCAATTTCTCAATATTTTCTCAGTAAACAGGTTATATCTGTATGGTGAAAAGGTACAATGATGATGCAAACCTTTCCTGAATTTGAAGCATTGAATATATCTTGTTCTGGTTAGTCTTGAGCACCCTAGTTTGTATTGTTAGGTGCAGTTGAGTTGGTTAAGACTCATAGTGACCCTATGCATAACAGACTGAAACGCTATCTGGTCCTGAACAAGCCTCACTTATGTTTCAGCCCACTGTGGTAGGCAATGTGTCAATTCCTGTTCTTGAGAGCTTTTCTTTTTAACTGTTCTTCTGCTCTACCAAGCATGATGTTCTTTTACAGGGACCATTCTTTCGTGAGTCCATGTGCAAAGTATATAAGGTGAAGCCTTGCCATCCTTGCTTATAAAGCACATTCTGACTGTGCTTTTTCTAAGACAGATTTGTTTGTTCTTTTGGCAACCCATAGTGCTTTCAATATTCATTGCTAGTAGCACCATAATTCAAATGCATGGACTCTTTTTACAGCCTTCCTTATTCAATACCCTACTTTTACATGCATATGAAGTGACTGAAAATACCATACCATGGCTGGGGTTGGTTCAACTTAATCCTCAAAGTAAAATCCTTGCTTTTAAACACTTGAAAGAGGTCTTGTGCAGAAGATTTACTCAATGCAATGTGGTGTGTGATCTCTTGACTATTACTTCCATGAGCATTGGTTGTGGAGTCAAGTAACACAAAATCCTTGACAACTTCGTTGTTTTCACCCTTTAACCTAATGTTACTTATTGGTCCAGTAATGAGGATTTTTCTTTTTCTTTCTTTTATTTTCTTCATTAAGTTGTAATCCATACTGAAGGCTGTAATCCTTTATCTTCAAAAACAAGTGCCTCATGTCCTCCTCACTTTCAGTAAGCAAGGTTGTGCATATCCCAGTTTGTTAACAGACCTGTCTCTAATTGTGATGCTGAATTGTCCTTCATATAATTCAAATTCTCTGATGCACACTTTTCATGATTTTAAACCATGTGGTATTCCCTTTTTCTATTTACACAGAATTGACTTTTGATCTGTGTACAAGTTCCATGGGTAAAATGAATTGTCCTGAAATTCCCATTCTTCTCAAGGCTATCCATTTTTTTATTATGGACCACACCGTTGAATTCCTTTGCATAGTCAATGAAATACAAGGGAACATCTCTCTGACATTCTCTCTGCTTTCAGCAAGATCCATCTGACATCATCAATAATATCCCTTGTTCTAAGTCCTCTTCTCAGTTTGACCTGTCAATGTATTGCTGCAACCCTTGTTGGATGAGCTTCTGCAAAATAATACTATATGTGACATTAATGATATTGTTCTATAATGTTTACACTCTATGGGTAATCCTTCTTTAGAATTGCTACAGATATTGATCTCTTCCAGTTATTTGGCCAGGTAGTTGTCTTCCAAATTTCTTGGCATAGGTGAGTGAGTGAATGCTTCATCAACTTGTTGAGACCTTCAATTGGTATTTCATCAATCCTGGAGCCTCCTTTTGGGCTGATGCCTTCAGTGTAGCTAGGATGGTGCCATTAGTTCTGGATCAGCTCTCTTGAAATGACTGACTGTTGACTAGTTCTTTTTGGTACAGCGACTATATATTTTTCCTAACTTCTTTACCTGTTTCTTTAATTGTTCAATATTTTGACTATTGAGTCTTTCTGTTTTGCAAAGAAAGGGTTGAATCTTCTTCAGTTCTGTGAGTTTAAGATATGATGAGTGTGTCCTTAATTTTTGGTTTTCTAAATCTAGGTCTTTGCACTTTTCCTTATAACACTTTACTTTGTTCCCTTGAGCCGCCCTTTGAAAATTTCTGGTTAGCTCTTTTACTTCATCATTTATTCCATTTGCCTTAACTACTCTAAGATTCAGAGCAAGTTTCATATTGTATTTGGACATCCACTTTGATCTTTTCTTTCTTTCCTATCTTTTTAATGATTTTTTATTTTTTTCAGGTATGATCTTTATGTCATTCCACAGCTCATCAGGTCTTCACTCATTATTGTTCTATGTGTCACATCAGTTCTTGGCATGTTCTAAAATTCAACGGGGATCTACTAAAGGTTCTGCTCTTACTTTCATGGACTTTTAATTTTCCTCAGCTTCAACCTGAACTTATATATCAGAAACTGATGGTCTGTTCCACAGTTATCCCCAGACCTGGTTTTAGCTGCTGATATTTGCTTCTCCAGTGTCTCTTTCCACAAATGTAGTGTGTTAGTCTGGGTAGACTACAGAAACTAAGTCTTCATAGACACTCATATATGTATAACTAAGAGCTTTATATACAAGAGCAATTGAATATTGAGAAAACATCCCGCCCTGTCCAGATCAAGTCCAAAAGTCCAATATTAGCCCATATGTCTGATACCAATCTTTAAAGTCCTCTTCAGACTCACTCAACACATGGAATGATGCCGAATGCAGGAAGGTGACAGGCCAGTAGGTGGAAAGTCTTGTGGATCCAATGGCAGTGTAAGCATCTCAGTGCTGTCAGGGGTCTTCATGTGGTTTCTCCAGCTTCCAGGGCTCTGGATCCATCAGAGTAGGTCCATGTCTCTTCTTCTCAGGGATGTCTCTCAGGGAGTGAGTGGAGAGAGTGTTTCCTGCCTCCAAGGAGGAAATACAGAAGTTCCCAGAATTCTCAAGAGAAGATCATGCCCACGCAAGAGGCCTCAAGAGCTATATCCTGAATGACAGGTTATACTCCACCCCTTGACTCTTAATCCTCAAATTGACACCAGATTATGTAACTACTGCATGTAGTAAATTTGATTTCTCTGTATCTCACCTGGAGAAGTCCATATTTATAACTGCCCTTTGTATTATTTAAAAGAGACATTTGCTATGACGAAGTCATTGGTCTTGCAAAATTTTACCATGCGACCTCCACCAAGGTTTCTATTACTAATATTTTCCATTCATTGTTCCTCCCACTTTGTTTCCAACTTTTGCATTTCTCTTTTATCATTTTAAGTTTTTCCAACTTTTTCATGTCACTCTCCAATCATTTACAATGCTTCTCAAATCTGTCCTCACCGATAGCAAACCATATGATATTCTGACTCCAAGTAGCCAACACTAGTTCATTTTTGTTCCATTTCATTTTTAATGACTTCCTGTTTTCCTGGATTCACACTTTGTGCACTCCAATTTTCAGTTATTAATCGATATTTATAGCTGTTCCCTCTCATTTTGAGTTATACTCCACTAGCAAATTAAGGTCCTGAAGGCATCCACATCATTATGATCAACTCTACTTTGAGGAGGCAACTGTTCTTCAGTCATATTTTGAATGCCTTTTGACTGGAAAGGCTTATTTTCTGGCACTATCTTTTATAGGTTTTCAGTATCTGACACTGTTTCACTGCTGTCTGTAAGGTTTTCAGTGGCCAATCCCTCTGAAGTGGACAGCCAATTTTTCCTTCTTAGTTTGTTCTCTGTCTGGAAGCTATGCTGAAACGTGTTCACTTTGATTGTACCTGTTGGTACTTGAAATAACCAGTGATATTAATTCCTGTATCACCATAACACAAAAGCCACCACAGTACTAGAAACTGACAGAGAAGTGGTGGTGAGAATCCTACAGGGCAGTCATATTCTATGGGAATTAACTTGATGGCAACTGGTATTTACTGAATATGATTCCAATACGTTGGGTCAAATATGAGTCAAATATGTTGATCTTACAAATTTTATATAAGGCAAATATGTTGACCTTATGAGTATTATAATCCATAGCAACGGATTGATGTCTAAAGTAACAAATAAGGATTGTGAACAAAAAATGTAAAGAAAGTCACCTGTGGTTTAGGTCACATACATACATAGGTTACATACTTTGGATGAATTCTTCAGTATTTCTGAATCATTCTTTTTCTTTAGAAGGAAATGTTTGTACTTCTCTTATCTAACGCATAAAATTTATATAAAAATTAAATGTTTAAACATAAGTGACAGTGAATTGCATTAATTGACAGTGAAAATAAGAAATATCACCCAACATATGTGTGGTAGTTACATAATTTCATGTCAACTTGAGGATATTAAGAGTGAAGGGGTGGAATCTAGTCTGTCAATCAGGTCACAGCCTGATGAGGTTTCCTGTGGTCATGGCCTTCTCCTTAGGATTCTAGGAATTTCCTCTCTCTCTCTGCCTTTATCTTCCTTTTGACAAGCCACAAGGGAACTTGCGGAGAACTGCAACTGCCTCTCTTTCTGCTTCACCTTCCGGTTGAAGAGCAACACTCAGAGAGCTGGAGGGGTCATGTGGAGACCTGTGCCAATGCTGGGATGCCTCCACTGCCACACTGGATACACAAGACTTTTCACACACCAACCTGTGGTCTTTCTGCATTCTGCATCATTGCATTCACCTGCATAAGTCTGAAGAGAGATTTATGGACTAATATTGGACACATGGGCTAATATAAGACTTATGAATGTGATCCGGACTGGGCTGGGATGATTTCTTGATATATAATTACCCTTTGATATAAAGCTGTTTCTTATATATATATGAGTGTCACTGGATTTGATTCACTAGTCAACCCAGACTAACACATTATGTAATATATTAAAATATTTTAAAATTAATTATTTTATTAAATATTAAACCGATTCATACCCTGTATGCTCTACTGCATATATTAAATATTTGTTGAATAAGAAATTAAATATGTAGAAATACACTGTCAAACTTATATATATATATGAATATAGTCCCATTGCTCTTCTCATGCCTGTTCAGCCTGTGTATAAATCTATGCATCCACTTGTAGATTATTGCTATTATACAATTAAAAAATAATATTTACCTCTGTTGCTTTTAACTCTTGTAATCCTCCCCATTTTCCTTGACCTTCATCATTTTTTCTGAGTCCAAACCTTTGTATATTGTATTCTCCTTCACTGAACTGGATCTGTGTCTCCTCTCCTGTTAGGAGTTTAATCCTCCTCTCCTTCCCATACATGGAATGATTCCTTTGATGTAAAATGCCTTTTTTTACTTTTTATAATAGTGGTTTCATTAACATGTGTGCAACTGTATTTCAAGTTAAGGTCTTTCACTTATTTATCATAATAATTGTGTTTAGTGGCTTGTTGTTTTGTAGACACTCTTCATCAATTAGACACAAACACTCTCTGAAGGAACTCACAAGGCTCTGAAGGAGGCAGTCAACTGAACAAAGAATATTGAAATCATGTGGAATATTTTAGAGGCTTATTCTGTATGGTACCATGATATTGAGTGCATATTTTTATATATCAGTAAAACATTATTAATATGAAGTGGAAAGTAGTAGAAAAGGATAAGAAGAATCATATATGTTTCTGGTCAGGTCACAAAATTCAAGAAAGATAAAAAAAATATTGAACATGTCATCCATGAAAGGACTGAGGTCCAACAAGACATTAGGATACACACACACACGAATGGAAATATTTACCTAAAATGGAAATTTTATTTTCAAAGCTATGTATTTAAATTTCATATCCATCTTCATTTGTAGAAAAAAAGTCTTATGGAGTGAGGTCAGGTGCATGATTCAAGAAAGGCATGCTGCTTTTTACCCAAAAATGGTACACTGTGATGGCTGCATGATCAGGTGCATTGTCGTGGTAACAAAACCAGTCCACTGTCTACCACAAAGCAGGCCTTTTTGTTGTACACTATTATACTATTGTTTCTGAATCACTAATAGAAAACTTGATTAACAGTCTGACCTGGTGGAAAAAACTCCAAATACACTGAGGCAATAATTTTGTCCATTTGGGAAGTTGATGGATGTCTAGAACGAGGTTTGTCATGACATTTCAAATGAGAAATGAGAAAGCCACTCATACTCTTGATTTGTTCACATAACACTCACCTTGGAAGCTGTGTTCAGCATCACAACATTTAATGTGCCATTTTTCCCAAGCAGGAAACACAATTTCATAGGCGTGCACAGTTCTCTTAAATCAGCCATCACAAAAAAACGAGGTTTGAGCAAAACTGCTTTTACAAAAAGATTCACTGTGACCACAGAGAACCTTCCCAGGTGATGCCATTGGGTGCACTAACTCAGAGTGAGTTGCTCGATGCTCATCTAATGGGAACAATGCATGCTATAAAAGCTCTGTACAGAGGGACTTTAGTCTGTTTGTTTTATTCTTTTTTTTGCCAGGGGGAGGTACTCGCTTATATGTGTGTGTAACTTTTGTGATGATGATTTTTGATGTACATAAATGACTTTTTTAGGCAATCTTAATCATTGGAATATTAAATTCGATTGTAGAAAGGCTTATTAACAACCTATCATATACACATGGCACAATCTTCCTTGTTGAAAGTGAGGAGGACTTGAAACACTTGTTAATGAAGATCACGGATTAAAGCATTCAGTATGAATTACAACTCAGTGTAAAGAAGGTGAAGGTCAAAAGGTAACGTAATGGATGGTAAATGGAAAAAAGTATGAGTTTGTCAAGGATTTTGTCTTGCTTGGATCCACGATCAATACTTGTGGAAGCTGCAGCCAAAAGAGATCAAGAAGATCTACTGCAAAAGATCTCTTTAGAGTATTGAAAATCTAGGATGCTACTTTGAGCACTAAGGTGCCATGGTATTTTCCATTGCTTCACATGAAAGTTGGACATTGAGTAAGGAACACCTAAGGTGAATTGATGCATTTCCATGGTGGTGCTGGAATATTGTCCACGAATAACGAAAGTGCCACAGACTGCTAAAAGGACCAACTGATTTCTTGGAATAAGTATGACTAGAATTCTCCCTAGAGCCAAGGATGCCAAGATTTCCCCTTAGAAACTTGGGACATATTTTCAGGAGAGACCAGTGTCTGGAGAAGGACATCATGCTTGGTAAAATAGAGGGGCAGTGAAAAAGAAGACACTCAACTTGATGGATTGACACAGTGGCTACAACAATGGGCTCAAGCATAAGAACAATTGTGAGGATAGCAAAGGACCATGTTTTATTCCGTTGTACATGGGGTCACTATGGATCAGAGTTGAGTCATTGAATCTAACTACAATAGCCTTGTCTTCTGCTGTGTGCTCTTTTTGGATGTCGTTATATGTGATTGTGCATTTATGCCTTATATAGGGTCCTTAGGTTTATCCTTATTGTTTCATTGGTGACTTTTACGGTTTTAGAGTTAACATTGACATATTTAATCTGTCTTTCAGATATACAATGAGCTATGGTTCCTATATAGGTTATTCTTTTTTATCTTCAGTGGAGTATTTTAATCTGAACTACAACTACAAGTATTTTTCATTATATAATCAATTAATGCCCATTCCAGATATTTAAAAACAAAAGGAAATACTATAATTAATATATTTAGATCATAATATACTAACAGAAAGATTCGAGGTGTTTAAATTATTGTTTTCAATATTTTCCAGTATTTCAAAGTGATTCTATGTGTATATATGGTGTCCTCCTGGAATTGTGGGTTATGAGGTAGGCTGCTAACTGTAAGGTCAGCTGTTGGAATCTACCAGCCACTCCTCAGGAGAAAATGAGAATTTTACTACATTTATAGCCTCAGAAACCCACAGAAGCTGTTCTACTCTGGACTGTCGGGTCACCATGATTCAGAATTGACTTGATGGCAGTGTGTTTGGTTTTTGGCTGTGGAATGCCTTATATTTGTCAATAATTATTGTACTTTTATCACAAAATTTCTTTTGAATCCCTTGAATGTTCCCCTGGAGTCTAACAGAAGTTGTTCCTTTAGAAAACTTCCCATGGTTTCTGTAGTGCATTTTCAATACCATGAACATGCATAGTCGGCACCTTAGGAAAGCCACATGTACAAACAAATTGGCACCAGTGGAAACCTTTCGTTTCCAGGCTGTGAAATGGAAAGGGGGAGCTCTATTTTTTTAATTAAAATATTTTGTTCGGGGCTCTTACAACTCACATTACAATCCATACATCAATTGCATCAGGCATATTTGTACATATGTTGTCATAATTTTTTTCTAGACATTTACTTTCTATTGAGCCCTTGGTATCAGCTCATTGTTTTGACTTCATCCACTCCCACCCCACCCTCTTGATCACTTGATAGATTATAAATTATTATTATTTTCATATCTCATACCAAACACTGTCTTCCTTCCCCCCATATTTACTGTTGTTCTTCCCCTGGAGGGGTGTGTGGTTATATCTATCATTGCTGATCGGTTCCCCTTCCTCTCACTTTACCCCTTCCCCCCACCCTTTTGGTATTGCTATTTCCACTCCTACACCTGTGTACATAATCCGGTCTTATCTGAATTGAGAAGCAGCACTAGGCTCATGATAGTGGGGGGTGAGGAAGTCTCAAGGAACCAGAGGAATATTGTGTTTCATTGGCGCTTTACTGCACCTGGTTGTCTCATGCCTTCCCTATGATCTTTCTGGGGGCGAATGTTCCATGGTCTACAGATGGGCTTTGGGTCTCCACTCCAACCCCTCTTTTTCTCAACACTATATTTTTGTTTGTTTGTCTCTTTGTTATGGGTCTTCCGATGCCTGTTACCTGGTCCCTACTACACCTCATGATCGCACCTGCTGGTATGCTTCTTTTATGTGGGCTTGTTGCTTTTCCACTATCTAGCTGCTTGTTTAACTTTGAACCTTTAGGACCCCAGACACTATATTGTTTAATAACTGGCCACCAACTGCCTTCTTCACTACATTTGCTTATGCACGCATTTTTTCGTCAGCAATCATGCCGAGAGGGTGAGCATCACACAATGCCAATTTGTTAGAACAAAGTGTTCTTGTACTTCGGGAGGTTTTGAGCAGAGCCCCAAAACCCATCCATTATCTCAGTGTATTGCCATATAAATATATGTACATTGCCAAGACTTCTATATTTACTGATTAATGTATTTACATATGTACAAACCTATGCTTATACCTCTATCCATAGCCTTTCTTCCTAGATGTTTCCTGTTTCCTTTTATCTTCCTCCTGCCCATTCCATCACACCACCTCTTATTATTTCCTCTTAGCTAGCTTCCTATTCTTCCAACACCCCAGGATCTCTACCTCCTCCTTGTTTTTGATTTTAATACCTTAGTTGTTCCCCTGTCTATGGTGTTGTTTACTTGCCACACCCTTCCCCCACCACCTTCTCCCCCAAGTTCCTCCAGGAACATGAGTCCTGTTGCTTTCTCGTCGATCTTGCTTCCCATGCCTATCTTACATAAGTAGGCAAACTGACAATGACATAGACTACACAGAAAGAAAACAAAAGACGGAAACAAGAAAAGGATAGAAAAAGGAAAAAAAACCATACATAATTCCAGATCTGCCCACTTTCTCCTCTGGTCCTGGGAGAATTCTGGGAGCTGCCGCTCCTAGCCCAAAGTCTATTATTGGGGCTCTCCAAGGGATTTGTAGCATTGCTTTGCTCCAGTTACTGATCTGTTATGTTCCTTTCTTGGTTTTTCCCGCTATGAGGGGTTCAGATGACACAACCTCCGTGCCATGTGTCCCCAGTATTGTCCCTCTGTCGTAGTATGCTCCAGTAAAGGGACAGCATGTCATGAGCTGTTGTCAACCCCGCAGTCCTCTCTGGGCCTTAGCAGCTCCATGCAGGGACATCGTCCTCTGGGCTTGGTGTGCCATTGTGGGGTATAGACTGACCATCCTTTTCTCTTTTTCCCTCTTGGTTTGCTTCCATGTGGGCATGACATGCCGGCCCCTTGCTCCAACCTGTAGGTTTAGTGTTTTTCTCTGTTGCTCATACTTCTAGGGAGGGGGCCAGTTAGGCTGTGGTTGGGCCTGGCTCTGTAGCCCACTTTTTTTCATGCATTCCTCCACGTGTCTATGTTGCCCTCATGGTTTGGTGCTTTGTGGTGGGGTATGTATGTCCACTCCCAATTCTGTGGAGACATAACCAATACTCTCCTCTGGGTAGGTTAGTGCCCTGCTCCCACCATGAGAGTATTCATTTTTAAAAGATTAGCTAAGAAGTGAAAAAAAGTTAAAATACTGGCTCAAGAAGAAGTGAAAGAGCAAGAAATATCCACTAGCACTCAAATTTTATTTGGAGTAGATTGACCTTGTGCAGAAATAGAAAAACAAATTTGTCCCTAGAGAAATTCATATTAATTGAAGTCATGGTGGATGTAGCAACTTTTTTAGGTGGAGAGAAAGGAACTTGCATATATGATATCTTAAAACTTAATTTTCCTCAGTGAAATCGAAAGAAAGTTTCTGGTATTATAGTTGGGTGTAAGTGGTGAAATGAGGTCTTGAGGAGAATGATGAAGTTTGGAATTTTTTTCTGAGAGTAATGAGTGAATGCTCAATGGTATAAGAGGGAAAATAATGAAGAGTATAAAGTAGTATCCATCATACTTATGCATCCAGGATTTACATTTAGAAAACCTGTATTTAAAAGGGTATATTGCATAGGGTTTCTATGAGTATTAAGTAAGATCAAGTCTATGAAGCAGTTTCTCCCACACAGTGAGCCTTCAATAAAAAC
This sequence comes from Tenrec ecaudatus, assembly GCF_050624435.1. Lineage (NCBI taxonomy): Eukaryota > Metazoa > Chordata > Mammalia > Afrosoricida > Tenrecidae > Tenrec > Tenrec ecaudatus. Next base: position 101,779,103 of record NC_134548.1, on the reverse strand, counting down.
ATAGTATCCATTTGGAAATAATAAGTAGATTAAGGGTACATAAGACCAAAATCCTTACAATGGATATGAAAAACTAGGCAATTGTGGTAAGTGAAAGGAATGTAAACATTTATGAAGAGTTTTGGCTAAATGCAGTGTTCAGAAAATGATCATGGGAGAATACTACTGAAGTAGAATGAAGGTCAAGTTTTCTGTTTTTGCAAAGATATGGTTTTTTTGAGGTTGAGCTGTAGGCGGGACACTAGAAATGAATTTTGAAATCTATCAAGGTAGTGGTAGGAGTTGAGGTACGAAGGCAATATGCCAAGACTGAACATGTTCAATGTAAGTGTTGAAAAGAAAGCTTACAAAGGCATTTTGTCTATGTACCCTAACTTTTTAATAAGGGGCAGGTTGTACCTATTCTTCAGAATTCTTTTTCTCTTTCCTATGAAGTTGATCAGTCAGCAAATAAAAGTGTTTTAGAACAATATAGTTTTGAAATGTAGAAAAAGAATAATTTGATCGTTCACTGAGTATGCTGAAGTTATGAACTATATCCAGAGTTAATTAAACAAGTCTCATTTACTGACTTGGCTTTAGAAATCATAAATGATAAGGTCATTCTTCTTATGAAAGCAAGCCTTACACTTTAGACACTTAATTAAAGTAGATGAGATTTTAAGGACTGTGTTAATATCACAGTTTAATCTTAATCATAACTTTTAATTTTTAACTTATTAATTTTATGTATAATCAAACAAATGTGGAATTTTTGTTCAGTTGCATTCCCTTATTTGTAATCATATATGGATTTAGCACAAAATCTTCATAAAATGCACTGGCAACTGATGAGCTTGATCATTTTAGCATATATTTCATAATAATTGTAGTATATTTTATATTTTTATCATTTTTAAATGTCTGTCCATTATATAAAATATCACTTGAGGACAAAACATATTTTTACATCATGTGATAATGCAGGAGTACTTCCTTTAAGTTTACTTATTATTCTGAGCAGAAATTAGCATTATGTTCAATTAAAATATATGCCTTGGAAGAAATAAACAATGAATCAAATATTTTAATCTCTAAATATTTATTGTTTGGCTTAAATCTAAGTAGCTTACTTTTATAGATATTTTATCGGATTTAGTTTTGAATGAGAAAATCAAAAGGTAATAATTATAATTATTGCTTTTCAGTGAATCTAGAATATTGCATTTCATTATAAGTATAAAATAAGTCATTGATGATATGTCATTCATGAGATATTTTTAGCATAGTCAAAATATAAAATATATAGTATAGCTTTTGCCATTTTACCAAGCACTGATGGGAAATCATGTGGCAGAGAAAAACCTAAGTTTTTACTTAAATATGAGAGTGCTATTGAACACCACAGTTGATCCCCAAAAGAGTAGGCAGATAAGACTGACAAACTGTTAGAAAATTTCAGTTAGCTCCAGGGATTTTTTGATAGTGCTTCTGGAGCTGATCTGATGAACCTACTGTAATATCTTATTGGATTTCCTTGAACATCTGGATTATATTTGATGTGTTTATTATGTAGATAGAAATAATGCTTTTAGGGGAGGTTTATGGATTCTAAACCCTCACATTCTGCTGGGAGAAGTGGTTCAGAACCTTTACAGGCATTGTGTAAAACCCAATACAAATTTATCACTAATAATGAAAAGATGCTCAGAAAGAGTAATTCCAAGCAGCCCAGTTTGAGGCCTTTAGATAAGGAGGTCTTCATAAAGTTCATATAAAATGTGTAATATGAAAAACCCCAATTTCATAACTTCATATAACAGTCTGAATAGAATTTAGTTTGATGTACTGAGAATGAAAATATATTAGCTGGAAAAGAACATCTATCTGAGCAACATAAATTTTGCTAAAATTGAACAAGAGCAAACATCAGATTTATGATGAAACTTGGGTGGAAGAATGATGAAATATTTGATGCTTTACAAGTGTTTATGAGAACGATGGCCCCAAGAAATCAGTTTACAAATGGATAATTTGAAGATTAAATCTACAGCAGCAAACCAACATCAATTTAGGAGGAAAAAATAAATCTTGTTCTTGGCCAAACTGAATAGACTGGTAACTAATAGCAGAAACAATGGTCAAACACATGGACATCTCAATTGATTCAACTTACACAATTTTGATGGAAAAATCAAGTCAACATCGTTAGGTTTCTGGGTATGTTTTCTCCCAAGTTCTTTTTTTCTCAACGCTGAAAGAATTCATGTGGCAGAAACACCTTTGTAATACCAAGTTATTTTTATGAGGGAAAAGGATGTTGCGGCTAATACAGTCTCATGTAGTCTGTGCTATCCCTGGAAAGCATGCAAGGCCACATGGGGGTCAGCTCAAGGGTATGTAAACCCAAATGGCCACTTTGGGGGAGTGTGAAAAAGTGGTGGGAGGCGTGTTTGTGGGTATTGGCCATTCTTAGTGGCTGTGTTTAGATGCATGCATGATCTAGTGTTGTTGGTTTCTAGTGTGTGTGTGTGTGTGTGTGTGTGTGTGTGTGTGTGTCCAGGTGACCTTAGTCTGCGCATGCTCAGCTTGAATCTTTCACATAGGGTTCTAATGTGTGCCTGACTCCATTCACAACCCATTATTGGGTCCTGATCAGCTCACTTTTATTTAGCATAGGGCTTTGGTGCAGACAAACCCCTTTAAAAAACATTTTATTATGAGCTCATACAACTCTTTTCACAATCCGTACATACATCATCTGTGTCCAGCACATTCGTACATATGTTGCCATCATCATTCTCAAAACACCTGATTTCTACTTCAGCCCTTGGTATCAGTTCCTCATTTTTCCCATCACTCCCCGGTCCCCCCTCCCCGCTCCCTCTTGATAATTTATAAATAATAATTATTTTATCATATCTTACAGCATCCGATGTCTCCTTCACCCAGTTCTCTGCTGTCTGTCCTCCAGGGAGGAGGTTATATGTAGACCTTGTCATCTCCCTCACCCTCCCTCCACCTTTCCGATATTGCCACTCTCACCACTAAACCTGAGCGGTTCATCTGTCCTGGATTCCCTGTATTTCCAGTTCCTATCTGTGCCAGTGTACATTGTCCAGTCCAGCCGGTTATGTAAGGTAGAATTGGGATCGTGACAGTGGGGTGGGGAGCATTTAAGAACCAGAGGAAAATTATATGTTTCATCATTGCTACACTGCACTCTTACTGGCTCATCACCTCCCTATAGCCCTTCTGCAAGGCAATGTCCAATTTCCCCCAGATGGGCCCTGGGTCCCCACTCTGCACTCCCACATCATTCACAATTCTATGATTTTTTTTTTGGTCTGATGCCTCATACCTGATCCCTGTGATGCCTTGTCATCTCACAGGCTGGTGTGCATTTTCCATGTGGTCTTTGTTGTTTCATAGTTAGATGGCCCCTTGTTTATCTTCAGTCCTAGGGGACCCCAGAGTCTATATATTTTGATAACTGGGCACCATCACCTTTCTTCACCACATTTGCACCCGCTTTGTCTTCAGTGTTCGTGTCAGGGTAGGCTGGTGTGCTTCTTCTGTGTGGGCTTTGTTGTTTCTTAGCTAGATGACCACCTGATTGTCTTCAAGCCTTTAAGACCCCTGATGCTATATCATTTCATAGCCAGGCAACATCAGCTTTGTTCACAACTTTTGCTTATGCACCCACTTTGTTCTCAGCAATTGAGTCGGGACAGGTCGGTGTGCTTCTTCCATGTGGGTTTTGTTGTCTCTCAGCTAGATGGCTGCTTGTTTATATTCAGGTCTTTAAGACTTCAGGTGCTATATCTTTTGGTAGATGGGCACTATCAGCTTTCTTCACCACATTTGCTTGTGCACCCATTGTCTTCAGCGACTTCAGGTGCTATATCTTTTGGTAGCCGGTCACCATCAGCTTTCTTCACCACATTTGTTTGTGCACCCATGAAACAACTCCTTTTATCCCTTATCTTCATGCCTGCCAATTTCTCTTAATGGGTATCCCAATGGTTTCACCCAAATAGGCTATAGACAAGAGCAAAATTTCAATGGAAATTTAAAACACGTGGAATGAAGGTCCTAAAACATTTTTGGATGAATATTAATAAGAGATGAAACATGAATTTAGCAGTATGATCCTAAAGACAAGGCATAATTAAAGCAATGGCTACCAGGAGTTAGATTTCTTCAAAGCAAAAGCAGACCTGTAAAGAGCAAAGGTCTTAATAAAAGTTTTTCATGTTGTTTGTTTGATTGATTTATTGGGTTTTGGATGTTCAAGGTGTTTTGCACCTTGATTTTTTAGGGAACAAAAGAATGCTAACATCTGTATATTATGATAGTGTTTTTAGAAAGCTAGCCAAAACTTTAGCAGAAAAACTGCGACGGAACCTTTCACCAGAGAATTATCCACCCTGACAGTGCTCTTGTTCAATATTTTCATCAAGCAAATCAATTTTGAGATAGTTCTTATGGGAAATAATTAGGCTCCCACCTTTCAGTGCTGATTTGATCTCTGGCTGCTCTCTGTTTCCTAATCTAAGGGGAAAATTAATGGACACCAATTTTTCTTCAGTTAATAATGCAAAAAGACTATTGCTATGGTTAAATTCCAGAGCTCTTCAGTTATTTAGGAATGGATTACATGGCTGATATCATCTGTGGCAGTGATATAATCTCCTGCCAACTTGCACAGGGGTGGAGTCTAGCCTGTCAGTCAGGCTTGATGACCTTCTTTGGAGGCATGAAGGAGATAACTAGCTCACTGGAGACCTGATACACTTTTTCCCTGTGAGACATTCCTTTTGACAAGCCACATGTAGCTATGTAGCCAGAGCCTTGCAGCTGTAAGAGCCACATGGAGACACACTCCAACTCTGAGATGCTTCCACTGTCACTGAATCCACAAGACTTTCTACTCACTGACCTGTCATCTTCCAGCATTTGGCATCATTGCATGTGTGGCGTGAGTCTGAAGAGGAATTCACATACTAGTATCAGACATATGGTCTAATATCAGACTTATGGACTTGATCTGGATTCAGCTGGGATGTTTTGTTAATATATAACTACTCTTTGATATAAAGCTCGCTCACAGACATATGAGTATCTATGAATTTTGTTGTGTTTTATATGAATATTTTGTTTTCACGGAAACATGAAAACAACTAAAGCATAAACAAGCATTGTTTTCCTACTTTATTTCATTCATTTGAATCTGTACAAAGTTAGGATAACTTATTCTAATTATATGTGAAAAACAAATACTTTGGTATCATAAATGGTCAATGAAAATGCCAAAAAAATAAACTAGAAATCTGTAATCTCAATTCTGTAATCACTCTGAAAAGGGGAAATTTTTAAAAAATGCATATTGAAATGGTAGTAAACCTCTTTTTATACTGTCTAACCCCTTCCAACTTGGCATGGCTGCCTCAATGATGGGGGTAGTGGAGTTAAACCACAGTTTTCTTTCTTTGGGAGGGTGACAGATCGCTGGCTCTGGAGTGAACAATGAAGACTTTGTGGTAGACTTGCAAGAAACAGTTGCCAACAGCTTATAGTCTTTGCTCACCTCTTCCTTCCCCTCCATGTGTAAGTTCTGATTCAGGACAGAGTGAGGCTCCAGTTGTTTAAGTGTCTCCCAGACTTATCAATTTGTCCTGTATGTTACCAAGTGAGAGTTTCTTGCAGAAATTAATGCTTTCAAAAGTATAATGTATAGGTGAGAATTGAGTAATAACACATACATGATCAAACTTACACATTATAATTTATTATATGTTCCAAATTTCATCCCACCCCTCCAATATATGAGGCACACAAAAAACTTGAAATGATGTTGCCAAAAATACCCCAAAAAACAAACAAACAGAAAAACAAGATGAAAGGAAAGATATAAGCTCATGCCAATATAAGCTTATATAATAGACAAGAAGACTTTAAATATGGTCAATGAACCCAAGGAAAATGTGAAAAAGTACTAAATGAAAGACATATATGTAAAGGCAAGACTATAAAAACATAAACATTATTAAAAGGAATGAAACTGAATTACTGTATATAAAAAACAAAATAACTGACATAAACAAAGCACGGAAAGTAATGTGCAGCATGCTTTAGCTGACAAAAGAAACGAGATAAACCAAGCAAATAATTACATCTGGGGAGATAAAAAAAGAAAGGATGAAGAAAACAGCAAAGTCTAATGGAATTCTGGACCACCTTCACTGAAGCAACATATTCATCATGGGAATGCCATAAGAAGAGCAGATAATGGGACAGAAAATAATTTAAAGAAATAATGTTAGAAAACATCAAATGCTACAAATTCAAGATATAAATTCTTTCCTTCTTTTTAATTTTTAATCATTTTATTGGCGGCTCTTACCATCCTTATCACAATCCATACATCCATCCATTGTGTCAAGCACATTTGTACATATGTTGCCTTCATCATTTTCAAAACATTTTCTTTCTACATGAGTACTTAGTATCAGCTCATTTCTCCCCTCCCCCACCCTTCTTCTCTCATGAACCCTCGACAATTTATAAGTTATTATTTCTTTTCATGACTTACACCAACTGCTGTCTCCCTTCACCCACTTTTCTGTTGTTCATTTCCCTGGGAGGGTGATCAGTTCCCTCCCCCCACCCCACCTTCCCCTTCCCTTCCTGGTATCTCTACTTTCATTATTGGTCCTGAGGGGTTTATCTATCCTGGATTCCCTGTGTTGCAAGCTCTTATCTCTACCAGTGTACATGCTCTGGTCTAGCTGGATTTTCAAGGTAGAATTGGGGTCATGACAGTGGGGGGAAAGAAGTATTAAAGAACTACAGGAAAGTTGTATGTTTTGTCACTGCTATACTGCACCCTGACTGGCTCATCTCTTCCTTGTGACCCTTCTGTAAGGGGATGTCCAATTGTCTACAGAGGACTTTGGGTCTCCACTCCACCCTCCCTCTCATTCACATAGATATAATTTTTTTTGTGTTCTGGGTCTTTGATACCTGATACCAGATCCCATCAACACCTCATGATCACATAGGCTGGTGTGCTTCTTCCATGTTGGCTTTGTTCCTTCTCAGCAATATGGCCATTTCTTTATCTTCAAGACTTTAAGACCCCAGATGCTATATATTTTGATAGCTGGCAAACCATCACCTTTCTTTACCACATTTGCTTAAGCACCCATTTTGTCTTTAGCAATTGTGTCAGGAAGGTGAGCATCACAGAATACCAGGTTATTGGAACAAAGTTTTCTTGCATTGAGGGAGTACTTGAGTAGAGGCACAATGTCTTTCTGTTACCTTAATACTTAACATATAAACAAATGTACATAGATCTATTTCTATATCGTTATATATAAATAATTTCACTTACATACATGCCTGTATTTAGATCTCTATAAATGTCCTTTGCCTCCTAGTTCTTTCCTCTATTTCCATGTCCCACTGTCATGTTCAACATTCATTCTGGTTTCAGTAATTCCTCTTGAATACATTGCACTTGATCAAGATCCACCAGGCATCCTATACCCTCCTTGTCATCAATTTTAGATCACCTGTTGTTCCCTTGTCCCTAGATTTGTTGGTATCCCTCTAACTTTTCCCTGCCTCCCCCTCTCCCATGTCCCCAGAATTGTCAGTCCTGTTTTCTTCCCCAAATTGTTTATCCTGCCCATCTCATATAGCTAGACATGCAAAAACAATAATAAGCACAATAATAAAACAAAGCAAAACAAAACAATAAGAGAAAACAAAAAATAAAACAACAACAACAAAGAAAAGCCTATAAATAGTTCCAGGTCTGTTGGCTCACTTTTATGAGTGTTTTCTGTTGAGTTTGATTCGGTGCCGTGCCCTGGCCCCAAAGTCTATATTTGGTATTCCTTGGGGACTTCATTGCTTTGCTCCCCTTACTGCTCTGATGCATTCTTTTAATGTTTCACCCCGGTATGGTGAGGTCAGATCAGCACAATTCCTGTACTATGTCTCCAGTGTTGTTCCTAATAGCTCCATGGGTGAGTGAGGGCCATCATTTCTCGTGGTGGGGTCCTCTCTGTGCATTGGCTGCTCTGAGCAAGTTTATCATCCTCGGGGCTTGGTGTGCCAGGATGTGTTCCACTCTCTCTCCTACCCTCTTCCTTTGCTCCTTTGTGCTCAGATCAAAGATGTGAACCTCTCCCTGAGCTGTAGCTTTAGTGCTGTCCTCTGTAATACATTCTTCTGGGGGTTGGGGTTGGGGTGGCCCATATACCTGGTATTTAGGCTGGTCCACTAATTCATGCTGGTATGTTACATTCAGGTCTTTGCACACCAAGTTGAAGTTTGGTCCCTCTCTTCCTCTTCTTTGGAGATGTAAACAATAACGTCCTCTTGGGTGGGTTAGTGCCCTCTTCCCTTGGTATGCATGTCATTCTTTTCTTTTTAATTTTGGAAACCCAATTAAATTCTCACTGAAATGTTTTATAAATAAACTTTCAAAAACCAAAGTGAATGGGTCACATACAAGTGATACTGGAAAAGATTAGCATAAATTTATCTTTATAAACCTTTGGTGTCAGCAGATAGTGGAACATCATTTGAAAGAATAGAACTATCAACTAAAATTTTATAGCCAGCAAAAATGTCTTAAAAATGAAAATTAAATTAAGATAGCACCAGATAAACAAAACTGATGAAATTATTGACAATAGAAGCTAGTAAGGATTACAGCACATTGAACTAAAATATATGAGACAATAACAATGCCATATGTAGACTAGGATGATATTTTTAAAAAGCAAATATAATTTTAAAAACTTGTAAATAAAAAGGCCAATCATATGTTTAATTTTTAGTTTTAACATTTTCCTATTAAATCCCAAACAGATACCTAAAATATGATTGTAAATTTATTTTACTGGGTACACAATGTATAACTATGCAATATATGATTGAAGCTACATAAAGGGCAATGGGTGTGTATATTACTTAAATAAGGTTATACCAATTTAAGCTATGTAAAGTATCAAATAAAATTCCCATACTTATCATAAGTAAAGTATATTAGAAATATAACAAAAATAAAGGAAATATGAGTAAAATTATTTCATTAGAAGAAAAAGGAAGTAATCTAAATGAAGACTCACCAGAAGGAGTGCATTATGGACAAAAATGCAGAAGACTTCCATATTGGTTATTACTTTAATAGAAATAAACTAAACTTTGAAATCGAAATCAGATAAGAATGGAATGGATACATTTTAAAAATAAAAAGAACCCAAAGTAGAAAGAGCCCCAACCCAGCTATGTGCTGTCTACAATAGGTACATCTTACACCTCAAAGCACAAGAGGACAGACACCAGAAAATTTGGTGAAGGGAGATGTCGGACAGGGTAAGATATGATAAAATAATAAATTATAAATTATCAAGGGTTCATGAGGGAGATAGGGCGGGGAAGGAGGGGAAAATGAGGAGCTGATGCCAGGGGTTTAGGTGGAGAGCAAATGTTTTGAGAATGGTGAGGGCAATGAATGTACAAATGTGCTTTACACAATTGATGTATGTATAGATTGTGATAAGAGTTGTATGAACCCCTAATAAAACGATAAAAAATAAATTAATTAAATTAATGAGCTGTACACAAATATCTATTTACCTTCAACCAGGTCAATAGAATGCTCAAACATTCTACCACAGAATTCTTTTTAAAAAATAATAATAAAAGTGAAAAAAGCGGGTGAACAAGTAAATGTGGTGAAGAAAGCTGATGGTGCCCAGCTATCAAAAGAGATAGTGTCTGGGGTCTTAAAGGCTTGAAGGTGAACAAGCGGCCATCTAGCTCAGAAGAAACAAAATCCACATGGAGGAAGCACACCAGCCTGTGCAATCACGAGGTTCCAAAGGGATCAGATATAAGGCATCATCCAAAAAAAAATCTTACCATAGTGAATGAAGGGGGAAGAGCAGAGTGGAGACCCAAAGCTCATTTTTTGGCCACTGGAGATCCCTGCACAGAGGGGTCTAGGGGAGAAGATGAGTCAATCAGGGTGCGATGTAGCATCAATGAAGAATACAGCTTTCCCCCAAATCCTAAATGCTTCCTCCCCCCCAACTACTATGATCCGAATTCTACCTTGCAAGTCTGGATAGAGCAGATGTTGTACACTGGTGCGTATAGGAGCTGGAGGCACAGGGAATCCAGGGTGGATGATACCTTCAGGACCAGGGTTGTGAGGGGCTATACTGGGAGAGTAGAGAGTGAGTTGGTTGGAGGGGGAGAACCGATTACAAGGATCTACATGTGACCTACCTCCCTGGTGGACGGACAACAGAAAAGGGGGTGAAGGGAGACGCCGGATAGGGCAAGATATGACAAAATAATAATCTATACATTATCAAGGGCTCATGATGGAGGGGGGAGCAGGGAGGGAGAGGAAAAAAAGAGAACCTTTTGCAAAGGGATTAAGTGGAGAGCAAATACTTTGAGAATGATTAGGGCAAAGAATGTACAGATGTGTTTTGTACAATTGATGTATGTATATGTATGGATTGTGATAAGAGTTGTATGAGCCCCTAATAAAATGTTTTTTAAAAAGTGAAAAAAATGCCTCAAATATAAATTCCATAAAATTAATAGCCAAAAGACAACTAGATGACAATACTGCTATCAGAAAAAGTAAACTTTACATCTAAATCTGTTGTAAGAGCCAAAGGAGGGTATTACATTAAGAGAGTCTATTCATCATAAACATATAATATTATAAATACTCTAAATATGAAACAAACTTTGACAAAATTGCTAAGGAACATGTAAACTTATTCAGTAATATTTACTTCAACACACCCCTATCAAGAATGGACAGAGCATCGAGAAATATCAATAAGAATAAAGAGGATCTAAACCAGTGGTTCTCAACCTTCCTAATGCCGGGACCCTTTAACACAGTTCCTCATGTTGTGGCGACCTCCCAACCATAAAATTATTTTCGTTGCTACTTCTTAACTGTAATTTTCCTATTGTTATGAATTGGAGGACCCCTGTGAAAGGGTCGTTTGACCCCCAAAGGGGTTGCGACCCACAGCTTGAGAACCGCTGATCTAACCAATGGCGTCAACACTCATGGACACTGGGTCAGGAAATCAAATGATGTGTTATATTGAGAAAACTAGCTGCAAAATGTCTCTTTAAAATGTTGAAGAGTAAACATGCCATATTTAGTACTAAGGTAAACTTGACTCAAGTCATGGTATTTTCGATCAACTACTATGCAGAGACAATGAATCAACAACACTGAAGAAGAATCCTTGTATTTTATTTATTATTTTGGCAAAGAATATTGAATTTACTCCAGACTGCCAGAAGAAGGTATCCATCAGTTTTTGAAGAAATGCAGCCTTATTGAGCTTGCTCCTTAGTGAGGATGGCAGGATTTCATCTCATGTATTTTGGGAATGTTATGAGGAAGTGCCAAACCCTGAAGAAAAGTGACAATCTACCATGCTGAATAAATTGGAAGGTTGTGAAAAAAGAGGAAGATCCTCAATGAGATGAATTGACAAAGTGTCTACAATGGTGTGTTCAAACATAGGCATGATTGTGCGGGTGAAACAGGAATGGACAGTGTTTTGTTCTGTTGTACATAGAATTACTGAGTAATAATTGACTCAACAATACATAATCACAACAACAAAACCAATATGGCGACCAAGCATGGTCCATAAAATACAAAATTGAAAAAATGGACCTCATCACAACTCAGAATGACTCCATTTTGAAAGTCAATGGTAAGAGAATGAAAAAATATGCTATACACTGAGAAAATGATACAAATCATATAGGAAGTGATGGTGTTCTATCCAGAACATACACAGACTTCTTAAAACTTAACAAATATAAAAGAAGCCTAATAAGTTTTTTGAGCAGATATTTAATGAAAAAATTATATACATGGCACATAACCTATTAATAACACTCCACATCTTTTTACAAGTGCACAACTTAGTTATAGCAATTATATTGATTGGATATGCAACCCTACCCTTAATCAATGCAATTTTTCCATCATCCTTTCCATGAACATGGAATATTCTTCATTTATGTCAGTCTCCTTTGGTTCCTTTTAGTAGTGTTTTGTAGATTTTGTATGGGTATTTTGTTTCTCTGGATAGGTTTATTCCTATTACATCTTTTGTGTGGCAACTGTAAATGTTAATTTTTTCTTGACATACTTTCCAGAACTTGCTTCATTAGTACACAGAAAGTCCATAGATGTTTGTGTATTTATCTTATACCCTGCCATGTTGCTGAATTTTTTAATTAAATACAATTTTTAATTTTTTAAATTACAACAATTTTTGTGTCAATTATTTCATGTTTTCTAAAAATAGAACCCTCAATAAATGAAGGCTCTAAAAGCACAATAGTTCCTTTGATTTGCCTTGAGTAAAATGAAAAATCAGGAGTAACAGAAGGAAACACTATGTGTAGCTAATTGAGTCCGTGAGAAACAGTCTCCTTGGTCATGAGACTAGAAGAACTGCGTAGCACTTAGTACCTACTGAATATTCTTATGGAAGCTTCTGGTTAAAAGGGGGAAAATGCAGAACAAACTTTGTCATATTATTTCATGTTATATTCTATATCATGTTACCTAGACTTTAACTTTCTGGAGCCATGTTGTTAAAATATCACTACCCTATGGTTCCAGAATATTTTCCTTACCCTAAGAGGAAACCCTATCCCTTGATAATCAATGGTCTGATTTATCTTTCTATGTATTTATAATTTTGGATATTTTATACACATGAAATCATATGTGTCTTTCAGTGTCTGATCCTTCATTTAGCATAATATGTATTGTGGTAGCTACATAATCTGGTGTCAATTTGAGGATTAAGTGTGAAGGGGTGGAGTTTAGCCTGTCAATCAGATTACAGTTTGATAACCTCATTTGTAGGCGCTAAGGAGATAAATAGCTTGTTATGGGACACAGGCTCACTCCCTGTGAGACTCTCTGCTCACTCCTTGCGACGCATTCCTGAGGAGAAGACACATGGAGATAGCCTGATGGAGTTAGACTCTGAAGCTGGAGAATTCACGTGAAAGGCTCTGCCAGTGCTGAGAAGCTCATAACCCCGTTGGATCCACAAAACTTTTCACCCACTAGCCTGTAATCTTCCCCCATTTGGCGTCATTTCATGTGTTTTGCGAGTCTGAAGAGGACTTTGTAGATTGGTATCAGATACATGGGCTACTATCAGACTTATGGACTTGATCTAGACTGGGCTGGGATATTTTCTCAATCTTCAATTGCTCTTGTATATAAAGCTCTTTCTTATACATCTATGAGTCTCCATAAATTTGTTTCTCTACTCTAACACACTAACACACACATTTTAAAGGGTCATCTTTGATGCAGTATGCGCCAATACTGTATTTTGTCTATTCATTCATCTGTTGATGGCCATTTGAGCTGCTCTTCTTCTTCTAGCTAATATGAATGTTGTTAGGTGAAATGGAGTCAGTTCCAACTCAAAGTTACTTGCATGTAACAGAACGAAATACCATCTGGTCCTGTGACATCCTCACCATTGTTCTTATGTTTGAACCTACTATTTCAGCCACTGCTGTCAATCCATCATGTTATTTGACTTCCTATACTCTACCATCCATGATGCGCTTCTTCAGGGACTGGTTTCTCTTGATAACATATCCAAAGTATGTGAGGAAAAATCTCACCATTCTTGTTTCTGAGGAGCATTCTGACTGTAGTTCTTTCAAGACAAGACAGATTACTTTTCTCTATTGGCAATCAGTGGTACTTTCCGTATTCTTTGCCAGCACCATAATTCAAATGCATTGATTCTTCTTCAATCTTTCTTATTCAATGTCCAACTTCCACATGCACAAGGTATAGGAAACGATTGAAAATATGATGCCAGGGTCAGGTACACCTTAGTCCTCAAAGAAACATCCTTGCCTTTCAGCACTTTAAAGAGGTCTTGTGCAGCAGATTTACCCTATGCAATGCATTGTGTGATCTCTTGCCTGCTGCTTTTATAGCTAATGATTGTAGCTCCAAGCTCCAGGATGCATTCTTGGCAAAATTTGCTTCTACTTTTTTAGTAGTGCTTTGCTTGTCCTGGGGATACCAGTAACAGCTTATAGCATCATAGCAACAAGCAATCCACCACAGCATGGCAAACTGACTGGTAAGTGTTGCAAGGTGCAAGAAAGCAAGATCAAAACAAAAACAACAACAAAAACCCCAAATCCACTTTTATGGAATCAATTCAGAATCATAGAGATTCTTTAGCCCCATGTAGAACTGCCTCTTTGGGTTTCTGGGCCTGTGAGACTTTATGGGACCAGAAAGCCCTATCTTTTGCTCGATTAGCACCAGTTGCTCTCCAACTGGTGACCATAGAGTTAGCAGCCCAATTCATAATGCACGACACAACTTGGTGTAGTATGCTTCATCAGAAAAAATAGTTTGCTACTCTTTTGGATTGTACATAAATATTTTTAAGTTTTATTTGCATATTTTATCCAAGCACCTTAATATTTTATCCTAAAATGTCCTACCAGTAACATTTAAGCATTCTGAATGTAACCCCTTCTTTTTCTGAGATTAAAGCAAGCCAAAACTTAGGACAGTATATGGATAAATTTATTCTTGGATTATTATTAAGTTCCTTTATTCACCTCATTATTTAACTTTTCATTATTAATTAGGTGGGGTTTACATTTCAGATGATGAATTCCACATTCAACAAATTAAACTAATTATCAAACCTTCCAATTGTTTGCCCTGCCCGCCCTCACCTTAATTTCTCATCTCCCTCTTATAGAGTACTATCTTTCCCTTCATCCAAATTAATACCTGCTTTCTTCTAGCCTTTTGACTCCCCTTTATAATGAACAATATAAACAAATTATTAAAATTGTGTAGTTATTTCAATAGGATACATTTGACATATCATATAGTACATGTAATTACATTTAACCAACTTCTTTAAATTTACCACATTACCAAATGAAATTACTTGAGTGTGCACAATTAGACTCTGTGAACTAAGTTGATGAAATTTGTAGTTTGGGAAATGTCTAATTCAGTTTTTCCCCCCTGCATATATTTCTTGCTCAAGAAGGAAACAATTTTATATAACTTTCTAAGGGAAAGAAATGTTCAAAATGGAGGTGATTTTTACAACTTCAGTTAATTTTTCTATTCTTTAACCTGTACAAATTCCAACAATTTTGAAGCAACCACTAATACCAAGAAGATCTTCTAATGATATATTATGAGGTTACCAAAATAAAGAGATTATGCAAAGGACTGTTATTCATTAGAAAGGCAAAAGACAAATTGCTTGGAATACAACTAAATGGACAATTTCCCTCAAAGTAGAAGAGAGAATGTGAAGTAAACTAGTTAATCATGAAAATAATTCTGTGTTAAGAGTAAAATGCAAATCATAATGGACTTTGGCCCTAATACTTCAACATCTTTCAAAATAAATGGTTCAGGTTGATGAATTGCTGATTTAAGGATAAAGATAATCTCTCTCTATATATATACACATATACTAATAATTATATATCTATATCTATCTATCTATCTATATGGTTTTGTAGTGGTTAAATGTTTGTTGTCACTCTCAAGGTCAGCAGTTCAAAACCAGCATAAAGATGGAGCTTTCTAATTCTGTATAGAGCTATAACTTCAGAAACTCATAGGGACAGTTCTACTCTGTCTTATAGGGTCACTATGAGTCAGCATAAACTCTAAGGTAGTTAGTTTTATATATATATATATATATATATATGTTTGAATGTCAAATAAATGGCAACATATTCTAAATATTATAAAATGCTACTATTTTTTGGTGAAGAGGAAGAGTTTTACCAAAAATTGTAGGACCTTAGATATAAACTCTAGAAGATTCTTTCAAATAAATGTGAAACCTTACTTTAATATCACTAGTAAGGAAATTTTACTCTCAGTCATGATTAATATGATTAAAATAAAATATGGTAAACAAGTCTCATACTACATCATATGATATTATAAGCACGTGTGTTCTAAATACAAAAACAAAAATAAATCACTGCCAACAAGTTGATGAAAGTCATGGTGACCCTATAGGTCAGGGTAGAACTGCTGCCTTTGTGTGTTTCTGAGCCTGTAACTGTCTTATGGGAGTAGAAAACCCTGTCTTTCGCCCTGGTGTGATTCGATCCTGCACTGCTGCTAATAGCAGTGGTACATTTCTATCTTCCATTTCTTTCACCGAAGTGTGTGCCACTACCTCATGAAAGATTCAATGGATATGGATATGAGCCCTCTGAGGCCCCCATCTGTCTTTTTGGTTGTGAACTAAAGGCTGAAAATGATTATCCCTTCAAGGTGTACCATGATGAAAATGAGCACCCATTACTTTAAGAACAGTCAGTGTAGGTGTTGGTGAAAAGGATGAATTGCACATTGTTGAAGCAGAGGCAATGGATTATGAAGGCAGCCCAAATCAAGTAACACTGGCAACTTTGAAAAAGTCTGTATAGACAATGATCTCTCTTGGGGGCTTTGAAATAAAATCACCAGTGGTCTTACGGTTGAAGTGTGGTGCAGGATCTGTGCACTTTAGTGGACAGTATTTAGTAGCTGTGGAGGATGATGCAGAGTCAGATGATGAAGGGGAGGAGGATGTGATACTTTTAAGCACACTGAGAAAGCGGTCTTCCCCTAAAAGTGGTAACATACAGAACAAAGTAAAACTTGCTGCTGATGAAAATGAAGGAGGAGAAGAAGGAGGAGCAGGAGAAAATGGAGGAGGAGGAGGAGGAGGAGGAAGTGGAGAAGAAGAAGAAGAAGAAGAAGAAGAAGAAGAAGAAGAAGAAGAAGAAGAAGAAGAAGAAGAAGAAGAAGAAGCAGCTCCAGTGAAGAAATCTATATGGGATATTCTGTCCACAAATAAACAAAAAACTAACCAGAATGGAAAAGACCCAAACCATAAACACCAAGATCCAAGAATCCTTAAGACAGCAGCAACAAAAACAGGAAGAGAAACAAACCCTCTCAAAACACCAGGAGGACCTAGTTCTGTAGAAGACATCAAAGCTAAAATGCAAATAAGCATAAAGCAAAATTGCAAGCACTCTTCTGAAAGGGGAAGCCAAATTCACCAATGATGTGGAGAATTGCTTCAGGATGACTGACGAGGAGCCTATTCAAGATCTCTGGCAGTGCAGGAAGTCTCTTTAAGAAAATAGTTTAAGCAGTTTGCTAAGATTTTCTGTCTTATTTCATTTTAACTGTTGCTATCTGACTGCCCTTTTTTAAATGCAGGATGGGAACTTTCCCTACTGTGTCTGAGATATGTTGTCCATGTTTCTCTGCCAAGAATATGTTGTCCAAAATGCCTGTTTAGCTTTTAAGGATGGAATTTCACCCTTTGTTTGCTTCTACGTATTATGGAATGTTATGAGAGGATATAGTGGTAGCATTGGTTAGACAAATGGAAATGGTGGGGAGACAAAAGTATACATGTGAAATAAAACTCAGTATTTTAATAAAGTAAAAAAAACCAAACAAACAAAAACCTGACTGCTGAGCACCTGGTGGCTTCAAACTGCAGACCTTGCAGATTGCAGCCCAACTCATAATCACTGTGCCACCAAACTGCCCTTCTACTGCTTATCTTTTACATTGGTATTTATGAAGATGAGGTTTTAATAATCATTCAATTTGAATTAATAAGTGTGGTGGTGTGAAATTTCATTTTTATTCACACAGGCTGGTATGCTTTTTCCATGTGGGCTTTATTGCTTCTCGGCCAGATGGCTGTTTGTTTAACTTCAAACCTGCTGTGGTTATAAGAATGAACTATCTTGGCAGGAAGAGAGAGAGGAAACCTTGGACCACTGGAAGAAGAGCATGTTGGAGATTGCTGCCTGAAGTGGCTGAGGCCAAGACCTGAGGTGTGAGAGACCGAGGCAAGGAGACCATGAGACAGAATAGAGGAGCAGCGCCACGACTATGAAACTGTGAGGCAGCGCACTGGGTCGGCTTGCTCGGGGTCCACAAGGCTGAGAGACTGAGGACCACAGAGCAGAGAGAGACTCGACTGCTGGCTGAGGAGGGCTGCATGTGGACCAAGGATTGTATCCGTATGTTTTAATGACTCTGACTTGTGGTAACTTGTTAACTTACCTAAAAATCCCATAACTGACTTTTGTGTGGCCATTGTCCTGCATGATCAAACACAGCAATAAACTAGACTATTGTGGGAGGAATGGTTGGTATTAGAATAAAGAAGGATGGAGGGTGGATGGATGTGTGTCTCTTCCCTGCCTCAAGGCAAGAGGGAATCCAGAAAAGATCTGATAGGGCCCCATGTGCCATTTTTCTAGAATAAGTTAAAAGACTAGTGTGCTTTAATATTATGATAAATATATACTTGTGTATATATTTCCACTCCACCCCCACCCCCTGAGTAGCCTTTCTTCTTAGGCACTCCAGGAGCCTTTTCTCTCTGGTCCTTAGCCTCTCAACCACATTAACCCTTTAGCCTCTGCCTCATTCTGTGGGTTATTAAGAACACTGTTCTGTCTCAACAAAACTCTGCACCTCTGGTTCATCTTCTCTCTGCTGCCACCATCACTTTAAGTAGAGAACTTTCCCATGTTGCACTAGTGCCTCGCTCTTCTCTTTTAATTGTCACATGATTCCCCTTCCTGCTTCTGAGATGATTCACTGATAACAAGAGGAACGACAGGACTGACAAATTCCTGAATAAGAGTACCATAACCTGTATTCACATGTTCCTACACGGGCTTTGGATAAGAGGTATAAATACTAGGGATAGAAGAGCCACACAAAGTAATTTCACTCCACCACGTCTGGCTCTTGTAGGCCTCATTCCATTCATAAATGAAAAATTAACATCGTCTTGCTTTCACAATTAAGGAGATGTGTCATCATAATGGCTTAGCCACTGGGCAACCAACTGCAACACCAGCAGTTTGAAACCACCAGTCATTCCATGGGAGAAAGTGCATGCTTTCTGCTGTCATCAAAATGTATAGCCTCCAGACCCCAAAGGGGTAGTTCTCCTGTGTCCCTATGGTTGCTATGAGGTGGAATCAACTCAGTGGTAATGTTTCTCTTACTATCACTCTTTTACAATGACAGTTTTCACAGTGACAATTAATTATATCAATACCTAAGCCATATAATCGTAATATCTTTCCCAACCCTCTCTATCCCAGACCCATCAAGGAAAGAGAACACTATTCAGTGGAGGTCCTTCCATTCCCCACTATTTTGAAGACTAAACACACCCATGAAAGCTTTTAAACCAGCTACGTCGTCCCTTTATCTCCCCCATTTTATATATACCATTTCTAAACTTTCTATCCCTAGAAATCTAGTCCTTTCAGGAGACATGTATGTACTTTGATGTGAAAAAAAATCTTCAGTTACAGTTGGAACTTTGAGCATTTGCATCAATAAACAGTCCAGTTCGGAGGAAGCCATTATAACTGCAACAACGTCTACCAGCCTGTGGTGGAAATATTTTTCTTTTTTCATTCAGTTGGGTGCTAGTAAACTCAGTCCTAGTCATTCAAACTAGGTAAAATGGATAAAGGTATCAAACATGGGAGTTCCCACAGACCTCCTTGCACTTCAGAATACCTGGCTCCTTCACATACTCTTATCAATCTCAGCCCCCATGGAAAAGGTCATGTCCTTAAGCGCAGGATTTACACAACTCCTTAAACTTCCGATCAGATAGCCCTTCCTCTGCTCTCTCCGATCTACCTTCCGAAGACCAGGTTACTGGTTGGCGGTGGAACATGTCTACACTCAGCCTATCTCTTCATTGCTGCATTTCTCCCACCTCCATTCCATAAGTGGACCCAGAGGGAGCATCCAAAGCTGTTCACTGAGTCCTTTTACTTCCAGCCCTAGAATGGAGTTTTCTCGGTAAAACACATCCTTTTCCCACTTAGATGCATCATCCAAAGGCAAACCACCTGCTGGAATTTTAAAAAGACAAACAATCCTTTTATTTCTGCATGTATTTCTATCAAGTGTAAATATCCTATTAGCTCAGCAATGGGCCTGCGTATATTTTTTAATACAAATGTCCAGATAGTGATAAAGTCAACAAGAAGGATGAGACTAAAGACATTACTACTCTTAAATCTACCAGAAGAGGGAGAAAAAAAGGGCAGAAACAAGTAGAAACAAAGGAGACAGGAGAAGTGACAACAACAGTAGCCTCCATTCATCTAAAAAAGGTGTCCAGAAAGAGGATGGCCTGCAACTACTGAAGTCAAGATTCAAAAACTACAAGGCAGATCCAAAATGGTAGAACAGCCTTGCTCTTACTGACATAGGTTCAGAAGAACAGAAGAGTAATAAAAAAGGGCAAGAGAAAACAACCCAAAAACCAATTGAAAAAGGAGGAAGATGGCCAAAAGGAAGAAGATAAGCCCAGAAAAGCGTCAGGCAAAAAAGGAAGGGAAGAAAGAAGGACAATCAACATGGAAAATTTTGTCCAAAGGGAGGGTTGCATCAACTTTTGATTCTGAGGAAGGGGATGATCAAGAATGTGAAAAGATCTTAATTAATATTGAACTTTGTTAATATTCTTGGAATAGCCCCGGATAGTAATTTTTAAAGCACATTGAATGAAGGATATTGGGCCAATGTAAGCTAACTCCATACCACAATGCCTGTATTATTCATTTGTACAGGATCAAGCCTTGTGTGTGATGGATGCTGTTTACACAAACAATGGGAGTTGGTTGTCAGGGAAAATTTACAATAATATTAACTGAGAATGCTGGTCACAGGTTTGCCAGAATAGTATATATATTGACACAGCATATAGGGTATTGATTTGGAAAGACCATGATTGTCTGCCAGCTAACCAAAGATCTTTATATCCCAGGGGGATGGCTGATAAACACTCGACCATAAATTAACAAACGTTTTGAAAGGGATCTACAGTAAGATTTAAAAAAAACAGCCAGGAATGAATTTGGGGCTTGAAATAAATCCCAGCTTCAATTTAAAAACAATTACTTCTTACATCATGGCACTGCTCAATATTCGCCCTCAGGAAGGGAACACAGAAAATATGGGTGCTATAGCAAAGTGTGGTGAAGAACTTAGATGGTGCCTGGTTATCACATAAAATAGCATCTGGAGTCTTAAAGGTTTGTTTCCAAACAAGCAGCCATCTAAGGGAGCTGTCAACTAAGTCCACGTGGAAGAAACATATCAACATCAGTGGCAGAGGATTTTGAGTCATATAATCCAAAGCCAAAGGAGGAAATAGCATCAGAGCCTTAAATGTGAAAATCTGGTTTGCAGAAGGCTATGGATGACAGTGGGAGGACAAGATACATTTGTAGGATCTACATAGGAAATAAGTCTCCAGTGATTTCCCTGTATCCATAAGAGGGTTGGGAAGAAACTGTGTACCAAATAGAGTGCACTGGAAAGATGGTCATAGAAGATCAAAATGATAAACCTTTCTTGAACATTTAAATCCTTGTCAGTTGATCCCCCTCTGATGTATGTTAGGTCTGATCTGGTTTCCAAAATTTTCTGTATATTTTGTTTGTTTGCTAATATTGGGGGTTATGTCGGATGTACTTGGTCATTGAAGTTCATCTTCTTGAATTTTGTTATATGTTTTTCAGTTTATGAAACTCAGGATTGATGAACATATAGGGGACAGAAGTAGAATAAGAGTTCGGAGGGGTACAATGGTGGGGAGGAGGAGGGTGCTGATGTCAAGGAGTGAAAGAAGGAAAAGAATGTTTTAAAACTAAATGGGTAGCAATTGTACAATGCTGATTGATGTAATTGAACTATGGAATTAGATGATATCTATATTAATCTCCATTAAAATGGTTTTGAAAAAAATGAAGGTGAAAATAAAAGATGGACAAATCTTTCAAACTCTTTATAGGGGGAACATACTGAAAGGTTAGCATGAGAAAAATGTGACAGACAGGAAACAAATAAGAGGACATTGAACAGCAGAATAAACATGAAGGATAAAAGCCAGAAATTAAGAAAGGGACAAAGGATCGAGAAACATCAATGAATTCTTGGCTTCAAAGGATACATTCAGAAACTAAAAATTCATTCAAAATTGATCATCTTGATGTGACCAGATGTATTGAGTGAACTTGTTTGCACTGTAGATCATGATGCAACAAGCTCAGAAACACAAAGAAATGATTACAACACTGGAAAAATATTATGATCCAAAGTTAGTCAGGTCATCATGGAAAAGTCTACAATGTTGTAAACAAGTTTAAGAATATGGTTTTGGTGGGTGAAGGGGACACTGTGATCAAACAAGTGTTGAATAATTCTCTTGCTAAACAAAGACAGTTTGAAGGAACGAATAAAACCAAAGATCAAAGAAAAAAGGGCCAAACAAAAAGCTAGGAATGGAGCAAATAGTTTCCAAATTTCAGTGGAGGATTGGATGCGCACGACAGTGGTCAGCAACAGCACAATGGCGAGAGCAATGAAGAAAGCAAAGACTATTATGAGACCAGCGATAAGAAAAAGATGTTTGAAAGAGTCCACACTCAATCAGTTGGCCAAAGCACCCGGAACACATGACACTCAAGACATTTGTAATGATTTTCATGTGAAATGTGAGGGGGTAAACCCTCAAACTAAAACCGGAATTGCGCTGTGCAGAGTGGAACTTTGTGATACACATTTTCCCCACTAGGTGAGCATCAAACAACTCGCTATAGGTTAGTGCACCCAGTCGCACTGCCTAGGAATGTTCTCTCTGGTCAGAGTGAATTTTGTCTTAAAAAGCAGTTTCGCTCAACTTTGTTTTTCATGATGGCAGAATGAAGTGTGTGGCTGTGAAATTTTGTTTCAAGCTAGGGGGAAATGCCACAGAAAGTGTTGTGATGTTGAACACAGGTCACAAGGACACACTATGAGAAGAATGCACGTGTATGAGTAGTTTTCTCATCTCAAAAAAGGTGAAACGTTGATTGATGACAAACTTGTTCTGTGTGTTTGTCAGTGTCCCAAGCAAATGAAACTGTCAACTCATAGTATATTTGGAGTTCGTTCGACCAGGTCAGATCATTAATCAAGCTTTTGATTTAGAGGTTTTGAAAAGATTTCATAACTGTGTACAACAAAAAAGGCCTGATTTGTGGCAGACAGGGAACTGGTTTAGCCACCATGACCATGCACCTGCACATGCACCCATCTCAGTGCATCGGTTTTTGGCGAAAAGGCAGCATGCCTCTCTTGCCCCACACACCTAACTCACCTGACCTTACTCCGTGAGACTTCTTTTTGCTTCCACCAATCTAGAGGGACATGAAAGGCCAGCAATTTGAAGACATAGAAGAGGAGAAGAAGAAAAAGAGGGAGGTGCTGTCAGCCATCTAAACAGATGAGTTTGGAAATTGTTTCTAAGAATGAAATTGCAGATTTGACAAATGTCTTAAATTTGATGGAGGGTACTCTGAAGATGATATGGCTGTTTTGTAATAAATAAATACATACATGCATAACTTTGAAAAAAATCATTTTTTGTGCGTGTGTGTGTGGTAACCGCTCATATATGCACTGCTGAGAATGAAAGTTTAAAATTTGTATAAGCATAGGCTTTGGTGTAAAAAAATCTTGTTTGGGAGAAAATCCCATTGTTTTTGTTTAAAATTAAAACATTATTGCTAATTATATTTGTGCAGTATTAAGAGCCACAATAAACAGTAAACGTGGGGGTAAGAAGGGAGACTCCATTTAGGAAATGTTAATCTGCTTTTCCAGACATTATGGTTGTAGCATCTGTTCAATGAGTGTGTAAATTAATGTGTAATTGATAGTAGAGTTAAATTTTTTCCATGATACTTGCATAATACCTTCCTAACTCATCCTGCCCCCAATATTGTGGATTTTGTGCAAAATTTTTACACATGCTGCATGCTGGATTTACCAGATTGTCTTATCATTTTTGTCAGTTTTTCAGAAGTTGAGCATTTTTATTGTATCTAATATGTTACTTATATGTTAGTACTCATTTTCACCTTTTATCTAAAGTTCATTTTATTAATTAATTTATTTAAATCATTTTATTGAGGGATCTTTCAGCTCTTAGAACAATCCATACATCAACTGTATTAAGGCTATTTGTACATATGTTTCCATCGTCATGTTCTAAATATTTACTTTCTATTGAGCCCTTGTTGTCAGCTCCTCCTTTCCCCCATTCTCCCCCAACTACCCTCGTGGCCTCGTGATAAATTATCAATTAGTACTATTTTCACTGACCGCTGTCTCCCTTCCCACGTGGTTTCTGTTGTTTGTTCCCCTGGGGAATGGAGATGAGCTTATGTGTAGATCATTGCAATAGGTTACTTCTACCTCCCCTCATCTCCCCACCTTCCCCATACTCTCCTGGCATTGCTACTCCCATTCCTGTTCCTGGATTCCGTGTGTCCCTAGCTCTTATGTCTTATCTGTACCTGTGCACATGCTCTGTTCTAGTCTACATTGAAGGCAGTACTGGGGTCCTGATAATGGGACGTGAGAAGCCTCAAGGAACCAGAGGAGTATCTGTTTCCTCAGTGCTTCATTGCACCCTGATTGACTCATCCTTTCCTTGTGACCCCTCTGTGAGGGCATGTCCCGTTGTCTCGAGATGGGTCTCTGCTTCATCACCCCTTGTTCTCAACAATACGTTTTTGATTGTTTGTTTGTTTTGGGTCTTCTGATGCCTGTTATATGGTACTGGTGATGCCTCGTGATCATAAAGACTGGTCTGCTTCTTGCATTCTTTTGACAACTTGATATCCAACTGACATGGAACTGACAATTTTGTAAGGAATATACTCATGTTAATTTTGAAGATAATTTGGTTTTGTGTCTGAGAATTCAGTGAAATCTCATAAATTTTCCTGAAGAGAGCATATTGGGTATGTATGTATGTATGTATGTATGTATGTATATATATATATATACTGGAATTTATGATTCTGGCATTAAGACTATTAATTTCCTTGAATTCAACCATGTAAGATCCTTTATGCATACTATACACTAAAACTGAAAATTAGGTGATAAAGTTTATTTTTGAGGAGTGACTCACACTTGCTTTTTTTAAGTCACATTAATTAAGGAAGACACTGAAAAGTAGTTTTTGAAAAATTGTAAATCAATGCCTAATGCTTATGCAATAAATGAAAGCAAATACTATATACAAATCTAACCTACTTGAAAACATGATTTTAAAAGATAATTTTAGTTTCATTTTTATACCACATAAAACAAGAATATAAAGAGTAGATTCAGATTGCTTGAAGGAATTAACGGGGACTTAGTACTTTGATGGTCTGTATATTCACATGGGCAAAGTCAGTTCAAAATACTGTTAACACCCTGTGATAGTAAGGTTTATAATGCCAGGTAGTTCAATAGGATAATGGGGGCGGAGTTTGATCAGGTCAAAGCTTGATTGGAGGGTGACCGAGATACATTAAGACTGGTGACATCCCATATCTCTCTTCCTCCCTGGTGATCAGAACAGCACGCTGCTGCTTTAGCTAATTCTATGCCTCAATCTGTGTCCTACACTACCTGTGGGCCAAGTCAACTTCTGGATCGTGTCATTATAGTTTGAGGTTCCTTCAAGACCTGCTACACCAGGCTGCTGGTGTGTACATTGCTTAAGCTTGAGGCTGGTGGAGCCTTTTGCAGTGCTTGAGTTGGGGATCTGTGGTAGTTAGATAATCTGGTGTCAATTTGAGGATTAAGAGTGTAGGGTTGGAGTCTAGCTTGTCAATCAGTATATAACCAATGAGGCCTGTGTGTGGGCATGGCCTTCTCCTGAGGATTCTGGGAACTCCTGTTTTCCTCTTTGGAGGCAGAAGATACACTCTGTTTCTGCTCACTCCCTGCAAGGTATTTCTGGTAAGAAGCCACGTGAAGCTACCCTGATGCAGCCAGAGCCCTGTGAGCTGGAGAAGCCATGTGATGACCCCTGCCAGGCCTGAGATTCTTACAATGCCGCTGGATCCACAAGACTCCAAACCACTGGCCTGAGATTTTCATGCATTCAGTGCTATTGCATGTGTTTCATGAATCTGAAGAGGACTTTATAGATTGTTATCGAACATATGGACTAATATCGGACTTATGGACTTGATCTGGACTGGGCTGGGATGTTTTCTCAATATTCAATTGTTTTTGTATATGAAGCTCTTTCCTATACACATATGGTTATCTATGAATTTGTTTCTTAGTTGACCCAGACTAACACAGGATCCCATCAGGGCCTGCTTTACTAAGTCGCAGTGTTACTGACTGCCCTTGACCTATCCTGCTGCCTGCTGCCTGATGCCTGTGGGAAGACTCTCTGCCTGCCTTGCCTGAGGAAACACTCCACTGTCTGCTTTTTGACCTTTAGCAAGTCAGCCCACCTAACTTTAAGGACGTCCAGTATATTAACTGTTCTATGAAAGTGAGATGACCTGAGCCTTCTGTACTGCTGTGTAGACTAATTTAACTGCTATATTTCTTCTCACTGTGCAAATCTATCCTCTTATACCTATATAATTATATATGTCATGGTTTTTGTTTCTCTAGAGAACCCTGCCTAACACACACACAATTTATGGCTGCATTAAATAAAGATTAACATTCTATTTTGACTGTTAGGTTAGTGGGTGGTTTTCAATACCTTAAAAGGCATTTTGAATGTTTCCATAGGATTATTGGGAAATGTGTTTAAGACTTAGAATGTTAGATATTTGGTTTATAAGTTGGCCCACCAAAAGTGGGTGGTAAACATTGTCTATTTTAACCTCAAGGCTAATTATTTTTATCTATAGATGCAAAGTTTGAATCTTCAATTTCAACAATTGGATTTTTGCATTGAAGGGTCTTGTAATGGAATGAGGGCCTGTTGTTTGATGAAATTCTGTTATAATATTAGAGATATTGGATTTGGACAGATTGTTTGAGTTAAGCGATGAGTGTTAATGAATACATTTGTGTTGATTAAAATTATTTTTTATTGGGAATAAAAGAGCCTAAAATGGAAGTTTTTTGCAAAGGTTTTTGTGATTGACTGTGATAATTATAAGAATGTCTCTTTGCAAAATTATTTTAACTTATATATTTTAAAATAGTTTAAGTAAGTACAAAACTTTCCTATTTAGCTTTAAAATTCCCCAGCTATTTCAATCCAGAGATATTTTAATTGGAAAGATAATTACAAATGAATATTTTAATTTGGGGATATTGTGGTTAACTAAAATGAATTGAGCTAAAAGAAACAACAAAAGAAAGCACAACATATGTTTCTTTTTTAAAATCATATTTTCTTTAGTGATTTTTTGCAGCTTACTAAATGTTGTTTTGTTTGTTTAATTTGTGATGGTTTTTTTCACATGTATCTAAGTTACTGGGGGTCCTGCTCTTACTTGTAGACATTCCATACATTCATATTACTAGTTTCTCAGTAGGAAAGAACATTGTGAACTGTTTCATTTCGTGGGACATTTTCATTCTGTTCTTACTTTTACTTATCTTCTTGTTGTGGTTAGATGCATTCAAATCGGTTCAGACTCATAGAACCCATGAGTACAATAGCAAGAAACACTGCCCAATCCTGCTCCATCCTCACAACCATTGTCATGTGTGAGGCCATTTCCTTAGCCAATGTCAATCTCTTTCCTTGAAGATCTTCCTCCTTTTTACAGCCATCTACTTTACTGAACATGATGTCCTTTTCCAGCAAGTGGTCTCTCCTGATAGAATGTCTAATATACATGAAATGAATCTCAGCATCTTGATTCTAAGGAGCACCCAGGCTGTATTTCTTCAAGAAAGAAGCTTTGTTCTTCAGACCGTCCATGGCACTTTCAATATTCTTGGTCAGCATCATAATTCAAACGCAGCAAGTGTTCTTCAGTCTTCTGTATTCATTGGAAGGAAGGAGAGGGGCAGACAAGAAAGAGACCCTTCTCCTAAACATCTTCATAAAAAGGTAACATCCATCAAGGAAACATCACTAGCCTATGTCCTGTTTGAGAGGTTGGATTCCACCCCTACCTTCATAGAGGTATATCCAGCTGACATAAAATATCACTATCATAGTCCACCTGTTGTCAGTTTGACACCTGTACACAGCTCTTTAGCCATGCATAATCTACAAACAAAGGCAATAAATAAAAACATACTGTTAGGTAACTAAAGACAAAGGGTTGCTCCTCCCATGCCTGTACAGACTCCCTTAAGGAGGTTGGAAGGGAATCAGGCAAGCATTAGCCACCCATGAGAACCCTGTAACTGAGAATGCTCCAATTCAAGCCCCCAAGGAAGTGGGCAGTACACCAATCTAGGCCCAGGTGGGCTTAATTCAGCCAATGGGGTTGACCAATACCTTCAACTTTGCCTCCCCAGCCAGAGGTTTGCAATACCTGACCGCAGGAAAGCCCCACTCCCAGTCAGTGGGTCAGTGACAGGTCAGAGAGGACTCTCTCTTCTCTTTTACCCACATACAGGGCCTGATTGTGCCATGCCACTCTCTCTGGCCTCAGTTCTGCACATGTGGGTGCACTATTCCACAAGGATGCTTGTGTTTAGTTGTTAGTTCCAGTGCACCTTCCGCGCAGTTTGGCGCACTTCCCTGAGATAGTGCATACTCTTTGAGACTGTAAAACCTGAAACTTCTCCCCTCCTTCATAAAAAACTCACTTGGATTACAAACCAGGCTTTGACGTGAATTGTTTCTCATGTGAAGCCACGAACCGAGGTGTTACCCACTTGAGAAACCCCACATTGTGGTGCCAGTGGCTCAGAGATAACCTTTGAACTACACTAAGGTAAGCCCCGGAACGGGCACACAGTTCCTGCCACACAGACTATTTCCGTGCTTCTGGTCTTTCACCTCACCACCTATGCTAGTCTGCGTAGACTAGAGAAACAAATTCATAGACACATATGTGTACAAGAAAGAGCTTTATATTACAAGAGCAATTGAATATGGAGAAAACATCCCCGCTCAGTCCAGATCAAGTCCATAAGTCTGATAGTAGCCCATATGCCCAATGAAAGTCTATAAATTCCTCTTAAGACTGACGCAACACATGCAATGACATGGAATGCAGGAAGATCGCAGGCCAGTGGGTGGAAAGTCTGGTGGATCCAGTGGCAATCTCAGCCCTGGAAGGGTTCTCTCCATGGTCCGTCCAGCTCCAGAGCTGTGAAGTAACTCCATGTGTCTTGTCAACAGCAATGTCTCGCAGGGAGTGAGCCTTTGTCCAGCTCCAATGAGCTATGTATTTCCCTAGTATCTCCCAGTGAGGTCATCAAGCTGCCACCTGATTGTCAGGCTAAACTGCACCCCTTCAGTCTTAAGTCTCAAATTGACAATAGATTATGCAACTACCACACCACTCTGGAGAGACTGAGAAATGGGCTGGCCCGGTAGGCTCATGGTTTGGAAAAGATGCCAAATTGGACCTTTTCACTCCCAAATACGACTGTGGATGTCCCTGGGACCTGCCCTTGGGGGGGCACGTGTATGGCAGGAGCCCCCTTTTCCTTCCCCCTGTGTGTTCGCCTTATCCTCTCGTGTGTTCCCTTGTTTCGAGGTCGGGCTACGTATCTGCCTTTCTGCTTTCCCATGCAAGACTCCCATGCTTCCCCCAACCTTGCTGCCTTTGATGAAGTGAGGACTGCAGCCCGTGGTTTTTGGAAACTCCTGTCCCCAAGTCCCTTTGCTTTCCTGTGTTTTGCTCCATGTTTTTGCCAGCAAAACTGCGGTGCATGCGCACATGTAAACCCTATTGGTTTCTGGTTCCCGTTGCTCGCCTCCCCACCCCCACCCACTGACCCTCGACTTGACTGCACATTGAGGCTGCCATTTTTCTTGCAGAGTAGCTGAGCATGTGTCTCTCCAGACCCCAACAAGATAGCGCCACCCAGTGTCCACCGTCATTTTTATTGTAGGGCAACCGAGCACGTGGTCTTCCGACCTCTGCAACAGGTGCTCCAACCACCTGGGGTACTTACCAGTTAGCCCCGCCCAGTTCCCACGGATGTCCCCACTGTTTTCTCTTGCTTACAAACAAGCTCCTTGGTCCTGTTTGGTAAGCTTTGGCTTTCTCCTCTTGTGCTGTTTGGGTTTTCCACTGGTTGGTTCTCTTTTTACCAAGCCTCAGCAAAAGGCCTTTGGAATCCAGGTCACCGAGTCACTGCTAACGCTGATGTCATAAAAGGCTTTTAAGCACCACTGCCTTTGACCTTCTGGCCTCTGAGGCCATGCATGTGCCTCGTACAGTTCCGCTGTGACAGTATGTGCCCAGCTAAGGATCCCAATTTCCCTAGACTGTACCCTGAGCCAATTGACAGATCTCTCCTCCCCTTCAAAGATTGCAGAAAGGCTGCTCATTCCTGTGGTTGCTTTGGAAGGCTATTGGAAGGCCAATCCAAGCAGTGGTCTCACATTCAGAGGTCCGGCGAATTACTCATGCCAATAATTCCCTCCATCAGCCCTGTAAGGTCATCCAAGCTGGTAACCCCAGATCCCCTGTTGTCTGATTCAAAAATGGCCAGGTCCATTTTGCTGGCAGAGACTGGGTTCCCCAACCCCCTCCCTCAGATAGGGACACCTATCTGAGGACCCGGTCCCACATTGCCACATTTAGATGAGGTACATTCTGGGACTGCAGTTATGACCCTGGGACAACAGGCTCTCTTACCATGTTGTTTTGTTTCCTAGATGGGCAATGAAGGATCTGTCCCCATTGTATCCTGACTAATTGGCATAGTTCTGCAATAGCATCTGGCCTAAGCACATTTTAGGTAATGGAGAATCCTGGCCAAAGGACTGCACACTTTCTCTTCCAACCCTGATTCAGCTAGAACGTTTCTGCAGAGGGAAAGTGGGAGAAGTTCCCTTATGTCAACTCATTTTTCATCTTGAGAAGTAGTAAAATCCTTTGATTCAAGTGCACCAAGGACCACCTAAGGGGCCCTGAAGCTGAAGGCTACCATAGCCCCAGTCTAGCCACACCACCCTCAGTCCCTGAACCTGTAGAAGCTGGGAGGAACAGGTGGCCCCTAAATAAAGACAGCTGGGGAGTTTGCTCCTTGGGTAATTCACAATCCTTTCACCCTAATTGAACTCTGGCACTTTAGGTAGGACCTAGGCAATTACTCTGACGATCCAGAACAGTACATAGAAACCTTTCTATGGTTTTATGGCTGGTCGGAGAGAACGCTCTCTCTTCTCTCTTTTACCCTGCCATGCCATGCTTTCTTTGTCCTCCGTTCTGCATGTGTGGGTGCACTGTTCCACAAGAATGCTTGTGTTCAGTTGTGAGTCCCAGTGAGGCTTCTGCAGGTTTTGGCAAGCTTCCCTGACATAGCTTGTACTATTTGAGACTGTCAAACCTGAAACTTCTACCATCCTTCATAAAAACTCACTTGGATTACAAATCAGGCTTTGGCGCGAATTCTTTCTCATGTGAAGCCAAGAAGTGAGGTATTACTCACTCAAGAAACCTCACAATACTTGTTGCTAACAGGATACAAGGAACACACATGTGCAACTGAAAACTCATCATCCCCATTATATCTTATATTTGTAGAAGAGAACAAAAGATTTGATGCCTAACACTTGTTATTTGAACAACCACTTACATCTAAATCATATAGTCCTAGAAACATTTTCTCCTAAACTCTCTTCCCTTGGTCCTTTAGGAAAAGAAGTGAAACTATTCTGTGTTAATCCTCCTTTGTTCCACTTATTTAAGAATTAAAAAATATATCTCTCTACTCACCCCACACACTTCAATTTTGAATATTCAATGTCTAAATTGCCCATTTATATCTTGAAATGCTGTGAAGAGATAAGCATATTAATCAATGTGAAGAATATTTGAGATGGGGTTTTGTGTGCTGCTTCGGTTGTTTCTTGATGCTTCCTACATCAATCAATATTTTGTCCATAGAATCCTTAAATATTATAACACAAAGCTTGGATCTTTTCATATGTAGCCATATATAAAGTTTCCTGATGCAAAAATAGGGATCTACTGATAAAGGTGCCCTTCTCTCATCAAATCCTGGCTTAATTTTATGCATCTGCAAATTGAATCATTATGATTTTTTCTACATCATATTGGACAATTTTTCCACATGATAATTTCATAATCTTTTACATTATAATTTTATATCTTAAAATTTATTCTCATGTTTGATATAGCTTGTTATTGGTTGTTGCTTAAAGATACATGGTTCTAACGTACAAGCCACTTGGCAGGAGACAGACTTTTTGTTTAGAATTGACTTCTATTTGTTTTTAAAATGCGGTTCAAGGATGATTTCTTCTACAGAGAGATACCAGTACAACATAAACTCACATAAAATACCTGCTCCCTTTTTCTTTCTCCTTTATATTTATTATGAGAGGGTATCTCCCCCAAATAGGAATTTTTTTCAAAGCGACATTATCTCCTTCAAAGTATTCTCTATTACACTTAATAAATTTGTCAAATCTGCAATTCTATTCATGGAAAAATTTTCCAAACCCATCTGTTTGGATGGCTGACAGCACCTCCCTCATTTTTTTCTTCACTTTTTCTACATCATCAAATCCCTGTCTGTTCATGTCCCTCTTCATTCGTGGAAACAAAAAGAAGACTCATGGAGCAGGGTCAGGTGAGTAAAGTGTGTTGGGAAAGAGAGGTATACTGGTTTCCCCCCCAAACTGGCTGCACTGTGATTGCTGCATGAAGAAGTACATTGTCATGATGGTAAATTCAGTCCCCTGTCTGCCACAAATCAGGCCTGTTTTTGTCTCACACTGTTATGCAATCTTTTCAGAACCTCTAAACAGAAAGCTTGGTTAACAGCCGGACCAGGTGGAACAAAATCCAAATGCACTATGAGTCAACATTTTCATCCATTACGGAAGTTGATGGAAGGTATGTCATCAGTTGACTTTTCACCTTTTGTGAAACAAGAAGACCACACGCACACTTGAGTTTTTCCAAGAGCTCTGCCCTTGTAAGCTGTGTTCAACATCCCAACAGTTTCTGTGGCATTTTTCCCTAGCAGGAAACAAAATTTCATAGTCACATGCTGTTTGCTTAAGCTGGCAATCACACTAAACATAGTTCGAGCGAAACTGCTTTTATGAAAAAATTCACTGTTACCAGATAGAACCTTCCCACGGCGATGCCACTGGGTGCACTAACTCAGAGCCAGTTGTTCCATGCTCACCTTGAGGGAAAAATGCAGACTATGAAAGCTCTGCTCCACCTAGTGCAATTCCGTTTTTGTTTTGTTTTGGTACACCCTCTTAATGGATAGGATTAGTATCAGTTCTCCTCGGTTAGAATTAATGACATTGAAAATAATTGTTTTAATTAAATGAATTGGTGGTGATTAAACATATATCACAAATAATTAACTGATTATGCAACTTCTTGTACTATAGAAAGTTAACAATTAAAAAAGTGAAAATCAACAAATACCTGAAATTAAACCATTCTGAGCCACCAATTTATGCCAGTTGAATTCCATAGAAGTATCCATATAATCACCAAATATTTGATGAAAATTCTCAAAGGTTTCTCTTGAGCTTTAGGTGAGACCTACATTTAATTAATTGTGAAGAAAGCATAAGAGAAATGAAAGGGAAATTTTTGTAATAGCTGAAATTTTGCAGAACGTAAGGGTTGCATATTTGCATGCATTAACATATATCATATGCATTGAATTTAAATAAGCATAAATAATTGTAAATAAATAAATGCTTAGGAATATTCGGAAAAAATGAAAAGCTTCCAAACCACCAGAATTCAATGCCATATATTCTCATTTTAGCCAATTAGGATCTATTTATTGACTTCTATTGCTCTGTGTTCTTTTTGCTGACAGTATTTTGTGTATTTCTTTCTCTTTTTTTAAAGTACCTTTTCATGCGAGATATTTAAGGTGAATATGAATATTAATTTATGCACATACATTAAAAATATAGACATACCCTATGTGTATAACACATGTATGTGTGTATTTGGTTTTTTGTTTGTTTGTGTGTGTGTATTTGTGTCTAGGATTTCTAGTATTATAATCCAAATATTTACAAATTTGTTAAATTACAAAATTATTACAGTTTTTTAGTTTTTGCACATATCTCTAAGTCTAGGGTCAGAAAACATTTTCTGTAAAAGGCCAGGTAATATATATTTTAGACTTTGCTTTATGACAACTATACCACCTGGCCATTGGAGAGGAAAAAGCATGATTAGCCATATGTTAATGACTTAATATATCTTTGCCTTAAAGAAGTTTAATTAAAAGAAATAGGTAAGGGATCAGATTTGACCCACAGGCTGTAGTTTGCTATAAGCAAGGGGACAACTGCCTTTATATTTCTCAAAATAACAATATATTATTGGCCACTATCCAAAAACTTTTATGATTATTACTTCTTTTGTCCCATCTACATCTCAAATATCTGGAACTTCCATATGCCCTTGTATCTTCTCAGGACTTCCCACTACTAACTTTGATGTGCTAGTTCCAGAGAGCACATGATGGTTCTAATTTCCTTTCAAATAACATTTCCTATCTAATACCACTTGCTTTGCAGGATGTTGTGTTACTGTTATTTTATCCACTTTCAGTAATGATCAAAGTGATCATGTAATTGATCATTCAAATCAGGTTTCTTTTGAGAGTGAATGAGGAGTATATACCATGATTATCTTAAGAAAACAGGAATGCATAGTCACCCTAGAGATAAAGGACCTGCCCAAATAAATAGTTCTCTCTCTAGTTAGCTAACTTTTGAGTTACTCAACCTAGGTTATTTAACTTTAATCAAGTTGCAATATACAACCCCCTTGGTATTTCTTGGTTAAAAAAATAATAGGAGAGATATCTGTTATAGTTCTCTTTATGCGATGGAGAAATGTGAAAGGGGGCCTGGAGGTGGTGGCAGTGTGTCTTTATTATGTTCTTCACATAAGGCCACAGGGTAAGATGATGTTGGAAGTGCTCACTTATCTATGTCAAGAACTTTGTAAGCGAGATATGTAATTGGAAGAGATCTATCTATATCCATGCCCATATGAAATAAAGATAATGCCAAAGATTTTGGAAAATATTGAACAATACCATTAATATCATATGGAAGCAAAATGTTGATGAAGACTAATTTAAAATGGTGGCAGCTGCAGATCAACAGGGAACTGCCTAAAAAATTTCAGGGTCAGTTAGAGGTCTGGATGACCTATCCAAACTGCTTCACCTGATCTATTCCACCATTCATGTCAGGGTCAGCTAGATATCTGGATGACCCAACCTAAATTGTCTCACTTGATCCATTTCAGAGTTCATGTCCATATACACTATCGCCTAACACCACCCTACGTGATAATGAGGTACACAAACCATGGATTATGAGACCAATCATTATGCTGGAGTAAGGACCAATTAGGATTTAAGAGGAGGGGCCGATAGGAAAGCAGGATAGGCACTAAAGCGAGCAATTTTATCCTCCCACCCAACTCCTGTAAAGTTCAGTTTCATACCCCTGGACATTGTCAGCTCCTCAGATTTTGAGGTGATTTGTTTTGTGCTTGAAGCACACTTTTCTCATTAAATTTTTGCTCAATTTGTGGTCTTTTCCTCCTGTCTTGTGTGTGTGGCTGCCTATGTTGTGGTGACAAGCCAATGGGGAGAAACTTGCTAGCTTTTCTCCAAGGAAGAACACTTCAGTGACATCAAATTTCACAGAATAACTAAAATAAAGTCAGATTCAAGAAAAAGGACTTGGAATGATTTATATTATTGTGTGCATCAGATGTATCTTGCATACATGCAGAGAACATAAATATTTTTGCTATATATCATAACAAATTATGGATTGTATTGCAAAGAATGGGTATTCCAGAACATTCAGAAGAAAACTTTACACAGAACAATTGACAGTCCTTTGAAGAGAACAATGACATGCTGCTTGGTTTAAAATCAGTAAAAGTTTGCATCAGGGTCCCTTTTTCTCATTATACTTATCTATTCTTTATGCTGAGCAAATGATACAAGAGGCTGGTCTATATGAAAAATAGCATCGCATTTGGATCAGAGGAAAACTCATTCAGATGATAGATTGAACTGAAGATTAATTTGCTAAACTGACATCATGATAAACAGAAACGAATGACAATGTCAATGATTTCCTTTTACTTGAATCCTCAGTCAGCACCCATGGAAGCAGTAGTGTTGAAATCAAATGACATTTTCCATTGGGAAGATATGCTGGATGAGACTACTTTAAAGTATTAAAAAATCAAAAGTCACTCTGAGAAATACTCAAGACATAGTACTTTAATCACATCATATACATGTGAAAACTGGACAGTGAATAAGGAAAATCAGAAAACGGATAACTCAGAAATTATGATGTTGAAGAATTAATTTATTAAAGCAATTTAAAAATTAAATATTTTTAGATATGTCATTGACTGTCGGAAACATGTACAAATCAGTATCGAAAGAAGTATATCCTAAATTCTCCTTAGAAATGAGGATGGGAAAATTTTATCTTATGTACTTTGATCATTGACTAGTCTGTGGAAAAGAGCATCATGCTTTTTAAAGTTCAAGGATGGTGAAAATGCAGAAAATCCTCAACTGCATAGACGGGCACTGCTACTTCCACAATGTGCTCAAGCACAGCAACAAGTTTGAGGATGATGCGATACCAAGTAGTATTTGTTCTGTTAGATATCGAGTTGCTGTGAGTCAGACTGGACCCCATGTCACCTAAAGGCAAAAAACAAACAAAAATCTCATCACCATTTAAAAGTGTATTCGATGCTAGCCACATGCTGACAAATTGGACATTGTCTAATTTAAATATTTCAATGTTGTTATGAACTACCGTATATTGCTATGATGATTTGTAAAGGAGGATATTGGTTAAGCAACTTGTTTAATGCTTCGTAATTCCTGAATCTCATGATCCTCACTTGTAGCCCATGGAATAATTAAGATTTATCTTTTTGACTGCTACTGTATTTGAGCATTTCCCCTCATGTTTTTTCTCTCTTGTTCTATAATACTCATTCACCTTACCTTAAGGGCTTTTAAGCATATTGTTCATTACTACTGGCATTTTCAATTCAAAATTCTCACTTTTTTATGGAGAGGCAGAGACATGCTTGCAAAGAGTTTATAATTCCATTCAAATATAGGTTGAATTTGAGATTATTCTTGTAAAACAGTATTTTTCCTTACAATAGAAAGAGTACCTAAACTAAATAAAACCAGGAGAAATTGATTTGAATTGTTATTTCTTTGTGTTTTTAATGAATTGTGTAGCCCTCTGTGATGGTGTATAAAATATTTCAACTATCTCATGTTTTGAACTGTGAAAAATGTTATTTGCAAACTTGAAAATTCATAAACTGTTGTTGACACCGATGTGAGTCTCTTCAGTAGCAGTGCTTGAGCACAACTTATAAAATGTATAAAAGTGTAAACTAAAACTCTCCATATATTCACTTAGCAAGCAAATAATGTTAACCCATGGTTGGAGGAGTGGGGATCTGACTAAATATCCATGACTATACACATATTTGACATGGTATTATATTAGAATTTGGGTGGTGAGTTATAAGTACTTGCAGCAAATGTATGTTAGTCATTCAAAACGGGCAAATCCTTTTTCTTCTACCTCTTTTTATTTAATTCTATTTGAAATATCAGGTTACTTTGAAAGAGATATGGAATACTACAGCTATGCTCATGTCTAATTCTCACTAAGATAAAAATACAAACTCATTGCCACCTAGTCAATTTTGAGTCATAGTAAACCTTGTGGATTTCTGAGACTGTGACTGTTTATAGGAGTAGAAAGCCCAATCTTTCCTCCGAGGAAATGCTGGCGGTTTTGAACTACTGACCATGAGGATCACA
The DNA here is from genome assembly GCF_050624435.1 of Tenrec ecaudatus. Taxonomy (NCBI): domain Eukaryota; kingdom Metazoa; phylum Chordata; class Mammalia; order Afrosoricida; family Tenrecidae; genus Tenrec; species Tenrec ecaudatus. Next base: position 101,741,104 of record NC_134548.1, on the reverse strand, counting down.
GCCTAATGCATAACCACTACACCACCAGGTCTCCATTCTGACTCATGAGCCACCTCCCCCTGCCCCTTGCCTGCCCTGCCCCACCACAGAAAACAAAACAGTCAGTATAATCAAGTCAATTCTTAGTCATAATGAACCTGTGACCCTAGAATAAAGTAGAATTGCTCGCAAACGTTTCTGAGGTTGTACACCTTTACAGGAGCAGAAAGCCTCATCTTTTTCCTGCAGAGCGGTTGGTGGATTCAAACCGTAAAGTTTGCAGTTACCAGCCCTACTTGTAACCTCATTCTCCCACCAGTGCTCTTCCATGTCTGATGAAGCAATAAAAATGCTATGTTGTTGCCATGTCTTAATGCTTGTAAGATTTTATCTTCAGATTTGGGAGTATCAATTGAAGTGGGTGTTGAACTCAAAAAAATAAAACATTGAAATTGTAAAACAGTAAAACTTCAAGAGCCGATGCCTTTTGGTTTCAAGGCTCTGTGAAACTTCTATATGCAGCAACTGGAGCAGGTTGTTCACTGTGCCAAGCAGTTTCTCCCACTCCATCCCATAATAGTGCTTCCTGTTCATAAAGGCCTGACTGAAAACCAGAGTTGCCAACCTTAACATCCTAGGAATCACCACAAGCGGGCAGACCAACAATTGTAGGTGAAATAATACCAGACTTTGGTATTAAGACCAACATCCTAGCTTCGAATAACACTTAAAGAATAATGCAACTTAAAATCCATGCTAGTGTTCTTATTGCTAAGCAGCAGAGTAGGGATTCCTACTGATCACTACTTTACCAGTCATTTACAAATGACTCTAAACAAGGGAATTTTGACACAAAGAGCACATTTCATCCCTTAGTAAATATAAACCCACAGTCAGGTGACTTAAAATATCTCTTTGTTTCTCTTATGATTAGACATCACTGTACATTGATTAAGGATCCATGGTGGTGCAGTGGTGGTACCGTTGATTAAGTATTGGTTCATGACCTCATGAGGTCAGTGGTTTAAACCTACCAGTTGCTCTATGAGAGAAAGATGAGGCTTTTTGCTCCTGTAAAGATTTACAGGCTCAGAAACCTAGGGAGCAGTTCTACTTGGCCCTAAAGGGTCGATATGAGTTAGAATTGGCTTTATGTCAGTGGGTTATACTGATTGTCAAAGATATATTTTTATAATCCTGTCCCTCTAATCAAATCTATATTTTTGGTACACCTTGGGCACCCATGGACTTCTATAAAACTATACAAATTATAGTATTTGTCAAAAAATTCATAAGAAAATAGCTCCATTCATTTTGTTTGCATACTGGTTTCTGAATGGGCCTCAGACTTCTTTAGATCTCCATGATAAAATCTATCTGACATGTGTAATGATTATTTCAGGACACCTTTTTCAAGTAAACTGGAAGGGAACACTAGTTTCAGTTCTCTGAGTACAGCAAATGGTGTCTATTTGCCATGAATTCAGAGCTTCCAGAAAAATCCAACTGCTTTAAAAACATCTCTTTTCATTTTAAGTCTCAAAACTTAGTAAAAAATCCTTAGTTCCAAAATTATAGTACTTGTCATAAAATAACAGTATATTAAATTCACCAATATATATACCTAAGGACCAGGTATTGTACTGAGTATTCTGGATGTTAAGTAGAGTAAAATTGAGCATAATAGGGAAGAAGGAACGGTAAAAGTATACTTATAGTACAGTACACTTAGTAAAAAAAAATCTACCTGGCACAAATATAATTTGCTTTTATTTGTATCATTTTGGAGAGGGTTATTAAGAAAGCATTCATGGAGATCACCACATTATGTCTGGGACTATTTTCAACTTCTATGAAAAAAATATATGTCATACACACGGAGTGCTTGTGACCCTGGCGGATAAGCTTTGGGCTGCTAACCCCAGAGCTGGTGGTTCAAATCCAGAAAACTGGTCCTTGAGAGAAATATGAAGCTGTCTGCTTCTTTAAAGATTTACAGGTTCAAAAACCCTATATGTGGTCAAGATAAGTCAGAATCAACTCAGTAGTTGTCAGTGTGGGATTGGGCATCATAGAACAGAATGGGCTTGATGGCAGTGAGTTTGAGTAGAATTTGACGTTATATTGCCCTTGAATTTAATGAGATAGCTAACACACCAAGTTCAGAATATATTTTAATATATTATATATTTTTCATTTGCCCCCAAACAAGTGCTCTTGAGATTATTTCGACAAGTACAGCATGAAAATTATAAGCTCAATAACTATAGGACACATTATTATTAGCTAATCAAAATCTGATTAAGAATTGGCACTCTTCACCTACCTTAGAATTATTTCAATCTTGTTAAAAAGCATCAAGCCAAGTCCATAAGTATGTGATACATCAGTGTTCCACAATATTTGTGCTATACATAGCAAAGAGGATCAAGTGCCACAATAATTTTAAAGTTAAGTTAGATCAGTGAGTATGAATTAGCTATTTTTCCTACTAAGGCTGTTGATATGTTGTAAATATATATATGTTTGGTTTGTGTCCCCAACCCATTCCTTCCCATTCCCATTTATGTTGCTAGAGATATAACTCCAATGCTGAATCAAATTCCCCTGTATGAATGATTAAGAAGAAACCTCTTTGGTTTTCTTAAAAAGGCCAATCAGTCTTTATTGTGTAGTGTGTTATATTGGGTTCTCCAGAGAAGCAAAAACCAGTGTTGCTTGTATGTAGAAAGAAATTTATATCAGGAAATGGCTTATACAGGGTTAGAAATAGGTAAGTCTCGTCCTGTTCAAATCAGGCACCTCCTGCCTGGTGTAGCTCTAGAAAATAATGATCAGGATCTAGTTCCAGAAAAAGTGGAAGGGTCAAAGAGAACTTGGTTCTGCTTAGGCTCTCTTATACAACAGGCCTCATACCTGTCAGGAGATCTCACCAGCTTCGACCTGATAGATAGACTGGACTTCACCCCTACTTTTGCCTAGGAACATTCAGTTGATTTAAATTCTAACCATCTTATGTAGTAAACTAAATCTATTAATGAATACATTCCAGATCTTTCTAGGTAATAAAATGGTTCCCACTCAGCACGACAAGTCAGTTTATTTGGAAGTTACAGTAGATTCAAAAAGCACGTCCTGTGATTTGAGCACATTTAATATTTGGAAAACAAAAACAAAGCAGCATTTGCAGATATATGATGGGCTGAAGAGAAAAATCAAGGTATACATCTTGGTGATCATACACCATGAGGGTATAGTGATAACTGATAAATTTTAGAGCACATGGCAAATTAACTGTTGATTTTGGCTTTAACCGTTGTGAGAAAATCTTCAGAATTTTCTGGGTAAAAAAACACATTAATTTCATGTATTCTTTGGCCATAGATAACACACAGAAACCCCAAAATTCTTTGCAGTTTCTCGGCAACAAAAATTATAGGAGCCCACATGGAAGAAGCACACCAGCTTGTGCGATCATGAGGTGTTGTCAGGACTGGATAACAGGCATCAGAAGACCCATAACAAACAAACAAAAACATATTGTTCAGAATGAGGGGGGTCTGAGTAGAAACGCAAAGCCCATCTGTAGACTATGGGACATTCCCTCACAGAGGGGTTACAGAGAAGGGATAAGCCAATCAGAGTGCAGCAAAGCACTGAAGAAACACACAATACTCCTCTGGTTACTTGAGGTTTCCTCACGCCCCACTACCATGACCCCAGTACTGCATCTCACTGCGGGATACACCGGAGCATGTGCAAAAATACAGATAAGCCAAGAGCTAACAGCACTTGGAATCCAGAAGCAGGAATGGTAGTAGCGATGCCAAGAGGGTAGGGGGAAGGTGAGGAGAGGAGGGAAGAAGGGGGAACTGATCGCAATGATCACAGCATAACCTCCTCTCCGAAGGGGATGAACAACAGAAAACTTGGGGGGAGGGAGACAGCGGTCGGTGCAAGATATGAAAATAATAATAATTGATAAGTTATCAAGGGGATATTAGGGGAGCAAAAAAAGAAGAGCCAACAGCAAGGGCTCAATAGAAAGTAAATGTCTAAAAAATAATGATGGCCACGTATGTACAAATGTGCTTGTTACAATTGATATATAGATTATTGTAAGAGCTGTAAGAGCCCTCAATAAAATGATTTAAAAATTATAGGGATCCTCACTTAGAAGTAATTTAATAGGCAAATGAAATATAGCAGATGAGAATGCATTATTATTAAATTTAGTAATATGTTAATTAATATCTTACTTTGATAAAAGAAAAGTTACTTGGAAGACTAAGGTCTTGTGAATATTGCCAATGCATGAGTGTATTCCCTAAGAATGGGATCTAAGAATATTTTTCAGTAATTCCACATAAGAAAGAACATTTAGATAAGTTCAATTGGTTTTAAAAAAAACAGGTAAGTAGGATGATGGCACCACCTACATAAGAACAAACTTCATGACTAAAACTACTGCAACAGAAGATGTCTGTGAAAAAAGAAAATTTTATTTTTCAAATTGTATTTTCAAAAGCTTGGCCTTAGTTTCACTCAGCTTAATCTAATTAAAAATGAAAACGGTGTGAAGGGAGCAAAAAGCTAAGATCTACAGTATATCAACAATGTGCTGCTGTTGTTATTAGGTGCCATCAAGTTAGCTCTGACCCATAGCAATCCTATGCACAAGAAAACAAAACACGACGGGGTTCTGCACCATGCTGCTATATGCAAATTACACAAACTTGCTTGATGAAAGTCAAGAGGACTTGAAACACTTGCTGGTAAACATCAAGGATTGAAGCCTTCAGTGTGGATTATGACTCAATGTAAAGAAGACCAAAATCCTCACCACTGGACCCATAGGAAAAATTATGATAAATGGGGAAAAGGTTAAGTTGTGAAATATTTTATCTTTCTTGGATCCACAATCAATGCTCATGGTAGCAGCAGTCAAGACAGCAAGACACATTGCACTAGGTAAATCTGTTGCACAAGACCTCTTTAGATTATTGAAAAGCAAGGATGCTACCTGGAGGACTAAGATGCACCTGCTCCAACCCATGGTATTTTCAGTTGCCTGATATGCATGTAAAAAGGAAGACTAAATAAGAGCCAATGAATTTGAATTGTGGTACTGGAGAGGAATATTGAAAGTACCGTTGACTGCCAAAGAACAAACAAGTCTGTCTTGCAGGAAATAAAACCAGAGTGCTCCTTAGAGGCCAAGATGACAAGACTTCATCTTACAAAGTTCGGACATACTTTTAAGAATGACCACTCCCTAGAGAAGGCCTTCATGTTTGGTCAAGTGGAGTTGCAGTGAAAAAGCAGCAGGTCCTCAAGGAAATGGTTTGACAGCCATGATTGCAACAATGGAGTCAGTCCACATAGGAACAATTGTGATAATGTTTTGTTCAGTTGTTCATACGTAGCTGTGTGTCAGATCCCACTAGAAGGCACCTCACAACAACGAGGCCACTGAAAATAGGATGCCTTGAATCAGTCAGTCACACCTTAGTCCTCAAAGTAAAACCCTTGCTGTTCAACACTGTAGAAAGGTGCTGTGCTGTCCATGAACCCAATGCAATGCTGCTTCCATGTGCATTGATTGTGGATTGAAGCAAGTGAAATCCTTGACAACTTCAATCTTTTCCCCATTTATCAGGATGTTACCTGCTCGTCCTTTTGTGAGAAGTTTCGGTTTGTTACATTGGGTTGTAATTCATGCTGAAGCCTGCAATCTTTGATCATCAGCAAGTGCTTTGAATCTTTCTTACTTTCATCAAGCAAGGTTGTGTCATTTGCGTATTGCAGTTTGTTAATAAGAATTCCTCCAGTCCTGATTCCACATTCTTCTCCATGTAATCCAGCTTCTCTGATTATTTACTCAGTATACAGATTGAGTAAGTATAGAGAGAACATACAACCCTGATGGACACCGTTCATGGTATTAAATCAGACAGTGTTCCCTTGCTGAGTTCACCCGAGTGCAGTGCCTTTTGATCCATGTACAAGTTCCATGTGACCACAATGAAGTATTCTGGAATTCTCATTCTTCTCAAGGCAAGCCATAGTGTGTTATGATCCACACAGTTGACTGTTTTTACATAGTCAAGAAAACACAAATAAACATCTTTCTGGTATTCTCTACTTTGAGCCAAGGTCTATTTGACATCAGCAATGATATCCGTTGTTCCATGTCCTCTTCTGTAGTAGGCCTGAACCGCTAACAGCTCTCTGTCAAATATTAATTGCATGTGATATTATATAATATGTGCATTATGTTGGGTCACCTTTCTTTGGAATGTGTATAAATATGGATTTCGTCCAGTCAGTTGGCCAAGGAGTTGTCTTCCAAATTCCCTGGTATAGATGAGTAAGTGCTTCTAGTCTTTTATCAACTTGTTGAAGCATTTCAATTGTTCTTCCATTAATTCCTGATGTCTTGTTCTTCATGAATACTTTGAGTGAAATGAGTTTTTTTCTTCAGTCCCATTGTTCTTGCTCATATGCTACCTCTTGAAATGGTTGCATATCATTAGTATTTTTAGGGAGTGGGGGCAGTGATTCTGTGTAGTCTTTCCATCTTCTTTTGATGCTTCCTGCATCATTCAATATTTTGCCCATAGACTCTTTCAAGATTGAAACTCAAGTCTTCATTTTTTTTCTTTCTTTCGATTAAGTTTTGTTTAGGCTGTTCTTCCTTTTTGGTTTTTTAACTCTGTGTCTGCACATTTCATTATAATATTTAGCTTTGTCTTCCTGAATTACTTTTTTTATTAAATGATCATTTTAATTAGGGGCTCTTAAGCTTTTATTACAATTCATACATCAATTTTTATCAAGCATATTTGTTCATATCTTGCAATCATTATTTTCTAAACATGTATGTTCTATTGAGCCCTTGTTATCAGCTCCTCTTTTTCCCCTTCCTCCCCGCTCACTCTCATTACCTACTGATAAATTATATATTATTATTCTTTTCATATCTTACTCTGGCCCCTGTCTCCCTTCCCCCATGGGTTCTGTTGTTCATCCCCCTTTGGGTGGGGGTGTTGGGGTATGTAGACCATTGTGATCATTTCCCAATTCTTCCCCTTCTTTCCCAACCTCCTGCTTACCCTCCTAGTATCCATATTCCCATTCCTGCCCCTGTATCTCATGTGATGTGAGTTCTTATCTGTACCTTTGTACATTCAGCTACCCTTAGAAATTTTCTATTCAGCTATTTGACTTCATTCTTTCTTCCATTTGCCTTAGCTAGCCTGCTGTTTGCAGCAAATTTCAGAGTCTATTGTGAAATCCACGCTGATCTTTTCTTTCTGCTCTTTTTAATGACCCTTTGTTTTCTCCATAACTGATCTTCTTGAGGTTTTCCCACAGCGCATCAGGTCTTGTGATATCAATGTTCAATACATCAAAACTGTTCTCAACATGTTCTCAAAATTCAGGTGGGATATTCTCACGGTCACATTTTGGCTCATGTGGGCTTGTTTTAATCTTCTCCAGCTTCCTTCCATACTTACATATGAAAAATTGGTGGTCTTTGCTATAGTCAGATTCTCTCCTCATTTTAGCTGCTGGTATTGAACTTTTTCATGATCTCACAATATAGTCAAATTGAGTTCTCTGTGTTCCATTTGAAGATGTCCATGTATGCAGTCACCGTTTGTGTTGTAAAAAAATGTTTGCGATGGAGTTATTGTTCTTGAAAAAGTCTATCATGTGATCTTTAGCTTTGTGTTTCTCACCAAGATCATATTTTCCAACTACTAGTCTTCTTTGTTTGCAACATGTGAATAATTAGCTCAATTGCATGTTTGACCGCATTCACACTGAAGACCTCATTAGAATTCTCCCATTTCATCACCTTTCGTGATTATTGCTTAAATGTGAATAATAGTGGTATTGATTGGATTCCTTTGAAGGCAGATAGATATAATCCTATCACAGGCAGCATTGTACTTCAAGATAGATCTTGAAATACCTTCTTTGTTGTTTTTTTTTTTTTTTTTTTTTTGCTGATGAATGTGTCACCCTTCTTCTGGAATCTGTCACTTAAGGCATATGGCTAATACCAATCCCTTTCAGCTTACTAGCATGTAAGTCTCCCATCTTTGTACGTTCCATTTTATTTTTGACAAATTCCAATTTTCCTATATTCAAACGTCATACATTCCAAATTCTGATTATTAATTGACATTTGCACCTGCTTCTTCTCATCTTGAAGCATGCCCTATAAGCAAATGAAGGTACCTAAGACTTTTTGTCCTGCATGCTTTACACCATCCATGCCATTATGGTGGACTCTAATCTGAAAAGAAACCTTTCCCCAGTCATAGTTGTGTATCTTTAGACCTGAAAGGACAATCATCTGGCACTATGTCTGACTATGTTTGACTTCTTTCCACGAGACTTTCAGCATCTGACAGTGTTTCCATTTTCACCACACTATTTTTGGTGGACAATTCCCCAGAAGTGGACACCATATATCTTCTTCATAGATTTGTTTTAATCTGGAAGTTCTGTTGAAATATATTCATTTTGAGTGATCATGCTGGTATTTTAAATAACAATGACAAAACTTCTAGCATCACAGTAAGACAAAACCCCTACAGTGTGACAAACTGACAGACAAGTGGTGGATTTGCATTACTCAAAATGAGAATAAATAGATGTAACATACATTATTAATCAGAATGTGGAATGTATCAAGTATGAATCTAGGAAAATTGGAAATCATCAAAAATGAAAGGAAACCCATATCCTAGGCATTAGTGAGCTGAAGTGGACTTGTAATAGTCATTTTAACATGCATTGTTTTAGTTTTCTATGTCAGGAATGACAAATTGAAGAGAAATAGCCTTTAGTTCATTTTCACAATGAATATTTTATAATCTATCCTGAAGTACAATCCTGCCAGTGATTAGATAATATCAATCCTTTTAAAAGGGAGACAAGCTAATGTGACTATTATTCAATCTAAGCAACAATCAATATAAACAAAGACAAAGAAAGCTAATTTTATCAACTTCTGCTGTCTTAACTTGATCAAATATGCAATCAAGCTGCATTGATAATTATGGGTGTCAGAAAATTTGGGTTTGGCAATTGAAACAAAATATAAAGCTTAATATCACCAGCCAAAACAAAGCCAGTGCTGACCATAATAGCTGATCAATTACGCATATGCAATTTCAAGTTCAAACTGCATAAAATAAATCCAAAAGATCCAAAATATGGCCTTTAATATATTCCAATTGAATTTAAGGATAATATTAAGATTAGATTGGAGACATGGAACACTAATGATTGAAGACCAGAATAAGTTTGAAATGACATGAAGAAACCCAAGATGTAGTCAATGTATATGTCCCTTCTAAGCATAATTCCTTATTATGTATCATAATTCTAGCGTCTATGCCTGTGACTATAATCCTATTTTGTAGAGAATTCTTTGCTGTACTAATGGACAGCATTAAAGTGGAATTAAGTCCTGACTTTAGTATAGGGTGTGAATCATGTCACACCCATTGTTTCCTTGGGGATATAATCTGCTAAAAAACATAAAACACACCTCCATCAAAGCTGTTCCACTGTGTATAGGAGCTATCTCAGACACAAAGAAGGCATAGAACCATTGGAGGAAAAGTACAATTTGAGATATCTGTCTGAAGTGGCACAGGCAGAGGCCAGAGGCACCAGAGACTGGGGGACAGAGGAAAGGAGTTAGGCTAAGACCTGATACTGAGGCAAGAAAACCATAAGACACAAGAGGAACAATGCAGAGATTGTGGGACTATGAGGCAGATTGATCAGTGGGCTTCCTGGTTCTTGGAGGCAGAGGCTAAAGCCCTGTATGGCTAAGAGGCTGAAGGCCAGCAAGAGACCTGGCGGCTGGGTGAGAAGAAGTGTTGCTGTTGATCAATGAATGAACATATCCCTACTGTTTACTGATATTGATTTCTGATAGCTTATTACCTTCCCTAATAAACCTCCATAATTGTGAGTATGGTCTGTGAGTTCTGTGTAGCCGTCACAAACAATTATTGAACCCAGCATAGCTGTCAGCACAGGGAAAGAAGGGTGGAAGGGAGTGGCATGTCTGACCGCTGTCCCATGACAATAGGGAAGCTGGAGGAGGTCAGATATAGTCCTCCCCTCCATGTTGTTTACTCAAAACCAGATGATCTTTAAAAACAAGAAACAAAGAAAAGATTGAAATAGATTTCAGAAGAGAACATATAACTTGCTCTTGAGCATATAAATGTTAAAGCTACTGAAAGAAATTCCTTAAATTAGGACAGCTCCAGAAGACAAATTATTATAAGGAAATGTGCAAAGACCTGGTATTACACCAGAATGAAAGAACACACTCAGAATTTCTCAAATTGAAGAAAAATTCCAAGTCTTCACTTTTAATGTTGAAAGATTCTATGGACAAAATATTAAATGCCTTAGGAAGCTTCAAAAGAAAATGAAAGGAAAACAGTTACTATACCAAATAGAAAGAACATTGAGTCACTATACCAAAATGAATTAATCAACCTTAAACCATTTCAGAAAGTAGGAAATGACCAGGAATCAATTATGTTGATGTAAGAAGTTCAAGCTGCACTCACAGCTTTGGTGAGAAATATGGGAGGGCGGTTCCAGAAATTGACAGACAAATTTAAATATTTCATCAAACCGATACAGTGCTAGAGGTGCTTATCTATGCCAAGAAATTTGAAAGACAACCTCCTGGTTAACTTACTTGAAGATATCTATATTTGTACCCATTCCAAAGAAAAGTGACAAAAATGATTAAGAAAGTTATGGAACAATATCTCTAATATTATGTGCAAGTAATATTTTTGCTGAAGATAATTTTTAAAAAGTTACATTATTAAGAAGCTGCCAGAATTTCAAATTGGATGCAGGAGAGGATACGTAACTCAGGAAGGATATCATGACGGAGGTCAGATGGATCATGGCGAAAAACAGCGCCTTCTAGAAAGTTTACCTGTGTTTTCTTGAGTATGCAACCGCATTGGTTCTGTGGCCCATAAACTGGGGACATCATTTATAAGAATGGGAATCCCAGAACACTTAATTGTGCTCATGCCAACCTATATTTTCTTACTTGAATATGCTTCCCCCACAAATATGGGCTGTAAATCCTAACTTTATGCCAGTGATTACAACCCCGTTTGGGAATGGGTTATCTTTGTTATGTTATTAGTGCAAGGTCATTGTTGAATATATCTTGAGTCAATCTCTGTTGAGATATGAAAGATTATAAACAGGGAGCAGAGAGAAGAAGGTGAAAGATATATGCCTAAACAGGGAGATCTCCCAGAACCAAGAAGCAGAAGCTGACGAGGTAAGGACATTCCTCTGGAGGGAATACAGAGAAAAAAACCTTCTAGAATCAGAACTCTGAATTCAGAACTCCCGTTTTCTAATCTGTGAGAATATAAATTGGGTTGTTAAAGACATTTTCTTGTGATATTTCTGTTATAGCAGCACTAGATGAATAAGACACTCATTTCTCTCTGAAATATTAATCTGATAATGATTGGGATATCCATAGAAAGCTGACAGTTCAGAAGGCTTCTGCCACCTCTCTTGTGAAATCCACTATAATTGTAAATTATAAAAATGTAACATTATCATGTAAGGTCATCTGAGATAATTTAGTATAATTTACATTTCATCACCTGTATCAAATAATGGCAAACTTGCTAACTTATTAAGTGCATTCTTCTTGAATAATTATTTTGCACTTATTTGAGTTAATGAATTTTACTTCAGAGAAAAACCAATGTAGTAAGTTTATTTTGATCTTGAAATTGACCTACAGGGAGTTATTGGGCATTAATCTGGCTAGCCCTATGACCAATGGAAGTGAGGCAGGGCACCTTGAAAACTGTGTCAAGTAAATGAAGTTTTTCTTTAATGGAATGCTACTCCATTGCGGCGCTGCCATTACTGGTGTCTAAGAGCCACTTTGCAAAGCTTAGGTCTGAGAATTATCTGTAAAGGCTAGCTCTTGACCGTTGATGAAACTCACACCTGCAGAGCTCTGCCTTTGCCTGATAGTGTACTTCTCTTAGGTAATCTCAATCAGTGCGCATTACAGGTCTGAAATCATAACTTCTCTCCTTTGCTGTTTTCTAAGGTGTGAGCAATTAAACAGAAAGTTGTACTAGACGGTTGAAGTACATATATGTGGAAATGAGTGCCATAATTAAACACATTTAGTGCAAAGTTAACCTATAGAATAATTATTATTGAACTCCATGACAATTAGGTATACATACAGGGTCACTATAAGTTGGAATTGACTCAATAGCAGTGAGACAGTAAGCATTTAAATACATGATTATAATTACAACTTGTTTTCATTTTTCTCAATTTGCTTGTTTTCTAGTGGGAATGTTTCTAATGGAAATTTTGACAGTTTGGGCCAATATCATACATCTTTTAAGAACCACCCACAATATACATACCCACATACATGTTAACATTCACACAATCTAAAAGCCCAAACCCTTTGATTTTTGTTTCCCAACAATTAAGGATCCCTTGCTCAAACTCTATCTGACTTCTATGCTTCAAGTATAGATTTTATTTTGCATTTTGTCCTTGATCCATAGTTTTAGAAGGGTGTTCCTTTTCTAATCTAGTAAATCAAAGATTTTAAAATGATTAATGTCTGTAATTTCTTTAATTAGAGACAAACTGTACCTTTTACAATTCTTAGCTTGGAGAGAAGGGATGCAACTTTTTATTTTCACTTTCTAAGTGATCAAAGACAGAGGCAAAGGACCAGGATTTTAGAATTTTAATTTTTGGTAAATTCTATTAGTAGGGCCATTTATTATCTTTTATTATTTGTATAAAGCCTCAGTGGAGTTCGTTATCTATGGATTATTCCCCGTAGGTAAATCACAACTAAGTACTAGCATTATTCTAACTGTAAGAGATTCCTTAGGGTAATGGAGATTATTTTTCCAATGCCCAGAATACACTAAGATGATAAAAAGATACAAAAGACAAACACTCACACACAAAGAAGAGATTAATTATTTCACCCTGTCTTAATCTTATGGATATATATATGTATATATTTATAGTTCATGGAAATGCAAGTACAAGATAATAGATTTTTCTATGAACTTTTAAATACATATGCTTCAACATGAGCCAATATATGCACACCCATGTTTATCACAGCACTATTCAAAATAGCAAGAAGATGGAAACAACTTAAATATCTGTCAGTGTAAGAAAGGATAAAGTAATGTTAATGCATGCACACGATGGGACACAGCATCCCTAAAGAATAATGATGAAGTTGTAAAACACCTCGTGACATGGATGGATTTAGAGGATATTATGCTGAGTGAAGTTAGTCAATTTCAAAGGACAAATATTGTATGAGACACTGTTGTAGAGAAAAAGACAGAGCTTATTCATACCAAAAAATAGACTTTGATGGTTACCACAGATGCGACAAAAAGGGAAGAAAAGAGAAAAAAATAGGTTAGAGAGTAGACAGGTGTTAACTTGTGTGAAGTGGAAAATAATATGTTATAGTAGGGAAAAGCAAAACAAAAGGTGGAGAACAGGATACAATATTGAGAGGTTAGATAAGCTGTTTAAGCACTTCAATACAAAAGTGAGTATCTACAATGTAAACCCCCACCTATTTCACAATAGAAATACATATATGTATATGCTTGTACTTGGGAAGCAATATATTATAGTGGAAATATAGACTTTGGAATTATAGGCAAATTTCAATAATTAATTTATTATTTATATATCACTTCTGTAGATTGGGTGACAGTTTACAGAGTAGGTCATCAGTTTTATATTCTATAGTTCATACACAGTATGTGTCAGCTCATCTATTTCAATCCCCTCAATCTGCCATCACTTTGTTGAAATTATTAATCTACAGTAAGTTATTTTCAATATGTGCAATTTTTTCCTAGTCAAAATGGATACCCTCCCCTTTGGGCACACACAAACACACTTTTCTTCACCTGCTTCATTTTGTTACTATACAATTGCCAAAAGGAAATTCTCATTATGGTGGTAAATGCATGTTTTCATAAATAAGATTTAGTGGAAAAATGTTAAAAATGGAAAATTGCAGAGTACACATGTCCTTTAAGGATTATGGGGGGAAGTGGAACGATTGAAAAATAAACCCTTTTCCACTGACTTGTCATTATATAATGGCAAACTTTAGTGTTTCAATCTTACTTCTAGAAACAAGTGTATTAAGCTGAGTTAATGCAATTTTTGCTGTTTTTAGACCAAAAGAAATTCTGAAGGTAGAACTTGGTCAATAATAAGAAATAGTCTACACAATGTTAGGTATGTGCAGTCTATACTGCATCAGATAACTTTAAAAAATCAACTCACTGTCATTGAGTCAATTCCAACTTAAAACTGGCCCTTTGTACACAGTATAACTTCCCCTGTAGGTTGCACAATATAATTAATATCAATTAATTGTACATGAAAAATTATTGAATAGGAAATTAGTTATATATGCTTTTCACAATAAAAATCCAGGTATTTTTAAAATTAATGTATAATTGAATCTATATATGACTTAAAAATAATTAGCCACCTTTATACTTAACATATAAATATGTATACATAGATATATTTCACTATCATTATATAAAAATATATTTAAATATGTACATGCCTGTATTTAGGCCTCTATAAATGTCCTTTGCCTCCTAGTTCTTTCCTCTATTTCCTTTTACTTCCCTCAGCCCACAATCATGTTTGACCTTCATTCAGGTTTCAGTAGTTTTTCTTTGGCTACATTGCACTTGATGAAGCCCCACAAGGCTTCCTATGCCCTCCTCGCCATCTATTTTAGATCACTTGTTCCCTTGTCCCTGGCGTTCTTGGCATCCCTTGCCTTTCCCCTGCTTCGCCCTTTCCTGGGTTTTCCCAGAACCATAGGTCTCATTGTTTTATCCTCCAGATTGTTTATCCTGCCTATCTTACTTAGATAGACATGCAAAAACAATAAGCACAAAAACAAAATAAGACAAAACAACAAAATAAAAGAACAACAATTAAAAAACAAAAAAGAAAAACCTATAAAGAGTTCCAGGTCTGTTGTTGACCTTTATGAGTGTTTTCCTGTCAAGTCTGATGGGGTGCAACGCCCTGGCCCCAAAATCTATTTTTGGTTTTCCTCGGACTTCATTGCTTTGCTCCCCTTTCTGCTCTCTTGCATGCCCTTAGTGTTTCTCCCAGTGTGGTGGGGTCACACAATTCCAACAATGTGTCTCTAGTGTAGTTCCCAGTAGCACTATGGGTCAGTGAGAGATGTAATGTCTCCTGATGGGGCCAGCCCTATGGTTCCCTCTATCCATTGGCTGCTCTGAGCAGGAATATCATCCTTGGGGCTTAGTGGGCCAGGATATGTTCCACTCACTCTCCTCCGCTCTTCTTTTGCTCCTGTGTGCTCTGATCAGAAGTGTCTCTCTCCCTGGGCTGTAGCTTCAGTGCTGTCCTCTGAAGTGCATTCTTCTGGGGGACTAGGGCTGTCCACGTAGCTGAGATTGAGGCTGGCCCTGGAGAACTCTAACCTGGATATCTTACATACATATATTTATATGGTTAAATTGCAAGTCCTTGCTTTTAGAGTATTTGGTATATGGAGTTCTAAATTCTGAATAGTTTAGAACAAATTTAGTAGAGCATTGTCACGGTGTGAGCTTAATTAGCCCACTATGTATTACCATGAGCCCATTAAATGTGCAACACAAAGTAATATAGGATTACTATCAAAAAGCAAAAAGGAAAAGTTACATCCTTGAGCAAAGAACAGTTGATGCTTGCTCCTTAACCATCACATTCCTTAACCAATTCCACTTTGTGCATCAGTGTAATGATCTAAATAAGAAAATTCTATTAAATATCAAATAAAAATGCAAAATAGAAAACAAAAGGGCAAATGAAAAATTAGGTAGAATTTTTACTATTTCTTTGCAAGAAGATAGGCTTTCTCTTCTTTTCAAGAGGTAAATGAGACTGCTGTGAGCTCTTCATTCCATGCTGCAAGGAGACAAAGTGAGTCTGATTCTGACGCAGAGCTACTAGTTTCTTAGTGGGCTGTCCTTTCCCCTGGAGCTTGAATGTATTGATTAGAATTGCAACTAATTGAAAACTAAGTCATGTTATGTTGTACTTGTACATTTCCAATGAGCAGGCACCTTGATTCCTTTGGAATTAAGAGCACATTTATGTGGATTACAAATAGGAGCCAACCAGTGGACTCTCAGTCTGGCTATCAGTGACATACAGATGTAAGAAATGTCCTTTAAATGTAATGGAGGAAAGCACAGTATAAAATTTTCTCACATACTAAGAAATCAACCTTTAGTTATCTCTGGGTGGTGCAGTTAGCATACTCGGTGCTAAATGAAAAGTTTGAGTGTACCCAGAGGTACCCCCCACACACACAAAATTGGTGATCTACCCCCAAGACAAAAATCAGCCATTAGAAACCCTATGGCCTATAGTTTTACTCTTCCACACACGAGCATGCCAGAATAATTAACAGCAACTGCTTTTAATCAACATATAACTCAGTAACCCTTCTATCTTAGTCCCACACCACATTTTGGTTTCAAAACATTTGTGACCTCATTTTCTATTTGTATTTTGATATGATGGGGTCTAGTGTATATGTAAGAATATATATGAAATATCAATTACTGAAGTGTTTTCAAAATTGTGTAACTCAAAAACCCCAAACCCACAGCCATTGAGTCAATGCTGACTCATAGTGACGCTCTGTGTGTTCCCCAAACCATAACTGTTTAGGGGACCAGAAAGCCCAGTCTTTCTCCAGCAGAACTTCTGGTGGTTTTGAAACACTAGTGATCCTAAAGTTTAAAAGTTTTATTAAACTTTGATAAGAGTGCTATTCATATGTTTTTTTCTTTGTGTGCTGTTGTGTTTAATATGTAGGGTATATGTTTTATTATCATTTAAAGAGGAGTTTTTAAATTCTGTTTTTCATTGTATTTCCAATGTTACATTTGAATGTCAGAACCCATTTTGCATCTCTGATACTAAGCCCAAAGTCCATAATATTGCAAAATTGCTTTTTCAGGACTGCCTCTGGAAACTACATTTTGAGGAATGGTTAATAAGATAGAGGACTCAATATGATATTGATCATTTAAATTACTTTTAATTATTTGTTGTTTATGGAAAGTACTCTTTTTGATGATGTCCATATTATTTTATCTAAGAATTGGGTAGAGTTAGAAGAGAATAACTGTTGAAATGTAAAGATGTTTTTCTAAATAAGCAACAAGGAGGACATAGAGATACTGGGGGTGTTGGAGCAACAACAATCTAGCTGAAAGGAAGTACAAAGAGGTGGAAATAGGGTGAGCATGATAGTGAAGTAGGAGGAAGTGAAAAGGAAGCAGAGGAACAATAAAGGTAACTAATCTATGAATAGAGGTATAAGCGTCGGTAAATACCATACATTAATTAATAAAAAATAGAGGTATTGGCCTATGTACATATGGCAATACAATGAGATAGTGGACTGACTTTGGACCTCTGCTCATGCCCCCCCCCCCCCATCAATGCAAGAACACTTTATTCTAACAAACTGGCATTCTGTAATGCTCACCCTCCTGGAACAATCGCTGAAGACAAAATGGGTGCCTAAGCAAATGTGGTGAAGAAAATGAATGGTGCCTGACTATCAAAAGATATAGCATCTGGGGTCTGAAAGGCTTGAAGTTAAACAAGCGGCCATCTAGTAGAGAAACAACAAGGCCACTTGGAAGAAGCACACCAGCCTATGTGTTGTCAAGATCAGGTAAGAGGCATCAGAAGACCCATAAAAACAAACAAACAAACATTTTTTGAGAATGAAGGCGGGTGGAGCAGAGACCCAAAGCCCATCTATAGGCAATGGGACATCCCTCACAGAGGGGTCACATGGAAGGGATGGTCAACCAGGGTGCAGTAAAGCACCGATGAAACACAATATTTCTTTGGTTCCTTGAAGCATCCTCATGCCCTACTATCATGAACCCAGTACTGCCTTTCACTGCCGGTTAGACCAGAGCATATGCACGGGTACAGAAAAGAGCTCACTACACAAGGAATCTAGGAAGAGGAATGGGAATGGCAATCATAGAAGGGTAGGGGGAAGGTGGGTAGAGGAAGAAAAGAAGAGGGAACAGGTCGTAATGATCAACACATAACCACACACACATACACACACACACACACACACACCAGGGTAATGAGCAACAGAAACTCTAGGGAAAGGGAGACATTGGTTGGGGTAAGATATGAAAATAATAATTGGAAGAGAGAGTGGAGCACATCGTGGCCCACCAGGCCTGGAGGACGATATCCCTGCTCTGAGTAGCCAATGCACAGAGTGGATCATATGGCTGATTCCACTATGAGATCGACCATACCTCACTGGCCCTGGACTCTATGCGGGGGTAACACTGGAGACTCAGTGTCGGGACTGGTCAGAATTGACCCGCAACACCGAGGCAAAAAACTAAAGGCGTGTGGCAGAGCAACGGGGGGAGCAGAGCAGGGAGCTCCCATGGGAGTACAAAGGACAGACTGTGGGGCCAGAGCATAGCACCCCATCGGACTTGACTGGAGTACATGCCTAGAGTTCAAAATTCAGACCTTGATCTATGTACAGGTTTTTCTTTCTTTTTAATTTTTTTTCTTTTAATTACTTTATTATTTTATGGGTCATTGGTTTTCTTTTTTGTTGCCATTACTGTGTTCTTATTCATTACCTGTCTTGCTATGCCTTGTCTTTTGGTGCATATTATCTCTACAGATCTATCTATATAAGATAGGCTGGATGAACACTCGAGGAGAAAACAATGGGACCAATGGTTCTGGGCAGACAGGGGAAGGGGGAAAGCAGAAGGCAAATGTTTTGAGAATTTTGATGCTAACAAATGTACAAATGTGCTTGACATAATGGATGGATGTATGGATTGTGATAAGAATTGTATGAACCCCCAATAAAATTATTTAAAAATAATAGTAATTCATAATTTATCAAGGGCCCACGAGGGTGGGGGGAGGGAAAAAGAGGAGCTGATGCCAAGGCTCAATAAAAAGTAAATGTCTAGAAGAGAATGATGGCAACATATGTGCAAATGTGCTTGATACAGTGGATGTATGGATTATAATAACAGTTGTAAGAGCCCCCAATGAAATGATCTTCAAAATAAAAGAAAAGTAAAATGTTATTTCCAATTTATTACATCTGCCTACATTTTCTTGCTTCTCCTTATTTAAACATTTATACAACAATTCAGGTACAAATGGAAGTACTTAACTGCAAGCAGTCATTTCATTTTTTGTTTCAATAAATATAATTAAGATTTATATCATTACGTAGATATTTTATATTAGGGTGAAATATTCAGATCTACACTGTGCCATTAGTTTTCATAGATGAATATCAATGTAGAATTTCCCATCACTCCAGAAACTTTCTCCATAACCCTTCCAATTATTAACCCCTCCAAAATAATCAGATATTTTATTTCAATCCCCAAAGATTGATTTTACCTAATAGGTTATTTCCCATATTTCCTTTGTTGTTATAATTTACATACTGGGAAATTCACTCTTTTTAATTCACAGTTATAAAAGTGTTCAGGCCCATAAATTTTATTGTATGCATAAATAGTACACACACACACATATTCCATGGTTTCCATTATTTACTTCCCATATTCTTGTGGTGATCAAGTCCTGGTTATTTTATCTTTCTTTTTTTAACATTTTGTTGGGAGTCCTTAAGATAGCGTAGCATTTTCTACTACAACCAGTTTCAAAACGTTTTCTTTCTTCTTGAACTCCTTGATATCAGTAGAATTCCATTGTGTGGATTCAGCAGGGTGCTCATCCATTCCTCCATTGAAGAACACGGGTTGTTTCCAGTTTGGAGTGATTTTGAATATACCTGGTTTAAGCATTTGAAGCATACAGATTTCAGTGTGAATGCAAGTTTTCAATTTATATCAGTTATACTCAGGGGTGTAGTTACTGCTCAGTTCTTCCCACCCTTTTATTTTTCTTGTTAGACTTCCTTTCCTTTTGTTGTTGACTTCCTTGTAAGTCAACTCAACTCATAGCAACCCTATGCACACAATAGGCAATAATATCCATCATTATACTTGTTGCAGCCACTGTGTTCATCCCTTTCTTTGAGAGCCATTTTCTTTCCCATTGACCCTACTTTACCAAGTTGGAAGTCCTTTTCCAGAAACTAGTGTCTTCTGATAAGATGTCCAAAATCTGTGAGATAATGTCTATCCATCCTCCTTTCTAAAGGTGCATGCTGACTCTACATTTTCCAAGATAGATTTGTTATTCTTTAGCAGTCCATGAAACTTTCAATATTCTTTGCCAACATCATATTTCAAATGCAGAGGTTCTCCAATCTTCCTTATTCATTATTCAGCTTTCACGTGCACATGAGACAATTAAAAATACCATGGCTCATAGCCCTCAGGTCACATCTTTGCCTTTTAACCCTTTAAAGAGCTCTTGTGTGGCACATTTGATTAGTATAATAAGTTGGTTGATTTCATGAATGTCGCTTCCATGAAAATTGACTTGGGATCCAAGATGACTTATAGTAAATTAATATGACACTTTTAGCTATAATCCCTTATGTGATGTAGCATAATTCTTCTGGATACTCTCTGCCTGTGGCTATAATCCAGTCTCCAAAATCAACAGGATTAGGGTGGTATGAAGATCTGACTTTAGTAGATGGTGTGAACCAAGCTACACCTTCTCTTTCCTCCAGGGCATCTTGAAGACTGTATTTTAGTAGAAAATGTTACTTAAGACACCATTCACATTGGTTTTCTTAGATGGAGTATATATATTGGTACTACTTCACAGTTCTAAAATGCACCACATCACCTGGAAAGCCAGACTTCTATTCCCTGATTGAGCTCTGCAGGAGGTGAGAAGGCTTATTATGACTTTTGGATATTTGTGGCTCCTGGCTCTAGAACCTGCATTTGCCTTGCCTACCTGACTTTCAGATTTGGGATTGAACAGCACAAATGACCACGTGAGATAGTCCATCAAAGTTTTGTGAGATTCTCTGGGACATTGCAGCAAGTCACAGAACTCAGGGTCCTGAGGAAAAATACTCAAGGAGGAGCAACAGTGGAAATAAAGAAAAATAGTATCTTGGAAAACTTGGAAATTTGGGACATCTTTAATCTCGAACTCCTTGGAACTCCCCTGAGATCAATTCTTTTAAAGGAAATTATTGCCATATAAGTAAAGTGAAATATTTGACAATTTCAGTATTTTCTCGTTTTTTTTATGTTGTCAATTGCTTTCGTTGTGAGGATTTTTGTTTTCTTTGCACTGAATTGTAGTAGGGCTGTTTGGTTTTCATCAGTAAGTGCTTCAAGTACTTTTGGCTTGGTTTCATATCTCACTGCTTAACCTAAATCAAAAATACTTTATTAGGTGATTTAATAGAAATTGTATAGTTTTATGTTTGAAATTTAGGTCTATAAGTTTGAGTTAACTTCAGTATAAGTTGTGAGGTATGGGAAAAGTTACGTGGAATTCATTTGTTCAAATGATTATCCATTCCTCCTTAAAATGCCCTTATATTTTTAATATCAATTAGCCATATCATTGTAGTTCTATTTCTAGGCTTTCTATTCTCTTACTTTGATCCATATGTCTATTCTTATTACAGTAATACATTTTATAAACTATTATGATTTTATACTGTAAGAAATGGCATGAGAACACATCAGAATTCTGTTTTCACAAGGGAGAAGTAGAATTCAACTTCACTCCAGTCCAGGTCAATTACCACAAGGCCAAGGGTCAGACATGCTTCCACCATTCATCCTTCTTTAGAGTATTCTCACACCACTCACCCATCTTACAGCACTCTATTGCTCTGCTGAGTTCAGTAATCCTTTGCCATGGTCAAATAGAAATCTAAGATCATACTCACAATTATGAGGTTTATTAGAGTTCTAGCATGTTACCAAATGTTAAATATACAGCTAGTTGGTCCTCAGTGTCTCATCTCATACTAGCAGACATGTCCATACCTGGTCCTCAGCCTCCCAGACAAATAGCTCTTTGACTTCTGCCTCATTCCATGGACCAGGAAGCCTACCCACAGTTCTGCTTCATGATCTCAACTTGGCTCCTCTGCTTTGTCTCATGGTCTTGGCGCTATGGACTCTGCTGTCTCTCTTTTTTCTTGTCACAAGATTTCTATTCCTGTTTCTGATATGGCTCATCCTTATACCCAGAGGAATCGCAAAACTGACCAAACCCCAAGTTAGAATCCTCTATACCTTATTTGAAGGATCCCACTCAGTTATTTGATGAGAGATGCAAAGACAATGGATAGAAGTGTCACGCGCAATAATTTTGCTTCAAAGCATTGTTACATCTACTAACTTTATTCTTTCTTTTCTAAATTCTATACTAGTTCCATTGTCTTCTATATAATTTTCAGAATCTGCTTAGCATGTTTCATAAAATATTAGTGCATGTGTTTTGCTAAGAAATGTGATGCTCCTCCTAACTGAAATTTTTGGGGAAATTGACCTCTAAATGATATTGAATTTTTCCAGTTAATGAACATGATATATTTCTGTATTTATATAGTCTTCTTTGATTTTTTATCAGTGTCTCATAGTTTTCAGCATATAGGTTTTGCATTTATCTTGAAATTTTTATATATGTAATTAATGTTTGTTTTATAATATTCCATGGGACATTTTAAAAAGCAATGGTATTTGTAATAATAATATTATGATTTATAATAATAATAGTATGGTTTTGTTAGAAATGTCTAGTGTGTATATATAAATGAGAAAGTACTGCTATTAGGGTTTCAGTTAACATATGCATAGGTTTATTATAAATAAAACTTGTTTAAAGATGTTTCCTGATTAGTGTACAGTTCCACATTGGTGTATGACTCAGTAGTACATTTGTCTTAATCTAATTATAATGATTTAAAATTCTAATCAAAATAGGTATCTATTATGCAAAGGCATTTGACTGTGTGGATCATAACAAGCTGTAGATATCATTAAGAAGGGTAGGAATTTCAGAACACTAAATTGTCCTCATGAGGAACCTGTGCATGGATTGAAGGCAGGCTTTCAAAGATAACAATGATATACTGCTTGGTTTCAGGAAAGATGTGTGTCAGGGTTGTATGCTTTCATCGTACTTATTCAATTTATATGCTGAGCAAATACTCCAAAATCCTGGACTATAAGACAAACACAGTGTCAGGGTTGGGAAAGACTTATTAACAACTTTCAATATGCACATGGCACAATCTTGCTGGTTTCAGTTTGAAGAATTTGCTAATGAAGATCAAGCACTAAAATCTTCAATATGAATTACAACTCAATATAAAGAAAACAAAAATCCTCACAAGTGGATCTGTAGGTAATATTATGATAAATGGAGAAAAGTTTGAAGCTGTCAGGGATTTCATCTCCTCAGAGGCTTCATCTTGCTTGGATCCATAATCAGTGCTGATGTAAACAGTAGTCAAGAAATTAAAAAGATACATTGCACTGTATAAATATGCTACACAAGTACTGTTTTAGAGTCTCAAAGGACAAGGATGTCACTTGGAGGACTAAGGTTCACCTGACCCAAGCCATGGTGTTTTCAATTGTCTCATATACAGGTGAATGTATGATATGAATAAGGAAGATTGGAGAAGACTTGATGCATTTGCATTACGGTGCTGGTGAAGAAAATTGAAAGTATCATAGACGGCCATAATAACAAACAACTCTGTCTTGGAAGAAGTACAGCCAGTGTCCTCAGAATTTAGGATGGTGAGACTTCATTTGAACATGCTGTCAGAGAGTAGCCGCTAGAAAAGGACATTGTGTTTGGTAAAGTAGAAGACCAGCTAAAACGAGGAGGACATTTAATGAGATGGATTGACACAGTGCCTACAACAATGAGCTCCAACTGAGCAACAACTGGCAAGATGGCCAAGAACTAGGTACTGTTTCGTTCTGTTGTTCATACAGTCACTGTTCATAGAGTCACTATAAGTAGGAAACTGACTCCAGGGCACCCAACAACAGCAAAGACTAATGACTCACTGTGTTGGGCACATCTGTGGCACAAGACTTTGAAGTGCTGCAAAGCAAGGCTGTTATTTGCAGGCTAAGATGCACGTGACCCAAGCCATAGTATTTTCTGTTACCTCATATTCCCATGAAAGTTAGAAGACTGACAAATAATAGCAATATTTGAATTACGGTGCTGGTGAATAATTTGGAAAGTTCAATACATTGCCAAAGAAGAAGCAAATCTGTCTTGGAAAAAGTACAGCCAGGCTGCTTCTGATTTCAAAACTTTGTCTCATGTACTTTGAACATGTTGTCAGGAAATACCAGTATCTGGAGAAAGAAATGTATTCGGTAAAGTAGTGGGGCAGTAAAAAAGGGGAAGACTCTCACCACCAAGATGGAATATATATATATATATATATATATATATATATATATATATATATATATATATATATATATTTCCTTTCCAAGTATATATTCCTATATTGTTTGTTATATTTATATATTATATATTTAAATTTATATATAATTATATATTTCCTCTCCTATGTATTTCCTTTTTTTGACCTATCATGACATCCGTTGAGGGTATCAAGAGCTATCCTATAAAAATTTCACTGGATTGCAACAGTAGTTTTAACAATGGGCTCAAGCATATAACAATTGTGAGGATGGCACAGGACCAGGCATTGTTTTGTTCTGATCTACACGGAGTCTCTGTGAGTCAGAACAGACTCTATGGCACCTAACAGCAATAACTGTAGCAAGCAACTAACAGCAATCAAAACAGTAGCATCTGAATATACATACTGTGCCAGTTAAGTTCAAGGCAAAGAGATGAACTTATGTTAACTATTTTATTTGTTTTCCAAAGGAAAATCTTGACATAAGGCATTCATGGAGATTATTAAGAAAATATTTTAAGAAAACTGAAAGCTGTGACGGTGGGAAAAATTATATTATTTATAAAATGTGATATATATTTGCCTACTTTTGTCTATAACATCCTTTGAGTGTAATAAGGGCTTTCCCATGAAAATTTAATAATTTTTTGACACAGTGATTGCAACAATAGGCTCAAAGATAAGAACAATTGTGAGGATGACAGTGTTTAATTGGGAGGTGCTTGGCAGACCTTTCCCCATCGCTCAACACCAATCATCCCTGATCTTACCCCTGTAGATTTCTTTCGCCCAAAGGTAAACAATAATTTAAAACTAACATGAGTTGTGTCCCTCAAGATGGTAAAAACTGTCATTTTGCCGTGATACCAATCTAAGAGTGCAAAATCCTTCTAGGAAAGATTGGAAAGATGAGAGTAGCACCTTCAGAAGTGTATGGGCCTAGATGAAGGATATGTGAAATATAATTGGGGTAATTGAGTGGTTGAAAGTTATCAACCCTTCCATTGCTTCTATGGAAGAATGCTAATGAACTACACACATAAAGATTATAGCCAGAAGGGCCTTATGAAGCTCAGTTCTCCTCCATAACAAATGTCAACTATCTTTTAGTTTATTGACCTTGTAGCCTATGACTTTGATAAGTTTTCTTTAGCATATTTTAGTTTATTTGTAGATTTCTTCAGGTTTTCTACATAAATATTCACATCTGTGCACATATATTATTATTTCTTCCATTATAATATATATGCTTTTTATCTTTTTTTCCTCATATTATTGCGTGATGTATGCCATCTGGTACCATGTTGAAAAGCAAAATGGAGACAGAAAAATGTGTCTTGTCCTACCTGGAAGGTAAGATAATAAAATGTGCCATTAAATATAGTAACATTTTTAAAATGCCCTTTATAAGACTGTCCTATAGGGTTTCTGTGCATATAATTGAGTCAGCCACAGTGAGTTTGGTTGTTTTAAGATTGAGGATATTCTAAAATTGATTGTGGTGATGATTGCACAACTCCTTTAACCTATTAATTGTATGATAAGTGAATTATATGTCAATAAACTTGTTTAAAAAAAGAAAAGTTAAAGAACTCCCAGGCACCCCCCACAAAAAATGAGTAAATTACCTTTTATTACTACATTGCTTTTAATTAGGAATTAATATTTTCTCTATATTGTCTACATTTGGAGTCCTGATAGCATAATGGGTTACATGTTAGGCTGTGAATCAGACGGTCAGCAGTTCAAACACACTGAGGTAGTTAGTTTATTGTACCAACTTGGCCAATAAACACATGTGGGATTAATTGAAGGACAGAGAGATAAATGGCTTGGTGAGCCTTGCCTTTGACCATTGGACCAGTGTGTGGCTGCCGTGCTTGTTCTGTGCCTCAATTTGCAAGCTACGCTAACTGTGGGACACCTAACCCATGAACTCTGTCACTGTAATCGAAGGTTCCTTAAGACCTGCTTCACCACAACATTGGAATTTACATCTCTTGAACTGGGGACTGTTGGACCCTGTCATCTGGCTGACTGTTGGTGACCTGCCTTGCTGTTACTGCCTGTGCCCGGATAGCCTGAATCTCTCTACAGAGGACTACCTGGTGGCCCTCAAGACTTGAAGGACTGCCAGTGCAAGAGAGTGAGTTGCACTGAGCCATTTGTACTGCCTTATAATTCAATTAATTGTTTATTTCGTATGCTATACATCTATCTCTGTATATATATATATATATATATATATATATATATATATATATATATATATATATATATATATATATATATATATATATATATATAATTACTAGCATTCTTTGGGACAAAAATTAGCCTTTTTGCTCCCATAAAAATATACAGACATGGAAAACCACCAGGCTAATCTTTCCTATCAATTTGATGGTGGAGTTTGACTTTTTACTTATTTGAATGATAATATGGTTTTACATTTTTATCTGTTTATATTATGAAGTCTAATGATTAATTTAAGATACTGAATCAGCTTTGAATTTTCAGTGTAATTCCTAGTTGGTGATGAAATTTTATATACAGGCACACCTAGGTGATATTACAGTTTTTGTTCCAAGTGACCACAACATAACAAATATTTTAACTGCTCCAGTATATTCTTTCACAAATCAAAGTAGTATAAAGTGACTGAAGAGTAGGTAGGTCAAGAATTCTGGATTTAGTTTTTTTCTTTCAAACTTTGATGATGTGACGACAGGTTTGTCTTTTGGATTACAAAGTTTCTGATGAAAGTTGATCAATTTTTTCCCCCACATATGCAATGTGTCTTTTTTTTCTTTTGCTGCCTTGGGGATATTCTCTTTAGGTTTTCATCATTTTGAATGTATGCAGACATGTTGTTTCAATACTTTAAGCTCCCTGAGCTTCTTGGCATTCTATTTTAATATCTGTCATACATTTTGTAAAATTTATTTAAAAAACATTTCTTCTGTTCCATTATCTCTATATTTTCCCTCTGGGATTTCACTTTCACATACATTTACCCTTTTGACATCTTTCCAAAGTCTTTGGATGGTATTTTTTATTATTACCATTTTTATTTTGTTTCAATCTGAATAATGCCTGTTTACTTAATTTTAGGTTTATTAATTTTTTCTCAACTGTGTCAATGCAACTAAGAAGTCTGTAGAATTCCTTCTTCATATCTCAATACTATTATCTGTTTCTTGAACTAGATTATTTCTTTCATGGTTCTTATGTTTACTAAAATCATCCATCTGATCATGCTGTCCATGTTTTCCAACAGACTCAGTAATATAGTAATTAATGTTATTTTAAATTACCCATTCAATAATTTCAACGACTATGTCATATTTGGGTTGATTTGTTTTTTAACAATGTATTATTTTATTTTTTTTACTCTTGTGACGTAACCGTTTTGTTAAATTTGGTCACTTTGTGTAACATAGTGGGGCGGAAAATCATTTTTGTGTTTTCAAATACACATTTTTTCTTGTTCTAGACCTTTAATGCGGAAAATGGAATTCATATAGTCATGGATCGAGCTAGATGTATTAATTGTCTATTGCTGTTGTAATAAATTACAACACAATTTTTGGATTAAAACAATATTCCCACATCATATCATTGTTTAATAGCCCAGAAGACTAGTGGACTAGTCTACTCTGTTGAGTAGCTAACAAGAGGAAAATAATGGTATCAGCTGTCCTGGGCTCCCACATGGAGCCTCTGAGTATAGAAAACACCCTTCGACCATTCAAATGGTTTGTAGAACTCATTTACGTGCTTTGGTAAAAGTAAGGTCTCCATTTTCTTTCAGGTTACCAGTCAAGTATTGCAAGCTTCTATAAACCACTTCAATTCCTTGACGTGCAGCCCTGTTCTATCTTCCAAGTCAGTAATATCAGGTCAAGTCCTTCTCCGTTTTTTAATTTCTCTGATCTAGTTTTCTGTCTTATTCACCCTATTTATTTCCTCAGCCTCTAATCTGAGAAACATATCTGCTTTTGATGGATCAAATTACTGTATTGAACCCAATGAATAAACAAGAGCAATTGCTCTCTCTTATGTAGTCCTTTCAGAGCAGTGCATAGACTAGGGTTTGGCTGAACACACCAGCTGACAGCAATCTGGAGGAGCCCTTTTAGAATTTTGATTACTATACTGGATTTAAGTTTGGTGGTTACATTCCATGTCCTATAGACTTTAAATTCCATTATCTTAACCTTGTGGTAATACGGTGGCTGGTTTTCCATAGTGATTTTCCATTGTCTTCTTCAAAATTTTCTATTTGTGCCTGCACCTCTGAAAGACTCTCTTTTCACACTGTGTTAGTCTGGGTAAACTAGATTCATAGACACTCATATGTGTATAAGAAAGCGATTTATATATTGTGAAAACACCCTAGCCCAGTCCAGATCAAGTCCATAAGTCTGGTATTAGCCCAAAAGTTCGATACCAATCTATAAATTCCTCTTCAGACTCATGAAACACTTGCAATGATACTGAATGCAAGATGATCACAGGCCAGCGGGTGGAAAGTCTCATGGATCCAGTGGCAGTATCAGCATCTCAGCACTGACAAGGATCTCCTCGTGACTTCTCCAGTTCCAAGGCTCTGGCTACCGTCAGCCTGTCTCCATGCGGCTTGTCGACAAGAATGTCTCACAGGGACTAAGCCTGTGTCTCGCCTCCAGTGAGTTATTTATCTCCATAGCACCTGCAAATGAAGTTATCAAGCTACCACCCAATCGACAGGCCAAACTGCACCTTCACTCTCAAGTCTCAAATTGACACCACATTATGTAATTACCACACACACATACATTTTCTCTTCCTTTAGTAATAGACTTCTGTCGCTTGTTATTCAGCACATACAAGGCTCATGGAATGGGGCCATGATGTCCGTATCTTGTTCATATGCAACCTTTCTAAGTAGACCTCTGTCTCAGAGGTAAGATCTTTCTCAATGATCTTACCTTTTCCCCAGCAATATTACTGCTTCGTGTCTTCCTTAAAGGACAGAGTAAAACTGCCAATAGGTTTCCAAAGCTGTGTTTTCTGCAAGAGCAGATTTCTACTTCTTTCTCCCATGGAGACACAGGGTGCGTTCAAACCACCAATCATTTGCATGACAGCCTAGTACTTAACCTTGTGCCACCATGGGTCACATTCAGCTGAAGTACTGTGGTCCATGATGGATGCCTCCCCACCCTAACT
Organism: Tenrec ecaudatus; assembly: GCF_050624435.1. Taxonomy (NCBI): domain Eukaryota; kingdom Metazoa; phylum Chordata; class Mammalia; order Afrosoricida; family Tenrecidae; genus Tenrec; species Tenrec ecaudatus. The sequence goes on along the minus strand of NC_134548.1, from coordinate 101,711,343 downwards.
GCAAAGTGTCTTCACTAATGGCTCTCATACAACATTTACTTCTTCTTTTTTTAGTAATTGAAGGGTTCCCCACCCCTAAGAAATCAAGAACATGATCCAGGTTGGAAATCATGACATTCACATAGATACTCATCTTTTGCTTTCATGTGTCTACACTACCAAGGAATCTCTCTGAGGATTCTTTCATTGCTCTGGTCTTTCTCATGAGAACTAAGTGACATCAATGAAGAAGTGAATGTGACTGTGAATTCTCCATGTGTCTGAGTCTCATGACTATTAATGTGATAATCATTACTCATCATTTAGCAAGTCATCAAACATTTTAAGTTAATTTTTCGTACTGATGAGTATGGCGTCAAGTACAATCTGACTTAGATGAACAAATGTTTAAGGCCTATTTCTCCTTGAAGGAACCCTTCTTTCTATATGATATTGAATAATTTTTTTTGATTTTTATTCTTAATTTTCTGAAAAGTTCTAAATTTTTGGTGAATTTACAGGTTTTTTTTGACTTTTCTATGTGCTGGTTTGTAAGTAGTACTATTTACATAATTCTACATCCTGAACTAAATATGAAAGCATCATGAAAACACATTTTTATAAAAACAAAATGGTCAAACATCTTGGTATTTCCAAATACCACATATATTTACAAATACACTTTGGTTATATTTTGGAAAAAATTTATTTTAAAATATTTAAAATCAGATCCCTGAACCTATTTAAACCTCAGCATTTCCTATAGAGCATTAATAATGTTGAAAAATGAAAGAATTTGTCCATCTATCCCAGAGTTGTCTTAGGAATAGCCAGTTTCCTCCTAGTTGAATCAGAGTCATGGTGGCCTCATGTGTGTCAGAGTAGGACGGCTCTCCATAAAGTTTTTAATGGTGGACTTTTCAGAAATAGATGACCATCACTTTCTTCTGAGGCATAGCTGGCTGGACTTGAATTTTCAAACTTTCAATTAGTAGCTGAAGACATTATCAACTTGCACAATCCAGGGACTCATTCTTTTTTTTTTTAAATCATTTTACTTGGGGCTCATACAACTGTTATCACAATCCGTACATCCATCCATTGTGTCAAGCACATTTGAACATTTGTTGCCATCACCATTCTCAAAATATTTGCTTTCTACTTGAGCCCTTAATATCAGCTCCTCATTTTTCCCCATCCCTCCCCACTCCCTCCTCCCTCATGAACCCTTGATAATTCATAAATTATTATTATTTTGTCATATCTTACACTGTCCAACATCTCCCTTCACCCACTTTTCTGTTATCCGTCCCCAAGTGAAGAGGTTATATGTAGATCCTTGTAATTGATCCCCCCGCTTCTTATGAATAGAGAAATTGGTCCTCAACATTTTGAGAAGTTCTATCTCTTCCAAACCAGTTTATTAACATAAGTTCATTTATTTCAAATTTTCATGTTATAATAAGACAAGTATCCACATATAAAATAACTTTACTTCATATCAATGTCTATCTTGTAGATATTTTAGTGATTCTAGGTTATTAAGAACTTGTTGATGCTGTCTAAGGGAATACATTCAGATGTAAGCATTACAGTGGAGAGCATGGGTACACATTAATTATTCCTGAATATGACACTTATATCCAAATCAGAAAGAGGAACAAAATTACTAAATTATTTGAATATTCCCCCTTTCCCTTTAGAACCAGTCTTCTATCTTGTGCTTGTAGTGTCTATTATTTGATACTCATGACTCTTTTGAAATCCTTTGGGTGTCAAATTCATGTCTACTGTAATATTTTTATTTGAATATTTATTTTTATTTCCTATCAATTCATGTAATGAATTGCACATTGCCTAATACTTAGTAGATACTCAAAAAAAGAATGAATGAATATCAACTATTGAGATATGTTTAACTGTGTGTCCTGAACTGCCGATTGAGAACAACTTTAAACCGATAATTCCAGTGTTCCTCATCTAATTTAGAATTAAGGAATAATTCCGCCAGTTGCATATGGTTTTTCTGTTATTTCACTTTAGTTCTTATTCCTCCAGTGGGAATCAATGAGATAGAGATAATGGTGGGAATTACTTTTGAGAGTTATACAATTATAGTAAACATTTTGAGAAATGCTGTTCTCCATAGGGACTATGCCAGCATACTAAAAGTTAGCAAACTAAATATGGTAGATTGATGAAAGGGCTTTGTGAGTGTAGTGATCTGTTTTATTTTTTGTTTTTGGTAACCAGGTCTAAATATAATGTTGTTTGTTTGTTTGTTTGTTTTTTCCTCAGTGAGAGAAAGATGAAGCTATTCTACCGATATATGTAGAGACTCAGAAACCCTGTACCATTGCTGAGTTGAAAGTGACAAGATTGCAGTGGATTTTGCTTTTTTGTGTGTGTGATGGTTTAAGGTTTTTGTATTTCAGTCTGTATTTCTGTTTACAGAAAAATGACCATAAATGCTTGTTCTGTGAACGGTGAGGATCATTTTTCTTAATTTTAAACAATTGTAAAGAATATTCATGCAATAAGTAAAAGAAGCCATAATGAACAAGACGTTGTTTATGTTTATTGAGAACCTCCTACAAGGGGGATTTAAAACTTATGGAGAAAAGTATTATTTTTTTAAAAGTCCATTTTCCCACAAATTTGTTGAAGTGCTTTTATGTGTTTCATGGTTGTTGTGCATCTGGAACAATGCCATGCTTTTCGTCTCATAGAATCTCACAATCCAGTGGAAAAACAGCTTTCCATTGCTACATACCATGATTATGACACATGCAGAGACAGAGGTCTGCTCTCCGCAGAACATCAGGCACTCGAGCTAGAAGCACACAACGAAAAATGCATTTTGTGCGCGAAATTTTCAGAATCACTTCTGGTTAGATCCTGGCTTTAATCCCTTGATTACTTCTACTTACAAATTTCCAAGTTACCGTTTAAATAATTCATCTAGTCCATTTTGAAGTGCCTTGTGAATGCAGTGCATGTACAATTGTTGTGTGTAACGGTAATTCTGGGGCATGTTTAGACTTTGGTAGTCCACTCCCTCCCTAACTACTTTTTGAGCTGAATATTTATAACTCTAAGTTGTCTCCAAGGCAATATATCACTAAATACATGTATATGTATAAAAAAGCTAGAGGAACAGAAGGAAAAGTCTAATTAATTACATTGTCATTGCTGGTGATCCTGTGATGACCGTGTTGACATTAAACAAGCCCACATTGTTGACTTGTTTGCTTGTAACTTCTTTTTCTAAAAACATTAGAATTGAAGAATTCAGTCCATTGGATTTGGCTTAATGAAGTTGTGCGTTGTCTTTATAAGTTTCGGTTGTATATGATATTGTATATTTAATGAAATTAGTAAGTAATGCATTCGGACCCTTTGAAATGCGTGGTCATATGAATGAAATATAAAAAGGAAGGAGCTGGCTCAGATAAAAATAAGGCGATCTGACTCCGTTGAGCCTGCAGAGCCAATGAAGTTATTAGAACATTAAGAAAAGTTGAGCTGCATGTACCTGAATAGAATTAGGGACCATACAAGAGGAACAATTTAAATAAAGACTTTGCCAGTATTACTAATACCGGATAAAACCAATTAATAAATACCACCAACAGCATTAAGATGAGCAGTTCTATTTAATATGATTCCAATTAAATTTATTTTTCTGAGTGGTTCTATAAATTGGGCTTTTACCAGAAGGGAATATTTCCAGCTTGATTCAGTGAATAGCACTGAAATCACTCCAACATGTGTTAATTGCTCTACCACGAGCAAATGCACTTGAAAAGTGGAACAAAGACCTTCAACATTGACTTCTGAGTCTTCTAAACGTCCAGTGTTTGTCCCTTGAGCCTCACACTAGGAAAGTGCCTGTGTGGGGCAATCTCATATCAGTTCTTTATTGTTTCCTCAAAATGCTCAGATTTTTTAATCAGCTATTTATGAGCAATTTTTAGAATGTAAATAAGCATTTATTTTTCACTTACAAGGTGCCTTTCAATATTAGGCCCCAAGGCATACTAAGATAATTCAAAATGATAAATTAATTGTGATATAACCAACAGCTACTCCAGCATATTATTCAGTAGTTCCTGGCTTTGGTTCAAGATTTTGCACACAGCATGCAATTGACCAAATTGCATTATGGGTCATTTCTAGAATTATACTGAAATGCTGAATGTTCTTTTCTGTGGGGGTAATGTAGTCAATGTAAGAACTCATTTAAAAGTCAGAGCTTTAGAGTACAGTACAATGAGAGCAGGAACTGTTTCTTTAGAACTCCTTCAGAACAGAGCCATGATTTGTAATCTTAGCCATGTATTTGTAGCTGATAAATTATTCTTGACTAATTGGCGCTATCTGAATCGGCATCAATCTTAGAAATACTAGACAAATTCAGGAAAGAGTAACACACATTATTAAAAGTTAATGAAATTGACAGGTATAAAACATTATAAGGTTTACTTGGGCAAATGATGTCATAGAGAGGCAAATTTAAAATTATATCTTATATGTAGTGGAGCTGGAAAGCATGCATGATAATAAAAGAAGTTATATAGTTGTGGATAATGAGATTAAATGCCATCAATTCAAATGCTGATTGACAATAAAAATATTCTGTTAACATCAACTCTAAGACTACTACTATTACTGTCATTACTTAATAATTCAACATTATAATAAATATGTATAGTTAGTGCCCCAGAAGTATTTGTGCCATTTAATAATTCAATCTGTTTGTTAAAGAAAATGGCCTAGTGCTCTAATAAAAGTAGGTTTACACCTTTAGTATTTTGTGTGTGAGTGTGTGTGTGCATGTGTACGAGTATGTGTGCATGTGTTCAGAGAAATTTGGAACTCAACTAATCAACTTTTACACTCTATATATGGCCAAGATCCTTGTCTTAGCTCTACTTTGTTCATATTAAAATTGGGTTTATTTATTGAAATTTTGTTAGTGTATAAAATCATGAAGAGGATAAAAATACTCTGTACGTGTTTGCAAGCTGGTAGGAGCGATAGAACTAAACATTTGTGATTTTTAACCAAATGTTATACTAGAAACAGATTAGTAGCCTATCAGGAAGAGATTTATTCTTTAAACGATAACCTGGATAAACTTAATACAGGGGAAAATTTTAACTTGTCCATAAAAAAATTGCTAAAATTTCAGCAGGGAACATGGCGAGAAAAACATCATAGGAAATGGATAAGCTATACAAAGTAATACAAGTGGCGGTGTCAGTTCTAAGGTCATGAAAGATGCAGTATCATATGAGTAGTGTAGAAAGTATGTTAGTGATATATGAGAGGAAGTTCGATAGGATTGCTACTAGGGTTTTAGTTCATTCATGCACAGGTTTAGTCCCAGATAAAAATGTGTTTGAACAGGATCTGAGATCAATGGGTGCTTGCAGATAAGTTCTCTCACTAATACATTTGTCTCAGTCTCCTTAGGGTGCTACGGAAACCAAACAAATCTTCTCATCAGAACACAGGCTTCTGAGGGGATCTACTAGGCCGGAAAATTTTATGAAGACAGCAGTTTTGGAATTCCAAAGAGGTAATCTTGATAGATTTTCTCTAACAACACAAGAAAAGCATGGGAGCTTAGTATTGAAGAAGTCTGAAGAAATCTAAAAATTGTGCTGCCGAGAAAAAAAAAAGGCAGGAAAATTGTGCTGAGGAGTTTGTTGTTGTTGTTTTGTTTTCCGTAACAACAATGCTCTTGCTCTTTCTTTGAAAGTAGCGGGGCTCTCCTGCCAGAATTTGGTTGGGAAATATTACCTCACCCAGCCTACAGCACTGATTTTGATGCTGCAGACTTCTTTTCATTCCTCCAAACTCAACAAAATTTAAAAGGTTCAAAATATGAGAACCTTAAGGCTGACAAAATTAATGTTTTGACATGGAGTAAATGGAAGGACACACAATTATTTAGTGGCTGGTTAGGGCCAAGGAAACACTGTCTTCATATGTGTCTAGAGCTAGATGGAAAATGCGGTAGTTTCACATGTTGATATTTTTCTTTAACAAAGGGTTCTATGATTTGGTTGCAACATGTTTTGTGTTACCCTTGTATATAGTAGAAATTGATACCACCAGTGTAGGTTAGTGCTGATATCTTTACTTCACAAATCATACACAAACCTTTTGCTAATTGTTGTTTTTTTCCTAATGTACTTAATGTTCTTTAGCCTCCAAATCAGAGTCATTTTCTAGATCACAATCATTTCATATTTGAACTTTTGTAATCTGTTCTACTTGAGAGACATGAGCACTACCTGACAGAGTCAATTATGAATTTTGAATAACCTGGTATAGTGGTTTGGTTGAAGAGACACAAGAAGAAAGTAGGGGCTCTCAAGACAGATGATTCTTCTGTCTTTATATAAGGATTTTCTCATTATTAATGTACTTGAGTTTTATTTGGAGTGGCAGCTGTATGATGGAAAATGTTTGATATTGATGATTGCTAAAAATAGCTATGAGCAAATAAAACAATGTCTTCCACATAGTAGGTACCAGACAAATATGTTAAAATAAGGTGTCAAATTACTGCTTAAATCTATCTCCTTCAAAAGTCCTTTGCATTTCCTCATTTATAATCAATCTCTCTTGCTCTTCTTTCTGCCATTGCATTTGTTACTCTAGCATCACATATTAGAAATTACCTATTTCTGGGCTAACAGATTCTCAGTAGATGTTTTTGGAATGTATTAGATGGATTTCAGTTTAATAGTTTTATACATTTGTATTACTTGCTATGAAATAATAAAAATGCATTGCTGAATGGAATAGACTATACCATCATCCATTAATTAGAAGTATCTCCTGTACCAAATACCAGGTTCTTTTTTTTTTTTTTTTACTGAACCTGTTCTGTGAAACACAAATTCTCTTTGCTAGAAGTAGACCATTTTACTTATTTATAGCTATCTTTGGAAAGGGATTGATCCAATTTTCTTGCTGGAGGTTCTGAACTAGATCTTAGCTAACTTCCTCCAAATGCTAGTAGAGAGAAATGTCACACAAAGAGGGACGCCCAGTAAATTCAAGGAGCCTTTGGATGTATAATAAATATGTGTCCCCATTTATTGGCCTCCATTAGAGATGCAATAGCTTTTAAATGAGTCCTAGACTCAAGAATTGGGCCACCTGCTACTTGAGCTTGTTCTGCTGACAATTTACTCATGTGGCTTATTTAGAGCACTATGGAAGTTCTAATACGATCATCTCTACTTTGGAAGAGGGGTATAATTTTACTTGTCATTATACTGGATGACTTAATATGTCATCTCCTACTTTATGTCTTTGAGAAATTACCCCATCCTTCTCTCTATCAATACATGCCATGATTCAAAGACCCCCTTTTTACTTATTCAATCACATCTCTAATTATCCTATAAAAATAGATATTGAAGTTTATTGAATGGTAAACTAAAAGAGAAAGGGAGAGAGCCTATAAATGAAGTACAATGGGCTAAAAGGATGCTGCTTATTGTTGAGGGATTATGTTTAATTTCTCTATTATCTTGAAAGGACCTTGATTATGGACCTTCGAAGATTGGCTTAAAAGGTAATAAGCTTTACTATGAAATTAAGAAGTTCATGTTTGTCTCCATTTCCAATCATATCTATCACAATGCTCTCTAATTCAACACTATTTAGATCAATCAATACCACACTCCAGGATAGTAATTGTAGCAACAGTTCTCATTATTGGAAGGTTACTGCGTGACAAACATTTAATGTCTTTTGTGTCATTTTATCATAACAACAATGATGTGAAGTAATTACTGTTTTATTATAAATCCCATCATCTGAATCCCATTACCCTACTGCATGCAAAATTGATCTCAGAAATCTCTCTGTGGTGGTAAACTCTTATGTGAGTGTGCCAACATTAAGAAGAATGTTATAGATAGATAGATAGATAGATAGATAGATAGATAGATAGATAGATAGATGTATATAACTCATGTCCTCTCCTGAAAAATCAATCAAAAATCCTTGTAAATAATAGCCTCTGCCTTGTCACATGAAAAATAACGTTTTGTGTTATTTTTACCGTTAGTACAAAAAGGCACCATGTTTCCAATTATTAATGAAGCCACACAAAATATTAGAGTCTATAAACTCTGTGGCTATATCACAAAGATATTTGTCTGGGTTCAACTATGAGTTTTTATTAAAAGAAGAATGCAACTGCAACACAGTTACTGGATTTTCTCCTGTGTCTGCATTTCAATGAATCACTTCTGAAATTCTGCAGGTATTAAAAGAGATGGAAAATGTTACGGTCCCCTAGCTTTGTATATATACAAGTATTTGTAATGATTGTGAGCATGTGTTTCAAATTATCTATCTGTGAGAAGTCACTCAGGTTATTTTTAGTTGATTAACTACTGATATGTAATGTTAAGAATTCCAATGTTTAGAAATATGTACATCTTAAATATGTTAATTGAACATACCAAAGACCAAGAGAAAGCTTATTTGCATGAGGAGTTGAATATATTTCTACAAAGGCAATTTAGTAATACCAGAGGTTTCAAACATTTTGTGAAAAAATTCTATATTTGAATTCAACTTTTCCATGAAATTTTTGTATCCTTGAATTTCAATAATACCCCAAGAGATTGATGAGAGATACTAAAGTATTAGTGATTTGTCTTCATGCTTAGAAGCAACATTCTGAATTTGATAAGACATTGCAACTCTGCTTAATATATGTCATTGATTGCTTAATAAGCCTGAAAATAGAGGATCTTGTGCTAATATCTGATCTGTTAGGAAACAGGATATGTGATGCTGTCTCAAGGAGCAGTGGGACTCTGAACAAATTGATTGTTTTGACAAAGTTCATGATTGCTGCCCTTCCATGCTCCTTACTTTGTCCTCCCTCACTTCCATTATTTGTACCACAACTTTTTCATGCCCTGTCCTGATTTTGTATCTGCTGACCAGTGCTGCTGTGTTGAGTTGTGTTGATTGTGAATTTCACAAGGGAATTACATTTAAAGGGTATACAATTCACGTTGTATATATCAGCCTTTTGCCACTTTTCTTAAGAATAACATTAAATTTCTTGGTAGAACAAGTTAACATATTACTAAATATTTCTGACATATAGAAATAATATATCCTAAGGAAAATATAATTTTAATGTTTAATTTGAAAAAAATTTGGGCTAATCATAACCCTAGCCTTTATCTTTAGCTGCCCCTAGATGTTCTTGTTCCTAGCTGTAGCATCGCACTGGATTTTTTACAACACACTACAATTCTTAACTTTTATCTACATCAGAACATATCTACTTGTTTCAAAATCTCTCATGGTCTTTGTGCAATATATGCAAATGTAACCCTTTACTAACAGTCTTTGTTTTTTATTAATTCTATAGTAGAAATATGGCTTTAACAGACAGGACATTATTTTCTCAACTGACTTGCTCAGGATGATTCTTACTCATGGCAACCCTAAAGGATAGTGTAGAAACATCCCTGTGATTTTCACAGACTATAACTCTTTAGGAGAGTAGAAAGCCTCATCTTTCTTCTGTGGAGTGACTGGCAGTTACAACTGCTGACCTTGCGGTTAGCAGCCCAATGGGTAACTACTATGCAATTGAGCATATCAGCTTTTTAAAAACTTATTACTAGTTATAAAGGTGAACCTGAGGTATAGAGAGACAGACAGACATAACTGACAGGGCAAGGGAGAGCAGAAACAGAAATAGCTTTATTAGGGGGAGCTCCCACTGTAGGTTCCATGACCTCACCCAACAGGTCATGGAAGTCATGCTCAACAGCTGGGGACAAGGGTTTTTCAAGGGGTGGTGAAGAATGTATGGCAATTATGGTCATTAGCAGATGGGGTCTGGAAACTCCTAGAATTTCTTGTTGACTCCATGCGGCTTTCTTTGAACTCAGAGCATCTGGTTTCACTGGTTATCTTATCTGGCGCCCATCTGCTGCTGACCTTAGGGGATGTGCAGGGAAGCATGTGCAGGGCCCTGAAATGCTTCAACTTAGTCCAAACACTAGGTGCCTTGGAAATCTTCATGTAGAGCAGCATCTATCTTTCGCCATCTGTGTTCGCTCACTTGCATTATGATTCTGCTCCCTTTACAGCTCTAAAGCGAATGGCTTGAAACACACCCCTCCCTGGTATGGCTCCCTTAACATAACAACGACCATTACCAAATGTGATCACAACCCATGTGTAACAGGATTTACAGCACATACTTGGGGGGAATAAATGTCCATCCATAGCACTGTTCCATAGCATCCATAGCAATGCTTCCAGTACTTCTACTAGGTCAGCCACAGATCCAGGGCAAATGGGAAAGGAAAACTGGAAGCAATTTCTAGCACAGAGGGAGATGTAGACCCATTTTGCTTATCAATAGATTCCCAGCACAAAAGGAGGTAGAAAGCAGAAACGATATGTTTCTTTTATCATTAGATGTGAAAAAGAGGAGACAGTGAAAGGGCATGTGCTGAATTAGGCAGAATATGTGCACTATCCTTTTGTGGTTTAGTGGTTATGTTAACCACAAGATCAGCAGTTTGAAAACCACCAGCTGCTCTAAGGGAGAAAGACGAGACTTTCAACTCCCAGAAACCCACAAGAGCAGCTCTACCCTATCCTATAGGGTTACACTGTTATTCGGCTATATCCTGATAACCCCCCATACATGAGTGAATCGATCTTTGAGTTCTGGATGATAAGGCACAACATGAACTTTGGGATGCATGTCAGACATCTATAAAGGAGGTTCTGGGGGTATGCTACAAACAGTCTGCCAATAATAGAAATCCTGACAAAAAGCCAGGCAAAAATGGAAAGTCCACCATCATCAGTGTAAAATTTCTGTATTTCCACAAAATGGCACTCTCTCAGACTAGCTGGTGTACCCTTCACCATGCTTTATACTCATGTAACCCTTCAATGAACTCACTTACCCTGTTTGAACCTTCTTTCTATCTCTCGTCTGAATACTTGCTTTCTATGGACCACAGGAGGATTGTGTTCCCTTTGGAAAGTATCTATTCTCTCATGTCTTCTTTTATTCTATAACAACCTTCCAGAAGCCAGATTTATTTAAGTAGCTACCATCAAGAATAGGCACACTAAATAAGTCATTTTTATAAAGGATATGAAAATTCTGCATTCTATCTGCATTTCACTCATAGTATGATCCTTCACGGATGCCTCAAATACAGTAGAGTAAAAAGAACAACTTGGACCTATTTGAGGCACATGGACTCTGATCAATACTACACAGTTTCCTGGTAATTACAGACAAGATGGTATCCAGTGGAATACTAGAACTATGAGTTTAAAGAGCCTGTTATGGCCACTAGCTTCAATCTATCTAAAGCCCGGGTTAATTAGGAATGTTTTATTTTCAATCTTTAATCAAGAGGAATAAATGTGCCAGTGCCAGAAGCCGAAAAGCATTTGTTTTACATGGAGCCTCAGCCTGCACACGGAGCCCTCCTTCCATTCTGTGCCTTGCGTCAGTTCAAAGCACCAGTACTCTATCTTCACACATAGTTCTAACCACTGAACTACACAAGTGCTCATGACAAGTCTCATAAGAAGCAGGGAGAAATCATGTGCTTACAGAAAGAAAGAGATGAACACACACACACACACACACACACAAATTAGGAAATGTGGCCTAAAATTGTCCTCAGAGGTAGAACATGTAGTAAAGAGGATTTATCTTTCTTTATTCATTCATTTAAGCCAGTCAGTCCAACCAACCCCTTCCCAGATATTTTTTTCATTTTATTTTATTTTATTTTATTTAATCATCACAATACTGAGAGGCCTTTGAATCATTAATCTGGTATCTTATGTGTTATAAATGTATCCCTTAGTTCCAGGTCTGTTATCTGCTATTTCCCACTTTTTAAAATTTTAATAAATCTTTTTATTCGGGCTCATACAACTCTTATCACAATCCATACATACATCAATTGAGCAAAGCACCCTTATACATTCATTGCACTCATCATTCTCAAAATTCGCTTTCCACTTGGGTTCCTGGAAATAGCTCAGTTTCCTTTTTTCCTGCTCCCCCCTTCCCCTGATCCCTTAATAATTTATAAATACTCCACTACGTCCTTTCTCCTTCTTTTGTTTCAGCTTCCTTCTGGATGTGGTGTGGTGGGTCAGTTCCTTTCCCACTCCAGACGATCTATTTTTGTTTTCTGTGGTATTCCCTTCGAGTGTGGGGGTCGGCCTAATTCTGGTTTGGGCCGGCTTGTCGTCCACCCTCTTTGTGTAGACCTCTGTACTTTGCGTTGCCCTCCTTGTTTGGTGTGTCGTGTTGGGGTCCGTATGCATGTTCCAAATCTGTGGGGACATAACCGATACTCTCCCCCGGGTGGGTTAGTAACCTGCCCCCCCATACCATCCATTCGGGTTCTCCTCCTCCCGGTTCTCCCTCTCCCTACCCCACTACTCCTTCTTTATGCTGGGCTCTCATGTACCTCCCTAGGTGTGGCCTGTCCTCCCTCCAACTATCTATGCTTCCTCCCATTTATTGTGGGATAGATGTTTATTCTTCTATTTCTGTCATGCTGATTGTACTTACCTCAGGGGACTCATGTTGTACCTGTCCCTTTGGGTCTGTCTTACCTCGCTTAACATAATTCCTTCCAGCTCTTCCCATGAAATAACGTGTTTCATGTGCTCATCGGTGCTTTTCAGTGCTGCATAATACTCCATTGTGTGTATGTGCCAAAGTTTGCTAATCCACTCGTCTATCGATGGAAACTTAGGCTGTTTCCAAGTCTTTGCTATTGTGAATTGTGCCGCAATAAACAATGGACCGCATATGACTGGTCATGTTTTATTTGCTGCTTCAACCGGGTATATGCCCAGTAGAGGGATGGCTGGGTCATAAGGTAGATCAATTTCCATTTTCTTTAGGTATCGCCAGATTGCTTTCCACAGTGGCTGTACAAATCTGCACGACCACCAGCAGTGGAGGAGGGTTCCTACTTCACCACAGCCCCTCCAAAACTTGTTGCTCTCTGATTTACTGATCTGGGCTAGCCTCAGGGGTGTTAGTTGGTATCTCATGGTTGTTTTGATTTGCATTTCTCTTATGGCAAGGGACTTCGAGCACTTTCTCATATGTTTATTGGCCATATTGATCTCCTCTCTAGTGAAAGTTCCTCTCATTTCTTTTGCCCACTTCCTTAGGGGGTTAACTGTTTTCCTCTTTTTGCAGGTCACGATGGTGTTGTAGAATTTAGTAGTGAGCCCTTTGTCTGATGTGTCATTATTAAAAATCTTCTCCCAGTCTGTGGGTTGCCTTGTCACCCTCTTGGCAAAGTCTTTCAAGGTGCACAGGTGTTTTATTCTTATTAGATCCCATTTGTCGATTTCCAGTTTACCTGTGTGTGTCCCCTTCCCTGTTGCAGTGAGCCTATGTGCTCCCTGGGCCAGAGCTCTGAGATTAGTCCCGATTCCCTCCTTAATGGTCCTGATGGTTTGGGGTTTGACTTCTAGATCTGTGATCCAGTAGTGGAGTTCACCTGGGTCCACCAAGCCCAAAGTCGATAGACCAGCTAGAAGGGCCCATCATACAGAGAGGACCATTCAGCTGACCACACTATGAGATACGACATCCTTCACCAACACATGGCCCTACACGGGACAGCACCTGAGACACAATGGGGGATGGGTGACTGAGCTGATCCCGCCACACTGAGGCAAACACTGGGGGCGTGCAATGGAGCAGCGGAGGAAGCAGAGCAAAGGGAGCCCGAGGGAGTAGAAAGGATGGTCTTCCGGGCCAGGACGTGGCGCCTCACAAGCTACACCTAGAAAACACTCCTAAAGGCCAATGAAAGGACCTTGAACTACTAGCAATTTTTCTTTTAATATTTGCTATCTTTTTGTTTAGTCTTTTTTAATTTGTTTTGTTTTTTACCCTGTAAATTTTGTATGTTAGTGGCTTTTCTGCTTATCAGCGTGTCGATGTTGCTTCTGTCAAATCCATGTTCTTATGGGCCACTTGGGCGCAGTCAAAGTCATATCCATTTGTATGCACATATTACTATGTCAGCAGGTCCACCTAGACAAGATAGGCTGGACAAATAATGAGAGAAGAAAACAAAAGGACCAACGGTGCTGGAGGGACATGAGAGCGTGGGAGGTAGGGGAAGGGAGGAGGTGTCGCCCAACACAGGGACAAGGGAACAGCGAATGGTTCAAAACCAGAGGAGGGAGGGGAGGGGAGGACTGGAAGGGAGTGACCAAGAGCAAGGTAACTGAGAGGAACTACTGAATCCAGAATGAAGGCTAAACATGGTAATGGGTCGGGAGGAAAGCGAAAGGAAATAGAGGAAAGGAGTAGGAGGCAAAGTGCATACAGAGAAGCCTAAATACAGATATGTACATATGTAAATATATTTATGATTATGGGGGCAATAGATTTATATGCATATATTTACAGGTTCAGTTGTAGGGTAGCAGATGGACATTGGGCCTCCTCATGCATAATGCCCAATACAATAACAACTCGCCCTGCTAAGCAGCCATTGCAGGATACCCATCTTCCCGACATGATCACTGAAGACAGCCGTGTGTGTAAGCAAATGTGGTGAAGAAAGCTGATGGTGCCCGGCTATCAAAAAAAGATATAGCGTCTGGGGTCTTAAAGGCTTGAAGGCAAATAAGCGGCCATCTAGCTCAGAAGCAACAAAGCCCACAGAGAAGAAGCACACGGCCTAAGCGAATACAAGGTGTTGAATGGACCATGTAGCAGATACAAAGGAACAAAAACAATCATTGTGTGATCACCTTCCTCACATAATGGCTGAAGACAAAAGTGTGCATAAGCAAGTGTGGTGAAGAAGGCGGATGGTGCCCGGCTACTGAGAGATATAGCGACTGGGGATTTAAAGGCTTGAAAGCAAACAAGCGGCCATCTAGCCCAGAAGCAACTGAGCCCACACGGAAGCAGCACAACCACATAGGTGACCATGAAGGACAGAGGAGACCAGGTCTCCAACATCAAAGGTGGGGTGGTTGTGAGAATCACATCACCGTGAAAGAGGGGGAGTGCTTGATGGGGACCCAATGCCCACCTGTAGACAGCTGGACACCCCTTCCAGAGGGGTAGTGAGGAGGAGATGGGCCACTCAGGGTTCAGTGTAGCAACAATGAAACTCAAAACCTTCCTCTAGTTCCTGAACGCTTCCTCCCCTCCCAATCATCATGACCCCAATCCTACCTTGCCTTGCGGACCTGGTTATACCAGAGGATGTACAGCTGTGCAGTGGGGATCTGGAGGCACAGGGAATCTAGGACAGATGAACCCCTCAACACCAGCGGTGGGAGTGGCGACACCAGGGGGGAAGGGGATGTAGAAAGGGAGAACCTATCTCGGAGATCTATGTGTAACCTCCTCTCTGGGAGATTGGCAAGGGGGAGGCGGGTGAGGGGAGACGCCGGGGAGTGTAAGATAAGATATAATAATTATTTATAAACTATCAAGGGACCAGGGGTGGGATCGGGGAGGGAGGGGGATGGGGGAAAAAAAGGGAAACCGAGCTGATTCCAGGAACCCAAGTGGAAGGTGAATTATGAGAGTGACGAGTGCAACGAATGTATAAGGGTGCTTTGCTCTATTGATGTATGTACAGATTGTGATAAGAGCCTTATGAGCCCCAATAAAAAGATTTTTTAAAAAAGTCAATTAAAAAAAAACAAAAAAAATTTATAAATAATTATTTTATCTTATCTTACACTGCCCAGTGTCTCTCCTCACCCACCTTCCCATTGCCCATCTCCCAGAGAGGAGGTTACACATAGATCTCCAAGATTGGTTCTCCCTTTCTACACCCCCTTCCCTCCCGGTGTCGCCACTCCCATCGCTGGCCCTGAGGGTTTCATCCGTCCTAGATTCCCTGTGTTTCCAGATCCCTACTGCACTGCTGTACATCCTCTGGTATAAGCAGGTCCGCAAGGTAGAATTGGGATCATGATACTTGGGAGGGGAGGAAGCGTTCAAGAACTAGAGGAAGGTTTTGAGTTTCATTGTTGCTACACTGAACCCTGAGTGACTCATCTCCTCCCCACTACCCCTCTGCAAGGGATTTCCAGCTGTCTACAGATGGACATTTAGTCCCCATCACTCACTCCCCCTCATTCATGGTGATGTGATTTCCGCCCCCGGCCCCCCCCCCTACCTGCCTTTGTTGTTTGAAACCTGGTCTCCTTTGCCCTTCACGATCACCCGTGTTGGTGTGCTGCTTCCATATGGGCTCAGTTGCTTCTGGGCTAGATGGCCGCTTGTTTGCTTTCAAGCCTTTAAGTCCCCAGACACTATATCTCTCAGTAGCCGGGCACCATCAGCCTTCTTCACCACACTTGCTTATGCACACCTTCGTCTTCAGCGTTTATTTGAGGAAGGTGATCACACAATGATTGTTTTTATTCCTTGGTGTCAGCTACCTGGTCCATTCAACACCTTGCATTCGCTTAGGCTGTTTGCGTCTTCTCTGTGCGCTTTGTTGCTTCTGAGCTAGATGGTCGCTTGTTTGCCTTCAAGCCTTTAAAACCCCAGACGCTATATCTTTAGCGTGCAGTACTTATACAGATAATTTAGTAACAAAGCAAATGAAGAATCTTTAAGGGTAAAGTGGAATAGAGAGAAATGTATAGTCATATGTGCTTTCAATATTGTTCTTAGACATAGCATTGATGGGTGCCAATCCAGTCCTCATTTCTCTTTTCTTCTGGATCATTATAATTAAGAATTTTTCCATGTGCTAAGCTGGGTTGACTAGAGAAATAAATCTAGAGACATTAATGTATGTGGAAGAGAGAGTTTTAAAACAAGAAGTAATTGTATATCAAGCAAACATCCCAGCCCAGACCAGATCAAGTCCATAAGTCCAATACTGTTCCATAAGTCCAATATTAGTCCACACATCCCTCTTCAGGCTCACACAGCCACACTCAGTGAGGCAGAATGCAGGAAGATCCCAGGCAGGTGGGTGCAAAGGCATGTAGATACAATGGTAGTGGATGCATCTCTAAGACTTTAATTGCCATCAGCATGGCTTCGAGTGGCTCATTAACAGAAAGGTGAAAGATAGAGAAGAAGTTTCCAGAATCCTCATGAGAAGGCAATGCCCATACGGAGGCGTCATCAGGCTGTGACCTGATTGATAGGTATTACACATATTTATCAAGTTTACATGAAATTATGTAACTACCACACCCTGGGACAATCTTTTTGTCTGATTTTGGTGGAAGTTTCTGAAAGAACAAATCCACTAGATCCTGAGGAAACCTCAACAGCTGACCATGAACAAGACCAGGGAATGACTCTCAGTTTCAAGTCCAGCATCACTACCTGAATGAGCGTGTGTCCCTCAATATAGAATAGATTAGGCAGGGTGATGATACTCTTTGTATCATATAAGCAGGAAAGTGGCTACAGGAGAGCCCTCTACCTATGAACCGACAAAGCAGCGGTTATGAACCTGTGGGTCACGATGCCTTTGGGGTTTTAACCACCCCTTCACAGGGGTCGCCAAAAACCATCGGAAAAGACATATTTCTGATGGCCTTTATATATATATATCATATCTATCTATCTATCTACCTTTATTGGGGACTCTTACATCTCTGATCACAATCCATACATTCCTCCAATGTGTCAAGCACATTTGCACATATGCCGCCATCGTCATATTCAAAGAATTCTCTTCCCCCTTGAGTCCCTGATATCAGCTCCCCTTCCAATGGTCTTAGGAACCGAGATACTGCTCCTCTGTCTCCAGGCGGGTCCGCCCACATGCAGATACGCCCACATAGGAGTACCCGCATGAAGACTTTTAAGCACGCTACCCCGTGTGCTTCAAGACAAAATTTCATTTACTTGTAATTAGAAATAAATATTTCACAATATATAATTACATATTGTTTTGTGATTACTCACTATGCTTTAATTATGTTCCATTCGTAACAATGAAAATACATTCTGCCTATCAGATATTTACATGACAATTCATAACACTAGCAAAATTACATTTATGAAGTAGCAACAAATATAATTTTATGGCTAGGGGTCACCATAACCGCCTCTTATGCATGTTAAATTTGGACATAGAATAAGGAAGACTGAAGAAGAATGAAAGCACTGGAATTGTGGGACTGGAGAATATTGAAAGTACCATGGATTGCTAAAAGGGCAAACCCATCTCTCTTGGAAGAAGTAAGTCCAGAGTGTTCCTTCAGGGCAAGGAAGACAACACTTCATCTTATATCCTTTGGACATATTGTCAGGAGAAACCAGTCCCTGGAGAAGGACATCATGCTTTGTAGAGTGGAGGGGAAGTCAAAAAAAGATGGCCCTTAAATAGATGGCTTGACCCAGTGGCTGCAACAATGGGCTCAGGCAGAGGATGTGAGGATGGCCAAGGATATGGCACTAATTCTTTCTGTTCTGCATAGGTTCATCACTGACTCAATGGCATAGGTTCATCACTGACTCAATGGCATAGGTTCATCACTGACTCAATGGCACTGGACAACAACAACCAGAAGGCGAAAGGAGGAATATTCCTGTGGAGCAGCAGTTCTCAACTTGTGGGCAGCGACTCCTTTGGGGGTTGAACGACAACCTGTGGGTCATGACTCCTTTGGGGGTCGAAAGATCCTTTCACAGGGGTCGCCTAAGACCATCGGAAGACACATATTTCCGATGGCTGGGGGTCACCACAACATGAGGAACTGCACTAAAGTGTCATGCCACTAGGAAGGTTGAGAACCACTGCTCTAGAGTCAGCAGAAAAAGGGCATATCCCTGCTGACACCTGGAATTCAGATTTCTTGTATCAAAAAATGTATGAAAATTTCTGTTCTTTAAAGTTGCCCACTTTGTGGCATTTTATTACGTAAAATATTGAGTGATTGCACTCTAGATTATTTGGGGAATTTAGTCCAAAATATGAGGGAGATGCTTAGTGTGTCTCCTTTAGGAATTAGTTATAAAGTTAGCCAGCACATAAAGTGAAAGGGATATGTGATCAAAAGCACTCTTACAATGTCATAGTACAACATCATGCTGAAAAATAATGACCAGGAGACTCAAGATGTCAGCCTCTTCACACTCCTCTGTTCTTGTCCTATTGACACACCAAACTGTATTTCAGCTAAGGGATAAGATTCAGATAAGAGTCAGAGACAGTTGGAATATAAAAATTGAGTTTACTGAAGGAGATGGGACTCCAAAGGACCCTAGCTAGTCCTACGGCATGGTGGAATGTAGAGGTAGACCGTTTCTGTTGTTGTTTGACTTCCCCCCATTGATTGGCTTTCCAGCAGGTCTTCTGCTATTGGTGTTCTGTAGTGTGCCTCTTTTTTCCAGGTATGTTCACCCCTGCACTCAGACTTCATGCTGTACCCTTGCCCCAAACCCCAAAGTCAAAAGTCTATTCAGTAATTTTTTGAGTAGTGTGAATAATCTGCCCTTCCCAATCCAGCTTTTTCACTTTCAGCAGTCTCTTCCATTGATACAAAAAGGTGTCCTATTTGCACTTCACCTTCCTTTGTGCTTGAGAGGTATGTGGGGAAACATACCTCCATCTCTCTTTTGTATTAGGATTCCTGTCATTGTCACCTCTTTCCCCTTTTCCCAGTTCTGTCTACCTAAAATTATAAATAAGTTCTTAGTATGCTCTATCAGTTTCTCTGCCAGTATTGGACAGCTCACTGTTTCTTGCTGCATAATAAAGTAAGTCATTGGCTTGTTGCTAAGAACCATGGAATATAAAATTATGTATCTTTTCCAATTAGAATTGCCTTTAGAATGTCAAGGAACTATGATTTGGAAAAGTTCATGGAGCCACTGACTGACTAAAGGAGGAGAGCAGCTCACTTTGTTTTGTATTCTTAAAGTGCAGTGACAGGTAGAATTAAATTACGTTCAGAATCAACTCTCTCTCTCTCTCTCTCTCTCTCTCTCTCTCTCTCTCTTTCTCTCTCTCTCTCTCTCTCTCTCTCCTTCTCTCTGTAAACAGCATAATTTGTGTAAATGGGTATTTTATTGGTAATCAATTAATATAATATACTTCACATATCAATTTGCCTAAGTGCAATGAATTGGACCAAGTCCATAAATATTCGGTGATTTCCCATGTGCTTAGGATAAGGAAGTAAGGTTGAAGGTACAAAGAGGCTTTGTCAAAGATGTTTTTGGGAGGATCTGGAGACTTCAAGCTCCTCCTCTCTCGGTTCTTGTCACACTTTTAACTCTGTGGGAGCTCAATTGTTTGGAAATACAAGATTTTTATACTGCTGATTGCAGATCTTCTGTTAATGGGTTTACTTTTGTTTTTGTTGGTAATATTGCCATAAATAAGAGTCTGGGATTTTCTACCACTGTTTCATCCAAAATCAGAGAGCAAGTTGATTCAAGAAACTCTAAGATTTCTCTTAAGTGCAAGACAGAAAGAAGCGGTGGGCTTTGCTACCTCCAAACAGCATAAAAAGCCCAGTGAAAATCAAGCCAATAATATACTCCAAAACTATTTGAAAAAACAAAACAAAGCCAGGTTTGACAATGATCAGAGGAAGGAAGTGATATCAACATTTCTGCAGGTTTACCAGACTCCCATCCCCTGAGGTCTCATGCGCCATTGTCTATCTAACTGGGGATATTTTGTGTCTGGTTTTGCATGTCTTGCTTACCACCATTCTGATTGAAAACATACCTACCAATGAGGCTTCAAAGGAATTTTTACGGTAAGAGAAGGGGCTGTTATATTTTGGATTTCCAATAATTAAATCTTCAATTGTGTTATATATTTCTAGTATTTTCATTAATGGCTGGCTAACTCTTTCACCCCCTCTATCAGCAATATTTTAAAAGGGGCAGTGGTAGCATAGTAGATTACAATTGGGACTGTTAACCATGAAGTTAGCAGTTCAAAACCACCAGCAAACCTGTGGGAAGAAAGATAAGGTTTTCTACCCCAATAAAAAGTTACAGTCTTGGAAACCCATAGGGGCTGCTTTACTCTATCCTATAGGTTCCCTATGTGACATAAATGACTCCATGGTTTGGCTATCAGTAATGTTTTAGAGTACAAAAGAGATACCATCTCAAACATGATTTAAGGAGGACATTTATTAATTTTTAAAAAGACAAAGACACAGACAGTAATCTAAATGAGGGAGGCCATTAACAGAGATCAAAATGGTGTTCAAGGGTTTGTTGAAAGACAAAGTTTTCAAAAGGGCATGGGGGGTTCAAAAGAAACTGTCATAAAAAGCATAATTGGTGGCAGATGAATACATCAGTTACAGGTGGGAATATAGAAGCATGAATAGGATCATGATCAGGTTATATTATGTTAGATAGAAAGGATTATAAGATTGTTTCAGGGCTTTCTGACTAAGACAGTTAGGTTGAGACTGGTAAGGCATGCCTCATGAATATGTGACCCCCTATATGGTCCCTAGTTTGGTGACCTACTTCAAGGACACAACTAAGCCACCCCCTTCCCTGGGATGGCTGGAAAATATTGGAGGTAATCTACTGTCCAATGTACTCTGCCTGAGAGAAAGCTTATCTACATCCTTGATTGATTATCATAAATAATCCAATCTAAGCTTAATTTATGTTGGGACCCTGTAAATGAATTTTTGCTGTCACTGTCATCCATAGCCTTTAGGAAATTGGGTGTTCAGAATTTAAGCTATAACATAGTATCATACCTCCCTTTTAAAGATGTTGCATACATACCCCAAACTTCATGTTGTGTCCGGGTCATCCAGCTAGAACTCAAGGATCAATTCAATAATATAAGGAGGTTGTGCAAATATTCTCCCTATGTCAGCCCATAACCTTTCACTGTATCCCTCTCCTTTTGAAAACTATTGAAGGAAATTTAGCTTTCCTGCCCACCACCTCCCTTTTTACTGGGAATCTATTGATAAGGAAATTGGCTTCCATCTCTCTCTGTGCTAAAAATCTCTTCTATTGGTCCCCTTCCCCTGAATTTGTCTGCCTAGTAAAGCCTTAAGTGTTTCTTTGTAAGTAATTTCACCAGTTATGTGTTAGACTGGATTGACTAGAGAAATAAATCCAGGGACATTCATATATGTATAAGAAAGAGCTTTATACAAAAGAGTCATTGTCTATTAAGAAAACACTATGTGACAAAGCAGGTCTCAAAGGATCCTCAAGCTCTAATGATACACAGCAAGGCAACAGGGTCCATGGGTTGGCTTGACCCCCAGGTAGTGAAGCAGATGTTTGAGATAAAGAACTAACTCAAGCAGCAGCATCCTGGTCTGATTACCAGAGAGAAAGAGAATGATGGGATGCTGGCCTCCTAAAGTACTTATCACAGTCTCCCTCCAATCAAGCTGCAATCTGATTAAACCTTGCCCACTTGTTCCTTAGGAGGCCTAGTTGGCACAATAACCCTATCACGTTCCACCCCTTGCCAACATGGCACTAGTACACAATTCCTTAGCCACATATACTTTCCAGACATTAATGAAATTATGTTTACAACCAACACTATATACTTGGCATGCATACACACTCAACCTATTTGTATCTGGTATACTATACAGGAACCAGGGAAATATATTTGTTAAGCACATATAAATAAGAAATACTGACCATGACAAAGCTCACTTTTTCAATTGATCACTTGGTCATAACTGATAGGTAGTCCTACCTTCGTCCACTACACATTCTGTATTTCCTTTGCCCCAGTCAGCACCTCAGGTGGCTGTGGTTCTTTGCCTGGTGGGGTGACCCAGACCTCCATTCATGAGGGGTCTAGGTTGTTAGCAGTTCTGTCCAGATTGGGTGGCTGTAGTTTACCATTTACTTTCATCAGAGGGCATGGTAGTACTAAGATATGAGTTATGGGATCTTTTGGATTCCAGATATATTCTTTTTTACCTACATTATAGAGTACCAGTCCAATTTCCCCTTGGTGATCAGGATCAGTCACACCACTCAGTATAATGAAACCCTTCTTTACCTGTTGATCCAGAGGCATAAGGAGCCCCAAATATCCAGGGGGCATTCTTAGTTTCCAGTTCAGTGGAATCAGTGTTGTATTTCCAGGTTGGAGTTTTCCTTCTTTAGGAACTAGAATATCCAGACCTGAAGAGCATACGGTTTCTGGGACAGGAAGCACAAATGATGCAAGTGGATCACTCAAGAGTAATCGTGAGTGGTGCCACTCCAACTTCCTGGTGTCCTGGAGCCATTAATCCTGGCTACTGGATACACAGCACCATATATTGGCCACTGGTTTAGACTGTATACATCCTCCTGGAGAATATTACCCAAGTCCTGCAAAGTGGTGACACCTATCTGTTGCTGCAATTGTGTCTTTAGGAGGCCATTTCATTGTTCTATCAAGCCAGCTGATTCATTATGATGAGGAATATGATAGGACCATTGGATTCCATGGGGATGGGTCCATTGCTGGGATTCATTTGCAGCCCAGTCAAAATTAAGTCAATAAGTCCAATATTATCCCATAAGTTCCATAATATACCATAAATTTCTTTTCAGGAAGATCATCGTCCAGTGCGTGAAAAATCTTGTGAATCCAATGCCGGCGGAAACATCTTAGCACTGGTGTGAGTCTCCACATGGCTCATTCAGCTCTCAACAGCTGGAGTGTCTAAACAGCAGGAAAGTAAAGTAAAGAGAGAGTGTGTGGCCCACTTCCAGGGAGAAAGACAGGAAATTCCCAGAATTCTCATGAGAAAACAACACCCACAATAAGGCTTCATTAGGCTGTGACCTTATTAACAGGCTAGACTCCACCTGTGTACTTATTTATCAAGTTGACAGGAAATTATGTAACTACCAAAAGTTATAACAGAAATACCCCTACTACCTATTTTTCAAATGTTTTCTAACACTTGCTAAATGATTAAGAATTCTAAGATGTAAAATAAAAGAAATTCAATGTTATAGGTTTTTGGACCTGCAAATAAACATAAAGAGCATTTGTTCACAATTTTTTATAAAATAAAATACTGAGCTACTTTTTTATGTACACTACACTATCATAAATCCGTCTACTTATCCATCCATTCAAATACTCAGTAATCATATATTATTTTCAGGTACTAACTTTTATATTATATAGAATAAAATTTATGCTCCAGGCACTTAATGAGACCTGAAACATAAACATGAATAAGATAACTTAAGGGGCTTATGGTCAGATACATATTTATAAGCAGATTATGTTTCTGTGGTAGATGAAGTGATAAGAATATAGAAGGGGATTCAGGAAACAGGATTCAGTAATTAACTCAGGGTAGGATGGATTATGCTATCAGAAAAAGGAACTTAGAGGAAGTGATACATAATTTGGATGAGGACAAATAATAACAAATTGGTGTGGAGAACTGTCATTCTACGCAGAGAGACTATTAGGAGCAAGAGTATGGGGGAGTGCGGTGGGCAGGGAAGCATGGTATGTGTGCAATAATTGCATGCATTTTAGCTTTACGGGGGTATGAATATAAATTGGGAGTCAGGTTGGATGATGAGACTGAAAACTTCGGTAGAAAGAATAATGAAGACCACCGTATTTCATGTGAAGGAGCATGAACTTCATTCCATAAGCTTTGTAAAGAAATCACTCTTGTTTCAATGTGTACCATTTTTCATGATGAACTTAAAGATTCATAAATTATAGAATACTGTTTTAAATAATGAGTCATCGAATATGGATTTATAACAAGCTATGTAAGATGGGCAGCATCATATAAAACCTTTTACAGATAAGAAAATGGGAAAACCAACTGATATGGTCATGACTTTCAATTAATCCTATAGTATTTTCTGAAGCTTTGTCTATGTGCAGGAATAAAAACACCAGGTACTATGTCAGGCAAGCTTATAGAATGCATAACTCTAACATGGAAACAAATATTTACTGAGGGCCTAGTCTGTCACTGAGTTCGATAATGAGAATATAAAGCTGAGAACACATTGTAGAGTAGAAATCACCAGGCTTTGGTAAGCTTCAATTTAATCTCAGCCTTCATTCTCTGTTCTTTAAAACCTGGAACAAATTTCCTTATCTGTAAATTAAATGTAGTCACACTTATTCAATATGTTTATATTGAATCATATGTAAGATAATGCATGAAAAACACCAAACACAGAAAACATTCAATGTGTGCTAGTGACTATGTTTAAAGTAATAGTTATTTTTATTACTTCTAATTATAAAAGTAATAACAGTTTATTATAGACATTATGGAACAAATTCAAACATTGTGTCTGTACCTAACACACATTAATGTTAAGCATATTGGTATATTTTTACCAATGTCTTCAGACTGAAGTTGAATAAAAATACAATCACAATGCATTGATAATTATTGGCAATTGAGATGAAAAAGGAGGATGAATCTATAGTTGGAAAATGTGGTTTGGGTGATAGAAACAAAGCTGGAGAATGAATGACAGGATAGTTTAAGAACAACAAGATCTTTGTTGCAAATACCTTTTTCCAACACCACAAAAGGCTACTGTTCCCATGGAATTCCCCAAATGGAATACATAGAAATCATATCTACTACATCTGTGGGAAAGAACGCTGGAGAAGCTCAATATCAGCAGCTAAAACAAGGCCATGGACCAACTGTGGAGTGGAACCTCAATTACTCATATGTAAGTTCAGGTTGAAACTGAAGAAAAATTAAAATCAGTCCAAGAGAGCCAAAATATGACCTGGAGTCTGTCTCACCTGAATTTCAAGAACATGCCAAGAACAGATTTCATGCACTGAGCACTAATGGCAGAATACCTGATAAGTTGTGAGATGACATCAAGAGCATCATAATGAGGAAATCAAAAGATTATTAAAACACAGGAAAGAAAATATCAAAATCAGAAGAGTCAGAATGTATATATAATGTATTAATTCAGATAATATCAGAAGAGTCTCTGAAGCATGGTCTTCATTGTAGTGTAGCTAACGCAAATAGAAGAAATGACAAAATAAAAGAACTGGTCAGAAAATTTCAGAGGGTAGATCAAGAAGAAAAAGTAAAAATTATAATGAAATGGGCAAGGACCTAGAGTTAGAAAACCAAAAAAGAAAATAGGCTAGGCATATCTTAAATTGAATAAAATTAAACATAAAACAACCTTCAATGGCAATGCTGAAAAATGTGTTGGCAAAATTTTGATTGATGCAGGAAGCATAAAAAAAATTGGAAGGGATACAAAGAATTATTGTACTAAAAATAAATAGTTGACATTCCAGCATTTCACAAGGTAGCATATGAGGAAAAACTAACAGTACTGAAGAAAGAGGTCCAAGTTGTATTGAAAACATTAGCCAAAAACAAGGCTCTAGGAAATGATGGAATACTAATTGAAATGTTTCAACAATTTGATCAAGAACTGGAAGTACTAATACCTCTATTCCAGGAAATTTGAAAGACTGTCAATTGGCCAATTGATTGGAAGAGATCATATTTGTACCAATTCCAAAAGCAGGTGATCAAACATAATGCTCAAATTATAGAACAGTATTATTGCTATCATATGAAAGTAAAATTTTCCTAAAGATCATTCAACAATGGTTGCAGTAGTACATTGACAGGGAGTTGCCAGAAATCCAGGCCAGATTCAGAAGAGGACGTAGAACAGTGATGTAATTGGTGATATCAGATATATCTTGGCTGAAAGGAGAGAACACCAGAAGGATGTTTACTTTTTTTTATTGACTATGCAAAGGCATCTGACAGTCTGGATCATAACAAACTTTGGGTAACCTTGAGAAGAATGGAACTTCCAGACCACTTTACTGTGCTCATGCAGAAGCAACGCATGGATCAAGAGGCACGTATGCTAACAACCCGAGGGAATACAGCATACTGTAGTATTAAGAAAGGCAGCGTTGTATGCTCTCACCATACTTATTCAACCTGTATGCTGGGCAAATCATCAGAGAAGCTGGATTCTATTCAGAAGAATGTGGCATCAGGATTGGACGAAGGCTTAATAACAACCTTTGATATGCAAATGAAACAACTTTACTCACAGAAAGTGTGTAGGTCTTGAAACATTTGTTGATGAAGATCGATGATTGCAGCCTTCAAATATGTATTACAACTCAATTTAGAGAAGAACAAAATCTTCTCAACTGGACCAATAGATAACGTCATGATAAATGGAGAACAGATTAAAATTGTCAAGGATTTCAACTTGCTTGGATCAATGTTCAAGGAATTAGCAAGTAAGGGATCTAAAAATGCAGTGTTTAATAATTCTGCTGCAACAGACATCTTAAAGTGTTGAAAAGCAAGGATGTCACCTTGAGGATAGTATTAGTCTGGGTACTTTAGAGAAATAACTCCACAGCAACTCATATATGAGAGAGTTTTATGTAAAGATTAATTGTGCATCTATAAAACATCCCAACTCAATGCTGCCCAAGCCCACAAGTCCAACATTAACCCATATGTCCAACACCAATCCACAAAGTCCTCCTCTATTTCACAAAACATATGCAATGATGCTGACTGCAGGAGGAAAGCTGAGTCAGAGAAAGTATAAGCATCTCAGTGCTGGTAGGGGTCTTCATATGATTGCTGCAGCACCCAGGGCTGCATCGCGGTAGGCCCATGTGGCTTCTCCTTGGGAATATCTTGTAGGAAGTCAGCCTTGCAAGCTGAAGCAAGGAACTTCTAAGGCAGCTGCACCCTGGTGCGACCATCACAAAACAAAAGACCTGAGAACTAGCAAGGCAAGGCTCACCAAGCCATTTATCACTACGCCCTTCAATTAACCCCACATGTGTTTATCAGCCAGGTTGGCACAATAAATGAACTAACTCAAGGATGAAGGTACTTCTAACCTGATATGTAATATATGTGAAAGCTTGATATTGAACTAGGAAGATGAAGGAAGAATTGATGCTTTTGAATTATGGTGCTGGCGAATATATTAAAAATATCTTGGACCGTGAAAAGAATAAATAAATCTGTTTTGGAAGTACAGCCAGAATGTTCTTTGAAAGCACGATGGAGAGACTTATCCTGACATACTTTATATAGGTTTTCAGGAGAAAGAAGTTGTGCAACCATTCTTACTCTCCTTTCCTCAGGTGTTACTCCTTCACTAACTACATTTACTGTCTGCAAAGTTCCCAACTAATCTTTTGAGTTGTGTGTTAGTCCAGATAGACTAGAGAAACAAATTCATAGACACTCATATGTGCATAAGAAAGAGCTTTATACACAAGAGCAATAGAATATTGAGAAATCATCCTAGCCCAGTCCAGTTCAAGTCCATAGTCCAATATTAGCCCACATGTCTGACTCACAAACACATGCAATAATGTCGAATGCAGGAAGATAACAGGCCAGTGGGTGGAAAATCTTGTGGATCCAGTGGGAGCAGAAGCATCTCAGCTATGGCCGTGGTCTCTATGTGGTTCCTCCAGTTCAAGGCATGTGTCTTGTCAGCTTCAATGTCTCCCACTGAGTGAGCCGAGAGAGAGTGTATGTCTCCCACCTCGAAGGAGGAATACAGTAGTTTCCAATATCCTCAGGAGAATGCCATGCCCACACCGAGGCCCTGTTGACTATGACCTGATTGACAGGCCAGACTCCACCCCTTCACTATAAATCCTCTCAAATTGACAATCAGATAACCACAAGTTGCTGTTTTCAATTTGACACCATATTAATGATCCATGAAAGAACATAATATTCAAGGCAGGCACGTTTACTAGTTAAGCTAAACCATTCTCTGGGTTTAGGAGGATTACCTGGGCAATTTGGGGTTTAAGGTTTAAGTATTATTTGAGGGAAATTTTCAGGGTTCATCCAGCCTTCATGATACCCTGGGAACTGGAGCCCATGCAAATTTGAAATTCAGTAATGCAACTCCCCACTGGCTTTTCATTGCGATTATTCTATAGATTTTGTCATAAAAATATTCAGGAATATAGCCAAGCAACAGCAGTTAATTATGCATACCATATCTTCAGCCTTTCCTCAATCCTTTTTTCTCTAAAACTGTCAGCAAACTTTTGAGATGGAAAATGCAATTCTGAGCCTCATAACAATTTAAAACTTACATGAGAGTCATAAATATATATATATAAAGACAAATGAAATCACCAATATCTTAATAATAGCCTTTTTCCCAATTTTACTTCAGAACCACATACATGTACCGAAAAAGCCGCATATGGTTCATTAGCCACAGTTTGCCAACCCATGCTCTAGATGAATAGTGACCTAATTGTCATGTCTTAGATAGTCACTTGAAAGCTTTTAAAATCCAGGCACTATGCAACAAACTAAGAGAATAGAAGTAAATACATTGGAAACACTGAATTAAGAGTCAAACTGCACAGCTGATAGTGGTTATTACTTTCGATAACTTGCACACCTGAAAAGATTGAATTGGGAAAATGTATTTGATAGATATGTTTACAACAATGGTAAACAAAGTAAAATATACCAAAATTTTAAAAATGCAAAAGATTAAGGCTGCTATGTACAACTCAAACTCCATGATATTTGTTTCCTTACTTTGGAGTTTTAGGGTCATGTTTTCATCCCAGTTAACTGGCCTAAACGAATACTTTGTGTTTCTGTTTCTATTCTCCTGGATTTTTATCACACATACATATTTCCTGTATTGATAAGCTGATTATCCATTCGAATAGTACATACTTAGTTGCAAGGCTTCTTAGAAATTGATGAGAAAAATACGTGCTAGAGACCTATATGAAAGAAATTACAAACATTTGCTCAGAGTTATGAAAGAAAATTAGAATAGAGACCATATTTCAAAGTAGGAAAAATGTCTTAAAATGTTTACACTTCTTATTTTTTGGTTTTAATGAAATCCAAATAAAAATCCTATTAGGATTTTTAATTTTTTTGTTTAGAATTTAACACAAAATTCTAAAGTACAACTGAAGAAAATGAGGACCTAATAGCTAAGGGAATATTGAAGGAGGTTAATATTTATTTTAAAGCCATGATAATAAAGTTTAAACTTTCATCTATAAAACAGAATAACACAAAGGATAATTATATAATGATTACTAGTGTAAAATTATAAGATTAATATAGGAATAGGTATGAATCAATGGTTCAATAATACACTTGAAAATTTAATCATTAGTGTTGACAAAAAAGTTTCTATAGAAAATCACAAGTAATTGATCTTGTACCATTCTCTAAAATAACAAATAAAATTGTATATACAGAATCCAAAAACATCTGGAGAAAAATATCACACTAAAGAACTCCATAAGCAATAAAAATAAAAATCAAATACATATAATCCATTAAAATTCAAAATCTTCATGGCAAAATCTCTAATTTCTAATATACCTTGCTTCATTAAAAACAAACAGAATTAAGTATGAAAACCTAACTGAGAAAACATAAGTATCAAGTAAGACATTGCATAAAGATGTCTTTATACATTCAGATCAACTTTAAGTAATTAATAAAGCCCAATGTGTTCGTCCATGTAGACTAGAGAAACAAATCCTGGGAGACTCATATGCGTATAAGAAAGAGCTTTATATAGAAGAGAAATTGAATATTGGGAAAACATCCTAGCCCAGTCCAGATGAAGTCCATAGTCTGATTTTAGCCCATATATCTGATACCAATCTACAAATTACTCTTCAGACTAAGGCAACACATGCAATGACGCCGAATGCAGAAAGGTGACAGGCCAGTGGGTGGGAAGTCTTATGGATCCAGTGGCAGTGGAAGCATCTCAGGGCTGGTGTGAGTCTCCATGTATGCACACCCTCCAGCTCCAGGACTCTATTGAAATTCCATTTCTCTGCTCATAAGGAATATGAAGCAGAGAGTGTGTCTATGTCGTGCCTCTAGGGAGCTATTTCTCTCTGTGCCACCTCCAAATGAGGTCATCAAGCTGTGACCTGATTGAAAGGCTAGACTCTATCCCTGCGTAAATTGACACCAGATTATGTAACTACCACACCTAGAAATTTCAGTATAAAGCGGTGTAATAATTGCCACAGAATAAGCAATGAGGGTGTCTAATCAATATATACATAAAATAAGCAAGCTTACTAATAACAACAGAAGAGAAAATTCAAATCATTTGACAAAATTAAAAATGATAATTATCAATTCAGGTAATTACAGAAAATAAGAAAGCTATTTCATTATTGTTGGCATTATAAATTTGTAAAGAACATCTGAGAAAAAATTGGCAAAAATATAGCAAAGCTTTAAAATATATTCTGAACCATTGATTAAATAATTCCACTAAAGAGTAAACCAATATTTATACAAGGATTATTTATAAATATGTTTAATGCAGTGTTGGCTATAATATCATAAGGTTATAATCATGTAAATTCATGAGCCATACCTACTTCTATATGTCAAAATGTTATTCAGATAGTGAACATGTATAATTTCAGAAATTTAAAATGGTATAAATTTTCAACTAGAAAGATATGGATAAAAAGTTACAACCATGTGATTTAATATTATTCAGATATTGACTATGTATGGGAAAACATGGTTCAACTTCACAGGTACTTTTTCTGTGTTTAAGAAGCTGGAAACAGCAGACTTCCTTCTGAATGAATTACCATATATAGTTCATTAGCTGGCTAAACTAAACTAGCTTGCGCTTAGTTTTTGATTTGGTTTTGTTATTTAAATGAGCATAGTCATGGACTTGTATGGGAAGCTGATTAGGAAGCTATATGAATGAACTTTCTGAGATGATGGAACTACTCTATAGCACAATAGAACTAGTGTCACTACCAATCTGTTAGCTTGTTGTAATGTGGTGGGTTTTATGTTGTTATGATGCTGAAAGTATGCCATCAAGATCTTCCATGGTTGACAGGTGTCAGGGAAGTGCCAAGTCTAAGGTTAGAAAAGCCTGGGATAGTTCCTCAAAATTATTAGCCTATGAATGTCCAATGGATCACAATAGAATATTGTTTGATACAATGGTAGAAGATGAGCCTTCTAGAATGGAAGGAACTCAAAACACACAATTGCCACCAAAAAAAAATTCGCACATACCAGAAGATGGTATAGGATTGGGCTCTATTTTGTTGTATAGGGAGTCACTACAATGCTGTACAGAACCAATGGCATCTAAAAACATGTTATTGTCATCAAGTCCGTTCTGACTCATAATGATCCTTTTAAAAGAGAACCAGACACTACCAATCTTGCACCATCCTTAAAATTGTTCTTAATTTTCAGCCCATTGGTTCAGCCACTGTGTTCAAACCATATTGTTGAGGACCTTCCTGTTTTTACACTGGCTCTCCACTTTCCCAAGCATGATGTACTCCTCCAGGGACTGGTCTCTTTTGACAATGTGTCCAAAGTATATTACGCAAAGTATGCTATCCTTGTTTCTAGAGAGCCTATACTTATTCCAAAACAAATTTATTTGCTCTTTTGGAAGTCTATGGTACTTTCAATCTTCATCACCAGCATCATAATTCAAATACATCAATTTTTCTTCAGTCTTCTTGTTCAGTGTCCAATTTCACATACATATAAGGCAATTGAACATATGACAGCCTCAGTCAAGCCTACTTTAGTCTTCAGAGTAACATTGGTTTCATCACTTTAAAGAGGTCTTGTGCAGCAGATTTACCAAATGCAATGTGCTTTGAAATTGAACAAAGGATGAGAGAATACAGCCCAGTCACGCACCTTTCCGGATTTTAAACCATGCAATAATTCCTTGTTCTGTATGGCACAGTGAAATGTTATGGGATCCCTATTCTTCTTAAGGCAAATCATAGTTGTTATGATCCACACTGTCCAATGCCTTTGAATAGTCAATAAAACAAAAGTAAACATCCTTTTGATGTTCTCTTTTTCAACCAAAATCCATCTGACCTGAGCAATGATATCCCTTGTTCCATGTCTTCTTTTGATTCTGGCCTGAATTGCTGGCAGCTTCCTGTCAATGTCTCTCCACAAGCATTGTTGGATCAATATCAGCAAAATTTGACTTGCCTATGATCTTAATGATTGTGTACTAGAATTTGAGCATTCTGTTGAGTCATCTCTCTTTGGAATGGGTACAAATATGGATTCCTTCAGTCAGTTGTCCAAGTAGCAGTGTTCCAAATTTCCTGGCATAGAGATGTAAGTGTTGTCAGTCCTTTATCAACTTGTGGAAACATTACACCTGGGATCCCATTAATTCCTGGAGCCTAGTTTTTGGTTCCTTCAATGCAGCTTGAACATCTTCCTTCAGTACCACTGATTGTTGTTCATCTACTACTTCATGAAAGGGCTGAATGTTGACTAGTTCTTTTCTGATACAGTAATTCTGTGCTTCTGCCCCCCGACCTTCTTTTGATGCTTCCTGCATCATTCAGGATTTTGTCCATAGAATCTTTCAATATTGCCACTCAAGGTTCCAATTTTTCTTTGGTTCTCCCAGTTTAAGATATACTGACCATGTCCTTCCCTTCTGGTTTTCTAATTCTAGAACATTTTCTTATAATATTATATGTTGTCTTCTTGAGCAGCTCTTTAGAATGTTCAGTTCAGCAATTTCATAATTTCTTCCATTTGGCGCTGCTACTGTCTGATCAAACACAAGTTTCAAAGTGTCCTCTGACATCCACTTAAATCTTTTCTTTCATCCCTGGCTTTTTAAAGATC
Organism: Tenrec ecaudatus; assembly: GCF_050624435.1. NCBI lineage: Eukaryota > Metazoa > Chordata > Mammalia > Afrosoricida > Tenrecidae > Tenrec > Tenrec ecaudatus. Next base: position 101,677,617 of record NC_134548.1, on the reverse strand, counting down.
CTTTCCTTTCTTTATACATGATGTTCTTGATGTTCGCCCATAGCTCATCGGGTCTTCTCTCTTTAGTGTTCAATATGTCAAATTTGTTCTTGAAATATTCTCAAGATTCAGGGGGATATACTCAAGTTTGTATTTTAACTCTTCTGCACTTCAGTTTCATCCTGAGTTTACATATGAGCAATTGATGGTCTGTTTCATAGCCAGCAATTAGCCTCGTATTAACTGGTGATATTGAGCTTCTCCATCATGCTTTCCAACAGATGCAGTCTATTTGATTTCTGAATATCTCATCTAGAGCTGACGCCATGTGCTGCTGGGAAAAGGCTTTTGCAACAAAGAAGTTATGGGTCTTGAAAAATTCTATCAAATATTATTCAGCTTTCTTTCTCTCTCCATGAATATATTATCCAGCTATTGGGCTTTTCTCTTTCCCCCACCCCAGTTTTTCCATTTCAACGGCCAATAATTATCAATGCATCTTGATTGCATATTTGATAATTTTAAGACTGAAGGCATTGGTAGAATTCTTCCATTTCTACAACTCTAGCTTTAGTGTTTGGTGTTTTCATTTGAATAATAAGTGTATTGTTTGGATTTTCACATATATAAATAGGTATTGTCATATCACAGACAGTATTGTACTTCATGATAGATCTTGAAATGTCCTTTCTGACGATCAATGTAATACCATTCACCTTGAATCTATAATTCCTGGCATCGCTAACCATATGAGTTTCTGATCAAAATGGCTAGTACCATTGTATTTCAGTTCACACCTAGAGTGTCCATCTGTAGGGATTTCAATTCATTTTTTACAAATTCCAATTTTCCTCGATTCATTTTTTATATATTCCAGATTCTGGTCATTAAGTGATACTTCCAGCTGTTTCTTTTCATTTTGGGCTGGGTCACATCAGCAAATGAAGGTTCCAAAGGCTTTACTACTGCAGGTTTTAGTCCATCTCTTTGACAAGGCAGCACTTTCTCAATCATATTCTGTGTGCCTTCGGACCTGAGGGACTCATCTTCTGTCACTAGCTCTGACAATGTTCTGCTGTTGTCCATAAAGTTTTCAAAGGTTAAATTCTCAGAAGTAGATTGACTATTCCATCTTCAGAGTCTGGAAGCTCTTCTGAAACTTATTCACTATGGGTAACCCTGATAGCATTTGAAATACTACTGACATACTTTCCAGCATCACCGCAATACACAAGCCACGGTAGTATGGCACATTGACAGACAAATGGTGAGCTAACAGCATAAGAACATTGATTATATGGCTGCATACACTTGTCAAACATAAAAACACTGAATTCTTAAGATTAGCGAATTTCACATTATAACTCAACATCTAAATAATTTACCAAACTATAAAATAATATTTCATAGTATTTTATATTAAATCAAAGCAAATGAAGCCTATAATGTCAAATGAGAAATATATATATATATATATATATATTATTCAGAGAGAGAATGTGTGTGTGGTCTATACACACTGGGTGGAATCTACTTATATTTCATAAACAGTAGTTATTAATGAGATTGAGTAGTTCTGTCTTTATGATTTCTTCATATTCAAAGATTTTCTCTCTCTCTACATATACATCTATTCACACGCATATAAAATATTGAATTGTCTTGTGGCAAACTGTTAAGTTAGGGGCTATCGGTCAACCACACTTCACGATCCCTTAGCTCTCTGAATTCCTGAGATAAAGGAGAATTAACTAGAAATTACTGCACAATGTAACTGGAATCTCAATTATATATCGGCATGCATAACATTCTGTTTAATTCATTGGCGCTTACCCCAGAAAATTGGATTTAGGAATTTGGGTTTCTTAGACTGTTCCCTTTTCTTTGTTTCAAATAATATTTTGTAAAACCACCCTTCCATCTGGTCTATTTTTTGATATTCAATATATTAGCTTTCCCTGCTCTTTCTACTGGAACCCTCTTGGGTTAAGTATGTTCATTCATGAATAGCTGTTTAATTATTATATTTAATTATTATAATTTTGTTTTTCACAGGGTCCTGGCAATATACCCAGAGCTAATATAAACAAAACTATGTTTTCCAATGAAAAGACTTACTATTTAACAAAAGACAACTCACCGAGTACAAGGGACCATGCTTTCTTTGAAAAATTATAGATTTTAACATGGCACTTCAAGTATTATATTTTATATCAAGTTAGCTATAATCAATAGAGCCAATAGGAATTTTTCCCCTTGGAGCGCTACGTGGACTTTATGATTTCTCATAGTAATGCAAGTGGAATTAAAGTTTGAGAATAATTTATAAACATGGAAAAATTAATGCAGCACTAAGGGTTTGTTATTCAAATGATAGAAATTAAATAAAATATGCTGGTTGGAATAAATATTCATAGTCAGAACATTTCATTTCTAAGACTAATGTAGATTAATATTTTTCTAGAAGACTTTAATAATTTCCTTTACATGCTTCTCTTTCTCTGTCTCTCTCTATATATATCACAATGTTCATTATGTAGTAGCATACTGAGAGTATACTTTTGAGATTGAAATTTCTTATAGTTGTCCTGTACCCTCTCCAAATTTGTATCTCCTGTAACTCATAATTTTTTTCTCTGGCCTGACACCTCTTATCAGTATGTTTTAGCCCGACCTTAGCCTTTCATAGGTCTCTTTTGCTGTAAACATTTTTTTAACTATCCCTCAACATCAATCACATCCATCAACTCTTTCTCTCAGAATCCTGTAATAGCGAAGAGTAGTATGATGATAAATAAACTTGTGCTTTGATATTAAAGATTGATAGATGCTTATTATGCTATCCTATTTGTGGCTTTACTCATATGGTCTTTGATCTTAAAATTTAAGTAGTGAAATATGTTTATCTAGTGCACCTGCAATGGCAACAAGTGGGGTAACTAGCAATCCACTGCTGTGATATCATTTGGCATCTGGTTACTGGGAATGGCTGGTTTTTGACCTGATAGGTTTGAAGTTAAACAAGGAGCCATCTAGCAGAGAAGCAACACGCCCGTATGGAAGAAGCATAGCAGGCTGTATGATCATGAGGTGTTGACAGGATTATGTAACAGGCATCAGAAGACCCCAAACAAAAAGCATGTTGTTGAGAAGGATGAGAGGGTGTATCAGAGCAGAGACCCCAAACCCATCTTTAGACAAAAGGACATCCCCTCACAGAAGGGTCACAAGGAAGGGAGGAGTCAACCAGGGGGCAGTATAGCACCAATGAAACATACAGTATTCCTCTGGTTAGTTTAGGCTTCCTCACCCTCATTATCATGACCCCAGTCCTGCTTTTCACTTCTGGCTAGACCGGAACATGTATTCTGGTACAGATAGGAGCTCACGATACACAGAATCCAGGTCAGATAAAACCCTCAGGAACAGAAATGGGAATAGTGATACGAGGAGAGTAGGGGGAAGGTGTTGGGAAAAGGGGAGGAAGGGAACAACCGATTGCAATGATTGACACATAACTCACTCCCCACCAACTGACGTGGATGAACAACAGAAACATGGGTGAAAGAAGAAAGTGGTCAGTGTAAGATATGAGAATAGTAATAATTTGTTATTTATCAAGTGGTCATGAAGTTGGGATGGGCGTAACTGATACCAAGGGTTTGTAAATGTTTAGAAAATGATGATGGGAACATATGTACAAATATGTTTGATAAAATTGATGTATGGTTTGTTATAAGAGCTGTAGGAGCCCCAAATAAAATGATTTAAAATTATTTTTCCAGAATCAAGCCCTTTTTAAAATAAGGAACTGTTTCTAATCATCTAAAAAATTTTATCTAATACAAGAGTCTTCCAAATGTTATTCTAATTCATAATTTTTAATGTACTTTTGGAAAGAGTATAAGAATGTTTGTGAATTTATTGCATGTCAACTACCAGTCTTCTCTTCCCCAATTCTTGATTTACATTAATTTTGGCTCCTTCACATGTTTTATTTTAACTTGTAAAAAAAAACATTTAATCTACACAGAATTAAAAAAATGGTATTTTGAAATTAGATAAGATCAGTGCACTATCTGTTCTTTGAAACTGGTTTAGATAAATGAACTTGGTGCTCTTAACCCTTTGACTTTAAGTAAAATTTGTTCATTATGCTTGTAATTAAGGTACACTCCAATTCATTCCCTGACACATGTCAACTATGTAAAATGGAAATGCAATACCGAATACAGAGCTACAAAGTTAGAGTTTAGTTCCCAAGAGATTAAGAGTCTATATCGGCATTAAATCAGTACTGCTAAATTCATACATGGAGGATTTTCAGTAACATCTAGAGGTTCCTTCTAATGCACATATAAAAAGAGTCATGGAAGCTTTTTACAGTCCCTTATCATTGCAACTGGAGCAATGATGAGGCTTCCTACTCCCATAAGGAGTTAGAGTTTCAGAAGCCCACACGGGTTGTTATATCCTGTCAAGCAGGATCACTCTGAGTAGGAATCAAATTGATGGCAATGAGTTTGAGTTTTTATTCTTTTTATAACCTTATCGATTTAATGAACAAAATGAAAACAGAATATTCCACAATTCATAGTTTATCTCTAGAAAAGATTTTTAAAATTGTTGAATTATTTTATTGGAGGCTCTTACAACATTCCATACATCAATTGTAACAGGCATATTTGTAATATATTGCCATTATCATTTGATAAACCTTTACTTTCTTTTTTTCTTAGCCAATGATTTCTTTTTTTTCTTTAATCATTTTATTAGGGGCTCATACAACTCTTATCACAATCCATACATACATCAATTGTGTAAAGCACATCCTTTAAGTGTCTATATTTCCTAGACCACATTTAATATTTAATATATTAATATTTCAGTATTGTCATTTTGCATTTTACACATAAAATGCTAAACACAGAATTCCTCATCTAGTCAAACCTTTCCTGTGTTCTTCAAATGTTGGTAAACTAGGTGTGGAACCAGTAGATTTGATGAAAGTCTGATTTTACTTGCCTCACTGGACTTCTGGTCACTGTTTGGATTGGGTTTGGATGATGGGGCAGTAGAGATGCTTCTTTGCCTGAGTCTCTCTGAGATGTAGAAGAGAGGCCCTGGGGAGACTGTCTGTACAATGCCGAGAGTCCCTGTTTCCCTTGATGGAGGTATTACGTGAGTGGGTGGAAGCCAAACTCTGAGAGAAGTAACCTAAAAATTCTATGGCAGTTGTTTGATTTGAATTAATCATGTAGGGAGGAGCAGTGCCGCTGGTGGCAGCACCAATTGAAACCAGGCCACCATCGCTCTGTTAAGTCCATTGTGTTGGTGCACTGTACTGCACTTCTCAAAAGGTGCTGGGAGTGTGGTGGATCACTGCCAGGGCTAGGGTGACAAGGTGGGCAGCAATGCTATTTTCAAATAAGCTTAAAGATTGTCCTATGCCCTTAAGCTTTTTGGCTGATTTTAAAGATGATTCCCACCCACCCCAATTTGGAATCTCTCCAAACAAAAAAGTTACCCAAATTTTTGTGCTGTCATCTCTATGTTGAGTTTGACTCTTCCAATATATCCCCTCAGAAGCCACTGTTTGAAATGAACCCCTTCTCGTTTGGAAGGTACTCTAATGAGACAGATATGCTTACTAATGAGAGAACTTTTCTGCAGTCATCTACTGATCGCAAAGGCATATTTAAAGACAACTTGTGATAAATTTTGTATATATGAACTGAAACCTTATCATCAATGCTTTATTATTTACTCCCATATTATGGCTATTAGCCTTAAAGACAGTGTCTTACAATCATATTGATACCCTTCTGGGTTCCTAATCTGCTATGATTGTTTTCTCAATAGTGGCAGTACTATTTCACCATATTTTTCCTTACTGTACAGCGGGGTGTATTGACCAAACTCCTTGACATTGAGTAGATTCTGAGATTATGCATGGAACTCCTACCAGCAAGATCGGCAGTTGGAAACCACCAATCACTCCATCATTCCCTTGAAGATTTTTTCTTAGAATCCCAGAGGAGCTGTTCTACTTTCTCCTATAAATTCTGTATGAGTATGTATTGAAGAGGCAGAAAAATCTTAAACAGTTACTTAAATTTATTTTTAAAACTATATTTCAGAATAAATGGATCTTTTGTACATATAAAGAAGGTATATACTATCTTCTAAATATATAAAAATATCTCTCTGGCACCTTGTTTATGAAATAGTGGGATAATCTCAATCCCTCATATTTAGTAGGTAATAAATTTACATTTGGGGGTAAGGTGTTAAAATGACCTACAATGTTTTACTTAATGCTTTCCCTTTCAGGGTGAATTTTATTTTAACTGTGGACTTCCTAGCCTTATTACAAAATAGTCGATGTATATATTACTGTTTATGATTCACTAACATAAACTATTTTGACAAAGATTATCAATTTCCTTCTGATGTATATTTTCCAGATAAGAATTAAATCTACATTTTTATCTGAGAAAATTGACACTCAGAATAAATGTTTTACCAAAATCTCTAGCAGCTGTGTGTGGATATATGATCTTCTACTCTTCTACCCTCCCGTCTTCCTGAATCTTAGATGCAAATACAATTATAGACAGATGAACTTTCTTACATCGTGGTACAAAAACAGGCATCTGCTATACTCTGGATAGACCTTGTTTTCTGTGGCACAATTACAAAATGAATTCTTATTATAGTTCTTTTTCTCCTGAAGCAGTCCATTAGTATATTTTCTTCCATTTTGGAATTTTGCTTCATTGCAAAATGATGGCAGATCATTGCTATCTTCAAAGCAGAACATCCAAAAATATAATTGTAACCCACATTACCAATATTAGTCCCTCTTTCATATTCAATGAATCCTCAAATAAGGTATGGACTATATTATAGCATAATATCCATGGGTATCATTAAAACTTCTAGGAAAACAATGGTTGCCATTAACTCAGCACTCAGTATTTATAGGCTGACTTTTGGTTCTGTGGGACACTGTACCATTGTTTTTCTATTCTTTTCCCTTCAACTCAAACTTCCCTTTCCTTAGTTTTACTTGTTCAGATTCCTGTTAGCTAATCTAATAAACTTAGTCACGCTGTATTTTCAATGGTTAATACTAGATTAATGTGCAACTTTCTAAGATAATACATGCCTTTTAATAAAGCCCTCATTGTTTCACACCAAAGGAAGAAATTACATGGAATTTTACCTAATTTAACAGGACTAGTGAATGGAGCCATAGACTATTACAGCTAGAATGCGATTTGTAAGTCTTTTTTATGAAACTGCCTTTTGATAAAAGAAGAAACTAAGACCTAGAGACAAAACTATCACTTACCAGTGATATAAGAGCATCTTGCTAGCAAACCCAGTACTAGATGTCAAATCTCATAATTCTAATTTCAGAAAGACGAACGTACTTTTGCAATAATCATATTGCCACATGTAACAGTATTAGCTGCATGTGAGACCAATCCTTCTTATTGTAACACTTTTCAAATAATGTTGAAGTCTTTTCTACTACTCAATCCTAGAAAAAAATTCTATAAAATTTTATTAAATCTTTTAAATGCAGTTCCATTTACTACACATCAAATCTTATATCCTACTTTTGGTAGGGTTCTTTAGAGAAACAAAGCCAAGACACTAATTATTTTATATAGATAGATAGATGTATACAGCATGAAGGAATATAACAGCTACTTAGTCCACACAGCAGTACAGAAGGCTCAGTTCAACTCACTTCTGTATAACAGTTAATATACTGGCAGTCCTTCAACTTATAAGAGTTGCTGGGTTCAAGATCAAGGAACCAGACAGCTGAGTCTTCTCTCGAGTAATGCAGGCAGAGTCTGCCCACAGGCAGCAAACAGCATGGAGGGTCACAAACAGCAGCTCAGGAGCTTAGTGAAGCAGGCCCAGATGGGCTATCGAACTCAAGCAACGGAAGACAACAGGATCAACCAGCCTCAAGCTCAAGCGATCTACACACCAGCAGCCCGGTGAAGAAGGTCTTGAAGGAACATCAAGCTCTAGATCTAGGCATAAGATCCATGGGTTGGCTGTCCTACAGGTAATGTGATGCACAAATTGAGGCAGGGCACTAAGTGACACAGTCAAATGCTGGTCTGATCACTAGAGAGCAAGAAAACGAGGGCAGGCCTTGCCCAGCCATTTATCTCTTTATTCTCCAATCAAACTGCAACCTGATTAATCCCACATGTTCCTATTGGCAAGACTGGCACAATTAACCTACCTATCATACTACTTTAATGCTATTTAATGTTTAAAGATAAATAGCACATGAAAAATAAGAAAAAATATATTTTAATCTTACTCTCATTTATGATTGTGGCATATTCTGCCCCGGGATGTAGACTTTCTGATGAAAATTCTTCTAAGATAGAGAACAATTTTATGTGCAAATAGACTAGATATATTATCTGATTTTTGTACATTGTCAAAACCTGTGAAAGGAAGAACCCACTAAGGAAGTGATAAAAATGCTGTTACCACGTATATCACAAAATAAATATATATATAAATTACTGAGAGAAAAACTAATTTACGCTATAAACTTCACCCAAACCATAGTAAAATGTTCAAAAGCAAAAATAGACTTATACTCTTTTATGGGCACATTGATATTCTGGCTTTTAATTCTATGCTTCAAAACTGAACCTTTGCTTATTTTTAGAAATAGTGTAATATGATTTGTATTATGCATTCTTATTGTTCTTTCACACATTACTATTACTTCTGATTTCTACTTTACTGGAGATCTTTCTGACTATTTTGTAAAAGGCAATAGAGAATTTCCTAATCAACAGAAACATACATTGTTATTTAAGTGGAATTTCTTTGTCATTTTTATAAGTGGCAACATAAGACTGTGTGAGACAGATAAAGATAATTTCAGCCATAATAAAACATGATATTAATTAGCTTCTCTATATATTAATGGAGCCCTGGTGGCATAGGGGTTATGCTTTGGGCAGCTGGCTACAAGGTCAGCAGTTTGAAATGAATAGTAACTGACAGGATTTCCCATTGTGCTAAGATGACTTCAGATGGATCTTAGCTGTAGCAAAGCATACCAGAAAAATGTTTACTTGTGTTTAATTGACTATGCAAAGATATTTGACCATGTAGATCATAATCAACTATTTGTACATGGATCAAGAGTCAGTTGTGCAAAAAAAAGAGTTAAATTCCTCATGGTCTAAAATCAAGAAAGTTGTATGACAGGGTTATATCCTTTCATCATATTTGCTCAAACAACATGCTCAGAAAATAATGAAAGAAGCTGGGTTATATGAAGGAAAATGTGGTATCAGGATTGGAAGAAGGCTTATTAAAAAGGACCTGATGCAAAGGGCTTAAGTGGAGAGCAAATGCTTTGAAAATGATTAGGGCAAAGAATGTACAGATGTGCTTTATACAATTGATGTATGTATATGTATGGACTGTGATAAGAGTTGTATGAGCCCCTAATAAAACGTTAAAAAAAAAGATAAGTAGGCATTAACCCACGGTGTTTTGAGGGGCTGTGGGCTTTTGGCTTACCTCAGTGGAGGCCAGCTGGGGCTTGACCTTGGCCCCGCCACTGTCTCTGCTGGAACCAGGACCATTTGGAGCCTGTAGGGTGGAATGTTCTCAACACAGCCACATTTTGCCACTACTCACCCTGGAGCAGGGACTGGACCCTTGCAGCTCCACCAGCAGGGATCAGGGTTCAGCTACATTGTTGCTCTTGTTTCCATCTCCTCTCTGTCTATGCCCCTTGGTCTTGGAGGGCTGCTCAAGGGGCTTTTCTCAACAAAACCACAGCTTGCCGCTGCCACCTCATAGCAGGGACTAAACCTGTGCAGATCCACTGGTGGAGATCGGGTTTGTCTCTTTCTTGTTCTCTCATACACTACTACTAACCTGCAGACCACTCCCCTTAGCCTAGGGAATTTATGCATGCACCACACCCAGCTAGGTGAGCTCCACCCTGTGTAGGCCCTGTTGACCTCCACCAGGGAATACTCTGCTCAACTTCTTACAGGGGAATTTCTTCCTGTGTGCCTGGCGTCTTAAGGTATCTTGGCCAACACTCCTCAGCATTCCAAGCTGCTGCAGGAATCTCTGTGCAACCTCCGGCACACCAAAGCAGGCAACCTACCAGCCTTCTGGGTCACTCCCCTGAGGGAAGCCACAGGAGGATAAAGTGGTAGGTTAATTCCATAGTGAAATGAGTTGTAGGCAGTTCGAAGAAGCATTCCTACAGTCTCCTAGAGAGAGCCAGTGCTCTTTGACTCCCAGGAAAATGGCAACTAGCTACTCTAAAACAATGCAACGCAAACAGCCATCAGCCCCAATGACCTCAACGGAAAAAAACGGGAGAAACAAAAGGCAATGGCAGAAGATGTCTTGAACATAATGGCATGCATAGAAGAAGCAGACATTGAGCTGCCACAGAAAGAAATTTTCAGCATGCTACTTGGAGTCATACAGGATATGATGGAAATAATGCAGAAAAAGGATGAAATGATAGAAGAGGTAAAAGCCATAAACCAAAGAGAAATACGGGAGCTTAGTGAGGAGATAACAAAAACCAGCAGCAGACTCACAGACCTCGAGAAGCGACTGTTGGAGGAATCAGAGAACCACATCAGTGACTTGGAGGACAGCCAAGCAGACTTTAACAAACGTGAACAAAAATGTAATAAGATCATCAGAGAAGCTGAAGAAAACTTAAGAACTATGTCTGATGCTATGAAGCAGAACAACATCAGAATTATTGGCTTACCGGAGGAAGAAACAACAAAGAAGTCATCTGCAGCAATAGTGAAAGAATTCTTGGAGGAAAATGTCCCCAGCTTAGTGAATGAAAACCAGGCAAGCATTCAGGAGGTTGAAAGAACACCAGGTAGAATGGATCCCAAGGAGAAGTCACCACGATACATAATAGTTAAATTATCCAACTTTGAGGAAAAGGAGAAAATCATGAGAGCAGTTAGGGAAAAACAAGCAATCACATATAAAGGTTCCCAAATAAGAATATGCTCAGACCTAACAGCAGAAACTATGAAGAAGAGACAGTGGAGTAACATATTCCAAAAATTGAAGGAAAACAATGCAAACCCAAGAATACTCTACCCAGCCAAATTATAGATCAAGATAGATGGAGAAGTAAGAGTCTTCCCAGACAAGGAAAAATTCAAAGAATACGTTAGAAGAAACCCAGCCCTATAAAAGATCCTTGCTGACCCAGTATGGGCAGAAGAACAACACTCACCAAGCATAAATAAGAGACCACCACATACAACAACCTCACCCAGAGGGCAAAGAAGAGAAAACAGACCTCAAGATAGCATTGACTTCAAGATGGAAAGACTTCAAAGGCTGCTGAGGTAAGCTTTCAAAAAAAAAGAAAAAAGGCAAAAGGGGCATAGGGAAAAAGCTACGGTATACAAACATGCCTTGAGTGAGGACCAGGTAATATGGCAGAGACCAGACCAAATACAGGGATACACATGGTAGACAACTAAAAAGGAGGTGGTGAAAGGGAAAAATAATAATAATAAAAAAGAAAAGGGTATCAGGGGCACAGGGCACTGACTCACCCAAGGTGGGGGGAGGAGGGATATTGTTTTTGTCTTCACAGGGAAAGAAGGACCAGACTTCAACCCGGTGCTCCAAGATGTGAATGCAACATGCTGGCGTGGAGTATGGAATGAGTGGAGAGGTCTGGGGGGCTGGCCCCAACACCAACTACTAAGTGGACACCTGCGCCTCCCCTCAGAAGAATTTATTTCAAAGGCTGGCACTGAGTCTACTGCTCTGGAAGAGGGACATATTTGATCAGAACATATGGGAGCATATGAAGGTGGAGGAGATGGTGGAGCACATCATGGCCCACCAGACCGTAAGGTCAATGTTCCAAATTAGAGCAGCCAGTCCACAGAGAGGACCACGTGGCCGGCCCCACTATGAGACATGACGCCCCTCACTGACCTATAGCCCTATAGGGGACAACACCAGAGACACAGTGTGGGAATTGCACCTGATCGGATCCCGCTACACAGAGGCAAATCATTAAAAGGGTGCAACAGAAGAGCAAGGGAATAGAGAGGCTAGGTCCCCAGGGAATGCTGAAAGTGGACTTTGGGGCCAAGGCGTAATGCCCCAACAGACTTGACTGGGAAATACTCCTAAAGACCAACAAACAACAATCCTTGAACTAACTACAAGCTTTTCTTTCTTTTTTTGTGTGTGTCATTTGTTTGTTGTTGTAGTTCTTTTGTATATTTTTGCTTGGTTTTGCTCTGTCTTGTTTTTGTGCATGTTATTATATCTGCAGGTCTGTCTAAATTAAATAGACTGGATGAATAATTAGAGGAGAAAACAACTGGACTGAGTTCCGCGGGGACATCGGCTAGGGGGAGGTGGGGAGAAAGGTAGCACTGTTAATAAACCCAGGGACAAGGGAACAACAAGCGATTCAAATAGGTAGTGAGGTGGGTGTGGGAGGCCTGGTTGGGCATGATCAAGGGTAATATAACTAAGAGGAATTGCTGAAACCCTGGTTGGGACTGAGCATGATAGTGGGAGAGGAGGGAAGTCAAGGGAAATAGAGGAAAGAGCTCGGAGGCAAAGGGCATTTATAGAGGTCGAGATAAAGGCATGTATATATGCAAATATAATTATACATGAGGATGGGTTAATAGATTTATGTACATATTTTATAGGTTTAGTGTTAAGGTAGCAGAAGGACGTTGGGCCTCCAATCAAGTACTCCTGCAATGCAAGAATACTTTCTTCTATTAAATTGGCATTCTATGAGTTTCACCTTCCTGACATAACTGCTGAAGACAAAGCAGGTGAATAAAAAAAATATGGTGAAGAAAGCTGATGGTTCCCGGCTATCAAAAGATAGCATCTGGGGTCTTAAAAGCTTGAAGGTAAACAAGTGGACATCTAGCTCAGAACCACAAAGCCCACATGGAAAAATACACACCAGCCTGTGTGATCATGAGGTGCTGAAGAGATCGGTTCTCAGGCATCAAAGAAAGAAAAATCACATCATTGTGTGCTCACCTCCATGATATGATCGCTGACGACAAATGGATGCATAAGCAAATGTGGTGAAGAAAGCGGATGGTGCCCAGCTATCCAAAGTTATAACGTCTGGGGTCTTAAAGGCTTGAGGGTAAACAAGCGGTCATCTAGCTCAGAAGAAACAAAGCCCACATGGAAGAAGCACACCAGCCTGTGCAATCACGAAGCGTCAAAGGGATCAGGTATCAGGCATCATCAGAACAAAAAGATTTACCATAGTGAATGAGGGGGAGGGAGTTCTGAGTGGAGAACCAAAGCCCATTTGTAGGCCACTGGAGATCCCCTTGCAGAGGGTTCCGAGGGAGGAGTTGAGCCAGTCAGGGTGCGATGTAGTAACGATGAAACACAACTTTCCTCTAGTTCCTAAATGCTTCCTCCCCGTACCGTGCCACCGCTGGCCCCCCGATGTCATGGTCCAAATCCTACCTTGCAAGTCCGGCTAGACCAGAGGATGTACACTGGTACAGATCAGAACTGGAAAGACAGGGAATCCTAGATGGATGATCCCTTCAGGACCAATGGTGTGAGTGGTGATACTGGGAGGGCATGGGGAGAGTGGGTGTGATAGGGGAACCAATTTCAAGGATATACATGTGACCTCCTCCTTGGGGGACAGACAACAGAAACGTGGGTGAAGGAAGATATGGGACAGAGCAAGATATGACAAGATAATAATTTATAAATTATCAAGGGCTCATGAAGGAGGGGGGAGGAGGGAGGGGGGAGGGGGGAGGGAGGGGAAAAATGAGTACCTGATGCCGGGGCCTTGGATGGAGAACAAACGTTTTGACAATGATGAGGGGAATGAATGTACAAATGCGCTTTACACAATTGATGTATATATTGATTGTTATAAGAATTGTATGAGCCCCTAATAAAATGATTAATAAAAAATCTATGGCATGCAGGTGACACAACCTTGCTTGTTAAATGTGAGGAGGAAGGGAAATACTTGCTGATGAAGATCAAGAATTTCAGCCCTCAATATGGATTACAACTGAATGTAAAGAAGATCCAAATCTTCAAAACTGGACCAATAGTTTACACCATGATAGATAGAGAAAAATTGAAGTTGTCAAAGATTTTTGTTTTGCTTGCATCCATAATCAAGGCTCATGGAAGCAGCAGTCAAGGGATCAAAAGATGCATTGATTTGGGTAAATCTGCTCCATAAACCCTCTTTAAAGTAACAAAGAGCAACACAATATAAAGAAAAAAGTTAACAGGAAAAAACCCAAGTAACAAAAACAACAAAAAATAAATAAATAAAAAGAAAAGGGGAGAAATAGAAAGGGAAAAAATAGGAGAGTTGAAAAGATGTGCGAGAAAAATTGAAAGCAAACAAATCAAAGAAGGATTTTTTTTAATGAGCAAACTGGTGTGCTGCTTGGCTTCTTCTATGTGTGTTTATTTAATTCCCTGCTGAATGGTTGCTTGTTTAATTTCAAGCCTTTGAGATTCCAGACTCTATATCTTTTGATAGCTGGGCACCATCTACTCTCTTCACTACATTTGCTTATGCACCCCTAAGACAGGATGAGGAACAAACAATGGAATGATTGTGAGATATCAATTTTAGTTGATTTGGAACTATTCTTTTGTATTTTTAGTGTGCATTGGTAAACAAAATGCTTGAGGAACTTTGTTCATTCCTTTATTTTTGTTTTATAGTGTCTTAATTTTTGGTTGATAGTCATTATAATGGAATTTTTCAAACAGTAACTTTTAGCCAAGCTACCATTTTGTATACTTTCCCACTCACTCCTAAGAGTGTCCTTTTAGTATAATAAAATTTCTCATCATTTATTAATGCATATTGCTCCTAATTTACTTGTGCAAATCACTTTGCTGAGTACAAAGTGCTCTTCTATTTCATTAGCTCTTCAGTATTACAATGTCTAACCAGCATGAATGAATCATTAAGCAAAGCATCAAAACATAATCCTTTAGTGCTGGTCAAAAGATAAGTGGGAAATTCACCTATGGACTTTCTCATTTATGTCATTTTATGAACTTTGCAGGGTTCTTATCCACTAACACAACAGTGAAATATTGCAATGAAAATTCCTCTCCAAAGATCATTTTGAAACGGTGCTGTTGACTAGGCACCTCCTCATTGAATTCTGCTTAGCTCCTTCGTGTTATAAGTGATATACACAATTTTGAGTTTCAAAATTCCTCACTTTTTTGGGTAGGTTTTATTTTACTTGCTTATTTTTAAATTTTGAGCAAATTAAACATTGTATTAGTGAAAAACACTAAGGTAAGTACTTCATCTCTTTGATCTCTGAACCTAGTTCCTAGTAGAATAGCATAGGTTCTGTTGGTCAAAATTTGTAATACTCTCATATCTAGTATTGTATTTGACCTTACAGAAACATTGTTAAGGCAAAAATTAGTTTTATACCCTTTCTGAAGATGAGGGTATTTAAAACATGACACAAGACCGATGCTCTCTTAAAAGTCAAACAATATGTAAGATAGATATAGAATTTGATTTCGAATTTTATGATTAAAAATCTTTTTCTTTTAAAAATCATTTTTGGGGACTCACACAACTCTCATCACAATCCATACATATATCCATTATGTCAAGCACATTTGTACATTTTTTGCCATAATCATTCAAAAAATTTTGTTCTTTCTACTATATCATACTCAAAAGATTTGATTTGAGGTTTTTTTGTGACATTTGCCTGGCTCTAAACAATTAAATAGTATGTTCTGCCTCTTATTACAGAGAGTTAAATATTTTTTTACTGTTAATATAACTAACTATCACTATGTACATATAGAAAGACAGAAAAATAGTACGATTTAGCAGATATGATTAAGGTTAAAATGAAATATTTATAACATCTTGTTCACAGTTGGTCATTCTCTTCTCCTCAACCTCCCTGTGTTTTCCAGTTATAAAGAGTTAACGAGCTACATTCAAATGCATTATAATTATAAGATAAAGTAGAATAGAAAAACCCATTCTCATATTACTATAATCCTCTTTTAAACACGTATGCCCTCTCCCCAATTTGTTACATGCAAAAAATTGTTTCAATGACAACTGGTTTACTAGAAATCACACAAAAAATAAGTACTTCCCACTAAAAATAAAGATGGAGAATGAAAGCCCTACATGAAAGTTGTTATTTAAAGAGCAAAAATTAACTATGTTACTAGATTGAATTTCATTTTTAAGGCAGTATGAATCTGAACAACCTTCTATAAAACACTAATTCGGCTTCTCAATCAAGTGTTAATCCAAAACCTAAAACCACACTCACTACCATTGAGTCAATTCCGACTCATACAGATTCTTTAGGACAGAGGAGAAATGCCCGTGTCAGTTTTTGAAGCCATAATGGGGAGCTTATGAAGAGCCTCTCATACTACATTGAAAAAGAAGAGCCGAGACAAACCTAATCATCCCTTTAATACGTTAGTCTCTGAGCACAGCCATCCTGGAACTTCCAGAGGAGCGCAGTCTGAATATATATTTTGTGAGTAATTTCAGTAATGCAACAGAAAAAAAAAACCTCACTTGCCAAAAATTACTAGCCACTCTTCGGGAGAAAGACATGGCGTTTTACTCCCTAGAATTACCATCTCAGAAACATACAGGGGCAGTTCTACCCTGTCCTATAGCATCACTATCTCCATGTCGCAGGCTAGGTTTTCTCTAGAAGCAAAACCAGGGAAGCTCCATTGTATAAATAAAGGAAATTCAGAATATTAGTTTAAAAATGGAATTAAAAGATAGTTGGAGTTTGCTATTAACGTTTTGAAGTCCCCTCTTATATAGAGAAATTCATCTAAAGAACATGGTTCATCTGGTTGTAGAGGCTGACAAGTCAGAAGTCAGATATAAGATTGCAGGCTTCTTCTGGCTCATGTAGCTGCAAGTTCTAAGAAACCCAAGAGCAGCAGGAAATAAAGCAGATCTCTGGCTCAAGTCTCAAGGACCATGGTTCAGATGATGAGTAGCCTGATGCAGAATTCAAAGCCTTTAAAAAAAACAGAATAAATTGCCATATATTGGATTAAGACCACACCCCGAGGAAACTCACTTTTAATTAATTGGCTGCTCATACCAAATTATTCATGGAGGTGCCTTATCTGACCTCATCATAGAAGCATTTACATATGTCATATGGCAAAAAGGGGGATGACTATATTACACTATGACTGCCAAACCACTAAATATCAAGCGCAATTTGGTACACAACCTTAATCATGACAATCTATAAAAACTAAACAAGAATCTAGTGTTTTTAGGTCCTATCAAATGATTCTGACCCATAGTGACTCTGTGTTGAATGGAATGAAGTACTGCCTTGCCCTGTGTCATCCTTACCATAATTGCTATATCTAAGCTCTTTGTTGTAGCCACTATGTCAATCCATGTCATTGACCACAGGTTGGCTCATGAAAGAGTTGAATGTTGATGAGTGCATTAGGTTACGGAGACTAGTATTCCTTACATCTTCTTTTGACACTTCCTGAATTGCTCAATAGTTTACCTGTTTCAAAAAAACCCACTGTGACTGATTCAATTTCAACTTAGAGTGACTGTGTTAGCTGGGCTGAGCTATTTACACTAGGGATCATCAAGCTACAGTTCTCAATCCAGATGATTTTTATAAGGTTTAAAATAGATAATCTTTTAGAAGTTGATCATCTCTTCCTTCTTAGTCTGTCTTCATCTAGAAACTATTAAAACCTGCACATCATTGGGATCCCTGGTATTTGAAACACCAGTGGCATACTTTGCAACATTGCAACAATATGAAAGTCACCACAGAATAACAAACAGATGATTTGTGGTTCTGTTACTGACCATTAAATAATAGAAAATTATTTACTAGTAATACATAAAACATTCATCCTGTTTCAAGAAATGTTAATCTGCCATGTGCTACTGTTTGTTGTTTTTATTTAATTACATTATTAATCATATACAGATAGCCTTCCTCCAAAAATGATTTCTTTTAGAAGGATTAGTACAAGACTGGCCTCAAGAAGGTATAAGTTAAAGATATATCAAAAGTCTGATTTCTCCAAAACACTATACCATGTTTTTATACCTGATATAAACCATTGCTCCTTCTCTCAGCTTTATTCCTCATGTCTCAAGGTTCCACAACTCACAGCAACATTTCACAGAACTCAGAACTCATAAAGGAAATACCCCAAGTGGCTGTGGAAGCTGCAAGTCCCCAAACCAAAGTTCCCAAGTCCTCCCATTTTCCTCATTCACACTAAACTGTTTTGTTGATTTACAGGGAAGCAGGAGTTGGTGAATCTGGTCAGACAATAGGCTACTCTTGGCTCAAGAAGCAAGAACTTCAGGTTATGCTGAAGGAAACCAGATACAGGTTCCAAAGTAAGGAAGCAACATTTTTCAGTTTCTCACTGCAGGTCAAGGTGGCTACTTAGGTCCTGTGTAAGTGATTTTCTTAGAATGGTGAGTGGCATCTGACTGGTGTTTGTCCCCGGGTTTCTCAGCACTAGCCTTCTGGCCATTTTGTTAATATGGAAGTTTTCAGAATAGGGCGAACTGTCAAAAACAAGGAGACATCTCACTCATTCTGATGCTTTGATGAAGGCATGCTTTTTGCCTTCTGATGTCAAAATGTTAGGTGGAAGACACATTTATCACCTCTTCATATCTTAGGCAGACCAGGTCTAGATGCAGCCAGTTCTGTGCCCCAGCCCCCTGTGTTTCTCAATCAAGACAGCTGTTGTTTTGCCTATTAGGAGAATAACTTAAATCAGGAAGATAATTCTGGTTTTAATACAGCTTTTAAAGATGATAACTAATCTGCAAATCATACTCCCTAGAAAACAAAGGGTGGTGACTTAAGGTACACCCGCTAATAAGACGGGGACACAAAATATTTCCCACTTTAATTTTGTCTTATTAGCACAACAAATAATTCACTATCAAATTGGATTATTACCAGAGGTACAGATGCTAGATTTTATGCTGCATTGCAAAATAAAGGACTATGACTAGAAGGGCCATATTAAGTAATTAAACACAGCTCAATCTCCCAATTCCCCATCCCACCCCCTCCACATAGCAGAGAGATAAGTACGATATTGATTTTCATGTGTTCTCCAACCAGGTCACTATGGGTTGAAGTCAACATGACTGAAAAGGATTTTTTAAAGCCAGTGTTTTCCTGCCTCTACTAAAAGTCAGGTAACTATATTAACAAAGTTTATATTTTGCATATTTCTAAAGTACATAATTTTATTTTGTGTGTTTCTAAAGTCCATCATTTATATAAATGTTATCATGTTATCCTGCAGAAACTTGCTTTGTATTCCTTAATATGACGTTTTCAAGATTTATTCATCATTGAAAATATAAATCTGCTAGATTTTGTGACTCCGCAATATTTATAATCTATCCCCTATTTTTAACACTTACGTTATTTACAAATGAAGTCCTTTTGATTTCTTGCAGATTTCCCTGATCTCTGTTCATGGTTTTCTTATGTTGATTATATTTAATCTGCTTATAGTGTTATATATATTTGATTGTTTATTTATTTCCTACTTTTCTTTTGGTTGCTCAATAATCTTAAATTACTGAAGTTCTAATCAATCTCTGCTGACTTTCCTTTATTGTAGATTTTATTTCTCAATATAGTTCATAATTTTTATTTTTGAGTACATATATTGTAGAGTATTTCACCCTCTCTATTAATTCTTTGCTATATATCTGTTCCAAAAGAGAGGTTTTACATCAATTTCTTTGAGGTAAAGCAATGCTTACACCAATCTCTTTTATATATTACATTCCTACATTTTAAGATTCTTGTACCTCTTGAGTAGAGTAAATTCAGAAATTCACACATATTTATGTCACCAGCATGATGTTTTGATCTTTATAAGAAACTATTGTATGCACAAAGCTATACGCTTCTTGATTATTTTCCTGGGTCACTGGAAGAATTATTTTAATTCTGTAAATTAGGAGGTTATCTTTCACTAGAAAACAAACCTATACCTCTCATTTCTCATCCTTGCAAAACCAGTACCATGTCTTCTATATCTTTATGAACTTTAAGTCCTCTGGCCAAAAGAATTAGAACTTATATTAATATTCAATATTCACCTGGGCTAATGCAGAGGCAGATAATACAGTGTTGTACCTTTATGCTCTTGATCTATTTAACCTTTGTGGCACTTATTTTACTTTTAGAAATTTAAAATTATTTTTATATATATCAACAGATGGCTTATGTAGTCATTGACCTTTTCTATGTGTTTGTACTGTGCATGGGGGCGATATCAGTGATACATTTCTCTGCTCTATTGTTGGAACTAGTAGCTTACAGTTGTAGATTTTTCCTTTCCAATAGTACATACCGTTTTGAACCCATTTAATATAATTGATTATTTCTGTTGCTGACTGTCAAATTGAACAGAAGATCTTATATGAGTTATGTATACTCCTGGGACAAGAGGAATAAAATAGGGATTTCAGCTCTACAACTGCAATGAACTGGATTCTGCCAACAACTTGAATGAACATGGATATAAATTTATCCTAGCCCCTCCAGATGAGAACTTGACACAGGCCACACCATGATTACAGTCTCACGGGGGTGGCTATAAGTCAGCAATGACTCAATGGCAGTGAGTTGGGTTTTGTTTTTTACACTATAAGCAAATAAGTCAGGCATACTATTCAAGTATTTCTGACTTACAGCGTAAGACAATAAATGTGAAATGTTTCAGGGCCCTATTCCTGACCATTTGTTATATAATGTTAAAAAAAAACCCAAAACCTCATATATATTTTGTTTCCTGGAAATAAAATTCCTCTATGATAAATTCCTTTAAATGAAGTAATAAGTCTAGAAACGAAAGATTGATGAAAGCTAGATGAATGAGCAGAATATTCAAAGAGCAATATCAGTAATATCACATGCAAATAAAATTTTTCTGAAGATCAGCCAACAATGTTTGCAGAACTACATTGACAGGAGCTTCCAGAAGTTTAGGCTGCATTCAGAAGAAGACTTTGAACAAGAGATATCATTGCTAATGTTAGATGAATCTTTGCTGAAAGCATAGAATACCACAAATATGTTTATTTGTGTTGCATTTATTTTGAAAAGTTATTAAACAGTTGGATCATAACTTGAGAGTAATAGGAATTCAATAAAACATGATTGTGCTCATGGGGAATCTGTGCACGGATCAAGAGGCAATCATTTAATTAGACTAAGGGACAATTCCATGATTTAAAATCAGGAAAATGTTCATTAGAGTTGTATCCTTTCACTATACTTATTCAATATTTATGCTGAGAAAATAATTTGAGAGGTTGAACTATGTGAAAAAATGTTGCATCAGAATTGGAGTAAGGTTTATTAATAACCTGAAATATGTTGATGATACCACCTTATTTACTGAAAGTGAGGAGGACTTGAAGCATTTGCTGGTGAAGACCAGGATTGCAGTTTTCATTAAGGATTATAACTCAGTGTAAACAAGACCAAATTCCACACAACGAGACCAATAGGGAAGTAACATCATGATAAATGAAGAAAACATTGAAGTTGTCAAGTATTTCATCTTGCTTGAATTCACAATCAATACTCATTGAAGAAGCAGCCAAGAGATCAAGTGATCCACTGCATTGGGTAAATCTGCTGTACAAATCCTCTTTAATGTATTGAAGACAAGGATGTTACTTTGAGGACTGAAGTGTGCCTGACCCAAGCCATTGTATTTTCTTTTGCCTCATAGGTATGTGAAAGTTGGATTTTGAATAAGGAAGACCTACAAAGAATCAAAGTATTTGGATTTGGGGGTTGGTGAAGAATATTGGAAATACCGCAGACTGCCAATTTTTTAAAAAAATCTTTCTTGAATGGAGCATAGGCAGAATGCTTCTTGAAAGCAAGAATGGCCGATCTTGGCCCTTGTATTTTGATATGTTATCAGGAGAGACCAGTGCCTGGAACGGATGCCATGCTTGATAAGTGGGAGTGTAGTGCAGAAGAGAATGAACTGGATTATCACGGCATAACAACAGTTGGGAGGATGGCACACTGACCAGTATTTCGACTCTAAGGTGCCTCACAGGAGCAATCTAATAACTCTCATTCTTGCAAAACCTCTCAATTCTTAAGAACATAATTTGTGAATATGATGGGGTGCTACTCTGGTGATTATCCTACTTTATGTGTCACAAGGAATTTTGCAAATGTAATTAAGATAAATAATCAGTTACAGTTGAGTTACTCAAAAGGAGAAAATTTACCTGGGCCTTACCCTGTAAGTTTGGATCTATCAAGCAGAGGGATTTTCAACATGGGAGCTTCTCCCATTTCTGACTTTGAAGCTGTAGAGGGATACAGAATAAAAACCAAAAGTCATTCTGCTTGAGATTAAAATGGACTCTTGGCTATAGAAAGTAAGAAGCTTAGAATTTCAGTAATAAAACTGGATGGGACTGAATTCTGCTAACATTCTTCCTGAATGAACATGAAAACTTATTTTCTCCAAATTCCTTAGATAAAAACTCAGCTTGAGCCACGTGACATCTTTATTCCAGCATCGTGGTACCCAAATCATAGAATCCAGCCATGTCATACTGAATTTTTTTACCTACAAAGTGTAAGTTAATAATAAAGCTTAATTGTTTTCCTATTTTCAGTAATTTTATTTTCTAAAGTCTTAAAAAGATCTTTAAGAAATAAGTGATACAATATATTTTTTACACATGGTGAAAAATTAAAATTATGTGATAAATATAGAAAAAGTATCCCTTTTCTTATTAATAGTCATTTAATTCCCTGGTAGCATAGTGAGTTATGCATCTGGTTGCTAACTGTAAGGTCAGCCATTTGAAATCAGCATCTACTCCATGGGCGAAAGATGAAATTTTCTATTCCAGTAAGAGTTACTATCTCTGAAACCCACAAGGGCAGTTCTACCCTGTCCTATAAGGTTACTATGAATCAGAATTGAATACTTGATGACAATGAGATTTTTGTTGTTTATTTTGTTTTTTTTTTGAGAGGCAACGGGTTATCACGGTTTTTATATGCAAATCATATTTAAAATATTCTATACATTTAGAAACGTGTGTTTGTGTGTATGATGACCTCATTTGTGAGGTGCAAATGGAGATAAATAGCTCACTGGAGGCCAGATGCATACTCTCCCTGTAAGACATTCCTGATGACAAGCCAGATAGAGCTACACTGATGCAGACAAAACCCTGGAACTGGTGGAGCCATGTGGAGACCCACACCAACGCTGAGATGCTTCCACCACCACTGAATCCACAAGACTTTTCACCCACTGGCCTGTGATCTTCCTGCATTCAGCATCATTGCATGGCTGCATGAGTGTAAAGAGGAATTTATGGACTAGTATCAACATATGGGTTAATATCGGACTTATGAATTTGATCTGGACTGGGCTGGCATGTTTTCTTAATGTAAAATTGCTCTTTGATAGAAAGTTTTCTATTATACACATATAAGTGTCTATGAATTTGTTTATATATTCAAACAAGACTAACACATATGTGTATATAGTTTTCCCATAAAAACAACTGATCCCATGCTGCAATGTGTCATTCATTATGTTCTTTTCTTTGACAATTTGTCTATGAAATAATTTGTCAGTACATTAAGCTACTACATTTGTGGTGATGTGTTATATAACAATAGAAGTTAGTTTATGAAGATAGGGTTGCATATAGGAGCCTTAGTGTTGTGGTTCTTAAAAGCTCTTCTGTGAACTTAAAGTGGTCCATTCAAACTCACCAGTCATCTTGCGGGAGAAAGATATGATGGTTTCCTTCTGACTCAATCAAGATTTGTTTAATGATGTAGTGAGAGCAGATGGTAGTTTCTGTTATTTTGTGCCATTGAGTCAATTATACTTCACAGAAATCATATAAGACAGAGTAGAACTGCCCCATAGAGCTTTCCAGGCTGGAATTTTTATGGCACCAAATTACCAGTTCTCTTCTGCTATGTAGTAATTGGTCAGTTCCAGCCACTGGACTTTTGATTGGAAGCTCAGCACATAACCCTGTATCACCAAGACTACCTAAATGGCAGTCATTTCTTGAAAATTCAATATAAAACAAAACAAAGTGCTTGCCACTACATAACATAATGACCTCAACAGATATAATAGATATATTTAATTAGATTTATAGAAAATTTATATATCAATTATAGATTTATTTATAGATTTTACGATATATATTGTAAAACAGTTAGAAATCTGATCTATACCAATCCTTGCTTTACAAGAATTGTGAATCATAGTGGGATGACTACTCTGTGTTACATTGGATTGACTAGAGAAACAAATTCAGAGACATACATATATATGAACTTTATATCAAAGAGTAATTGTTTATTAAGAAAATTTCCCAGCCCAGTCCAGTTCAAGTCCATAAATCCGATATGAACCCATAAGTCTGATACTAACCCATAAATCCCTCTACACACTCATGCTGCAGTAGAGATTCTGAAACTAAATTTTGAATGTAGTGTAGGTAAAGCAAAAGGAAGAAATTAAACAAGTTGAATAGAAGATTTCAAAAAGCAGCTCTAGTAGTTGAAATATGATATTATCATGAAATGTGCACAATGAAAATACACTGAGACTTTTTCTAGCGGAAAGAAACGTGATCAAAATGCAAATCATGAGCGAGCTGCAATATTAGAGGTTTCTATGGACAAAATATTCAATGATGCAGTAAACCTCAAATTAAAATCGAACATATATCAAAGAAGATGAGATATACACCAAAAGAAACACTCTAGTCACTGTACCAAAAATAATCTTTTGGAGGTACCCTCTGATCAAGAACAGATGGTACTAAAGCAAGAATGCCTATTTGTACTGCATTCATTGTAGAAAAATAACGTTTCATGAATTGACTGAATACCAATGGAGATGTTTTAACAAACAGATGAAACTTTGGAAGTGATCACTCATCTATTCCAGGATATTTTGAAGATAGCTTGCTACCTGGTCTACTAACTGGAAGAGATCAGATTCATACCCATTTAAAGAAAAGTGATCCAACAGAATGTGGGAATTACCTAGCAACGTCATTTATATCAGGAGCCTCAAGGGCATCATGGTTACACCTTTTGCTGCTAACTGCAAGGTCAGCAGTTCAAAACCACCAGTCTCTCTGAGAGAGAAAAGGTAAGCCTTTTTACTCCTATAATGAGCTACAGTCTGCAAAATCACTGGGACAATTCGACCCTGCCCGATTGGGTCATTATGAGTCGTCATTGACTCTACGGCAGTGAGATAATTTATATCATATACTATAAACCTTTTGCTAAATACTATTTTAGTTGCAGTAGTATATTGACAAGGAATTCCTATAAATTCATCTCAGATTCAGGGAAGAACATGCAAAAAGGAATATCATGGCTGATGTCAATTTAAACTTGATTAAAGCAAAGAACATCCGTGAGAGCTTTACCTGTTTTATTAACTATACCAAGGCATTAGACTGTGTGGATTATAATAAATTATAGATAACATAGAGAAAATAGAAATTCTAGAACACTTTGTGCAAATGTGGAACTTCTACATAGGCAAACAGACAGTCCTCCAAACAGAACAAAGAAATAATGTGTGTTTGAAAAGTCAGGAAAGTTATGCATCAGTAGTAAATCTTTTTACCATACTTATTCCATTGGTATGCTAGGCAAATAATCTAAGTAATTGGGTTATATGAAAAATAATGTAGCACCATAATCTCAAAGGTTATAGTTAACTTGCTTGCTGAAAGCAAAAAAAGACTTGAAGGTTTACTGATGAATATAAATGGCTACAAGTTTCTGCATGAATTATGCTTCAAAAAAGAAAACAAAAGTTCTCACAATTTGACCAAATAGCAACATGATAAATGGAGAAAAGATTAAAATTTCCATGGATGCTATTTAACTTGGGTCATACTCTATGCCAATGAAAGAATTACTCAATATAGGAAAGGACTTAGAACATCATGCAAATCTGCCGTAAAAGAAGCCATTATTAACATGTTTATAAGCAAAAATGTCACGTTGAAGACTAAGATGCACCTTGTTGGAGCCATGATATTTTCATTCTACTTATATGAATGTAAAAACTAAACCCTGGCTAAGGAAGACAGAAGCAGAATTGATGTCTTAGAATTATTGTCTTAGAATTAGTGAAGAATATTTAATATACCATGGACTGCTGGAAGAGTGAACAAATCATTCTTGGAAAAAGTACAGCCAGAATGTTCCCTAGAAGCAAGGGTAATGAGACGTTATCTTATGTACTTTGGACTATCAATGGGAGGAAGCAGTCTCTGGAGATGGATATCATTTTCAAGGGTTTGGGTTATCCTGATAACATGTCCAACGCACATGAGATGAAGTCTTCTTTTTCTTGAATTTAAGGAGCATTCTGGTTAAAAGAAAATCTGTCCTGCTAAGACAGATTTGTTTGTTCTTATGTTACTTTCAATATTTTCCACCAGCCCCATAATCCAAATGGATGAATCCTTCTTCAGTGTTCCTTATTCAATGTTCAAGGTTCACATGCATATGAGGCAACTGAAGATACCAAGGCTTGGGTCAGGGACACCTCAGTCCTCAACATAAATACATCACTTTCCCACATTCTGAAAGGGTCTTGTGCTGCAGATTTACCTAATGCAATATATCTTTTGATCTTTGACTGATGCTTCTATAGGCATTGATTGTGGATCCAAGCAAGACTAAATCCTAGGACAACGTCAATATTTTCTCCATCTATCAGTTGAGAGGATTTTGATTTTCTTTATAATGAGTAGTAATCCATATTGAAGGCTATAATCCTTGATTTTCATCAGAAAGTGCTTCAATTCCTCCTCACTTTCAGCAAGCAAGATTGTGTCATCTGCATTTTTCAGGTTGTTAATAAGCCTTCCTCCAATCCTGATACCACATTCTTCTTCAAATATGCCAATTTCTTTGATTATTTGCTCAGCAAACAAATTGAGTGTGGTGAGAGCATATGACCCTGTCACACACCTTTCCTGATTTTAAACTGTGCAGTATTCTCTTGAATATTAGGGAACCCACTCAGTATAAATAGCCTATTAAACACAACGAATAATACATCAAAAACAGAAGATAAATTATAATACTTTTGATATCCTGTATTTTAAATATTTTTACTTATAATTAAGATTTTTGCCAAAAAGAGTAAACAATGAACCTACATGCTAAGAAACTATTTGGGGGAAAACTTATCAAACAATAATTTAATTTTAAAATATATAGATAACTTCAACAAATGAACTTCAACAAGAGAAAAAACAATTAAAAATGGGCTAAATACATGAACATCCACTACACCAACCAGGATATTCAGATAGCCCCAAATGCATATGAAGAAGTTGTGGTCATTAACCGTTGTTGTTAAGTGTCACTCAGTTATTTCCAACTCATTCTGACTATGTACATATAATTAAGCACTTCTTGGTCCTATTCCATGTTCAAAAAATATTATATTTTAACCCAATTATGTTTCCACTGGGTCAATCCAAATTTCTTTGTAGCTGGCATTCTACTTTACCAAAGATGATGTCTTTTTCAGGGACTAGGGTCTCTTGATTTCGTAACCACAGGCTGTGAGACAAAGTCTCCCATACACACTTCTAAGAAGCATTCTAGCTGTACTTCCTCCAAGAAAGGTTTGCTTGCTCTTTTGGAAGTCCATGGTACTTTTAATAATCAGAGCCAACACCACAATTCAAATCCATCAAATTTTTCGGCAGTCTTATTCATTGCCCTAATTTCACATGTGTATGTGGTAATTGAAAAATACCTTGGCTTGGTAAAGCAAATACCCAAGTGACATCCTTGCTCTTCAACACTTTAAATAGTCTTGTGAAGCAGATTTTCCCAGAGCAATTTTAACTGTTGCTTACATGAGCATTGATTGCGAATTCAAGCAAAATGAAATCCTCAACAAGTTCAATCTTTTCTCATTTTGTCATGATATTATTTATTATCCCAGTTGTGGAAATTTGATTTTGTTTACAATGATTTAAGAGTTGTGATCATATAGTAGGTTAAGAGTTGGGCTGCTTTCCTGACTCCATCACAGAGGACAAAATGGGTGCACAAGGAAACGTGGTGAAGAAAGCTGATGGTGACCGGCTATCAAAAGATATAGCATCTGGGGATCTTAAAGGTTTGGAGATAAATAGGCAGCCATGCAGCTGAGAAGCAACAAAGCTCACATGGAAGAAGCACACCAGCCTGTGTGATCATGAGGTGTTGATGGGATCAGGTATCAGGCATCAAAGAGCCAGAACAAAAAAAATCATATCACTGTGAATGACAGGGATTGTGGAGTGGAGACTCAAAGTCCATCTGTATGTAATTGGACATCCCCTTACAGAAGGGTCACCAGGAGGAGAGGAGCCATTCAGGGTGCAGTATAGCACTTATGAAATCTACAACTTTCCTCTAGTTCTTTAATGCTTCCTCCCCATCCACTATCATGACCTCAATTCTACCTTAATATTCCAGCTAGACCAGAGGATGTACACGAGTACAGATAAGAGCTGGAAATACAGGTAATCTAGGACAGATAAACCCCTCAGGACCACTAATGAAATTAGAGATACCAGGAGGGTAAGAGGAATGTGGTTGGGGAAAAGGGGAACCAATAAAAATGATCTACATATAACCCCCTCTCAGAGGGATGGACAACAGAAAAGTGGGTGAATGGAGACAGCGGTAAGTGTAAGACATGGGGGAAAAAAGAAGAAGAAAACAATGATAAATTATCAAGGGTTTATGAGGGAGGAGGATGGGGAGGGGGAAGTGAAGAGCTGTTATCAAGGGCTAGAAAGGAAATGCTTTGAAAATAATGGTGGCAACAAATGTACAAATGTGCTTAACACAATGGATGGCTGTATGGATTATGATAAGAGCTGTCAGAACCCCCAATAAAATGATTTATTTTAAAAATCAGAGATTATGGGTAGGAATTGTTTTAAAAGTTGGCCTGCTAACTGCAAGTTAAGTAGTTAGAACCTACCAGCTCCTCTGATGGAAAAATTTGAGGCATTTGTATTAGTCTGCATAGACTAGAGAAAAAAATTCAAAATGTGTATATGTGTATAAGAGAATGTTTTATATAAAGGGTAATTATACATTAAGAAAGTATCCCAATCCAGTCTAGTCCAAGCCCATAAGTCCGATATTCACCCATGTGCCTGATACCTATCTATAAAGTCCTTTTCAGACTCATGAAACACATGCAATGACCCCAAATGCAGAACGATCACAGGCCAGTGGGTAGAAAGTCTTTGGGTCCAGTATTGGTGTAAGCATCTCAGCACTGACAGGGTCTCCACATAGCTTCTCAAGCTAAGGATACAAACACAGTTCCATGTGTCTTGTCAATAAAATGTCTCACAAAGAGTGACACGGAGAGAGAGGTGTCTCCCACCTTCAAGGAGGAAAAATACAGGAGTTCCCAGAATTCTCAGAAGAAGAGCAAGCCCACACAGAGGCCTCATTGACTGTATCCTGAGTGATAGGCTTGATTCCACCCCTTCCCTCTTAATCCTCTCAAATCCAAAATTGACACCAGATTATGTAACTATCACAGAATTCTATTCCTGTAAAAATTTCCAGTCTCAAAAACCAAGGGGGATATTCCACTCCATTATCTATGGCAGCTGTGAGTCAGACTGTGTCATCTACATATCTGTTGTTAAGATGGCCTTCCTCTGATCCTGATATCTTGTTCCTCATGTAGCCTAGATTCTTGAATTATTTGCTCAGCAAACAGAGTCACTAAGGATAATGAAAGGATACTACATGGCACACATCTTATTTTAAACCCTCCAGTCGTCCCTTGATCTGTTCATAGGACATCATCTTGGTCAAGTTACAGGCTCCTTATGAGAAAAATGAAATATTATGGAATTCCCACTATTTGCAATGTTTTTCATAATTTTATATGATCCACATGATCAAATGCTTTTGCCTAGTCAATAAATCATAAATAAGCCTCTTTCTGGTATTCTCTGCTTTAAGCCAAGGTCCATCTGACCTCAGTAACGATATCCCTCCTTGCCTGTTTTTCTCTGCATTTGGCTTGAATTTCCAACAGTTTCTTGTCTATGGTATTCTGAAACGATTCTTGAATGATGTTCAGAAAAACTTTACTTGTTTGTTTATTAACCTTGATTTTATTGATATAAAACTCACGTTATACACTCCCATAGTAAAGTCTCTTTTTAAAAGAGTTGTATATGCATTATCACAATCAGTTCTAGTGCACTCTCTCGTATTCATTATTTGCTCCCACTTCCCCTCCACCTCCCCATCTCTGATAAATTATTACATCAGATGTTGTCTCTATGTATCCACTACTTCTGTGTTTCATAAACTAGGAAACATACAGAAACCATAAAAATTAAAACAAAGCAAAAAGGAAAGAAAATGAAGAAAGAAAAGACCATCAGCAATATTAAAGCAATTCAAGGGAAATTCTCTGTTGTGGAACACATAAAAATATTTAAACCTAGAGCAAATACAGGATGGGTCAAGAGGTAGATAACCTGACCAGATATCATATCATACATAGTTCCATCCTACATAAACGTTTATAAAATAAGCTCTTTCTGATAGAAAAGCTGATTGAGTCCCTAGACTGTGGCCATGGGGACTGGGACAGAGGTTTTACCAGAAAAGGTGCTCTGCAGAACTCAATTATTTAAGAAAAATTTAATTTTTATGTGATAGTAATAATTTTAGTTGAAAATTTCTAAATTCATCTGTAGCTCCGGAAGAGGGACATATCTGATGGGAGCAGACAGGAGAAGATGAAGGGGGAGGAGGAGAGAATGGAGCACAGCCTGGCCCACCAGGCCTTGAGGATGATGTTCCCGATTAGAGCAGCCAGTTCACAGAGAGGATCACATGCCGGCCCCACTGTGAGACGTGACGACCCTCACTGACCCATAGCCTTACAGGGGACAACACCGGAGACACAGTGTGGGATTGCGCCCGATCTGCTCCAGACACACCGAGGCAAAACACTAAGGGGGTGCAACAGAACAGCAAGGGAACATGGGGAGTTCCCCAGGGAATGCTGAAGGTGGACTTTGGGACCAGGGCGTGGCGCCCCAACAGACTGTATTGTAAAAAACTCCTGAAGGCCAACAAACAGTCCTTGGAATAACTACAAGCTTTCCTTTCTTGTTGTGTTTTGGTTTTTGCTGTTACTAGTTTGTTGTTGTTTTGTGGTATATTGTTGCTTGGTTTTGTTCTGTCTTGTTTTTGTGCATGTTATTATCTCCGCGGATCTGTCTAAATAAGATAAGCTGGATGAACCATCTGCAGGAGAAAACAAAGGGCCTGACAGTTCAGTGGGGGGACATGGGAGAGGGAGGTGGGAGGAAAGGTAGTGGTGTTAATAAACCCAGGGACAGGGGAACAACAAGTGATCCAAAATGGTGGTGAGGAGCGTGTAGTAGGCCTGGTAGGTCATGATCAAGGGTAATGTAACCAAGAGGAATTACTGAAACTCAAATGAAGACTGAGCATGATAGTGGGACAAGAGGAAAGTCAAAGGAAATAGGGGAAAGAGCTAGGAGGCAAAGGGTATTTATAGAGGTCTAAATAAAGGAATGTACATTTGCAAATATATTTATATATGAGGATGGGGAAATATATCTATGTGCATATATTTATAGGCTTAGTATTAAGGTAGCAGAAGGACATTGGGCCTCCACTCAAGTACTCCCTCAATGCAAGAATATTTCTTCTATTAAATTGGCATTCTATGATGCTCACCTTCCCAACACAACTGCTGAAGACCAAGCAGGGTTATAAGCAAATGTGGTGATGAAAGCTGATGGTGCACAGCTAGCAAAAGATATATCATCTGGGGTCTTAAAGGCTTGAAGGTAAACAAGCGGCCACGTAGCTCAGAAACAACAAAGCCCACATGGAGGAAGCACACCAACCTGTGTGATCAT
The DNA here is from genome assembly GCF_050624435.1 of Tenrec ecaudatus. Lineage (NCBI taxonomy): Eukaryota > Metazoa > Chordata > Mammalia > Afrosoricida > Tenrecidae > Tenrec > Tenrec ecaudatus. Next base: position 101,645,477 of record NC_134548.1, on the reverse strand, counting down.
GAGGTGTCAAAGAGATCAGGTATCAGGCATCATCAGAACAAAAAATGTTAACATAGTGAATGAGAGAGGTAGTGCGAAGTGGAGACCCAAAGCCCATTTGTAGGTCTCAGGGAGGAGACAAGCCAGTCATGGTGTGATGTAACAACGATGAAACATACAACTTTGTCTAATTTCTAAATGCTTCATCCTCCCCAATTATAATGATCCTAAATCTGCCTTAAAAATCTGGCTAGACCCGTGGTTGTACACTGGTACAGATAAGATCTGGAAATGCAGGAAATCCAGCATGGATGATCCCTTCAGGACCAGTGGTGAGAATGGCGATACTGGGAGGGTGGAGGGAAGGTGGGTTGGAAGGAGGGAATGGATTACAAGGATCTTCATGTGACATCCTCCCTGTAGGATGGACAACAGAAAAGTGGGTGAAGGGAGACGTCAGACAGGGCAAGATATGCAAAATAATAATTTATAAATTATCAGGGGTTCATGAGGGAAGGGGGAGTGGGGAGGGAGGGGAAAATGAGGAGCTGATGCCCGGGTCTTAGGTGAAGAGCAAATGTTTTGAGATTGATGAGGGCAGTTAATGTACAAATGTGCTTTACACAATTGTTGTATTATGGATTGATTGTGATAAGAGTTGTATGAGCCCCTAATAAAACAATTTTAAAAAGAAAGCAAATTTCTCAATTCTATTGTTCATCTATTTTTTTAAGAGGGAGGGAAAATATGGATCGCTACTAGTTAGTGGGACAGATGAGCCCTCTTCTATGTCTTGGCATAGACAAGTAAGTGATCCAGTGCTTCAGCAGCTTGTTGAGACATTTAAATTTTATTCAGATATGTGGGGATGCCGCCAATGGATTTGGGGCTTTCATTGTTATCCATAATCTTCTACAAACAGGGTACTCCAAAGACAAGCTCTCACAATTCTCTCCTGATATTGAATTTTTAAAATTTATAATGTTTGGATCATACAGACTGGTGTGCTTCTCACTGTATGGCCATATTCCTAGTAATTTGTAACTTCTTATAATATGGATGAATCTGATGTACTTTATGTTGTTGCAAATAAGTCCATCACAATAGACACACATTGTCAGGTCCCAAATGTTATAAAAAGTTATATATATATATATATATATATATATATATATATATTTGAAATATTGCTATTTGATTATCACCAGTGATGGGGGAAGATAACATTTACAAGATAAAATTTAGAATTCTTAATTCTTTCTACAATTTTAAAATCTAAATGAAAAACAAGTGGCATTTTGGGTAATGGGGCAGGGTAGACCCTCCTAAATCCATCTAATACAGACACTATATAGGTTTTCTGAGACTTTAATTTTTAAAAATCATTTTATTGGAGGCTCTTACAGCTCTTATCAAATCCATCCATACTTCTATTGTGTCAAGCAAATTTGTACATATGTTGCCATCATCGTTTTCAAAACATTTTTTTCTACTTGAGCCCTTGATATCAGCTTCTCATTTCCTCCACACCTGTTCCTCTCTCATAAACCCTTCATAATTCTCCCTTCACCCACTTTGCTGTTGTCCATCCCACTCTGAGGAGTTTATATGTAGATAATTTTGATTGGTTCTCCTTTTCTCCCCTGTCTTCCCCTTCCCCTAATGTTATCTCTAGTCTCATTATAGTCCTGAGAGGTTTATCTGTCCTGGATTCACTGGGTTGTGAGCTCTTATCTATAGCAGTATGCATGCTTGGGCCTTGTCAGGTTTTTAAGGTAGACTTGAGGTCATGATGGGACTGGGGGAGGAAGCATTAAAAACCTAGAGGACAGTTCAATATTTTATCAGTGCTATAATGCACCCTGGCTGGATTGTCTCTTCCTTTTGACCTTAATGTTTTTCCCACTGAGCAGTGGTAATGAGAAAGAGAATAAGAAATAAAGGTGAAGCCCTTACAATTTGACCAAAGACAATGAAGAAGTAGATAAGGAAAATAGGCAGTTTTGGTAACTGCTGTAACATTCCATTTTAAAATTGTGCTTTCAGAATGGAGTAAAATAAAATGACTTACTAAGAATCTACTGAGGAGCAGTAGTGGGATAGTGATTATACTTTGGACTGCTAACTGTAAGGTCAGCAGTTTGAAATGAGCAGCCACTCCACGGGACACTGTCAAGGCTTTCTACTCCCAGAAGCTCACAGGGGCAGTTCTACCCTGTGCTATAGCATCACAATGAATGACATAGCCTAGATAGCAATGACATGGCTGTTATATCTACAGTATTTGTCATTTCCACCAAATTACTGTGTGGGAGAATAATAATGGAATGTAGAGGACTTGGTCAGTTTTGTCAGGCCACTGAATATAAAAAGGAACCATGTCAGAACTGAGAATCCCATATCCAACAAGAAAGAAGAGTCGCATTAAAGCACATGTAGGAACCCTATGCAAAGTTGTAGCATCAGTAATGGTACCCGAGTCCCAGAACACAAGACAGAGTGGCCATCTTCCCAGCCCACAGATGCACTGAATCTGAGTGATTGCAGGTAGGAGGTTGGCTTGTAAAATGGCATGCCCTGTGGTGCTAAAAGAGCATTGGAAACGTGCTTGAGTGAAAGCACAGGTTCAGGGGCTGGATGGCTGAAAGGCTCAGGATGAGCGAGATATGGAGGATCAGAAAGAGATGTTCCTGGCAACATTGCTGAGAAGCGGTGCTGCTATGGACTATATAACGTCATCCCTAATCTTTACACATTTTGACTTATGGGAAACTGTTAACTTCCTCAATAAATGTCCATAATCATGAATATTGTCTGTGAGTTCTGTATGACCACTGTATGACCGTATTATCAAACCCAGCAGAAAAGTAAAGTGCTATGGTGTCAGAATAGAATAAAGACGGATGGCGGGTGGAGCCATGTCTGACCACTGCTTTGTAACAGTCAGCCTTGGGCTGGTGTGGAGTTGAATTCTCCTGATCTCAGATGTAGTCAGAGGAGGTCAGTCATGGCCAAAACATGACCTATTCCTTAAATAGAATAATAAGTTTTGCATCAATAACAGCCAAATGTACGTATGTATCCTGTAGGCATAGAATATGTAAGTATATCATGTCTCATTTGGGTGGATCCATAGGTATATGTAAATGTGTACTTATGTGTGCTGCATATAAGTCTGTAGATATAATAAAACACATAGGTGGCACAGTTAAATAGACTTCCTAGATCTATCTAAAGAACTCTTGGGTTGAAGTGCTTAGAACCATAGCCTCATAGGATAAGTTAGTTAATGCCATAATATAATTTATAAAGTTAATGTGTAACACATTAGTTTGACTAGTGGCACCTGGGATATTAGAAGCTTTCAGGGTGAAGCTTGCTCACCTGTGGAGAATGAAGGAAATATAAGACTCAAAGAAGACTCTAGTCCAGAGGACTAATATCCCACATAAACTAGAGCCTTTTCTCACATGCACCAGAAGAACTACATGATGCCTGCCAGAAGAACTACATGATGCCACATGCGATCTTCTGACCAAGATCATAAAATAAGGTTCCTGGGGTTTTAAAGGCTTGAAGATAAACAAGCAGCCACCTAGCAACAAAGGCCACATGGAAGAAGCCCACCAACCTGTGTGATCATGAGGTGTCAATGGGATTATGTATCAGGCGTCAAAGACCCAAAACAGAAAAGCCTATCATCCTGAATGAAGCGGAGTGTGGAGTGGAGACCCAATGCCCATCTGTAGGCAATTGGACTTCCCTTATAGCCAGTCAGTGTGCAGTATAGCACCAATGAAACATACAACTTTCCTCTAGCTCTTTAATGCTTCCTCCCTACCCCACCCCAGTACCATGACTCCAATTCTACCTTACAAATCTGGCTAGACCAGAGGATGTGCATTGGTACAGATAAGAGCTGTAAACACAGGGAATCCAGGACAGATAAACCCTTCAGGATCAATATTGAGAGGAGCCATGCCATGAGGGTGGAGGGAAGGTGGAGTAGAAAGGGGGAACAGATCACAAAGATCTACATATACACCCTCCCTGGGGAATGGGCAACAGAAAAGTGGGTAAAGGGAAACATTGGTCAGTGTAAGATATGAAAATTAATAATAATTTATAAATTATCAAGGATTCATGAGGGGGGGAGGGGAAAATTTGAAGCTGATATCAAGGGCTCAAGTAGAAAGAAATGTTTTGAAAATGATGATGGCAACAAATGTGTAAATGTGCTTGACACAATGCATGGATGGATTGTAATAAAAGTTGTATGAACTCCTAATAAAATTATTTTTTAAAAGGTTCTAATAAGAATGGAAGAAAATGTGGGAAAAATTCATAAACACAGACTAGATTTACAGATGGAGACTTGAAGAATTCTTAAGACTACTTCCCTAAGATATTCATTTAACTTAAAACTTAAGCCATTACTGGAGCTCACCTTCCAGGTGAACTACAGATTGGATTACATAATAAACAATATCACCTGTGAGTATGGTGCTCCCTCAAACAATTAACTACAAGAGAACAAATCATCAATATTTACCTGCAAACAAACATTTGCAAATAATGAGAATGGTGACATATTGTGAAAATTATAACGAATTTCATGGAAAAATTTGTATTTAAAAGCCATTAAATGGGAACCACATTTTCTATGTAAACTTTCACCTAAAATAAATGAAATATTGAAAATGGGGAAAAAGAATGGACAAAGATTTTGAGTATTTTCCATAAAGAATAATCCACTGAACTGGATAAGAATGAAACAACCTGTTTTTTCCTCAACATATAAGATCTCAGAAAGATATTTACTAATTGATTAAGGATCAACATTTTAGTTCTAATAAAAAACAGTGAAATCAAGAAAAGAGTTTCATTTTTTTAATCCACCAGTACCAGAATCAATATATCTGTTTCTATTTCCAGTGAATGCTATACTGTAGTACACTACTGTTGTTTAGATTTTAGTCACTTAAGCCAAATCATTATATCATTTACATTTAAGTATAAAAATTTAGAATGAAGTTATAACTTTATGTTGCTCTACCAAACTCAAACCACTGCCATTGAGTCAATTCTAACTCACAGTGACCCTGTATAGAGTTTATGAGACTGCAAATCTTTACAGGAGCAGACAGCCTCATACTTTTCTCAGAGAGTAGTTGGTGGGTTTGGACCACCTATTTTGAGGATAGCAGTCCACCACTAACCAGACAATGTCACCAGAAGATTCCCAATAAAATAGATGACTACATAAGAACGATCAACTTTATATGCTGGAAATCTATAATGAAAAGTTTCTGTCATAATGAAAGGTTTTGATGCTTTTTCAATGTGCTACCACAAAGTAACTGTGTTCATAATTATCTAATTTATATTCTGTGGCTGATGTATTATTAGCTGTGTTTAATATGATATTTATACTAAAATTTGGTGACCTAATTTTCAAGGGAATACTGTATGGTTTAAAACCAGGAAAGCTTTGCATTAGGGCTACGTCCCCTCAATATCCTTATTCAATCTGTATGCTGAGCAGATAATCAGAGAAACTGGCCTAAATGCAGAAGAATGTGGCATTAGGATTGGAGGAAGGCTTATTAAAAACCTGAAATATGCAGATGACACAACTTGGCTTGGTGAACACGAGGGGGACTTGAAGCACTTACTGATGATTACCAAGAATTGCAGCCTTCAGTCAGTATGAATTACAACTGAATGTAAAGAAAATCAAAATCCTCCCAAGTGTACCGATGGGTACCATCATGGTAAATGGAGAATATATTGAAGTTGTCAATGGTTTTATCTTGCTTGGATTCACAATCAGTGCTCATGGAAGCCACAATCAAGAGATAAAATAATGAATTGCTTGGGTAAATCTACTGCACAAGGCCTCTTTAAAGTATTGAAAAGCAAGGATGTTGCTAAGAAGACTTAGATGCGCCTGATTCAAGTTATGATGTTTTCAAGTGCCTCATATGCATGTGGAAATTGCACATTGAATAAAGAAAATCAATGCATTTGAATTATGATGCTTGTGAATAATATCAAAATTACTATGGACTTCCAAAAGAGCAGACAAATCTGTCTTGGAAGAAATACAGCCAGAATGTTCCATTGAGGCAAGGATGGGGAAACTTCATTTCATGTACTTTGGACAAGTTATCAAGAGTGGTCAGGCCCTGGAGAAAGACATTATGCTTGGTAAGATAGATGGGCAGCAAAAAAGAGGAAGAGCCTTGACAAGATGGATTGACACATTGGCTGTAACCATGCACTCATACATAAGAACAATTATGAGGATGGCAGAGCACTGGACAGAGTTTCACTCTATTGTATATAGGGTCTTTTTGATTTGGAACTGCCATGATGACATCTAACAAGAATTTTGTTGCTATATTATTTTCTAGAACTCCCCCTCATTCCTTGTTGTAGCTATGACTTCTAGTACATTGCTGAGTATGAGTGCTAAGATAATCTTGTTATTGCTCTCAAGTGAAATGCTGGCACTCTTTTTATGTTGACAATAATCTTGGAAGTTGATTTTGCATATATATCCTTCTTTATCGAAGAATTTCGCTTCTCTTCCAGCTTTCTGACAGTTTTTATCAGGAAAGGATGTTCAATTTTTTTTAAAAAATGCCTTTTCTGCAGTAATTGAGAATGTCATTTGATTATTTTCTTTTGATTTTTGTGCTTAATTTCAGTGAGGGATTTCCTAATGTTGAACCATTCTTGCATCCTTGATATGAATATCAATTCATGTATATGATTTTTGTAATTTTAGGTAGAACTAGTGTTTCTAGATTTTTAAAATATTTCTTCTAGGTTTTCAAATGTATTTGTGTACTGTTTCTCAGAATTTTGCTTTTTATTCTAATTAGTTCTGCTGTAATGTCACCCATTTCATGTCTTATTTAGGTTATTTCCATTTTTTCAGTTTTACCTTTGTTGATTTGCCAGTGGTTTGTCATTTTATAGATACTCTCAAAGAAAAACTTCTAGTGTTGAATCTCTTCATTATTTTTTTTCATTTATTGATGCCGTTATTTTTATGGTTTCCTTATTTCTGGAGATTTTATATTTCTTTTGTTGCTGTTTTTCTGTTTGAGTTGTAGGGTTACAGCATTGATTTTGGAAGTTTCTTCTTTTGGAATATAAATACATTTATCGATATAAATACTTTTCTGAACACTGCTTTTGCCTTCCCAAAAGGTTTTGGTATGTTGTATTCTGACTTTATTATTAGAATTTTAACTTTCTTCTACTGCTAAATAGTTTAAAGCAAGTTGCTATTCATTTTCAATGTATTTATTTTTCCTTGTTCTTTCTGCTATTAATTTCTAGCTTATAGCATTATGGTGAGATAAGATGATCTACATAAACCTTATTTATAAAAAATTTATTGAGGCTTGATCTGTAGGCTAAAATATGGTTATTCTCAAGCATGATGAATGTGTGCTGAAGAAGAATGAGTACTTGTGTTAGAGCTGGATTGTTGCTATAGTTGGGTTGTGTGTTCTGCATATGTCTATGAGGTTAAATTTTTTGTTCTGCTATTTAGATCTGTATTTGTGTTGGATTTTGTTCTACTTCTGTCTTTCATTAAAAGTAGTTTACTCACGTTTACAACTACTGTTATATAACTGTCTGTTTTTATTTTCAATACTGTTAGAATTTGTTTCTTGTATTTTGGAGCTTTGTCAATAGGTGGGTAAGTATTTATTATGACGATGTCCTCTTGTTGGGTTGATCTTTAATAATTATATATACTCATTTTGTCTTTTATAAAGAATTTTTGACTTAAGGTCTATTTTATCAGAGATTATCACTATCATTCCTATGCTCTTTTAGTTATTGTTTGCTTCATATATTTTTTCTGTCCATGAATTTTTATCCTATTTATGTATTTGTGCTCAAGATGTGGCTCTTGTCTAATTATAGCTTGTATTTGTTTGTCTTTTTTGTAATGTATTCTGCAACTTTTTGTCTCTTGATGGGTGCATTTAACATTTTAATTCAATGGAATTATTGATAATTATAAATATACAACTCCCATTTTGTAATGATTTTTGTGTGCGTGAGGTTAACTGGTCCTCTGATCCACTCAATTTTCTCGTCTGAATTATTTTTGATCATGGATTTTCTCTGTATATTCTTCATTTTGTTGATTGTGTGTTTACTGTGTCTATTAAAATTGTCTTCATTTTGGTAAGTAGGCTTATTAATATTTGTGATTACTCTAAAATTTATTGTTATCTTCCTAAATGTAAAAGACTTTCATATCTCAAATATCCCCTTGACTTCCTCACTGTATCCATTCATCCTTAATGTCATTGGGAAAATTCTAGAGATACACCATTTATTCCCCATTTCTAATTGTGAATTTTTGCTATCATTTATACATTGACAACTCTAGCTCTCTGTTTTCAGTTTTATTTTTATTTTTGAGAGTTCTCTATCTTCGTTGGTGTGCGGGTGCTGTTCTTGTGTCTTGATCTCAGGTTGTTGTCCATTGTCATTGGTTCTATATAAACATACCTTTAACTTATCTTGTAAAGTTATGTTAGTTTTTAGCAAATTCCTTTAACTTCTGCTTATATGAAATTTTCTGTTTTTCCATCACAATTTTTCCATCATGTTTGAAAGACAATTTTTGTGAATCTAATTCCTATTAGGCCACTATTTTATCTATGGATTGTGCATATGCTATCTCACTGGTTTCTTGCTTGCATAGTTTTTGTCATGATTAGTGCTTAGTCTTCTTATTGGTGTCCCTCTGCAGGTGATATATCATTTTTATGAGCTCCTTTAGATACTTGAATGCTTGCTGAGGAAATCAATGACTCTGTTCTTACTGTTTGCTGACACTGACATGTGGTAACCTATTAATTTCCTAAAGTCCCTTAATTGAGAGTATTGCTTGTGAGTTCTGTGTGGCCATTGCAGCAAATTACCAAGCACAGCTAGATATAGAGTGGGATGGGCAGAATATTTGGCATCAGAATACATAAAAAAGAATGCACCATAAAGGCTTGTTTGACCCTGTGTCATGGAAATAAGGAAGCCAGAGAAGGTCAAATATAACACCCCCCCATTCCCATTTATTACATTGTTATTGAGTATTCCTCAGAGTGTCAAGGGATTTGGCCTTTATTTTGCTGTTTCTTCTATTGACTCAATTACATTTTTTTTGCTCTTTAAAATTTTATTATTATTTTAAGATCATTTTATTGGGGGCTTTAACAGCTCTCATAGCAATCCATACATCAATTGTATCAAGAATATTTGTACATATGTTGTCCTCATAATTTTCTATTTGAGCCGTTGGTATCAGCTCCTCTTTTTTCCCTCCCTCTCCACCCCTTATCCTTGTGACCCCTTGATAAATTATAAATAATCATAATTATTATTAACATTTTATTAGGGACTCATACAACTCTTATCACAGTCCATACATACATCAATTGTATAAAGCACATCTGTACATTCTTTGCCCTAATCACTTTCAAAGCACTTGCTCTCCACTTAAGCCCTTTGCATCAAGTCCTCTTTTTCCCCTCCCTCCCCGCTCCCCCCTTCCTCATGAGCCCTTGATAATTTATAATAATAAAAAGTGGTGTAAGCTAGGGGTTGCAAACCTGGAGGCCTGCAATTCATGTACACTCACCTAAATATTTGTGATTCCTACTGATGCCCTGGAAGTGTGCATCCTGACTGGTCTACCAGACAAATCAGTACATATGCAAAATCCTTCATATTCTGATAGGCGACATATACACATTGGCCTAATGAGGTATGGGGGTTCCTACTGCCTTTATCAATGTCTATCTGGCTGCAGTGCTGCATGCCCCACTTTCTGATAGTTCCAACAGGTAGATTGTACATATGCTGAAATGAGTTGCTTCCCCGTGATCTACCGAGACATCAGTTTGTACACTCACAAAGAGCCAAAGATTTGAGAAACACTCATTCATAGAAGATATGGGGATGTCCTGCCTTGGCATCTAGAGGTTACACTAACTACTAACATCAATCCAGAAGGACCATGGTCCCCAAACAGCTATGGAGGGACCTGGATCACACAAAACTTGTTATCCAATATTAGGCAAGTATCTATTTAATGCTTTGGAAACAGTAGGCAATTAGTAATCCAAGGAAGAAGAAGAAAATAGCATTAACATATGTGTAAAATAAATGGGCAAAAAACCCAACATTTCTGACAAACAAATAGTGATGTAACTTCCTGGTTAGGAATTCAAAAGGCTTACCTATAATATCCTCAAAGATATTTAGGAAAGCACAGTCAACATAAACAAAAATCTAGAACAATTCAGGAAAATAAACCAAGAATAAAGTGACAAAACAAATAGAAAATTAAAAACCATCCAAAGGACCTTCAAAAGGTTCACAAAAACAACATGCCATTATCTTTTTATTCCATAAACATTTGAATCACTTTTTACAAAACAAATAAAATTTAGAGGGTCAACAGTCAAATGTAAGAACTAGATTTGTCTTGATGCCAATGTGTATATGTCGCCTATCAGAATATGAAGGATTTTGCATATGTACTGATTTGTCTGATTGACCAGTCAGAATGCACACTTCCAGGGCATCACTAGGAATCACAAGTATTTAGGTGAGTGTACATGAATCACAGGCCTCCAGGTTTGCAACCCCTAGCTTACACCACTTTTTATTAAGCAGGAGAGTTGGGGAGATGGGAGGAGACACAAGAGTGTGCGCCACGAGTAGCAGGGGAGTGGGGAATCAGGGAGGGCAATTGAGATGGGGCATCACCAGTTACTAGTTTGTTGCTACTTATCACCACATGGACAAAGACACAAATGCTGCCAGTTCCTCATTTGGCAGAATGTGCACTTCTAGTTTTGGGGGCAGTAAGTTCATGTTGTCATTAGGTGCCATTGAGTTGATTTCAACTCACAATAACCACATGTACAACACTTCCTGCTCCGAACTATTCTCAAAATTGTTCTTATATTTGAACCCATTGTTGCAGCCACTGTGCCAATCCATCTTGCTTAGGGTCTTCCTTCTTGTTCACTGCCCCTCTATATTACCATGCATGATCTTCTTCTCCAGGGACTGGTCTCTTTGGATAACATTTACAAAGTACATGAAGCAAAGTCTCTTAATCTTTGTCTATAAGAAGTATTCTGGCTATATTTTTCCCAAGAAAGATTTTCTGTTCTTTTGGCTATCCATAGTACTTTTGATATTTTTCACCAGCACCATTATTCAAACGCATCTTTGGTTTTCCTTATTCACTGTCCAACTTTCATTGCACGCAAGGGGATTGAAAATGCCATGGCTTGAGTGAGGCACACCTTAGTCCTCAAAGTAAACTCCTTGTTTGTCAACACTGTAAAGAGGTCTTGTACAGCAGATTTACACATTACAATGTGTCACTCGATCTCTTGACTGCTGCTTCCATGAACATGGATTGTGAAACCAAGCCTGAAGAAATCTTTGACAACTTCAATATTTTCTCCGTTTATCATGAGGTCCATTTGTGAGGATTTGCGTTTTCTTTATATTAAGTTGTGGTCCACACTGAAGGCCGCATTCTTTGATCTTCACAAGCAAGTGGTTCAGGTCCTCCTCAGTTTCAGCAAGCAAGGTTATGTCATCTGTATATCTCATGTTGTTAATAAGTCTTCCTCCAATCCAGATGTCACATTCTTTTTTTTTGTAATCCAACTTCATTCATTATTTGCTCAGCATATAGTTTGAATTAATGAGAGGACCCATTCCTGGCACACACTTTTCCAGACTTTAAACCATGCGGCATTCCCTTGTTCGGTTGGCACAACTGCCTCTTGATACAGGTTTCGTATCAGCACAATGAAGTGTTCTGGGATGCCCTTTCTTTTTAGGGTTAGCCATAGTTTGTTATGGTCCACACATAGAATGCCTTTGTATAGTCAATAAAACACAAGTAAGCATCTTTCTGGTCTTCTATGCTCTCAGTCAAGAACCAACTACATTGAGGTCATAGCAGATGGGAGTGAAGATTATAAGTAGGCAGGAAAGTGGGGGAAAGGGGACAATCACCAGGGAAGCAGTGCAACAGTGGTTAGGAATGTGCTGCCAATAGCTGACATGGCAGGTGCATCACATGTCACCTTTGGAATCACACGACTACAGTTGCTCGGAAAGGAAAATGTAAGAAGCAGCAGCAGGACTAGTAAGCTCATATTGCATGCCACTGGTCATTTGTCATGTGGGATAAGGGTAGGGTAGGGGCACGGAGTGGTTGTCATCTACCAGTAGGTTGGTGGAAGTCTGTACTGCTGGTCAAAGGGAGGACAGAGGGAAGGAGTGTGAGTATTCCTTCAATGATTATTCACTGATGTGGGCATTGGGAACTTCCTTGCCAAACACAGCAGGTGATGATTGCTCTGCCCCACTCAAGGTAAAGAGGGGTCTGTATGGAGTCTAGTATCTACCCGTCACTTCACAGTCCCTCTTCTCCATGAGTACCTTCATTCAAAATGAGCGTGGAGAACTACTTGTAAGTAGTTCTATTGCTACTTTCTAGCTTCTTCCCTAGTCTGTTATCACTTGGATCCTTGGAGCTCTCACCTGCCTGCTGCTCTTTCCCTCCTTAGATCTGGTTTGTGTTTCACTAACCTTGTTTCCCACTGGATTTGTATACCTCATATCTCTGTCTCCTATTGAAGGAGTTATCTTCCCATAGTCCACCTCTGAGTATGCTGCTTGGTTTGTCTAAGATGGGTATGTTGTGCTGGGTCAGCTAGGAGGGCACCTATGATCCATACATCTCCTTGTTTATTTTTTTAATCCAGTTTCTCCTTCCATTTGATGCTCACTCTAATTCTTTATCCTTCTATATTCTGTTCAGAATTTCAACACTGTCATCTGTTTGGTCTCACTTGATTTCTGGTCTTTGCTAGAAGAGGATAGGGTGGTATGTCTGACTAAACTGCTATCTTGACCTAGCCTTTCACCCATTCTTATTGGGATGCACAAGACCTTAGAATCTTGGATAAAAAATAGATATCCAGTTAACAGTAGATTATTTCTGACTTTCTATATTCCAGTGATTATTATTTCCCCAAACACCATCAATAGCATTTCTCAGTAGGTTTAACTATATGGGAAATGGCATTTAATTGTTTTGGTGTTCCAAATTCTTTCATAAATTGATCAGATCATAAATATTTGGACAAGTATTTTCAATATTATAGTGTTTGAGTTGTTATAAAGGTTTTTATACAGGTTTATGCATGTTATAATTTAAATAACAGAAGAAATATTTTCAAGATCCTGAAAATTACAAAAGCGATGTTTATTAAAGCAGTTTGTACAGCTATGATAAAATAAGCATTCTATATATCAGTCAATAAAATCTTGCCAAACACAAGTCCAACATCACAAATTGTACTAATTAAACTATGAAATTATCTAAAGACAGAATTAACCATATAAATGAAACACTCTCTCACTCCGAGTATCGGTGTTGTCAAATGAGGGTACAGGTGAATGTAAAAAAGGTTGCACAAGTATTTTAAGTGTTGTGGAAAAACAGAGGACTGAACCCACAAAAACATCTTCCTCATTATCACATACTTCAGCAAACTCGATTGCCTTAATGAACCTACCTCCTTTCCTTTTCATTTTCTTTCTATCTTCCTCACTGTGGTCTACTCTTCCTTACACTAGATTTTTCAATAATAATTATAATCCTTTAGGTATATAAAATAGCAAAGAAAAATGATCCCTGAAAAAATTCTATGGTAAAATAAAAAGAGCACCCCCAAACCCACAGATATTGAATAGATTTCCACTACTAACAACACTATAGGTCATGGAATACCTTTGAATGGTAGAGCCTGTAAATCCTTATGGGAGCAGAATGTCTCATCTTTTTCCAAAGGAGTAATTCATAGATTCCAATTGGCGACCTTGAGGTTAGTAGCTCAAGGTGTAACCCATTACTCCATTAGTGCAACTTCAAAAAATTGATAAGGACTTAATGAACGATTGATAAGTCAGTACTTCATTGTGCTGAACAAGAACATGCTTTTCATTAAATTGTATGTATCCCTTATAAATTTAAGAAGGAAAAATTTTAAACTTAGGATTTATTTTACTGTGTTATATAAGAAAAGAAAGGGTGAAATGCATGTAGCAAGAAGAAAATAAATAATATAAAGGAAACAGAAGTTAGTTGCAAATATGATTAGAGTGGGTATGAAATCAGTAAAATCACATTATGACAGTTTGTTTTAATCACTATTATATTTAACTCTTATAGAGTCAAGCCATATGAAATAACACAGCATAATTTATCTGACTGAAATAGAGTTAAGTGATGTATCCTGCTTTTAGTGAAACCTGGATGTAGCCTTGAGAACCATATGATTAACTGGAGACTGATGGATGACTCACAACTTTGGTAGTGGATCAAGACCATGACCTTGTGATTTTGAAAAGGAGATTGAAAGCTAATTACTTGGTAGTTACATGGATTTTAAGAATACTGTGTATCTATTTTTAAAATTTAGAGTAAAATTATAAGACACAATGAAATATTTTTATTACTTCTACATTTTAAAACTCACAAAAATGTATATACAGGTCTTAAAGTTAGCACTGGTGTGAGTATTATTAGGGATACTTACTTTTATGTGAATCTATTTAAGGAGGCTTAGTGAGTTAGTTAGTTTATTGTGCCAACCTGGCTTATAAACACTTGTGGGGTTAATTGAAGGGTGGAGAGATAAATGGTTCAGCGATCCTCGCCTTTCTTGTCTCTTGCTCTTTAATCATCAGACCAGTGTGCGGCGGCCTTGCTTGTTCTGTGCCTCAATTTGAAGGATACACTACCTGTGGGATGCTTAGCCTGTAGACTGTGTCGCTGTAAGTTGAGGTCCCTTTACGCCCACACAATTGGAATGTACATCTCTGGAGCTGGGGACTGTTAGATCATGTCATCTGGCTGACTATTGGTGACCTGCCTTGCTCCTTGCTGCCTGTGCCCAGATAGCCTGAATTGCTCTACAGAGGACTACCTGGTAGCACTCAAGACTTGAAGGACTGTCAGTGTCTCACAACTCTCTCATGGGAATGAGTTGCACTGAACCACTTGTACTGCTTTATAATTTAACTAACTATTTGTTCTTATGTTATCTATCTATCTATCTATCTATCTATCTATCTATCTGTATATATATATAAAATTATTAGAATTCTGGTTTTGTTTCTCTCAAGAACCCTGTCTAACATATTATGGTACCTTGGGAGTGGGGTCCTGGAGAAACAAATCATAAAACGGAGAGTAGATGTTTGTTTGACCTCTCCCTCATGTTAAATTTTCTTCTTTCTCTAGCCAGAGGTTAAATAAAGCCATACTATTTACTCATTTGTTTCTGGGAAAAATATAGGAAGTATGAAAATAGTAGTTTGTAAGCCCACTAGCTTCAGCCATTAAAATTTGATCTTTAGATGGTTTTAGGCCATGCCTGTATAAAAGCTTCGAAAAGATATGCCCCACCCAGTGCTTTGGAGTACTCAGGAACCAGTAATCTTTGTGAGAAGCTGGAAAAAATCTGGGAACATGAAGAAAACTCTCTGGGACTGAATGTTAAAGGGAGCCTGTGGGCAGGCTGAGATGCTTGCTAGGTAACCACCTGGATCTACTTGCTGAGTGGAAGTGGGAGAAATGCAGAAATAAAGAGACAGGTTCAATTTGGCCACTGACACCTGTAGACTTGGTTTACAGGAGGAAAAAAAGACAAGATGAGAGCAGATTGACTGTCCTAAAGTTCATGACCTAGTACAAGGGGGCTAGGCTTGTTGAGTATTGGTGAGAGCCCATGGTCAAAATTCAAGATGACCAATGGGCACCCTGTGGAGGCTGATTGAGGCAGCCCACATTGAATTGACCAGAACCCGACCAGATGGAGATTTTTGAGTCTGTGAACTGGTGCATATTGTTGCTGAATTTATGGATGGCCTGTCTGGATTTGATTTTGCTTATGGATGCAGACTTCACAATGTTACAACTGAAATGAAGACTCTGTATGTCCAAAATATGATTGTCTTCTCAGAGAACTGGGTTGATGCAAGTGGGAAGTATATAAATTGGATACTCAAAATTAGGGGGATAAAGTCATGAAGTGCTTGGCTTACAAACTATTATAGGTGGGGTGCGGGTGATTCACAGGATTATAGTGTTAAGATATAGGTGTTACTTAATTACAATTTTGAGGCTAAAGAATGGTGTAAGGTGCCAAGTTGGCAAGGGGTGAATTGAGTTAGTTTATTGGGCCAACTTGGCTGATAAACACGTGTGAAGTTAATTGAAGGGCAGAGGCATAAATGGCTCTGTGAGCCTCATCTTTTGAGTTCTTGGGTCTCTTGCTTTCTGATGATCCAACTAGGGTGAAGCTGCCTTAGCCAGTTACCTGCTTTAGCTGGCAAGGATCACTTCCTGCAAGACATCCCTGAGGAGAAGCCACATGGACCTACCCAGATGCAGCCCTGGGTGCTGGAGCACCTATGTGGAAAACCCTGCCAGCGCTGAGATGCTTACACATTTACTAACACGGCTTTCCTCTTGCAGTCGGCATCATTGCGTCAGTTTTGTGAGATGGAGGAGGACTTTGTGGATTGGTGTTGGACATATGGGTTAATGTTGGACTTGTGGGCTTGGGCAGCACTGGGTTGGGATGTTTTCTTGATGCACACTTAACCTTTATATAAAACTCTCTCTTTTTTTGTTTCTCTAAAATGCCCAGACTAACACACTTAAGTAGAAGAAATAGTGAACATAATTTTGAAATGGATATTATTTTTACTTCTTCTTGCTGTAACTTTTCAGAACATGTGTGAAATGTAGTTATACCTTTTATCATGCTCTTGAATGTATTTATGAGTATGTATAATTATTTTGATTCTATTAACATTATTTGGTCAAGCATTGAGAAAGTCTATATGGTTTAAATTGGATAAACTTTCTCTGGATACCTAAACTGATTATTATAAATAATAGAAAAAGGAAATGTAGAGGCATTTTAGTAGCTTCTTGTGTTATATCGAATAGCTGACTGAAAATGTATTGTCAGACCTCTACAGTGACAGCAGGAAAGTTCATGGAGGAAGAAGAAATAGATGAAGATAAAACAACATGGACTAAGCCAAAGAAGAGGTTGAACAATCTTAGGGATGAAATAGAAGGAAGATAGGTTATCCTCTGAGACATAACTGGGTTGGGTTCCTAACGGAAAAATGTTAAGGCTCTCTAGTCCCTAAGAATAAGAGATGGGGTCAGAGGTTCATTCAGAAAAGAACAGGAGAGGACAGTCTCAATGCCTCCTGATATGGAAAACTTGAATTTGGCAGAGATATTAGTGCTCAAGGATGAATATGATGTCATATCAGGATTATAGGAAGCTAGGAGAACTTGAAAGTGAATGGGGCATCAGTATATTTACAGAATAGCCCCACTTAGTGACAGGTAAGGCAGGCAATCAATTAATATCTATATCCACCCTTCTAAGCCATGTCATTCAATATTTGAAACGGGCTAAAGGATTACTCGCGATTCTGCTATAGAATATTGAGCACCAGGCAATTTTAAATGAGGCAGAATCCCGGTTAATTCATCTGAAAATAGAAAAAAATCTTGGCATAGTTATGCTAGGGGCACAGAAGGCTAGCTCTGTGGTAGTAAAGAATTTTCGCTAGAAATTACTCTTTTTTTGTTTTTATTTTCAGCCAAGTAGATGGAATATCTGAGTCAAACAGTTAGGGAAAATTCAAGAGTGCAGTGGAGCATCTCTTGACAACTACTGTGCAGCTAATAATGTGCTGTGAAACCAAGTTTTCCAATGCAAAAACAACCTCTTATAAAAAAGGATCAAAGTTAAAGCCTCAGGGAGTCCAATGACCCACCTGGAAAACTAGTAGAGCAGTCTGAAAATGGAATCAAGTGCATATAAGTAACAGACAATATTTCAGTATAGTTAATGGTGGCAGAGCTGAATCAAATATTGGGTGTACATATTTTTCACCTTGTGAGCATCCAGTTTCTATTCAGTCATCATGGTAGTTAGAGGGAAAGGCTTTCAAACAATTAAAGCTGTCAAGTTTTGATTAGGTTGGATTTTCTTATCTGCTTTGCATGTCACAGGAGCATTTGTTGGGTTAGTGGTTATATGTTGGGCTGTGGTCTTCAAGGTCTACGGTTAGAAAACACCAGCTTCTTTTCTGAAGAAAAATGGGGCTTTCTACTCCCACAAACAGTTGCAATCTTGGAAACTCACATGGGCAGTTCTACCCTGTCTTAGAGGGTCACTATAAGTGGACATCTACTCGATGTCAGTGAGCTGAGTTTGAGTTTTGTATGTCACAGACTTCAGTGATTCAAGATGAGATGGTCGAACTAGAGTCTTTGGAAACTGAGAAAAAATTAATAAAATTTCTTTCATTTCAGTTAGAATATGGTTCTCAACTCTGCATAAAATCCCTGAGTAAAGATAAAACAAAATGAAAAAAAACCAAAAAGTATACTAACACTTTAGTTTGAAATTCATTTCATTGGTCATGTATAGAATTAATACATGACATCTCATACTTTGCCTACTTTAAGAGAGCTAGTCCTTTAATAGAATAGTAAGAATCATGCATATTATTAACTTCTTGTGGAGGTTCAAAAAGCTTACATGACAGATACAATTATATAGAACAATGTAGGTTTCCAATAATTTGGCTATTGGAATTTTTCCAGACTTCAGCCACATTTAATTTCTCTGTAATATAGCTCAGTATGTTGCAGTAGCCAAAGGTAGATTAAAATAAAATTGTGATTTGACTGAGTGAGTTATTTCACTTGTCTAAAATAACTTTAAAATATGTTAGAATTACTTCAGATGGATGGTAGGTATATTTTGGAAGTGGAAAGTGAAGAATCTTTGGTCATAGGTAGTTATATTAAAAAGAAGCCATCAAAAAGGAGATATATTGTCCCATCTTGTATGAAGCTATATGCATTTCTGAATAAGATACTCCTGAGGGCACTTAGCATCAGTTTATTTTGGATTAAACACAGATTTTAAAGGAAAGTTTAAATCAAACATCTAACTTAGTACTATAATATGGTTCACAGTAAAATATTCTCTCCAAGTTAGGGCTTGGTTGGAGTCATAATTTTCAATTTTAAAACTGAGTGGAGTTAATTATTTTTAAAACCTCAGGAATTCAAACTTTTTATCATTTCCATGCAGATTGAAGTGCTTGAGGGAACCTGAAACTAGAGTCTTCAGAAGAATCCAAGATGAATGAAATAATTTTGTTTTCTTAAATCAAAGCTTAAATTTCCAAGGTAGCAACTAGTACTACACATTTAGTTGTACATGCTCCTGATTCAGAGATTCCTGAAGAAATATTCTCTCTGCACATAAATAAATATATTCAACTCACTTAGAGAGCGTGTATTATCTATGAACCATAAGGATATTTGTTTATCTGCTCTACGACGAATAAGACAAAACAAAAATATTTTCCTTTGAGGAGATTCATACTCATAGTGACCCCATGTGCTCTGGGTGTATTTTATTCAAGCAGGTGAGAGGACTACGGAAAATGTCCTAAGATTAGTAGCAGAATTCCCAGCTTTTCTCCCCCAAAGTATTCACTTCATCTCCAAATCTGCTCTCCCCCAAATTTATCAAATTATATATTTTAAAATATGGTATGATAGAGATGTTTTAGCTTTAGTTATAGCACTATTTTTGTCAAAGAGTTACCCCCTCAAAATAGTTTAGCTATAGAAAACCTAACATTGTGGTAAATGATTTCCCTTGAAATTTGAATGTTTTGTTTTCACATTTGGGAGAAACACTTATAAATATATGTCCATGAACCTAAGGGCACATAGGAAGCAATTACATTAGTATGTGAATTTTGAATAAGTGAAATTTTGTGTTTTTCTGCAGAAAAATATTTAGGACTTTTATTCGATTTTAAAAGGTGTTTGTGAACCAAATTTAATAAGAAAAACTTATTTTGAGTGTAAGGATGACTAATTTTTCATCTCGAAGGCTGTTTTTAAATGAATTTTAGGTAAATTAATAAGAGTATGAATGGATTTTTTAAGCATGTTTTCCCACCTTGAGGTGACATTTGACATACTCTATATGACTAAAAGTACAAATCTGATGTTACTTTATAACTAAAAAATCATTGAATTTTCATAATAAGTATTCATAAAAATATATGTAATGGAAAAGAGACTGCATGGAGAAGGCTTCAGGGAATAATAAAAATAATGATTGATGAACATGATGAGCATAATTAATGTCACTGAATTCTGCATGTGAATATTGATGCAAAATCAAATGTCTTGCTATATCTATATTTACAGCCTGTGGTTGCCATGAGACAGGACATATTCAAAAGCACCTGGTTTGGGTAACTGTTATGGATGAATTGAGTCCTTCCTGCAAACAGATTTTGAAACCTTAATCTCCGTCTGCTATATGAGCTCCAATGGTGCAGTGGTTATGGGCCAGGCTGTGACCTGCAAGGTCAATAGTCCAAAACCATCAGATGCTTCATGGGAGAAAATAGGGCTTTCTACTCCTGTACAGAGTTACAGTCTTAGAAACTTGCAGAGTACAGGTTTATCCTATCCTGTAGGGTCTCTATGAATCAGCATCAACTAGATGTCAGTGACTTTTTAAGTTTTTTATACATCTACACCTGTGGAAAAGGATTTGGTTTTGCTTTGATCTACAACCGATGCATATGGAAGGATGTGTGAGTCTGGGTACTTTAGAGAAACAAATCCACAGAAACTCATATGTATAAGAGAGAGTTATATATAAAGCTTAAGTGCACATAAAGAAAACACCCCAACCCAGTGCTGCCCAAACCCAGAAGTCCAACATTAACCCATATGTCCGATATCAATTCACAAAGTACCCCATCTCACAAAACAGATGCTATGATGCTGACTGCGGGAGGAAAGTAGAATCAGTGAATGTGTAAGCATCTCAGCACTGGCAGAAGTCTCCACGTGGTCGTTCCAGCACCCAGGGCTACATCAGGGTATGTCCATGTGGCTTCTCTTCAGGGATATCTTGCAGGAAGTGAACCTTGCCAGCTGAAGAAGGGAACTGGCTAAGTTAGCTGCACCCTGGTCCGACTATCACAAAGCAAGAGACCTGAGAACTAGAAAGGCGAGGTTCACTGAGCCATTTCACTCTCTGCCCTTCAAACACCTGTTTACTGGCCAGGTAGGCACAATTAAGTACCTCACAGCAGCAATAAAAAATAATTGATATTGCATTGAACAAATCTTCTCCACAAGACATCTTTAGCCTCCTATGCATGTGAAAATTAGACAATGAATAAGGAAGAGTACAGAAGAATTGATGCAATTGAATTATGGAGTTGACTAAGAATATTAAAAATACTGTGAACTGCCAAAAGAACAAACAAAATTGTCTTGGAAGAAGTGCAGTAAGAATACTCATTTTAAGTGAAGATTTCTAGACTTTGCCCCACATATTTTTGACATGTTATCAGTAGAGAATAGTCCCTGTAAATGGACATCATTCTTGGAAAAGTAGCAGGTAAATAAAAAGTAGGAAGACCCTTAAAATGATGGATTGATACAGTGGCCCCAACTACGAACTCAAACAGAATAATTGTGAGGATTGTGCAGCGGTTGGGGGCGGGGACTTGTGAGGGAGGATGTTTCATTCTGTTGTGCATAGTATTTCTAAGAGTTGGAACTGACTAGACAGCATCTAATATTAACAATAAGCACCTGTAGATATAGGCCCATTTGTGAATAAAGTGTTGTCTGATCATTTAACGAGGCCATGTCATTATAAGGTATGCCTTTAGACAATTACTTTTGAGACATGAAAGAGCAGATAAAGCAAGCTAATACAGATGTAGGAAGATCGAGATCAAGAATTTTTGATATTGCAAAAGCAAAATGATTGGGAGCTGAAAAGAGCCAAGTATCTTCCACAAGGGTTAACAGAAAGAAAACCTGCTCCTCAGGCCTGTGCCCTGATTTTGAACCTCTAGGTTTCTCAAATGTGAGAAGTTAAACTTGTGTTTCTTAAGACCACCCACTTGAGATATTTCTGTTGTAGCAGCAGTTAAAAACTAACATTATATTCACCACAAGCTACAGCAACAATAAGGCCCTCGTAAACCTTCTTTAAGCATAATCCCCAAATAATGGCAATAACTAAGAGATTAAAAAGGAGGACTTTTAGAAGATGGCGGCACCAGAATTTGCCTGCAAAAGGGGTCATCAGTAATACCCCAGCACGTGGTTAGAAGGCCATGGACCAATTTTATCAGACCTTTTATCTAATAATGTCCTTGTTGCAATCTTGAGCCCGTTCTTGCGTCTGTAGTCTCACCTGTAACTGTGATATATTGATCTGCCAAACTCTAAACTCACAGCCATACAATCAATGCTGACTTAGGGCAATGTTATAGGACAGGGTCCAACTAAGCCTGTGGGTTTCTGAGACTGTAGCTCTTTGTGCCAGTAGGGGGCCTTCCTTGTCCTTCTCCAAGGAAGGGATGGTGGTTTCAGGCTGCCGACATTGTGGATCGCAGTCCACTATGTGGCCATTATTCCACCAGGGTTCCTTTTATTGATCTGCCACCAATCATGAATTTGCGACAGTTCCTTGGTTTTATGCCTGTTTGAATAGCTTCCAACTGTGACACCATTGTGACCTTGTGCTAATGGCCTCCCTCATCCAAGTGATGTGTCTGTGTGTTTGTGTTTGTTGTCATTAAGTCCTTAAATGCGAGAGAGAGAGAGAGAGAGAGAGAGAGAGAGAGAGAGAGAGAGAGAGAGAGAGAGAGAGAGAGAGAATGAGAGATTCAGGAGCCTAGGAAAACATCAATTTGTGCATTCTCGGTTAGGGCATTTAGTACAACCCTGTTTATGGAAGCTCACCAGCTCATGATACGGCTATATCTCCAGCTGCTGCTTGACTTCCATGTGGTAGCAATGGAGAGCTGCCATACAACTATATTGCAATGAGAAATATAACCTTCCACAGATACCTATACTCATCTGTAACTCAGAAATGATAATAGACTGTCCCCTATCTTTGAAGACCACTTGGTAGGTACACCTGGGACAACCTTAGAGGATATAATCATGCCATTATTTCCACAAAATGTTATTTATTTGCTCCTTTAAACCTTGTAGTGTGTCAATTTAAACTATCCCCAAGTATCCCTTTATATCTGCGTAGTAATTAGGATCAGTTGAAACGCCCTTGACACTGTTTCCAATTTTAATTGGAGGTAAACAGAGGCGATGTTTATTCCTCCAAGTGCTTTGTTTTCCAAATCTTGTCAAAAATAAAGGAAAATGAGGCTGTATTTTTCTATCTGTTTTATTCTAGTGAGTACACTCTTTTTTGGTTTCTTTCTATAGTTGGCTGCTATGCTGTGTTTGATTTGTATACTTTTAACTGCAACTTATAAATCACCTTTTGATTTCTATATTAAATGAAAATAGATAAACCTTTATGGACTTTCCTCAAATTTATTATTTTAGAAGGCATTTTGGCTTAGAATTAAAATATCAGGAAGGATGCTTACTTCTTCTTTTTCAAAAGGATAGTGTTACTAGTAGGGTTGCAAGTGGGTGAACTGGAAATTATATATTTGCCTTATGAATTAAATGAAGAATATACAGAAAGGTAGGCATGATATAAGTCTCACACTAATGAATATGAGATTGGATTATTTAGACCATTTAGAACTCTGATATGCATATTGTCTTGTATACATAACATCAAAAGAACTCAGAGTAAATTATTAGTCAATAGACTAATTAGGGTGTATATATAGGTTACATATTGCTTTATCGATAACAATGATCAGCCCTAGTTTGTATAAGGATAAGTCAAAAACTATTGCTACAAGAATTCCACTTCAGATATGTAAGTGTTTATTCCCACAAACTGTGTTTCTATATTTCTCTGTGTTCAGGGATTGCTGCAAACAAATTCTCTCAGGAATACACTGATCTTAGTCTCCTTATGCTACCTTCAAAAACCAAAAAAACAAACAAACCAAAACAAGGCTCAATGAAAACAGTAGACTCTGAGGACAGCTAGTGGGCTGTTGCAATTCAGCATGGAGGGGTCAACTAAAAAGGCTATGGAGGCTGGCTTGGAGATGCCAATGAGGTAATCTTGATAGATTTGCTCAAAGGATACATGGCAATCATGGGGAATTATCATGACGAGTTTCAAAGTAATGGTACTGATGGAAAAGGCACAGAAAATTGTGTTGGGAAAATTCTCCCCCATCATAACAATCCACCTGGTCATTCTTTGAGGATATCAAAAGCTGTCCTCCAGGAATTTCATTAGGACACTTGACCCCATCCACCGGATAGCCCTATCTTGCCCTACCAGATGTCTTTTTGTTCCCAAACTGAAAAAAAACCTTTAAAATAAACAGGATTTGTGTCGCAGGAGGATGCCAGAGCTGCCATTCTCATGTGGTGTAAATCAAAGAGCCCCATCATTGGGGAAGGGATAAAGAGATGAAGTATGTAGACCTAGCTAGAGGGTAGATCAGAAATTAATCACGTCACACACTGATTTTTTTTCAAGTACTTATTTTATAGCAATGCACTTTGACTTAGCTTCATATACTAATATATCTATATGTTATAAAATCAGGGACAAAAAACTGATTTTCTTGGAATTTGTCCACATATGGAACAAAACAGTCTGTGCATGGAGATTCAAATTGGTCAACATAGATTTAATCCAGGTCCTTGAGAATTGCCGCAGTTTTCCCCATTAGACAAAAGTGATCCTACTCTGCAAATCAGGCCTATATAACTGAATAGAATACATTGCTATTGAGTCCGCTTTCATTCACATGGAGACTTTAGGGAAGAAAGCATTATTCTGAGATTCCTGGTGGCCTTTGTGGGGGGGATATTTTCTTATGAGGATCTGAAGTGAAGAATCACATACATAGACATAACTCTATTTTGACCTGTTGTGACCAATGGGGTTCATAGTATACGTTGAATCTATTTTTGTATTTTCAACCAATAATACAATGCTGAGGGGGGTTTTGTTTCTGAAAAAGGAAAAAAAATCAAAATGTGTAGGATGAAAACAATTCTAAAAGAATACTCAAAAGCTCAAAATCACTGCCATTGTGTTGAAGATGTGATGCAAAAACCCAATCTAGAGAGTAACTCCTTTGTTTGTCGATTTGCCTGGTTACTGAGTGATCGTGATGCCGGTCTGCATTTGTTCACAGTCCTAGGTAAAGCCAAGCCGAGAGACAAGAACTGAAGTCAAACACCAGAGAAGCCAACCTCACGTCCCACTTCTCACTTATTATCCGCTCTTATTGCTGAAGAAGTCAATCCATTTCCTTCAAAAGTGTGCCTTATGGTTTTCTTTTTCTTCACTGAGCAGAAAAATGTGCACTGAAGTAAATGATCTCAAACAAGTAAGGAAATACCATACTCAAAGAATTAATCCCATTGAAGTTGATTTTATCCAGGATAGATGGAAGACAATCTTCCCTTAATGGCTGAAACCCAGAGGAATAAATATAGTAAGGAGAAAAGATGTGTATATTGTAAACCATGAATCAGCATTTCGGTTTGAGAAGCAATTCTATGCTTGTACAAGGGACAGTGTGAACGGGGCAGGTAGTTGAATATTTACTATGAAAAGGAAGTAAAGAATGGGAGGAGATAGAGACACTGGCACAATTCATCTTTAATCATGAATGTGTTTCTGTATTACTTACATAACGGCTGTGAAATTTAAGAACATGTGTGTTTTACAACAGAAGCATTGGCAATGTTTGGGTCAGCATTAGTGAGTGAATGAAGACAATTTCTGTTGGAACAATATAACAGAAGTTTAGAGTGCGGTGTAGTTATTTGAATTACATATCAGATAAAATCCTTTATATGCAGTCATCTGATAATGATAAATTAAATGTGGTAAAAAAGTTATTTATGTTTAATAGCTAAGTGTTTTCCTTCCTATTAATTTATGCAATACATTTATTAAAAGTTCTAGGAGTTGCATTTTTATTCAAAACCCACTATTTAAAATAGACATAACCTAGATTTGTGTATGTGTGCATCTTTCCAATAAATATATATACTCACTTCTTTTCTTATTGAAATTGTTAGATTCCAAAGACCAGGTTGCTTTAAAAATTGGTGCTATAATAAAACAGCTATTTACCACATCAGATCACAAAATGGAGAATGGTTTCATCAGTACATAACTGCCAAACTGCTGGGAAAGTTACTCCAGCCAAGTAGACACATAACCTTAACAATCACTGCCAATGTGACTCTTGTGTCACATCTCAGCATTCATTATTATTGTTAATGTACAAAAGAGTTGGATATTGGGTTTTTGTACTGTTATAAATGTTAAGTGACAGAAAAGATGATACTGTAAAAGTGAGGAGTAGATAAATATGTGTGAGTGTGTATAGATAGATATAGATATACAGAGATGTATGTTTATGTAATCCTATCTTTATGTGTATGTACATATATATGTGGCCCTAGTGGTGCTACTGGATGAGCACTGAACTGCTAACCACAAGATTGGTGGTTCAAATTTTTCAGCATCTTTCCAGGATACAGGTGAGGCTATTTGCACCCATAAAGATTTACAGCTACATTAAAGAATAACGATGAATCTGTTCGGTTTCTGGATGGTTCACCTCGGTTTTTGCTTCTCAATACTGAAAGAAGTCACATGGTAGAAGCACTGTTGTAAATCCAAGTAGCTTTTTGGAGGGTAAGGGGAGTTACAAGTATTACAGTCTCAGTACACGCTGTATCTGGAACCATGCAAGTTAACGCAGGAGACCGCTCAAGAGTTCCAGACTGAAATTGGCTTTTTCAGGAGAGCACAAAAGACCACACAGAAAATTTCTGGAAAGTGGAGCTCACAGAACCAAAAGGAGTCCCGAAACTAAAAAAAGAAAAAATGGGAGAGAGAGAGAGGGAGAGCGCCCCACATGTGTCCCCACAAGGGAGCGACCTTATCCTCTGACCTGGGAGAGGGCGACTTGGGAGAGTGGCCTAACCTCAGTCTGTGCCATTTATCCCCTCCTATCCCCAGGATTGGGGGTGGGAGCTGGGGGTTGAGCATGGTTGAGAGTATTGACTATTCTTAGTGGCTAAATTCAGTTGCACCTATGACATGATGTGGCAGGTGCCTAGTGTGTGCCCAAGTTGACCTTCACCTGTGTTTAGGTGACCTTGGTCTGTGCATGCCCACCTTGGATTGTCCCCACAGGTCTCTAATATGTGCCTGGTTTTGTTCTAACCGCTTTATTGTGACATGGCCAACTAAGTTTTGTTTAGCTTAGGCATTTGGTGGAGAGAACCCCATCTACCCTTCATCTTCCTACCTATCAAACCCATGAACCACTTCATGACAAGGATGAACCTGGAGGACATTATGCTGAATGAAATTAGTCAATCACAAAAAGGCAAATATTTTATGAAACCACTGTTATTCCTAAAATCAATAAATTTTTCATATTAAAAGAAATGTATTTTGATGGTTACCAGAGATGGAAGGAAAACGTGAGGAAGGGAAGCCGCAGACTACATGAGAGAGTAACAGCTTTAACTTGGATGAAAGGAAAATAATGTCCAATAAGAGGGAGGTGGCAAAACTGAATGGGAACAGGCCAAGGCTTTTTGAAGTTTGTTGAGCTGTTGCATGGAACACTGATGATTTGCTGTAAACTTTCACCCAGTCCACGATCAAAAACAAAAAAGAAAAAAAGATTTTCAGCATCAGAACAGGCTGGCTGTGAGTGAAAATTGGTATATTTGTGTATGATTTCCATAATAAACTGTTCTGGAATGAAGCAGAAGCTAGCCATGAGGACCTAATGCAGAACCAGAAACAATGATTTATGACTTTACATACATACATATAAAAGACCAATAGTCTATAAATTATATTGCACATGGTAAAATGCAATAAATCGTCAAACTTCCCGTGAATTATTATCATTAAAGGCTTTTTAAAACCTAAGTGCAATTTGAGCTTGTACAGTTCCATTTGTAAAAGCTTTTCCTAATGATTTCACAATCTGTGGAAAATAGAACTGTGGTGGCTAATTAAGTAACAAAATTGCCTTAAAGCTGAAAAATCAGAGATGAAAATACTTCCCAATGAAAATATAATAAACTACTCACAAACAACTTTGTAGTGGACATATCTGAGTAACAATTAAACCAGGTTCCCTTTTCCATTTTTCATGTGTATATTTGCATAATAGAAATCAATGAAAATTCATTTAAAGACAGAATATTAACTTGCAATCAGTGAGATTTTGTCTTAGAGGGAAAGCTTGTCATTTCTCCATAGACAATCAGGATGAAAAATCAGGACATGATTTTTAAACACAAAAATGTTCTCTTTCTCAATTCAGTCTTTGAACTGTAATAGAAAATCTCTGCTTGAAATCCCCTCACACAAGCATAACAAAATCGAATACAGAATCGGCCACATTTTCAGATGCCTGACCATTAGTGGCAAATGTTTTTTTCAAAGATTTATCTTTTTATGATGTTTGCATTGAATAGTGACTTACAGAAGGTTATTTCCTAAATAGAAAACAAAATAAAAAATCTTCCTCATAAATCACTCTCTCTCTCTCTATTTATTTATTTATATATTTATTTTGAGAAAAGGAGGTTCTATTTTTGATAGGAATTACATTAGTGCACTTAACTTGAAGCTGCTTTCTCCCTTTCACTCCTAGAATTGGTTCCCTGTGTTTCTGACAAATGACTGCCACTATCATGAAGGGATGACAAGCCTTGTGGAAATTACATATAAACAAATCAAACAATTTACCATTTTTCTTTTTTTTTCCCCTTCCCTGTTCAAGATCAGTCTTTCCCTGAAGAGGGTTACAGCATTGTTAGATTTATCAAGGATTTGAAAGCCTTCTTGATATTGCTACACCTTTCATTTATAACCCTACTTTGGAGAATATCATCTTTTGCTTTTGTGAGTTTAGTATTTACAGATACTCTTCCAAATATCTTGTTAATCCCTTTATCTTAAGCATGATAAAATTATTATGATGATAAAAATTAATGTTAACATCTTGTTAGCCATTTTTGTCGCATTATAACAAAAAGCTTCTAATATTGTAAAAATAGTTTATATATTTATGACTAAAGGTTGCCATCTAGTGGGAATTCGGAATTAATAGCAGATTATGATGAATGTATAAACCTGAATTTCATAAAGGAACTAGCTTCCAAACGTGGTCACACACTGCTTGCATTGATTTCTATACAGTCTACCTTAATGGCTCAAACTTTTTAAAATACTTTTTTGAAAACATTGAATTTAATTCACTTAAAATAGTTTATATCTCAAATGTAAAACTGACTTTCTATCATCTCTGCTATGCATTTGATTAAGTTTCAAACTAATTGCTGATATTAAGATTCTTTCTCCTTCTTTCAATGTGAGGTTGTAAAAGACAGCTTCCCTGCACATATATCCACACAGTAAAAATCTACTAGTTGGAGAAGAAATGAAATGCGACTGTGATTCTTTATGATAGATCCTAAAATCAAACTGTTTCTTTCTAAATTAATGTCCATTGTTGTTGTTCTTAATCAGTATATTATACAAACCCATATGGTTTGCCTTGTCAAAGGGTGATTTTCCTTCAGGTAAAATGATTAAATGCAATCCTTTCATAAAGACAAAGGTTCGGATGTTCATCTTCACTCCTGTTCTGTCATGTTGCTGTAAGTGCAGTCCAGTTCGTTCTCACTCACCATCGCTTTACACACAACAGAATGAAATGATGCCTGATACTGCACCTTCCTCACAACTGTTGTTTGAACCCATTGTGGCAAGCACAGGTTCAAGCCATCTTGTGGAAGGTCTTTCTCTTTTTCACTGACCCTCTACTTTCCCAAGGCTTTTCCAGAGAGTGCGCTCTCCTATTGACATAATCAAAGTACATAAGATCCTGAAACACACAACTTCAACTCTAAATCATAGCGACTCTTGACAAGGTGGAGTTATTTCCTGTAAGTGACTAAGTAGTTTCTTGAGTCTTTTGATTCTTTGAGAAGGCAAACATCAGGCAAGTGGTATGAAGTGAAAAGAGATCACTTGGATCTGAGCACTGTACCCTTAGGGAGACCATACTGTATGGAGCTGATTCCTACTCATCGTCATCCTGTATAGGATTTCCTGAGCGCTAGATCTTTAAGAGAGCGGATTGCCTCATCCTTCTTCTGCGGAATACTTGGTGGGCTTGAACTACTACTTTGAAATTAGCAGTTCAACACTTTCCTGACAACGCCACCAGAGCTCTTTGCTACTAAGCAGAAAAGATGAATTAATAGGCAGTCCGATGGCGGTTTCACGCAAAGTGGCTGAAAGTTAAAAAAAAAAAAAAGAGTGGCAGGCAGCAGCTATTGTAATTCAGGGAAAAGAACAAAAGAAACAAGAATAACCACATTTTATCGATGCATATGTCAGAGACTGCAAATGAGGCGAATAAGACATCACGCCACCAAGTCACTGCCATCTCCTTGTGACCCGACAGGACAAATTAGCACTTCCCCTTGAGTTTCTGAGACTTTAAACCTTTACAGAAGCCGGCAGGCTCATCTTTCTCCTTTCGAGGGGCTGATGGTTTCAAGCCCACTAATCTTGTGGTTAGCAGTTTAATATCTCCCCACTGTAGCAACAGGGTTCTCATAGAAATACACTGTCAATAGAAGTGGTATAATTGTCTTCTGCACCTTCGCACACCATGTGATTTCAGTCCTAAATCCTTAGGTTACAGCTGTGTTTGAGGTAGTGTATAATTCACTTATTGGAGGTTCTACATCTGATCCTTTGGTATCGCCTTTGGAACTTGTTATGTGCCTTGAACATCCAGGATCCCATGCCCCAGTGTTCTAAGGCACTTGACCTGAGTCCGCACGGTGTGTACTGAAATTGTGGTCAATGTGGCTTATTAGTTGCATATTACCAGGCAACTACTGTGTGTGTACTCAATTATCATTACCACCCCCATCACAGATACAAAATTCCTGGAATTTTTCAGCTCTGTTCATAAATAAACATAATATCCTTTCTAACTGAATTCCCTTTAAAACCTTTTCTTTTTCTTTGTTAAGAAAGACTATGACTTTCGTTGTCTTAGGGCTCCCACCATGGCTCCTCTCGCAAGATATTCCTCTCTAAGAAACCTTTTGACTTGCCCAGTAAGCTTGGTTCCCAGCCTCATTATTCTTAACTGGGTAAGAGGAAGAACCACATCTGTGGGACCCTCCTGCAACAGAATAATGTTTCAGCTCCCAATCAGAATAAAAGTTATTTCAATCATAAATAAAACTCTAAATCTAGTACTACTATTGATGTTGAATTCTTAGGAAGTGTGATGATGTAAGAAGGGAAATCTGAATATCATGTTTAATGATTTGGGTTTATTTGTTCTTTCTCTATTTTCTCAAGATCAATCATTAGAGGTTGCCAATAGTTGCTTCTCTAAATTTTTGTGAGCATTTTGGTAAAAACAAATGACCCTTAAAATAAAAGGGCTATAATTTAAGCAATTTAAAAGCAGATGCTAAGTTGCCAACAGTGGTGTTACCACTTTCCTGCCTATTCAAACTTGATATTCACAAGTCTTACTCTAAATGACCTAGTTGCATTCCTATACAAAGGGCTAAGCATTGTGCTCTTATTGGTGTGCCTTCCGGTAGTTCATTTATTTTTAGTTTTTGAGCACTGAACTCTGAAAAGCATGGATTCGGGTATTTATTATTATTAAAAAATTGGTTTTATGTGGGGTGCTTTGATTCATTTGATTTGTGATATCAGGCAAACCACACAATCTCTCCGAGATATTATCTCCACTGTGAAATATACTAATTTATAAGATTGCTGTGAGGAGAAAGTGAGATCAGTATGGAAAATTGCTTCGCAGGTAATAAAATGGTATACAAATGTAAAAGTATTCATATTACTCTGTTACCCTGAGAGATGGTCTTAGTCTCTAGAGTCTTAGCTTTCGAAGTCTTATTACATTTTTCAACAATTTTCCAGGTTATTTTTTAACATACTTGTTTCACGGAGGACCAGCAGGCTTTATTTTTTTACAGCAGCATTATTTATTCAATGTGTGGATTTAGGTTTTTGTGTTCTGGAAGAAAGCGCTCATACAAAATGAAAAGTTGGAGATCTTATTTACATACAAAAATCTTACCATCATGCTGTCACCCCGTCTTGCTTGCAGTTTCAGAAATATTCACTAAAACTCAGCTAGGATGATGTAGCTGTGATTCAATATTCTTATCTTTATGTTATATTACATGATGTTGAGGTCAGGCTTATAGCAAAAGAGGTTGATTTTAAGTGAAAATTTTGATCCATTTCCAAGTTGGTGTCATGACAGAGGTGATCATACAAAATAGCACAACAACTAGGAATTTGTATTATGCAGAACAACAACATAAATATATTAATAGAGAAATATTTTACATGCAAACCCTTTATAATTATTTATTAAACCATTCAATCTTTATGGAAAGTAGAATAATGCTCTCAAACCATTTTCTTTTTTTTCAAACCATTTTTTAGGTGAGAAATTACATCATTTGTCGAATCAAAAGCAATATCTAGAACAGGAATCCCACCTTTTATCTTCTTCTAATTTCTTCTTGACTGTATGGCCTAGCATACTTTTCTTAAATGAAAAACAAAATTTCTCAGTCTTAGGGAAAGCAAACACTAATATGAATAATTTAAGAACATATTGTAGACATTCTCACCTACTACTTATAACAAATACTTTTTCCATACTTTCTATTATGAATTATGTGGTGGGTTATATATAAGATCATCATTTTTGCATTCAACAACTTAAGCAATTTATCAAATCTCTGCATGGCTTTCCCTGTTTCCCCTAACCCTCTTCCTCTCATCTCCCTCTTGCAGTACATTATCTTCCACTTCACCCAAGTTCACACCTGTCTGCCCTCTAGCCTATTGCTTCCCTTTCCTTGCCTTCCCCTTAACCACTGGTAACCAAAAAGCATGTTTCTTTTGTTTTGAAATCTTTCCTTGATTTTGGTAGGTAGCAAGAGACAGAGGCAGGGGGATTGTCCCTCTCCATGCCTGAAGGCCCCCTACAGGAGGTTGGAAGAGAATCACGGGAGCCCTTAGCCAGCCTTACAGACTAACTGGGCAGGCTCAATTCAAGCCCTAGTCAAGTGGGCGGTACGCCTGGGAGGCCCAAATTAGGCTAGGTGGGCTTAATTCAGCCAATAGGATCAACCAGTACCTTCCCAGCCAGAGCCCTCAAATACCTTGGCCAAGGGACAACTGCCCCTTTTTTTTTTCACCCTCTGGCTCCTCCTCCTGTGCCTATTTGGCAAGGTCACCATGCATGGGAGTGCAGTCCCACCAGGATGCCGTGTTCCGAGGTGAGCCTCAGCGCAGCCCATGTGCAGTTTGGCACACTACCCCGAAATAGCATGTACTCTTCAAGTCTGTAAGACCTGAAACTTCTTCTGTCCTTTATAAAAGACTCACTTGGATCACAAGCCAGGCTTCAGCGTGAATTCTTTCTCTTGTGGAGGAAAGAACTGAGGTATTTCCCAAGCGAGATATCTAACTATATATATATTAATATATATTAATACCAGTGGCCTCAGGCAGTATTTGAGCTTTTGTGTTTGGCTTTGGTCACTCAGCATAATGTCCTTCACATCCATCCACATCATCAAGTGTTACACAGTTTCACCATGCTCTTTTAACAATGAGTAGTATCCCATCCCACCGCTTGTCTGTCAGTCTGACATACTGTGGTGGCTTGTGTGTGGCTGTGAGGTGGAAGCTATGTCACCAGTATTTCAAATGCCAGCAAGATCTCCCTCCCAAAGTGAACAACTTTCAGCAGAGCTTCCAGATCAAGAACAGAACAGAAGCAATCAGCTCTCCACTTCAGAGGAATTAGCTGCTGAGAATCTGATGCATACTATTGAAACATAGTTTGATACTGAAAGCCCTATTAACAGAAGCAGAACATTGTCAGATAGTGTGCCAGAGTTGAGGCCCTCAGGTTGGAAGGTACTCAAAATCTGATGAAGGAAGAACTGCCTTCTCAATGTAGCATCAGACATACTGCCTTGGATGGGGTATAAAACCTTTGGAACCTTCTTTTGCTGATGGGGCATGACACAAAATGAGACAAAACAGCAGCAAATAACTACTAATATTTAGAACTTGGAATGTATGAAGTATGAATCTAGGAAAAATAGAACTCATAAAGATTGATATCCTTGGTGTTACTGAGAAAAAATGGATTGATATTGGTCATTTTAAACCAGAAAATCAAAGAGTTTGCACTGCTAGCAATGACACAATCAAGAGAAATGGCCTCGCATTCGTCTTCAAAAAGGTTACGTCCAGATCCATCTTGAAGTATAATGCTAGCTGTGATCAAATAATGTCTATCCGAAGACAAGGCAATCCAATTGTTACAACTATTATTCAAATGTACCTGTTAACTGCTCCAGCTAGTAATGCAAAAATTGAGGAATTCTACCAATGTCTTCAGTTGGAACTTGATAAAGCATACAGGCATAGTACAGTATAAATGAACAGAGATTGCAATGCAAAAGTTGATACTGAAGAGGAAGGACTATCAGGTGGGAAATATGGTCTTGGTGATGGGAATGAAGCTGGAGATCACACGATAGAATTTCGCCAGACCAAAGACTTGTTCATTTTGACTTGCCGCAGAGATGCCATGGGTTGTCAGGACAGAGAGGCCTTGGGAGTCTGTATTCTGCACATGTTAGTCGTGGCTCAAGACTATTGCTTCCAGGACATCTGGGGCTCCCCCTGGAAATAGTTCCCTGCCGCCTTCTGCAGAATCCATACATTCCATCTGGTAATTGCCCACCTGGGAAGATGTCTGTTCCTTACCGGGATGGCCTGACACCTTTGGGCCGATGTCTGTTCGGTTTTGGTTAACTATTTTAATGATACAATGAAACCTTCCTGCCCAGAGGGAGGAAGAATTGGTTAAGGTGAATCTTGTCTACGTTGGCCTGTTTGTGGGCATGCCCCTATGACTTAAAAAACAAACAAACAGGCAAGACGGGAAAAAAAAAAACAGAAAAAGAAAGATGACTGCCTTACTCTAATGGCCTGGCCGAAGTTCAATCTAGACTCAGGAGAAAAATTGCCTTCAAATGGATCTTTCATTTCTTATTCTTACAGCTTAAATTGTTTGGCGGAAGATTGAATACATATGAGATGAAATCCTTTGTGTACAGCCATTTGGGTTTGTTTGTTTGTTTTTTGTATGTGTAATTCAATCTTAAAATCTAGACCTCTATAAATGATTTCAATTATATTCCAAGTGTTCCAAAAGAAGAAACAAAGAAAAGAAAAACCAGTGTTTCCACTTTGCTTAGCCTGAGCTACTTCAGACATGCATGTGAATGAGGTAAATTTGATTTGATTCTAAGTAAACTAGCTAGCTCAGAGACACAGTGATTCAAGCCTTGGGTTGCTAACCAAATGACCCTTCACAAAACACCAGTCAGTTGGCTTCCTTTAACTCTCAGTATCTCAGAAATCCTGTGAAGCAATTTCGGCTCTGTCCTATGTAGTTGCTACGAGTCAAAAGTTCCTTGATAACCAGGTTTATTCTTTGAGTCAAAATGTAGACATTTGAAAGAATCTAAGAAAAATAGACTTTCTCTTAGAAAATAAGTTTTAATATGGGAAAACTTTAAAATAATCAAACTTTATTCCAGTGGTGTCTTGTAGTGCATAAATAATTTTAGGATCTTTTAGGTGATTTGCTGTTGTTAAAATTGAGCTAGTAAATGTTTCACTAAATAGTGGGTTTACTTTTCCTGTCCTAGGGGAAAATCTACACAAGATTATAAGAGTGAAGAGAAAACAAAATGGCATTCAACATATGCATCAAAGAGAAAAGAGAGATGGGAAACCCACTGACACACTATGTCTAACTGAATCTGAAAATCTATGCACAATTTGCTCTTTTTATACACTGTTGGTAGTGGTTTATTTCTTACCATAGATGAGATGCCCTATGAGAGAGTCTTTTGTTGAACCATTAGGCCAGAATTGGGGTGGGCAAAGGAGATAGCTCTCTCCTGTTTGTATATCTCGGTCTTAAGGAGAAACTTACTTGTGTCTACTCTTTGTGAATATTCCTCCACTTATGTATTCTTTATCTGTGTTTCAGATGATGTGCCCCTCCAGTTGAAGGCACTCAACATATGTGTCAACCATAATAATAGGGATGGAGAAACCAGTGCAGGAGTGAAGCCTCCAGGACCGTCATTTGCTGATGGAGCATAATCCAGCTTAAAGTGTAGTAATCTGCTTCTTCAGGCCTTCGGGATCATTCCAATGCATCCAAGGGAGTGGTATCTCCCACTTCCAGAGTATATTCACAATAATCAGGTTTCTTGACTTTTAAATCCGAGCATTATACCTTGTATAATAAGATGCTCTGTAACTATCATCTCTCTACCACACAAATACTATGTTAATTAAAGCTATTTTGTTGGGTTTGGTTTAAGATCGCATCCATTAAAGAACTGAAACCTCTTTCATTTTTAAACTCACTTTGAGAATTAAGACCAAACAGTTGCTCAAGAACAACATGTGTTGGACTTTTGTTAATAATGAATATATGTTAATATGCTGCCTGGGTGTTTGCGTGTAAAAATCATGTGCAAAATGTAGAGTGTAAGCTGGGTTGCTGTCATAAAAATTAGTTTGATAATTTTTCAAAATTCTCCTTTTCTTTGAAAAACTCATGAGCAATTTTATTGCACTAAAATACACATACAATAAAATATATTATTTTAACCACTTTATATATATATATATATATATATATATATATATATATATATATATATATATATATATATATATATATATATATATATATATATATATATATCAGTGGAATTAAGTATACCTATAGTATGCAACCATAGCATAATCTACGTCTTGGATTTTTCATCACCTCAGATAGAAAGCTGATAGCCATTAAGCAGTCACCTTCATCACCCTTCATAAAGCCATAAATCAATGATCTCTCTCTATGGATTTACCTAATCTTCACATTTAATATAAATTGAATAATACAAGAGGTTGCCCCATTTTAAGCTCTGATTTTAGTAATTTGAACATTTTTAAAATAAATCTAGCTAAAAATTCAATGTGAAATAATTTAAAAAGCATATCTATCTCTTTTGTTCATTTTATTTATTCACTACTTTTAGTTCATCACTGCTCTAATCTTTATTATTCCTTTAGTTTTTCTACCTTTAGGTTTATTTCACTCTTCTATTTATAGTTTCTCTCTTTAAACTTTTTATTGTGAATTAGGTAGTGTTTTACATATCAGATAATCATTTTTGCATTTTACAACTTAAATAATGAAAACTCCCAATGGCTTACTCTGCTGCTCCCAACTTTTGCCCATCTCCTTCTAGTAGGATAATATTTTTACCTTCACTCAAGTTATTATCTGGCTCTTTGTAGTTTCTTGAAGTGTAAATTAAGCTGAATTAAGATTTTTCCTTCTTTTTGAATGTAGTAATTTGCACCTATAAATTTTCTTATGATAATTTCATGTGATTTATTTTTTATTTCATTCCTATCATATTGTCTCATTTCCTTTATAATTTATTATTTATTTTATCCATTTGCTGTCTCATTGCAACGTACTTGTAATTTTTCTCTTATAGATTTCTGTGTTCATGTCACTGTGATCAGAAAATTTTTTTTATTATTTAAATCTTTTAAAATTTATTGGGACCTGCCACCATTTACCATGTTCAACTGTTTCTGTTCAACACCACCTCATGATCACTGGTATGTTTGATTATTGTGCAAATTCATCATACAGAGGGATTCCCTCTTTTTTTGCTGACTCTTTACCAAAAAGATTTGTGTTTAAGAGCTGGCCTTTTAAGCCCCAAGTCAGCAACACCTGCTTCTCCCATTTAACCTTGGAAACTCATGAGGCCAATTCATGCTTGTCCTACAGGGTCACTATGAGTTAGAATTGACTTGATGGGAACGAGTGACTTTACCAGACATGAGGTTCTTTTCTAGTGTTTGGCCATTCCTAATGACATGCCCAAAGTAAGTCAGTCAAAGACTCACCACCAGTACTTTTAAGAAATGATCTTGTGCATCTTCTAAGATTGATTTGTGCTCTCTTTTTGCAGACCATAGAATATTCAATAGTATACACTGTGGTCATTTTATAGTTGTGAATATGTTTTCTCTTGAGGTTATTGATAGTTAATTGCTCTTCTATTTTCTCCAAATACTTCTTTTTGTCTTTTTTTTTCATGTCAAACCTCCTTGGTCACTAGCTTTTATTTAAGAATGGACCAGTTTTATTGAAACTTTATTGCTTCTTTACGTGCTTTCTAGCTTCCAAAATGTATTTATTTTCCATTTCGCTCTTACATCTGTATGTTTTTTTTTTTTACAAATTTTACTCTATTATTCATTTTTCCAAAGCCCTCATGGCCTAGCTTACCCGCTGGGCTGCTAACTGTGAAGTGTGCAGTTAGAATCTACTAGCCCCTCTGTGGGGCATCAAAGAGGCTTATTATCCAGTAGACACTTACAGCGTGGGACCCGGAGGGAGCAGTTCTACTTTTCCCTTTACGGTCACTGTGACTCTGAATCATTGATGGCTATGATGCTTTGGCTTGGTCTTCTCTTAGAAGCATAGTTTTTTTTGCTTTTTGTGATAGTTTATAAGTTTTCCAGTTGACAATTTCCACGCATATTTCTCAATGATATTAGGTATATTTTTCATACTGAATAACTATTCTCTTTAATTGTATGCTGCCTTAACTCTTTAATATTGTTTAAGAAGCCTTGTGTAGATTTGCCTAATTGTTTGATTTCATGATTGTTGCTTCCATGAGCATTCATTATGGATCCAAGTAAAATTAAATCCTTGACAATTTCAATCTTTTCCCATGTAGTTGGTTAGGTTCTGAGGATGTTTTTTACATTGCATTGTAATCCATAATGAAAACAGTCTTTGAACTTCCTCAGCAAATGCCTCAAGTTCTCCTCACTTTCAATAAACAGGGTCGTGTCATCTGTACATAGCAGCTTGTTCATGAGTCTTCCTTCAATCTTCTTCATATATTATAACTTCTCAGATTATTTTCTCAAGATATGCATTGTATAACTATGGTGAAAGGATAAAAGTCTGATGCACATCTTGCTTGATTTTAAAC
The DNA here is from genome assembly GCF_050624435.1 of Tenrec ecaudatus. Taxonomy (NCBI): domain Eukaryota; kingdom Metazoa; phylum Chordata; class Mammalia; order Afrosoricida; family Tenrecidae; genus Tenrec; species Tenrec ecaudatus. The sequence continues at coordinate 101,606,083 of NC_134548.1, read as the reverse complement.
CATACAGTATCTTTTTGTTTTTGAATGGTTACCTCTAGACCTATGTGTAGGTTATACATGAACACAATTAAGCGTTCTGGAATATCTAGTCTTTGCAGTGTCATATATATTTTTATTATCAACCCAGTCAAATACCTTTTCATAGTCAATAAAAAACAAGTAAATATCTTTCTGATGTTATCTGCTTTTAGTCAAAATCCATCTGACATCAACAGTGATAAACCTTGTTCCATGTCCTCTCATAAACCCAGCTTGGATTTCTGGCTTCCCCTGTTGATGTACTGTCACAAATATTTTTTAAGTTGTAGTCAGAATAATTTTATTTAAATGTGATACAATTTATTTTATTTAACAATTTACACAGTCTGTTGGGTTACCTTTCTGGGGAAGTGAACAAATCTGGGCCTCTTTTAATTGGTTGGCCAAGTAGCTATTTCCCTAAATTTCTTGTCATAGACTAGTTCAGTTTTTAAAACTGCATTTCAATTGTTAGATCATCTATTCCTAGAACATTGTCTCCTGCCTTGCCATAAATGCAGTTTGGATTTCTTCCATCAATATGATCAATTCTTAACCATACATGAAATGATGAAATGGCAACCCATTATTTTTCACACAGTATCTCTGTGCATTTAGACTTATTTGCTGTTTTTCTTCATCATTCAATATTTTGCTTATGGGATTTTTCAATATTATAACTTGAAGCTTGAATTTTTTCTTTATTTCTTTTACATTGAGATATGCTTAGCATGTTTTATCCCTCTGATTTTCTATCTTCAGTTTTTTCTTGTTTCATTATATTTTATCCATCTTCTCAAATTGTCTTTTACATTTTCTGCTGTTCCAATGTATCATTTTTTCTATTCACTTTCATTATTTTCCTGTCAAGGGAATGTTACCGAGTCTATTCTGATATTTAATTTGATCTGTCATTCCTGTCTTTTAAAGAACATTGTGATTTCCCCATATCTGATGTTATCTTATCTTAAAAACTCATCTTGTCTTTGTTCATTAGCGACTAATGTACCAAATCTGTTCTTGAGATGATTTCTAAAATCAGGTGGGATACATTCAAGGTCATATTTGGCTCTCCTGGATGTGTTTTCGGAAGAGGACTTGAACCAAGGGATATCATTCCTGATATCAGATGGATCTTAACTGAAAGCAGAGAATACCAGAAAGATTTCTACTTGTGCTTTATTAACTATGAAAAGGTATACTACATTGCGGATCATTGTAAGTTATGTATAACATTAGGAATAATGTAAATTCCAGAATACTTATTGTGATCAATGAGGGACCTGTGCATAGGCTTAGAAGAATTTGTTTGAACAAAACAGGGAGTTAACATGTGGTTTAAATTCAGGAAAGTTATGCCTCAGAGTTGTATTGTTCGCCCTACATATTCAGTCTGTATGCTGAGCAAATAATCCAAGAATCGAGATGACACAAAGAAGGGACTAGATAAGGATTTAAAGGACGTGTATTAGCAACCTGTCATATGCAGGTGACACACTTTGCTTGATGAAAGTGAGGTAGGCTTGAGTCAATTGCTGATGAGTAACAAAGAGTAGAGCCTTCAGTATAGCTTACAATTCAATGTAAAGAAAACAAACCCTCACAACTGCAGCAGTAGATGACATGAAAAAAAGAGATTGACAATGAAGGTGCCAAGGATTTTTCCCCCTTGGATTCATATTCATTGGTCATAGAAGCAATAGTTAAGAAACCAAATTATCACCCTGAGAATTGAAGAACTAGATGGTGCCCACTTACCACTATTATCTTCTCTGTCAAGAATCATAGCAGAATGTCCTAGATAGAATGGGAGAAAATGTGTAACAGAACTTCAAATCATAAAAGACACCAAGCATATGGATTGAACGTGCAAGACAATGCCCTAAGTGACCCTTCAGGTTTGTAACTGTACTCTGTATTAAAATAACCAAATAGTTATGCTCAATAGACAGTATTTACTCAAGAACAAAATTCAGAGGATTGAGAATCAAGGAAGAATGGAAAGAGGGATAAACTTAATTGATAGTACATTAAGCAGATTGTAGTGGATGAGGTGAAATAAAATGTTTGTGAATTTTGAATGTAAAAACTGATGATTTACTCTGTAAACCTTTATCCAATTCACAATAAGGAGAGTTTGCTTATAATGAAAGAAATCAAAGAATGTATTTTTTTTGGTCAAATCTGCTTCAAAAAGACTTCTATGAAGTCTTAAAATGCAAATATGGCCCTGAGCATAGGTGTACCTGACACATGCCATGGGATTTCAGTCGTGACAAAACTAGGCAGTGTACAACAAAGACCAATGAAAAATGGATGCATTTAAATTTTGGTATTGGCTGCCAAAAGAACAAATGTATTTGTTGTGGAGGAAGTACAAACAGAATGCTCCTTGGAAGCATGGATGGTGAGACTGTCTCACATGTTATCTATCAGTGGGGGGACAAGTCCCTTAAAAAGGACATCATTCTTGGTAAAGTAGAAGATCAGTATTAAAAAAAATAAACTCTACATGTGGAATTGATGCAGTGGCTTGAAAAATAGGATATATATATATATATATATATATATATATATATATATATATATATATTTGTTTTTTTTTTTTTTAATGATGCAGGATTGGGCAATATTGGCTACTGTTATATATAGGGTTTCTATGAGTTGGAACCAATCCAATGGCACCTAAAAAATAAAATTAAAACAACTATTATTCTGCAGTTTTCTATTTTCCCTTTAATTCTGTTAGAGGTTGATTTATGTATTTTAAGTATCTTTGAATGCATAGTTATTTAATATGATTCCACTTGGGGGTGTCTATCTTGATTGGGGTTGATTCAGCATTAAATGTACATCTCTTACTTTCATGATAGTAGGGAAATCTTCTTCTAGCTACTCTATATCAATTTACTGTGCACCCCCCCCCTTGTCTCTTATAGTCCTGGAATTTCAATTGCACATAAGTTATCTTCTTGTTGATGGTCCACATGTGTTCTCAGGTTTTCTTTGTTTTGATTTTTTGTTTGTTAGTTTGGTTTTTGTTGTTTTCTGATTGTTCATCAAGCAGAATATGATTGAAAGATTTTTCTTTTATCTAACTGAAGTCTTCTGATTCAATTCCATTATTTTTGCTTTGATGCATTTTCTATTTCTAAAATCCGGGTACTGATTTTCTAGATTTCTATCTGATGTTATTGTATGATAATTCTAGATTTGGTTTTATTTTCCTTAATTTCACCTGTAGGTGTTTCAGTCTTTCTTTCAATTAGTTGAAAGTACTCAAAATCCCATTCTTTTGAATTCCTTATCAGATATTGGACTTCCTCAAAAGGTTTTGTGGTTCTGTACTTGATTCATTTATTTGAGCAATTCTTGTTTCTGCATGAGAAGAGACATTGTCTAATGTCTCTGAGACATTGTGAATTTGTTGTGTTTGTATTTAATTGGTGATAGCATGTTTGCTGTGCTCTTGATCACCACCTGTCTCTCCATGGGTATTATAAAAAGGGGCATGTGTGTGCACTTTTGTTTCCAGTTCATGTAGTTCAGTTGAAGATGTTGGCCTCTGTCTTTTTTTGACCAGGTGATACAAGTGTGGGCTTTGGGTGTAGCCCAGTGGGTATGTGTGTGTCTGGGCTCTGTGGGAATGGGCATGGTCTCTGTCGTGAAGGATAAGGAAAACAAAATTAAAATAAAAAGATAAGAAGCAAACACCATCAAAAAAGAAAATAATAATGAAAAAAGCAAACTATAGCATGATAGAATAGTACCTTGAAAATGAGAAATAAAAATATAATCAAAAGGAAAGAGTAGTAGGAAAATAAAAAGAAACAAAACTACAGTGCTGTAAAAAAGAATAGACTAAGAGAGAAGTAACTACAAGAAAAAATAAGAGAAAAATAAACTAAAAAAAGAAGAAGGCAAACATGGAAATCAAAAAACAAGAGAAGAGATGAAAACAAGAGGGTGGAGGTTGTAGCCCTAGGCCTAGAAAGGGGAAAACGGGGGGCAGGGCATTCTGAATTGTTCTGCACTCCTCCCATTCAAGGGATAGGAGGTGCAGTATGGAGGGGTAAGGAAAGGAGACAATAGGTCTTGGGTGGATTTCCTGCTGGCCTAGATTGTTTGGGGGGTCAGGGTACTTGATCTGGAAGGAATTACTTCAGTCAACAATCACCAACATCCATGGCTGTACTCCTGAGCCACTATCCAGATTGAAAGTTTTTTGTAAAAGTTCAAAATAACCATTCTATGTGATGTCAAATGGCAATTTATCTGTTCTATCTATCACGTCTCAGCTTCTCCTTGTCAGTATTCAATCCACTTCTCTATACTTTCTCTGAAGCATAGGGTTCAAGGATGATCGCCCACATCTATTTCATTTAGTCTCTTGGGTCACTGTTGTAGAGGATCTTAGTAGCATGTCTGCCTAGTGTGACATCTTGACAAAAGTCTCATTCTTTTATTTTATATTTTAATTTTATAAAATGGCCAAAACAATTTAGTTTTATAGAAAAATATTTTATTATGCTTTATGTAACAATTTATATGCCTAAATGGTTTTAACTCAATTGCTCATACATAAAATTGTTCCAGACACAGATTCCCATCCCTACACTGTGTTAGCACTCTCCCTATTTCCTCCATGTGTTCCCTATTTCTTCTGAATTTATTCTTTTCAAGTTCAGAAGTTTAAGCACCTTTTTACTTGGCAATATGATAATCAGTGTGCACCTTTCCATGAACACTTTCCAAGAGGAATGAAGTATTTGAATCTACTTTGTAGTTATAATAGTGTGATTTACAAGTGGATTGAGATTAATTCATGAATATTTTGTATAAAGAGTGATAAACTTGGATATAAATGTAAGGAAAAATGATTTTTTTATGGTTACCTTGTTTCTGGTATTACTACAATATGATCTTGTCATGTTATAAATGAAGAATTATTAGATTATAACAGAAGGCTAAGTGATTCAATATGCTATATTTTTCCCTATCTTCCTGAATATTTCTTAATCATATATATGTATATCTATCACATTATTTGGTCTATATGTTTAAAGAAATAATGACCCAAACTTGCTCTTATTATAATATTAATATGAATATCATTTATTTCCAAATATATCAAGGAGACATAATAAAAATCATGTCCATAGTAAGCTAAGACTTAAATTCACTTTTAATAATTATATCATTTTAATTATTTATGGTATCTGTAATTAATATTCAATCTTAAAATTAAGTAAGACTGCATTATGAAGTGATGAAAAATTGAATTACATAGTCCTTCAATCCACTGGGGGAAACAAACTATAACTACACTATTGGACCCATCTTTTTAAGGCTCCCTGGTAGCACATTAGTTAAGAACTTGATTGTTAATCAATAGGTTGGTAGTTTGAACCCACCAGATTGGAAGGAGAAAGATGTAGCAGTTTATTTTCATAAATATTTACAACCTTTCAAACCCAATGTGGCAGATCTACTCTCTCTAATAGGGCTGTTATGAATCAAAACTGACTTATTGCAATGTTGTTGTTCGGTGCCGTTGAGACCATTCTGACTCATAGAGACTCTATGTACAACAGAATGAAACAATGCCCCGTCCTTCGGCATCCTCGCTATTGTTCTTATGCTTGAGTCCATACATGCAGCTCCTGTGTCAATCCATGTTGTCCAAGGTCTCCCTCTTTTTCTCTGCCCTCCCTGCTACTTTAGGAAGCATGATGTCCTTCTCTAGGGGAGCATCCTGGCTGTACTTCCAAGACAGATTTGTTAGTTCTTTTGGCAGCTAATTGTATCTGAAATATTCTTTGCCAGCCACATAATTCAAATGCATCGATTTTTTTCTGTCTTCCTTATTAATTGTCTAACAATTGAGGCAATTGGAAATCCCATGGCTTGGGTCATGCATACCTCAGTTCTCAAAGTAACATTATTGCTTTTCAACACTTTAAGGAGGTCTTGTGCAGCACATTTACCCAATGTAATGCTTCTATTGATCTCTTGATTGCTGCTTCCATAAGCATTCGTGATTGTGGATCCAAATGATATGAAATCATTGACAATCTTTTCTCCAGTTATCATGTTGTTGCCTATGGTTCAGTTGGGAGGATTGTATGTTGTTTTAACATAGATTTGCAATCCATTTTGAAAGCTGTAGTAATTGTTCTTCATCAGTAAGTGGGTAAAATCTTCCTCACTTTCAGCAAGCATGGCTGTGTCCTGTGCATATCACAGGTTGTAAATGAGCCTTCCTCCAATCCAGATGCTACATTCTTTTTCATAGGAGGGGAGACTGCCCCCCCCCCACAAACCAGAATTGTGCTGGGCAGAGCAGAGCTCTGTAGTATGCATTTTTCCTGCTAGGCAAGCATAGAGCAACTGGCTCTGAGTTAGTGCACCCAGTGGTGTCACTTGGGAAGGTTCTCTCTGGTCACAGTAAATTTTTTCATAAAAGCAGTTTTGTTCAAATCTCGTTTTATGTGATGGCTGATTTAAGAGAGCAGCATGAGGATCTGGAATTTTGTTTCATTCTTGGGAAAAATGACACAGAATGTGTTCAACTGTTGTGTTCAATACAGCTTATAAGGATAGTGCTATGGGAAAATTATCAAGTAAGTGTACTAGTGGTTTTCTCATTTCAAAAAAGGTGAAATGTCAATTGATGACAAACCTTGTTCTGTATGTCTATCAACTTCCCAAATGGATGAAAATGTCTGGCTTATAGTACATTTCAAATTTGTTCCACCAGGTCAGACTGTTAGTCAACCTTTCTATTCAGATGTTCTGAAAAGATTGCATAACCATGTGCAATAAAAAGGCCTGATTTGTGACAGGAGAATGATCTTGCCACCAAAACTTGTTCACCAGCCATCTCAGTGCACCTGCTTTTGTCCAAAAAAACAGCGTGCCTTTCTTGCCCCATGCAGCATACTCAGCTGACCTTGCTCCATGTGACTTATTTTTGTTCCTGAAAATGAAGAGGGACATGATAGGGCAGTGATTTGATGATGTAGAAGAGGTGAAGGAAAACAAAATTAGGGTGGCACTCTCAGCCATCCAAACAGATGAGTTTGAAAAATGTTTCCAAGAATCACAGATTTGACAAATGTATGAAATATAATGGAGAGTAATTTGAAGGTGATAAGGTTATTTTGTAAAAAATTTTTTAAAGACATAACTTTTAAAAATTCTGCACTCTTGGTGTGTGTGGTGGAAGGGTAGCCCTTTTATTATCCAGCTTCTCTATTTATTTTCTGAGTATATGAAGTGAATAAGTATGGTGAGAGGATGCAACCAATGCACATCTTTCCTGATTTTAAACCATACCGTATGCCCTGTTCCGTCTGCCCAACTGTCTCTTGATCCATGTACAGGTTCCACAGGAGCACAATGTAGTGTTCTGGGATCCCTATTCATTGCATTGATAGCCATAATTTTTATGATCCACACAGTCAAATGTCTTTGCATAGTCAATAAAACTCAAGTAAATCTATTTCAGTTGCAATGGGTTTTAGGTTTCAGCTCATATTGTCCATATAAATATAATATTACAATTATTGCTGGGCTTATGTTTCTAAAATGATTTTGAATGAGCTCATTGAATTATTGAGTGCAGAAAATGAAATTCTCACTTAAGTTTTAGTGTGTATGCATAAATGTACAGGTTATACAAAAATGTTTCATAATTTTAGCATAATTTGTTTTAAAGAATGGGAAGAAAGAGAAGCTGGGATTCTAAACCCTTCCCTGAGAGCATTCGAGAGTTTACAGGGTAGAGGGAAGTTGGAAGCAGTGCCCAGGAGGGTCTTGATCTGTCCATTTGGGTGCTTGGAGTGGCGGGAACCGGTTTCAGTATATTCCAGGTTAAAAGTGAAGGTGTTGGGTGGGTCTGTGGAGCTAAGAGACCAGAGGTCTGGGAGTTTGGGAAACAGGGTTCCTTCACCCCTCCAGGGTTGGGTAGATGTGGAAGAGGTGGAGCTTCCACCTTCTAAGAGCCAGCAGCCTCTGAGAAGAGACCTAAAAAGAGGTAGGAGAACTTGTTTATTCTGAAAGCATGTGTTATACCTGTTCTATGAAGTTGGGCGTATTTTATTTTTCTGTAATAATTGATTAAAAGAAACTATTGTACAGAAAAACTTAAATAAATTTCCAAGAGTATACAGCAAGTTAATGGCAAAGGACATCATACTTGGTAAAGTAGGTCAGTGAAAATTAGGAAAGACTCTTGGTGATACGATTGGCACAGTGGCTGCATAGGGCCCGACAGTGTTTCCTTCTGGTACACATAAAGTCATGATATGTTGGAATTGACTGCATGGCATCCAATAATATGATATATTGACACTTACTCCAAACAGTTAATTAGGAAAACAAACAAACAACAGCATTAAAAGAACTCCCTGACCTACAGTCGATATTGACTCATAGCAATCCTATAGATGACTCAGCGATTCTATAGAACAAGATAGAACTACCCCTGTGAGTGTCCAAGACTATAACTGTTTACAGGAGTAGAAATCCCTGTCTTTCTCCCACTTAGCAGCTGGTGGTTTCCAACTGTTGACCTCTGGAATAACAACCCAAAGGGCACCCACCAAATCATGAAGGCTCTCTGCAAGTAAGCTGTTAGATAACTTTAATTGGTGCAACGTCCTTCATATGTACCAGGTTCAATACACAATTATTATGCACTAATTCTAGCTCTAAACTTTATGGGTTGCACATGGTGTTTAGTGTACTGCACTTTCCCAAAGGTTGGATATTCAGTCTCATCTAGAAGTCCTCAAAAAAAAGGACTGGCAATCTACTGTTTGAAAACTTTAGGGAGTACAGCTTTCTTCTGCACACATGATGGTGTCTTGTTTCTAAGCTAAATAAATCAACGGCAAGTAACACCACCTCCAATTCTACTTCTGCTTCCTGGAACTTCACAAAGAAATTCTATGCCTATCCTGCATCAAAATCTTTAAAATATTTACATGCTATTTGTATGCCCCTTACAAACACCTTTTCTGGTAAAACATTTTTACTTTCAAACATAAAATAAATATTTTACTTCATTCATTCATTCTTTTTCTGATCTGATGAGAAGGAGGCATAGGCAAATTTGTTTCAAACACTGGATATTCTGTTAATGCTGCTTATAATAACCTGTGTGCCCCCTTCCCTCGTTGAAATTTGAATTGGGGTCCTGCCCAATTCATTAAAACGACTTTCTTGCGAATGACTATTAATATAATCTGCCCTACTTTGTACTTGTACAATTGATTTTATAAACTAAATTTCAGGCTTTACATGTATTCACATTCCATTTCACCTTATGATCTCGGCCTCTTCATTTCAGCCTTAAGAAGTTTTAGAATTTTGATTCTTTTATTTTATCCTTCTATATAAGATGGCATCTCTTTATTTAAAAGGCTTGACCTTTTACTTTTTATTCAAATAGAATTTTTAAAATAGTGAGTGGAAGAGAATCAAGGGGAAAATCCTTTGGGATATCACTAGAAACAGCACTCTAGGCTGAACTTTATCTATTAATTATTTTTCTGTGGGAATACTTCTTAGCCCTGGCTGAATGTTTGATTCAGGTGAGGAGTTTTCAAAACAAATAATACCCAACCATGGGCCCCACTCACCCTGGACAAATTAAAAAAGAATTTTTGGAGGTGGAGCCATGGCTTTAGTAACCCCCCCCCCAGAATTCTACGGATAAGTCTAATTTATAAACTTTCTTGAGACAGATAAACTTAATTTTTTCAATGTCTTTTTCTCCTTCCTAACTTGAAAATTTCATTAGGAACAAATATTTTTTCAAGTTCTTTGAATACATTGAAACAATTCATATGTTAAAACAAAGCAAAAACTGAAAACATCTGAATAGTTGTATCATTATATTAACAGAATGAATATTTTATTTATTTAAATAATCATCAGTATTTTTATTCCTTTCCCTTTTATTGGACCAAATCTGTGTCATGCTCTATATTGTACATTATTCTGATTGTAGGACAGAGATATTATAGTTTTCTTCATTCTGTACAATCTAAAAAAGTGCTAGGTATAATAATAAATGATCGGTGATAGTCTGATAGGCATAGCTATAATCATGGCAGTATTGATGCTTTATTGTTGTTAGTTGTAGTCAAGTCGGTTCTCACTCTAGGCAAAGTAGTTGCCTTTATTAAACTCAGTACTGTGAAGTAGATTCTAAAATTTTATTTTACAGATATCAGTATAGACTGAAAGAGGTTACACAACTATTCCAAGATCAAAGCTAAATGGTGTGGGGGTTCGCCTGCTCCTTCAAATGAAACAGTACCACTTCATATACTTAAACTTGTAAATGGCATATTCACACATAGCTTGATTAAAAGCAATAAGACCAATTGTTTAAATAATAGTTTTTAAATGCCTGATTTGCTATTACTTTTTATCACTTTTTCAAAATGCTATATGGAGGAAAAAGTTAATTTCAGCTATTATATTGTTTGGGGAAAAATTTATCAAACAAATAGTCAAATGATATATGAGTGAATGGTATATATGTATGAATACATGGGCAATGCCTATATCACAAAGGTATTTTATATTTAAAAGCACATGTTTTACGTATGTTTTAGAGAGATATTGAAGAGAGAATCTTTATTGTTTTTGTTAAAACAACCTGTTAAACAAAATGTTTTTTTAAAATTTTTTATATAAAAACATTTTGCCAGCCTGGCAGATAAACATGTGTGGGATTAATTGAAGGGTGGAGAGCTAAATGACTCTTGCTCTTTGATCTTCGGACCAGTGTGCAGCTGCCTTGCTTGTTCTTTGCCTCAATTTGCGAGCGCCAGTCTGTACCTATGGCCTCCTGGGGAGTTCCTTACCATACTTTAACTGGAGACCACAAAAGTCATGCTTGGTTTATGGATGGCTCTGCACGATAAGAAGGTGCCACTCATAAGTGGACAGCAGCAGCACTACAGTCCATTTCTGGGATCTCTTTGAAGAACAGAGATGAAGGGAAATCTTCCCAATGGGCAGAACTTCGAGCTGTGCATGTGGATGGTCAGTTTGCCTATAAGGAAAAATGGCCAGATATGAGACTCTATACTGATTCATGGGCTGTGGCTAATGCCTTGGCTGGATGGTGAGAGAATTGGAAGGGACATGATTGGAAAATTGGTGACAAGGAGGTGTGGGGAAGAGGTATGTGGATAGACCTCTCTGAATGGGCCAAGAAAGTAAAGGTAATTGTATCTCATGTGAATGCTCACCAAAGGGTTACCTCTGAAGAGGAGGACTTTAACAATGAAGAGGATATGATGACACTCGCTGTGGAGACTGGTCTTCCTCTTTCCTCTGCCACTCCTGTTATCGCCCAATGGGCACATGAACAAAGTGGACATGGTGGCAGGGATGGAGGTTGTGCATGGGCACAGCAACATGGACTTCCACTCACCAAGGCTGACTTGGCCAATGCCACTGCTGAGTGCCCCATTTGCCAGCAGCAGAAACCAAAATTAAGTCCAAGATATGGAACCATTCCTCAGGGAGATCAACCAGCATCTTGGTGGCTGGTTAATTACATGGGACCACTTCCATCATGGAGGGGACAGCGTTTTGTTCTTACTGGAATAGACACCTACTCTGGATATGGATTTGCCTTCCCTGCATGCGATGCTTCTGCCAAAACTACTATTCATGGACTTACAGAATGCCTCATTCACCGGCATGGCATCCCACATAGCATTGCTTCAGATCAAGGAATTCACTTCACAGCAAATGCAGCGCGGCAATGGGCCCATGCCCATGGAATCCACTGGTCATATCATGTTCCTCATCATCCTGAAGCTGCCGGCTTGATAGAACGATGGAATGGGCTCCTAAAGACACAATTACGGCACCAATTAGGTGGCAACAACTTGCGGGGCTGGAGCAATGCTCTCCAGGAAGCTGTATGTGCTCTAAACCAGCGGCCAATATATGGTGCCGTGCCTCCAATAGCCAGAATTCGTGGGACTAGGAAGCAAGGGGTGGAAACTGAAGTGACATCACTTATTATTACTCTTAATGATGCACAAGCAACATTTTTGCTTTTAAATATTCTATATTTATATAGACAAATATGTTTATTTAGACAAATATGTTTATAAACAAAATGTCAAATATTCTAATCGCCAAGATTGACCTGTACAAGTGAAAAAACATATACATTACATTTATTTTAGGATTCAGTGTTAGCCCTTCCAGAAGCAATATACAAACCTCATGAAGATAATATTTGCAGAAAAATGTACATTATTCATAAGAAATATAAAAATATTTCTGTTAGTTTTTCAAAACCACCATACAAACATTGAATTTTACAGAAACTGTAAAAATGATTAACCTTGTTGATTTTATTATAGATTCAAAATTAGAGTTAAATAGTATTCATCTGTTACCCTTTTTCATTGAACAACTTTGTCTTTCCTATTATACTGAGCCATACAATAGGTCAACAAAAATGACAAAGACAAAAGTTTCTGTCCATCTATGAATTTGAGAACCATTCTTTATTTTGATTGCATATGAATTTTTTCAAATAAAAATAATTCTATTATTGATATGCTTATTGCAGTACAGAATCTTTACACATAAGAAGTTTCTGTTATTCTCACTGGCAATTCTGAATTGACTAAAATACTGAGCAATTTGAATTAAAAGAAAATGTGCTGTGGCAAGTTTGAGGAAGCAAATAATCTGGGTTTTGCTTAAACTCTACCCTTCTGATGAGAATCTGAGTTCATTTCCTCTTTCTTGCACCCTTACCTGTTTTGCTTTTGAAACCAACCAGAAAATAAAAGGAAAAAGTATGTTTAATGTGTCGCAAAACTTCTAATGTTAAGAGTAAAAGAGATTATGGATCTACATTGCTGCAGTAAGACATCATTAGCCATATGATATATGAGGGTAGACTTGCATATCTACCAGCTGTTAAATTTTCTCAATTTTCTTACTAACTGTACTTAGTACAAAGGATAGAGATGACCTGATCTGTTTCTCTACTTTTTCCAAGTTCCAGAAGTTAACCTAAAATTTAGCTATATCTACTGGATTAGGCTTTACTAAAACTTGACTGTCTTTTTATTAAAATTTCTCAATTATGTAAAACAGGGTTCCATGCAAAATCATGAGATCTTACCCTGCTCTATTTAAAGATAAATTCAAAATTATTTAACTCTATACTGTATTACTGCCCTTTTGTTTTTAAAATTTTGGTCATTTATTTCATTGCTAACTGGAAACTTCCTCTATAATACATGAATTGTATTCAGAGCCCTTGTATTGCTATTAAACAAAAGATATCATTTTTACCTTGCATTTGAAGTCTATATAATGAGCTACTTTTTGACAGAGTTGCAGAAAGATAAAACAGCTAGAAGTCAGCAGGGTGTAAAAATGTACACATCAAGAGAAAATGTAACGTATGATATTTTCTGTGATAATCTTTATTATTAATTTCACACATTGTGGTAACACAATATGCAAAAAACAATTTTTCTTGTTTTTGTTAAATCTACATATGGTTTGTGTTACTTCTGTACTAAAGATAGGTAAAATGGTGAAGGCTTTGTTTCGTATAATATTATTATGCTGTGTGATACCAAAGCTTATTTTTATAAATTAATTTTTAATAACAGTCCTCTAAATTTCCTGCTTCTCCAATTATGGTAATAGCATTGGTCTTGACATCTTCAAAATGAATTCCCAGATTAAACATTCAGCATAGCAAAAGAGACTTAAATAATACAGTTACCACTTTTCCAGAAAACAGACACAACATATCCCAAAATAGGGTTCCTATGAGTCAGAATTGGCTCGATTGCAGTGAGTTTGTTTTGAATGTTGAATATTCATAAGAAATCATCCTAGCTAAAACCTGTATTACAATAAATTCTTTAGGGAAAGAATTACCAAGATAATCTAAAGCCACATCACAAAATAAATGCATAAGAATATTTAATAATGTAACCAAGAGGAATTGCTGAAACCCTAGTGGGGACTGAGCATGATAGTGGGACAGGAGGAAAGTCAAGGGAAAAGAGCTGGGAGGCAAATGGCATTTAGAGAGGTCTAGATAAAGACATGGACATATACAGATATATTTATATATGAGGATGGGGAAATAGATCTAAATAGATCTATGTGCATATATTTGTAGGTTTAGTATTAAGGTAGCAGAAGGACATTGGGCCTCCACTCAAGTACTCCCTCAATGCAAGAATACTTTCTCCTATTAAATTGGCATTCGATGAGTCTCACCTCCCGACACAACCGCTGAAGACAAACCAGATGAATAAGCAAATGTGGTGAAGAAAGCCGATGGTGTCCGGCTATCAAAAGATATAGAATCTGGGGTCCTAAAGGCTTGCAGGTAAACAAGTGACCATCTAGCTCAGAAGCAACAAAGCCCACATGGAAGAAGCACACCAGCCTGTGCGATCATGAGGTGTTGAAGGGATCAGGTATCAGGCATCATGAGAACAAACAATCTTAACATAGTGAATGAGGTGGATAGTGCAGAGTGGAGACCCAAAGCCCACTTTTAGGCAACTGGATATCTCCTTACAGAAGGGTTTAGGGGAGGAGACAAGCCAGTCAGGGTGCAATGTAGCAATGATGAAAAATACAACTTTCTTCTAGTTCCAATGCTTCCTCCCTCCCTCTCCTCCCATCATGATCTCAATTCTACCTTGCAAGTCTGGCTAGGCCAGAGGATGTACACTGGTACAGATAGATACTGGAAATGCAGGGAATCCAGGGTGGGTGATCCTTTCAGGACCAGTGGTGTGTGTGGTGACAGTGGGAGGGTAGAGGGGTGGTGGGTTGGAAAGGGGGAACAAATTACAAGGATCTACATGTGACCTCCTCCCTGGGGGATGGACAACAGAAAAGTGGGTGAAGGGAGACGTTAAACAGGGCAAGATATGACAAAATAATAATTTCTAAATTATCAAGGGTTCATGCGGGAGAAGGGAGTGGGGAGGGAGGAGAAAATGAGGACCTGAGGCCAGGGGTTTAAGTGGAGAGCAAGTGTTTTTAGAATTATGAGGTCAATGAATGTACAAATGTGCTTTACACAATTGATGTATGTATGGCTTGTGATAAGAGTTGTATGAGCCCCTAATAAAATGATTGTAAAAAGAATATTTAATAAAACAACAATATCTGTGCTCTTGACTTTCACGAGCCTATTCATAAATGACTGAACTACAAATAATACAGTGAATTAAGCCTAACTTCCATGACCAAATAGAAAGGAACACTCAACATGTATGGGCAGAGGAAAATCCCTTTGGATCCCAACAATAGCTCTGACGATGCAATCACATGATGTGCTTCATACTGGTACCTGTTCATTGCTTGTGGTAATGCTGTGAGACAGTTCAGGAAGACCCAGAACCCTCTTTTCCCTCTTTGGCATAAGACTAGAAGCAACTGCAGTATTTTAACTTCCTTCTCATTTTAAACATATTCCTGCCAATTATTCCCAACCCCTATATATAGCATGGTACTAAAAAGAGCACACCATTCAAAGCACTTGTCTCCTAGCATGGAGCTCATAATTTTGCATTAAAAATTGGGTATGAATTTCAAAAATTGACATTTAAGCAGTTTAAGTGTACAAGTTAGTGGTGTTAATTATATTCATCATGTAGTGTAACCGTCATTAAAATCTATTTGCAAATATGAAAATCTCTGCTAAATGAAACTCAGGATCCTTTAAGCAATATTTCCCATTCCTGCTCCCTACAGTATACCTGAGAAAGTTATACTAAACAATTTTTTTCAATATTCCTGATTTTCACTCACATCTCACTATTTAAATATGGATGAAAAAGGTTTCAAATCATTTGTGACTTTTGGCAAGGCACATTGCGGGTATATGTACTCATCTATAAATGTGTCAATTTGTTTCACTGAAGGCCTCTCATTTTTTAAAATCATTTATTGGGAGCTCTCACAACTCTTGTTATAAACCATACATCAATTGTATCCGACATATTCATACATATATTGCATGGTTATTTTCTAGACATTTACTTTCCATTGACCCTTTGGGATCAGCTCCTCCTTTTTCCCCTCCCTTCCTTCCACCCCAACCTTCATGGCACCCTGATAGATTGTAGATTGTTAATTATTTTCAAATCTCACTCTGACCACCTTCTCCCTTCCCCCGCTGGCTTCTGGTGTTCTTCCCCCTGACTGGGGTGTGTGTGATTATGTACCATTAATTGTGACCGGTGCCCCCCTTACCCCCGACTTCTTCCCCTCTTCCCCCTACAATTTTGGTATCTCTATTCCCATTCCTGTTCCTGGCTTCCATGTGTTGTGAGTTTTATCTCTTGCCTAGACCTATGTATATGCTCCATCTAGTCTAGATTGGGAGACGGCATTGAGGTTGTGATAGCGGGGGAGTTGAGGAGACCTCCAGGAAATAGCGGTATATTGTGTGACCCATTAATGCTCTACTGCACCCTGATTAACTCACCTCCTCCCTGCGACCCTTCTGTGGGGAGATGTTCCACTGTCCATAGATGGGCTTTGGGTTTTGGCTCCAAACCCCCTCCATTCTCACAAGTGCATTCTAGTTTGTTTGTTTACTGTTGGCTGTACATCTTCTGATGTCTGTTGCCCTGTCTCTATACCTCACAATTGCACGGGCTGATGTGCTTCTTCCATGTGGGCTTGTTGCTTCTCTGTTGGATGGCTGCTTGATTAACTTCAAGTCTTTAAGACCACACACTATATATTTTAATAGCCAACACCATCCTCTGTCTTCACCACATCAGCTATGCACCCATTTTGTCTTCAGTGATCTTGTGGTGGTGGTGGGGAGGGGCGCGAGGGGGAGTGAGTTTCACAGAATGCCAGTTTATTAGAACCAAGTGTTCTTGTATTGAAAAGGTATGAGCTGAGGCTCAAGGCCCGTCTGCAGCCTCAGTGTATTGCCTTATAATATATGCACATAGGCCAATACCACTATTGTTATGGATTCTTGTATTTGAATAAGTGAACACCCCTGTTAATCTCCATATCTATTCCTTTGCTTCCTAGAGCTTGCCTCTGTTTCCTTTTGCCTCCTCCTGCCCCACCATCACATTCCCCCTTTTTCCACCTCTTAGTGCTTTCTCCCCACTAGCTTGGTGTTTCTATAATACTCACAGGATCTCTAATCTCTCCCTGCTGCTGGTTCCGCCGCCCATGACATCATTCGCTCAACACACCCTTCTCCCCACATTCTTCTTCCCCCTCTACCTTCCGGGGCCATTGGCCCCATTGCCTTCTACCCGGGCTTCCCTCCCATGGCCCAACACACATAATTTGGCAACCCATCTATGTCCTAGTTCAAACAATAAGAAAACCTACAGTTGAAGAAAGAAAAGGGAAGATAAAAAGATGAGAGAAAAGAAAAAAAATTTAAAAGACGCTAGATACTTCCAGATCTGTTTGCTGGTCCCTATGGGACCCTCCCCGCTTGTCCCGAGGGAGATCCGGGGGCTGCCCCTCTTCATCTGACGTCCATTCTTTGGAAGGTCTCCTATTTTCTTTGCTCTAATTATCTAGTGGGTATATTGTGAGGATAGAAATATATAATAAAAATTAAAATACTTCGCAAATAAGGAAAATTTAAAATATAATTATCTTCAACATGCATTATTCTACACGTTATCTATTAAATAGCTAGTTCTGGGTTCTTCATCTTTCCTAGATTTCTGATCACATAATAAACCATGTGCAGTAAAGTTAGACCTACTGTCTTCCTGAGTTCATTGTGCATATGATATTCACATTGCATTTTTATTCTAAAGGCCTATGGACTACTGTTCCTTATATAATGTCTTTTGGAACGTGGGATGAAGCGTTTTACATGTTGGGTTACTAACCTCAAGGTCAGCAGTTCAAAACCATGAGCAACCCATGGGAGAAAGATGAGGCTGTCTATGCCCATAAAGAGTTACAGTCTCAGAAACCAAGAGGGAAGTTCTACTCACTATGAGTTTACTTGAATATTTATATAGTGATGTTACCATTTATTACAGTAACCATTAAAAATAACTTGTTTGTAGAATCCATCCAGTCATATGAAATCAAAATCCATCACTCAGGAAGATACAGGTATGACAGTGTATATCTGAAGAAAAATCCTTAGATGTCACTAGGTTCTTGCTGCAGCCATCTGTGTTCCTGTTTCTAAAAGTAAAAAGTCCACTTGACATTTCCACAAATATCAAAGTAACAGCCAGTCCGCCCCAAATAGCTCCCACAAACCAAACATTGAATCAAGTGCAGTTGTGCTGAATGATTCCTAAAAGCAAATGAGTCATCTTTAGTCCAATGAGATCATTTCAGGAATGTTACTACTTCTGCTGGTAATAACCACTATTTGACTGCTGCACAATGAACTGCTCGAATACTGCTTTCCTGGGGGCAGGTGGTGGCGATAGACATGTTGTTTGCTATTAAGGGTGAGGTGAGACTCCCCAAAAATATTGGAGGACAGTACTGGGGATCAACTGGAATAAGAGAAAGAAAATCCAAAGCTGGTAAATTTGATGACATGCTTGATATTGGCGTGTAGTGGAATGGTACTGAGTAGTCTGTTAAGGAAGATGGAATAAGAGCAGAATGAACCGAAGTCAAACTGAGCACCCTTGCAGAAGACGGCTGGTACAGAAGGACCCAACAGTTAGCCTACATTTCCTTTCTGACATAAAGATCCGCTTCCTTTTTGCGAAGAGCTTTCTATGATTAGGTCAAGAATATCCACGTTCTTCTTGTTTGTGTCCTCTTGCTACAGTCACTGAACAAGGCTTACTGAGAGTGCTTGGAGTTTCTATTTTATACATGGTTGGCTGGACAATTTCATAACTTCTTTCTTTGGTCTCATTGGACACCATGAACCAGCTTCTTGAAATTTTACTTCAGCCACATCTGAAACAGTCATTGAGAATTTCCATAAAAAGCCCATCCAATATGAGACAGCCTTTTTGTCACACGTAGGACAGATCCAGGTGTGCTTCCTATCCATTTGCAGATAAAGAGCAGCAGTAAAGACTGCAGATGTGCACACATTGGATTGCCAGTCTCCTTTTTGCTGAAGGACAGCTCAAGAACACTTAAAGCTAGTAGTAGCAATTTCACTATCAGATTCTGCAGTGAGTTTTCCTTTATTTAGCACTCTGGGTTGATGTAAGTGGATAGTATAGAAATTAGAGACTCAAAATTGGGGGATAAAGGCAAGAAGTGGTTGGCTTACAAACTTTCCTAGGTGGGGGAAGATATTCCTAAGATTATGGGATTAAGGTGTAGGGGTTACTTAACTGCAATTCTTATGCATAGGACAGTTTTGTTTTGTCACTTATAGAAAATTATGTTCAAATGAGGGAGGCACATATTGAATTATAAAATTATATGCATTTTAGCTTTACTCTGTTAGGTACAGATATGATTTTATTGCTGTGTTTTGAAAAGTATATATGGCTAAAGAGTTATGTGAAAGTGTCAAATTGAAAAGGGTGGTCGGTGGTAGTTACATAATCTGGTGTCCATTTGGGACTTGAGAGGATTAAGAGTGAAAGGGTGGAGGCTAGTCTGTCAATTGGGTCATAGCCAATGAGGCCTCTGTGTGGGCATGGCCTTCTGAGAATTCTGGGAACTCCTGTATTGCACCTTGGAGGTGGGAGACACACTTTCTCTCTGCTCATTGCAGTTGACAAGAAACATGGAACTGCACTAGTGCCCTGAGCTGAAGGAACCACATGGAGACCGCTGCCTATGCTGAGATGCCTCTACCACCACTAGATCCACAAGATTTCCCACCTACCGGCCTGTGGTCTTCCTGCATTTTACCTCATTGGATGTGTTTTGTGAGTTGGAAGAGGACTTTATGGATTGATATCAGACATACAGGCTAATATTGGACTTATGGACTTGATTTGAACTGGGCTAGGATGTTTTCTTAATATACAATTACTTTTTTTATATAAAGCTCTTTGTTGTACACATTGGAATATCTATGAATTTGTGTCTTTAGTCAACCCAGACTAACACAGAGATCAAACATTCATGAATTTATCTTAATAGCTGTTTAAATGGTTTGTTATGTTTAGTATGTATCACTTTCTGAGATTATTTTGTACTTTTGATATTTATTTAAATCTATTTATATTTTATTTTAAGATTTACAAAAAATAGTCATCCATGTGATATTCTTAGATTTAATTTGCCAACCACACTCTATCTACTCATATTGCTTTAGTCTTTTAAGTCCTATTGTTCTTGTTCATTGTCTTTTGAGTTGGCTCTGACTAATGGTAATGCTATAATGAAAGAAAATATTATTCAAGTATGTGCAATAATTATGATAATGGCTATGTCTGAGTCCATTATTTCATCAGTCCATTTACTGGGAACTTCCCTCAGTTTTATTGTTCCTTCATTTTCTAAACCCTCATGTCCTTTTCTAGCAGTTGGTCTTTTCTAACGGCCTATGGAAAGTGAGCATGCTGAAGTTTCACCACCCTTGCATCAATTGCCTGTATTTGTTTTTTCTGTTGAACTTTGTATGTATATTGCTGTGTACCTTTTGCATGATTAGGAACAGCTTTGTGTAGGCCTTCTACACCTAAGGCAGCCTCCTTGGGTTTGACTGACTGCCTTTGGATCCTCGAACAATTAAGTGCTCTGGAATTTACATTCGTTGCAATGTTGTCTTTTATGTGTTATGATCCACATTGTTGGATTTCTTCATATAGTTGATAGAAAACATCTTCCTATTTTTTCTGATTACAGCCAATATTTAAGGCTAAATATTATAAAATAGTGGTTAATTAATACGTGGGACATAAATGGTATGATTTACATTGTATTTCTATAAATATAAGCTGGATCCTAACTCCATACCTGTTAGTCCTCTACATCCTATGTACATTCAGCTTGTTTCTAGCACATTTATTGCCACTTCATCAGCATATCTTAAAATTCAATCATATTATAAAACGTACAACCATTACCACAATTGTTATTAATGTATTTTTTTAATTGAGACAAAAATATACACACTAAATCATTCTCCTAGACTTCTGGGAAGATGGCGGACCAGGGGACCCGCATACTCTGAGAGCTCTCTCGAACAAGGCAGGTTTGTTGTCCAGGTAGCCGAGTGGTAGGAGTCTGATGAGTGAAATATCCCCTGGGGCAGAACCCCAAGCACACCCCACACATTTGTCCTGAGCCAGGGCGTGGGTGATCCAGGACCTCATTCATGGGACATCTTGGGTCATTAGGCTGCTGCCACTGTGGCCATGACTAGCTAAAGCCCCACTCCATCCCCAGAGTGAGACCCTGAGCCCAGAGTCACTTGCCTGCTCTGCCAGGACACGCACAGTGATGGCGGGCCCCCCTACAGCAGCTGTCCACTCACGGGACTCCACTAGGAGAGAAGTTTCCCTTTCTCGCAGTTCCCCTGTCCCCACGTGGCAGTGATCTGCTCGTAGGCCAGCATCCCACCCTCAGCTAACCCAAGGCCTGGTTAACTGACCTGCAATCTACCAGGGGCTGCCTGGGCGACCCCCAAGGGGGACCATCTATCCTGGGACCTGCTGCCTGGGACCTCTCCACTGGCACCCTGTTTGCCCGGGCACCCACCCCGTCGGCTTAGCTCTAGCTCCACTCCCAGCCCCCGAAGAACCTGCACTGCGCACTTCCTGCCGGCGCAGCCTCAGCCAGAGCCCATCCCACTTCTATCCCTGACACTGGGTTTCCACCGCCAGAGCCACTTCAGGCTATCCTGCGTCACTGCAAAGCCCTGTGCCTGTGGCCCTGAGCGCTAAACCTGCCTGCCGCGGGGTGCCCCTTCAAGCGCTGATTGCCCGGGTAGGACAGTGGGCGCTCCTGCCTACTGGGAGCATGAGCGACAGGGCTGTGCAATCCTGCGGGGGCAGTTTTGCCCTCCCTAGTGCGCTGCAGGGATTCCAGTGGGCCTGCGGCTCTTAAGCTTTGAGCCTGCCATGGGGGCATTCCTCCAAGGGTGGAGGGCAGGCACCATTACCCGCTGTTTCCCGCCAGAGTCTCTGCTGTCAAAACTGGCTTGGACCATATCGCTGAGTAGCCTGCGGGTCGCTCACAGGGCCTGTGGCTCAAGCAATAAACACCAGCCTGCTAGAGAACCTAGGACGCTGCTTTGCAGCCCCCTTCGGAGCCGTCTGTTTGCTCTGGCCAGCTCTCACCACTGCTGTGCCCATCAGGGTCCCCAGCGTCAGCCTCTAAGCCTGCCCCAGTCCTTCCCAGCCGGCATAGGAGGTGGGTGCTGCAGTCTGTGCCTCCCTAGCACCCCTTGTAGCCCCAGCCTTTTCTGGGTAGTGCATGAAGCTTGTCCCTGTGGGCCTACCCTGGCCTGTGTAGCCTCTGACCAGAGGCTCAACTCTAAGGGCCTGCAGGGACCTGGGAGGGCTTACTGATCTGAAGAGCATTTTCCCCCCACATAGGCCGGCTCTGGAGGCCAGATCAGCACCACGCCCTGTGGCAGCGAGGCCGTGCCCACCTCCTCCTTCTATTAGGCATCACTAGAACTTGGAGGGAAAAGAAGGGCGGGTAATTCAAATATATATATATCTCTTATCTCATGATGGTTTCTCACTTTTTTATTATACTTTCTATATTTTCTTCTTTCTTCTTTATTCCTCCTTTTTCATTATTGCTATTACTTCTCTTCTGCCCCTTTTCTATAGGTTTTCCTTCTATCTCTTTTTTTATCCTCCCACTTCCAACATTATCACTTCTTTCTCTCCTCTCTTATAGCTTCACCTTCTACCTCTCTCTCCACTTTTTCTTTTTCCTCTCAAAATTTTAAAAATTATTTTTAAATTTTTACCTTTTTCTTTTTTATTACTAAACAAAAAAAGGGCTGCTAAGGGTACCCTGACAGCCCAGGTCAAATCAGCCTGGCGGAATTCAGTGATCTCAGGGACACTCACACAGATATAATCAAGCAACAAAGACAGTCATATAGGAAAATGAAAGAAACAGAAGGTAGCCTGAGATCAATGACAGATAGTATGAAGAGGAATAATATTCAAATAATTGGTCTAGCAGAGTACAACAAACACACAAGTTGACAACCAAGATAGCAAAGGAATTTCTGGAAGAAAACGTTCCCACCCTAACAAGGGAGAACCAGACACTCATACAGGAATCAGAAAGGAAGCCAGCTAGACTAGACCCCAGGAAGGACACGCCAAGACATATAATAGCAAAAATATCCACCTTCGAAGAAAAAGAGAAAATTTTATGAGCATCAAGAGAAAGGAAGACAGTCACATAAAAAGGAGCGCAGGTAAGAATATGCTCAGACCTATAAGCAGATACCATGAAGAGGAGGAGAGAATGGACCAAAATCTTCCAAAAGCTAAAAGAAAAAAAATGCCTCCCCCAGAATCCTGTACCCTGCCAAGTTATTCATTAAGATAGATGGCGAGATAAGGGTCTTCCAGGACAAGGAAAGACTCAAAGTATATTCTGCAAGACACCCGACTCTGCAGAAGATACTTGCTGACTCACTATGGCTGGAGGGTCAACCACCACCAAAAACAAACAGGAGACCAAGATATAGCCAATCTCCATCTAGAAGTCAACATGCCAGCAACAATTACTAGGACAACAGGGTCTCATATGGAAAATAAAACAAGATAGAAACTCTCCACTCAAACACAGCAAACTGATATGAAGTGAGATAGGTAAAGACACAAAACAATAAACAGGGTATGATAACTATGAATCCAAAGATAGGGATGATAACTCTGTATAACAATGGACACAATCCATACCTCAAAAGAAAAAGGCTTGAGGACTGCATCAGAAAACATAATCCATCAATCTGTTGCCTGCAAGAGACACATATAAAGCGCACAGACAAGAATATGCTAAGAATAAAGGGTTGGGTGAAAGTTTAGCAATCAAATTGTAACTTAAAAAATGCAGGGGTGGCTATCTTTGGAGCTCAAGATCCAAAACACAAAAAGAGACAAATAGGGACACTACATAAAGCTCGAAAGTTCAGTAAACCAAGAAGCACTTAGCAAATTGAATATTTACTTTCCTAATAATGATGCGGCAAATTTGTCAAAATATAAAAAAGAAATCACGGACTCAACAATCATAGTTGGTGACTTAACACTCCGCAATCAGAGAAAAACAGATCACTGGGAAAGAAGCTCAGCAAAGAGGCCCTACAGCTAAACAATGTAATTAGGCAACAGGGCCTGATAGACATTTATACAGCTTCTCATCCAAATTCAAAGGATTTCACATTTTTTTCAAGTCCAGATGGATCTTTTTCAAGAATAGACCACATGCTGGGACACAATTCCTACCTGAGTAAATTCAAACACATAGATATTATCCAGACATCTTTCTCAGATCACCATACCAGAAAGCTGGAGATTAATAAGAGGATGTCCAGAAAATCAAGGGCAACCAATTGGAGGATGAACAATGATCTCGAGCGACATGAATGGGTACAGGCCCAGATTAGAAAGGATATTCTCGAAACTAATGAGAATGAGAATACAACGTATCAAAACTTATCGGACACTGCAAAGGCAGTTATCAGAGGTAGCTTGATACCATTAAAGGCATTTATGAAAAAAAAGAGAGGTGTATGACAGATGTGTTAACACAAAACCTCCAACAACTAGAAAAGAGTCAGCAGAACAACCCCTCCAATAGCACAAGAAAGAAATAATAAAAATCAGGGCAGAGTTAAACCAGTGGGAAGACAAGAGAACAATGCAAAACATAAATGCAGCTAAAAGCAGGTTCCACGAAAGAATTAACAAAATTGACAGTCCTCTGGCAAAGCTTACCAAGGATAGAAAGGAGCAAACATCAATAACCAGGATGAGTGATGAATCAGGGGCAATAACAACAGACCTTAATGAGATTAAAAGGATAATCACAAAGTACTATGAAAGTCTGTATTCTAATGAATTCAGAAACATGGAAGACATGGATAAATATTTTGGAAAACAGTCTCTCCCTAGATTATCTCAGACAGAGATAAAGAACCTCAACAAACCCATAGTGAAAGAAGAAATAGACTGGGTCATCAAAAACCTACCAACAAAAAAACCCAAGCTCCAGATGGCTTCACAGCAGAATTCTACCAAGCATTCAGGGAAGAGTCGATATCTATCCTCCATAAAGTATGCCATAACATAGAAGAAGAGGGCAAACTCCCAAACTCATTTTACGAAGCCAGCAATACTTTGATACCCAAACAGGGCAAAGAGCCCACAAGTATAGAGAATTACAAACCAATATATCTAATGAACATAGATGCAAAAATCCTTAATAAAATATTGGCCAATAAAATACAAAAGTATATAAAACATATCATACACCATGACCAGGTAGGATTCATCCAAGGGATGCAGGGATGGCTTAACATCTTAAAATCCATCAATATTATACACCACATCGAGAAGGAAAAGGATAAAAACCATATGCTAATATCCATAGATGCAGAAAACATTTGACAACATCCAACACCCTTTTCTAATCAAGACACTCAAGAAGATAGGATTGGAAGGTAAGTTCCTCATGCTGCTACAAACTATCTATGAAAGGTCAACGGCCAATATCATAGTCAATGGAGAAAAGACAAAAACAATCCCACTGAGAAAGAGTACAAGGCAAGGATGCCCTCTGTCCCCACTTCTATTTAATATCGTTTAGGAGGTTCTGGCTAACAACTTAAGATAGTGGAAGGACATCAAAGGGATCCAAATGGGAGAGGAGGAGGTCAGACTATCGCTATTTGCAGATGACATGATCCTGTACATTGAAAACCCCAAAAGCTCCACAGCTGGAGAACTTACAGCAATAGAGGAATATGGAAGAGTGGCAGGATACAAGATCAATAAACAGAAGTCTGTAGGTTTTCTATACTCATCAGACAGGACCATGGAAGAGGAGATTAAGAAGGAAGTACCCTTCACAGTAGCTAAGAACAAACTGAAATACCTAGGAATATATTTAACAAAAAATACTAAAGACCTATACAAGGAAAACTATAAGACTCCACTACACGAAACCAAAAGCGACCTCCACAAATGGATAAACATGCCCTGCTCATTGATTGAAAGGCTTAACATAGTAAAGATGACAATCCTACCTAAAACACTTTGCAAGTTCAATGCTATACCAATAAACCCTCTTCAAAGAATTGTAAAAACTGACCAACAATTTCATATGGAGAGGGAAGAAACCCAAAAATAGCAGAGAACTCAAGAAGGACATAGTTGGAGCACTTGCCTTACCCAATTATAATGCCTATTACACAACTATAGTGGTCAAAACATCATGGTACTGGCACAATGGCAGACATTCAGACCAGTGGAAAAGAATAGAAAGCCTAATAATAAAACCATCAGCATATAGACAACTGATCTTAGACAAAGGTACCAAATCCATCAAGTGGGAAGCAGATGCCCTTTTTAAAAAGTGGTGCTGGAAACAATGGATATCCACATAATAGAAAGATGAAACAAGACGTTTACCTCATCTCATGCACAAGAATAAACTCAGGGTGGATCACAGACTTAGAAGTTAAACCCCAAACCATCAGAACCATCAAGGAGGGAATTGGAACTAACTTCAGAGCACTGGCCCAGGTAGTTCATAGGCTCACTGCAATAGGGAAGGGTATACACAGAGGTGAATTGAAATCGACAAATGGGATTTAATAAGAAAAAGCACCTGTGCACCTCGAAAGACTTCACCAAGAGGGTAACAAGACAACCCACAAACTGGGAGATGATTTTTAGTAATGATACATCGGACAAATGGCTCATTACTAAGATCTACAACACCATCATGACCTGAAAAATGTGGAAAACAGTTAACCCCCTAAGGAAGTGGGCAAAAGAACTGAGAAGAACTTTCACTAGGGAGGAGACCCATATGACCAATAAGCATGTGAGAAAGTGTACCAGGTCATTAGCCATAGAGAAATGCAAATCAAAACAACCATGAGATACCATCTAACACCTCTGAGGCAAGCCAAATCAGCAAATCAGAGAGCAACAAGTGTTGGAGGGGCTGTGGTGAGGTAGGAACCCTCCTCCACTGCTGGTGGTCGTGTAAATTTGTACAGCCATTGTGGAATGCAATCTGGCGATACTTAAAGAAAATGGAAATTGATTACCTTATGACTGAATCATCCCTCTACTGGGCATACACCCGGTGGAAGCAACAAATAAAACACGACCAGGCACCTGTGCTCCAATGTTTATTGCAGCATAATTCACAATCGCAAAGACTTGGAAACAGTCTAAGTTTCCATTGATAGATGTGTGGATTAGTAAACCCTGGCACATACACACAATGGAGCTCTATGCAGCACTGAAACTTACGATGATCACATGAAACATGTCATTTCGTGGAAAGAGCTGGAAGGAATCATGTTAAGCGAGGTAAGCCAAACTCAAAAGGACAGGTATAACATGAGTCCCCTGAGGTAAGTGCAATCAGCATGCAAGGAATAGAAGAATAAACACGTATCTCGCACTAAACGGGTAGAAGCATGTAAAGTTGGAGGGAGGGCAGGCCAAATGTAGGGAGGTACATGAGAGTCCAACATAAAGAAGGGGAAGGAGGGGCAGGTGGCGAGAGAAGCAGGATGGGGAGAAACAAAGTTGATGGCATGGGGGAACAGGGAACTAACCCCCCCAGGGGGAGAGTATTGGTTGCATCCCCACAGAACTGGAAGGTGTATACAAACTCTACCATGACACTCCAAACCAGAAGGGCAATGTAACACATGGAGGCATCCACAAATAGACTGGACCATACGCAGGCCCTAACCAGAATTTCCCGCCACCCCCCCCCATGGAATGGAGTACCATAGAAAATGAAAATAGATCGTGTGGTGTGGGAAAGGGACTGCCTACCACACCACATTGATAAGGAAGCTGAAGCAAAGGAAGGAGGAAGAATGGAGCAGAGCACACCTGGGCCCAACAAGCTCAGAGGAGGATAACCCGGTTTGAAGGGCCCGATGTACAGAGAGGACTATATAGCTCACTCCATGGCGAGATGTGACATCCTGCACGGACCCATGGCCCTACATGGAACAGCACTGGGGAAACAGTGTGGGATGTGTGACTGAGTTGACCCTACCACACTGAGTCAAAAGACTGGGAACTTGCAATGGAGTGGTGGGGGAAGGAAAGCAAGGAGGTCCCGAGGGAGTATAAAGAATGGACTCTGGGGCCAGGACATGGCACGCCATCAGACTCATCTGGAAAACACTCCTAAAGGTCAACAAACAGACCTTGAACTACTAACAGACTTTTTTTTTCCTTTTCTTTTCTGTCTTTTTGTTTTCTTTTTTCTCTTCTTTTAAATTTTGCATGTAGTTTACTTTTTTGTTTGTTAGCTTGTCGGTGTTGCTGCCATCATTGTAATGTTCTTATGTGCCTCTTTGGTGCTGTCAAAGCCATTCCCAATTTCATGCACATATTAATATATCTACAGGTCCACCTAGATAAGATAGGCTGGAAAAATGTGAGGAGAAAATAACAGGACCAACGGAACAGAAGGGACATGAGAGGGTGGGAGGAAGGGGAAGGGAAGAGGTGTTGGCCAACCCAGGGGCAAGGGAACAATGTGTGGTTCCAAACCAGTGACAGGGAGGGGATGGAAGGAATGGTAGGGAGTGACCCAGGGCAAGGTAACTGAGAGGAATTACTGAAACCAGAACGAAGGCTTAACATGATAGTGGGACAGGAGGAAAGTGTAAGGAAATAGAGGAAAGGAATAGGAGGCAAAGGACATACTTAGAAGCTTAAATACTTATGTAAATATATTTATGATTATGGGGGAAATAGACCTATGTGCATATATTTATAGGTTTAGTAGTAGGGTAACAGGTGGGCATTGGACCTCCTTGCACGCATTCCCTTAATATAAGAGCACCTTGCTCAGCTAAATGGTCATTTCATGATATCCACCTTCCCAACATGATCGCTGAAGATAGACGTATGCATAAGTAAACGTGGTAAAAAAGCTGCTGGTGCCTGGCTATCAAAAGACACAGCGTCTTGGGGTCTTAAAGGCTTGAAGACAAACAAGCGACCATGTAGCTCAGAAGCTACAAAGCCCACAGAGAAGAAGCACACAAGCCTGTGTGAACATGAGATGTTGAAGGGATAAGGTAGGAGACACCAAAGAACAAAAAACATCATTGTGTGATCACCTTCAACACATAAATGCTGAAGACGAATGTGTGCATAAGGCAGTGTGGTGAAAAAGGATGATGGTGCCAGGCTATCGAAAGATATAGCCTCTGGGGTCTTAAAAGCTTGAAAGTAAACAAGTCACCATCTAGCTCAGAAGCAACACAGCCTACATGGAGGCAGCACACAAACACGTGTGATCATGAAGGGTCGAGGGGACCAGGTTTTAAGCACCAAAGGCAGAAGGGAAAAATCATATCATCATGAATGAGGGGGGCACATGATGGGACCCAGTGTCCATCAGTAGACAACTGGACATCCCTTGTAGAGGGATAGAGGGGGGGGAGAGATGAGTCACTCAGGGTTCAGTGTAGCAATAAGGAAACTCACAACCTTCCTCTAGTTCTTAAACGCTTCCTCCCCCCAATTATCACGATCCCAATTCTAACATGCAAACCTGGTAAGACCAGAGGATGCACAGTGGTACAGATGGGAAATGGAAACACAGGGAATCCAGGACAGATGAACCCCTCAGGACCAGCAGTGAGAGTGGTGATACTGGTAGGGAAGGGGGTGTAGAAAAGGGGAACCAATCAAAAGGATCTACATATAACCTCCTCCCTTCGGGAGGGGCAACAGAAAAGTGGGTGAAGGGAAACCCCGGGCAGTGTAAGATAAGACAAAATAATAATTTATAAATTATCAAGGGTTTATGAGGGAGAGGGAGTGGGGAGTGAGGGGAAGAGGAAAAAAGAAAATGAGGAGCTGATTCCAGGAACCCAAGGGGAGAGCGAATTTTGAGAATGACGATGGCAATGAATGTATAAATCTGCTTGACAAAATTGATGTATGTATGGATTGTGATAAGAGTTGTATGAGTCCCAATAAAACGATTTAAAAAAACATTCTCCTATTCAAAAACATTCTGTATGTACAATTCAGTACCAGTGACTATATTCCATGTTATGCAACCATTATTTTTTATCATTTTATTAGGGGCTCATACAATTCTTATCACAATCAATATCATTCTCAAAATTCTACTTGAGCCCTTGCTATCAGCTCCTCATTTCCCCCCCCCCCCCGATCCCTCCTCCCCCCTGAACCCTTGATAATTTATAAATTATTATTATTTGTCATAACTTACACCATCTGACATCTCCTTCACCCACTTCTCCACTGTACGTCCCCAGGGAGGAGGTTATATGTAGACTTGTAATCTGTTTCCCCTTTCTCCCTCACCTTCCCTCCACCCTCCCTCTATCATCACTCTCACTATTGGTCCTGAGGGATTCATCTGTCCTGGATTCCCTGTATTTCCAATTCCTATCTTTGCCAGTGTACATTCTCCAGTCCAGCTAGATTTGTAGGGTCGAATTGGGATCATGATAGTGGGGGGAGGAAGCATTCAAGAACGAGAGGAAAATTGTATGTTTCATCGTTGCTACACTGCACCCTGACTGGCTCGTCTCCTCCCCACAGGCCTTCTGCAAGGGGATGTCCAATTTCCCACAGATGGGCCCTGGTCCCCACTCCGCATTCCCTCTTATTCACATATGCAACCATTCTTGATATTCTTTTGCACCATGATTAACATATAGTCAGTGTCCCCTAGGCAGAAACTCTTCCTCATTCAGCATGGTAATTGATTGATTATATTTGGTTTCCGTCTTTTTTTCCCAGTAGTTTTCTTGATATAATATTTGTATATCTTATACTTCCATGGTTAAGTCATTTTTACAAATTGTTTAAAGATCATTACAATTGGTTCAAGTGCTCCCTCTCTCCTCCTACATTCATCGCTTGCCCTATGAACTGGGTAACCTAAATGAAACAATAAAAAAAAGAAACAGAAAGAAGAAATAATAATAATGTAAAGGTAAAAAAATAGAGCAAGAAAGAAATGACCACCAAAAATATTCAAAAAGCCAGAAAATAAAATTTTGTCAAGGAACAAGTGAAAAATGTTTTAGTCTAGGGTAAATTCATATTGGGTCGAGAGGGAGGTTAACTGACCAACTGTCATATATCATGGAATGATCCACCATAATCAAGTTTGCAATAATCTCTATCTGATAATAAATCTGTTCCAATTCCTTACCGGTGGTCAGAGGAGATCTGCCAGAGGCTTCATCTGACTAGATAGTCTGCAGATGGATTTGAGGTCCAAGTGTCTTCCATAGCCTTTTAAAAATTGAGTATTTACAACTTAAGCTGTGATACTTTTCCCTTCATCATATTTGTTTTGTAATTGTTAATTTTGGATTACACAGGCTGATCTGATTCTTGCATGTGGCATAAAGTTGGTTCCGACTCATAGTGACCTGTACTCAACAGAACCAAGCACTGCCGGATCCTGTGCTATCCTCAAAAATGTTCTATGGGTGAGCCCACTGTTGCAAACAGAGTGTCAGTCCATCTTGTCAAAAGCCTTCCTCTTTATCACAGACCCTCTATTTTGAAAAGCTTAGGTTCTTTTCCAGGGATTGGTCTCTCCTGCTAATGTGTTCAAAGTACATGAGATAAAGCCCTGACATCCTTACCTCTAAGGAACATTCTGGCTGTGCTTTTTCCAAGACAAATTTGTTGGTTCTTTTGGCAGTCCATGGGACTTTGTATGTTCTTCGCCAGCATATGTATCAATTCTTCTGTCTTCCTTATTCAATGTCTAACTTTCACAAGTTTATGAGGCAATTGAAAATACAATGGCTTGAATCAGATGCACCTTACTCTTCGAAGTAATATCTTTATTTGTATAGTTCTACTTAATCATTTGATGAGTTATAAAAATAGTTAGAAGAACCCTACTTATATAATTTCATGTTAAAACAATGAGTTATAAAGCTAATCATTTCTGAATTAAATAAAGAGCATACATATAGAGATAGGCACAAAAGGAATAGGGGTGCAAATACCATTTGAAAATTAAGTACATACCAGGGAACCAAGGAATGCCTGTGATTCGTGCAAGAAAGAACCAGGCATAGCCTGTATTTGGGCTTACAGCCTTCAGAATTGTGGGGAAAAATTTTGGTTTTTAAAAATCATCCACATGTGGGATTGCAACAGCACTAGGAATAGAAGTCAGCAGACAGAGAGATGTTGCCAGAGTATCAATTTACTTACAAGAGCTAGGTCACACATCTCTTCCCCCCATCCCCAGGAAAGCTTCTCTTTCAGCTAATTGGTTGATAACATCATGGCAGGTGATTATATTTTACTGCAATATGGAAGACCACTCAGTCTAGTGTCTGCCAAACCAATGAGAATCATGGCATAGCCAACTTGACATGTAACATTAATATTTATAATACTTTATAATGATAAGAAGTACTACTCACCAGGAATGTTGATGTGTCTTTTTTAGCCTTGTAAACAATTTTGAACTGTTATGGCCCGCGCCCAGGAAAGAAAACTTCTTTGAATATGGGTGATGACTGTTTTTCACTGTAATCTGTTTCGTAAGAAAATAAATAACAGTTATACATTTTTCACTTTGACTTTCTTGGGTGAAAAAAAAACCCTTTTATTCTTTAAATATTATTTTTCTTTATTAGCTTGTCTTAAAACAAGCAGCCTTCTAGTTGAGGTGCTAGCTAAGCCCACACAGAAGCACACCAGCTTGTGTAATTGAAGAATTGTATATAATAAAATCCAAGATCAGGGGAGGTTATAGTACTGGACTTAAATTCGAAACACCCAGTTTTCAGAAGTCTAAAAAATGACAGTGAAAGACCAAAAATGCATTTGCAAAGTCCCCACGGGGTTAAGGTGCATGGAAATTTCTGTGAGTATTGATCAGGGATGTCAATAGCCTTGACCTCAGAAAGAGTGCATGAGAAGGTGAAGTGATGTAGATATAGCCAGATGACATTTTAACATGGGATTTCTATTTTTT
This sequence comes from Tenrec ecaudatus, assembly GCF_050624435.1. Lineage (NCBI taxonomy): Eukaryota > Metazoa > Chordata > Mammalia > Afrosoricida > Tenrecidae > Tenrec > Tenrec ecaudatus. The sequence goes on along the minus strand of NC_134548.1, from coordinate 101,572,885 downwards.
AGCCAATTTTTAATTTGTTCTAAATTTTATTATTTTCTAGTTGTTGCGGTTTTGGTTTTGTTTTGTTAGTTTTTTTAAAAACACACTTTTCTTTATATGCAATTCAGAATAGATACATCTATAGTAAGTAGATTAATAGTTTCTCAGTTTTGTAGCAGGAAAAATTGTTAAGAGATAGGGAGCTAATATTGATGACCACAAAATGAAGAAAAGTTTTAAAATTTATTGTAGTTATGATTTTACTACTCTTTAATATATTCAAACCATTGAATTATATGTCAATAAACTGTTTAAAATAAAATTACTTTGGTCATTTCCACTGTGTTCAACTATTGATTATTTACTTTGTAGCTATTGAACCTTTATATTTTAAGATAGAATGCTTTTATTTTTTTAGAAATCTCAAGATTTCATGCTATTATTTATCTACATATGCACCAAGCTATATCTATATGTTGTAAAGGCAGTATTTCCATCTCTCTAATCTTCTACCTTGAAGAATTTTGCACTGTACCATTTAAACCACATAAAAATGGTAGTTATACTATCTCTCCTGCACTCTTCTTGTTATCTGACCTCTAATTCAGAGATAATCAGGCAGAAATCTTCAACTTCCCACCTGCAAATATTGGATTTGCCATCCCTCAATTCTGTGAGCAGAGGTCTCCAATCTGCCACTGGACCCATGGATTATGGATTTGCTAGCCCCGATGAAGCAGTGGTTAAGAGCTCAGCTGTTCTACACACCAGTTTCTCCACCGGAGAAAGATTATAGCCTAGAGTTGATGATAATACATCAGACATTCATGGGTTAGCCCCCACAATGAAAGGAATCATTTCATTGAAGTAAATATATATGAGGATAAGTAAAAAAAATATTGCAACTAAGGATCCATTTCATACATGCATGGTTCTTTTCCTAGCAAAACTTGTTTTAAAATGTTTCTGTATTCTGTGCGTGGCTGAAGACAGATTCTTTCAATAATATGCTTGTATTTGTCTCATTAGGAAGGAAGGAACAGTAGTTGAAAAATATGATCTTGGTGATATAAATGAAGTTGTGGATCACATGATAGAATTTTGCAAAACCAATGACTTTTTCATAGAAAATACCTTTTTCAGCAATACAAAAGGCAACTATACTCACGACCTTCCCCAGAGGGAATGCTAAAAAACCCAAATTGACTACATCTGTGGGAAGGCACGTTGGAGAAGCTCAATATCAGCAGCTAAAACCAGACGAGGGGCCACTGTGGAAGAACCTATTTGTAAGTTCAGGATAAAAGTGGAGAACATTAAAACAAGAACAAGGAGCCAAAACGAGTCATGTTTTAGTGAGTCAATCCCACCTGGACTTTGAGACCATAGCAAGAACAGATTTAATGCATTGAACACTAATTACAGGAGAGAATAAACAAAATGGTCATTAAAAAGACATGAAGGAAAGAAAGGATCACAGTGGATGTCAGGAGAGACTCTGAAACTGGCTTGCAATGTTAGAAGAGCCAACGGAAATGGAAGGAAAGATGACACCAGGGAGCTGAATAGAAAATTTAAAAGGACAGCTGGAGAGCATAAAGCTAAATAATATAATGAAATGTGTAAAGATTTAGAATTAGAAAATCAAAAATTAAGATAACTTAAACTGAAAGAACTCCAGAATATATCAAGTTTTGAGTTGCAATCTTGAAAGATTCTATCAGCAAAGTACTGAAGCATCAAGAGAATTTGGAAAGCATACACAGAGTCACTGGGCAACAAACAAACAAACAAACAAAACTAGTCTACATCCAATCATTTCAACAGATAGTGTATGAGCAAGAACCATTGATGCGGAAGGAAGAAGTTCAAACTGCACTGAATGCAGTAGCCAAAACATGACTGTAGGAATTGATGGAATGCCAATGGAAATGTTTCAGCAAACTGATGAAGCACTGGGAACACTCCTCTTCTATGCCAGGGCATTTGGAAGAAAGCTACTTGGGCAACTGACTATTTTAGATCTATTTTAGTGTCCATTCCAAAGAAAGGTGACTCAAAGGAATGCTCAAAATATAGATCAACATCATTGATATCACATGCAACAATGATTGCAACAGTACATTGTCAAGGAACTGGCAGAATTTCAGACCAGATTCACAAGAGGCCATGGAACATGGAATGGCATTGGTGACGTCAGATGGATCTTGGCTCAAAGCAGAAAATACTACAATGATGTTTACTTGTGTTTTATTGAATATGCCAAGGCATTCAACTGCGTGCATTATAACAAAGTATGGAGATTGGGAATTACAGAATACTTCAATGTGTTCGTGAGACATTTGTATATGGAACAAGAGGCAACTGTAGGACTAGAACCAGGAAATACTGCATGAAAATCATGAAAGGAATGTGTTAGTCTTCGATTCTGTCACCGAACTTGTTAAATCTGCATGCTAAGCAAGATCATCAGAGAAGCTAGCTGGCTTATATGATGAAGAATATGGCATCAGGATCGGAGGAAGGCTTATTACCAACTTGTGATACGAACGACCTTGCCTAGTGAAAGGATGGCTTAAGGACTTGCTGATGGAGAGCACGGATGGCGGCGGCGGTAGTTATCATATTCCATATCAACTTGAAGATATATAAAAGTGTTGGGGTGGTATTCAACCATGGCTTTCCCATAAGAACCTCACTTCTCTGTCTGCCTTCACCTTCCTGCAGGCTGACCCTGATTGCTACCGGAGTCCTGTGATGCTTCCACCATCATTGGATCCACATGACTCTGCACTGACTGGCTTATGCTACTCTGGCATTCTGCATCATTTCATGTGGCTATGTGAGTCTGAAGAGTTGCTTAAGGACTAATATCAGATTTGTGGATTTGAGTTGGACAGGGTTCGGATGTTTTCTCAATATATAATTGCTCCTTGATATAAAGCTCTTTCTTACACATGTCTGAGTGTCGCTGGATTTGTTTCTCTAGACAGTTATGCCTAACACACCATCCTTCAGTACGGATTACAACTCAGTTTGGTTGACATGTCAAGACCAAAATTTCTCACAACTGGACCAATAGGTAACATTATGGTAAATAAATAAACTGTTATTAAGGATTGAAGTTATTAAGGATTTTGTCTTGCTTGCTTCCACAATCAATGCTAATTGAAGCAGCAGTGGAGAGATAAAAAAGATGTTACTAATGTGCACCTGACCCAAGTTATGATAATTCCATATTTTAATATGCATGTGAAAATTGGAAATTGAATAAGGAACACTGAAGAAGAATTGCTGCATTTGAATTGTGGTGCTGGAGAATACTATTGACAGCACCATGGACAGACGGATCGTCTTTGAATAAGTATGGCCAGAAAGCTCCGTGGAGAAAAAGATGATGGTAAGAGTTCCAACTTACATACATTGGACACATTCTCAGAAGAGACCAGTCCCTGGAGCAGGACATCATGTTTAGAGAAAGGGAGGAAGGCCCTCAAGTCAATGGCTTGTCACAGTGGCTGCAACAATGGGCTCAGGCACAGAAACAATTGTGAGGGCGGCCCATGACTGTGCACACTTACTGTTGGGTTCTACTGTGAATAGGGTTGCTGTGAGTCATCGCTGATGAGAGGACACCTCAATCTCATGAGGGCGTCTTCATAAAAAATTTTTTTTATAACGTCCCATCAAAGCATTACTTTCTAAGGCAGTGGTTCTCAACCTGTGAGTAGCAACCCCTTTGGGGGTCAAATGATTCCTTCACAGGGGTCATCTGATTCATAACAGTAGCAAAATTTCAGTTATGAATAATTGTATGGTTGGGAGGGGTCACCACAACATAAGGAACTGTGTTAACGGGTTGCGGCATTAGGAAGGGTGAGAACCACTGTAAAGGGATCTGTTGGATCAATTCAATGCAAGGAAGATGAGATGTCAAGTCAGAATGCAATGGAAACTGTATTGGGGATCCCCAAAAGGGTAATTTTGATAGATTTTCTCAAAGGAAATAAGATGATCACTAGGCCTTGTTTTGAAAAAAAAAACTGTAAGAAAATAGAAACTGCATTGGTGAAAAAGAATTCAAGGAAATTGCACCCATAATTTTTTTTCCTCCCATCACGGCAAAACACCTGCTCATTCTTTGAGAGTAGCTAAGACTTCCTATGAGAATTTTGTTGGAAATCCTTACTCCATCCACCCTACATCACCAATGCTGTCATTTCAGACTTCATTTTGTTCTCAAATCTCACAGAACATTTAAACGGAGCATGATTTGTATGCTTCAAGGCTGTCCGAACTGCTATTTTGATGCGGTTTAAATTGAAGAGTGCAGGATTCTTCGGGGAAGGGTTAGAGCGATGGAAATACTGTCTTTAGAAGTACAGAAACCTACCTGGAACATATATAGAGGAACAAAAACATCAGATTTTGAGGTTTTGGTTTAAAAAAGGTTTCTATTATTTTGTAGCAATACATTTTGGCTATGTATTTTTTAAAATTTCAGGCAGGGATTTAAAAAAAGTAATATCACTCATATTTTCCCATCCACAGACATTATCATTAATTCCAGGCCCATGTTGTCCAGCATTTGTGCATATGTGTGTGTTTGTGTGTGTGTGTGTTTGAGATTGAGAGAGAGAGAGAGAACATAATTCTGCACATAGCTCCACATAGTGCATTTAAAATTTTTACATAATGTAATTTATCACCGGTAAAAATGTGACCTTTATAATATGCCTAATAGTCTTCTCTGTGACTGAACTTCAGCATATATAATTATTTTCCTGCATTTTGATATTCAATTTTTAATTTTATAAACAACAGTACTATTTATATTCCAGTATGATGCTTACAACTGATTATTTAATGAGTATTTTTAACTGGTTACTTTCTGAGCATGAATTTCTATATGTGATTTATAGATCAAAGGATCATAACATTCAACATCATGACACAGTTGAATTACTTGATATGGTTCTTTCTAGCACATAGTCTTTATAAATCCCATCAGATGATTAGCAGGGATCATGAAAATAAAGACTCTAATGTGGGTCAGCTTTTCCATTCTGCTGGGTATCAAGTCAATTATCTCAGAGGCAAGTACATGGAGTTCTCACAAGCATCAAGAAATTTTTAAAAAACCGCAAGCATAATGACTCTTTTGGACTCTGATCCATGCACAGAGGAGCAGCAATGCAAATGGCCACAGCAAATGCAGTGGCGCCAAGAGCGTGATCAGAAGGGGTGTTATCTTGCACCATAGGAGAGTCTCCGTTTCCTTGCCTTGGGGTGGTGCAACTGCAAGGTTTTGTCAGCTCTAGAGTCCCCAGAGGAAATCCCTGTATCCTTTCTTGACCTTTATCTAAATTCAGCTCTTTCATCTTGCCAATCGTACTGCCTTCTTCTCTCACAGCGGTAGATTTTAAGAGGCTTCCTTAAAAAGTACTTGGCATGGAAATTTATATCTCTGGGTCTGTTCTTGGAGAGCCCAACCCCAAATATTTACTATTATAATTACTTGCTTTCTTGGCTGTCTGTCTCAATAAATTATACATACAAAAATGGCCAGAATTACTCATATATTTCTCTTTCTCTTGGCTGTATCCTGAGTGCATAGGGAAATGTCTGGCTCAATAAATAATCCTTGACTGACTGGATGAACAAGAAAGATTATTCATACTCATATCTGATGAACTTCGAAGCCCGAGTTCTTTCCAGTATGGAATACGGCCTTACCCTCCGAGAAGAAGCGCACACAAAATGAAAGGGGAAAATTCACTTTGTCAATACAGTTAAACCAGAGGTTCAGTCAGTCCAGAAATCTTTGAGAGCAGAAAACAAAGCTCTTTAAAAGACATGGATTATTTCATTGTTTAAGCAAATACAGTCCTGTGTAAGTGAAACATGCAGTTTTCTAACTAATTAAGCCAATGAGTCAAATCATGGTGCATAAAAAAGTTAGTATGCATTAATTGTTCTTTTAATTAAAACAAAGAACAATTCCGCCTACAGGTATATTTAACTATGCAAATTTCTTTCTTTTTCTAACCTCAATTCTGCTATACTCCTTGAAGTTATGGTAATATTTGCCTAATATGAATCTATAAAATACTAAGCATATTAAATATCATAATTTCATATCTATAACATATTACCTATCATTCTCCAAAAGGACTTGAAAAGATGCAGCAGGATGTAAAATATATCACCAAACATCTGTTTAATTTTAGAGGAATTTCAATTTATAACCTTCTACTTAATTATGGAGCAAAAAGGGGAATCAACTCATCACTTTTCAAATGATAATATTCTAGGAATACAAAACAAATTCAATAGTTAACTTACTTGGTTTTCTTTTATTTATTTTTCTTTTTGATGCTGTGTTTTTATCTTTTAATTTTAATTTTACATTCCTTATCGCACTTGGCAAGAGACAGTAATAATTCCCACACAGCCCATATTTACCCATATCTCCTGAAGCCCCCCACGCTACTCCCCCCACCCCCCCCAACCCCGACGTGGCTAGAACTAGATCCCACACTGGTCAACAGAAAACAGTGGCCCACATCTCCCACTGCGCTACTCAAATAGGAAAACAAATTTCACGTGCACTCCTCTTTTGATTACACCCACGAGGAGGCACGTGGTCATGAAGAACACACCAAAACGCAATCTCCAATTAAATATAAATACAAATCCACAATGTCTTAGACACAATGGATACGTCAAAACAAGTAGACGAGAGAGAAGGCTAGAGTAGGACAGAGTAAAAGAATGGAAGGGAAAGCAGTAGAGGAAAGAGGGAACAAGATCAGATGATGCAATGGATTATTTTTTTAAAAAAAGAAAGACAAATGTTCCTAATTTGAGTTTCGTTTTAAAGAAACAGAGAAAGGATTAAAGAAAAGCAAAAGAAAGGATGAAGAAAAAGGAAGAGGTTTTGGTGTTTGTTCTGGATCTACGCTCTGCCCTTGCTCTTTGTAACTGATGCGCGTGGGAGAAAGGTGTGATTCCTGGAGAAGGGTGAGAAGCCTCGAGTGGGTTCAGAGTCCATGCTGGAGGCACAAAGGGTGAGGATTCATGGAGCACTTAATCACTACCTTTGGGCGAGTGGATCCACCTGGCTGCGCACTTGGTGTGTCTGGAATATATGCTGTAGAGGGGCCTGGATTTGAGGGGGTCAAATGGAATGGCAAAATATGAAGACCTTTCTCAGAGTGGTCCTGAGCTGAGTGGGTGTGGAGAGGGTGAGACTTACACATTCCTAGAGGCAGAGTGCCCTGAGAAGGATCCGGAAGCGGGTAGCAGGGCTGTCCACCATTTATTGGAATAGCCCAGGGGGGTAGGGGCTGAGGATGGGTGGTTCCATGGGGTAGGCACCTGCTCTGAATGGCCTAAATGGTCTAGGGTGATCTACATGAGGTGAGAGCTGGGAGACAGGGTATTGTTAATTTAAGTTGTATAAAGATATATTGTAAATATATTTAACAAAAATATATTTGTGTTAAGACTGTCAGTAGGAATAGTACTAATTTAAAATAATTATAACAATATTAATGAAGAGAGAATCAAAATTATTTTATTTTTAATTCAGTGTTTTTGCCCCATAATAATATGATGAGTTTTACCTATAATTTCAGAAACTTAAACACTCTTTTAGGAGTCCTGATGGCACTCTCAGGAAAGTGTTGGCCTGGTTACCCCAAGAACTGTGGCTCAAACCCACAAATTGCTCTGCAGATTGAGGTGTCTGAAAAAGATCTGCTTAAATCAAGATTTACAGCTTTGGAAACCCCCATGTAGAAAATTTTGGGTTTAATTCCTCATTATTATTTGTATGAGAAATTTGAAGATGTTGCCTTCCTGAAGAGATCATTGAAGATATGGCTGCTATATCAAAATATGGTGAAGCACTTACTGATGAAGATCAAGGATAGCAACCTTCAGTAAGGATTACAACTCAGTGTCAAGAAGACCAATTTTCATACCACTGGATCACTAGGTAACAATACGGTAAATGGAGCAAAGATTCAAGTTGTCAAGGTAAATCTGCTGCCCAAGTTGTCAAGGTAAATTGTAGTCAAAGTAAATCTGCTGCCCAAGACCTCTTTAGAGTATTGAAAAGTATGATGTTATTTGACATCTAAGGTGCGCCTGACCCAAGTCATGGTGTTTTCACTGTTTAATATGCATGTGAAAGTTGGACAGTGAATAAGGAGGACAGAAGCACAATGGATACATTTGAATTGTAGTGCTGAAGAAGAATATTAAAAGTGCCATGCACTGCGTAAAGGACAAACCAATTTGTCTTGGAAGGAGTATGGCCAGAGGGCTCCTTAGAGGCAAGGATGGTGAGACTTTGTCTTACATGCTTTAGACATGTTGTCAGAAGAGACTAGTTTCTGGAGAAAGACATCATGTTCGGTAATGCGGAGGGGCAGAAGGCCCTCAGGGAGATGAATTCACATCATGGCTACAGAAATAGACTCAAGCATAGGAACAAGTGTGAGGATTGCCCAGGATAGGCAGTGTTGCACTGTGTTATACATAAGGTATGCATGGGTTTGTACATTAGGTGTGCATGGGTCTGTTGTGCGTAAGGTGGAAATAAGTTGTGCATGACTCTGAATGGACTGGATGGCATCTCTCAATAAGAATATAGTTATCAATAAAAGTCAAATGAATAGCATGGATTTTACAATATATTACTATGTTATTAAATAGAATGAGGTGAGATTAAGATAAATCTATTGACTGATGAGATCAATCAAGTCATACAATCTAATTTTTACAACTCTGCAGGGAGGAAAAATCTTAGCACCCCAGTCACTCTCAATAGTCAGATTCTCAGACCAGAGCTTTTGCTATGTCACCTTTTGGCTCTGAGAGGAGATGGAGCTAATGTGCACGATCAAGGAATCATTACCACTTTCATATATTTTCTTCTTTTATGTTGCTTTATATATGCACTTCATCTTTTTATCCATTCTCTGTCAGATTTCAATCCTTAAAAACTATGAATATATTCCTTTCTTCAATTTTCCAATTTTTTCACATTCTGGTCTCCCCATTTGGTTTTCATTTTTATAAGGTTATTTATTGATTATTTAGCAAATGAATGAAGCTCAAATAACTGAAGACTAAATACATGATTTTTTAATAAATCATTTTATTGGGGGCTCTTACAGCTCTTATAACAATCCATGCATCAATTGTATCAAGTGCATTTTTACACACTATTAATAATAATTCTGGTCCTTGAATTCTTCCATCTGCTTGTATTATGTATGATAGGATAATTTATCTGAAGTACATCTGGTTCTCTTTATTTGAGTACAAATCTAATGTGGACCCATATAAACCATTGATTAAGTATGCATCTCAGTTTTGATCTTCTAAGTGGTCCCATTGCACTGCCATTAATTATTTTAAAATCCCCTTCCCTTCCCCACCACAGTTCTTTCTTTGCTGACTGAGGTATGGAAAAAAACCTTAATAAATACTGAAATATTTATGTGCATTGACTTTCATTGTCCTTCTATATACTTTTAAAGTTTATAGAGATATAATTAACATATCATACAATTTAATAGTTCAGTCACATTAAGAAGGGTTGTGCAGTAAGCACCACAGTAAATTTGGAACACTTTTCCTTCCTGTACCCATTTTTATTGACTCCCCATCTACCCCAACCTCCTCTTCTGTGCTCCCAGATAATAATGAATCCAGTTGTCTTTCAGGTCCACCCTTTCTGAATTTCCTATACAGAAAAAATAGGGGGAAAAAGACAAAAAACAAAGGAACATAAGGAAGCCATCGTTATTGACCAAGTTAAAAAAAATAAATCCTCAATAGAAAGGAAAGCAAAAATGTTTCTGAAAATGAATACATTTAAAATGGGTCAACAGGGAGACCTAATGACAAGGTGTCACATTCCAGGCTGACTAGAGCATGGGGGATGAACCTTATCTGGAGTGAGGCCACTTCTCTTGAGGTGCTTTTTAAGATGTTCAAATAAGGGGTGCTATATTGTTTATGGGAACTAGGCAGGCACACTACCTCATTGATTGGGGGATCAGATTAGAAGATTACATAACCTGAGAATAGAAGCCTGCCTTTGTCTTGGTGTTTATCCTTATAATAGTGTACTCATATTTGTTCTTTCGTGATTGACTCATGACACAGCATAATGGTTTCCAGGTCCATCCATATCATAAGCTATTTGTGGTTTCATCACTGCTTTTTATTGATGCATAGTATTTCATTTTGTGTATGTACCAGACTTTCTTTATCTATTCTTCTGCTGATGGACATTTGGGATGTTTCTAGCTTCTTGCTATTGTGAACCATGTTGCAAAGAACATAGGAAAGCATACGAGGGAGTACCCCCCAAAACCAATGCTCTTTTTTTATGTGAGGGTGATGGTGAATTTGGAATTTGTTCCACCACGTCATACTGTTAATCAAGCTTTCTATTTAGAGCTTCTGAAAAGTTTTCTTAAGGGTGTGTGACAAAAAATTCTGATTTGTGGCAGATGGGAGGCTGGTTTTGCCACCATGACAATGCACCCGCTCATGCAGCCATCTCATTGTGCTAACTTTTGTCAAAAACTGCCTCTCTTGCCTCATGCACCTGATTCACCTGACCTCACTCCATGAGACTTCCTTTGTTTCCACAAGTGAAGAGGGACGTGAAAGGACACTGATTTGACAAGTAGAAGACGTGAAGAAATAAACAAGATAGGTTCTGTCAGTCATCCAAAGAGAGGAGTTTGAAAAATGTTTCCAAGAATGGAATCAGAGATTTAACAAATGTATTAAGTGTAATGGAGAGTACTCTGATGGTGATAAGATGGCTTTGTGAAAACAAAATCCGTTTTCTGAGTGGGGGCGAACCCCCTCGTATGTCTGTGTTCTTTCAATTACTTCGTTGGGGTATATGTCCTGAAGAGGTATTGCTGAGTCATATCGTATTTCCATTCCCAATTGTTTCAGAAAACACCATAACACATTTCACAAGGTTGTATATTTGAGACTGCAAATGCAGTTCTTTCCAATAATGTTTTGAACTTAATGCCCATAATAAATAAAACTTGCCAGTTCAATTGATAAAGTTTAATGAGATACATTAAGGATATTAGAAGCAGCTTTTCAATAGCCATTCTTCTTACAAAAACAAGTTCATATTGCAGCAATAATGACCATATGGAGATATGGTACCACAGCTACGCTCACGAGCATTCATTGTGATTCTAAGGAAGACAAAATCCTTGCCAACTTCAATCTTTTCTCTAGTTATCATGTTGTTACCTAATGGTCCAGTTGTAAAGGTTGTGTTCTTCTTTACATTGAGTTATAATCCATACTGAAGTCTGGAATCTTTTATCTTCTCAAGCAAGTGCTTCAAGTTCACACTTACAACAAGCAAGTTTGTGTCATCTGTATATCACAGGTTGTTAATAAGCCTTCTTTCAATCCCGATACCTATTTATTATGTATACATTCCAGCTTCTCTGATTATTTCTCAGCATACAGATTGAATAACTATAGTGAGAGGACACATGGAAGTATAGCAGTGTATATATGGAAGTGGCAGTCAATAAATGATGTATTACACTGCATAAATCTGCTGTATAGCACCTTTTCAAAGTGTTGAAGTGCAAGGATATCATTTTGGGTACTGAGGTAAGCCAAATCCAAGTCATCATATTTTCAATTGCTTCATGTGCATGTGAAAGCTGGACAATATATAAGGAATATTCAGATGAATTATGGTATTCTCGAAGAATATTGTAAGTACAGTGGATTTCCAGAAGATAAATAAATTTGCTTAGGACAAAATGCAGATAGAATATTCCTCTAAAGTGAAGATGGTTATACTTGGTTTCCTATACTTTGGACATGTTATCAGGAGGAACCAGTCCCTGAAAATGATAAAAATATTTGGTTAAGTAGAAAATATGTGAAAAGAGGAAGACCCTTGCTGAAATGAATTGACACAGTAGCTGCATCAATGGGTTCGACCATAACAATAATTCTGAGAATGGGGCAGGGCCAAGCACGGATTTGCTCCATTGTATATATGGTTGCTATGACTTGGAACCAAATCAACACCTAAGAACAACCACAAGCCCAATCCTACAATTTATGAATTTGAATGATTGAGCATGAAATAATAAAAAATCTTAGAATTTTTATCTTTATCTTTATTTCAAGAACAGACCATGAAAACACTAAGGAGACATACATGTCATTTGTATGTTCATTGTTACTTTTTGAAACCTTTATTATTTTGAGCTTCAGCGGTTCTCAACCTGTAGGTCATGAGCTCTTTCGTTTGAGTCAAAAAAGTAGCAAAATTACAGTTGTAAAGTAGCAAAGAAAATAATTTTATGGTGGGAGGGGTCATCACAACATGAGGAACTGTGTTAAAGGGCCATGGCACCAGGAAGGTTGAGAACCACTGTGTTAGACTTACAGAGAAGATGCAAATGTAATTCCTCCGGCTTGCTCCTTAGAAACAAGGATGGTAAAACTTTGTCTTACATACGTTGGACATATTTCAATCCCTGGAGAAGAACATCATGCTTAGCGAATTGGACAAGGAGCAAAAAAAAGGAAGGCTGTCCATGAGCTGGATTGACACCAGGGCTGCAGCAATGGATTCAGGCATTGGAACAATTGCAAGGATGATGCAGGACCACACGATGTTTCGTTCTGTTGTGCACAGGGTCGCCATGGGTCAGAACTGACTCAATGGCACCGAACACCAACAACGTACCTCTGCGCTAAGTTCCCTTAATGTTAAAATTTTTACACACCCTGAGAAAATGATCCAAACCAGAAAGTTAACATTGGTGTAATAGTGACCAAGCCACAAGCCTTATCCGAAATCCTTCAGATTAGTCATTGATGTCTTTTCTATATTTTAGCAGATTTTCTAGTTATTGCTTACATTCCCACCTATTTCTAGGTTGCTGTTGTCCTTTCAGGTGTTTTTTCCCCTTTTCTTTTGTGTGGATTGAGAAAAAAAGGACATGGCAAATCAATACGAATACAGAATTTCCCAAACTTTCTCTCTTCTGATTTTTCGTATTCTCAGTCTCACCAAATTCAGTAGCTGCTTTTTACCCATCTTTTGGTCAATGCTTTCCAAAGAATAAACCTCTATTATTCTCACACTTAATAACTCAACAAAATATTTAATTATATTAGGTATATAGAGCTGGTATAAAATATGTGTGAACACTGCACTGTTGTCATATGCTATTGAATTGATTCTGACTCAGCAACTCTATACTACCGCATGAGGCAGATTGGAAGACTTCCCAGGCTGTGTCTTTTGACCCGATCTATGCTTTCACAAAGTGACTCATGGATTCGAACAGCTGACCTTGCAGTTAGCAGTTGAATGCTTAACCTTACCACCATTAGAGGTCCCTTTTATAAATACTACAAATTACATATAAAACAAATAGTAGTTTCTTTTTGTAATCATAATACTTTATGTAGATAGATAACTCATCTGTTTTCTCTAGAAAAAGGAGAGATCAGATGCACTAGATTTTTATTCACTGTTTTCAAACATTCAGTGTTCTGTGGAGAATAATTATTACGTTTTACTGAGAAAATGCCAAATAGTGGCTATTTAGTGAAACTTCGAAGGATGGGTGTGTTAAGTGAATGAATATAAAATGTGCTTATGTGAAATGCCATCTTATTTAAACATTTGTATGAGCTTCTCAACCTTTTTCTGTTCCTATTAGAAATAAATACAGTATTGAGAAGAGCTGTTTAGAGAAACCTACCAAAATGTCTTTGAAATTCAAAAAGAAATCCTGACTTCTATCACACAGTAAGGATAAATTAATGTGTATAAAAGTTAGCCTTCCATTAAAGCACAGTTTCAGTGATCATGTGCATATGTATGCAAAGACAGAGGCTTCTTTGAAGTTTTCATAAATATCAGACTGCTTTAAAATTTCATAAATATCCCATTTCACTATTTCACAGTGCAGGGTAAAATGCAAAATGCTAGTTCACACTGCATGCTTAATGTATGTCATACTGGCTTAGTTTTTCTATTAAAGTCATTGTTCATCAAAGCATTGGGAAGACTTGAAAAGCATTAAGCAAAACAAAACAAAAATAGAACATAGAAGAGAAATGAAAGGCAAATGTAAATTTTCTCTAGTCAACATTACCTTTTTCAAGTAGTATCTTTCAACTCTGGTTATCTACATCGGATTATGCATCTGCTTTCAATTACTGGTTAAGACTTCAAAGTTCTGTCCCTTGGGTAGGGTGAATACATTCCGTGAAAATATGATCACATTAGAAAGACTGATGGGGAAGCCACCGATTTTTTTAAATAAAACTTGTGTGCCAAATAAGTAGCCTCTGAAAGATGCTATTGTGCTTACCCAGTGTGCATTGCTGTTCTTGTTGCTGGTTTCCAATCAAGTTGGTTCAACCTTAAGACCTTATGTAAAATAGAACAAAACAACATTGTCCATTGCTGTACCATCTCCATAATCAGTGACATGCTTGCACCCACTGTTGTGCTATTGCGTCAATTCAGCTAACGGGGGCGGAGACGGTTCTTTCCACTTTACCAGTTAGCACATGTCTATTAATAATGCTGGATCTTTCCTAATAATACATCCAAAGTAAGTGAGCCAAAGTTTCAGCAACACTCTCTTCTAAGAAGCATTCTGATTGGCCTTCTTCTTAGACTGATTTGTTTATTCTATGGTAGTCACTATTCCTCACCAACACCATAATTTGAATGTGTCAATTGCCAAATCAAAATGTCAGATGTTTTTCTCATTTTGTGTTTATGAAATTCCCATGCATATGAAGTGATTGAATTGATCATGATGGCATCAAACTGACCTTATTCATCAAAGTGAGGTCTTTGTTTTAATGAAGTCTTTTGGAGACTATTTTCTCAATGTATTCCTAACCTATTTTTTTCATAATGAAGTATATTTCATGGTATTTTCATACTAGAAGCTATACCAATAGTATTTTAAATACCAGCAAATTCACCCATAATAGACACTTTGCAGCAGTGCTTCCTGACTAAGAAGACTTAGAGACCTACTTCCAAAAAGCCAATGGATATGTTATAGATTACAGTATTCATTATCTTACCTTTATTCCTTGCTAAGACATACTACCATTACTATACAGTTTTGAAATATCAGGCATTTTCCCAATATCTCTTGAACATTTGGCATGTGAAGGACAACACACAAAACCTGCATGACATCACATGAGGCCATTACAAAAAGAAATAAAACAACCTATAATACCTACAACAAGAAAAATTCCTTCATCCACAGTCATCTCTGTCTCAAAAACTATAAAAGGATCATACTTCCACACACATCCTATATTGGGCTGTGGGTGATGAAGTTCAATGCAACAGTCATATGACATGCCAGTTCCCACTGCCTTCTGGAAGCTGCCTTGGTTGATATAAAGAACACTTCCATCCATGACCTCTCCCTGGCAACATGGCATCATGGGTAAGGGACACTTGGGTAGTCTACTGTTTGCTGGTTTCAATTTAACCATATAATTAAAATTGGTTACAGCTGTAAGCCTACTGCTACATGACCTCAATAATATTATAGCTGAGGAACTGGAGAAATCTGCCCTCTTCAATTTTATACCCCAAACCCAAGTGACTAAACATATATTTAGCCCTAGTAATGAACATTAGATCTCAGTTGGAACAGTAGTTTGTCCTGAGGCTTCCTGTCTCATGTCCGTTGATTTCCTGAAGATAAAAGGTGGTTAACCTATAATTTGTATCTTTTCAATCCTGCTATTGACATCTAACCTCAGTGCGGGGGATTGTTTGTTTGGAGGTCTAAAGAGGCCAACAAGGGAAACTAAAAACCCAATGCTATATAGTCAACTCGAACTCATGATGACCTTATAGAACTGAGTAGAAGGTGAGTTGGAACCACTGACTCTGTGAGGATCATGCTCAACCCACTCTGCCAGCAGGGTTCCTTCAAGCAGGGGAAAGAAGGGGTAAGTGATAGCTCCTGCCTGGTCTGAAGGGCTGCCTCCTCAGAGCATGAGTACATGGCCAAGTCTTAGTCCATCGAACCACTGGGGAAGTCATCCGGGATGGCTTTCAGAGGAATATGCTCCTCCACTATAAAAAGAAGACATGCTAAGAAAAATGGCTCCTGTTGCTTCTGCCTTGGATATTAGCATGTGGCAATACAACACTCATAACTAAGATGATCACACTCAACCATGATTGGAACCTAAATGCTGAGAAGGCAATCTGCAGCCCAGAATTAACCAGCCCACAAACTGCCTACTTCCAGACTGTTGATATCATATAATTAAAACATATGCTACTCATAGATGGTATGATATTTGTAGATGAATGATCCTAACATAGTCAATGCCAATGACATTTTAGGATAAGAGTATCAAGGACATAAAAACCTGAGATGGAATAAGGCACTAATTGATTCATAGACTAGATAACTGAATTAGTACAAACAGATAATTGATTTTAATAGCATTTCTGTGTAGGAACATACAGATGAAACCAATAATAATAATAATATTGTTAATAGTAAAAATAATGTATTTCCTTTAAATTCCTCTCCTTCCCACATGAACCTACAGGGGGTATGTCAGAAATTATCACCCTAAATGTAAAAATAGTAAAGTTTCTGAGTGTGGATAACAGATATTGCTAGGTAATTCTAAGCAGCGTAATCTTGCTCCATGAATCCTAGGTGTGCCTCTCATCCCTATAACAAAATTGTTAGCACTATATGTTCATTTTATTTACAGATATATTTACAGTGAATCTCCTCAATTTTAATACTTAGAGCTGCGATAATATTATCTCAATGAATTTATTAAACGTATTTTACTTTATAGAAAAAAATCAGCAAATGAATTCTAACAGTTTTCTGTACATTATAGCATTTTCAACATAAAGTTATTCAGGTTCTATTAATGAAAGTTGATCCAATTACCAATGCACTTCATCAGATGATTAAATTAGGTAACAACACAAAGTGCAAATATGGACAGCTGTGTTTGAATGATGCACATGTACAAATAATTTTGTAGATTCTTAAAAGCATTGTTTCTTATATCAGAGAAATTTTTCAAATCTTTCCTCCCTTACTTATTAGTTGAGTGGCTTTGAGAATATTTTACAAAATATCTTCAAATCTCAGTTTTCTATAAGATCATATTTTTGGAAAACACTAAGTTTAGTTTATATTAATGATGCATTATTGAACTACAAAATAGATTCAGTAAATTTAGGTAAATTAATGTATTTATTACTCTATGACACCATTTTATGAAACAACTAAATGGCATGTATAGTTGTTGTATAGAATGTTATCTTAGAGGATCATCTTTTGCCCATCTCCATATGATAAGCACAATTAATGATTGCAATTGAACCTCTTCTTCTTCACATCTCAGAATGACTTGTGATAGATGTCACGTATTAGGTTTATAAAGGATTTGTATCCTAGAAAATTAGAGAGAAACAAACTAAAAAACAAACAAAAAACACACATGAAAAAATATTGATGTGTGTGTATTTCTTCCTCAAGCTCTTGGCCAAAAAAATGAATATGTATGCGAATCAGCAACCTATCCTAACCTTCTAATCACCTTAAACTTTTATTATCCTTTCATCCCTATTTCTGACTTACACGATCCTTTTGTACTGTTAGGAATCCCCCAAAATACTGCCATTGAGTTGATTGCAACTCAGCACCACTAGTCAAGAGCCCAGAATTGAACTGCTCTCTTGGATTTCCAAGACTGTAAATCATTATAGGGGAAAATCACTTTAACTTTTCCCTTAGAGCAGCTTGTGGATTGAATCACCAACCTTGCAGTCAGCAGTCCAATGTTTAACACACTACACCACCAGGGCTCCTCAATGCTAGTAAAGTTCTTAAAATTAGGTAACTCTGAATTGAGGCATTTTAACTAACGAACTAAGAGAAATGAGCAGTTTTCTTTTTTCCAAAAAGATAATAAAATCTGTATAGTTTTGACCCATTAATCTGTATAACATCTTGACTCTTATAAGTCTATTTTCGTACCTTAAATGCTGCACTTGTTTCTGGATATATTTGACCTACTGATTTTTTACAATGGCACTAGTTTTCCCTGTCTGCTCTAGTTTTTGAGATACCGTAGGCAACTCTTCACTCTGCTCACCCATAAAATATCAGGATATTTTAGCATAGTGTTAGATAGCCTGAGATAGAGGACGTGCACGATGGCTTTATTTACAGTAGTTTGTGTTGTAGTAAATATTTGCATCGATTTAGACATTACATTGTATCCTTTAATCCAAAGATATATTTGAATCGTGCAAATTACATGGACTTGCAATTTTCCTTACGTATAACTTCGCCTTTATTAGGAACTGAATAGCAGGCAGTTCCAATCTTTTCTCTTAAAAGGGGGGCAGTAATAAGAATGACTGTACAATAAGTCAGGAGTGCTGATGGTGTAGTGGGTTATCTGATTGACTGCTAGACCAAAAGTCAGCTATTTGAGGCCACCAGTCACCCTAAAAGAGAAAAATATGATTTTCTGTTCTCACAAAGATTTATAGACTCAAAAACCCACAGGATAATTTCCACTCTGTCCTGTACAGTCACGATGAGTTATTAGCAAACTGACTGGTAGTGACTTTGACACAATAAAAGGAGATTCAAATGTCCTGACCCAAAGTGGGTCTGCTATGTTTCCAATTCCTTTATTGAACTTAAAAAAGTTCCAGGCTTGTTATACTCCCCCTTTGCATAGAAACTGAAAAGAAAAGTTATAATTTTTCCTATAAAGAAGCTTGGAGTCAACCTTATCTCTGAAAAATTTAATATGAATTATTATCCATTGAAATGCTCTAAAATACATACTCCATATTTTTAAATAATTAAGGTGTTTATTAAGGTAAACACAAAGTCAAACTCACTGTAATCAAGTAAATTGTGATTCATAGAAACGATTCAGGATAGGATTACTATGTGGTTTTCTAAATTTGTAATTCTTTTGTTTTTTGGACTTATTTTGTTTAATCATTTTATTCCAACAATTCTGTTGCCATATGATTTACATACCAAGCCATTCAACAGTTCAATCACATCATGAAGACTTATAAAAAATGACCACAATTCATTTTAGAACATTTTCTTCATCCTTGTACTCATCGTTATTAGCTCCCCATTTCCCTACAAGATCCCTACCATATCCCTAAGGAACCATTAACCCAGTTAATATCCCCATAGATTTACCTATCTTCAATTTCATGTATGGAAAAGCATTATTTAGTTTAAAAAATCTACCACCAATATTAAAACTAAACAGATAAAAACCTCAATCAAAAACGAAGCAGAAAATATTAAGAACTAAAACAAATTTTAAAAGGTTCATAGGGGAAATAAAACTTTTTAAAAAGTGATCACTTTATTGGGAACTCTTATTGAAATTATAACAATCCATAATTCAGTTAGATCAAGCATAATCTTACAATTTCTACCATCTTCAGTTTCAAGATTTTCTTTCATCTTGAACTCTTTTATATCAGCTCTCCTTTAATCTACTCTCCAGAAACTCTTATTATATTATTACTATTGCCATATTTTACACCATCCGATGTAATTGTTCACTTGCAATTCTGTTATTCTTTCCCCGCGAGTGGGGTTATACAGTCATCTTGAAAGAAGTGGAGAGCCTTCTTATTATCCTTTGGAATGGCTGGTGTTTTTGAACTGCTGACTTCAGTTTTCAGCCCAAGGGATAATCACAGTGATACCAAGGCTCCTGGTAAAAAATCAGGTTTAAATGCTCAGGACACAATTCTTCCGTCAGAACAGCTTTCTCTCTGGCATGCTCACAACTGCACCTCTGTTTGAATGTTGAACTTTGGCTGAATTCTGTCTTCCTCAGGTAAGTGTTACAAAGCTCTTTTACCTCTGCCAATAAGTGTCCACAAGTATCCCCCTCTGCCAACAAATCTCCGGATTAAAGGCACTATGGGTCATGAAGCCCACCACACTGCCCAGAGGAGTATCATCATTTTGCTGCTGCTGTTCCTTGTTGTTTCTCATGGCTTTGCTGTCATGGCTCTCGGCATCCACAATCAAGGCATTTCAGTGCAGGGATCTCAGGCCCAAAGGCATATTTGCCACCTGAGTTTGTTTAACTTTATTCAATAACTTTTATTGAGCAACAAGGTGAAAGGAATCTGATTCTGCACTAGATACTATATTGTATGGAGATGGTACCAGATTTCATTGCTAGAGGTACGTTTCTGCTACTAAGATGAAAAGGGTAGAATTCACAGCTGTTTTATTTTTATTATTGCATCCAGAAATGTATATTTCCCTAAAATGTATCCAAATGGAAGTGGGTCTTGAGCCGAAGGGCTCTTGTAAAAGTAGCTAAAGCATTGGAGATGGAAAGTGTCCATGGCAGCCAGCATGAGACTTCCCACCACACCTATGACTCTGTGGAGTATCCCTGTGGAGAGATGCCTCTGAACGTACAGTGCAGCTGGCATCATCTTGGACAAGATGATCTCATCCTATTCCTTGAACTCTCTGGGGTTGGGAGGCCCAAGCAGATCCTGGGATTATCGGGTGACCATTAAGTTCCCATTTGGGGGCACGTTGGCTTCAGGCATGATTCACATTAGTGTTTACAAGTGGTGTCATCTCCATTTCCCTCGACCAAATATTCTCAAACTAATTATGCATTTAATTCATAGCTGGGGGGAAAAAGTTCAGATGCCAAGATTCTGACATGTAACAGCCATACAGGTCTGGGTATAGCTACCCTAATGAATTTCTAGACTATAAATCTTTATGGGAGTTGAAATCCTTATCTTTCTCCCATAGAGCGAGTGGCTGATAGTTTTAAACTGCTGACTTTGTGATTAGCAACCCAATACATAAACCACTAAACTACCAGGGCTTCTAATATGAATATATGATCTATATCACTTCATGGTTTATGACATAGAACCAGGGTTGTCTTTATTACTATAGGAATGAATTATAAAACAAAATATATCATTTCCTGCCTTGGGTGATCAGTCTTGGTTTTATACAGTTTAAAGCATGAGTATGGTATCTTACAAATAATTTATGTTCCAAAATGTGAAAAATGGATGGCTACATGGTTTATGTACCCATCGTGTACTGGCAACTCCCACCAATTGTAGAGCTTCAAGGAGTTAATAAAATTGAGGATGAGAGAAGAATTATTTCCCAGCTGTAGAAACAGGCAATGATAATCTTTCCAGTGTTCCCTAACAATTATGTACATTAGAAAGGGTTTCAGAGTTACTCATGAGAAGATAAGATAACATTTCTTCAGTTTTTTTAATCCTCCTACTTCACTTTTTTTAGTGGCTTTGGCATTTATTTTGTACCTGAAATGTTCAGAAACACTCCATTTTTGTGTGGTTTGTCCTGGCAGGCCTGTGGTCTGGGTCCTTGGGATGAGCTAAGATAGCAAGCCCCCATACTTTTGAACCTTGGTGGGAATTCTCCAGTCCCCTAACAGGCCCACCTCCCAGAAGCAGCAGAAGCTGTAGATCCTCAAGGATACTAGAAAGGGCACAATGATTAATCATAACCACTCGGGATTGGTGAGCCAGGCAGCCCACTGCAGAAGCCTGTCCGCTAACACCTCAGGTCTGCAGTCGGGGCACACGTTAAAGGTCACGGGCTGGTTTGATAGACTTCTACCCAAACTAGGCCTGGGGAAGATGTGTTTTTCAGAGGCGAGCCTACATAACTTTTTATACCAGCTGAAACCTAAAACTGAAGGGAAAACTTCCTAAGAAACATTTCCCTGGTTGTGGGGAACAAAAAACCTGAGAATTCCCCCACTGAGACTCGTTTAAAAGCTCCCTGAGAGATGGATCGATCTCAGCACAGGTGGGCCTTGGAAAGAGCCAGCCGCTACTCCAAAAAGGATCAGCAGGGAGTCATCCCAGGCCACCTGGACAGACCAGCACCCTGACCCTCACATTCAGTTCAGCTTTGGAGCACAGGTGCCTGCCTGTGAACACAGGAACTGCCAAACCCTGCCAGGCAGGCAAGGCCATACCTGTGCTGGCCTGAGACCTATAGCTTCGAACATCAGCAGCAGCACTCTAAGTCCTCAGCTTGGCCTGGCCTTCCCCTTTCTAGCTAGAGCAGCAGTTCTCAACCTGGGGGGCTCGACCCCTTTGGTGGATCGAATGACCCTTTTACATGGGTCAACTGATCCATAACAGTAGCAAAATGACAGTGATGAAATAGCAATGAAAATAATTTTATGGTTGGGGGTCACCACCACATGAGAAACTGTATGAAAGGATCACAGCTTTAGGAAAGTTGAGAACCGCTGATCTGGAGCAATCTACCCTTTTTCTAGGACTGTGAGGATGGTTAGTAAAAAGAGGAAAGAAACTTGATGGTGGTTGGCCAGGACCAAGCTGGTGTTTAAACATAAGCTCTGGGGAGGACCAGCCCAGGGAAGTGCAGGTAGGGCCTTTCTAATGCCTTGGGAACTGGGCTTCCATCCAATCACTTCATTCAGGCTAAACCCCCTGGTGACTCTTAGAGATGCTGTTATTCAGGATAAACCCCCTGGTGACTCTTAGAGATGCTGCTACCATGTAGATTCTGAGTCAGTGCATCCAGAGTACGAAAGTAGATTGTCAGCAGGGGGTTGACCTGAAATGAACTTTTTGAAGGCCTGCTTGGAAATATCCTCCAGGATTCTGGAAGGCAAAACAGGAGAAGGCCCCCAGGGCCTATCAATAACCGCTAGAACATCCTAGACAAACAAGTCAGAATCCTCTTCCGACGCCAGCTGGACAGAGCGGGCTGGCCTCCAGTTCTGGTTCCTTTCCTGCAGCTCAGTTGTAGGAAAGGTAATCAATGAGCCAGGAGGGATATTTAAGTTGGCGATTTTCTCTAGTCCTCTGACGCCAGTGGCCTTCCTCAAGCTCACTCTACAAAGCTGTGACAGGATCAGAGGTGTCTTTTCGTAGTACTCGAAGCACTTAGCTGGCGCGCTGCTGCTCCACGTGTAGTCAGAAGGCTTCTTCCCTCGGTTGTCTCGGGCGTAGATGTTCCCCCGAAACTCGATGAGCTTCCTGATGAGGTCCACGTTCTTCACCTTGGCCGCGTGATGGAGGGCTGTCTTGTCACGTTTGGCAGCATTCACGTAGGCCCCTGCCTTGAGCAGCACCTTAGCACAGTCCAGGTGCTCCCGCGCACAGGCAACACGCAGAGGAGTCCCAAAGTGGCACCGTGTGCTTCGAGGTTGGCCCCAACATCAAAAAGAAGCCGCACATATTCAGAACTTCCACTCATGCAGGCCTCGTGCAGCGAGGACGCTGTGTACAAGGGTGGGTTGACCTTGGCTCCGTGGGAGAGCAACAGCTTCACACACTCCACGCTGCCCAAGGCGCAGGCGTCACCGAGAGGGGTGCTGCCGTCGATATTGCGGGCATCCACCGGGGCCCCGGTGGCCAGCAGCAGCTGCACGTACTGCGCCTGGCCCTGCAGACTGGCCGCATGCAGGGGCGTGATGGAGTCCACCGTGACTTGGTTGACACAGGTGTCACTCTCTATCAGCTGCTAAAGCTGCAATGTCTGCCCCTGCTGGGCTGCTTCATGCACGGAGGATGTTCGCTCCAACCAAAAACCTCCTCGATGGCCATGATCTCAACAGCTAGGTCCACACACAGCATAGGCCGAGAGGGCAGGGGAGATAGCCGGAGAGAGTCTGATTTATTGCTAACCAAGGCTGATATCTCTTTGGGGTGTGCATGCCTCATAATTACAGATGTGATTTTCCTTTCTTAATGATAATGAAATCAGGGTCCCACCTTTGGGGTGGCTCACTTAAAGTACAACAGTAGGGCAAAACTTAGAAGAAGAAAAATTTAGATCTTCAAAACATTTATGCAAGTTGCTATGAAATATGTGCCTTATCAAAGTTATTTTTAAATTTTCACTCTTCTCAACTTGTGTTCTGGTTTTGCAGTATCCAACAAGTAGTATCTAACTTGCAGAATATATTGCACAACCTTCCATATCAAAAAGAATAACTTGCTGCCATCTAATTGATTTTAACTCACAGTGACCCTACAGGACAGAAGAGAACGTCCCCATGGAGCTTGCAAACTTTTAACTCTTAAAGGCTGCAGTTTGATAAGTACGAACCCCTGACCTTATGATTGACAGTTCAATGTGTAAACAACTAGCCACCATTGGTCCATATATAGATTCTCCCTTAATATATAATCATTTTAAAATTATTTATTACTTTGTTGGTTTTATCCTGTAATTTGTGAGTCTGAATTCTTCTCCTATTTAAAGCTAGGGTTAAAAATTAGTATAACTTAGTAGCTGAAAATATAATGAACGACCATATCTAAGAAAGTAGAGCTGTTGCAATCCAATGCAATTTTCTGAATCAAAACCTCTGCTGTAACAACCATGACAACAATAAAGAACATTTTTGGGAGGTTAGATTGTATATTCTCTGAAGAAAGACAAAATAATTACCCCCACACAGATGTGAGATCCAGCCTCACATCCAGATGGGTCCTAAGGGGCGATTGTGTAATTGAAGGGAAGAAATTAAGAAACAGACAAAAGTTTTGGGGTGCTAACCACTGCTAGGACTTCAGGAGCCAGGTTCTTGAAGAGAGAGAGATTGCATCCACAGCATCACCTTATATACTCTGGGGGCATGCAAGCCTCTCTAATTACAGGGAACCACAAGTAACAGTGGGCTGTGCCCTAACCCTAAAGGTGCCTGAGTTCATTGGATGAGTAACCTAACACCAGTGCCTGGGGCAGGTAAGAGGGAGTGAGAGTCCCCTGAACAGGGAGAGCAATTGCTTATGTCTGCTGCTATAATTAAAGCTGCCAGTCAGATAGCAATCAGCCATATGACTGTAAGAGGTAACTTTAAGGCAACACCCTATGGCAGGATATAGTAGAGATTAATATAAATTATGAGAATGTGATTGTTTCTCATCTCTAGCCCACAAGTGTGAAGGCTTCCCTCCACCGAGTCCTGGCCTGCCAGGCTATGTTAACAAGCCCAGGGACAAGGGAATAACAAGTGAACCAAAATCAGTCTCAAGGAGGGTGTGGGAAGTCTGGCAGGGCTGGATCAAGGGCAATGTAACCTATAGGAATTCCTAAAACCCTAATGAAGGCAGAACATGATAGTGGGACAAGAGGAAGGTACAAAGAAACAGAGGAAAGAACTAGGAGGCAAAGGGTAGTCATAGAGATTTAAATACAGGCATATAAAGATGTAAATATATTTATATACGAGGAGGGGGGAATAGATCTATGTGCATATATTTATAGGTTTAGAATTAAGGAAACAGATGGACAGTGGGCCCCTCCTCAAGTACTCCCTCAACACAAGAACATTTTGTTCTAACAATTCAGCAGTGTGAGATGCTCACCTGCCTGGCACAATCGCTGATGACAATGGTGCACAGGCAAATGTGGTGAAGAAAGCTGATGGTGCCCAGCTACCAAAAGATATAGCACCTGAAGTCGCTGAAGACAGTGGGTGCACAAGCAAATGTGGTGAAGAAAGCTGATAGTGCCCAGCTACCAAAAGACATAGCCCCAAAAGTTTTAAAGGCCTGAAGATAAACAAGCAGCTATCTAGCTGAGAGACAATAAAACCCGTATGAAAGAAGCACACCAGCCTGTCCTGACTAGATCACTGAGGACAAAGTGGGTGCTTAAGCAAAAGTTGCGAACAAAGCTGATGGTGCCCGGCTATCAAATGATATAGCATCAGGGGTCTTAAAGGCTTGAAGACAATCAGCCGGCCATCTAACTAAGAAACAACGAAATGCACAAGGAAGAAGCACACCAGCCTACCCTGATGCGAACGCTGAAGACAAAGCGGGTGCATGGGCAAGTGTGGTGAAGAAAGCTGATGGTGCCCAGTTGTCAAAATATATAGAATCTGGGTTCCCATAAGCTGGAAGATAAACAAGGGGCCATCTGACTGAAAAACAACAAAGCCCACATGGAAAATGCACACCAGCCTGTGAGATAACAAGTCTTCGAAGGGATCAGGTATCAGGCATCAGAGACAAAAAAAAAAAATCATAGCATTGTGAATGAGGGGGAGTGCAGAGTGGGGACCCAGGGCCCATCTGGGGGAAATTGGACATCCCCTTGCAGAAGGGTTGTAGGGAGGTGACGAACCAGTCAGAGTGTAGTGTAACAATGATGAAACATACAATTTTCCTCTGGTTCTTGAATGCTTCCTCCCCACCACCCCCACCCCCGCCCACACTATCATGATCCCAATTCTACCTTACATAACCGGCTAGACTGGGAGATGTACACTGGCATGAATAGGAACTGGAAATACAGGGAATCCAGGCCAGATGAGAGCCTCAGGAACAGTGATGAGAGTGGCGATATCGGGAAGGTGGAGGGAGGGTGAGGGAGAAAGGGGAAACAGATGACAAGGTCTACATGTAACCTTCTTCCTTGGAAGACGGACAGCGGAGAACTGGGTGAGGAAGATGTTGGATGTTGTAAGATATGATGAAATAATAATTATTTATACATTATTAAGGGTTCCAGGGGAGGAGGGAGCAGGGAGGGAGGAGAAAATGAGGAGCTGATGCCAGGAGCTCAGGTGGAGAGTGGGTGTTTTGAGAATGATGATGGCAACATATGTACAAATGTGCTGGACACAAATGATGTATGTACGGATTGTAAAGAGAGTTGCATGAGCCCCTAATAAAATGCTTTTTAAAAATATGAGAATAAAGAATTTGTCCACATACACTCTCTTCCCATTCCGCTGTCTCCCACATCCAGAGTCATGGACTACTTATTTTTGGAATTTGGAAACCTCTTTGGCACAAATGTCTTTCTTCATAAAAAATAGTCACTATGGCCATAATGAAAAGGAACAAATTACAAAGTGCAAAAATAAAATGTCTGCAAATATAGGACTCCTTAACCAAAACTTGAAGTATAAAAACCCATGAAAAATTCTGACATCTGAAAAGTAGATGAAAGATAAAAGTTTCAAAAGAACACAGGGATCCATTCTATTTTCATCAATTATGAAATACAAAACAGAGTTCTCAGTTCATTAGTAGTTAGTTAAGCTATTAAAACATTGAAGCCACAATTCACAACAAAGTACAAAGACCTGGAAAATAGTTATGTAAACTTGGTGACGTATACTAGTTGTTAAAAACAGGTGTGAATCTGTCACTTTTACTGTGAACCAGAGAAAGGATATTGCTCATTATTTCAACATGTTTACCATTTGGTTAGGTAAGACCAATATTTTGTTCCATTGTGCATGATTTTACCGTGAGTCACAGATGACGAGACATAAGAACAATTCTACCAGTAGATTCTGAGTTAGATTGCATGCAAATTTTAACCTAACCTGAGTTTACAAAAGTGAGATTGCTTTTAAATGCTTCATTGGAAATTAACCTCATAAATCTTATTGTTAATAAGTCAATATGTTTCTTGCACAAAATTATTAAATTCTTAAAATGGATTAAGCCATGAAAGTGTTTAACATAAATAACAGCTATATCATATTCTTAGTCTTTGTTATCGATCTTATAAATAATGGTGATAGCAAAGAGTACATGTTGCTTTTATTATCTGCATACTAATGTTTTATGGATCATAATAAACTATAGCAGGTGAACAGTATTTACTAACTGGCCACAAATCAGTGATTTATAAATTTTTGGCTAGGACAAAAATCAGCTTTGCTGAAGTTAATGGATATCAGTTTTAAAAATTATCTGATAATATTACTTCTAAATATAATTATGAAATAAAATAAGATACTTAAGATAATTCTTTGGTTTGAAGATGTGCATGTAGTTGAACTAATGCTTTATTTTTCATGCCATTTAAAATTCCTAAAAGATTACTGGAATAGAATATTTATCAAAGATCTTAAGTGAAATCAGTTTGTTAAAATATAGTGGAAAGATAATATTTTTGGTTACTAATATATATCTTTCAATACTCTTAGAGACTCTTTCTTTTACCTGCTCACTTTATTTGTCCTTTTAAGAAACCATAACATGCTTAATCATATTAATATATAATTGGCTATGGATCTGTCTGGCTATAATCTGTTAAACTTTTCATGATTTTCCAATCTCTATTGAAAATAAAAATACTAAGAACAACGTTACAGTATTATTATTGAAGTTGATGTTCAAGACAGAATAAAAAAGTGAAAATATAATTTTAAAGTGATATTATTAGTATTTCTGCCTGAAAATCACTTACAGTAAATTTTTTTAGCACTGATAAAAATTAGTTTTTTAAATCAAATACTTTTTTACATGCATGAATAGCTCTCTACAGGATTGTTTTTATGAACTAGAATGCTCAAATTTGCATACTGTAGTACCTAATACACATCAATCAGAAAGCAAGGGATGGCAGTTTTAAGCTGGACTTGCAACAGGAATGGGGACTATTGTCTCCTATAACAGGTGGAATCATTGTTTTCTAGATGGGAACAATGAATCCTATAATTCATGCTCCTATAGGGAGCATGTCTTAAACTTTTATTCACTTATCAAATATAATGGAAAGCTGAAAATTGTAGGAGAAATGTGTCCCGTCCCGCGGGACATCAAGAACATGGACACCTGCAAGAGGGACTGGGAATGAAGATGGGCAAGGGCGTGAGAAATGGAGGCAAGACAGGAATCTGATCAAGCCTCATTTATTGAGTTGAGAGCAGAGGTTTAAATAGCCAGCAAGGGGTTGGCACCATTACGTCACAGGTAAAATAGGGTACAGCTGAGGTAGCCAATAGCCGTGCATCTTTAAACAAGGAAGGGATGGCGGGCAACTGATCAAACAGGTAAGTATGCTAATGAAGCATTCCTGGTGAGCCTGGGGGGAGATGCCATCAGACATGTATTGACCAATGAGCATAGCAGCTGCTAGTGAAAGATCACCAATCCCAACAAGGGTCAGGGCAGCCACCTTCTGGCTGGAAAGGAACAAAGGGCAGAAAAACCTCTGGGCAGTTTGTATGGCGAGAGTAGATTCAATGGCTAAAATCCAGGGTGGAGAGACACGCAGCTCCCAACAGAAATGTTCATGAAAAAATGTATTGGAAGAATTACATATAAGAATAATAAATAGGACATCTATTTATCTCTACTTCATTATAATACATAATGGATTTTAAGACATGCATTCATAATCAAAAAGAATGAACAGAACAGTGACAAAATTTGGCAGCTGAAATCTAGTGAGTGCTTTAATACTTGTCTTAGTCGGCCCTAAAAATATAAATCCAAAGGTAAAGTAAAAAAGTTGAGAACATTTCCAAAGATTTAGGAATTGGTAACATCAAGTACCTCTGTCAGTGAGAAGGAAAGAGAAAACTAAAAAACTCTCATTTCTCCTACCTTACTTTCAAAAGACAAAAACTCCCTTTTTCCAAATCCAGTAGAAATATATTTCATTTGTGGGAACGACATAGGAAATAAGTTTCCGACCAACTCCCCTGTCCACAATTGAGGACAGGGGGAAAGAGGCTACTAAGCACAGAGCATTGGAGAGATGAGTATAGAAGATAGACCAAATGCATAACTCTGATTCAAACCGTTAAAACTTTGTCAGTTGATCCCCCCTCTGATGCATGCTGTACTTGATCTGGTTTTCAAGATTTTCTGTTTTGTTGGCTTTGTTGGTTGTTCGTATTAGGGTAAATCTCAGAGGTGTTATATTATCTGAGGTCAACCTTTGGAAGTTGGGTTTTTCTCCTTTTCAGTGTGTGAAACTCAGGACTGATGAAACTCTAAGGGCAGCAAATAGAGTAAGGGTTTCCAGAGGCAGGAGATACATTGGTAGTGGGAGGGGGTGGGGTTAAAGGGAGACAATGTCATGGAGTCCAGGAAGAAAAAGAATGTTTGGAAGCGGATTGTGGTAGCAATCGTACAATTCTGGCTGACATGATTGAACTATGGAATGATGTAATATATGGATCAACTCTCAACAAATATTAATAAAAAAGAAAAGTATACACCAACACCCCCGATTAAAGAAGGATACATGAAATATTATTCTCCAGAGAGTGTGCAATAGAGAGATGGTTTCTGAAGTACATCGGGCATAGTAGTTATGGTACTGACTACAGGCAAGTCAAACAAGGGTTATATAATGACTAAGGTCCTGACTGGCACAAATGACTTATATTTGGCTGCTAACAAAAAGGTTGGTAGCTTGAACCCACCTAGCTCTACCGAAGGGAAAAGGCCTGGAAATCTGTTTCTCTAAAGATTACATCAAGAAAGCCTCAGTACTATTCTGTAACACACGGGGTCACTAAAAGTCTGAAACAACTTCATAACAATTGATTTGTTTATTTGTTTGTTTAATACTGACTAACTGTTGAGACATCCAAGTTTTGAATGATGCAGTTAGATAAAGGTCTATAATATAAAGATTGGAAATACCATTCTGCAGGAATTGACTTCCAAAGAAAGGAGACATTGGGATTTTCTACACTGAAGGTCACAGTCTAAAACCTCCATTCTAATCAGATTTTCAGTGTTTCACTGTTAAATGCAACTCTATAATCAAGCATTGCCAGGTTTTAGAGGAAAGAAAAGAGTCGGTGATGGTAGGAGTAAGAAAGGGAAAGAGAGAGATTGAGACAGAAAGGTATAATAATAATCACAGGCAAATTAGTGGAAACATACACCATGAATGGAATGGACTCCCCCAACCCCCTCCAAAAAAGCAAACCAACTTCAATGCAAACACACACACACACACACACACACACACACACACACACATACACACACAACACATACACATCGATGGAATAAGAATATAAAGTATATAAAAACAAAACATTAAGAAAAGAAAAACTCTTGGTAATTAAAAGTGTGCCATGGGACATGAGGGAAAAAGGAAGAACTCAAATTAAAGTAGTTGAGAAATAAAGTTTAGACTATATCCCAGAAAACAGAAGAAGGAAAGAAAAACAATAGGAGAATATAATAAGGCAATTAACAATTAGTCCAAATTCCAAAGAGAGAGGGAAAGAGAACACACACACATACACACACGCCGTAGGAAATTATCAAAGCTAAATTTCAAGTAACTACATAAGCTCTATGAACATGAGTTTCCAGACTGTTAGAACCCATCAATTTCCAGAACAGCATTTGAAAATAGACCATAACAACAGCAATAATGAGCATTTAGTGAGTGCTTAGTCCTGGGATACATTGTTCAAAACACTTTTCCTGTATTTTAATGCTCACAACATTCCCAATGGATGTGTATTATTATAGATGAGGTTAATTTACAAATGAAGTTTTTACAGTAGTTAAATAATTAGCCCAAGATTATACAAAACTGTAATTTGATCCTAGGGGCTGTTAACCACCTTAATGGAATTTCATCACACCAAGGACAAAGAAGTTCAAGAGGCATTGAAGGCATTGGCAAAAACAAAACTCCAGGAATTAACAAAATACAATTGAGCTATTTCAAAAATATATTTAGTGCTAGATGCACTCATTCATCTATGCCATGATATTGGAAGATACCTTACCTGGCCACCAAACTGTAAGAGATCAGATTTGTGTCCATTCCAAAGAAAGGACACCCAGCAGCATGTAGAAATTATCAAACAGTATAACAAATATAACATATAAGGAAATTTCAAAGATAATGCAAAATTAATTGCAGTAGTATATCAACAGGGAACTGACAGAAATCCATGCTAGATTTAGAAGGGAACATGGAACAAAGTATATCAGTGCCGAGGCCAGGTGAATCTTGGCTGAAAGCAGAGAATACGAGAAAGATGCTTGCCTGTGTTTGACTCATGCAAATGCATGATATATTATGCATTCTAATATATTCTAATATATTATGAATTACAGTTCAAAGAATGGGAAATCCAAAATATTTAATTACACTCTTGTGGAACCTGTGTGCAGACCACGAACAGACCAAGGGGACACTCCCAAAGCAAACTCACTGCCATTGAGTCTATGCTGACTCATCAGGACCTTGCAGGAGAGTGTAACACTTTTGTGAGTTTCCAAGACTGTAAATCTTTACGGAAGTAGAACGCCTTGTCTTTCTTCCAAGGAATTGCTTATAGTTTTGAGCTGCTGACCTTGAAGTTAGCAGCCACAGTTGTAACCCTACTATGTCACCAGGGCTCTACCACGGCTCTTTTTCCCTTCTACTCAATGTAAAATCAGGAAATATAATATGTCAGGATTATATCCTTTCATCATCCTTAATAGATATGTATGTTGTGAAAATAAACCAAAAAGCTGGACTATATGGAAAGCGAGGCAACATCGCAGTTAGAGGCGGTTTCATTAACAGTCTGTGATGTAGATGACACAAACTTGCTTGGTGAAAATGAAGAGGACTTGAAGTTCAAGAATACAGCCTTCTGTATGGCTTTCATCTCAACTAAAAGAAAACAGAATCCTTCACAACTGGACTATTAGGAAGCATCGTGATTAAATGGAAAAGTATTTTAGTTGTAAATAATTTCATTTTACTTGCACTAACAATCAAAGATCATGGAAGCTGTGGTCCCAAACTAAAATGATACATTGCCTTGGACAAGCATGCCACAAAATAATATCTCTTTACAATGTGAAAAAAGATGAAGGTTCACTTGACACAACCTGTAGTATTTTCAGTGAAAGCTAGGAAATGGAGAAGAATTGATGCTTTGGATTTAAGTTGTCAAAGAATAATAAATACATGATTGATTGCCAGGAGAAACAAATGAGTTTTAGAAAAAGTACAGCCAGAATGTTCCTTAGAAGTGAAGCTCGTGAGACTTCATCTCCTGTATCTTGGGGTATGCTATCAGCAAGAGCCAAGAGCCAGCCCCTGGAAAAGGACCGCATGTGTGGTAAAGTAAAGGATAAATGAAAAAGAGGAAGATCCTCAATTAGATTGATTGACACAGTTGCTGTAACAATAGGCTCAAATACTTCAGCAGTGTCCTCAAATTTCTATAGAAATAGGAAATATGAAAGCTATTCTAGAACTATAAGCATCCACTATTTGTAAAGTGTGGTGGTATATTAAAGCTATTTTCTAATACGCAGGGTCCATGAATTTTTTATACACCTTTTCTCAGTAAGGGACTGGAGGATGTATCCTACCAAGACAAACAAGATCAAGTATCTAGGAAATAAAGAGATTCACGATAAAAGATACATTTAAAAGAAAAGTCTAACGCCTTTGGAGACACTTCTTTAACAAAAAAATTTAAAGTCTATCAAATATGTTTGAATTCATTAATAGGAAAATTGAAAAAGTGAGAATAATGATCTGGGATTTAAGTAATAATAGCATAGGCTATTAAGCAAATACAAATTCTTTAAAAATTATAATTCTAGTGGTAGGATTCAGCTCATTTCGCCAATTTGGTAGAACCAATACCTAAATTTTTGTCGAGGTCAGCGAACCTCAACAAAATGACACTTGTAATTAGGGTTCTCTCTAATCTGGGACCTGCCCGGCTGTTCAATTTGTGAATTGGAAACCACAAATTTACATTCCTTACCAGTTTTTAACATTTATCTGCACAAGAGCGTATTATTAGGACCCATAGTTATGTTCTGTCCACAGGTATAAAAAATTATTTGTAACCATTCGTTATACTTTTGATGAAACCCTACACTCTTATTCCCTTCCGTTTCTTACTTCATTAACATAGAACATAAAGGGAAAAATGCCAAACAACCAGAAGGTGGCGCCATGTGAATTGTTTCAGCTTTGTACTATTCCCCTAATTCCCATGAGATATTACAAGTGAATTATGCAATTGCTGAAAGTGTTCAAAGAGCTAAAAATATTGTCAGAATAATTGCTCTATGATCAGCAAAAGAGGAAATTTTCTAAAGATGCACATAACATGTCCATAGAAGTAGCATATTTCTAGTGTATCTTATTCGATAACTGTTGTCTAATTGGCTAACCTCCAAAGGAATGGGATCACACTCCTAAGAAGAATCAAAGTATTTTAATTTTGGTGTTAGCAAAGAATCTTGAAAGTACCTTGGGCTGCCAAAAGACTAAACAAGCCGGGTTTGGAAGAAGAGCAAATAGAATGCTCCTAAGAGGCAAGAATGATGAGACGTCCTCTCAAGTGCTTAGGACATGTCAGAAAAGACATCATGCATGGTGAAGTAGAGCGGCAGTGAAAAAGAGGAAGGCCCTTGACAATACGTATTAGCTAAGTTCCTGCAACAATGGGCTCAAAGTAAGAACAATTCCCAAGGAGGGGGTAAAACCAGGCAGTGTTTCACTCGGTTGTGCATGAGCTTGTTCTGAGTTGGAACCAACTTGATGGCACCTAACAACACAATGAAAGAAATTAAATATGGCAACCTTAGGTTTATCAGCATCATGATTAAAACATATTGATTGTTCTTTAGCCTTCCTTATTCAATGTCCAACTTTCAAATTAATATGAGGCAATTGAAAATATCATCGCTTGGGTTAGGTGTACTTTATTCCTCAAATTACTATCAACACTTTAAAGAAGTTTTGTGCAGCACAATTATCCAATGCAATGTGTCCTTTGATCTCATGACTGCTGCTTCCATGAGCCTTGATTCTGGATCCAAGCAAGACTAAATTCTTGATAACTTCAATCTTTTCTCCACTTACCACGTTACCTATTGATCAAGTTAGAGGATTTTCGTTTTATTTACATTGAGTTGTAATCCATAACAAAGGCTGCAATCCTTGCTCAACAGCAAATGCTTCAAATAGTTCTCACTTTCAGCAAACAAGGTTGTGTTATCTGCCTATAGCAGGTTTTTAATACGCCTTTCGTAAGTTCTAAAGCTGTATTCTTCTTCATAAAATCCAGCTTCTATGATTATTTGTTCAGCATACAGATTGAACAAATATGGCGGTAGGATACGACCCTGATACACACCTTTTCTGATGTTTAAACATGGAGTATTCTCTTCTTCTGTTTGCAAAATTTCCTCTATCTATGTACGGATTCTACATGAGCACGTTGAAGTGTTCTGAAATTCTGATTTTTCTCAAGGCTATCCATTGTTTGTTACCCTCCACACTGTAGAATGCCTGTGAACAGTCAATAAAATACAACACAACTTCATGGTATTCTCTGCTGTCAGCCAAGGTCCATCTGACATCAGTAATGATATTATTTGTTCTATGTCCTTTTCATAATTCAGGTTGAACCTCTGGAAGTTCCCGCTCAAAGTACTGCTGCATGAAAGAGTTTTTGGATGACCTTCAGCACAATTTTACTTGCATGTGTTATCAGATAGATAATTTTATGCCAAGACGAAGATATATAAAATTTAAGGGTGTTCTCCTACATATCAATCAGGTCACAGCATGATGATACCTCCTTGGGGGTGTGGCCTTCTCCTAAGGAGGACCTTAGAAACCTGCCATGTTCCACTGACTTTGGATCCACACGACTTTGCACCCACCAGCATATGATCTTCCTGGCCACAGAATGGGGCAGTGATGAGAATCATGGCATGTGGCTTTGTGAATCTGAAGAGGGACTTATGGACTAGTATTAGACTTATGAAATTGAGTTGGACTAGGCTGGGATTTTGGAGAGATACATAATTGCTTAGTGATATAAAGCTCTTTCTTACATATATGTGAGTGTCACTAGATTTTTTTTTCAAGTCAACGCAGCCTAACACACTATGTTAAACCAAAACCAAACCAAACTCACGCCCGTGGTGTTCATTCCAATTCATAGTGATCTTATATGGGAGCGTAGACCTTCTCTGTAAATTTCCAAGGCTGTAACTCATTACAGTAGTAGAAAGCCTCATCTTTATCCAGTGTAGTGGCAGGTGCTTTCAAATTGCCAACCTTGCCTTTAACAGTCCAGCACCTAATCGCCATGCCATCAATTATATTATTTTATAATTTGTTCATTCTTTTATGTTACCTTTTTTGGAATAGATAACAAATATGAATCTATTCTAGAAAGTTGGCCAAGTAGCTGTCTTCCAAATTTCCTGAAATGGACAAGTGAATGCTTCCAGTGCTTCATCATCTCGTTGAAGCATTTCAATTAATATTCCATCAATTCCCAGGGCCTCATTTTTGACTAATACTTTCAGTTCAGCTTGAAATTTTTCCTTCAGTATCTTGCTCATATACAAACTCCTGAAACATTGAAGATAGACTGAATACTGACTACTTCTTTTTGGTACAGTAATTCTGTGTATTCTTTCATCTTCTTTTAAAAAGTTTTATTGTGATATAATGCACATATCATACATTTCAATAGTTCAACCATATTAAAAAGAGTTTTTAATTATCACTGCAATTGATTTTAGAAGATTTTATTCTTTCTGGCACTCTTTACTATTAGTTTCCCATTTCCACCCAATCTCCTTTGCGATACTCACAAGACACCATTAATCCAGTTATTGTTTTTATAGATTTATTATCTATCCTGGATTTCAGGATATTCAGAAAAACTTTTATAAAAAACTAGCAATATGAATGAAACCCAAACCTCATTTGAAAGATAAAAGCAGAAAATATTAGAAACTAAAATAAATGTAAAATGGGTCAAAAATTGAGAGCAAAAAATGATAAGTTGTTACATTTTAACTTAACTGCTTCTGCAATAATACACCTTTCATGCATTCTGCATGATAGCAAGGCTATTTGCATCCCTGATCTGTGTTCAAGGACTTGACTGGACACTTAAGCCACATGTATTTCCACTTCACTTTTTTCCTTACCTGAAACAACTTTAAAATGGATGAAAACAGAAATCACATGATAAGATGTTACAGTTTAACCTAACTACATCTGCCATGATCTACTTTACAATTCGCTCTGTCTGATAGTAAGGCAGTTCCCATCCCTATGATCAGAGGGAATTCCCCATAGGCTTAATTAATGTGTCGTTGCTAGTTCCACAGAGTCCATTCCATCCCATAGTGACCTTATGCACAACACAATGAAGCATTGCCTGGTCCTGAACCATCCTCATTTTCCCCCCTATGCATCAGCTCATTGTGGCAGCCACTGTGCTAATCCATCCCCTTGAGTTCCATACTCTTTTTCACTCCCTCTCTATTAAACCACATGTCTTTCTCCAGGGAGTGGTCTCCCATGACAATATGTCCACAGTA
This sequence comes from Tenrec ecaudatus, assembly GCF_050624435.1. Taxonomy (NCBI): domain Eukaryota; kingdom Metazoa; phylum Chordata; class Mammalia; order Afrosoricida; family Tenrecidae; genus Tenrec; species Tenrec ecaudatus. Next base: position 101,535,642 of record NC_134548.1, on the reverse strand, counting down.
TGTAAGAAGAGGTCTCATCATCCTTGCCTCCAAGGAGCACTCTGACCCTATTTCATTCAAGACAGATCTGTTCATCCTTTTAGCAGTCCATGTTACTATCAATATTATTTTCTAGCACCACAATTCAAAGGCATGGATTCTTATTGGATATTCTTTATTGAACATCCATGTGTGTCCATGTGTGGATCAAGGATATGGATTTGGGGGCTACCACTATCATCCACAACGTTCTGCAAACTGGATGTTTACAATTTAAGCTGATACCATTCCTTTCTTAAGATTTGGTTGTTGTTATTTACATTTCTTGCATCACACATTCTGGTGTGCTTCTTTCATTTGGATTTAGTTGACAATTAATTTATATGACTGCTTGTTTGATGACACCTCTTTTTAAAGGTCCCAGATGGTAGTCTTTTTGACAGGCAGGCATCATCTTGTTTTCTCACCACATTTTGCTATAGCACCCATATCTTCAGTGGGGCAAGAATCAAGCAGGTCCATGTCTTAAGAACTTATTTTTCTTAGACTGTGACTAGAATTAAGTGAAATCCCAAAATACATTCATATAGCTGTGGTTTAAATCTATCTCTGATGCACTTTCTGAAAAAACAAACGAACAATTCATATTGACCCAGTAGGAGAGGTTAGAATTGACCGTATGAGTTTCCAAGACTTTAACTCTTCTTGGGAGAAGAAAGCCCTGGGTTTCTTCTAAGGAGAAGCTGGTGGTTTCCAACTGAGGACCTTGCATTTATCAAGCAAATCCATAACCACTATACCACCAAAGCCCTACCTGTGATTCACTTTAGGAACAGCATTATCATTTTATGGTATTGAATTTAAAATACTGTTGAGAAAAGGAAAATATACAAGTGTTGGCTATGACTTTCAATAAATGAATCGCTGACTTGTACAGGAACCATTTACACAAACAATTGGGAGTCAGTGATAGGGCAAAGCTATCAATAACATTCATTTACAAAGACAGAACTATTCCTCCCAGAGTAATACATGTAATAAAGTGAAGAGGGCTTGAGAATGATGAGGGCAACGACTGTATAATTGTGCTTTACACAATTGATGTATGTATGGATTGTGATGAGTTGTATGAGCCTCAATAAAATGATTTTCAAAAAATAATGTGAGGAGGGCCTGGAAATAGTAAACATATGGTCGCCCTGAGCCACCTTTCATTGGGCATCCTCAAGTCAAGAGATCTGAAGCAAAACCCAACAAGCCCCAATTTCACAACATAGGGATAGCTTTCATCTGCTTCTCACGCAGGATTTTCAGCCTACACTCAAGGGTTACATGTGAGCTCAAGGTAAAGCACACTTCATTTAATGGGGCTTCCACATCAAATCTTTCTGGTGTGGCCTATGTAGGATGTCATGTGCTTCAAAAAAATCTAAAATCCCATTAAACTTCCCATAGATGTAGTCAATTTAATTTCTGTGTATCCCATCTGGAGACAGCTACATGTTGGGAAAAGGTGTTTGCTAAGAACCAGTCATGGGTCTTGTAAACTTCTATCATGTGATCTCCAGCTTCATTTTCTTCATAAAGACCGTATTTTTCAGCTATGGTTCCACCTTTGCATTCCAATCCCCAAGAATTAGCAATACACCTTGATAGCACGTTAATGAATTTCATTCTGAAGACATAGGTAGAATTCTTAAATTTCTTCATCACTAGCTTTAGTATTTGGTACATAAATTTGAATAATAGTTGTATTGTTTGGATTTCCTTGGAAGTAAGATATTATACTATCGTTGACAGCATTGTATTTCACATTGATCTTGAATTGTCCTTTTTGATGGTGAATGCAATGTGATCCCTCTTGAATCTTTCATTTCCAGTAGAGTAAACCATGTGATTTTCTGATTCAGAATAGTAAATACCTGTCTATTTTAACTTAATGACACCTAGAATATCGGTGTTTATGCATTCCATTATGTTTCTGCCTACTCCCAACTTTCCTAGATTCATACTTCATACCTTCCAAATTTAAATTATTAATTGATGTTTGCAGTTTTTTCTTCTCATTTTGAGTCAAGCCCAATTAACCAATGAAGGCCCCTGAAACTTTACTCCCACAGGCTTTAACATCATTATGACATTTAGAGTTGAGATGACAACTCTTCCTTAGTTATATTTTCAGTGCCTTCTGATGTGAGGGGCTCATCTTCTGGCACTAACTCTGACAGTCTTCTGCTTCTATTCACGAGGTTCGCAGCCTATTCCTTCTTGGGAGTTTGCTCTATGTCTAGAAGTTCTGCTGAAGCCTGTTCACTTCAGATGGCCCTGCTAGTGTTTGAAATACCCAAACAAAGCTTTCAGCATCACAGCAACACACAAGTCACCACAGTACAACAACCTATCACACAAGTCGTGTAAATTCCTCATAAGTACTTTTAACTGTATATTGTCAGTAAACAGAGACCATTGCTTGAGATCATCAAAATTAGCAGAAAAATGGGGTGTCCTGGGAAGACTGATTGGTGTCAGAAAAAGGGACAGAAGAATTGAGCTTTGAGGCAGGTCTGAACCCTGACTCATAGCAATCAGCCTTGGGCTAGTGAGAAGTTAGATTATCCTTTTCCCTTAGTAACCAGAGAAGATCAGATGGCCTCCAAGCCATCACCTATTGTGTTATTTTTAAATAATTATTACTTTATAATCATCTGAAACCTTTCAGAACTTTAGGATTCTTCCTTTTAGTTTTTGCTTTGAAAAACCTAACAATGTTTTATGAGCTTCTCATAAATAACCTGCAATTTATTTTCTGTACTCATTTCTCTTATTTTCCTCACTATTGCAAACTCCCGCCCACCCCCATCTGTTCTGTGGTTAGGTTAAGAGGAGTCCTTAAAAATAATTTTGTGCAAAATTTCATTTCTATCAATATCTTCAATATCCATTTTTGAATTACGGAATTCAGAGACTGCTTTTAGAAATTTCAGATTTTAAGTACAACACAATGGGAAAAACTTCTTATGAGACAGAAAGTGCCATACCATCAAAATAACTAATGCTTATATGTGGCACGTTAATTCTTATTGTTATTTAGCTAGCATTTTTTAGGTTATCACTTGAAGCACCAGAACAATTTGAGACTTTCAGACACTTTGCTGTTTACAAAGAAGGCTATAGTTCTTGTAAACTGTGAATAAGACTAATGATCCATTTCAAAATATTTTGTTTTGTTTATATTTGAATGCAGGGTAACAGACTTTTCCCTTTAAAAAGAGGATTGCTATCTAATAAAGGCAGAGTAACCATAAAAGTGTAAATTAAATTAGGTACTGTCGGGATGATGCTTTCCCAGTGGGTCTTCCTAATTAAAGAATGAAGAAAGCCAAATGCTGTTGAAGCTTTGAAATTCGAAAGCAGTAGAACATAAAATTATGCTGTGTGAAAATTTTGAGTCTTAGGACTCAGAGTAAGTGGGACATATATGATAATGAGTTAATTATAATATATGCTTTAACCATCAGAACAAAACTTTAAGGGTCAGTCAGAGGCAGAGAAATGGCCTTGAGAAGACTGAGCATAAGTGGTGATATATGCTAGTACTTAATGAAGACAAAGAAACCCTAGTAGAGCAATGGTTAAGAACTCTGCTGCTAACTGATAACTCAGCGGTACCATCTCACCAGTAGCTATGTGAGAGACAAATGTGGCAAACGGTTCCAGTGACTGCTTGTCTTAGGGAGTCACTGTGAGTCAGAATCCAGTTGCTATGAACAAGTCAATGGTCTTATAAAATTCTATCATGTGATCTCCAGCTTTGTTTCTGTCACCAAGACCATATTTTCCATATACTGTTCCTTCCTCTCTGTTTTCAACTTTTGCATTCCAATTGCCAGTAATTAGCAATGCATGTTGATACCCTGTGAAATCAATTTCAGATAAAAAACATAGGTAAAGTTCTTCAATTTCTTCATCACTAGCTTTCACGGTTGTTGCCTAAATAGGAATAATCATTTTATTGATTGGATTTCCTTGAAGATGGATAGATACAATCCTGTCACAGACAGCATTGTACTTCAAGGTAGGTCTTGAAATGTCCCTTTTGAACAAGAATTCCACACCATTCCTCTATACTGTGTCATTGACAGCAGAATAAACAGCTTGATTTTTTTATTCAAAATGGCCAATACCAGCCCATTTCAGCTCACTAGCACTTAGAAGATCAAACTTCATGCCTTCAATTTCATTATTGATGACTTATAGATTTCCTAGATTCGTACTTTGTACATTCTAAGTTCTAGTAATTAATTGACGCTTGTAGCTATTTCATTGTCCCATCAGCAAATGAAGGTCCAAAAAGCTTTACTCCCACAAGCTTTATTGCATCCATGTCATTATGGTCTATTTTACTTTGCGAAGACCGCTCTTCTTTAGTCATATTTTGCATGCCTTCTGACCTGAGGGACTTACCCTCTGGTAATATCTCTGACAATGTTCTGCTTCTATTTATTAGGCTCCTAGTATCTGACAGTATCAAATATCTTGCTATTCATAACATTTTCAGTGGCCATTTAATCTGAAGTGGACAGCTAGTTCTGTCTTCATAGTCTGTTCTTATTCTGGCAGCTCTGCTGAAACCTCTTCTCTCTGAGTGAGCCTGCTGATATTTGAAATACAAGTGACATAGCTGCCAGCATCATAGCAACATGCAAACCCTTACAGTATGACAAACTGACAGAAAAGTGGCGACTAGTCTCAGTAAGATGCCTGTGAAAAATGATTCCTTTCATAAAATGGGAAAATTATTCTTAGGTTAGGACTTATATAAACTTTTAAACAAAAATCATTGGGAAAACTTCCCCTTCCCCATCATTGAAGGTTTGCAAGAATGTCGCAGGAATGCTGCCCTACATAAAATAACAGGTTTTATATGTATCAAGTGTATCGAGATAAGGCAGGAAGTTATTAGAGATGAGTAAACCAAAGAGGTAAACTCAGAAGATGTCCATGACTGTTCGGGAATTCCAATGGTACTGTTTTGATAGATTTTCTGGAAAGACATAGGATGATCATAGGTGCTTATAGTAAGACATTTTAAGAAATATGAAAACTGTATTGATTATGAAAATGCCAAGAAAGTTGCTTCTAGGAAGTATTTCCTATCACAACAATGTACCTGCTCATTCTTAGAGAGTAGCAAAGATTTTCATATGAGAATTTCTTTGGAAAACCTTACTCTATCTACCTGACCATCCTGGTATTGCTCCTTCAAACTTACTTTTGTCCCCTACACTCAAAAAATATTGAAAAGGAACACCAGTTGAGTCCTTGAAGATACCAAATCTCCCTTTGTGATGAAAGAGCAGAGAATTCTTCAGATAATGGGCACAGACAGTGGTTCTCAACCTTCCTCATGCCACGACCCTTTCATACAGTTCCTCATGTGGTGGTGACCCCCAACCATAACATTATTTTCATTGCTACTTCAGAACTGTAATTTTGCTACTGTTATGAATCAGGCGAACCCTGTGAAAGGGTCGTTCGAGCCCCAAAAGTTAAGAACTGCTGGACAGAGATGGGAAGACTTCTTTCCAACATGTATAGACATATATGAAGAATATGTCAAAAAACAATAGCTTTATATGTTATATTTTGTATAATACACTTTTATATGATGTATTACAATTTGTTTTATTTACATGTATACATAGTTCATCGATGTTTTAATATAAGAATAATTTAAATTTCATTTTATTATCATTAGTACTTGTGAAGTAAATCTAATACCCTGCTGATACTAGTCAAGTAGAAAACTACTAATCAACAGATCGATGCGGGAGTCCTGGTGGTGTAGTGAGTAATGTGTTTTGTTGCTAACTTCAAGGTCAGCAGTTTGAAACCACAACCCATGCCTTAGAAGGGGCTTTCTCCCCCCTGTAAAGATTTACAGTATCATAAACCCACACAGGCAGTTCTTCCCTGACCTATAAGGTTGCTATGTGTCAGAACTGACTTGATGACAGTGAGGGAGTTGAGTGCTGAAACTGAAGGAAAGTATCTTGAAGAAGTTAGGGCAACTATAGAAAATCACTGAGAATACATTTTTATGTGTTTGGTAATTTTCTATAATTAAAGTATTTATTGAACACCCACTATGAGCCATGCACTGCAAGCAAAGGTTTCAGTATCAGTGTTCCCACCTCATAAAAGTTAAAGACCAATCGGATGGTGGTAGTGTGTCACCACAGTCTTTTTCTTTCAGGGACATGGGTAGAACTCTTGCTCTGTGTGTGTGTATTTTCATAGATGGTGAGTCAAGATGCTATACGAGGCAATAAATTATGAAAGTCATGAACACATTCTGAGATTTTGCTTTCTCCCTGCCTTTGTGAACATTGGCTTACCTTAATATTGTACTTGAATCTTGGTGGCATTTTCACCTTAATAATTACTCTTGTAGATTATTTCTTCTGGAATATTCACCCTTTATCTTTAAGGACATTGATTTTCAGGCCCCATTTTGAAAGACAACATGCTTAAGCAAAATGCAAATTTCCATTACCTCCTAAAAGGGATCATTGCCTCAGTTTAGATTTACATTTAAATACTTAAGGAAATAGAGGCTTTTAATCTAGGAAATTTGTTTTATGTAGCCTGACAATCCCCTGCAATTTTGAAAATAAACGTTGTTTTGCTTAACATTTTGATTAAGTAACATTAAGTGTTATCTATATATCACTATTTTGTCTCAGTTGATGAGGTTACATATCTGAGACACTCAGTGGCAACTTCCTAAATATAACGTTCTGTACCATCCTTTGGGGTAAAGAACACTCACCTATGTGTAAGATCTCAATCATATCCCATGGTCAGAGAGCTAAATTGATATTTTGCAACTTGGTTCACTTGAAGGCAAAGGTTTACACACCAGCAAGCAGCTCAAACTGAATGGTGAGTGCAAATCTAATTTTTAAAATGTTCCATGTCTATGATGCTCTCATTTTCTTGATACTGAACTTCATCTCCCAAGTCCCAAAGTCCATTTCAGACATTAACTTTGTAATACACAGCTCATTATAAGATGCAAAATCCTTTGCTTCAGTGATCAGCCTTTGAGTATCAATGAAGAATGTTAAGTGTATTTTTTATCCCGGAAAATGGGTGTCAGGAATAAATGAATAAAAACACCAAACCGTACGAATTGGTCTCACTATAGCAAGTCTCAGAGGAGAAGATAAGAACGAAGTGCACAGAGACTATAAAAAAATACCTCATCTTTTGATGAACAAAATTAAGGTCACTCTGAGGAAGATGTGACAGAGGCTCCACTTTCAACTAAGTGGATTGCCAGAAAAAGTATGATGATTAGACAATTTTTCAAATATATGAAACTGAACAATTTTTTCTCTTTCATATAAATTCATTGCTAAAGACTAAAAACATTTAAAAATTAAATTTCAGTGTAACTATAATATACTCTATATGTTGTTTATGAAAACATATGGCCAGTGCTATCCTTAGGCACTGATTTTCAGGAAATCATCCTTAAGTGTTGAGAGCTTCCCTGATATAATGTCATAATTTTGTAATGTATTTTAAATAATGCCATAAGTCTGAGTCAAAAAATGGGAATTCTGATTTTTTTTTCATTTTTGTCTTGTGTGCATGTGTTGTGGGTTTAGTTTTGTCCTCTTTCGGATGTAGACAATGAGTTATTAAAAAGGCAGTAGAACAGTGTATTCTCCAGGGATTATCATCCTAAAACCATAGTTTAGGTCATAACTCAATTTTTATAAAACTACAGAACTCCCTAGTCTGATAGGCCAAAAAGTGTTAGTCTTCCTATTCCAGGTGGCAAAGTAGGTTGATAAAAAGCCACCAATATAAATAAACATCCCCTTAGAATAGTATTTCTCTGGAGACCTAAAGGAGACCTATATTCCCGAGGAAAGACCATGTCAACAACCATTATTAATAAAGGTATCCTAAAAACATTTGCATGAGCTTGATTACTGTGGAAAGATTTGTGGATGCATTGTGTAAGAGACTTGGTATAGAGTATTGTCCAAATGTTACATTTTCAATTCATACAATAAATAAATCTTTTTATCTGAAAGGGGTAGAGATAACACATAACTAGATCAACACTAAAATAAAAATTATATTAATGATGATTTAGTTAGTATGAATTATGTGAATCCAATCACCTACCTTTCAGTTTATGATACTATGATAGCTTGCAAGTTTCTCTGTGGCTGGAAGCTATACCACTAGTATTTCAACCAGCAGAGTCATTCATTTTGGGGAGGTTCCAGTGGAGCTTACAGACTAAGATAAACTAGAAAGAAGAACCTGGTGACATTTAAGAAATAGGCCACTGAAAAATTTATGAATAGCAGAACAACATTGTCTGAGATAGTATCAGAAAATGAGCCTTTCAGGTGGAAGGAACTAAAAATACAGTTTGAGGATAACTCAAAATACAGTTGACTTTGATTATGTGAATGGTCTAAAGTTTTCAGTACTTTCATTCACTAAAGTGATATAAGTCAAAATGAGAACGAATAGCTACAAACTTCTATTAATAATCAGAATTAAACAGATCTCATTAGAATCACTATCCTAGGCATTAGTGAGTTGAAATGGGCCAGTTGTAGCCATATTGAATCTGACAATCATATGATTTACTATTCAAGGAATGACAAATTTGAGAGGAATGACATTGCATTCATTGTCAAAAAGAACATTTCAAAATATTTCCTGAAACACAATACTGTCAATTATAGAATACTGTCTATGTATTCCTACAAATCCATGAGATCCAAAATACCACCTGAATTTAGAAATAATATTAAGGATAAATTAGACATATGAAACACTAATGAGACCAGATGGGCAATTGGATAGTATTAAGGGCATTATCCCAAAGAAATCAAAATATAAGAAAGAAAGAAAAAAATCAAAATGGATGTTAGGAGAAACTCCAAAACTTGCTCTACAATGTAGAGAAGATAAAACAAAAGGAAGAAATGATAAAGTAAAAAAAAATGAATAGAGAATTTCAAAGGGCAACTCCGTAAGACAAAGTCAAGTATCATAATGAAATATACAAAGACCTAGGGTTAGTGAGTCAAATGGGAAACATTTAGTTCGCATTTCTTAAGCTGAAGGAACTGAAGGAAAAAGTGCAAGTCTCAAGGTATAATATTGAAGGATTCTATGGATGATATAGGAAATATCAAAAAAAGAAAGAAAGAATTCAGAGATACTTACTAAAAATGAGTGTTTGACTTTCAACCATTTCATGAGGCAGCAAATTGACTAAGCATTCTTGGTGTTTGTGATAGTTAGGTTTTGTGCAAACTTGACTAGGCTAGGATCATCATTCTTCTGGAATCTGAGGCCTCCCTCATGATGAGATGTATTAGAATGTAGGAAACTCCATGATAGCATTTACTGTGGGCAGTAAGGCAGCTCTAAGAGAATTAGGACTGTAGTCCTCCTTCTCAGGTTACAGCTCTGATGCAATTGGAAGGAATTTTCCTCTGGAGTTTGGCCTACTCCTCTTCAAGCAGGATCTGTAAGAAGGTTTATCTCTGGCCTGCATGCTGCATTTGTCAGGCCCACCTCTGGTTCTTGGATTTAAGTCACTAGGCTGCCATATTACTTGTTGACTCTAGAAGCCTTTTTAATGTGATCTCTTTCAGAGCTGTGGTAATGATAGTAGGGCACCATCTAGTTCTTCTGGTCTCAGGATCATGAAGACTGATGTTCTCATAGTGCATTTCTCTATTGGACTAATTATTTCTATGTATCCTTAAAATTCATTCTGCAGTATGAGGCTTTTAGAAACTGGTAGACTGTCAGATACTATAGTCATTGGATATACTTCCAATTTGGATATGAACTCACTCCAATGCATAATTATCAGCTAAATAATAGATCTATAAAAGGAATAATAACACTGATGTAGTACAAAAACTGTGGAAAAATCAACCCTTTGAGATCAAAAAGGCAGTATTTGCTTAAGGAAAAATGAATGAAAGAGGAAACAAAATAACAAAGAATAAGTGATATTACATTGTACGGATTAAAATAGGTGATATGAAACAAATTGGTCATGGATTTCTGAGTGGGAAAATGATCTTCTCTGTGAACTTTCACTCAATTCACAGTAAACGTTTTTAGTTTTGTATTAAAAAGAATCAATCGTATTGAAGGAAGAATTCCAAACTGCCCTGAAGGCATTGGCAAAAAGCTAGACTCCAGGAGTGAACATATTAACTATTGAAATATTTCCACAGGCAGATATAGTGCTGGAGGTGCTCACTCATCTATGCCAAGAAATTTAGAAGGAAATCTGGCCAATCTACTGGAGATATCCATGTCCATTCCAATTGAAGGCAATCTACAATAATATATAAAATATTGAATAGTCTCACTTTTATCATACACAAGTAAAATATTGCTGACAATAAGGAACTATAGCAAAATCATGCCAGATTCAGAAAAGGATATGGTATGAGAGATATCATTGTTGATATGTGGTGGAATTTGCTTGATAGCAGATAATACCAGAAAGATGGTTACCTGTGTTTGATTGAATATACAAAGGCATTTGACTATATTAATCATAACATTGAGAAGAATGAAAATTCTAGAACATTTTATTTGCTTATGCAGAACCTGTGCATAGATCCAGAGATACCTATTCGAACAGAAAAAGAGGATACTTATCATAGTTAGGTTTTGTGTCAACATAGATAGGCCAGGGTTCTCAGCAGCTTGACAGTTAAGGCCTCCTTCATGATATTATCAAACAGTTTAATCAAATCCATGATGGGATCTTCTGTGAGTGACGAGGAAATTGTAGGAAGATTAGGGAGTAGCGCCACCTCCTTACTCCAGTCATAGCCCTGATACAATTGAAGGGACTATTCCTTGCTGTGTGACCTATTCCTATTTAAGTGGATTATGGGATTATGTAGGAAGTTTTGCTAGTGTGGATTGTGCATCTGTTTCACTGAGTATAATTCTTAGACTTGAGTCAATAACTTGTCATATGGCCTGTTGGGAACTATCAGTGACCTGCTATATTGCCTGGTAACCTTGGAGTCATTCAGCTCTGAAGCCAGGAGTCTGACCTACTGACCTTGGATTTACCAGCATTAACCAGTCTGCATTCTTTCTAATTCATCTTTTGACTTCCTGGCTGGTCAGCCATAGCACATATGTAAGTCAGGTAAAGCTTCCACCTGAACATCTGGCACACAGATTTGAACCAGACTGAATTTATCAACTTCTAGGGTTGTATGAACCGCTATCTTGATATAATTTCTTTTTTATATACACATATAAGCACTACCGTTTTTTTCTACTCTGGAAAATCCAGTCTAACATATTCGGTACCAGGAAATGAATGGTTCTGGATAAACAAAATCTTAATGATGAGTATTTAAAATAGTTTCTCAAGTCTGATTAGCCCTTAAAGCAGAGACAACACCGTGGATAAGTCTTCCTCTTCTAGTAAACAGGGCGCTGTTAGCACCACCGGTACATGAAAAGTTACTAAGAAGTGAGGTTCTGAGTTATAATGTGTTTGATACATTTTAATAATTTTATCAGGGTGAGATGTATAGAGAAGCTGGTTATGAACTCAGGACTTCTAAAACACAACTCAAATGCTGCATGAAAGGTCTCAAAGTTTACCTTGTATCATAAAAGAAAGCCCTATTTTTTCCAGTTACAGAACTGATTTGCCAAAAACCAAACTCAGACTCTTATCATAAGAGTCACTAAATTAAAAGGCCTTCTGAATTCTGCTTTAGGGTATATAAGAGGCACCAAAATCTCAAATAAAATTTAAGGAGAACATTTATTAAGTCCTAAACAAGACAAAAGCAAAAACACAACCTCTGTAGGAGGGTGACCGTTAGCACAAGGTTATAATGGCATCCAAGAACCATATCCCCACAACTACTGAAATAGGACATTGATAAGAAACTTACAAAGTCATGATTCACGGTAAATCAATAAAACATAGTTATAGGTGTAACTTCCAAAATGAGAATAGAACCATGATTGGGACAAGTACATTATATTAGGCAGGTAAACTTACAAGATTGGTCCAGGGCCTTCTGACCAAGGCAATCAGGCATGACTCATAAATATGGAACATCCAGTACCAGTGATCCCCATCAAGGCCCCAAGGGAGACTTCCCCAATCAGTGTTAGTTAAGGGGATGGAGATAATCTGCTTCCTAACACACTTTGCGTTAGAAAGTGGAAAGATTAATCACAAGACTAGCCAATGGTCCAAAGGAATTCAAAGGAGGCTCACACATAGGTATTCTGCTAATACATCTCAGATTTCACTGTCATCCATAGCCGCCCACAAATGGGGAACTCAGAATTTAAGATCGAACACTGTTGTTAACCTAGATTGGTGGCTGATATTAAAGTGGATACATTGACTGTGAAAGAACAGGGCTTTGAAACTTGGAATGGGAACGAGACTCATCAGGAAATTTGAGACATTGAGCTTTAAATTCCATTGATACACTTCAGCCAACAGTACACCAATCCCCTACCATTTAAGAAGATTAACCCATTATGAGTAAAATTGTCTCCTCCAACCCAACTTGAGGAGATTAGACAAACTGTGATATTAGCACCACTACTCCCATTTTAAGAGATTACCACCTCTTTGTCTGGTAATCCATTATTAGTAAAACCATTTTCCCTTATCCACATTTGAAGAGTTTAGTCCAACTGAGTATGTTGAATTTGCAACTTGCACTGTGTCTGGATTAAAGCAGGTGCCTTACAAGATATTACCAAATGTTCTCAGGCAACACACTCAGGATGCATTATAGCTTTTAGACCCACATTAGACTTAAATACAAATGAGTCTCAAAGGAGAATTATAAATGTTGACTCAGGAAGAGGTTTGATTAAAAACTGCTAGAAACCAGATACTTTTCTAAAATATACAGTGATAAATTCAGAGAATATTTGTGGAAATGGTTATTAAATGTGTGGGATAGTGGTACAAAGAACATAGTTGGAATACTCTGAGTTTGTTGATATGGCCCCACTAAACACAGATTCTTCGTTCAGTGTGTAACTCAAGAGTTTCGGAGAATATCTAGTCATTTATGTGGTCAGTTCACTGCAGCACGGATTGAGGGATGGCCCACAAGGCGTCAATCTGAAGCACTTTGGAGTACTGTTGCAGATGGCGTCTAAAAGCTTAAGTAAACTAGGATGTTAGAATGTATTTGTCAGGAGATACCAAGAGACCCACACAGAGTGTACAGAGGACACATATTTTACCAAAATAATGAGAAACAAATTTGTGACAGTACTCCCAGAATCTCTAAAGATTTCTATGATTAATAATTTATGCCAGCCAGATCTGACTGTAGGAATTGTCTTATTGAATTCCGACACCTAACTGCAATGGGTTGATTGGGCTGTGGTAATAGGGGCCAACTGGGTGCACTTAATAAAAAAGACAAGGGGCATGGTTACTATCGTAGACAGCACAGTCAGTGTAGCAAACAGCATGGTCAGCTTGAATGGGCTTATGACAATGACTCCTGAAGCAGTATCCCTAGGAGTGGGATAGAATGTAAATCTACTAAATATTTATTTGATCTGTACAAGTGAAAGAATTAAAGATCAAGGGAATGGCAATTTAATCAAATTCCCTGAGTAGAGAGTGGAAGGGACACTGATCGTCATTCTTTCCACAAAACGTAACACTGGCCCGTTACACTGATGGCATTTTTTCTGACTGAATTGTGTAAGCAAGAAGTACAAATTACTCTAGGCTAATTTTTAAAGCATCTACATACTAGAGCAAGGGTAGGGGACATCTGGCCCATGGGGATATACGGTCTTTGAAATCAATGCCAGCTAACATCATACATTTCCTCACAGAGAAGTAGCTCCAGACATCATATTAGGGGAGAGTTAATAAATGTTTGGCAAGTATATCCTGTGAAAAATGTTATACACATCCAAATGGCCCTTGACAAACAAAAAACCTTTCCCCACCCCTGTACTAGAGGATAGGAACAACAAAATTCAGCTGCCTTCCACCTCGTTGAAAGCTCTAGGGATTTAATGGCGAGATATTTCCACTAAAATGAAGGATACGTTATTGCATCTGTCCCCTCCCACAATTGAAAAATGAGGCAAAATACCTGCCGGGCCCGCTTGGATTTTGGAAGCAACATATCCCTCATTTCGGTGTGTTACTCCAGCCATTTAAATTGAAAAACTGCTAACTTTCAGTGAGACCCCAAACAAGCAAAGACTCTACAAAGGATACAGGATGCTTCCCAAGGAGCTCTACACTTGAGCCATATTGATACAGATGATCCAATGAAGCACTTGAAGTGTCAGTCAGTAGCTGTTAAAGATATAGTTTGGGGTGTTGGGCAGGCCTGTATTTGTTAATCACAGTACAGACCCTTAGGATTTTGGAGCAAAACTCTGCCATCATTTGCAGACAACTATTCTCCTTTGGAGAAACAACCTTTGGTCTTTTACAGAACCTTAGTAGAGATGTAACCCTTGGCATGAATAACCAAGTCATGATACAGCCTGATCTTCTCATCATGACCTCTGTGTTGTATAACCCACAGAATAATTAATTTGGACGTGCATGGCAGCACTACATCATTAAATGGAAATACTATATATGAGATTGGGCTTGAGTAAGATCTAAAGGTACATGTAAGCTACATGAAGAAGTGGCCCAAATGCCTATGGTCTCCCCTTCTGCTAAAATATCTTCTTCTAGTCTGCACCTCTGGCCTCATGGGATCTCCATATGGTTAGTAGTATGCGGTACAGGGAACTTGTACTTGGATCCTGTACAAATGGCTCTGCAAAACATGTAAGGACCACTCTAAATGGCAGCAACAACATGATAATCCCCTTCCTGGGCCTCCTTGAAGGACAAAGGGGAAGAGACACTCTCCAGAACTTGAGTGATACACCTGATAATTTTTCCTGGATGGGAAATGGCCACATGTGCAACTGTATATTGATTCATGGGCTGTAACCAGTGGTTGCCTGGGTATTCAGGAACTTGAAAGGAGCATGAGTGGAAGTTTTTGTACAAGGAGGTGTGGGGAGAAGATATATGATGATACCTCTCTGAATGGGCCAAAAAAGTGAAGACATTTGTGCAACATGTGAAAGTTTACCAAAGAATTATCTCTGAAGAGAAGAATTTCAACAATCAGATGGATAGGATGACATGATCTGTGGATACCAGTCATCCTCTCTCCTCAGTCATTTCTGTCATTGGCCAATGGACTGAGCAGAGTGGCTATGGTGGCAGGCATTGAGGTGATATGTGGGCTCAGCAACACAAACTTCCACTCACCAAACCCAACTTGGCTATTGCCACTGCGGAGTGCCCAATCTGCCAGTATGGAATCATCCCTCTGGGATATCAATGAGTAACCTGGTGGCTGCTTGAATACATAGGACCATGTCCACCATGGAAAGAGCAGTGTTTCGTCTTTTACTAGAATAGCCACTTACTCTTGATATGGATTTACCTTCCCTGCAAAACTGCCATCTATGGACTTACAGAATACTTTATCCACAATAATGCCACCCTAACCGGCATTGCCTCAGGTCAAGGTCTCACTTCACAGCAAAGGAAATGTAGCAATAATAATGCAATCCATTGTGTTGAAACAACTTCCACGATAGAACAATGAAATGATTTTCTAAAGGCATAATTATGGTGCTAGCCAGTTGGCTATAAATTGCAGGATTGCATTTGGCTCATCGACTTCTGGTTCTGGGGATATGAGCTAACAACCTGCAATACTGCCTTCTGATTCTGGGAGCCAGCAGTATCCCTCAAACTGACCTGTCTTCTGACCTCTTGACCTTGGGTTCTTTTTCTCCACAGTCACAGGACTGATCTTGGATTCATCCATCTCTACAGCATGTGGCGCTCCTGCTGATCCTGGGTTCATTAGCCCTGAAGCCTATCAGATCAGAAGCCTACCATTTAGCATCTTGCCCATCTACTTGAAACCAGACTCGGCTTACCTGCTAATACAACTGCATGAGACACATTTCTTCCTATATATACATACATAAACATCACTGGTTTGGGTTCTCTAGAAAACCCAGCCTAACACACACACTAGTCCCATTATTTTCATTTTATCAAAGTGGTAACCTCAAGACTACTTAAATAAATTTCTATTTACTAATATTTTAGGACATCTCTATGAGTCTAATTGATTTGAGGTTTATGTCTGTTTTGACACTTGATTTAAACTTTAATTCAAATAATTCTTCATTTATTTGTGTGTAGTAATTTTTCAAATGTGTTACACTTATAAACATATTCCCTATATATTACCATGTCAAAGAGTTAAATTTTCTCTTTTCCGCATCCTTACAGAGCAGTCAACAGTGAATGTTTTGTTTTTCCTTAGTTATATGGGTAATTACTTATTTTTTAAATCAATGGTCTTCTAATGTAAAAAATACAAAGTTAATTAGGTACTATGAGAAATTACATTTAAATCTAGAATATGGAAAGTAAATATATATAGTGGGAAATGCCAGAAGACAAATTTTTATGAGTTTGCAAACCTCTGTGGTTAATCAAACATTTCTTTAAGTAATTATTCTATTTCAAGGCAAGAGAAGTTGTTTCTGGAGTTTAGTAATGATACATGGAATGTTTGAGATTCAGTTATAATTTGAATCTATTAAATTGCACATGATAATTGTAACCTTTTTATAAGGGTATAATATGGCAAATTTTTCAGAAGTGAGCTGTCTCTTGTTTCTTCCTACTCTGTTTTATGATGGAAACCTGTCCAATATGGCTGTTATTTTGAAATTTGGATAGCAGAGCAGATATCATCACAGCAACAAGTAAGCCACCACCATATGTAAAATTGATAACATATATGTCTAATAGGATCTAATTTTACTTGGATTCACAATCAGTGCTCATCAAAGCAGTAGTCAATGAATTGAAAACCATAGGACATATGGCAAATCTGCTGTACAAGACTTCTTTAAAATGTTAAAGAGCAAAAATGTCATGTTGAGAACTAAGGTTTGCCTTACCCAAGATATAGTATCGCCTATCTCCTCATATGTACACAAAACCTAGGCAACAAAGCAGAAATACCCAAGAAGAAACCGGGCATTTGAACTACAGTGTTTCCCAAGAACATTGAAAACACCATTGATTGCTAGAAGGAAGCAAGACGCTGTCTAGGAAGCAGTACAGTCAGAATGGTCCTTCGAAGTCAGGTTTGAGGAACTTCGCTCACGTACTTTTGACATGCTCACAGGCCCTGTAGACGTACACCAGCAAAAGGGAAGGTCCTCAACAAGATGGCCTGACATGGTAGTGGCAACCATGGGCTCAAATATAGCAACCATGTGAAAATGGTGAAAGACGGGGCAGTTTTTCAGTCTGTTGTCTTTAGCGTCTCTGTGAGTCAAAACCAACTTGAGAGTACTTAACAACACCGACCTTCCTGTAATTTACCATACATGCCAGGCTTTTCTAATTTGGAGGCACAGGACTGGGTAGTGTTTTATTCTGTTGTACTTGGGATCCCTGTGAGTCAGAACCAACTCGATGGCATCTAAAACAACGACATTACTGAAAAAGTAGCTCTGGTTGCATAGTCGTTACTCATGGGCTGCGTAACCGCATGGCCCGCTGTTAGAAAACACCAGTTGTTCCACAGGAGAAAGACAAGGTTTATTACATCTGTAAGAGGTACAGTCATGGAAACACACAAAGGCACTTCAAACTCTGTCCTATAGGGTTTCCAGGAATCAGAATCAACTAGATGACTGTGAATTTGGGTTTTGACTTATTACTGTAAAGGACAGATTAGTATTCAGTGAGTTCTGGTTTGCTCATTTACAGCATCACAGGCAATTGACCAGCATTAGAATGAGTAAAGGAAAAAGAAAAGATGATTTATAAACTCCTGAGAGTTGATAACTAAAAATTATTATCAGATTTGCCTATGTATATTTCACTATACTGTTCAGATGAGACCCAACTTGTTTTTGCAAAAGATAAAAGACAATATTAAATCATAATTAATCCTTAAAATTTTATATACATTTATTATTGAAGTATGTTCTATCTTCATAAGTGTAGAACAAAGCTGTTAGAGTATGTTAAACGATGTGTGAAAATTTTTATAGTTGTAATTTAACAGGCCTCAGATTTTTAAAATGTCGTACTTTTAAAATATAGTTTTACTTGTTAACTTTTTAGCTTATTCAATTTCTGGAATCCTCACACTTTACATTTGTAAGTAGAAATTTTAATTATTATTTCAAATTATCCTTCTCATTATGCAGCAAACGATAAAACAGTTTTGTGTGAGTGTGTGTGTGATTACAAATATGCAAATATATGTGTAGTGCACTGGGAACACTTTCTTCTCTGCAAGGATATGTGACCAATAAGCAAAACATAATTTAGGAAGAAGTGCGAAGCAATAAAAATTGTCCTCAGTATTCTCTAATTAGTAACAATTGATGTCATAAAATATATTTTGTTTCCACTGTCTTGGTGAACTAATAACGTTCTAAGCACACATTTGATTCTCATGATCTACTCTAATCCTTACGTTCTCATCTACCAATCTATTCTTAGGGTAGTTAACATAATTCCAGATGGGCTTCATATTTTCTAGATCTGTCTTCTATCTGAAAGAAAAGTTAGAATGAATGCTAATAAGAAATAGTCTAGCATTTCCCATACTAATGAAGCTGGAGATTTTAGGTAAGCTCAACACTTTCTTTTTAAACTTCCTTAGTCTTGTACCAATTTCTAAGAAATAATATGCCATATTGTTACCATCAAGGGTAAGGTGGTGGGTGATAGGGAGGGAGAGGGGATTTCGGCAGTAAATAATGAAGTCAGGAGGTGGGAGGGAACACTAGAATTGATTGTGAATGCACAACTCATTTTAAAGGGGATTTAACCACGGGGGCGGGGGCAGTAGTGCTTTAAGATAGATGTGGTGGTGATTGTGTGATTCCCCATGATATGATTGAAGATGGAAGTACTTAATTGTATGATATGTAAATGATGTGCCAATATAACTATTGAAAACATATTTACAGTTGCTGAAACCCACAGGGCCAGTTATACCCCATCTTATAGAATCGCTGTGAATCAGAAGAGGACTCGATAAAAGTGAGATTTAGTTGTTGTTATTATTCTTTGCTAATGGAAAGAAAGTTTACTTATAGGCAAATTTTCTATCTGAAGACTGAAAACTTGACAGATATGTGTAGCAAATAATAATTTTGAGCCTTAATTTGGGAAAATTGTTTACTTGTGTTTTAAGTTCTATTGACACCTCAAGATATTGTGTAATGTCCTGATTTAGCTATAATCATGTATTTGTGGTTACGAAAATATCAAAAAAGCAATCAGTGAGTCATAATTATTTGAACACAACCTCCTCCCACCCCCTGCACACTATATTTCTGCTCTAAGAGCTCATTGGGCCTTTGCAAAAACAAAATAAAAACCAACCCTGATAAACCAAGAATACTCTTTTTTTCCCTTAAAGTGAGACTAGCCAAATTAACTGTCCGATAAGTATTGGGCTGCTAAACACAAAGCAAGAGGTTCAAACCCATCGGTCACTCTGCCGGAGAAAAGAAGAATCTTTATGCTCCAAGACAAATGAATAGTCTCTGAAACCCTGTATAGAGTCACATGGAATTGGAGTCAAATTCATGGCAGTGGGTTTGGTTTTGGTTTAGGACACTGCTTTTGAGTATACCTTAGTGATTCATAGTAGAAAGTGAAGCCAAGTGGAACCTAATTAAAAGGCTAATTTGACGAGTTCCTTTATTTGGTATGGAAAGTGAACCCTACAGAAGCTAAGTGACTTGTCCTGGGTGACATGGTATCAGCATAACTGTACCTGTTGTTGTAGTTCTGTGCCATCCAGTCTGTTCTGACCCAAAGTGGCTCTATGCCCAGCAGAACAAAACACTGTCCTGCCTTGCACCAGCTTCACAATCATTCCTGTGCCCGAGAGCACTGGGACAGCCAACGAGTCAATCCTTCTTGTTGAGGGCCTTCCTCTCTTCACTGCCCCTTTATAGTCTTCTCCTTGGACTGGTCTCTCCTGACATGTTCAAAGTATGTAAGATGTAGTCTCAGCGTCTTCGCCTCTAAGAAGCACTCTAGCCAAACCTCTAAGAGAGATTGGTTTGACCTTTTAAAAATTCATAAACTCTACAAGTCACTACCATTGAGTCAATTCTGACTCGTGGTATGCCTATAGGTAGAACTGCCCCCATGGGTTTCCAAGACTGTAACTCTTTAGAAGTGTAGAAAGTCTTATCATTTCCCAAGGAGTGGCTGATGGTTTTGATCTGCTAACCGCATGGTTAGCAGCCCAGTGTGGAACCACTACCCCACCAGGGTTCTTAACTTTCCATGGTACTTTAAATATCCTTCTCCAGCACCACAATTCAAATGCACCAGTTCTTTTGTTTTTCTTATTCAAAGTCCAACTTTCACATGCATATGAGGAAATAGAAAATACCATGGCTTGGAGCAAGCATACTTCCACCACAAAGTAACATCCTTGTTTTTCACAACTTTAAGAGGTCTTGTAGAGCAGATTTGTCTAATACAATGTGTCCTTTGATCACTTGACTGCTGCTTCCATGAGTATTAATTATGGATCCTAGCAAGATGAAATGCTTGATAACTCCAAACTATTCTCCATTTATTATGATGGTAACTATTGGTCCAGTCGTGAGGATTTGGCGCTTTTCTAAATTGAGTTGTAATCTATAGTGAAGGCTGCAATCCTTGCTCATCAGCAGCAAACGCTTTGAGTCCTTTTCACTTGCAGAACGCAAGGCTGTGTCATCTCCATATCACTGGTTGTTAATGAACCTCCCTGCTACACTAATTAATGCCTCATCCTCCTGCATGTGAGGCAATTTCTCTGATTATTCCCTCAGCATACAGATTAATCAGTTTGCTGAGAGTATACAACCCTGTCAACACACCTTTCCTGAGTTTAATCCATGAAGATTCCCCTTGCTCTGTTTCCTCCGCTCCCTGCTGATCCATATACAAGGTCTGCATGAACACAGTGAAGTGTTCTGGATTTCCCATTTTTCTCAAGCCTGTCCATAGGGTTTTTATGATCCACAACATTGAATGCCTTGGTATAGTCAATAAAACGAACATAAACATGTTCCTTGATATGCTCCCACAGTTCAGCACTTCTTCTGTCATTAGCATTCAAAGCATCAAATCTGTTCTTGAGATGTTCTCCAAATTCAGGTGGGATAGACTCAAGGTTATATTTTGGCTTCGGTGGACTTGTTTTATTTTTCTTCAGCTTTCCCCTAAACCTATATATGAGTACACAACTTGATTTTTTGTTCCACAGTGGGCTGCTGGTCTGGCTTTAGCTGCTGACATTGATCATCTCCATCATGTCTTCCCACAGATGTGGACAATTTGATTTCTTTGTATTCTATCTGAGCAAGTTAATGTGTATAGTCACCTCTTGTGTTGTTTAAAAATATTTTCTATGAACAAGTCATTGGTTTTGAAAAAATTATATCATGCCATCTCCAGCTTCATTTCTATAACCAATTCCATATTTTACAACTACTATTCCTTCCTCTTTGTTTCCAATTTTTTATTCCAATCACCAATAAATATCAATGATTATTGATTGCATGTTTGACTGATTTCATACTATCGTCATGGGTAGAATTTTTCAATTCCTCCATCACTAGCTTGTGTGGTTGGTGTGTCAATTTGAACAATAGTTGTATTGACTACATTTCCTTGAAGGTGGATGGATATGATCTGATAACAGAGAACATTGCATATCATCATGGTATGAGCAAGATCCTTTCTGGCAATGAATGCCATGCTATTCCTCTGGATGGTGCTATTCTAGGCTTAGTAGTTCATATGATTTTTTGATTCAAAATGGACAGTACCAGTTCATTTCAGCACACTAATACTTACAATATTGATCTTCATATGGTCTATTTCATGTTTGACCACTTCTAATTTTTCCTAATTCGTATTTTGCGCCTTAAAGTTCCATTCATCATAAGGAAAAAAATGTGCAGCTGTTTCCCTTTACGTGAGTAGTGCCCCATCAGCAAACAAAGATGTCCAAGACTTCGTTTCATCAGGCTTTTCAGTATTCGCATCACTATGATTGACTCCCCTCCCAGAAACGATGTCCTCGTCAGGCACATTTCACGTGCACTCACTCCTGAGGGGTCCATCTGCCAGCAGTATGTGCAACAGTGTTCTCTCTCCTTTGTCTATGCTTTCGGTCTTGGAAAAGGCAGGGAAGCTATGCCCTCTGACATGGGGAGCCTAGTGGTTCTTATTGTCTGTTCTTAGACTGGAAGTTCTCACAGAAACTTGTTCACTTTGGCTGACATTTGAAATACTTCTGGGTTCACAGCAACAAACAATACATCACAATAAGACAAGCTAGCAGACAAACTGACAAACTGACCGACATCAAAACCATCATTCATGAAGGAAACAAAAGGTCATTGGAAAAAAAAAACAGGAAATAGAAGATCAATGGGCATCTCAGAAGGGACACAGAAACTTGCTTTTATTCATAAATAACTAAAGAAAATGGGGGGAAAGGATGATGTTATGGAGCTGCATAGAAAATTTCAAGGGGCAACTCAAGAAGGAAAAGACAAGATGTACAAGGATCTAGAATTAGAAACCAAAAGGGAAGAATGTGTTCAGCATATTTGAAATTGATAGAACTCCAGAAAATATTCAAGCCTCAACTTGAAATTTTGAACTATTCTACCGGAAAATATTGAATGATGCAAGAAGGATCGAGAAAAGATGGAGAGGATACCAAGTCACAGTCCCAGAAAGAGCTAGTCCTTAGTCCACCATTTCAGGAGGCAGCGCATGAGCCCAAACCAACAGTGAGTGCTGAGGGAAGAAGTTCAAACTGCTCTGAGTGCATTTTCCAAACGCATGGCCCCTGGAATTGACACAATACACACGGAAATGTTTCTGAAATCTGAAAACCACTGGAAACACTAACTTATCTATGCCAGGAAAATTGGAGGACCGTTACTTGGCCAACTGTCTGGAAGAGACCCATATTTGTGTCCATTCCAGAGAAAAGTGACCCAACAGAATGCACAAATTATAGAATGATATCACACACAAGAAATATTTTACTTAAGATTATCCATCAACAGTTATAGCAGTGCACTGACAGGAAACTGCCAGATGTTCAGGCTGGATTCTGAAAAGGACATAGAACAATGGATATCATTGCTGATGTCAGATAGATCTTGGCTCAGAGAATACCAGAAAAAAAGCTTACTTGTGCTTCATTGTCTATGCAAAGACATAGGACTGCATAAACCATAATAAATTGCGGATAACCTAAAGCAAAATGTAAATTCCAGAACACTTCATTGTGCTCCTGTGCAACTTGTACATACGGCAAGAGGCAATTGTGTGGACAGTAAAAGGAATACTGCGTGGTCTACGATCAGGAAAGGTGGGCATCAGGGTTGCATCTTCTCACCACACTTGTTCAATCTCTAAGCTGAGCAAATCATCAGAGCATCTGGATTATATGAAGAAGTGTGCAGCATCAGAATTTGAAGATGGCTAATTAACTACCTGTGGTATGCAGATGACACATCCTTGCCTGCTGAAAGTGATGAGGACTTGAACCACTTGTTGATGAAGGTCAAGGATTGCAACCTTCACTGTGGATTACAACTCAATGTTAGGAAGACCATTATCCTCACAACTGTACCAGTAGGTAACATCATGATAAACGGAGAAAAGGTTGAAGTTGTCAATAATTTTGGTTCACTGGGACCCATAACCAATACTCATGGAACTAGCAGTCAAGAGATCAAAAATGCATTGCATTGGGTAAATCTGCTACACAAGACCTCTTTAGAGTACTGAACAGCAAGGATGTTTCTTTGCACCAGATAGAAGCCCTGGTATTCTCACTTGCATCATATGCATGTGAAACGTGAACATTGAATAAATAAGACCATAGAAGAATAGATGAATTTGAATTGTGTGCTGGAGAAAAAATATTATAAGTACCATGGACTGATAAAGGACAAAAAGATCTGTATTGAAAGAAGCAAGGCCAGAGGCAAGAATAGCTATCCTGAGAGGCAAGGATAGCCAGACTTCGTCTAACTTTGGACATCTTGTCAAGGGAAGAGATTATGTTTGGCGAAGTGGAGGACCAGTGAAAATGAAGAAGGCCCCAAACAAGATGGAGTGACACAGTAGTTGTTTCAATGCACTCAGGCATAGGAACAAGTGTAAGGATGTCATAGGACTGTGCACTGTTTCGTTCTGTTGTGCATAGGGTCGCTGTGTGTTGAGGCCAACTCGATGGTATCCAACAAAAGCAAATAGTGTCCTGGTATTCTCGGTTTTCAGCCAAAAGACATTTGACATCAACAGTGACATCCTTTGTTCCTTGGCCTCTTCTGAATCTGACCTGAACCTCTGGCAGCTCCCTGTGAACCCCTGGCTGCAACTGTTGCTGGATGATTTTCAGCAAAATTTAATTGCACGTTATATGAATGATATTTTTCTATAATTTCAGAATTCTGTTGGATTATTTTTCTTTGGAATAACAACAAATATGGATCTCTTCCAGTCAGTTGGCTAGGTAGCTGTCTTCCAAATTCCTGGCGTAGACGAATAAGTGATTTCAGTGCTTCATCAGCTGGTGGAAACATTTCAGTTGAGAGCCCAATAAATCCTGGAGCCCTGTTTTTGGCTAGTGCTTTCACTGCAGCTTGAATTTCTTTCAGCATCATTGGTTTTTGCTCCTTTGCTACCTCCTGAAATGGTGGGATGTTGACTTGTTCTTTTTGGCACACTGCCTCTGTGTATCTTCTTTTGATGCTTCCTGCATCATTCAGTCTTTTGCCCATAGAATCGTTCAATATTGGGTCTTGAGGTTTGATTTTTTTTCAGTTCTTTCTGTTTACAATATGTTGAATTTGTTCTTTGAATTTCTAAACTCTGGATATTTGTATATGTAGTTCAATATTTTACTTTGTCTTATTGAGATGCCCTTTGAAAGGGTCTGTTTAGATCTTCCACCTCATCATTTCCTCCCTTTTCTTTATCTTTGCTACTACGATTAAGAGCAAGTTTAAGAATCTCTACCTGACATCATCCTTGATCTTTTCTTTCCTTCCTGTTTTTAATGACCCTTTAGTTTCTTCATTAATTATGTTCTCAGTGTCCTGCCACAGTTCATCAGCTTTTCTGTAATCATTGTTCAATGAGTCAAATCTGTTCTTGAGACATCCTTGAAATTGCAGTGAGATAAACCCAAAGTCGCATCTTTTTCTTTGGTGAACTCGTTTTAATTTTGTTAAGCTTTAATTTGAACTTACATAGAAGTAATATATGGACTATTGCAAAGTCATCCCTGTCCTGGATTTGGCTGCTGATAATGAACTTCTCCATCCTCTCTTCCTACAGATGTAGTCAATTTGATTTCTGCGTATTCCATCCGGAGAAGTCCATGTGTATAGTTGCCTTTTGTATTGTGGAAAAAAGGAATGTGTTATGAAAAAGTCATTGGGCTTGCCAAATTCTATCGTGCAATCTCCACCTTTGTTTGTGTCATCAACCCTCTATCTTCCAACTACTGTTCCTTCTTATTTGTCTCAAACTTTTACATTCAAATCACCAATATGTATCAATGCATCTTGATTGCATATTTGGTCAATTTCAGACTGATATTGGTAGAATTCTGCATTTCCTTAATCACGAGCTTTTGTGCTTGGTATATATATTTGAATAATAGTATTGATTATTCAAGAAGGATATAATTCTATGGCAAGCAGATTTTGATATGTCATTTTGGACAATGAATGCCATCCCATTCCTTTGGGTTTGTCCTTCCTGGAATAATAAATCATATAATGTTCTGATTCAAAATGTTCAATACCAAACCATTTCAGTACACTGATGCCTAGGATGATGATCTTTCTGCATCCCATCTCATTTTTTAATTCTGATGATACCAGGATCATACTTCTAACATTCCAAATTCTGATCATTAGTAGATTTTTGCAACTGTGTCTCCTTGCCTTGAGTCATGCCGCATCTGCAGACGAAGATCCTGAAATCTCCACTTCCATAGGCTTTACCCGCCTCACATCACTGAAGTCGACTCCACTTGGGGAACGTAGCTCTTCCCGCCTTCCCATTTCATGTGACCTCCTGCCCAGTGTACATTCTCTGGTAGTATCTCTGACCATTTTATGCTTCCATTTGTTAGACATCAGTATCTAACAATGTTTCAAAAGTATGCATAATATTTTAGTGGATATTTCCTCCAAATTGTGCAGCAAATCCCTTCCTTGTTGTCTGTTCTTAGTCTGCAAGCTCCGCGAAACCTGTTCACTTTGAGTAACTCTGATGGTCTTTGAAATCCCAGTGATAGAGCTTCCACATCACAACAACCCATAAGACACCACCATATGAAGAACTGACAACTGTAAAGAGAACCTAAATATATTGCCCTTTATCTTTTTATGCTACTTAATATTGCTTCAATGTTAAATACATAATAAAACATTAACATTTTCTAGTCTGAATCGTTTTTAAAGTTAGGTTGAATACATGCTGTTATAACTAATCATTACGTATATGAAGTCACTGCCATGGAGCTGACTCTGATTCATAATGATGGTAGTGTTCCAAGGCTGTAAATCTTTATAGAAGCAGATAGCCTCATCTTGCTTTCTCAGAGTGACTGGTGGGGTTTGAACTGCTCATCTTGCCGTTAGTAGGACAAAGCTTACAAGACAGCACTGGCAAAAGGTCCTTTATTAAGTACATAGAGATAATCAAAGATTAATATAGCTGTGAAGTCCAGGGAGTAACAGGCATAGTATAAATTAAGACATTTCCAGCCAATGAGAAGTTGAATTTAATAAATTTCCATTACCCATTGTCATCATATGAATTCCAACTCATAGTGACCAAACAGGACACAGTCAAACTGCTCCATAATGTTTCAAAGTCTATAATCTTTACAAACCAGATTCACACGTCTTTCTCTCTAGAAGCTACTGGTGGCTTTGAACTGCCAACCTTCTTGATAGTACATTTAACTATGGCACAATCAGGATTCTTTATATGGCAACTAATATTGGTAAAACATTTCCTTTGAAAATTCACTTTTTTATTACTGTTTTATTTTTTTGATATGAAGCATACTACAGATAATTTTTGAAACCCCACTGTAGGTTTTTCATATTTTTTAAATAATAGTGGTAAATCAGATTGGAATTTTAGCTTTTAATAAAGGGAGTATGCTTTCTCCCATTTCTCCACTGCGCTAGCCTTTTAAAGTAAACAATTAACACCATCTGTACAAAATGCCTAGTAGGTCCAAAATGCCTAGAAGGTCCACCATTGCAATTTTACTTTTTTGTACTTTACAATGAGTTTGTCGGTGACATAAAAATATGAAGTGCTTGGCTACAAACCCACCCAAAACAACCCATAAAGACAACCTGGAAATCTACTCCACAAAGCTCACAGACTTGAAAACTCTATTGTTCACAAATGGTGTTGCCATTAGAATTGACACAATGTAAACTTATAACAACCACGTTCATTTAGAAAGGAAAGTGTAAACTATATTGCAAATTATGATGAACTAGAAAAATATGCCTCATCATACAACAAAATAAGAGGATGGCTTTTTGTGTACTGGTATTTATATACCTACTTATTTTAATAGTGTTGCATGTTATCTCCATATGTTGAATGATAAGATACTATGAGACTTATTAAAATGCTTTCATAATAGATTATTACTAGAATATTTTAAGTTTCATTTGTAGAAATGTTCTTTTTTCTTTGAGAGATACCTGAACTTTCATGTATTGTACTTTCTCTTTCTCTTTGTTTTCTCTCTCTCTTTCTCTCTGTATATACACACATGTGTTATTTTGAGTACTTCTTATAGTCGATAACAAATGTTTTCAGTATCCACCATTCCAAATATGAAGTATTATTACACTCTGAATATAATTATATAGCATTATCCCAAATATTTTGGTCATAAGTGTAACTACAAATTAGATGTTTTACAAAGATATCTTTGTTAGCATCGTTCTGTTAAAAGTAAATTTTTAGTTCAGGTATGTTTTCCTGCAGTTGAATGATCATATTATATAAGTCAGTGAACCAGTCCCTCATAACTTACCATATTTTTATGTAAATAATGCATACATTGTACATGTTTTCATAACATGTAACCCTCACAAATTATTTTTCACAAGCTGTCTCTACCAATATTTATCACATGTTGCTTCCATTTCAATTTTTTAAATGTTGCACTTATTTATTGTTAATTTTGGTTATCAGTTGACTTAGAAATTTGGTTTTCAGCAGCCCACTACCCTTGAAGTTCTACGCCTCTCCGGGAAAGATTCCTTCCCGGCGCTACAAACCACTTTTTTCCAATGCAGGAAGAAAGAACTTTTTTCTGCTCTGGAGATGATTTTTTTTTCAAGGTTGCTGGCCCCAACCCAGGAGATGTACAGGTTTGTGCACCTTAAGCTATAGAGGCCACTAATCAGGCAAGGCAAGCATGCTGACCCCATTCCTTCCTGTCTTTGACTAGACAGCTGTTCTGCGAAGGCCTGTAAGATCTGTCCATGAAGACATTACCGGGAATTGGTGAGAGACACAGGCACAGAGGAGTTTCATGTCCTTTACTTAAACAAGACACTTCTGGTTGGAATTCCTGGAGTCCTGCAAGGCTAGGGCAGTGCACATGTGCACCTATTACACCCTCCTTCACAATTTCACCAGAGACCGGGACTGTGGAACCCAGGTGCATGCCAGTAATGACCTATGCTTGTCACAAAACCAACTGTGCTTGGGCTGTAGCAGCCCTGAATATAACCCTTTGTTTACAGTGCAATTGACCAGGGTATAGACAGTGCAGTTTACCTGTTTGTAGACAAAAAACAACAACAAACCTCAGTCACACTCTGGCCATTACTCTCAGATTTTGAACTGCCCTAGGGCAAATACACATTTTCAATTATTTACTTTTTGACTACTGAGGTACCATCAAATTTGACTCCTGAGGTCATGCCAAAAAGATTCTTGACTTCTTAACTCATACCTTTATTATACAAATATGAGCAAAAGTAACATTTTGAATTCTTGGATTTGGTGTATTGAAGCTGAAAATCATTTCTGTAACTGTCACAAGACATGCTCACTATATGCATAGGTGTACTATATAAGAATTTTTATATATTTTCCTGTTACGTGTGTATACGCATGATTTATTTGGGTGTGATATTTCCAAAAGCACATGGTGCTTAGATGATTGTACACCCAAATAGATTAATAGTGGACACACATGGGTCTCATGACCCACCTCTCCTCTTTTGGTCTGTCCTACTGTGGTAGCTTGTGCTTTGCTCTGATGCTGGAAGCTACGCCACCTGCATTCGAATGTCAGCAGGCCCACTGATGGTACAGAGGATGTGATTTAACTTCCAGACTAAGAAAGACTGAACAGAAGTACATGGTGTTCGACTTCTGGAAAAATTGTCTTATGAAAACTTTATATATAACAGCAAATATTAGCTAATATAGTGCCTGAAGTTCAGCCCTTTGAGTTGCAAGGCATCCATAATGAGACTGGGGCAAAGCTGCCTCCTCAACGCGTGGATCTTAATAATCTGATGGCAGTATTCGTTTTAGGGTTTTTCATTTTCTGACGTAGCATGACCCAAAATGAATAGAAAATTCCAGAGCTAATCGCTCTTCTCTGTTTCACAGTCCGATAGCTAGTAAATAGTAATGCATTCTGATGGTATGTTTGATCAATTTCAGGCTTCAGAAGTTGGCTGTGTCAATTTTTTCATATTTGCCATTAATGTATGGTGTGTAAATTTGAATAATTATATTGACTGATCATTCATGTAGATGTATAGATTTATAATCTATTTTGCAATGTCTTTTTTGGCAATGAATGTGAAACATTTTTCTTCTTTATTCCCAACATAATAAATTGTACAACTGCGCATTTTTAAATGGTCACTCTCAGTCCATTTCAGCTCATTATTGATTACAATATATCTCTTGGTGCGCCCCATTTGATTTTGACAACTTACTCGAGTCATAATTCAGACATTCCGCACTCTTGATTAGTCACCTCATAGGCAAACAAGAGCTGGACAATAAGTAAGGTAGACATAAGGACCGATGCTTTTGCATGATGGTTTTACTGAGGAATATTGACTATACCATGGACTGCCAGAAGGACGAACAACTCCGGCTTGGAGGAAGAATAAGTCCGTATTATTCTTAGAGGTGAGGGTGGTGAGACTGTGATTCACATACTTTGACTTGCTATCAGAAAAGATCAGTTTCTGGAAAAGGATATCATGTATGATAAAGAGAAATTCAGTGAAGCAAGCAAAGCCCTCAATGAGAGGATCAATCGCACAGTGGCTTCATCGATGGGTTCAAACATCGCAGCATTTGTGAGTATGATGCAGTGTTTTCTTCTGTTGTATATAAGGTTACAGTGAGTCAGAACTTAGTCAACAGCACCAGCACCACCATTCTCATGGTAAATTTCAAAGACTGTTGCCTTTTAATAGGTGAATACCTCAAAGTCAAGCTACCCTGCATATATAGATATTTTTATTAATTATTCTGAAAATAGATCTATAGCACATGCCAATATGCTGATTTTTTGCAAATTTAAAATCATTGGCTCTGGAATTTTTTCAACTATTTTCTCTTTATCCTATCTCTTATACAACTACCCTAAATTCAACTCAGAGAATTAAGAAAATATATTATTTTCCTTTGGTACTTCTGTTTCTTGTTTCTTCTGGATAATATATGATTTTTTTAATCTTCCTGATAATTTTCTACACAAGCTAAGTAGGCAATAACTAATGAACAAATAAATTCTCAGCATTAAGCCAATATTTTAAAAGATTTTTCGGCTATAGTTTGTCATTACAGAGAAAGGATCCATGCTAATTATGTTGCAGAAGTGAAAACTAAAAGCAACAAATTGTCTTTAGTAAATGAGTCTGCTCTTTTCCCCTATCAACCACAAATTCATGCTGATCAAATGACTGTTACTTTTATACTACATACTTTTAAAGGCTTTTACAAAGTTTTTTGTCTGTTTTTCACATACCTTCCTTTGCTTTGTCTTCTTATAATCAGATCAATTACCCCAATTCTGTTAATTAGGCTAAACTAAATTGATAAGAAAGTTGAAGTTAATTTTCTTGTTGGCTCTTTGGGAATTAGAATGGGTTCTAAATTCAAATTTGTTATATGAACACTAAAATGGATAAAGCACTACACCATAGTAAATAAGTAAATTTTCAAAGAAAATTCAATAATAAGTCCTTGAAAACTTAGAGCACAAAGTGATTTTAAATAAAAATGTCTGTATGTATAAACACAATGCAAGGTGAAGTCTATATGGAAAAAAGAATACTGAAATGTAAGGAAACAATTTCTAGAAAAACTGAAAATCCATTGCTTTAAATTTATTTTAAAGTTAGTATAGATATTTTAAAGCTACAAAATTAGTACATGAGGTTTCTGTATAACTTTCTCTTTGCTTCCTCAAATGTTTGAAGCTTTACATACCCATATACAATTACTAAAATCAATAAATTGACATTTGTATGCTACTGCTCCCTAATCTATAAATTATATTAATATAGCACCACTTTGCCTACTATCTATCTTATTTACTAGGATGCAATCCAAGATCTTGGAATGCATCAGTGTTTACATATCTATAGTTTTCTTTTCTCTGTGAGAAACCCTTATTTGTTTTCATTTTTCCAAGACCTTGACAGTTTTAAAAATAACTGATCATATATTTTATTTGATTTTACTGTCTAGGTATTTTGTAGTGTGTGGCTTAAATTTTTGTTTGTTTTTAACAGTCTATTGACATATAATTCATGTATCATAAAATTCAATGTTTAAGTATATTAGGAGAGTTTACATTCATCACCCAATCAATTTCAGAACATTTTCTTCATTACTTTTTTACATTTATATTTCTAAAATATGTTATTGGGAGCTAATAGAGATATCATACGATTCCCACAGTTCAATCGCATCAAGTAGTATTATACAACTGTTACCACACTTGCAAAACCTTCTCTCCCTTCTTAAACTCCTTGGCATTGGCTCCCCTTTACCCACCCCACCCCCACCATACCTCCCAGAAACCCTTATATTTCTTGCTGTCTCCAAAGGTTCATCAATCCTGGGTTTCTTATAACGAAAACCAGAAAAACAAAACCATAACAAATATTCAAAGGTGTTTCCCTTAGTGAAAATATGCAGCTGAAACAAAACCCCAACATTACAAACAAAATCACAGAAAATGTTGAAAACTAGCTCCAGCCCCAATGCACATCATAGAGGGGATCAACTGACAAGGTTTTAACCATTCAACTAAGGTTTGTCATTATGATCTCCTACAGTCATCACGCCAATGCACTCTGGTAACCCTTTCTTCCCAGCCCTCTATTATGTATAGAGGGAAATCACTGGAGGCTTATTTCCTGTGTGGTTCTCACAAATTTATCTTGGCTTCCACTGCCTTCCATACCCTTCTGCAAACAAGAATCTCATCATTTAGACTCGGATACTATTGCCTTCTATGACTTCAGATTATGATTTATACCCTTCAAGCACTGACGTTTGTGTGCGCCTTTTCCATGTGGATTTAGTTGACATCTCATTTAAATAGCTCCTTGTTTGGAAAGAAGACTTTAAAATTCCAAACACTATTTTATCTGACAACCAGGTGCCGTCTAAGTTCTTCACCACACTTTGCTACAACACCTATATTTTCCATGTTCCCTCCCTTAGGAAAAGCAGAGCCATGATTTAAGAATTCTTCATTATGATATCATTATTAGCTCCCTGTTTCCACTCAACTGCCCCCATTATGCCCTAAGAAACCATTAGTCTAGTTGTGATCTTTATAGATTTTCCTAATATGCTTTTTTTTAATGTGCCTTCTGTTTCTGTAATTATTTTACAACTTAAAACTCCTCTTGGGAAGTTCTACTTTGACCTAGAGGGTCTCTGAATCAGCATCCACTCGAGGGCAGTGAGGTTTTTGTTTTGTTTTTTAATAGAAGTTCTGCTCATTGTATCACCCACACATGATTCATGCCTATAACAAGAAAACGCTGATGCTGTCCAGAAGAATAGTGGCTTTAGATTTCCATCATTCCGAATTTTCAATTCGATTTCAGGTATTACTATCTCTTCTCCTTCATTTTCTCTTTTATCCAAATATATATATGCCAAGTGAGATGGTACAAATTTGGAAGATGCAATGGAAGTATTCAATCACCTATGCAAGGAATTTGGAAGACGACTAACTGATCACCTGTCTAGAAGAGATCCATATTGGTGCCCATTTCAATGAAAGATGACCGAACAGCACGCAGAGATTGTCTAACAATCACTTAAAATCATATCCAATTAAAGTTTTGCTGAAGATAATCCAACAACAGAGTCAGAAAAGGAAGTGGAAGAAGGAATATCGCTGTTGATACCAGGTGGATGTTGGCTGAAACAGAAAATACCAGATAGACATTTACTTGAGTTTTATTGACTGTGCCAAGGCATTCGACTGTGTGCATTATAAACAATGAATAACTCTGAGGAGAATGGAAACAAATAATTGCGCCCATGCAGAAACAGCATATGGGCTAAGAGGCAGGTGTGTGAACAGGATGAAGACATGTTGCATGGTTTGAAATCAGGAAAGGCATGTGTCAAGGTTGTATTCTCTCACCATATGTAATTAGTCTGTTTGCTATGCAATGATCTAAGAAACTGTACTATATGAGGGAGAACATTATATCAGGATTTGAGGAAGACTGTTTTAACAGCCTTTGAAATGTAGCTGACACAATCTTTCTTGCTGAAAGTGAGGACTTGAAGCTCTTGCTGATAAAGATCAATGATTGCAGGCTTCAGTATGGATTATGAGGGAATGCAAAGAAGACAAAATCCAAACAACTGGACCAATAGGTAACAAGGTAAATGTAGAAAAGGCTGAAGTTATCAAGCATTTCATCTGGATTGGATCCACAATCAATGCTCAAGGAACCATCAGTCAAGAGATCAAAAGACGTGTTTCCTTAGGTAAATCTGCATGAGACCTCTTTACAGCATTGAAAAGCAAGAATGTTGCTTTCAGGATTACGGTGTGCTATTTTTTTTTATCAAGCTCTGGTATTTTCAATCACCTCATACGCATCTGAGTTGCTCATTAAATAAGGAAGACTGAAGAAGAAATTATATATTTGAATTATGATGCAGGTGAAGAATATTGAAAGTATCAGTTTTAACTATAAAATTAAAAATATATATGCACATGTGTGTGTACACACACCTATGTACATACTGTAATGGGATTTAAATAATTTAACAACTGATTCACAGCCCTAACAATGGTTTAAAGTATAAAAACAATATACTGAAAGATAATTTATTATTTCATTCAGTTAACACTTAAATATTAATAAGAGATATATAAAAATCAATCATGTTCTAAAAGAGTTTTAATATATTAATGAAAATATTAAATTATATCTGACAATAAAACTGTTAGTTAACATATTTTAATATTGCTTTTTGATGGGCACCCTAACTTGCAATATTCTTTGCATTTTTCTGATCATCAACAACTGTTTAATTTATACTTAATCTTCATTTCACTGTAGACGTACGATCCCATTCCTTTAGAGGTGGGCCAATTAGACAACCGTTATTGTATTTGATGTATTAAAGGCAAGCAACTTCTCTTCTCTGCACATACAATGCTCATTAAAAAAGCTATCTTATGAAATTGAAGCAATTATTCTGACAATATTTTCAGATATTTTACCTCTTTTAGGAATTGCATAATTCATTCCATGTCTCATGGAAATTGGTGTCATAACGCAAGGCTGAAGCAAATGCTACGTGTGGCCTTCTGACTGTTTGGCACTTTTACTCTGTATGTTGTACACTTGTTTGTTGAAGGAACAAATGAAAGGGAATAGAAATGTAGTATTTCATCAAAAGCATAGTGAGTTTTATGAAATGAATTAATAAATATTACACGAATAGTTCCATATAACTTTTATACCTTAGAATCTGCTGTTGTGCAGATGAACATTAAATAAAAGAAGGAATGTAGACTTATGATTTTCACATTTGGGGACTGCCCAGCCACCCACCTTAGAGAGATCCTTGATTGTAAGTACCATTTTGACAGCTGAGCTCAACAATATAAAAGAGAGATCCCTTTTCCCAAACTGGTGCAAGCTAGCTGAATCCCAACACAGTGTGTATTTGTGTGTGTGCATGTGTGTGTAATATAAGCAATCTTAGAAAGAAAAAAAAAACACATCAGAAATGGACATATGCATCAGATAGGTAAGAAACTTATGTAAAAATAAAAATTTCCCTGACATAAAGCGTGCAGACATATTGCAGGAAAAAAACAGACAAATATAATGGCATACATGAAAAACTCTTTTGCACATAAAAATATATAGTCAGAAGGAAAACTTGCTCACTTCTGGTAACCAAGCTACGAAAATCTGGGCACTATTTCCACGTCTATACTCCAAGGACCCACTGTGGCTGCTAAAGAGAGGGATCTTCTCTCCTTAGCATACTGCTGAACTCCTCAAGAGTTGCAGGGGCAGAAACTTTGAGGATTATCTCATCAAACCAGAACCCACAAACCTCAGGATGCTTGCTTCTACTTGCGTGCTGTGAATTTGAACTGCTGTTTTGGGACTGCCCCTTTTTCAGGTTCTGTCCCTTTAACTAACTCACAAGACTACATGGTTCTATGAATTAATTTATTGATTTGTTATCCTATCGGACAAATAAATCTGACACTGTAGAAGGAAACTATTTTGCATAAGTCATATTTTTTCACCTTGCTCAAAACAACTTGTGTGGCTGGTAGGATGATCCAAATCTACTGAAGCCTAATTATTATCAACTGGCATCATCACCGGCCCAAACTGAATTTGCTAAATTACTTATTCTCAAAATTTATTAATGTAGAATGGCAGAAATAAAAAGCCCTAACGCATATTTCTCTAAGTTGAAATATTGGATAAAGACAATGAAGTGTTTTGGTAAATTTAAGACTAAGACAATTGTTATGAATGTTAGCAAAGTATATATTGACAAAGCTGGAAAGGATGGAGGAAAATTAAGGCAAGATATTTAATGTTTTAGTAATTTCCATGAAATTACAAATGTCTAATGTTGTAATTCTTTATAAGCTTGTCAGTGAGCTAGCATAATTATAAGATGAAAATGTTTAAGTTATTTAAAAGGCAAGGTATATCCAAGACAAATCTCACTGAAGGAGATCCTTAGAGACCAATAAAGATATAATTAAGAAAAAGGTAACCTTACTGCAGTGCATAATGTCTCAGTAGCATTTTACAATTCAAATAATGTAAACCAGGCTATTGAAAGAGTTCATAAAAAACAAGTTCCAACAATATTGCTTAAAACTACCTCTCAATTATATGAGGATAGACATAAAGGGAAATGTTTAATACAAAGAATTTTATAGATCATTACATATAGCAAATCCACTGATTCAAATCTTCCAGATAGC
Organism: Tenrec ecaudatus; assembly: GCF_050624435.1. Lineage (NCBI taxonomy): Eukaryota > Metazoa > Chordata > Mammalia > Afrosoricida > Tenrecidae > Tenrec > Tenrec ecaudatus. Next base: position 101,498,869 of record NC_134548.1, on the reverse strand, counting down.
CAGCTAGAACATGACAAGCTTGTATTCTGGAAAATTGTGTTTATAGCTAGACCACCTATCTTGCAAAAATCTTGTGTAGACTGTAGCCATGGCCCTTACAACCCAAACAAGCTATTTTAAAAATGCAGAATTTAACCAACTTTAAGAATTTAATATATCCAGAACATTTTAACAGATGCAGATTGTTCTCCGAAAATGTGGGATAAAGGAAGTCATACAATAAATCTTAAAGGAATTGCAATGAATCAAACCTTTTCATTACCAGCAAACCCTCAACCTAATAAGAAAGTAACCTATATAACTCTCCAAAATAGAAATGATGCTAAAACAGTGCAAAATTAGGTATGTAGTGCCTGGATATGAGTGAACATATATATATATTTGTATAAAATTTGGTGGCTGTATACATTGAGCTAATTTCCAACTTGGAAATTGCTAGAACATTGGCTATTTTAGCATTAGTCTATGACACACATGATAGCTATAATATAGCTTGCAGAACCAGCAGATAGTGAATTTTAAAAAACAATGTTTGCAGAAGCACCAGAACACCTTAGAATTCCATTAAATTATTATTTTAACCGTTTATTGGCAAATAATTTGCATATCATACAATTCAATATTTTAATCACATCAAGACTTGTACAATCATCATCACAACCATTTTTAGAACATTTTCTTCAGCCTTTTTTCCTTCTTTTTAAATTAATAAATCATTTTATTGCGGGGTTCTTATAGCTCATAGCAATAGATACACCAATTGTATCAAATGAATTTGTACATATGTGCTATCATCATTTTAAAACCATTTTCTTTCTGCTTGAGCCCTTGGTAATTAGCTCCTCTTGTTTTCCCTCCCTCTTTCCACCCTCATGGACTCCTAATAAATTATTAATTATTGTTATTTTCATATTTTACACAATCTACTCGCTCCACTCACATTTCTGTTGTTCATTCCCCTGTGGAAGGAGTTATTCATAGATCAGAGTAGATGGTTTCCTTTTTGCCCCCCTTCTCCCACCTCCCCTTCCCCCTACCCTCATGGTGTTGCTTTAGCTCCCCATTTTCCCTCAATCTGCCTTCCCTCCCTTCCAAGGTCAGAACCCTTAATCCAGTTACTCTCTCTATAGATTTACCTATCCTGCCTTTTATATGCAAAAAACACACTTTTTAAAAGCTATCAGCAATAACCAAGTAGAACATATAAAAACCTAAATTGAAAGTAGGCAGAAGGTATTTAAAAGTAGAACAAATTCTAAATGGATCACAAGGGAGATCAAATGATATGATGTTAAATTTTAAACTAACTGCATCTGCAATAATCCACTTTCCAATGCACTTAAAATGCCATTTAAAATGCCACTGTATCAGCACAAACATGCAACAAATTTTAGATGTAGTCTGATTAAATGCAGAGCTAAATGATTCAAATAAAATCTCATTTCCAGCAAAAAGGCTAATAAAATTTTAACACCACACCTGAGACTTTTAATAAAATAATATGTAAGCGATTCCACAATGAACTTCAACTTCCTGGAAATAATAATCATAGAAAGATATGGAAGCAAAATTGGAGAAACAATCTGTTCCAACAATCTAATAAAAAGAATAAACAGCATTATAACCCAAAGTCCACTGCAAATTATGCACAAAACCTGATCGAATGTGTAGACAGACCCTAACGAAACTTTTAGAAGAAGCCCAGACCATGCATAACAAAGTTAGAGACACCAAAAATTTCACAAAGGATTTCTTTTTAAAAAATTGCTTCAAACTGAAGCAGAAATTTTACAACAATTTTTCCTGTTACCTGAGGATAACTGACCATTCATTCAAATTGCTATTAACATAAAAATAATATAAATATATTTATATTCTTGGTTGATATAGTTGGACAAAAACAGTTTTAAAAGATCATATCTCACCTTTTTGATATGATGTTAATATAATAGGGAGAAAAAGAGCACATTCACTTGCTATTCCACTAAAATTACAAATAATAAACTATTCTAACACTTCTGTCACACATACCATCTATAGTGGTCATTTTAAAGAAAATATTGTTGGTATGAATCTCTTGTGCATTATATTTTATCAAATTTAGCTTGAGTAATGTGCAGAAAAGGAAAACATTGTAACCTCAATAATATTAATACGAATCCTATAATATTACCTGAGATAAAGTTACCATCTTTTACTACACAATACTCTAACTCACCAAGACTCTAAACTTTAGATTCTAAAGGATGATTCATAAAGAAATCTATGATGAAATTAAAGAGATGTTGAATGATGATATTATAGAGTAAACTGGATTACATGAATATAATAGTCCTATATGGACTGTCTTAAAATTCAACGGGTCTTATAGATCGATGTGGATTACAGGAAAATATATGATCTTTTGCCAAGTTACCAGGTGGTCTAATATTGAAGCCATAATTGACTATGTCAATTTACAAGACTTCCACAAGATAATCTAAATTTATCAGTAACTTGTTGTTGGATGCCATCGAGTCATTTCTAATTCATAGTGACCCTGTAAATAACATATTCAAACCTAATACCTTTAACTTTTAAAACAAATAGACTATTGAACCAATAAATCAAAAAAATAGTCATATAAATATGCTTACACTAGTGTAAACCCAACATTCACCCGTCAGTTTGTTGAGGTTTGTGTGCTTCTGTGATGTTGAAATTATGTCATTGATATTTAAAATACCAGTAAGTTCACCCAAAGTGAGCAGACTTCAGCAGAGTTTCTAAATTAAGGATCAACTACTTGTGAGGAATTAGCCGCTAAAAACTTTACAAATAATCGCAGATCATTGTCATAGAAAGTGCCAGAAGATCAGTCTTGCAGGTTGCAAGTTACTTAACTGTAGAAAAGCTACCTTCTCAAAGGAAAGTCAGCCATGAGGATGTGAATGGAGTAAAGTCTTTGAGACCTTCATTTGCTGATGGGCCATTAATTAAAATGAGAAGAAATAACTTTAAACATCTATTAGTAATGGGAACTTGGAATGTCTGAATTATAAATCTAGTAAAATTGGAGGTTGTCCAAAATGAAATGGGATACATAAATATTGATACCCTATGCCACTGGTTCTCAACTTTCCTAATGCAAAGACCCTTTAATACAGTTCCTCATGTTGTGGTGAACCCACCACCAAAAATTATGTTGCTATTTCATAACTGTAATATTGCTACTCTATGAATCAGGCAACCCCTGTGAAAGAGTCATTCAACCCTCAAAGTGGGTCGTGACCCACAGGTTGAGAACTGCTGCCCTAGGCACTTATGAGCAGAAATGGACTAGTATTGGCAATTTAAAATTAGATAATCACATGGTTTCCTATTCTAGGAATGACACATTTAAGAGCAATGTCATAGCATTCCTCATCAAAAAGAGCATTTCAAGATCTACCTTGAAGTACAATGCTATGATAGGATACCCATCTACACACAAGAAAATACAGTCAATGCAACCATTATTCGATTTTATGCAACAATCACTAAAGCTAGTGATGAAGAAAGTGAAGAATTGGCATGCAGAAGTTGGAAAAGAACAGTAGCCAGTTGGGAAATATGGGCTTGGTGATAGGAACAAAGCCAGAGGGTTTATGGCAAATACTTTTTTCAACAACACAAATGGCAACTATACAATATTGTTTCTCAAGGTGGAATCTACAGGAATCAAACGGACTACACAAGGGAGGAAGAGATAATAGGGCAGCTCAATATCAGCACCTAAAACAAGGCCAAGGGCTGATTGTGGAACAGACAATTATTTGCTCATATGCAAGTTCAGGGGGAAATAAAGAAACTTAAAACCAGTAGAGAGCCAACATACAACCTTTATGCCACTTGAATTTCAAGAGCATCTCAAAAACAGATTTGCTGCATTAACTCTCATGAGAAAAGACCTGATGAGCTGTGGAAGGACATCATGATCATCATTCCTAAAGAATGCAAAAGTTTATTAAAAAGACAGGAATGGAAGAGAAGATCAAAATGGATGTCAGAAGAGACTCTGAAACTTCCTCATAATTGTAGTGTAGCTAATGCAAATGGAAGAAATTATGAAGTCAAAGAACTAAACAAAAAATGACAAAGAGTTTCTCCATAAGACAAAGTAAAATATAATGAAATGTGCAGAGACCTGCAGTTAAAAAAAAAAATAAAACGAAAAGGATAAATCAGCACATATCAGGCTGAAAGAATCAAAGAAGATCCCAAGCCTCTAATATTGGAATATGATATGGGGAAAATATCCAACAATGCAATCGGCACCAAAAAAGATGGAAATACTACACAGAGACACTATATAACAAAGGACTAGTCAACATTCAACCATTTCAAAAGGTATCATATGAGCAAGAGCCAAAGGTACTAGAGGAAGGAATCCAAGTTTCCCTGAAAGCATTTGAAGAAAACTCCAAATCAAAACCAAATTCACTGTCATCGAGTCAATACTGACTCATGGTGACCCCTTGTGGGTTTCTGAGACTATAACTGTTCATTGAAATAAGAATTCCAGTCTTCCTCTTGAATAATTGCTAATGGTTTCGCATTGCCAACCATGTGGATCAAAGCCCAACGTGTAATCACTAGAACACCAGAGCTCCAGCCCAAAACTAGGCTCCAGAAATTAACAGAATGCCAATTGAAATGATTTGACAGGATGAAAAAGCATAGAACAACTTCACTTGTCCATGCCAAGAAAATTGTCAAAGGGCATGATATAATGACTGTAAATATTAATAATTGCATTATCATAGAAAAATGTGTTCACAATCAGGGAAATTACTTAGCACCAGTTGAATTAAATTGGCAATAAAAAATTCCCCTTCTTATGTTCACTGAAAGTTGGCCATTTTAGCCCACAATCTCCTGGTGTATCTCAATCTTATAAAGGGAGAGTTTTCCCCTCCCATACAAATTTCATACAACTGATAGACTAGTCAGTTTGACTGAGCTTCTAATACAAGATCTAATGAACACTGATTAAATAATATAAAAACTACCTTCCCAACACAACTGCTGAAGAAAAAACCAGTTGAATAAGCAAATGTGGTGAAGAAAGCTGATGGTGCCTGGCTATTAAAAGATATAGTGTCTGAGTCTTAGAGGCTTGAAGGTAAACAAGTGGCCATGTAGCTCAGAAGCAACAGAGCGCACATGGAGGAAGCACACCAGCCGGTGTGATCACAAGGTGTTGAAGGGATCAGTTACCAGGCATCAAAGAACTAAAAATCATATCATTGCGTGCTCATCTCCATGATATGATCACTGAAGACAAATGGGTGCATAAGCAAATGTGGTGAAGAAAGCTGATGGTGCCCAGCTATGAAAAGATATAGCATCCAGGGTCTTAAAGGCTTGAAGGTAAACAAGTGATCATCTAGCTCAGAAACAACAAAGCCCACATGGAAGGAGCACACCAGCCTGTGCGATCACGAGGTGTTGAAGGGATAAGGTATCAGGCATCATCAGAACCAAAAATCTTACCATAGTGAATGAGGGGGTCAGTGTGGAGTAGAGACCCAAAGCCCATTTGTAGGCCACTCGATATCCCCTTACAGAAGGGTCTCGGGTAGGAGATGAGCCAGTCAGGGTGAAGTGTAGCAACAATGAAAATGATAACTTTTCTCTAGTTATGAAATGCTTCCTTCTTCACCACTATCATGATCCCAATTCTACCTTGCAAGTCAGGCTAGACCAGAGGATGTACACTGGTTCAGATAGGAACTGGAAACATAGGGAATCCAGGGTGGATGATCCCTTCAAGACCAGTGGTGTGAGTGGCGATACTGGGAGGATAGAAGGAGGGTGGGTCGGAAAGGGGTAACTGATTACAAGGATCTACGTGTGACCTCCTCTCTGGGGGATGGACAACAGAAAAGTGAGTGAAGGGAGACGTCAGACAGGACAAGGTATGACAAAATAATAATTTATAAATTATCAAGAGTTCATGAGAGAGTGGGAAGCAGGGAGGGAGGGGGGAAATGAGGACCTGAGGACAGGGGCTTATGGGGAGAGCAAATTTTTTGAGAATAATGAGGTCAATGAATGTACAAATGTGCTTTACACAATTGATGTATGTATGGATTGTGATAAGATTTTTAAGACCCCCTAATAAAACGATTAAAAGCCAAACTACCCAGGAGAAACTAAATTTATATTAACATACTTTAAAACTAATATTTCCCATATATCTTTTTTATTTCTCAAAAGATTGATTTTATTTTTAACAGTTTGTGTGATATATGGAAGACATGCTCAGTTATGTTTATATGTAAAGCTCACACATTACGTATACTTTGGGAAAGATCAGCTGGACATGTAATAAAAATATACTTAAAGATCATTATTTCTTAAGTAAAGCCAAATATAACTCTGAACATAATCCACAGATAATATTAATAATTATTATAATAGGAATTACCTACATACTGATACTACCTGCATGACAATCTACCTAACCATGCTCCATAGACCATTAACACATCATATTATATTAATATTTTTATGTGGTAGAATATAAGCAAATTTTCTACCTGTAACTCATAAAATGAAACCAGGCAAATTTTCTACTGAACATAAATGGTAATTCTATTATACAATAATATTGTTTTTGTTAGGGGCCATCCAGGCAGTTCCAACCCATCGCTACCTTATGCACAATAGAAAGATACACTGCCACGTCCTGCTCCATCTTCACAATTGTTCGTATGCTCAATCCCATTGTTATAGCCACTATGTCAATCCTTCTCGTGGAGGCCCTTCCTCTTTTTCACTTCCCTTCCACTTTACCATGCATGATGTCCTTTTCCAGGGACTGGTCTCTTCTGGCAACATGTTCAATGTATGTGAGAACAAATCTCGTGATCTTTGTCTCTAAGGAGCTGTCTGGCCATACTTCAAGACTAGTTTATTTGTATTTTTGGCGGACCATGGTACTTTCAATATTCTTCATCAGAATGAATGCGCTCTTCTTCTGTCTTTCTTTTACAAAGTCCAACTTTCACATGCATATGAGGCAACTGAAAATACCACGGCTTGGGTCAGGTGCACCTTACCTCAAAATAGCATTCTTTCTCTTCAGGACTCTGAGGAGGTCTTGTGAATCAGATTTACCCAAAGCAATAAGACTTCCTTCAATCCTGATGCCATATTCTTCTTCATATAATCAAGCTTCTCTGGTTATTTGCTCAGCATAGGGGTTGAGCTCAGCATACAGATTGAATAAGTATGGTGAGAGGATACAGCCCTGACACACATCAGGTATTCCATTTATGTCACCCTGGGCGACTCTACTTTGAGAAAGCAGTGTCTGCCCCCTCAGTCACACTGTGAGTGTCTTCTGAACCGAGGGACCCATCCTGGGCACTATCTCCCACGATATTCTGCTTCCATCTACTAGGCATTCACTTTCTGACAATATTTTCATGCTATGCATAAGGTTTTGAGCAGTTATTTCCCCCAAAGTGGACAGGCAATTACTCCTTCATAGTCTGTTCTTGGTCTTGGAACTCCACTAAAACCTGTTTGCTTTGGGTGATCCTGCTGGCATGTGAATTACCAGTGACATATTTTCCAGCATTGCAGCAACATGGCAAGCTGCCACCATACAACAAACTGACAGAGAAGTGGTGGACACAGCAATATTACTGATATATGATATTCAAATGAAAAAATAAGTTCTTATCTTAAAAATATTCCCAATGACAAAATAAATCACCTTTTAAAACCAATTGATGATAGAGAACAATATATTATTGATTCCTCAATATACTTTACACATTCTTTGTTTGCCTGACATAACTTAATCAGATGTAAACTACTGTTCAACCTTAGCTAATTCAACACTTGAAATTGGATCATTTATACCTATGTAAATTAAAAATGTCACTATAGATGTAATTACTGCCTTAACCCATGATGAAATAAGTGATTAAACAAATAAAAAAATATATATGCATATATTATCTAACCACTACTCCAGACAAGCAATACAGATCAAATTGTGTCCCCAACCCCTACATATGTTAGCAAATGCAAATCTAGGAACCTATATTTCCATTCTTGTCAGGCTATAGCTTTAAAATTTATTAATTAGAATAGAAGGTCGATAGTCTTAATAGTGGAGTGGAGGGGTAGGAGTGGGGAGAGAAGATAATAAATTGTCGTCAACCTATATTGCTTCAAGCAATTATAAACCATTTGAATAAAATTAACAGAAAGATTCAATTATGAAATGTGACTTTTATGATAATGACTGCATATAATATCTGTCCTTTTGCGTTTAACTTCCATTCAGTAAAATATCCTATATGTTTATCCATGCTATGAATTATTTCACAAATGTATCATTACTCCTTATGTTTGCTTATTGTTCCATGTACCAAAGTAAATTTTTTGTACTCAAGTAAATGTATCCATTCTCCCATTAATGGGCATGCATGTTACTTCCATCTTTTTGTTATTGTCAATAGTGCTCTGATGGACATAAATGTGCATATAACTATGCATGCTATGGCTCCTATGTCTTTAGGATATTCACCAAGTAGAATGGTTGCTGAGTCATAAGATATTTCTATTCTAAAAGCTTTAAGGATACACCGTATTTTTTCGACAGTGGTTTTACCATTTTACAGTTCTACTAGAAGTTCAAGAGGACTCTAGTCTCAACCTTCACTAGGATTTATTGTTTTGTGGTTGTTGCTGTTTTTTTAACTTTTCCATTAATGCTGGTAAGAGGTGATAACTCTTTGTTATTTTTTATTTGCATCTCTGGAATGTCTAATGAACTAATGAACACAAGCATTGCTCCTTATGTCTGTTGGCTGCCTGACAATTTTTTTAGTAAAGTACCTGTTCATGTCCTCAACTCATTTTTAATGGTATCATTTGTCTTTCATGTATTGAAGTATTGAAGTTTCTATAAGTGTTAGAGATTAGTCCTTTGCCTGATATATCATTGCCCCCAAATTTTCTCCAGTCAGTGTGTTCTCTTTTTACTGTTTGGGGGAAACATTTCAATGCACATAATTGTTTATTTGTTGGCATATGACCATGTCTGACAGTGGCCAAATTCAGTGGAGCTAAGGAGAATCAAAATTCATATGAGCTCAATACCAATTGTCCACCTTCCACCAATCAACTTTCCCACAGCACTCTATCTCTCTGCTGTGTTTCCTAAATTCTTGCAGTGACCCCACAGGACTCACAGACTATAATCACAATTATGGAATTTATTAGGGAAGCTAGCATGTTACAAAATGTTAAATATACAGTTATTTTGTCTACTATGTCTCCAGTTTGCCCTGCTGGCAGGCATATCTCTCTCTTGTCTTAGCCTCTCAGTCACACAGCCCCTTGGCTTTTGCCTTCTTATGTGGGCCAGCAAATCTGCCACTCTGACTTATGGTCTCAGTGTTTTTCCTCTGCTCTGTTTCAGTGCTCTGTTTCAGTGTCTCAACACAGCTCTTCTGGTGCCTGCTGCTTCCACTTTGGACTGGAATCTTGCAGGTACTCCACTATTGGCTCTTCTTTCTCAGTGGTCACAGGATTTGCTCTCTTCCGGCTTCTTAAATGGCTCTCTTATATACTCACTCTAATTTCATGGTATTATCCAATCCTTTGGTGAGGTTGCAAAGATAGTAATAAAAAATCCATATGAAATAATTTCACTTCCTGACTTCTCATTTATGTTCTGTTGTTTGTGTATTATCCTTATGTTTGATAGTGTAGTTATGCCATGTATTATGGCCCCTACGTTTTTCTCTATTTTTATTGATATTCTTTATAGGTACGATTTACATTTAGGTCTTTCATCCATCCTGAGTTTGTTTTGGTATATGACACGAGGCCATGGGTCCTGTTACATTTTTCTGAAAATAAATATCCAACTTTTCCAGCACAATTTTTAAGAGACGATCTGTTCTTCATTTAATGTGTTTTGGTCCTTTGCCAAAAACAAGATATCCTTACATGAAAGGATTTACTTCTGCCTTCTCCATAGGCCTAGATATCTATCTGTCTGTTCCATTGGCCTAGATATCTATTACTGGACCAGTACCATTTTGTTTTGACTCCTGTAGCTGTGTAGTAGGTTTTGAGATTAGGAAGAAAGAGAACATCTACTTTTGTCTTCTTCTTTAATAATATTTTCTTATTATTCCACATTATTTATATAAATATAAATATTTATATCTTAATATTTCACATTAATTTGGTGGTTAATTTTTCCTTTTCATTTAAAGAATGATGATGGAATGTGGATCAGGATTGCATTATATATGTAGATTATTTTGAGTAGTGTGTTAGTCTGGGTAGACCAGAGAAACAAATTCATAAACATGCATATGTGTATAAGAAAGAATTGAATATTGAGAAAACATCCCAACCCAGTCCAGATCAAGTCTTTAAGTCCGATATTAGCCCATATGTCTGATACCAATCTACAAAGTGCTCTTCAGACTCATGAAACACATGCAATGATGCCGAATGCAGGTCGATCACAGGTCAGTGGGTGGGAAGTTTTGTGGATGCAGTGGTGTTCTAAGCATCTTAGCTGGCAGGGGTCTCTATGTGGCTTCTCCAGCTCCAGAGGTCCAGTTGCATCGGGACAGGTTCATGTGGTTTCTCCAGTTCCCAGGGTGTAGTGCCATGCTTCTTGCCAGTAAAGCATCTCTCAGGGAATGTGCATTGTAAGTAGAGTCTCCAAGGGAGTGAGCTGAGAGAGAGAGAGAGAGAGAGAGAGAGAGAGAGAGAGAGAGAGAGAGAGAGAGAGAGAGAGAGAGAGAGAGAAAGAATTTCCTGCCTCCAGGGAGGAAATACAGGAGCTCCCAGAACAGTTCCCATTGGCTATGCCCCGTTTGATAGACTGGACTCTACCCTTTCACTCTCAATCCTCTCAAGTCACAATTTGACACAACATTATGTAACTACCACAAGTAGTATTAACATGTTCATAATGTTGTTTTTATATCCATGAGTATGGTATGTTTTTCCATTTAAATGGTTATCTTGTTGGGTTGTTGTTTTTCAGTAATGTATCATGGTTTTATTTGTACACATTTTTTGTTTCTCTGGTTATACTAATTCCTAAGAATTTTATTTGGAAGCCCTGGTGATGTAATGGTTACATATTGGGCTGCTACTTCAAGGTCAGCAGTTCGCAACCACTAGCCGCTCTGCAGGAGATAGGGGAAGTTTTTTATTCCTGTAAAGAATTGCAGTCTTGGAAACTCAGAGAGACTGTTTTATCCTGTCCTATAGGATCACGATGAGTTGGCATGGACTCAATAGTAGTGAACTTTTGCTTGAGTTTTATTTCATTTTTTGGGCGGCTATTGTTGCTTTGTTAGTGTTTATGAATCCAACTGATTTTTGTGTGTTGACCTTATACTCTTCTACTTTTCTGAATCATTCAATTAGTTCCAACAATTTTCCTGCCAAACTTTTTATGTATAGGATAATATCATTTGCCTACGGAGAATGCTTTCCTTATTCTTTTGAAGGCTTAAAATTTTCCTTTCTAACCTTATGTCTCTGAGTAAGAATTCCAACAAAATGTTAAAAAAAAGAGTGGTCATACCCATTGTGAGTAGTATTGACTATTTGTTTTGTATATGTGTCTCCTATTATGTTGAGGAATTTCCCTTCTATTCCTATGTTGTTGATTTCTTGTTAATTATGAATGTATTTTGGATTTTGTAAAAGCTATCAAGTTTATTCTAACTCATAGTGATCCTGTAGGCTGGATTAGAACTGCCTTTGTGGCTAACCATGGCTATAATTGTTTTGGTTTTTTAACTAGTTTTCTAAATACTTCATCCACATGACATACAATTCAATAATTCCATCACATAAAGAAGAATTATACAGTTATCACCACATTCAATTCTACAACATATTCTTCCCTGTACTCATTCTATTTTTTTCAACTTGTGGCAAAAATATACACAACAAAACAATTCTTCAATTCTGCAACTTCTACATGTATAACTCAGTACCATTAATTAAAGTCTTCAATAATGGTTGTACAACCATTATTGTTATATTTTTTCCAAATTATTCCACCATCATTAACGAACTCAATATCTCCTAAGCAACAACTCTTTCTCCTTCACCCTTAATAACCATTGGTCAAGTTAGGTTTCTTTCTTTCTTTTATTACCTTTCTTGATATAATATTCACTTATCACACACTTCCATGGGTAAATTGCTTTGAAAATAGTTGTATATACATCATCACAGTCAGTTCTAGTACTCCCCCCTCCTACATTCATTCTTTCCTCCCCAAATTCACTTACCTCCCACCCTCCTTCCACAACCCTGATAAACAATTGCATCAATCATTGTCTATGTATACACACCTTCTGTGTTTTACAAACTGGGTAGCCAAACCAAAAATTTAAGAAACAAAAACAAAATGGCAAGAAGAAAAGGATGATAATAATAACAAGAAGAAGGTAAACATACAAATAAAATGTATTAAGGAAAAGAAAGCCATCAATATTTAAAAGACAGAAGAAATTTTGTTCCTGGAATGGGTGAGAAATACTTAACTTAGAGAAACTTCAGGTTGGTTCAAGAGTAAGGTCAACCAACAAAGTATCATATTATACCCTGGTTCAATCCACCATAATAAGGTCTACAATAATCTCTGATAATAAAACTGTTCAGGTCCCTTGTCTGTGACCAGAGAGGATCTGGAAGAGGCTTAATCTGACTAGATATTCTGAGATGGATTTTGGACTCCCACTGTCCTCCATAGCTTTCTACAGATTGGGTGTTAACAATTTAAGCTCTGATACTTTTCCCTTCATCATATTTGGATTTTGCTATTGTCATTTTTGGATCACACAAGCTGGTGTGCTTCTTCCATGTGGAGTTAGCTGATTTGCTGATTCTTCACTTAGATGGCTACTTGTTTGAATGCAAGCCTTTAAGATTTCAGACACTATTCGGAGTGATGGTAGGGCACCACTTAGTCTCTTCACTACACTTTGCTGTTATCTTCAGTGATCATTTCATGAAGGTGATTGTCTTGCAGGGCCATGTTATAAGAACTAACTGTTGGGGCTAGGGTTAAGTGGAACCCCATAATCCATCTGCTTGTCCAGTAGTTATGAACAACTCTGGTTTACTTTGGCAGATGTATTATGACAAAAACAGAAACACACAACAATAACAACAAAATGCAAAAAACAAAAGGAAGAAAAATTGAAAAACAAAAGAAACTAAAAGGAAAACATAGTCAATCATACCCCAGGGATACAAATCAATTAAATTGATAACATCAATAATTTTCCAACAACATAGATATTAAGATACTCTTGAAGAGTTTACGTGAGTATAATTCAACTGCAATTCATGAGTTGTTGCTTTGTAAAGCTTGATTCCTTAATTGATTGAAATCTGCTTTCACTGAACATGAGGATTGATGCTAGGGGAATTTTTCCTGTATCAATTCTTACAGGCACAGATCCTTGCCTAACAGATTAAAACCTGTCATATTAATGCAAGTGGAGCACTGAGGTATTAAATATATGATGGGTCTCAATCCTCTTTCATTGGACATCCACAAAATTAAGGGGTCCCATCCATGGTCCAATGATAGCCATGCCCACAGTCTTAGGGTGGCCACCCTTTTCTTCCACTCCCACCAGATATTTCAGCCCTAAATCCAAGGACACAGATAGTTTTGACTTAGGGTCCATTTCATTCAGTTAAACTTCAATGTTGAATCCTTCTGGTGTAGCCCTTGGGGGGTGCTATGTTGCCTGTAAGTCCAGTGTCTAAGGTCATCATGGTGCTTGGTTCATGATTTGGTTCACAAACGATTGGGTAGAAATAAATTTGTAGTGTTTATCCAGGAACACAAGAGGTTCCCTACAATTTTTGTTTAGCATCTCTTCCAGATGTGAGGTTGCTCATCCCCATTTTCCCACCATACCCAGCAACCGAAATATCAATGCTTTCTCTAAAATGTGGATGCTCCCCTCCCCTAGTCTTAACTGGATTTTCCAGTAAGATTCTCCTCTCATTCCATTGGAAGGTCTGTTTATTTGTCACAACCTTGGCTCAATGTAGTAGAGCATCAAGTGGATGGTAATCTCCTTTTCCCCCTTGTTGATGGAGTGACCCCAACCAATGTGAGGTTTCCTCTTTCAAGGTGATTCTTATATAGTACACATAAGTGGAGTGATGAATGCTTCATGGCTAGAAGGTAGCCTTTCTACACTTTTGTTTGGCATTCATCCTCATGTGGGGTTTTTTGTTTGTTTGTATTTTAATCATTTTATTCGGGTTTCATATAACTCATCACAATCCATACATCCAGCCATTGTGTCAAGCACATTTGTACCTTTGTTGCCATTATCATTCACAAAACATTTGTTTTTTGTTTGAGCCCTTGGTATCAGCTCCTCATTTTCTCCCTCTCTACCCGCTCCCTCCTCCCTCATGAACCCTTGATAATTTATAAATTATTATTATTTTGTCATATCTTACACTGTCTGACATCTCCCTTTACCCACTTTTCAGTTGTCTGTCCCCCAGAGAGGAGGTTATATGTTGATCCTTGTAATCGGCTCCCCTTTTCTACCCCACCTTCCTTGCACCCTCCGAGTATCACACTCTCACCACTGGACCTGAGAGGTTCATCTGTCCTGGATTCCCTGTATTTCCAGTTCCTATCTGTGTCCAGTGTACATCCTCCAGTCCATACAGATTTGTAAGGTAGAATTGGGATCATGATAGTAGGGAGGGTGCTGGGAGAGGAAGAATTTAAGAATTCGAGGAAATTTGTATGTTTCATTGTTGCTACACTGCACCCTGACAGGCTCGTCTCTCCCCGCAACCCTTCTGTAAGGGGATGTCCAGTTGCCTACAGATGGGCTTTGGTTCCTCAATTTGCACTACCCCTCATGTGGTTTTTCATGCTTTCATCTCTGTTTTTAGGGATATATACGTGGTATTCTATTATATCTACGTACACCAACAGAGCATATGAATTCCAATCTGGCCACAGCATCTGCTGCATTTGCTGTTTTCTGTTCTGTAGAATTGGGTGAGCATTGTGGGTGTAAATTGGTATCTCATTATGTTTTAAATTTGCATCTTCCTGATGGCTAGTGGTCGTGAGCATTTTTCATAGGTTTATTGGCCATTTTTACATCTCTATTCTTGAATTGAAAATGTATTCTTTTCTTTTTTAAAATCATTTTATTGGGGCCTCTTACAGCTCTTATAACATTCCGTACATCAATAGTATCGATCATATTTGTACATATGTTACCATCACCATTTCCAAACATTTTCTACTTGAGCCCTTGATATAAACTCCTCTTTTTCCCCTCCCACCCTTATGAATCCTTGATAAATTACATGTTGTTATTATTATTTCGTATCTTATGCCCTTCACCCACATTTCTGTCATTCGTCCCCTTGGTGGTGAGGTGGGGGGGCACTCTATAACCAACCTTGTGATGGGTTCATGTCTACTTCCCACTTCTTAATGGGGTTGCTTGTTCTCTTCTTATTGAGCTGTTGTAGACATTTTTATATTTTGGTAGCAAAACCCTTGTCTGATGTGTCCTTGGAATAATTTTTCCCCAATCTCTTGGCCTCTGATTATTCATCTGGGCATGTCTGTTACTGAAGTGACCCACCATTCCTAGTTCTAGGTATAAGCCAAAAAATAACCCGAAACTCCCTGCCCTTGAGTCCGTGCTCCGTCATAGCAAACCCTTTAAGTTTTTGAGACTCCTGTGTGTTTCTAACACTGGAACTGTCTACATGAGTAGAAAACCCAATCTTTCTCCTGCAGAGACGCTGGTTGTTTCAAACAGCCAACTTGTAATCAATACACCTTTTAGGCATCTACTCAGGTATAAATCCCAAAGAAACGTAGGTTGGGATGAGAACAGAAACCTTGACATCAATGATCATTAAGCATATTTTACAATAGCCAAATGTGGAAACAACAGAAATGCCCATCAATAGATAATAGACAAAATATGCCATATCTGACTACATACAATGGAATATTGCTGATTTAAGTAAAAATGAAATCTTAATGTATTTCACAAATTGGTGAACCTTGAAAACATCACATTGAATGAAATAAGTCAATAACAAAAGGATAACTATTGTATCTTCATACTTATGTGACATAACAATTATAAAGAAAACATATTATCAGAGTGACTACCAGAGTAGAGAGAAAGGGGAGAAACGAAATTTTTGCTTAAGAGAGTATTGAGTTTATGTTTGCAGTGGTGAGATGATTTGGAAAAATTTTGTGAAGATGATTGCACAATTTGCTGAATTTAATACGTAAAATTTATCAAGATGGTATACATTTTGTGTATATTTTCATTACAATGTAACTTTTATAAATTATCTAACAGCCATTCTTATAAATCAACAGCCACTGCTACAAGGGTGATTGGTGAAACTTACTAGAAATTCAAGTCAAGAGGCAGTGTCATGGGTGAGGGAAAATTGCTGTGTCAGAGAAGGTGATTACACTTCTGTAGGTGAACAAATCAGGTGGGGAAAACTGCCATTAGAAAAATCCTTAACCTTACTTATGTATATAAAGGGAGGAATACACATGATTTCATTTTCTTAATTAGATATTTTCACACAGTTTCTATCCAGATCTTGGTGACCTAGGCTGAGTACTGTAGACAACTAGGACTTTAGACTGTGTCCTTTTGAGGTACAAAACATTCTTCACAGGTCATACCAGAAGGATATTATTAGAAATTCTAGTAAGTGACTGGATTTTTCCATCAAGTCACCTGTAGCAGAGTTAAGGAGATGAAATACTCATTTGAACTTAACGCTGAAACACTCTAGTGTTAGAAGCCAAACCAGGTTATGAAATTGGTGGTCATTGGACTTTGGTTTTTATCTCTTCCGTTGAGGGTGCCCAATGTACAGTGGCTTGAGATGAACATATATTTACTATTTTCATGCTCTCTTTGCATTTGTATGACATGTGTTAGTTCAGTAGCCATGGTTATGCTTTTGTGAATGAAGTGCTATTGAATGTTTTGCCCTACCCCCAATACTGTTTGTGTAAATAGTGTCCAATCACTTAAGCTTTTAATCTGTGCAAGTTAACAATTCATGTAATACATTCTAGAAATCTGACTTGTATAATTTCCTTTCCTCAATTCTGTGTTAAATTCTATACCATTGGCTAAATTAATGATGCTAGCAATAAAATTAATTTTTGCCCCATGGGGATAATTCATAATGTTCCCCAATAACATGATAATGATGTCTCTAAAGTGAACTAGGATCATATGTGAACTACAAATACATGAATGGGTTTTGGACTTGCACTTAATTCTAGCCCTCAGCTAAGTCCTTATGACATGGCCTTACTCGATACTCATGAACATTAAGAAATAATTGAATATAAGGGTGCTATAGGGAAGTGGAGTGAAGAAAGTAATGTGGTGCCTGGCTATCAGAAAAAATAGTGTCTAGGGTATTAAAAGATTGTCTTAAAACAAGCAGTCATCTAAGTGAGGCATCAACTGAGTCCACATGGAAGAAGTGCACTAGCTTGTGATCCAGGGATTTTTTTTTAATTTACATTTTATTAGGGGTTCATACAACTCTTATCACAATCCATACATATACATATACATACATCAATTGTATAAAGCACATCCATACCTGCTTTGCCCTAATCATTTTCTTTCTTTTTTTTAAAATCTTTTTATTGGGGCTCATAAGGCTCTTATCACAATCTGTACATACATCACATGAGCAAAGCACCCTTATACATTCGTTGCACTCGTTACTCTCATAATTCACCTTCCACTTGGGTTCCTGGAATCAGCTCGGTTTCCCTTTTTTTTCCCCCTATCCCCCTCCCTCCCCGATACCACCCCTGGTCCCTTGATAGTTTATAAATAATTATTATATCTTATCTTACACTCCCCGGCGTCTCCCCTCACCCACGTCCCCCTTGACAATCTCCCAGAGAGGAGGTTACACATAGATCTCCGAGATCGGTTCTCCCTTTCTACATGCCCTTCCCTCCTGGTGTCGCCACTCCCACCGCTGGTGTTGAAGGGTTCCTCTGTCCTAGATTCCCTGTGCCTCCAGATCCCCACTGCACCGCTGTACATCCTCTGGTGCAACCAGGTCCGCAAGGCAAGGTAGGATTGGGGTCATGATGGTTGGGAGGGAAGGAAGCGTTCAGGAACTAGAGGAAGGTTTTGAGTTTCATTGTTGTTACACTGAACCCTGTGTGGCCCATCTCCTCCTCACTACCCCTCTGGAAGGGGTGTTCAGCTCTCTACAGGTGGGCATTGGGTCCCCATCATGCACTCCCCCTCTTTCGCGGTGATGTGATTCGCACCACCACCCCATCTTTGATGTTGGAGACCTGGTCTCCTCTGTCCTTCATGGTCACCTATGTTGGTGTGCTGCTTCCGTGTGGGCTCGGTTGCTTCTGGGCTAGATGGCCGCTTGTTTGCTTTCAAGCCTTTAAGTCCCCAGACGCTATATCTCTCAGTAGCCGGGCACCATCCGCCTTCTTCACCACACTTGCTTATGCACACTTTCATCTTCAGCCATTATGTGAGGAAGGTGATCACACAATGATTGTTTTTGTTCCTTTGTATCTGCTACATGGTCCATTCAACACCTTGTGTTCGCTTAGGCCGTGTGCTTCTTCTCTGTGGGCTTTGTTGCTTCTGAGCTAGATGGCCGCTTATTTGCCTTCAAGCCTTTAAGATTTTAAATAATAAAACCGAAATTCAAAGGAGGAAATGGTATCGGAGCTTAAATTCTAAACACCTGCAGATGATTATGGGTGATACTTGAAGCATCAAATCCTTTTGCATGGTTCCCACGTGGATTTAGCTTCCAGTGAATCCCCTTGGACCAGGAACCTTGCTATCAAATAGAGACCATAGTAAAGTCGAACATGGAAGATGCACCTAGATTAGAAAGTAACATCTTGTCTTGTCATCTCCATTTTAGCCATATAAAATTTGTTGCAATTGTTAATATTTGCTAGTTTCTTTCTGATTGAGGTTTTTCTCTATTCTATTTGTCATCATTTTG
This sequence comes from Tenrec ecaudatus, assembly GCF_050624435.1. NCBI lineage: Eukaryota > Metazoa > Chordata > Mammalia > Afrosoricida > Tenrecidae > Tenrec > Tenrec ecaudatus. The sequence goes on along the minus strand of NC_134548.1, from coordinate 101,479,753 downwards.
TATTTTTTTCTTTATTTTGAATGTTTTCCTATATATGAAATCCAATTTAGGCAAATCTATGGAGACAATAACTGGATTGAAATTACCTAGGGACATGTCAGAAGAGGGTGGGAGAAATAAAGAGCTAACAGGAATGAGTATGATTGATTGTGGTGATGATTGCACAACTCTTCTTAATATGATTGAAATATTGAATTTTACAATATGGGAATTATGTCAGAAAAAAGAAAAATATTTATGTGCTTCAAGGGTACAATTAAAAAAGTTATCATACCACATGAGAGAATATTATAATTAAAAACATACAGTAAAAACCGTGAGAATCTGAATTCAATGAAACTGCCTTATTTTTCTGGTATCACAAATTTTGTGTCTTTGACACAGTGTAGTCACCACTTTTATTTTTCTCTTTATTTAGTGGGAAATATTTGAGTTTTCTTTCTCTGATAGGTTTCTATCTTACACAGGTTACGGGTTTTACAGTTTTGACTGTATCTGATAATGGAATTGTAACTCTAATATAAGATGAAACATGACAACTCAATAATATAAAGACAAAGAACCCTATTTTATAATACTTAGAGTAGTCAGTTCTCCAAAGATATACAAACAACCAATAAGCACATGAAATGGTGCTCAACATTAGTAGCCATTGTAAAAATACAAATTAATGATACAATGATATAATACTTCATACCCATTTTTAGTTATATAAGGATTAATTGAGCACATAATTGTTTATAGTTTGGTGGGATGGTTATAGTAAAAGGTTGTTTTTTAATTATATTTTATTTGGGGCTCTTACAGCTCTTATCACAATCCATATATATACCCATTGTGTCAAACACATCTGTACATAGGTTCTCATCCTCTTTTTCAAAACATTTTCTTTCTATTTGAGCCCTTGGTACCAACTCCTTATTTTTTTTCCTTCCTCTCCCCACCCTCCCTCACCATGTCCCCTCAATAATCTATAAATTATTTTTTCCATGTCTTACATTGAGCATTGTCTCCCTTCACCAATTTTTCTGCTATGAGTCCCTGTGGGAAGGGGGCATATATCAATTATTGTGATCAGTTCCCCCTTACTCCCCGCACTTTCCTTACCCTCCTAGTATCTCTGCACCCCTTATGGTCCTGAGGGGTTTATCTCTCCTGGATCCCCTGTGTTGAGAACTCTTATCTGTACCAATAAACATGCTCTGGTCTATCCAGATTTGTAAGAAAGAATTGGGGTCATGATAGTTGGGGAAGGGGAAAAGAAATATTGAAGAAATAGAGGGGGTTCGTGTGTTCTGTCTTTGATATACTGAACCCTGACCATCTCACTGCTATCTAGTGGATTCAGATTCATAGTGACATTATAGGACAGGGTACAAATGTCCCTGTGAGATTCTGTGACTTTAACTGGTTACAGGAGTTGAAAGGCCAGTCTTTTCCTGCGGAGTGGCTAGTAGTTTCATACTTTGGCCCTTGTGGATGGCATCCCATATCATAAACAACTAACAATGAAAATTCCAAAAAGATAATTATCGCAATGATTCCATTCACAATAAAATATAAGAAAATGAATACACTTACAAAAACATGTAGCCAACGATGTGAAAAAAAAACGTATACAATACAGATGCTGAAGAGATTAAAAGTATTCACTTCAAACTTATGAACTTGATTAGGTTATGAAGACCAGGTTGCTAAGTGACAATAAGTGTTCTATAAAAATTGAGGATAACCACATTAGAGCACAAAGTTAAGGATTATTTTATCGTTACTTATCTAGCAAAGTTAATCATGTAACTGTCAGCTCACTGAGGCTTGTGGTCCATTCCTGTGAACTTAGCGTCAAAGCAATCTTTATTCGCACTGAGCACCTCAGTGTGTGTGACTGCCAGGCATACAGATTTAGTTCAAAGCTAGTCGGATAGTACATTATTTTACTACTGTCATAAATGTGAAATGTTATCGATAAGATAATCAATAACTGAAGAATTGGCATATATGATACATATATGTATATATTATATATATAATGTGTATATGAGGTATACCAAAAAAATGGAAAAAATCTCCATAGTATGTAGAAAGTAAAATGGTTTCATCGTATGCATTTTTCCTATTAGGTGAGCATCCAGCATCTCCCTCTGTGTGAGTGCACCCTGTGGTGTCACCTAGGAAGGTTCTCTCTGGTCACAGTGAATTTTTTTTGTAATAGCTATTTCACTCAACCAATTTTTGGGGGGGTGATGGCCGATTTAAGAGAACAGCATGGGGTTGTAAACTTTTGTTTCCTGCTCAGGGTAAAATGGTACCGAAACTTTTGTAATGGTGAACACAGCTTACAGTGACAGTGCTACAGAACAACCCAAGTGTAGAAGTGGTTTTCTCATTTCAAAAAAGGTCCAATGTCAATTGATGACAAACCTCATTCTGGACGTCCATTAACTTCCCAAATGGATGAAAATGTTTATTCATAGTACATTTGGAGTTTATGCCATCATCTCAGGCTCTTAATCAAGCTTTCTATTTAAAAACTCTGAAAAAATAGTGTAACAGTGTGTCCCCCAAAAAGCCTGATTTGTGGCAGACAGGGAGCTGATTTTTGCTACTATGACAATGCACTTGCTCACACAGCCATCTCAGTGAGGCTTTTTATTTTTGACAAAATATAGTTTGTCTCTCTTGGCTAACTCACCTTACTCACCTGACCTCACTCCATGAGACTTCTCTTTGTTTCTTTTAATGAAGAGGGACATGGAAGGACAGAGATTTGAGATGCAGAAGAGGTGAAGTAAAAATCAAGGTAAGTGCTGTCAACCATCCAAACATACAAATTTGAAAAATGTTTCCAAGAATGGAATCGCATATTTGACAAATTTATCAAGTGTAATGGGGAGCACTTTGAAGGTAATAAGGTTGTTTTATAAAACAATTTAAATACACAGCTCTCAAATTTTTTCTGTTTTTTTGGGGGTACCCCCTTCATATATATAATGTGTGTATATATAATATATATAAGTGTGTACACACACAAAGCGACTTCCAAAATATAATGGAAAATTTCGAGTATCTTTTCATTCCATCTTTTGTACTGTGGAGGCCTGCATGATGTTGTAATGGTGAGATTGATTGACACCGTTCCTGCAACAATGTGCTCAAACACTTGCACATGTGGAAAGGTGGTACAAGACCGAGCAATGGTGTGCTCCATTGTAATCAGATCACTATGAATCAGAATGGACTCAATGGCACCTAATAAGCACAATAGAGACAGAATTTAAATATTGAGAAATTTCTCAGCTAGTCATATAGTGAAAAATGAGAAAACAGCTTTCCTCCTTTGGAGAGAACACCATAGTCTGACTGCACCGTCATTCGCTACAAAGATTATGTATGTGGTTTATGAATCTTTCAGCCATTTATAGGAGCCCTGGTGGTGTAGCGGTTATGCATTTTCCTGCTAACTGCAAAGTCAGCAGTTTGAAAGGAAGCCTATTTGCAGGAGAAAGATGGGGCTTCTACTCTAAGTCTTCACTTCCTGTAAAGTGTTACTGACAGTCTTGGAAGTTCACAGAGGCAGTCTACCCTGTCTCAGAGGGTTCCTATGAATCCAGAATTGTGGTGCTGGTGAAGAATACAGGAAGTACCATGGATTGCTAAAGGGACAAACAGGTCTGTCTAGGAAGAAGATGGGCCAGAATACTCCTTAGAGGCAAGGATGGCAAGACTGTATCTTACATACTTTGTACATAGTGTCAGGAGAGACCAGTCCCTGCTTGGTAAAATGGAGGGGCAACCAAAATGAGGAAGGCCCTCAGTGAGCTAGATTGACACAGTGGCTGCAACAATGTGTTCAGGTATAGGAACCATTGTAGAATGGTGCAGGTCCAGGCAGAGTTTCTTTCTGCTGTACATAGCAGAGCTTCGAGTCGGAACCAACTGAATGCCACTTATCAACAACATGAATCAGCATCAACTTGACAGCTTTGAGTTTGAGTCATTTCCACAGAAATGCTATCAGGGAACAGAGATGGGGGGGAGGGTGAAACAAGAATGTCATTATGGCCACATGCCTGGACGGTTGGTCCACTGCTTCCTGGGGTCCACAAAGTAGCACCACCTCCAGTGCTTGGAGGCAGGGCCACAGACATAGTACTGAAAATCAGCCTGTATCCATGGATTTTCAGGGAAGAGGCAACTTCTTGGTTGCAGGGGACTGGGCATCCACTCAGGTTAGCTTGGGGGATGAGCTTGCCAACTCACTGGGCTGGGTAGTGGGAGGGGACACAACTTCTCTACTCCAAAGATGTAAGAGGGGTTGGAGCATACGCTTTTAGCACCTAGAGTGCATTATCAACCCCTCTGTGGTCCTGAATGACTATATATATCCTGGTAAAGAGGGCTATTTTTAAGCCTTAGAATCTATTGAAATTCGCCATGTTAGTTTTGGGACATACTTGAGATTGTGAATTCCCCTTTCCCTCAAATGTCTCCCTTTTAAAATGCAAATGTCTATCTTGTTCTTGCTCAACCATCATACTTTGGAAATAACTTGTGTGGTAAGTTTTACAGTTCTCACCCATACCAGATTCAGATGATTTTAGAAGATGGCATTTGGACTTTTGGTTGATGTTGGAATGGGCAGAAACTTTTGGAGATTCAGGAATGGGGCTAATTAATGAGCTTTTCACGTGGGAAACACATGGAATTTGGTATATATTATTTCAATTACAGTCTTCATAAATCCTGACTTCTCTATACTGAAAAAACATATGACATAAGAAAGATAGAGAGAGAGACAAAGAGACAAGCAACTATTACTGTATAAAACAGTGAAAGACACCATTCTAGGAGAAAGTAACCAATTTTAAAATTTAGAATAAATTGATAACATTTGTAATTTGCTCTAGCTTCTATTATCTTCTGTTATCTCTTGGAATGAGTATTTTCTGTGTTTTATTTTGTTGTTAATGGTGGTATTTCTTTTATGATTTTTTTTCTATGTAATCCAGGATAGTAATCCGTAGAGACTAGATTAATAGTTTCATAGGATTGTGACAGGAGAGATTGTGAACTGGGTTGTTAGTGGCTGATAATAATAGGTACAAGAATGAAGAAAATTTTCTAAAATTTATTGTGTTGATGATTCCACAACTCTTTCTAATATATTTAGACTATTGAAATATGTGGTATATAAACTACATGCCAATAAATCTGTTTAAAAACAAAAGACAAGAGATAGACTGGGAAGAAATTTGTCATTCTGCACATGCCACAAGGTGAATAGCCATAGTACGCAAAGATCTCTTACCTACTTAGAGCTCAGTTAAAAGCCGGAAAAAGGATAGGATATGGACAGGGCGTTCATAGAATAAATATAAAAGGCCATAAAGTATTTGAAAATATGATAGCCTAGTAGTGAAATGAAGGTTTTTCCTCCTCCATTTGATTCAAAAACTGAGTGTGTGGCACATACCAAGACCTGTATGTTCTTTAGTGGGAATATAAATTGTTAAAGAGTTCTTTAGTAAGACACTTTTTCAGAATCTACTAAAATTTAAAATATGCATACTTGATAGTTTAGCAATTAGACATCCAGGATCTTATTCTGCAGTAATGTTCGCACATGTACATAGTGATATGTACAAAGGGGAATGATCAAATCAAGTGTGGCACAAACATTTAATAAATAAAATATATTCTCTAAGGGAGGACTGCAATATCACTATAAATACAACCTGAAAACTGTTTGTGAAAACTGAAGACTGTGTCCTACCAGTCTCTTTCCTACCAGTAATCCTGGTTCCTTTTATGAGTTTGAGTTCTGTTACAGATTTTCTCCCAATTTTTTAATTTTTTTAAAATTTTCTCCCAATTTATCCAAGACCTTTTAATGTAATCCGGCCCCATTTGGATTTTCTGATCTTGGGGCTTTGGATGCAATGCACTTACTATTAGGGTGAGTAGTGACTGGGGTCTAAAAAAAATACTTTAGCATAACTAGTAAACATTGTCTTGGGCATTATGCTATTTTTAGATTTATATATATGAGACCAAATTAATAAAAACAAATATTATATATATATAACTTAGGGGCAATGAATTTGTGTTTGTGTTGGAGGAACAAGTCAGAAAAGGAGGGGGGGATTGATTACATGCCTAGTAGAATGAGATAAATATCACTGGATTATAAATGTAGAAGTTGTTGTAGTGTTACATGCTCTGCTATATATATTCTCAACAACAACAACAAAAAAATGAACTATAAAATTTTACATTCTCTTTACATGTAAAAAAGGTTGAGGTAAAATTTTAATGACGAGAAAAGCAAGCACCTTTTTGAATAAATGTGTTCACTGCTTGATTAGTTAGGATTGATGAGCAAGTTATATATTTTAATACAATCAGAATAGTTTATACTTATAAATGGCTATATAAAAATAGTTTACAACTAGAAAAGCTTTGTAATATGAAGTATCAAAGATAGTTTGTAATAAAATTATGAGACCTGTTTTTGATTAAGCAAAAGATGGGTTTAATTTGTACTGTATTTTCAGTTAAAAACTCAAAATAAGGGCTACCAGGAAACACACAAATGAGGAGACTCCAAAAAGCCCGTGGAAAATTTGAATTTAAAAGTAATGGAATTTGTACACAAACTTTTTGAAGCTGCCTTTCTGAATCTTTAACTATTCCATTACCCAACAACCAACCAAACTCACTTTCACTAAGTTGATTCCAAGCAATAGGGACCTTGTAGGATAGCTCAGAACCGCCGCTGTGGGTTTCTGAGACATTAAACCTTTACAGGTATAGTAGGCAGCCTCACCTTTCTTCGGCAGAGCTGCTGGTGGGTTCCAATCTCTGGCTGTGGTTAGCAGCTCAATGGGTAGCCCACTATGCCACCAAGGCTCCTGCAACCATGTAAGACCAGTTCTCCCACAGTCTTAGCACAATATGCCTGTTTCCACATTATTTATTTTCAGTGTAGTGAATAGTGATGAATATGCAAATCCACTAGACAAAGGTGAATAAAATACTTGTAAATATTATGAAACTGACAATGTAAACTTAGAGAAAACATATATGCACATATGAAAACATTTTGAATAGTTCGTAAAAAATAGAATTAAAAGATAAATGTATTTTTCTCACAAAGTTTTCAAACCCCCCTCATATACAGATATGAGGTTAATCTGGCAATTTATCATACTTTATTGGTAATTTCTAGAATAAATAGTGAATGATTGAGGGAGATTCTCACCTTATACTTCGCCCACTATTTTCAAATGATGTTGCATTAGAGATGGAGTTAAGAAGTCATTGCCTATTTTACAAGGTGCATGGTGAGAGGCACTGGATAGGAACAGGAAGGATGCACTGACACCTTGGAATAGGATACTCATTATAAATGTTATTGGCATTTGGAAAACTGTCAATAAACTATAGTTGAATTTATTCTAGGAGAAAAATGTGACTCTTTAGGGATAATATTGTAAAACAAAGAAGTGCTTATAATTTTACTATTCATTTGAATCCTTCATGACTCTTTTTACCTCTCAACCTTCACTAGATTCAATTCGGTGACATTTCTAAAATGGCTTCGTTGAAACTCATGCATATAAAGTCATCGTATAATAGAAAATACTAAAGTGCTGCAATTTCAAAAGCACCACATTGATTTTAAAATGAAATTGTGGCCAAAAGTTTGTTGCAAGTGACTTTGTCACTTGTCAGGATATGCATTGCCATTTTTGGTAGCTGAGATTAAGTAGAATACGGACAAATGCAGATGTCAGTAAAGATGTTATGACTTGGTGGCTGGGGAGATATCACAGTGGGAAGGAGGCTACTCCATATTATGAAGGATTTAATTCCATCTTTCACTTGCCAGAATACAGAACACCTTCTCCTGGTGCTAAACCGGGCATCGTGGCACTTTGTGTGCTTTACGTTAATACAGAAGCATGCAATAAAGGTTTTAGGATATCCTCTTTGGAATTGATTAATCTATTGTCAACTGTACAGGAGCCCCGGCGATGTGATGGTTAATTGCTCAGCTGCTGAGTGAAAGTTTAGGGCGTGGAATTCATCAGTCACCCATCAGGAGCAAGATGGTGCAGTGTACATCCATAAAGATTATAGTCTTAGAAACCTTGTAAAAGTTATCTATCAAGCTCCAACCTAGATATTTAGCTTGCCTCTTTCTATATATACCTCATCTTTCCTCACATATACTATGTTTTCATTGCCACAGACAGTAATTTAGACCCCCCCATGTTATCTACTTATGTATTAATGGTTGTTCCTTCCTCTGCACGGACAATTCTTACTCAACACTCTAAAACCCAAATCCAAGTGACTGCCACTGAGTAGATTCTGACTCATAGCAACTCTTTATAGTATTTATGAGGCTTTGTAAATCTTTAGGAAAGCAAACAGCCTCATCTTTCTGGCTGGGGGTGGCGGTGGTTCTGAATCATCAGTCTTGTATTTAGCAATCCTGTGCTTTCCTGACAGGGCCATCCGTGCTCCCAGACCTGAGAAGTCCCAACTCTCAAAGTTCCGTCTTTAAATACCTGTCTGGTTTCAGTTCTGTTTCTTCCATTAGTATATAACCTCCACAAAAATCAGCAAGAATTTTTTATTCATTAAAAAGTTACTTGTGTCTAATAACATAGGGTAAGTGACTATAAAAAATGTATATTTATTGGATCACAGTTGTGGAAGCTAGAAATACAAATCATGCTAGACTGAACCCAAGCCATCTCATTTTCAGGGACTGCTGTGATTCTTGAAATCTATAATCTCAGAGAAACTACCTCTAGCCTTTGTTGAAAAATAGATACATGCAGTTCTATGTAATTATATTAATCCTCACCTCAATGTTTGCATTTCTACGAGAGCTCAAAGGATAACAAAATGAAAGTAGAAGGGATAGAGAGACGGAAAAGGAAGGAAAGAGAAAGAAAAGAAATTATACATGTAAGAAAATGAATTAGTCTATGTTTGCAAAGTGGGTTTTCTTCTTAATTTGATATGATGCAGTGACAATATATACTATGAAGAACATCTTAAAGTAAAGGATATAATTTTGGCGAAAGTATCCAAAACCCTTTAAAAAATAGGGCTAAGGGAAGCAAGATTACATTATTCTTTCCTCTTCCATTAATCCTAATTGAAGCATCGCATGCATTTTGTAGGCATTAAAGTGGTTTTAATTTGAAGTGTACTGTTACTTCTATGCAGCTCCTTCGTCTGCTTTCCCTATCTCCAATGGCTGTTATTCAGTACAATTTCAAAGTAAATACAATACAATTTCCAAAGCACAATCTTGAACTATTCAACACTCATGCTTTCTCAAGTAGTTTTCCTCATTGAAAAAAAGGTAATTGGTCTCCAGTCATTTTGCCTTTCCAGAAAAAGAAAGCTTCCATGAATTCCCAAAAGGAAAATATAGCAGAATATTGTACATAGTAACTTTGCTTTAAGAAAGAAAGGCAGAAATATATTAATTAAAAAAATCAGTAATATAACTTTATAATATGAAATATCAGAGTCAGACTGTTGATTATTCATACAACTCAGTCTTGACATACTTAATGTGGATCACGCTATAAAACGTGATGTTATATGTTTGTACTCATTCATATAAAATGCACTAGCTAACCCACACATCTATCTTCCTGCCTCATTCTGTCTATCTATAACTATCTATCATCTATCTATATATCTAACTATCATGTATATCTAATCATATACATACCTACGAATGTATCCTATTCTTTTTAAATATTCCCATTTGCCCCAGTACTTGACTATAATAATGTAATATACATTTGTTCTTTAATACATGGTCACTTTTTGTGAGTATATGTATTTTTCTTTTAATTTTACATTGATGCCTATTAAACAATGTAGAAATAATAATACAAATATATTAATATGTACAGAGTTAATAATAACTATAATAGTAGATAATAAATGTAAGTATATACAAAATAATATATAATTTATAAAACATAATTAGAGAATGAACATATATTTATTGATCCCCAAGCTTAAAACCAGGACATGGCTAATATCTTGATATTCATTGCCATTGAATCGATGCCGACTCATAGTGACCCTATAGAACTGGATAGAACTGCCCTGTGAGTTTCTGAGACTAACTCCTTAAGGGAGTACAAAGCCCATCTTTCTGCCATGGAGCTGCTAATAGTTTCCAACTGCGGACGTTGCGGTAGCACGACGCATAAAAACTGCCGCCAGGACTCCTGATATCTGGATAGCTGCCTCTATTTACCTTCACTATATCACCACTTCTCTTCCCATTTCTCTCAGCGGTAGACACTGGTCTTCATTGTATGCTTTTCAAATTTCTTTTTCATTTTTTGACTTTTTGATAGTTTTATCATGCGTCTATATATGCAAATAATATAGCATCTAGCTATGTTTGTTTTGGGCAGCATAAACCTTATATTCTATACGTAATCTTCTAGGAATTGCCTTGCTTCAAATATTAGATTTCAAAAATTAAGCTGTGTGTATGTGTGTGGTTGTATGGTTTTAGTATGTTTTCGCTGCTCTACATAATTAAATGGTTTGAGTTTACCATGGTATATTTATATTTTATTTACCTACTTTTCCATCAATGAACAGTTCTGGCTGTTATTTCTGTTATTTAACCTTTTTCTTTATAATTTACAATGCCACTGTGAATATTTTTATATCTTGTAGTACACACATGTAGGAACTTTTATAAGGTATACTCGAGTGTGAGTGCTGGATCATAGACTTTATGAATTTTCAACATAACATGGTACTGTTAAATTGTTGTCTAAAGTGATTGCACTAATTTATAATTATATGTGTATTAAAATGTGTTTTATATAATTAATATTGTTCCTCACTTTCTTTCAATCAGTACTAGAGTCCAAAGATCTATTCATGCTGGTACAAATTGTTTGTTTTTAAAGTGTTATTTTAACAGTTATAAATTTTTCATTTTGAAATTATTTTAAATATACAGAAGTATCACAAAAGTAGTGCAGAGTTCTTGGAAATGATTTGCCCAACTTCTCCTAAAACTCACATTTTAAATAGCAATGATAAATTTATCAAAACTCATAAAATTAACTTTGGTACACTGTACAAAGCTATTCTCATCATTACAGATTTTTTTCATAATTGCCTAGTTTTTCCACTAAGATCTAATCTAGGATGTTACATTGTAATTAATCAATACATCTTCTTCATCTCTTCTAATATAAGACAGTCTCTAGATCCTTCCTTGTCTTTAATGGCCGCCTCAGTTTTGAAGAGTACAAGTAAGTGTTTTGAGGTATAACCCTCAATATTGGTCTGAAGATTTCTCATGGTTAAGCAGGTGATACATCGCTTTTCATATAATGCCACAGAGGTGTTGTATCTGCCTCATTGGATCATATCGAGGGTAGAGCTTATAAAAACGACTTCTTACTGGTGATGTTAATCTTAATCACTTGTTTAAGACAGAATTCAAGGTTTCTCCATTGTAAAGTTACTATGGTTCACATGCTTTGTTTTTCATAAGAAAGTGATTAAATCCAGCCTACAATTAAGAAGAGAATTAAGCTCTACCCCCTGGATAAGAACTATAAAAGAACCTGTGGATACTTGTTTGAAATTACCACAGCAATTCGAGAATGTTTTTGGAGGAGTTGCTTAAGGCTATGCAATGTAGCAGGTTCTCATTTAATTCTGAACTACTATTTTTAGTGGACAACTATGGCTCATTCTTGCAGCATCATTCCTGTGGAATTCTAATGATATTGTCTATTGGTCCAATGGTGAACATTTTGTCAAACCTTTCATTGTTATTGAATCCACAATCAATGCTTATGGAAGCAACAGTCAAGAAATCAAATGTCATGTTGCATTAGGCAGATCTGCCTAGAACAAGAAACAAAATGGCATATTGTGTGGCATATGTCTCCCACTCCGTTCACATGTACTAATAGAAATTCACTAGGGAAGACTCACTTTTCTCCACTTAATTATCTATTCTATCATTTATTTAATAATTATTAAATAATGGTCATTCATTTCATTCTTTTGATTATAATACAGGACTATCACTTTTTTGTTGTTGTTCAAGTTGTTCTAAGTTAGACCACTGGTAAATCTTTAAGCTGGCTCATCTGTCCATTTATTGTGTCCTATCTTTTAGGTTTTTAAAATAATTGTTTACTTTCTGATACTAGTATTCATCTTGGAACCTTTTCACCATTTTAGGCCAGGAATCAGACATTTCTCCAAGGCACTTTGGTTAGTTTTATTTGATCATAGTGTTAGCAACCAAGCTCTGTATGCTAGGGGTGCTGATTTCTACTAGGGTGCCACTGTTTATAGGAACTATCAAAAAGCAGTGTTAAGAAATATATGTGCCATTATTTTGTGCAAATTACAATGATATTTTTGCCCTTCTGAAAGATATTTTTGTAAGCATGCCATGTTATTTTTCAAAGCACATTGCAGTACAAAAATCAGAATAGAATGCTTACAAAAATGCCCTGGGGTGTGGTTGGTAATGAAGCACACATTGTGTTCTATTTGCATAATAACATGGTGTATATAGTAATATATTTATACGTGTATCTATATTTACTTCTGGATATATTTTTGTATATATAAAGTAAACATGACTACAAGTATTAATATTGACACCTTCAACTCTAAAATAGGACTCATTCTAACAGTTTTCCAGTGTTTATTTGTAATTTTCATCTCTGAAAGAGTGCAGGCAAGTTTTCCTCCTCTAAAACACATTTATTTGTTTAACCCCAGTATCAAGAGAATACTTGGATCCACAATCAGCACTCATGGAAGCAGACGTCAAGAAATCAAGCGGATTGCATTGGACAAATCTGCTGCACAAGACCTTTTTAAAGCATTTAATAGGAAAGTTGTTGAGGACTAACGTGGAACAGATCCAAGCTACGCTGTTTAAAATGTCCTTATGTGGATGTGAAAGCTGGACAATGAATACTGAAGATTGAACATGAACTGATCCGTTTGAATTGCTGTGTTGGTGAGGAATATTGAAAGTAAAATGGACTGCCTAAAAAAAACAAACAAGTAAATTTGTCTTGGAGGAAGTGCAACTAATAGGTTACTTAGAAGCAAGGGGAGTGAGACTTGGTTTCAGATATTTGGGCATATTTTCAGAAAACACTAGTCCCTGGGAAATGACTTCATGCTTGATAGACGATCATGAAAAAAAGAGGAAGTGACTCAACAAGATGGATTGATACAGTGGCTGCAACAGTGGGTTCAAGCAGTAAAAATCGTGAGGATGTTACTGGATCAGGCAGTGTTTTCTTCTGTGGCACATAATCTCAAAACCAACTCAATGGCACCTACCAGCAGCAGTATACATGCGAATCAATTGCAGAGTTGTTAGCTTATACGCTGTGCGAAGGCATTGCTGATTTGAGGACAGTGTTGTGTAAGTTCTTTTGCTTTTAGCCTGAGCCCTGTGGACGTAATAGTTACCTGCTGGGCTACTAACAGCAAGGTCAGCAGTTAGAGATCCCAGCCACTCCCCAGGAGGAAAATGAGGTTTTCTGCTCCTATAAAAAGTTGCAGTCTCAGAAACGCACAGAGACAGTTTTACTCGATCCTACAAGGTCGTTATAAATTGGAATAAACTCAATGGCATTAAAATGGCCAGGTTTTGTGTCAACTTATCTGGGCAAGTATTTTAAGTGGTTTGGCACTTAACAGCTAGTAATACCCTATGTATGATGTGACCTGACACAATGTAATCATTCCAATAAAATTAGAGTGAGATGCAAAGACCCTTACTCAGGTCAGAGTCCTGATGCAATCAATTGAAAATAATTTCCCTTAGCAATGTGGCCTGCTTCTTATATAATTAATGCTTTGGAAAAGCTTGTTTGATTTGATTGGGTCTGGAACCTGTATCTGGCTCATTGACTTGTGGTTCTTTAGACTTGAGACTGTGTCCGATCCCCCTCACCTTACTATTGTCTGCCATCCCAGGAGTCATCAGGGATCTACTATCTGTCCTGCAGACCTTGGATTCATTCCCTTTTCAGTCAGAAGCCTTTCCTGCTGAACTTGAATTCATTCACCTCTACAGTCATCAATATGTGGTCTTCCAATCACCAACTCCAATAGCTATGCAAGTCAGGAGTAGCCTCCAATCTGACACCTGTCCCATGAACTTGGAACATACCTGGATTTGAACTTGCTACACACATATATAAGCATTTGCTTCTCTAAGAAGCATAGCCTAAGACAGCTTTTTAATATGAAAACATCATTTTTCCAATTATTTAGGGATATGCCTTTCCTTTCCATTCTTTGTGAGTTCATTTAATACAATTATAAAGTTGATATATTATTTTTTTCAATCTGCATTTCATTTTTATATATGCTAACATTTACCTACATGCTTTTAAAAAATTAAGGTCATATTTTGTTGACATAGTTTTTTGGATTTGGATTCGATCTAGAAACCACATGCATAGTGCCATATGTTCTCCATCAGAGTTTTAAACAGAAAATTCTTCTCAACTGAGAAATACCAATAAGTCCTTTATGTTCAAGGTCTCCTTTCTCAACAACTCATAGAAATTGGATAATTTCTATTGTTATGATTTTGCCTTTTAAGAAAGTAAAATGAATTGAATCACATTACGTCTAAGTTTTTTATCTTCTTACACCTACAAAAATGCATGTAAAATTAATCTATGTTCTTGAGTTTATTAGTACCTTGTTATTTTATATTGTTTAATAGTATTCTATTATATGAATATACCATATTTGTATGCATTCACCCTTGGGGGAAAAACGTGGTTATTCTACATTTGTGGCTTTCTGAATAAATGTGCAATGAACATAAATATAGAATTTTATGTGAGTCTGTTCTATATTTCAACTTGGTTTTTTACAAACAACTATAGACAGTTGGGCTATGCTTTGTTAAACACTGATATATTTTTGTCCTTTATTTGGCATATTTAGATTATTCATATTTAAAATTTTTACTGGTATACTGAGATTACTGGTTACCATGTTTCTAACTGTTTTCTATTCATAGGGCTTATTCTTTGCTTCTATTTTTCCTTCCCTTCTTTCGTTGTTTACTCTTGTTTAAATTAAACATTTTTTTGTTTTGTTTTTAATCATTTTATTGGGGGCTCATACAACTCTTATTACAATCCATAAATGCATCAATTATGTAAAGCACATTTGTACATGCGTTGCCCTCATCATTCTCAAAACATTTGCTCTCCACTTAAGCCCCTGGCATCAGCTCCTCATTGTTTCCCCTCCCTCCCTTCTCCCCACTTCCTCATAAACCCTTGTAATTTATACATTCCCCTAGCTGCTCTCATGACTTTCTCCTATTCCTCAAAGTTAGATAGTTTAACTATTATGTGCCTTGGTGACTTGGAATTCAGTCTAGCTGTTCTTTCAACTTCCTGAATGGTTGCCTGGTTTTCATTTATTAAGCTGGGGATCTTTTCCTCCAAGAATTCTCACTATTGTTGCAGATGACTTTATTGTGTCTTCTTCTGGTGATCCACCTTTTCTGATGTTATCTTAATAATATCAGACATAGCTTTTAGGTTTTCTTGAGCTTCCCTGATGATCTTAGATTTTTGTTCACATTTGTTAAAGTCTGCTTGTCTCTCCAAGTCACTGATGCACTTCTCTACTTTCTCCAGTCGATTCTTGAGGCACATGCTTCTGCTACTGATTTTTCTTATCTCCTCCATTTGCCTTTGGCGTATGGAATTTATCTCCTCTATTGTTTCATCCTTTTTCTGTATTGTTTCCCTCATATCCTGTATGACTCCAAGCAACATTCTGTAAATTTCTTTCTGTGGCAGCGCAATGTCTGCTTCTTCTATGCGTGTCGCTAGGTTCAGGACATCTTCTGCTATTGGCTTTTGTTTCTCCTGTTTTTTCATTGAGGTCGTTGGGGCTGATGGCTGTTTGCGTTGCCTTGTTTTAGAGGAGCGTGTTGCCATTTTCCAGGGAGTTGAAGAGCACTGGCTCTCTGGGATACTTGTAGGAATGCTTCTTTGAACTGCCACAGCTAGTTTCACGATAGAATTAGCCTACCACTTTATACTCCTCTTGCTTCGCTCTAAAGGGGAGTGCCCCAGAAGGCTATTGGGTTCCCTGATTTGATGTAGAGCACTGAGAATGGCAGGAGGAATTGCCCTGGTCAGGTAGATCACTGCAGAGGTTGGGCAGAGGTTCCTACAGCAGCTTGGAACATTGGTGAGTGTTAGCCAAGCTGCCTTAGGCCATGTGAGGCACTAAGGTAGGCAGGAAGAAGTACCCTCAGTCAACTTCACTCCCTTCTTTCAACTTCTCTCTGTACAGCGTCATTTTCTTTCTCAGCACCGCTTGGTGGTCCACGTGGAGAGAGCCGGAGAGAGAGCAGGAGAAAAAAAAGCAAATTAAACATTTTTAAAGTCCATTTCATTTTATATTTTAGTACATCCATATTCTTTTTTTAAAACAGTGTTTCATTTTTATTATATTTAATGGGATATACTTCACATATACAAATTAATTAATCAATTATATTAAGAAGATTTGTGCAATCATCACTACAATCAATTTCAGAACATTTTCTTCTTGTGCTTATTGTTGTTATCTCCCCATTCTCCCCCTGCCCTAGCCCATCCTTCCTTGACATGCTGCCAGGCGATCATGAATCCAGTTACTCTCTCTATAGATCTACCTACCCTGGGTTTCATATACAGAAAATCTTATGAAATACAAACAGCAAGCAAACAAAAAAATTTTAAAAACACTCAGTGGCTGGACAAAACATAGAGAACCTCATTCTAAAGGAAGCATAAAATATTAAAAACTGAAACAACTTAAAAATGGGTTAAAATGGAAATCAATTGATAAAGTATTGCAGTTTAACCTAACCACATCTGCCATAATCTACTGGACAAACTGCCTCTCTAGCATATCAACATTCTTAAACATGGTCAGTATTTTCCCTAATATTCAGAGTATATATTTACAACTGATCTAATTCCATCTTAGCACTATATTGCTTCATATACAATGCTGATGCTTTAAAATGGAGTATTCCTAGTCTCCCTTTCTCTTTCCTCTAAAAATTGTTACTATTTATTTGGCTTATCCATGTGATATAATCATCAAATGCATTGTTATTATCTCTTTAAAAGAGTTACATTTCATATCTATTAAGAATGATAAAAAGGGATTATTTTACCCAACCATCACTTATTTTTTAATGCTATTCTAGATAGAGATACAAGTTGCTGACACATATTGTTTTCTTACCAAAGAACTTTAAAAAATAGTCTGTAGGAAATATTAACTGGTGAGAGGTTCCTTTAATTTTTTCCTGCCTTTATAAAGTCTTTATTTCCTCTTCACTAGCGAATGATAATTAATGTGGATGTAGGATTCTATGTCAGTTGCAATGATTCTGTTAACTTTTGTATTTCATCCCACTTTTATTGTTTGCAATTTTTGACAAGAAGTTTACTAAAATTGTTTTTCCTCTTCCTTGTAAGTAAGCTGTGTACGTTTGGGGTTTTTCCCGCTTTAGCTTATCTTAATTTCTCTTCTTTGTCTTTGGTTTTCTGCAGTTTGAATATGGTATGCATATGGTTCATTTCAGTACATCAACAGGAAACTGCCAGATTTTCAATCAAATTGAAAACAAGATGTGGAACAAAGGATATCATTGCTGACATCAGTTGAATCTTACCTAAAAACAGAGAATATGAGAAAAATGTTTACTTCAGTTTTTTTATTATGCCAAGGCATTTGTCTGTGTGAATCACAACAAATTATAGGCAGTATTGAAAAATGAGAATTACAGAACATTTCCTTAAGCTCCTGTAGAACCTGTACATGTGCAGCAGCAGTAAATTATTTAATATGGTTCTTCTAGGCAAAGTCTCTAAGTCCCACGAAATAACCTTTTCCTGCATAGGTCTAGCAAGAAAGTGGGTGAAAATACTGATAGGACTCTTCCATTAGGAACAGGCTTCTATGGAGTCCCAACCTGCTGTATTGAAATAAGCTCTTTGAGAAGCATGAAGAGGTTCTCATGATCAGCAAGTGCCAGGCATGGAACACATCCTCTGGATGAGAGATCTTTGTGCAGTGAAACTCCTGGATCCAAAAGAAATAACATCCGAGGAGGAGCATGGAACACAGTGATGGCTTTTCCAACCCACAGAGCACGTAAAGCTGAGTACTTTTATGCAAGAGGCTAGCTCATGGAGCGGAGTGCCCTTGGGCACTTAATTGAGGAAATTGGACTTGCTGACCCACGAAAGTGATGCTGAGTGTCTGTGGGCTTAAGCTTACTACAGTGGGGTACCTCTGGGCACTTCATTCAGGATCCGGGCTTGCTGTCCCATGGAGCTGGAATAGATGCTGAGCCAATCATCTGAGGAGTTGGACTACATAAAGGAGAAAATGGCATCAGGATTTGAGGAAGGCTTACTGACAACCTGAGCTATGCAGATGACACCACCAAGCTTGAAACCGAGAAGGAATTGAAGCACTTGCTACTGAAGATCAAGGATTTCTGCCTTAAATATGCAAATGACACCATAATCTCATGAGTAAGCCAACAGGTAGCATCATGGCAAATGGAGAAAAGATGGAAATTGTGAAGTATTTTGTCTTGAATAAAGAAAACCAAAG
Organism: Tenrec ecaudatus; assembly: GCF_050624435.1. Taxonomy (NCBI): domain Eukaryota; kingdom Metazoa; phylum Chordata; class Mammalia; order Afrosoricida; family Tenrecidae; genus Tenrec; species Tenrec ecaudatus. The sequence goes on along the minus strand of NC_134548.1, from coordinate 101,461,021 downwards.
AAGAATCAATATATTTGAATTATAGTAATGCTGAAAGATATCAAAAGTACCACAAACTGCCAAGATAAAAAGTAATTGTGAGCATGGCCCAGGACCAGAAGTTGGTTCATTCTGTTACACATAGGGTTGCCGTGAGTTGGAATTGACTTACTGTAAATTAACAATGGGTGTCATTTTGTGGCATTTATGAGATTCCATGATGTTCTCTGTTGTTCCTGGTTCTGTTGTTTGATGTCTGTCATTAATTTAGAAAAATTCTCATTCATTAGTCTTTCTAATCTCGGTAGTTTTTTTGGGGGGTTTTTTTACATTTTTTTTAAATTAGGGGCTCATACAACTCTTATCACAATCCATACATATCCATACATCAATTGTATAAAGCACATCTGTACATTCTTTGCCCTAATCATTTTCAAATCTTAGTAGTTTCATTGACATAAAATTCACATATTATACACTTTCAAATTAAAGTCCCTTTTTAAAAGAGTTGTATATACATCATCACAATAGATTATAGTGCTCCCTCCCACTCCTGTATTCATTATTTGCTCCCAATTCCCTTTGACTTCTCCTTCCCATCCCTGATAAGATATTACATCAGTTATTGTCTCTATACATTGCATTTTTTTGTGCTTCATAGACTGGGAAACACATCAGAAACAATAAAAAATATACAGAAAATGTGAAAAGACCACTGGCAATATTAAAATATGCCAGAGAGAAAACTTCTGTTGAAGGATAAGTGAGAAATATTTAAGCCTAGAGAACATTCAGAATGGGTCAAGAGGGAGGTCGACTGAGCAGGTATCATACCATAGTTCCATCGACCATAATCAAGTTTACAATAATCTGAGGCTGTTCAAGTCCTTGGACTGTGGCCAGAGGGGATCTGGCAGAGGCTTCATCCAAATAGATATTCCACAGAGGAGTTTGGGGTTCTCGCTCTCCTCCACAGGCTTCTACAAATTGGATGTTAATAATTTATGGTCTGGTATCTTTCCTTTCATTGTATTTTGATTTTGTTTTTTGTCATCTTTGGATCGCATAGGCTAGTATGCTTATTCCATGTAGATTTTGTTGACACCTCACTTAGATGGCTGCTTATTTTAATACAAGCCTTTAATACCCCAAGACTCTTTAGCCAGGCACCAGCTGTTTTCTTCACCACACTTTGCTGAAGCACCCATATCTTCAGTGATCGCTTCATGAAGGCGAGTATCGAGTAAGACCATATCAAGAACTAATTGTTCATGGATCGGCACTAGAATTAAGGGGGATCCAAGAATCCATTCACATGTCCAAGGATTTTGTGCAACTCTGGCTTATTTTAGTGGTCTTAAAATAATATTATGACCAGAAAAAACATTATCAATCATCCCCCTGTGGTAACTGTAATCCATGAGTTGGTAATTTGTACAGATTGAATTCTTCAATGTTGGAGCTTTGTCTTGCTACTATTTTGTCTGCCCCATTGTCTTTTTTCCTTTCTGGTATTGCATAAGGATAATCAGAAATATTATATACTAAATCTTTTGAAAGTTTTATCTAATTCTTTGATATTCTGTTCTGCTTTGTTGGTTTCTCATTATTATTTCTCTTCACATTTCATTTTTCAAAGTTTATATTGATCTTCAGTGTACTGCTGAGCCAATCAAAAACACATTCTTCATTTCTATTACAATGAGGTTATTTTTTGTTTTTATTTTTAGCATTTCCTTTTGATTTCTTATAATTTCACATCTAAGTTTGCATTACTTTTCAGTTCTTACATGTTATTTACTTTTTCTACCCAAATACTTAGCATAGTAATCATAACAATGTTATCTGTTCTGTCTCGAAATTCTAGCATTTGTGTCATTTCTAAGTCCAGTTCTGATGATTGTGTTATTTCTATAGGCAGTATTTTCACCTTCCTTATGGCATGAGGTGTGTTTGATTGTTGAAAGATACTCATGTTACATCAGATGATATGAACTGAGATAAGTAGGCCTTTATTATAAGGGCTAGGAGTTCTGGTAGTGATGTGGGTTATGCATTGGGCTGAAACCACTAGGTCAGAGATTTGGACCCACCAGTTATTCCAAAGAAGGAATATGAGGCTTTCTACTTTCATAAAGATTTTCATTCTCAGAAACCCACAGGGCAGTTCTACTCCATTTGATAGGATGATCGAGTCAGAATCAATTCAATCATAGTGAGTGAGAGAGTATAAGTAATTATTCTAATCTGGCTAGACATTGGGCTGTTTTTAATATTTGCTTTAAGTATACTTGCTTACAGATTCAAATTTATTTTATTATCTTTTCTTTCTTTTATATACTTTCTAAATAAAAAAATTGACTTTGGACATCCCCTTGTAAAGGTCCTCAGAAATGTTGTGTGTCCGAACTCTATAAGGTATAATCTATGTTGTTCATCTGGAGCCCTGTTTAATGGTGAGGCATAGCTGGAGTGGTATGTCTTTCGTCACCTTAGATGAGATAGAAAATTGGATTTGGGTCATCCTTTTTTCACTCTGGGATAAAGCAGTGAGATCACCATTAGTGATCAAAATCCACTCATTGGCAGTAGCTCATTTTTCTCCTGGAATGTGTAATTTTATTACACAGAATACCCTAGGACTATTCCACAATAGTTACTTTTCTTATACCCTTTCATAGGCCAGGAAGGCATCCTTCTTAGATTTTCAACATGAGAATCTAGTGGGGTTCTGGTTTATTACATGAGAAACTTCTTCAAGCATACGCATCTAATCTATGATTTCCTTTATTTTACTATTTCTCCAGATCCTGCAATGGTTATTTTTCACTAAAACCTCAATTCTTTGATGAGTATAAGCAAAACTGTTGATTTTCAGTTCACTTACTTTTTCAGCTGATGGATGAAAGTAGTGCAATCCAAGCCCTCTTTCCATGTTATAGAAGTCACCTGGGCACAGTTGTTAATTTCACAATATGAAATTTCTAGGTTTGTGCTTGAAACCTTACGGTAATAATACATTTAACTTTATAAGAAAGATTCAAACTATTTTCCAAAGTGGCTTTACCATTTCAGATTCCCACAAACAATGAATGAGAATTTCTGTTGTTCCACATCATTTCTTTACCAGCATTTAAAAATATATATAGTATTAGGATTTTTGTTTGTTGTAGCTATTCCTCTTGTTCAATGTCCTTTAAACATTTGGTGTTTTCAGGGTTTTTGTATTGTTTAATTACATTTAATTTTAGTCAATCTATTAGGCGTATGGTGGTATTTCATGATAGATTTAATTTGCATTCCCCTAAACTATGATGCTATTAAGCATCTTTTCATATATTTATTTTCCTTATGTATGTCCCTTTTGTGAAGTATCTGTTCAGATCTTGTGCTCTCTTTTGAATTGGGCTGTATTTTCTTATTTTTAACTGAAGTTATTCATATATCTTTGATATAATTCATCAAACTTGTGATTTGCACATATGTTCTGTCTGCGGACGATCTAGTCTTTCTGTTAAATGTGTCATTTACAAAGCAAAAGCCCAATTTCTTAGTTTTTGTTCTGTATTTCAGTGGTTTTCCTTTTGACATCATTTCTAAAAGCTTACATCAAAATCTTGGAAATGGATCTGCAGATTATTCTCTGTATTTTCTTCCAGATTTTCTTTTACATTTCACATTAGGTTTATTATAGATTTTGAGTTACATTTTAAATAAGATAGAACTGTGTATTGAGATGTGTTTGTACACATAATCACTTCTACCTGTTTCCAGTATCCTTAAATGAGAAGATGATCCTGTCTACATTGAGTTGCTTTTGCACCCTAATAAAATTCAGTTCACTAGATAGATAGATAGATAGATAGATAGATAGATAGATAGATAGATAGATAGGTAGATAGATATTTGGGTCAATTTTCACTACCTATTCTGGTTTTTGGAGGAGCCCTGGTGACATAGTGATTATGGGTTGGGTTCTAACTGTAAGAGTCCACCAGCTGCTCTGTGAGAGAATGACAGGACTTTCTACTCCCATAGAGTTAATGTCTCAGAAACTCACAGGGCAGTTACAACCTGTCCTAAAGGATCACTATGGGTCGTCATCCACTTCATGGTGGTAAGTATGGTTTGGAGTTTGGGTATTCTGTTTTCAAATGATCTCTAGTGGCTCTTTGGGTTAGGCTTTTGGCAGCTAACTTTCAGGTAGGTGGTTCAAACCCATAAGTACCTTTTGATAAGAACCATGAGGCCCTACATATGGTTGTTATGTGTCAAAAAAATTTTTATTAATCTGTTTGTCCAATTCTCAGAATGCCATGGTGTACTGATTATTTGGACATTTTCAGGGATATACCTTTATGTAGCATGAGTACTCCATTTTCCCTACCCTCAAAGACACTGTCATCCACTCAATTCCGAATCATAGAGACCAAGTAGGGTTTCTTTTTTTTTCTTTGTCATTTTCTATCAAAACAAAACACAAAAGCAAGAAAATTCTTGATATTTTTATGGAGGTTTTATTCAATCTCTAGATAAAAATCAGGAGAATTGATATGTTGCTAAGTTTTCAAATTCATGAAAGCTGTCTACCTCTATATTCATTTACATATTCATTGACTTCTTTCATCGATGATTTTAAGTTTTCTGCATACAGGAAAGGGGTATACTAGGGTTGTATCCTTTGATCAGACTTATTCAATTTGCATGCTGAGCAAATAAGCAAATAATAAAAAAGCTGGACTTTAAAAAGAGCATATGTGTTCTGAGGAACGCTCATTAACAACCAGCCATATATAGATGACACAACAGTATTTGCTAAAATCAAAAAGGTCTTGATGTATTTTCTCATGAAAGTTAAAGACAGAAGCGTTCAGTGTGGGTTACAGCAATAGGAGGAAAACAAAATTCCTCACACTTATACCAATAAACAATATCATGATAAATGTAGAAAAGATAGACATTGACAAATATTTCATTTTGCTTGGGTTGACAATCAGTACTTATGGAAGCAGCAATTAAGAAATCAAACAGTATTATTACATTGTGCAAATGCTTTGCTAGACCTCTTTAAAGTGTTGAAGAGCCAAAGAGTCTCTTTGAAGACTAAAGTGCACCAGAGCCCAGCCATGATATTTTCATGCATGTACCATGAACAATGAATAAGGAAGATAAAACAAGAGTTGATGTATCTGATTTATGATGTTGGTGAAAAATATTGAAAGTATCATGAACTGCTAGCAGAACAAACAAATCCATCCTGGAAGAAGTACAGCCAAAATGTTCCTTTGAGGCAAGATGGGAAATATTCCATCTCGCTTTTAGACATGTTATCAGAAGAGACAAGCCCTGAAAATGGATATGCTTAGTAAAATGGAGGGTGAGCCAAAAAGATGAAGACACTTGGGATAGATTGTCACAGTGGCTGCAGCACTGGGCACAATCATAACAATAGCTTTGAGGATGAGACAGGACATGTCAGTGTTTCCTTCTGTTGTACGTAGGGTCGCTATGGGTTAGAACTGACTTAATGGTGCTTACCATTAGCGGCAGCATACAGGGCATACTTCTTTTATTTTATATCTACATATTTCAGTTTGTGTGCAATTTGAAATGACACCACCTTTACATTTTCTCCAAAACTGTATTTGTTGATCTTCCCTCTGAACCTTTTACTGTGGCAACATATAGTATTAGGTTCCTATTGATTACTAATAAATTACTTAAACTTAGTGGCTCCAGGCAACACAAGCCTGTTAACTCAAAAATCTGGAGGAAGAAGCTAAAAATAGGCTTGCAGGGCTCCATTCTCTTTGGAAACTCAAGAGGAGAATCTAGTTCTTGGGTGTCACAAAGGGCTTATGCGCACAAATTAACCTAAAAGTTAGCTATCCAAGCCCGCACAGAAACACCACAAGAGAAAGGCCTGGTGATCTGTCCCCACAATGATGACAGTCAAGATGTCAATAGAATCCAATGTGATCCATAGATTTGGTGCTATTCTTATAAAAACCCCAGGAGCCTTCATTACAGAAACGGAAAACCCAATCCTCAACTTTCCATGAAATGACAAAAGTTTCTGAACAGTTCAAATTACTTTGAAAGAGAATAGTAACTAGGAAGAATCACACTTTCTGAACACTCATAATGGTAGGTTTTTAAAGGAAAAATGCTCAGGATACAATTATTTAGACAGGACAGCCTCTTTTCATTCATGCCCACAGGCAGGCTTCTCTGTATTTTGGCCTTTCAGTCATATGGTCCATTGGCCTCTGCTTTTCTGTCCAAAGTTACATTAATCAGGGATCTCAGAGATCAAAGAAAATACCTTATTTGGGACTCTTCTGTATTGCCAATAGTGAAATACGTCACTTCCCGCTTCTTTCTGCTAATTTGTTTTAGGGCCAGAATTAAGTTAAAGATTAATAAGAGAATGTAGTGTTGTCCCACTGGGGTCAGTGACTCATTTCCTCAAGGTGTATTGCTATGTCTAAGGAAATATTAGAACTTTACCCCCTGTATGTTCCATCACATTCAAGGATATATTTGCATGAAAGAAAATACCTCTGCAAAACCATTTAGTTCTACCAGAATGTTAAACCTCCTCCCTCACCATTGGAAACCCTAGTGAAGACGCTAGTCCTTCAACCCTGGGTGGTTTTGTTCTCTAGTTCCACTGACAAAGAAACCCTGCCCTCACAAACTCAGATAGTAGGCACATTCTTCTGGCCCATCTGAATAGCAGCTCTACCAGGCAGAATCAAAGTGGTGGCAACTAAACTTTTTGAAACTTAGAATTCACTTTAGAATTCTAGTCAGGCATGTCATTCATATTTATTCTGACAGTACTTCTAAACAGATATTCTCACCCAAGTGGCTCCAGTGATCCATTTCTTGCCTGTGGAATTTTCTTCAACTCCTCTTGTCCCTGGCTCTTTCTGTTTAAGCTGAAAGGATTTCTGCTGTGGTGGTTGTTAGATACATCAGTCAGGAAAAAAACATATATATTTATTCAAGCCCTTTAAAAACATTTCCTGACACATTTCCTTAATTTTATAACAGACATTTCCAAATCGTCACATTTTTCAAAGTTTATTCTTAAGTCTATCTTTTTCTTCCCACATTTAACTGGAGCTGGAAAAAAATATCACATTGCTCATTTAAGATCTAGCTTAGAAATTATCTTAGTCAACTAATCATGTTCAAAACTCCACAAATTCTTCCTTCCACCAAACATTCAAACATTACTAAAAAGAGTCCTTTGGCACTGTATAGAGAACATCATTCTTTCTCCATTTTCCAATAGCTTCCACATCATTTCCCTTTAAATTTCACAAGAAGTGTATTTAGCATACATATTTCTAGTTACATTCAAGAAGCCTTGAGGACAATATCCCTGCTTAGAGCAGCCAATGCACAGAGAGGACTACAGGGTCAGCTCCACCATGAGACACAGCATTCCTCACTGGCCCATAGCACCACGGGGGACAACACTGGAGACACATGGCTGGAATTGTGCCAACCCCGAGGCCACCACACCAAAGTGAGACACTGGGGGCATGCAACTGAGCAGAAAGGGGAGCAGAGCAATGAAGTCCCCAGGGAATAACAAAAATAAACTCTGGGGTCAGGGTGTGGCGCCCATCAGACTTGACTGGAAAGCACTCGTAAGGGACAACAAATAGACCTTGAACTATTTATAGGCTTTTTGTTGTTGCTATTTTTGCCTTTTTGAAGTTGTTGTTGTAGCTATTGTTTTATTGTCTATTGTTGCTTCATTGTACTCGGTCTTGTGTTTGTGAATATTATTGTTGCTGCATGTGTATCTGGAAGGGATAGGTGGGATAGACACACTGGAAGAGAGAACAATAGGATGACAGTTTCAGGGGGCCATGGGAGAGGGAGAGGCAGGGGAAAGGAATTGGATGTTAACAAACCCTGGGACAAGGAAACAACAAGTGACAGAAATTGATGGCAAGGGCTAGATCAAGGACAATGTAACCGAGAGGAATTCCTGAAACCCAAATGAAGGATGAACATGATAGTGGGACAAGAGGAAAGTAAAAAGAAACAGAGGAAAGACTAGGAAGCAAAAAGCATTTATAGGGATCTAAATACAGGCATATACATACATAAATGTAGTTATATATGATGATGGGGAAATAGATCTATGTACTTATATTTATAGGTTTAGTATTAAGGAAGCAGATGGACATTGGGTCCCTACTCAAGTACTCCCTCAATACAAGAACACTTTGTTCTAATAATCCAGCACTCTAAGATGCTCTTCCCGATATGATCGCTGAAGACAAAGCAGGTCCATAAGCAAATGGTGCCCGGCTATCAAAAGATATACTGTCTGTGGGCTTAAAGACTTGACGATAAAAAAGCAGCCATCTAGCTGAGAAACAACAAAGCCCACATGGAAGAAGCCTGTGTGATCATGAAGTGTCTATAGGATCACGTATCGGGCATCAAAGAACAAAAATCATACCATGGTGAATGAGGAGGAGTGCATATTAGGGACCCAAAGCCCTTCTGTAGGTAAGTGGACATCCCCTTACAGTAGGGTCACGGGGAGGAGAAGAGCCAGTCTAGGTGCAGTGTAGCAATGAAGAAACATACAACATTCCTCTAGTTCTTTAATGCGTCCGCCCCCTCACTATCATGATCCGCATTCTACCTTACAAATCCAGCTAGACCAGAGGATTTACACTGGTACAGATAGGGACTGGAAACATATTTCTATAGGTTTCCATAACAATGAGTCCCTAATAACCAGTGGTGAGAGTGGCAATACTGGGAGGGTGGAGGGTAGGTTGGGGAGAAAGGGGGAACTGATTACAAGGATCTACATATAATCTCCTCCCTGGGGAATGGACACAGAAAAGTGGGTGAAGGGAGATGTCGGACAGTGTAAAACATGACAAAATAGTAATCATTTATAAATCATCAAGGGTTCTTGAGGGGAATGGGGAGGGATGGGGAAAACTGAGGAGCTGATACCAAGGGCTCAAGTAGAAAGTAAATATTTTTACAATGGTGATAACAACAAATGTACAAATGTGTTTGAAACAATCGGTGTATGTGTGAATTGTGATAAGAGTTGTATGTGCCCCCAATAAAATGATTTTTTTAAAAGAAGCTTTCCCTTAATCTCTTTTTTCATTATCATCAGAATTACTGTTAATATTCTTAATTCTACCAATACCCTTTTAATGCAACCTAGGGCCTTACAATGAAGCACATAAAAATCCCCCTAGATTCCACCCATTAACCTAATGGCAAAGCAACTTCTATATTTTACATGTTTGGTAGAGAAGCACTTCAACTTCTCAATACCAAATTCTGTCTTAATCGTTAAGCATTGGTGCAACAGAAAATACCACCAGTAGTTGACTTAAAAGAGAAGAAATTGATTTCCCCACAGTTCAGGGGGTTAGAAGTCAAAATCCAGATTGTGAATTGAATCTAATGAGAAGTCTTCTCTATTTCAACTTTTAGTTTCCAGCAAATCTTATGCTATTCATCTGCCCCCATCATCACTGGACAGTCTGTTTGGGGCAGCTTGTCTCTGTGTCAATGTTGCTCCTTAAAACACTTACAGTGTTAGTTGTAGGACATGCCCTCCATTAGTATGACCTTATTTACATAGAAAGAAAACCCTATTCACAAGTAGGCTTTTTATCTACAGGTGTGAGGTTTAGGATTCCAGCAGGTATCTTGTGGACGGGGAACCATAATGAAACCGATATCACCAGGGTGCATTCTTATTTGCTCTCGAGTTTCCTTGAATTGCCATTATTCTGCTATGTATTGACGCTTCTCCAGAGACTTGTGATAGTGTTTCAGTTTTTCTGATTTCTACTTAACTCTTGGAACTTTTTTTTAAGAGCTATCTATGAATCTGCCAGAGAATGCCTAATGAAGCACAAGGTTAGGAAACACTGGGTAGTTCAAACCATGGGAATTTCATAGTCCATGATTCAATTTACATGGAACCTTGGGAAAGTTGCCCTCACGGTTTTTTGTTTCTTCATTTGTTTTGAAATTCACCTTTTTCACCTCTCCAAAGTAGGATGAAAACTTCTCTTGAAGATTGTTATAGGAAAAAAGTATCAAACGCATGTCAAAACTCAGTAAGTAGTGGGGGTTGTTTGAATATTTTTAAAGGGTCATTGTTAATTCTATAATTAAAAGATTTTCAGTGTGTGTATTTATGATCAATGTGTTTGTTATGTCTCTACTTTTTCTTCCTGCATCTAAAAGATGAAGTGATGTTGTTAATACTATATTAAAGGAGAAAACCTTCAGTATCCCTGCTAAGCCTGCAACTAAAATTCTGTGCTGGCTTGCATAGTCCTTCCATCATCATTTCAGCTGAAATAATAAAATTAAAGTAAGTGGCTTAGAGTTGTTTTGGCTAGAATGTAAGCAAGTCCACAAGGCAATTCACCATACCCATGATCCTATTTGAGAATACTGTTGTTTCTTAAAAAGAATACTGTTTTTCATTTCTATATGTGGTTTACATGTCCTCCTCTTCAATTATTTTCCTCACCTGTATTTTCTTTTCAGTATTTCATTGTTTACTTTATATGTCATTTTGTGTTCTTATAATTTATTCCAGTGATATCACTTAAATGCTGACTTCACCCGACAGGCACACACATATGCAAATATTTTACTGAATTTTTCCCAATGAGATTTTTTTTCTTAAGCTCCTCTAAATCTGTGAAGTTACCATCATGAGTGTTTAAACGTGTGGGTCATTCATCATTTATTCCAAATCAGTTCAGAGGAGTTAAATAAATTTGAAAATGTTGGTCAATGAAAACCACTAATTCCTTCATGGTACCTTTACTGTAATGTATTAAACCCTATATGCGTAGGGGTAAAGGAGAAGGTTTTGGCTCCAACCTTTGTAGCATTCTAGTGAGGAGAGCCAACCTTGATAGCCACGTCTTCTGTCCTGTCACCTCTCCAATGCTCAGACTGCCAGCAGCCACTCCTCTGTGTCTGTGTCGATGAGACAAGCTGCTAACAGCCTTTGTCATTTTGATTTGTCACACATTTTCTTTTTGCAAGAGTCCTTGCCATTACAATTTTCACACGTCCCTCCCTTTCTCTTTCTTTCCGTGTGTGTGTGTGTGTGTGTGTGTGTGTGTGTGTATGCTACGTGAGTGAAAACTCCTCTCAACAGCCTGCTGCCACAGGCTAGACTGTAAGAAAGCACCACGTCAGAAGTGTCAAACAAAATGAAGGTAAAGCCAATCACAAAGGAGACCATTGGTTATGATTAGGCCTGGGGCTCTAAGCCTAGCTATGCCGGGTCCTTTCAGATCATCAAGAATGTCGGAAGTAGGGGTATGTGAAGAGGGGGAGCATTTCACCACCACTTTTGCAGCTGTCCATCCTCACAAGAGCACTATCCATCAAAAGGATGCCTCCTAGGGCTTGCGGTGGAAGCGTTGACTACCAAGCTGCAACCACGGCCAACTCAGTATGCCTGTGCTCCTGACCCTTGTTGTAAGGATACGAAGTCACAGTGGCGATACGAGATGGACTTTTCAGCAGTTACAGGCCAGGTACTTTTCTAAGTGTTATTGAATCATTGAAGGCCCTCCTAAGAAAGCCTAAATAATACCCTCACAGCTTTGGGGATGTACTGGGGAGAGTGATGCTTAACTGTTCATCAAATAGAGTGTCCTTCATGGGGGTCAAGATGATTTGAAGGAATGAAAAATATTGAGTCTCCTTTGCATCCTATTTCAATAAAACCGGAGTGGGTATTACTTTGAAATGTATCTGTCTCCTAGGTAGAAACCATGGACAAATAAAACATGCTTCCTGAGGTAGAGTCACTTGTGAGGATAATGTAGCTTATGAACCTACTTTGGTCAATTTTCTTTTCTAGCAGTGCAAGTGATGATATGCACCAGTGTTTCCCAGAGTGGGCAAGGCTTTCCTCTGGCAGGGGTGGAGGTGGGGTGCTAGAATGATCTAGAGGGACCGCAAAACTAAATACTTATACTTTATCCTGGATTATGAGCTACAGTCCAAAATTTTTAATTGCCAGAGGGACTCTGAGTAATTTTCTTCTGAGAAGGGGCCAGTAGGCCAAATAATTTGGGAAACTGTGGTACACACCGAAGAACTATGACTCCGAAAATCAGCATTGAAAAATGCTGATATCGCTTCTTCAAAGGCCTGCACTACTGCTAGGTGGATAACACATTACACTTTCAGCTTTTCAGGTTTCAAGGCTTTGCTGACATTATTGTTTAATAAGTTCTACCCTGAGAATCTGAAAATAGGAATTGCCTGATATACCACCTACCTATACTTTTTAGGCCCCAGGAGATTCTACCTTTTTATTTCTCTCCGTATGAGTGGTAATTTAAAACAAAACGTTTCTTTGAGCTTATTTCATTACCCAATGACAACCCCTGAGATGAACAGAGGTCATGTTCACATTCAGACGAACTATTGCACTACCAACAGTTCCCCTCTTATTACTTGTGACCCCTAATGGGCTTTTCCTGCTGTGGACTCAACATCCTGATCCATAGAGTATGAACCTTTGTCTTTGTAGTTCCTTTATTCTGTAACAGAAATGAAGTCTCCCAGTTTAAATGCCACTGTAGGAATTTCTGCTCCATGTGGAGAGCTGCCTTTGCTGTAAGATCCTTCTAATATTTTACTTCAGTGGGAGGTAGAAAGAATCAGTGATCACTTTTATGACACTATACATTTGCAAACAGCTTAGTGGAAGCTAAAAGAAGAGTAGTGTGATTAAGGGGATCATAGGTCTGGACAGAGAATTAGCAAAGAGTTAAGTATTTGGGGTTGGATATATTCCCTCTGGGATCAAAATAGTCTTATAGTTCCTGATGGATGGAGAGAGCCTATGCAAAGAGGATTTTGCTAGAAACGTTGGCAAAGGGTTCATTTTGAGTGGGTGCATATGCTGGTATTTTGAATTTTAGCTTAGCACAGATCAGACTGATATCTGGGTTCTGACCTTGTTTCATTGATGACAAGCTGTGTGACCTCTAGCCAATAAACCCTTCCCTCTTTATCCATAAAATAAAAGATTTGGAAATGGTTTTTGGTGATATTCTCATCTTCCTTAAGGTGGCTTTGCAATTGGTTGATTTTCTATGGCAGTCATCTTTAGTACTGGTAACCAAGTATTATAGGTGCTCTATATTCTGGGCTTTTCTAGAAGCTTTATGGTTGAGTGGAACTTTGTGGCTAGTTCATGCACATTAGAACTTCTATAAGCACTCTGTAACAAGAGTGACATGTCTCACTTCTGAGCTACAACATTCATTTGCCATAGCAATTTTATCTGGTGCATGGCTACCGGCAAAATCATGATAGTGCCTACTCTGTCAGCTTGAATCTTTGAAGTATTACAATGAACAGTACCCCTTCTTCTACCCAATGGACATGAAGCAGGAGTGAAAAAATTAGCATTTATTATTTTAATACACTGAGGTTTTGAAGTACGTATGCACTATAAACTAGCCTATCTTTACTGATATGTCCATCTCCCTTGTACTGTAAACATCTTAATGAGAAAATAAAATTGCTTGTAGCCTTTGAAGATTTCTACCTTGTAGCAGAAAGTGATCAATAACTTTTTTCATAATTATTGACCTTTCTGAAGAAATGTTTTGACAGCATCACTGAGTTATAATATAGAAGGGAGGAGATCATTATATTTTAAAACTCTCTTAATTACAATGAGTCTAGTGGTTCTGTGACACATAGGAGTCCTGGTTATGCATCGGGCTGCTACCCTAAGGTCAGCAATTCAAAACCCCCACCCTCTCTGCAGGAGAAAGATGAGGCTTTTTACTCCCACAAAGAGTTACCAGTTCTACACTGCCCTATGGGATCACTGAGTCAGAATCGACTTGATGGCAGTAGGTTTGGTGATACACAGACCTCACATAAAGCAAACATCAAATATACAATTGTAAGTAAAATATATTGCGACAAAGGTTCAAGTTCGAACATGCATGATTTATTCCAAATGAAATGAGTTTAAACATGGCTCTACAATCAGTATATGGTAACAGACAAGTTCAGTTACACACTTATCTTAGCCACATTAAGACATATTAAAACACAGAGCCTATCAAAATAGTGACTCCCCAAGGGATCTATTGGGCCAGTTAAATTCAAGACAGATGACAACTCAGAGAGTTGTGGAGACTGTTCTTAAGGATTTCAAATGGAGTAATCTTGATAGATTTTCTCAAAGAATATAGTATAATTATGGGGATTGATTAGGAAGAAGCTTTTAGGAAAATGGAAAGTTATACTGTGAGAAAATTGCCAGGAAATTTTCTCTGGAGAGAGAGGGAAGGAGAGAGAGAGAGAGAGAGAGAGAGAGAGAGAGAGAGAGAGAGAGAGAGAGAGAGAGAGAGAGAGAGAGAGAGAGAGAGAGAATACAGCATATCTAATGATTCTTTAAGGAAAGCAAGGACTAGCCTATGATAATTTCCCCGTGTAAACTGTAAGAAAAAGTAGTGTGGATATGGCATCAAAAGGGGGAGGAAAATCACCACCAGCAGCAGATGACGACCAAAATCAATTCCTATGAAGGTAATGTAAGATTTGCCTCTACCCCCAACCTTCCTTACCAATTCTGATACTAACTACCTTCCTATAGCTCAGCGGTTCTCAACCTGTGGGTCATGACTCCTTTGGGGGGTCGAACGACCCTTTCACAGGTTCACAGGACTCGCCCAATTCATAAAAGTAGCAAAATGACAGTTATGAAGTAGCAACGAAAATAATTTTATGATTGGGGGGTCACCACAACACGAGGAGTTGTATTAAAGGGTCGCGGCAATAGGAAGGTTAAGAAACACTGCCATAACTATATTTCTCTGCAATGTTTGATAATTCATTGCAATGATCACACAGAACTAACAGATCATAATCTTGATTATGTATTTTTTTAAAAAGGGATATTAACAGGTTACAAATGCTTAGGATAAAACTATTTAAGCAAAGCAAGCCTCTCTTTGTTCTTTGGTGCCTCAATCACATGCCCCATCAGCCTCTATTATGTTATGCAAAGTTACAAAATACTTTTAGAGCTGCCAATAGATTCCTGAATGGCACACTATTCCACCATATGCCTCAGCCGAAAGGGACTTATCTCTAACTCCATTGGTCAGCAAACCTAGCTTCCCCAAGTATATGCCAGGATACACCTACTCCACAAGCTATCCTTCTGCCTAAAGACATACATATTTATTTGGGTCAGGAATTCCACCTGTCTTTTCATTTGATTGAGAAAAATTAAGCAAACAAATAGGGAAGCAACCAAACAAACAAAAGTGAAACTTTCAATTATTTTTGTGAATAATATCTGGAAGCGTTTTGGATATAATACACTTCATAGAGCAAGGATATGATAGCATTTTGTAATACCAATGTCATATTCATTATAAATATCTTTTATTCCAGTAGCCTAAATGGTGAGTATACTTATGGAGCTCCCTGGATAGGATCCACAGGAATCAAATTAAAAACAACTGCGAAAAGAGAAAATGGAGAAGCACAATATCATCATTTAAAAGAAGACCAGAGATTGACTTTGGAACAGACCATCAATTGCTCATAAACAAGTTTAAATTGAAGCTAAAGAAAATTGATACAAATCCACAAGAACTAAAAATATGATTTTGAGTATATCTCTCCTGAACGTAGAGACCATCTTAAGCATCGATAATGCACAGTTAACACTAAGGACCCAAAGACCAGAGGAATTGTGGGATGATATCGAGCATATCATCCATAAAGAAAACAAACTATCAGTAAAAACACAGGAATTAAAGTCAATTGATCTCATGAATGTAAGTATTTCATGGCATCACCATCATAAAGGGAAAAAATGGAAAAGTGATTTGCTCAACCAAGAAAAAGACTTTAGAGAACATGACAAGGCTGGAAATGGGAGGGAGAAGAAGAGAGGTGGGACATGGAGGGATGAAGGGAGGATGGACAGGTGGAAAAAAGACAGAACCACATACTCTCAGGTGGAGGGAGTAGCATTACTGAGATACTGGCACTTTCTGATGTGATGTTCTACTACTTACACCATGTTTTTCATTTCTGTTATATTTTAAAAGTAAAGGGAAAATAATAAAAATTTATTATTTTTAAAAGAAGTGTCAGAGCCTTAAAAAGCCTTCAAGATGCCTTACCCAATAGTTCTAAATGCTGGCTCAAGTGGTTATAAATGAAGAAAAAATAAAATTAAAACAAACTACAATTATTTTATGACATATGAGCTATATTCAAACAAACAAATGGCAGGGATGAAAGAAAAGACCAAAACGTTTATCAGAAGAAGCTCTAAACTTGCTGTTAAATGTAGGAACTAAAGTGAGTGAAAATGAAATAAAAGAGTTGAAAAGAGATATCAAAGGATGGATCCATAATACAAAGTTACATAATGAAATATGCAGAGACTTGTCGATAGACAACTCAAATAGAAGAACACAGGTAGCATTTCTCAATAATTCTGAAATAAATTAAATTAAGCCTGAAGCTGCAACACTGAAGAAAGCATCAATGAACACAGAATTAATCCAGAGTGAATGTACCACAAATCAACATCCAACAATTTTGAGATGTAGAATATAATTCTGTTTCAATTTCAGTCTTCTCTCAAAGTTATAGTGAATATCCATATATCAACTCTGCTTTAATTTATTCCTCGGGGACCTGGATTGTCTTTCCAGTGCATAAACTGTCACGTCGCTCCTTTTTGTTAATGACATTACGCTTGCTGATTGAACCTAGGAAGGAGAAGTGTCAATGACCCTAGGCTTATTGGTAAAACATTTGCATGTTAAAGGATGGGAAATTAAGCTGTCAAAAACTGAGGTGTCTTTCGCTTCAGTGAAATTTCTAGCTGTTCATTGGTGGGGGACCTGTCGAGATTTTCCTACTAATTTCTTCTGGCCCCTCCCACAACTAAAAACAAGGCACACTGCCTGGTGAACCTCTTTGGCTTTTGTAAGAAACATATTCCCTCATGCGTGTGCTACCGCGCCCTATTAACCAGGAGAAGGCTCTATAATAGGTTCCAGCTGCCAGCTGATTCGATCCAGCTCATCCAATGGTGTTCCAGTGTCAATGGCAGACAGAGATGCCATTTTGAATTTGCGGCAGCTCCCTACTGGCAAATCACCTTGTAGAGCCTTAGGCTGACATGGAAGCCACGGTGCCATACAAGCAACTGTATATTGATTCATGGACCTGTGCCAAATGTTTTGGCTAGTTGGCCCTGACTTGAAAGAAGCATGATTGGAAATTGTGTTACTAGAAGGTGGTGGAATACATATGCGGATAGGTTTCTCTGAATGAAAACAAAAGTGCAGATGCTTGTGTTCTGTGTGAATGTACATATGAATGTAGAGTTACGTCTGCAAAGGAGCATTTTTTAACAATCAAGTGTATATGATGGCATACTCTATACAAAGACGTCATCCTCTTTCCGCAGCCCCTCCCTCCTGCCATTGCCCAAAGGGCTCATCAACCAAGTGGCCATGGTGGCAAGATTTGAGGGTATGTGTGGGCTGACTTGATTACTGCCACTGCTGAGTACTCAATCTGTCAGCAGCAGGGATCAGCACTGTGAGCAAGATACAGGATCATTGCTCGGGGAGACCAATCAGCAACTTGGTGGCCACTTAGGGCCACTTCTATCATGGAAATGGCTGTGTTTTGTTCTACTTGGAACAGACTTCTAACTCTGGATATGGATTTGCCTTTCCTTCCCACAATTCTTCTGCCAAAGCTACCATAGGCTTACAGAGTACCTGATCCCCTGGCATGCTGCCATGCACAGCATCTCTTCAGCTCAAGGGACTCACTTCATAGCAAAAGAAGAGTCCGTGACCCCATGCTCATGGAATCGATTAGCATCACCATTTTATCCATAATATTTCTAAAGCAACTACTTGACACGATGTTGGCATAACCTAAAAATATAATTACAATGGTAGCTAGGTAATTATACCATATGAAGGCTGATTAATGTTCACCAGGAAAGTGTATGTGCTCTTAACCAGCTGCCTATATTTGCTGTTGTTTCTGCAATTGCCAGGATTCACAGATCCACGAACCAAGGGCTCCAAATGGGAGTGGCGCCACTCTCTACTACTCCTAGTGACCCACTAGCAATTTTTTGCTTCCTTTCACTGAAATCATGTGATCTTTGAGTCTGGAGGTTTCAAAAAGATGATTACTACTATTTGGAGATTCAGCACTGATTCCAATGAACTCCAAGTTAAGCATGCCTCCTACCCATTTGGGATTCTTCATGTTTCTGGATCCATGGGTAAGGAAGGGAGTTACTGATTATATTGAACTAATATTACATAATAGAGATAAGGAATGTGTATGGAATCCGGGAGATTCCTTGGGATGTCTTTTCATGCTCCCATGTCCTGTGATGAAGTTTAGTGGTAAACTCAACTCGCTGCCATAGAGTTGATTCCAACTCATAGCAATCATGTAGGACAGAGAAAAAATCACCCACGTGAATTTATGAGGCTGCAAATCTTTACAGAATTAGAAAGCCTCAGATCTCAATTCTGAAATGACAACTCATGGCCCAGATCCTCAGAGTTAAGAGTTGGATCACCCTGCCAGGCAAAGAATCACAAACAGCTCAGGGGCTTGATGAAGGGAGAGGGAGTGTGGAATAGTGGTGAGAAAAGGGAGTTTTAAATACTAGCTGCTGCCACTTGATCAATTGCTGAATTGAGCACTGTAATTGTTTATCATTTCCTTATCATACGTATGCACCAAATACTTACTATTTGGTCATTTATAAAATTTAAGATGTAAATAAGATAGTGCACTTTCAGTTGTATATGTGTTAAATTCAAATATGCCTCTACTATTGTCTTTGGAGATTATGTATGGTTTTAGGGGGTGTACAGTTGCAAGTTGACAGAGTGTGGACTTTGATAGTTGGTCTTTGGGCAAGATGGCTGCGTCAGGATTTTAAGTCACTTGGAAGTTAAGGTCTACTAATTCCCCATTGTGTTGCATGAATAATATTTAGGGTGGTGCACATCCCCCTTACTCTGGTCACAGCCCTGATACAATTAAAAGGAGGTTTCCTAAGGGTGTGACCTACTTCTTATATGAATACTTGCTGTGAAAAGCTTCCTTGTTATTTTGCATGGTCTGAATCCTGCATCCAGTCCCTTGACTCACAATTCTTTGGACTTGAGTCACAGGCCTTCCATGTTGCCTGCCAATCCTGGGAGTCATCGATGGCATGCCATCTGGTTTGCTAACATTGGATATATTTACCACCCCAGCCAAAAACCTCAACTGCTGCCTCTGTGGCCTGTAGTGTTCTTACCAATCCTGAGTTCATTGAGCTGGAAGCTTTGCCAGTCAGGAGAAGCCTCCAACTACACCTCAGAACAATGCACTTGAAAGCAGACTGGACCTAGGCTTTCCTACAACTGGGTGAGCTTTTCTTTTTTCTTGATGTAAATATTAATATAAATATAAGCACAAGTATGGGGATTATAGATACTGATATAGATGATATAGATATGGATGTGATGTATATATATAGATGTAGATATAGATATAGACATAGAAATAGAAATGGATAGGGATAGGGATAGAGATAGAGATAGAGATAGATATACAGGCACAGATCCAAATATAAATATCACTGGTTTTGCTTCACTGGAGAACCCAGGCTAACACAACTATCATGCTAGAAAAACTAAAGTAGCAGAAACAATGTAGACCCTCAAATAAATGGATTGATACAATGGATACAACAACATGCTCAAATATAGGAATGATAGGGAAGATTGTGCAGGATCCAGCAGTGTTGTACATAGGTTCACTATGACTCAGAACCTACTTGAAGACACTTAAAAAGAACATAATAGAGCTAAGATTTTGTAGATGGTCTATTTAATGCTTGAGAATCTCAAGCTGCTTAAGTTTGGCTACCTCCTAGTATTTTGTGTCCATTACCTTACTGATATAGTGGTTATGGGTTGGCCTGCAATTCGCCAGGTAAGCCTTTTTGAAGCCACTAGCTATTATAGTGCGGGAGAAAAATGAGGCTTTCTACTCCCATAAAAAGCTCAAAAACCTGCTGGGGCAGTTCTACCCTGTCTTATAGGTTTGCTATGAGTCAGTATCAACTCCATGACAGTGAGTTGGGTTTAGGTTTATTTTTCTATCCTTCTGCCATTATATACTAAGTATGCAAAGTGTACTATGCTATGCAAATTATAATATTTTAATACTGTAAATTACTAAATGTACTTAGGATCAGGATCAACTAAAAATTCAAAATAAATAAAAATTCTCCATGCCACTTAGGATTATCTGCTTTGTTGTTATCGTGATGCTTTAGCAATTTACATAGTTTTATACTTAATATTTCTTGCAATTATGTCCTTATCTTTAATGTTATTTGAAAAGACAGTTTTATTTATATCTATCTGTCCTTTCCTTTAGAATTGTTCAATAGCTCACATTTTCAGTCCCTTTTGCCGTGATGAAAAATATTGATTTTTCATGAAATCCTGCAATGCCACCTTGTGGATACATGGTGATAGCTATGGTCTGTGTGAAACTAGGTTCTGTGATAAATTTTATTTCAGTATGTTTTCCAAGGTTAAAACTAAAGCCAGAATAAATTTCATAGTGAGTTCCCTTATTTGTTTTCCTGACATTTATAAAAACTAAAACCAGACCCACCGTTGAGTCGATTCTAACTCATAAGATTTTGTTGCTGTGATAGCGTATGCTGAGTATTAGTTTTGCGTGCTCACTCCATCAAACTACCACCTCAAAGGTCCTGCTGGAACTAAACATTTCTTGCTTTTTAGAGAGTTAAACAATGAATATAAAATTATTTGGATGTGATTTTATAATCCAGCCACAACATTTTACTGTGGCATTCTGTATCCCATACCCCACTGAACACATCTAAATATATATGTATATCCAAACCAAATCCCCGCCATTGAGTCATTGCTGACACATAGAAACACCCATGTGGTTTTCTGAGACTGTAACTGTTTACAGGAGTAGAAAGCCCAGTCGCCCCCATGGAGTAGCTGGTGGTTTCATACTGTTGACCATGCTGATCAGAGTTCCTCGCATAACCACTGCACAACCAGGGCTCCTAGTGATATATACATATATGTTTTCTATATATTTACATATAGCCTTGTAGTGCAATGGCTAAAACATTGGGCCACTAACTGAAGGTTCAACAGAATCAACTTGAGCGCAGTTCATCTGGTTTGGGATACACACACACACACACCACATATACATTTATGTACTTATATATAGTTATCTACACATAAAAAGTTGCTGAGGCTTCCTCTAATCCTGATGTCAAATTCATCTTCATATGATCTCGCTTCTCCCATATTTGCTCAGCATGCAGATTGCATAAGTATGGTGAAAGCATACAATTCTGACACATACCTTTGCTGACATTAAACAGTGCTGTATGCTCCTGTTCTATCGGAAGGACAGCCTCTTAGCCTATATACAACTTGCACATGTTTGCAATTAAGTGTTCAGGAAAACCCTGTCCATAATGCTATGCATATTTTTATAATCCACATAGCTGAATGTTTTTGCATAGTCAATAAAACACATTCTATTTTCAGCCAAGATCCATGCAATATCAACAATGTCTTTTGTTCTATGTTTCATCTGAATCTCTGGCGTTTTCTTTTGGCTCTACTCCTGTTAACATTGTTGAATTATATTTAGTTAAACTATTACTTCTGTATATTATTTGATATTTTCCACATTCTGTTGGACCACCTTTCTTTGGAATGCACACAAATATATGTCTCTTCTAGTTGATTAAACGGGTATCTGTCTTCTAAGTTTCTTGGCATAGACAGCTGAGTGTTTCCAGCATTTCATTTGCTTGTCGATATATCGAAATTATTCCATTAGCTTCTGAGGCTTTGATTTTAGCCAATATCTTCAATGTAACAAGCTCCTCCTCCATTCTTTGTGGTATGGTACCCCTTGAGATAGTTGAACACTGATCCATTATTTTCTTAACTTTTATGTATTTATTTAAGGACTTATTCATTCATTTATACATTTGTAATTGGTCTAAAGTGTACACCTTCGTGGTGCTGTAAATTAGGAACTGAGCTGCTTATGGCAGAGTTGGCTATTCCGATCCCCTAGTCACTCCCCAGGGAGAGAGCTAGGTAATCAGCTCCTGTAAACATTTGCTGTCTCAGAAACCCTACATAGAATCTCTATGAGTTGGAATTAACTCGGTTGCACTGAGTAAACACATCTTGGAGCCTTGATGGTGCAGGGAGCTAAGCACTGATCTGCTAACAATAAGGTCAGCAATTTGAGCACACCAACCACTACAGGAAGAAAAGGAGACCATCAGTTTCCATAAAGATTTACAACCTCGGAAACCCTGTACTACTTCGTTCTACTCTGTCCTGTAGGGTCACTGCTAGAATCAACTGAAGGTAGAGGATTCAATGTTTGGTATATACAACTTACCTGATCAGAATCCATTTCACTCTTACACTAGCATAATTCTCATGAGACATAAAAAGGATCCTCTTAGTTCTGCTCTATTTCTCATTTTTCTGTACAATTATACAAATGTTTATTAATATTGGAAACAAAAACATATTGATATAGTTATTACTTTGTCATCTGCTTGTTTTCTTAGCTCATTACTCAGTTGTAACCCATTAATGTGGCCCTGCTAGCCATAATTCCTTGTGTGATATATTATGATTCTGGATTCTATGCCTGGGTCTATAATCCCATTTTGAAAGATGTTCTCTACTATACTAATGGACCGAATCATGGTGGGATCAAAAAATGGCTCTCATACAAGGAGGAGCCGTGCAACATAGTGGTTATGCATGAGGCTGTGGTTCTCGAGGTCCACAGTTTGAACCCAGCAGCCCACTTCCAGTAAACCACGATAGCCTCAGAAGCTTGCAGGGGCAGTTCTACCCTGTCCTATAAGGTCACTGTGAGTCAGCATCGTCTCCATGGCAGGGAGTTTTAATCCGTTAAAAGACAAAAAGCACAGCTCTATCAAAACCATGTTTGTACTTCCTGATAGTTTTGGTAGCAGCAAGGAGACCTGCTTTTATTTTTAGTTTGTTTGGTTTTTCTCCCAAAAATGAAATCTTTATGCTTGAATGCATTAAAAATTGTTGTTTTCCTTGCTTGTATTTTTCACACTTCTCCTGTACTGTAAACCCCCCATATCTACACTGTGGGATAGGTTAGGAAAGGTGTCATTCTGTGTTTTGAATGACTGGCAGAATTACCGTAAGTACACAATGAAATAAAATTTGTTTTTCTTTTTAAAGGACATACACTGGGTTGAGGAAATCTGACTATTACTGTGTTTGGATTTCTTTTCTTTGTTCCATTTTGCATTTAATATGTTGAACTCTGGAAATTATGTTGTAGCTGAATCACTGGTGTTAGCAGTTGAGACTGGTTGGCCTTATCACCATTGTCTTCAGTTTGCCTACAGTCTACTCTTAGGTAAACTAGAAAATTGGTTGTGTCTGTTGCTTTGAAAAGGAAAAAGAAGAAGAATAAGGCTTATTTTAACTTTTGTATGTTTTAGGTCTCTAGTTCTGGGCCCTGCATGTGGATCACCTCTGCCTAAACCCCCGATTTGGGACTGAACAGCACCTGTAATGACATAAGATATTTCTTTAAAGTTTTTGAGTTTCTGTGGGAATTTACATCGAGTTACAGGCCCCAGGGACATGATGGAATATTCACAAGGGAGGAGTGGGGGAAATAGAATGGAATAGCATCTTGGAAGAGTTGGACATTTGAGATATTTAATCTCCAGCACCTTGACACTAGTCTAGTATTAATTTTCTAAAATAGGTTATTAGTATAATTATAGATTTCCTTCTATTTACCTCATTTGTGTTATAATTAATAAATATATAAGATATGTATTGTACTTTTTATGTTATAGGATCAACAATATATTATGTGCATATTAAGTTATTCAATTATGATTTTAATTGTTCAGTGAAAAGATAAGATTCTTAATGAAATGGATTGCTGCAACAATGGGCTTAAGCACAGAGATGATTGTCGGCATATCAAAGAACCAAACAGAGTTTTGTTCTGCTATGTCTATATAGTCATTATGAGTGGAAACTGATCAGATAGCAAGTGAACAATAACAACAATAACAGACTATTTCAATTAGTTTCAGAACAAAGCAAAAATATATATAAACATTGATGTTAGGCTCCATTGAGTCAGCTCTGATTCATAGTGACCTTACATCAACAGAATGATACACTGCCTGGTCTTGCATAATCCTCACATTTGTTCTTATGTTTGAGACCACTCTTGAGGTCATCGTATTAATAGATCTTGTCAAGGGCCTTCCTACATTTTGCTGTCCATTTACTTTAGCAAGCACAGTCTCTTCTGACACGTCCAAAGTACATGAAATGAAGTCTCACCATCATGCCTCTAAGGAGAATTCTAGCTATACTTCTTCCAAGTCAGAACTGTTTATTTTCTTGATAGTCCATGGTTCTTCTTCCAAGATAGATTTGTTTGTTCTTTTAGCAGTCCATGCATGCTACTTCAATCACACATTTATAGCATCTTATAAAAGCCATGCGAAATGATGCCCCTCAGTGACTAAGGGCGATACAGGGGACAGCACCGGAGACACAGTGTGGGAATTGCACCTGACCTGATCCCACCACACCGAGGGAAAGCACTGGGGGAGTGCAGCGGTACAGCAAGGGAATGGAGTGGCAAGGTCCCCAGGGAATACTGAAAGTGGATTTTGGGGCCAGGGAGTGGTGCCCCAACAGACTGGAATGGAAAACGCTCCTAAGGGCCAGCAAACGATCCTTGAACTAACTACAAGCTTTTCTTTCTTGATGTGTTTTGTTTTGTTCTTTGTCAGTGGTTTGTTTTTGTTGTTTTGTTGTCTGGTTGTATACTGTTGCTTTGTTTTCATCTGTCTTGTTTGGGTGCATGTTAGTGTCTCCACAAGTTTGTCTGAATAGGACAGGCTAGATGAACTATCTGGAGGAAAAACAACGGGACCGACAGTTCCGGGGGGACTTTGGGTGTGGGGGTAAGGGGGTAAGGAAGTGGTGTTAACAAACACAGGGACAAGGGAACAACATGGGACCCAAAATAGTAGAGATGGAGGAGTGGCAGGCCTGGTCGGGAAGGATCAAGAGTAAGGTTGCATACAGAAGAGGTATAGCTGTAGCCCAGGTGGTGACGGAGCATGGTAGTAGGGCAGGAGGAAATTCAAGGGAGATGGAGGAAAGAGCTAGGAGTCAAAGGGCATTTATGGAGGTCTAGACAAAGACATGTACATGCAAATATATATAGGAGGATGGGGACAAATCTATGTGTCTATATATATAGGTTAAGTATTAAGGTGGCGGAAGAACCTTGGGCCTCTAGTCAAACACTCCCTCAATGCATGAACACTTTCTTTTATTAAATTGGAACTCTATGATGCTCACACTCCCGACACAACTGCTGAAGCCAAAGTGGGTGAACAAGTAAATGTGGTGAAGAAAGCTGATGGTGCCCGGCTATCAAAAGAGATAGTGACTGGGGTCTTAAAGGCTTGAAGATAAACAAGCGGCCATCTAACTCAGAAGCAACAAAGTCCACATGGAAGAACACACCAGCCTGTGTGATCGAGTGGTCCTGAAGGGATCTGTTATCAGGCATCAAAGAACAAAAAATCATATCATTGGCTGCACACCTCCATGATAGGATTGCTGAAGACAAATGGGTGCATAAGCAAATGTCTTGAAGAAAGCTGATGGTGTCCGCCTATCAAAAGAGATAGTGTCTGGGGTCTTAAAGGCTTGAAGGTAAACAAGGGGGCATCTAGCTCAGAAGCAAAAAAGCCCACATGGAAGAAGCACACCAGCCAGTGCGATCACGAGGTGCCAAATGGACCAGGTATAAGGCATCATGAAAAAAAAATAGATATGTGTATGTGTATGTATATATATGTATTTGTGTGTATATATATATATATATATATATATATATATATATATATATATATATATATAATATTAAATGAAGGGGGAAGTGCAGAGTGGAGATCCAAGGCCCAAGTGTTGGCCACTGGAGATCCCCTCATAGAGGGGTTTAGGAGAGGAGATGGGTCAGTCGGGGTGCGAGGTTGGACCGATGAAGAACACAGCTTTCCCCCAGATCCTGGATGCTTCCTCCCCCCAACTACCATGATCCGAATTCTCCCTTGCAGGGCTGGATAGGGCAGAGGTTGTACACTGGTACATATGGGGGCTGGAGGCACAGGGAATCCAGGGTGGATGATACCTTCAGGACCAAGGGTGTGAGGGGTGATGCTGAGAGAGTGGAGGGTGAGTGGGTTGGAAAGGGGGAACTGATTACAAGGATCCACATGTGACCTCCTCCCTGGGAGATGTACTGCAGAGAAGGGGGGGGGGACTCCGGATAGGGAAAGATAAGACAAAATAAAAATGTATAAATTACCAAGGGCACATGAGGGAGGGGGGAGCGGGGAGGGAGGGGAAAAAAAGAGGACCTGATGCAAAGGGCTTAAGTTGAGTGCAAATGCTTTGAGATTGATTGGGGAAGGGAATGTGCAGATGCGCTTTATACAATTGATGTATGTATATGTATGGATTGTGATAAGAGTTGTATGAGCCCCTAATAAAAAGTAAAAAAAGAAAAGAGGAGGGGAAAATAGAAAATAATTAGGGCAAAGAATGTACAGATGTGCTTTATACAATTGATGTATGTATATGTATGGATTGTGATAAGAGTTGTATGAGCCCCTAATAAAATGTTTTTTTAAGAAGCCATGGTGTTTTTAATTTCCTCATATGCAAGCAAAAGTTGATTAGTAAATAAGGGAGACCAAAGAAAAAATTCTTGCCTTTAAATTATAGTATTGGTGAAGAACCTTGAATATACCATGAACTGACAGATCAATGAACTAATTAGTCCTGTAAGAACTACAACCAGAGTGCTTCTTTAAAAAAAAGCTGGACAGTTCCAGGTGGACTTCGGATAGGGGACAGTGGGGGGCAAGGAAGTGGTGTTAACAAACCCAGGGACAAGGGAACAGCATGGGATCCAAATTGGTGGTGAGGTGGGAGTGGCAGGCCTGTTAGGGAATGATCAAGGTTAAGGTAATGTAACAAAGAGATATAGCTGTAACCCAGCTGGGGACGAAGCATGATAGTGGGGCAGGAGGAAAGTCAAGGGAAACAGAGGAAAGAGCTAGGAGGCAAAGGGCATTTATAGAGGTCTAGACAAAGACATGTGCATATGCAAATATATATATGAGGATGGGGAAATAGATCTATGCGCCTATATTTATAGGTTTAGTATTAAGGTGGCTGAAGGATCTTGGGCCTCTACTCAAGCACTCCCTCAATGCATGAATACTTTCTTCTATTAAATTGGCATTCTATGATGCTCACCCTCTCAACACAACCGCTGAAGCCAAAGCGGGTGAACAAGCAAATGTGGTGAAGAAAGCTGATGGTGCCCGGCTCTCAAAAGAGATAGTGTCTGGGGTTTTAAAGGCTTGAAGGTGAACAAGCGGCCATCTAGATCAGAACCAACAAAACCCACATGGAAAAAGCACACCAGCCTGTGTGATCACGAGGTGTCAAAGGGATCAGGTATAAGGCATCATCAGAAAAAAAAATCTTACCATAGTGAATGAAGGGGGGAGTGCAGAGTGGAGACCCAAAGCCCATTTTTCGGCTACCGGAGATCTCCTCATAGAGGGGTCTAGGAGAGGGATGAGTCAGTCATGGTGCGATGTAACGCTGATGAAGAATACAGCTTTCCTCCAGTTCCTAAATGCATCCCTCCCCCCCCTCAACTACCATGATCCAAATTCTACCTTGCAAGTCTGGATAGAGCAGAGGATGTACACTGGTGCAGATAGGAGCTGGAGGTACAAGGAATCCAGGGCGGATGATACCTTCAGGACCAGGGGTGTGAGGGGCGATACTGGGAGAGTAGAGGGTGAGTGGGTTGGAAAGAGGGAACCGATTACAAAGATCTACATGTGACCTCCTCCCTGGGGGATGGACAACAGAAAAGGGGGTGAAGGGACACGCCAGAAAGGGCAAAATACGACAAAATAATAATTTATAAATTATCAAGGGCTCATGAGGGAGGGGGAGCGGGGAGCGAGGGTAAAAAAGAGGCCTTGTTGAAAAGGGCTTAAGTGGAGAGCAAATGCTTTGAAAATGATGAGGGCAAAGAATGTACAGATGTGCTTTATACAATTGATATATGTATGGATTGTGATAAGAGTTGTATGAGTCCCTAATAAAATGTTTTTTAAAAAGTTGGTGAGATTTCATGTTATGTATTTTGGGCAATATCAGGAGAGACAAATTCTTTGAGAAGGACATCAATGTTGGTAAATGTGTTAGCCTGGATAGACTGGGGAAACAAATTTATAAACACTCAGATGTATATAAGGGAGAGGTTTATAAACATAAGGAATTGAACATTGAGAAAACATCTCAACCCAGTCCAGTCCAAGGCCATAAGTCTGATATTAGCCCATATGTCTGATACCAATCTATAAAGTCCTCTTCAGACTCACAAAACACATCCAATGAAGCCAAATTCAAGATGATCACAAGACAGTGGGTAGAATGTCTTTGGGTCCAGTGGCATTGTAAGCATCTCAGTGCTGGCAGGGGTCTCTCTGTGGCTTGTCCAGCTTCCAAGGTCTGGTTGCGTCCATGTGGCTTGTCTTCTGCAATGTCTCCCAGGGAGTAGCAGAGAGACACTGTTGTCTTCTGCCTCCAAGGAGGAAGTACCAGATTTCCCAGAATTCTCAAGAGAAGGTCATGTCACCACAGAAGTCTCAATGGCTTCTCCAGATTGGCAGTATAGACTCCACCCCTACACTCTTAATCCTTATATTGACGCCAGATTAGGTGACTACCACAGTAAACTAGACGATCAGCAAACAAAAAGGAGGACCTACTATAAGGAGACAGATTGACACAAACATAGGAATGGTTGTGGGGATGGCAAAGGACCGGACAGTGTTATGTTTTGTTATACATAAGGTTGCTATGAGTAGGAACTGATTCAATGGCACCTAATACACCAGTTGACAGGGCTTTTTTTTCCTCGTGTTAATTCCCTTCCTCTTTCTCACTTGGTTTCTGTTGAGCAGTCATGAATTTCCTTTATAAGTGAGGCACCATTTTTCATTTGCTGCATATAAGGATTTCCCCATGTAGCATCTGTAAGTACTGGCCATCAACTTCTGAAACTCATTATTGTTATTGGATTATTTGATTAGCAATTGAGTGGATTATTTTACTGAAGTATCACCTTATCTGCCCTTTAGCCTTCATATACGACGGGGTACTAAAAAAATGGAATTGCACTGGGAAGAGCGGAGCTTTTATAATAGTACACTGTTTTTTCTGCTAGGCAAGCATCCAGCAACTCACTGTGAGTTAGTGCACCCAGTGGCATCACCTGGGAAGGTTCTCTCTGATCACAGTGAATTTACTTTTAAAAGCAGTTTCACTCAAAACTCTTTTTTTATGATGGCCAAAATAAGAGAACAGCGTGCAGCTGGGAAATTGTGTTTCCTGCTCAGGAAAAATGATGCAGAAATTGTTGTGATGTTGATCACAGATTACAAGGAGAGGTCTATGGGAAAAACTCAAGTGTACAAGTGGTTTTCTTTTTCCAAAGAAAAATCGGTGAAATGCCGATTGATGACAAACCTCATTCTGGACATCCATTAGCTTCCCAAATGGATGTAAATGCCAACTCATAGTTCTACCAGGTCAGGCGGTTAAGCAACTTTCTATTTAGAAATACTGAAAAGATAGCTTAACTGTGTGTTACAAAAACCCCTTGATTTGTGGCAGATGGGGGACTGGTTTTGCCACCATGCTAATGCACTTGCTTATGCAGCCATCTCAGTGCGCCAGTTTGGGGGTGAGAAAGAGTATGCCTTTCTTGCCCCATGAAACTTACTCACGTAACCTTACTCCATGCAAGTTCTTTTTGTTTCCACAAATGAACAGGGACATGAAACAACAGCAATTTGATGGCATCGAAGGAAAGAAATAATTGAGGGAGGTGCTGTCAGCTATCCAAACAGATGAATTTGAAAAATTTTTCCAGGAATTGAATTGCAGATTTGACAAATGTATTAAGTGTAATGGCAAGTACTTTGAAGGTGATAGGTTTTTTGTAAAATAAATACATATATACATAGCTTTGGGGAAATAATTCCCGTTTTTTTTGGAATAGCCCCTCATATAACAAAACACAATGCGACACTTCACATGTTGCTTCTCAGGGATGTGGAACTTTGGTTATGTCACAATCACCCTGAAAGTGTAGTGGTACTGTTAGGACTCCCTTCTACTTATTTATTGACCAAAGATAGTTTTTTAAACTCTTCTAATTGCTGGCTTTTGCTCTATTCTTTTCAACAATTCCATAAGGCAAATCCAAAAAGCTAATCCAATCAAAACTGTCTCCTTTGAGTGTTAATTTCTAAGTCAGTGCTTGATATTTTTTTTCCCTCTGGCCCCCAAAGGACTCCTATCAACTGTCTTTTTTCTATAGAGTCTCTGACTGGTGCAGATGGTTATTGCTCTTGGCTGCTAACAGTAAGGTTTGCCGTTTAAGTTAAACTAGAATCATTTCGGAATAAGTGGAAAAAATCAGCCACTGAAAACACTATGGAGAATAGTTCTACTCTGACACACACAGGTTCACCATGCATTAGAGTTCATTTGAAGACAATTAGTTTTCACTCTTTCCTGCAAACTACTCAGCCTACCGTTTTAGCTACATATTCATTGCAGCTAAGAATCTCCCAATTGCTTTTCATCACAACCTTCACTGTTCTTGAGAGATTCTTTAAGTTTAAACTTCTCCAAACTCTGTTGCAAAAGAAGCAAATTGCTTTGAGAAGAAATTGGGAGTTATTTACTCAATAGGATGCTTTTTCACCTTTTGATCCAGGATTCTGACATGGAGGATGGGATCAATGGCAAGCTTCTCACTGAGAGACACTAAAGCTTTCAGAGCTGAGTGCTTGGTGAGAAATGAAGTAAAAGCTTCAGGTACTCAAATCTTGTCTTTTCTGATATTGAGCAACTGCCAGGGAAGGGTTAATGGACTCTAAGTGCACCCCTCCCAAATAGAGCCTCCTTTCAATCAATGAGAATTGATTGATGTAATGTGTTTCCTACATCAAGAGTATACTTATCTCCAACTTAGCTTCAGATACAGCTTGAGACTATGCATGGGGATAGGATGAAAATATTGTAGTTCTCTTTCTCCTAAGAAGAAATCCCTATGCTGTGTTTTATAGCAAATAGAAGGGGCCCTGTGTTATTGCTAGATGCAGTCTGCAGTGGAGGCCCCATCTTCTAGAGCTGCCTAATGGATCTCCTCAAACTGCCATATTGCTATATTCTTTTTATTCAAATAAAATATTTTAAAATAGCATGCCCTAGTTTTTAACAAAGCACAAAGAATAGTGGTGCAAAATCTCCTTGCCTAGATAATATCTTTTGATACAGTAATATGTATTTATTAAAAATAAATATATGTCATTCATAAGTCAAAAGTATTATTGCTAGAGTTCAGTTCATACATGTATTGGTATATCCCCCTAAAATGGCTTTGAACGTCTCTTTGTTACCAGTGAATGACTGAAGACAAGTTCTCTCAGTAATAACACTTTTTTCTTAGTCTTTTTAGGGTTTGTAACCCATGTTACTTTACTTAATTCTGCAAAATTTTAATAACCTTCTCCCTTGATCAGTGACAAACGGGTTGGATGCAGATGTTACCTGAAAAAACAGGTTTCTTTTAAGAGTATTCTCTTATATACCTGACTAGTAGTGTCCAAAAAATTGAATTCCTGTTATCAGGTGAGCCAAGAGAGACGTCCTGAGAATAACGTTTAGAAGAACCCCGGCATTCTGTCTGCTTGCTCAGGGCCAATAATTGGGTCTGTCAATTATCCTGAAACCCGGGTTAATGTAAAACACCTGTATTTGACTCCCCGGAAAGTAAATTGCAAAGGAAAAGGTATGTATTCAGATTTCAAACAGGATTCTATTAAGACAGTTTGCATGTTGAGGCTACTCCTTGAACAACCTGCTATTGAACTTCTTTTTCTTCCTTTCTAACTTGGAATTAGTGGATTGGCTCTGCTGCCCTAGAGTAAAAACACTTATTAGCAGTAATAGGTACTTTCCAAATAAAGGCCCAATCAAAATAGGGGCTGCTAGGCAGCCTAATAGGCTAGTTAAAATCAAGAAATCGATATGAGTTCAGAAGGTTATGGAAACTGCTTGCCAAACTGGACTCCAAAGGGGCATTTTAATAGATTTTCTCTCAGGGTATGCAATGATCCCAGGGCTTATTTGAAAGACGTTTTAGGAAAATTGAAAACTTCTTTGGTGAGAAAAAGGCCAGGAAAGTTTTTCTAAGGAGTAATGTTCCATCAAGACGAATGCACCTTCTCTTACTTCAAATTGTCCTGTGAGGTCTCACCCACCCTATATCCCTGACCTTGCCAATTCAGACTTCTTTTTCTTTCCCAAACTCAAAGAACATTTAAATTGTCTATGGTTTGAGTCCTTAGAAAATGTTCAAACTGCTGTTTTGCCATGGTGTAAATTGCAGATAACGGAATTACTTGGGGGAGGGGTTCGTGAGATGTAAATACTGATTTGGGAAGTGTAGACATACATGGAGGATATCTTGCAAAGCAATAATGTTCTATTTTGAACTTTTTGTTTAATGAAGTTTTCTGACTTTGTAGCAGTACATTTTTACTGACTCGTGTTTTTGAACAACTAAGACAGTTCCAAATAAACCAAAATTAAAAATGAAAGTCTCTCTCCTTTCCAAGTACCAAAGGAAATGTTGTGTTGTATTTTAGGGGGGAAAATAAAATATACATGTGAAATTCCCTAAAGTTTGGTTGTGGTTTTACTTAGAGGATGAGAAACCATTAAAGTTAAGCATGATCAGCCTGTGAGTGGAAAAAATTTTACAGAGCATTGTTAAAATTGCTCTCACTAAAGAGAACTAGAATTTATTAGTGTGCATATACCAAAGATGTTTTGATTTAAAGTTATAGATGATTTCAATTTATTAGTAATACTTGAGTAGAGAAAAATTGATTTCTACTTAAAGCATAACACTTTCATTTAATAATCTGGGAAAAGCAAATATATTATTTTTTTCAGTATAAAGTAAATTTACTTTTTGTGCCTCATCCTATAAGGTGGCAGACACTAAATAACAGTCAGATTAGTATAATCATAATCAATTCAAAGTTTCATTAGCCAATTAAAGAGACTATTCCTCCTCCCACTTTCTGTGCTTTCTTCCAAATTTTAGCAGGCTGACTGGTGCCAGGGAATTCAATAAGGGAAGTAAAATTTCTCCTTTAACTTTATTTATTTATCTTATGATATAATTTTATTTATCCTGTGATGTTCATGCCCTACCTGATCTTCTGTTTTCTTCATATAGGCCAACAGTATCATACCCATCCAAACTACAAGCTAGCTAACATGACCGTTTCTCTGTACCACATACATTCCACACTCTGGCACATGTGAAAACATTCAACTACTGTCCATAACATGTGGATATGTGCAAGAATTTTTCAGGGTTGTTTCAGGCTGAACACCATAAACTGTCATCTCTATCACTCCAAGCCATCCTGGATTGTCAAATCTGTGCGACTTGTGACTTCCCCAGCCTGGAAGAAATACACCCCATTTCTGTGTTCACTTACCTGTCCAAAGATATTTAAGTGTCTTATAGTTTCTTCTTCTCACTGTGACGACTTTTGTAGGAGTGACAGACCATAGGGCTTCTTCTTGATGGTACGCTGTTTCATATCTGGCTTCTCTATTACTCTTTCCTCATTTTAGGCTGGAGGATTTGGGTGAAATAAGACTACTTGGTATTACTCTTCTATCCATAGTATTTGTAACTCTGACCAAATGACTAAGTGGGAGATGAAAAGACTGTGTAGAAGATTCGAACTCAGAGATTGGTCAGTTTTTCCATTCTACTGTGTATTAAAGTGAGTCATCGCAGAAGCAGGAACAGAGGAAGCCTGTGACCACTGAAAAAGGGCCACTCGCAGGGTCTAAGTGATATCTTTGTCTAAAGTGGCAGAGGCATCAGAAGTATCAGAAGTCACAGTACAGAGACCATGACACAGAGCAGGGGAACAGCACCAAGCTTATGGGGTAGAGTGCTGGACTTCCCAAATCGCAGAACAAGTTGAGTGCCTTCTTTTAAGAGGCTAGGTTACAGAATGGAGGTCCCTTTGGACATTTATCAGCACTAAAGGAACTTTGTAACACTTAACCTGAGCAGATCAGAAGTAAAGGGACCCCATGGCTGAAAGGCCAAGGACCAGACAGACATCTATGCCTGCTAGTATGGCTGAGAATCGGGGCTGTAGACAAAAGAATGGTATCCTTAATTTTTTTTGTTTTTTTTTTAAGTTTTTGTTTATCCTGACTTGATTATTAATTCCTTGATGGAGTCCTGGTGGTGATGGGCTACTTATCACAAGATTAGCAATTCAAAACAACCAACCACTCCATAGGAGAAGATGAGGCCTTCTATTCCTATAGAGATTTACAGTCCCAGTAACACTCATTTACAAAGTAGAACCGTGTTTAGTACACTAACACATATCACATAATAGCAGAGAGAATGTAAAAACAGCAAATATATGTTGGTCCTGGGTCCCCATTGTTTGGGAACTTTCAAAGTAATAAGTCTGAACAAAACCAAAGTCCAATGACCACCAGTTCTCTCAACTGGTTATAGTAATCATCTCCAACCGTCATGGCTCGTGTAATTAGTGTCCAGGCACCTAACTTCTGAAGCTGTACTACAAGTTAACGATTCACATATTGTAGTCTAGTAAGATTTTCTACACATGTACAAATTCCTTTTCTCGACAATGTTTTATATTCTATACTATTGAATAAAACAATATTACTGTCAATTGAATTACCTTATGCCCAGGGGGATGATTTATTATGCACTCCTATAAAAAGATAATGATGCCTCTAAAGTGAGACATTCATAATTCCTAAATACATAACTGGATTTTGAGTTCTCACTTGATTGTTATTCTGACATGTCACTGCTTGGTATTCACCTTCATGAAGAGATCACTGAAGGTAAGGGTGTTACATCAAATATGGTTTGTAAATCAGATGGTGTCTAGCTAGATACCAGAAAAAAATGAAATATGGGTTCTTAAAGGCTTGTCTCAATACAAGTAATCATCTAAGTGAGGAGTGAACTAAATCTACATGAAAGAAGCACACCAGCCTGTATGATCCAAGGATTATAAATAATAAAATTGAAACGTGGTGGAGGGAATGATACCAGAGCCAAAATTCTAGTTCCTAATTTGTGGAACACTACGGATCATGTTGAGGAGTTCTTGTGATATAGTGGTTTGGGGTTAGTCTGCCAATCACAGAGTCAGCAGTTCGAAGCCACCAGCTGCTCCTTTGGAAAAAGACAGGGCTTTCTACCTCCATAAGAGTTAGTCTTGGACGTCTGTGGTCTTAAAGGCTTGAAGATAAATAAGCAGGCATCTAGCTGAGAAGCATCAAAACCCACATGGAAGAAGCACACAAGCCTGTCTGACCACAGTGCAGAAGGGACCAGTTATCAGATATCAAAGAACTAAAAATCATATCAATGGGTGCCCACCTCCCCTGATATGATCAATGAAGACAAGCGTGTGCATAAACAAATGTGGTGAAGAAAGCTGACGGTGCCCAGCTATCAAAAGAAATAGCATCTGGGGCCTTAAAGGCTTGAAGATAAACAAGTGGCCATCTATCTCAGAAGCAACAAAACCCACATGGAAGAAACACAGCAGCCTGTGTGACCACAAGCTGTCGAAGGGATCAGGTTTCAAGCATCAAGGAACATAAAATCATATCATTGAAAATGTGGATGAGTTCCGAGTGGAGACTCAAAGCCCATTGGTAGCTAAACATACAACACTTACTGAAGGGTTGTGGGGAGGAGATGAGCCAGTCAGGGTTCAGGGTAGCAAGATGAAACATAACTTTCCTCTAGTTCTTAAATGCTTCCTTGCCCCCACTATCATGATCCCAATTCTACCTTACAAATCTGGCTAGACCAGAGGTTGTACATAGGTGTAGATAGCAACTGGAAACCCAGGAATTCCAGGACAGATGACTCTTTTAGGACCAGTAGTGAGAGTGGCAATGCCTGGAGGGTGGAGAGAATGTGGGATAAAAAGGGGGAACTGATTACAAGAATCTAAGTATAGCCTCCTCCCTGGAGGAGGGACAGCAGAGAAGAAGGTGGGGGGAGACGTCAGACAGTGTATCATATGACAAAATAATAATAATTTATGAATTATGAAGGGTTCATGAAGTAGGAGGGAGTGAGGAGGGAGGGAGGAAATGAGCAGCCGATCTTAAGGGTTCAAGTAGAAGGCAAATGTTTTGAGAATGATGATGGACACAAACGTACATATGTTCTTGACACAATGGATGTATGTATGGATTGTGATAAGACTTGTACGAGCCCCCAATTAAATGATTGAAAAAATGGGGGGGGGGAATTGACAAATGTTACCCAAATTGAAGTCACTGGAGAAAAAAAAAGAGTTAGTCTTGGAAACTCACTGAGGAAGTTCCGCCCTGCCCTACAGGTTCCCTGTGAGTCAGCATTGACTTGATGGCAGTGCATTTGCCGTTTGGGGAATAGATGACAGTGAAAGCCCCAAATCCATTTGTAGGGGGCCTACTTGGATTGAATCTCTGTGATTCCCCACTGACCAGAGTCTAGGAATACAAATAGCCTTAATATCAGACAGAGAGCATCGTAAAGG
Source organism: Tenrec ecaudatus (assembly GCF_050624435.1). Lineage (NCBI taxonomy): Eukaryota > Metazoa > Chordata > Mammalia > Afrosoricida > Tenrecidae > Tenrec > Tenrec ecaudatus. The sequence continues at coordinate 101,424,003 of NC_134548.1, read as the reverse complement.
GAAATTTAGCAGCTATAAATACGCAGGAATGTAACACCTTGTCATGAGATCTCCCTTTTAACAAACTTTGAATAGCTTTTTCTGATACCCTCTGCTATCTTTTCAATTGAAGTTCTCCTTATTTGATTTGGCCCTTGCTGCTGCATCCTTTTTTTTTTTTTTTGTCTTTGCTTTGTCTGTTTTTTTCTGTATATCGAAGTTAGGATATGTGGATCTAAGAAGACAGAAACTCAATTAATAATTACCTGGGAGCATGGAAGGGGAGGTTAGCAGAAAATGGAGAGTCGACAGCAATGGAAATAAGAAGGAAGAAAATGTTCCAAAGATGATTATGGTGATGATTTCTCAACCCTTCTTAATATGATTGAAAATAGAATTGCAGATCTGTTCATTAAAGTTCAAAGTCCACAGGGATCATTTCTACTTTGTCCTGTAGGGTGGGTATGAGTTGGAATCCACTGAATGTCAGGGAGGGAGGGAGGGAGGGGATGAGAGAGTGAGTGGGTGGGTGAGTGAGTGTTAATTCCCTAATATCCCCTCATAATTGTATTGTCTGTGAGTTCTGTGTCGCCATTACAATCCACTATTGAACCCAACAGAGAAGTAGAAAGCCATGCATCCTGTGAGAGGGATGGTTGGTGTTCAGCACAGGGTAAAGGGAGCTAGAAAGTGAGAGCTTGTCTGAGCTCTGCCTCACAAGAATCATCCTCTCGCCATCTTGGAAGACCCTTCCCATTGTTGTAGCTGAAGGCAATGAGACATGGCAATTAGCTCATTTCCTTAAAAAAAAAATCTGTAACAGGCATGAAATAAAAGTGATTTATACAGCTTCCTTTTATATTTCCACCTTCACAAGAAAACTTTAAAAAAATATCTTGTATACATAGTGTATCACCAATTAAAATACACCAGTATGGGAAAGATAACTGAACTAGGTTCTCTATAAGCTATTTCAACAAGCCTAAAAGTCCTTATCCAAATACAGCTTTAAAAATACTTCCCATGCTGCACTGTATTTATTTAACAAAACTTATCTGGATAATAAATAGTAGCTGCATTTAATTTTTATGCATAAAACAAATAAATAATGGGCAAGGAATGTTTCCCAAGGTCAGAGAACTCACGTTGGTATTCATTTATCGATTTAACATAGTTTAAATACTCGAAAACTACTATATGTTATTGCAATTATTATTCAGAATTACCTACCAAACACTATAGTTAATGGTGAAGAAATTGCTGAATTCTACCAACTTCTTCAGTCTGAAATTGATCAAACATGCAATCAAGATGCATTGCTGGAGACTGGAATGTGAAAGAGGAAAACAACTAGAAAGGATCAGTGGTTGGGAAATATGGCCTCACTGATGGAAATAATGCTGGGGGCAACATTATAGAATTCTGCAAGATAAATTACTTCATTGGAAATAACATTTTATATAGGTCCATTGTATTTATTTTTATTTTTAACATTTTATTGGGAGCACTTCCAGATATTATTACAATCCATAATGCTATTACATCAAGCATAATTACATAGCAGCTGCCATCATCATTTTCAGTATGTTTTCTTTCTTCTTGAACTCTTTGAGGTCAGCTCCCCTTTATCCTTTCCCTCCCCCACCCTACCACACCCATGGACCCTTAAAATATTATGTTACTGTCATTATTATTGCCATATCTTACACCATCCAATGTATCCATTCACCTACAATTCTGTTGGTTGTTCCCCCCCAGAGTGGGTTATTCATTCATTATTGCTATCAGTTCCCCCTTCTCCCCTCCCCCTTTTCTTCTTGTGCCCTAAGGGAATCACTAGTGCCATTGCTCTGTCTGAGGGGTTTATCAATCTTGGATTTCGTGCATGGAAAGATCTTTTTTGTGCAAGTGTACAAATGCAGGTCCAGCAAGATTAGTGAGGCAAAACTAAGGACATAATAGTGGGGGAAGGAAATATTAAAGAACGAAAGGATAGTTATGTGTTTTATCAGCGCTATGCTGCACCCTGGATATATCTGCCCTTCTAAGTGGCTCTTCTGGGAGGGACTGCCTAATTATCTTAGGAACAATGAGTGATGTTATGAAGAGGAACAATACTCCTTTACAATCAGGAAACAAAAACAAGACTCCAAGAAGAAATTCACAGCCAAAATAACGAGGGAATTCCTCTTTTCTAATACAGATAAATACGCAAAATTTCAAATTAAGTGTATCTCCCTTCATTCTTTGAATTTGAGATCTACTTAATAGTTGCAGAAACATAGGCAAGTTGCGTAAACTAAGTATTTAGCTAGGCCTATTATGGCCCTGGTGTTGTACTGGTTTACATTTTGGACTATTAGCCACAAGGTGAGTAGTTTTAAAGCATCAGGCCCACGGGGGGGGGCAGTTCTATTGGGGGAGGCAGGCAGTTCTACTCCTGTAAAGTTTAGAAACTCAGAAACTCACAAAGATAGGTCTACCCTGTTCTACAGAGTCACTGTGAGTCAGAATTGACTTCATGGCAGTAAGTTTGATTTTGGTGATTAAGGCCTATTATTATATTCTCCATCAATCTCACAGGGTTATGTTTAAAATTAAGTGTCATGATACATGAAAATGTTCTTTTCCAAAATGAAAGCATAATATATAGAAAGAACTAATGAAATGATATCATCTTTAATAACACATGTTCCTTAATAAAATATTCTATGGAAGACTTTTATTGACAGACTGTTTATCTTGAATTCTCCAAATAAATTAAAATTTTTTCCTATAGTTTTCTTTTTTAATAAAGTAGTACTTTTCTTATAGCGAGTCTTGATGATATAATGGTGTGTATTAGAACTTATAAAAACATACACTTCAATCAAGTTGATTCTGTCTCATAACTACTGTGGCAGTTCGATTTTATGTCAAATTAAGTATGATAGTTTAGGGGCAGAATCCAACCTGTAAATCAGGTCACAGCCTAATGATGCCTTTTTTGGGGTGTGGCCTTCTTATAAGGAAGAAGCTGGAAACCTCCTTCTTTCTCTGCTTTCTGGTTAGCTAGGAGGGTGCCTGCCTGAGGGGTGGCCCCATGTGGGCCTAGAACCTGGATATTGTCAGTGCCCTGCCATGTTTCCACCAACTTTGGATTCATGCGATTCTGAACCTGCTGGTCTTTGATCTTCCTGCTCCCCATTTCACCTTTCCGTATAATCACATGGCAGCTGCATGAGCCTGAAGAGGGCCTCAGCTTGCATTGGACTTACAGACAAGTTGTATTAGGCTGGGATGCCTTCTTGATATGGAATTGCTTCTTAGTGTAAATCTCATTTGAGTGCCACTGATTTTATTATAGTAGACAATCAAGTCCAACACAGCGACCCTCTAAGAAAGGGTACAACTGTCCTTGTGGGTTTCCAAGGTATCAATCTTTACTGTAGTAGAAAGCCTTATCTTTCTCCTGCAGTGTTTGGTGGGTTCAAACTACTGACTTTGCATTGTGTAACCAACCTACTAAACCACCAGGGTTTATAATTCTATAAAATACATTCCTACAGTATAATAATTGACCAAGGGAATTAAAAACTGGCCTTGGTGCCCGAAGACCTGAATTCTAACCTGTGTAATGTAAACAATTAGCTGTATACATCACTGATTATTTGACTTCACCACTCTGGTCTTGAGTTTCTTCTGGAGTGATTCCTAAATTAGTGATTTTTAAATTGATTTTAAAGAAACTTTTATTAAGATGCTACTAAATTTGTAAAACTAAATTACACAATGGCCAAGTATGTTTGAAAAATGTTTAATTAATATGAAACATAGGCTTCCCCTGCCATCCAGTGCTACTTTCTGTGTTCTTAACTGAGAAACAGGAAATGTGTGCAGAGCAAGAGATTGTTGTAGTTCAAGTTGAGGATGGTGATGGTATTTTTTAACAATGCCAGAACAATTCAGAAGCTATGATATTTAATATGATTTTGATTTCCCAGGAAGCAATTATGGTATTCAATATATGTAGCATTTCCCAAATGAGCTACACTATAGAATGTTTGATGTTATATTTAGGATTTGCTTATTAACTGCGTAGTTGTTTTTTGTTGTTATTGGTCTATTTTTAGTAGCAAATATTTGAGGATATGAAATAGTGTTCCTCTGTACACATTTGGGAATTATGGAATTGTTTTCTAAAATTCATCATAGATATAACTTTCTATGGATGTTAAAACCCAGTATTCTGAAGATTTCTTGTAATATTATTGCCTTTGAAGTTTATTGTATTATATAAATATAAACATATACTTCAATTTATTTTTAGATAGATCTATAGTAAGGAGCCCTAGTTGGACAATGTTTACATTTTACCCTCCTAACATCAATGTCAGCAATTTGAGCCCAAACTGATTGGGCTGGATCGGTCACATAAAAATTGCAGACAGGAAATCCTATGGGGAAGTTTCATTCTGTCCTATGGGATTTTGAGGGGCCTAAACTGAGTTGATAACACACAAGAACAGCATTCATGTATGTTTTGCAAAATATCACAACTGAGTTACTTTCTCGACAAATTAGACAGCAATGGTAATTGATTAGTTTCAAGTGTTAGGCTTTTGATTTCATAGTTTTATAATTTAGGAAAGGATATTTGCAAAAATTACCCTTAATGATTAAATTTGTATTTGTATCTCAACTTTAAGTAGCATTTAAATTTACTTACCCTATTGTCCTTACCTTGTCCTTCATATAATAATCTAAATATATAACATTAAATAAACAAGATGCCCTGTGAAGAAACGTATGTAAATAGCAACTGCCCAGTGTAGAAAATATGAAGTATCAATACCACACTGTTGTACATTTAAGGAATCCTTTCTATTTTTTCATTATTGCAACTAGAACTGTGATGAGTATCTTGGTAAATACATATGTACCTGAATCATCCGTTATAATAGGCTACTATAGCAGAATTAAGAAACAGAAATTCTCCCTTAGAAGGCTGAAACGGTCTAGTTTGAGAAGAAACAGATGACTTCTATTCCAAGGCTGTGGACTAATTCATTGGATTTTGGTTTATCTCTCCTGTTTTGAGAATACCCAATTAATGGTGGCTCAGGATGAAAGTGGATTTGTAATTTTCATGATTTTTGTTATTTTATAGCATGTATTCGTCTAGCAGGAAAAGTTCTGCCTTTCTAAATGACTTTTATTGAACGTGTGTCCTATCTTCAATCCTCATTGTCTGTGCAAATAGTGTTCACTCAGTTAAGCTTATAATCTATACCAGTCAGCAACTGATGCAGTCTGAAAAGCTGGCCTATACATGTATAATTTCAATTTCTCAACAGTGTTTTAAATTCTATATCATTGGCTAAACCAATGATATGATCAGTAGAATTTACTTAAAAATGCTCATGAATAAAATGATAATGATATCTCTAAAATAAGTTAGAGACATGTATAAACCATAGATATAATGGATCTGGAGTTTGAACTTTACTGTAGGTCTAATAAAAGAACAGTTATTTCTTATGACATAGCACTACTCATGAAGATATCAATGAAGCTATGGATGCTATAGCAAAGTGTGGTGAAGAAATCAGATGTTGCCCAGTTATCAAAAAGAGCAGGATCTGAGGTATTGAAGGCTTGGTTTAAAACAAGCAGCCATTTAAGTTAGGCATCTAATAAGTCCACACAGAAGAAGCACACCAGCCTGTGTGATCCAAGTATTGTATATAATAAAATCCAAATCTGGAGGAGGGAACAATATCAGAGTCAAATGTGAACACCAGTATGTAGAAGGCTGAGGGTGACATTGTTGTGGTTAGGTGTTAGCCAGTTGGTTCCAACCCGTAGTGATAGTAGGCACAACAGAATGCAACACTGTCTGGTCCTGCACCATCCTCGCAATTACTCCTATGCTTGAGCCCATTGTTTGTCACTGTGTCAATCTGCCTTGTTGAGGGACTTCCTCTTTTTTGCTGCCCCTCTGCTTAACTGAACATGATGTCCTTCTCTAGGGACTAGTCACTCCTGGCAACTTGTCCAAAATATATAAGATGAAGTCTTGCCACCCTTGCCTCTACTGAAGTTTCTGGAAGACGTCTTCCAATATTCTTCACCAGTGCCACTATTCAAGCACACAGGTCCATGTTTGATTTTCCTTATTCAATGTTCGACTTTCACATGTATATGGGGTGACTGAAAATACCATGCAGTGAGTCAGAAACACGGTAGTCCTAAAAACATCTTCCCTGCTCTTCAACACGCTAATGATGTTCTATACAGCAGATTTATCCAAAACAAGGTGGTATTTGAACTATTGGTTGCTACGTCCATTAGCATTGATGGATCCAAGAAAGTCAAAATTCTTGACAACCTCAAACTTTTCTCCATTTATTACCCATTAGTCCAGCTTTGAGAATGTGTGTCTTGTTTCTATTGAGTTGTAATTCAGACGGAAAACTGAAATCCTTGATCTTCCTCAGCAACTGTTTCAAGTCCTCCTCACTCGCAGCAAGCAAGGTTGATGGAATGCAGTGGCAGCCCAAAATCCATTTGAATCCATGTAGATTCACGGAATTCCCTTGTATGAATAGTCCAGGGATATGATTAATTTTGCTATCAGACAGAGTGCATTATACAGTCTATTAGGGCAGATATAGTCGGGGTAAAATATAACTCCTTATCATTTGATTAACTTTTTGACACATTTTAAATCTGTTTCAGTTTTTAAATATTTCCTGCCTTCTTTTCTATTGAGGATTTTCTCTGCTTTATTTTGCTACTGTTCTTTTGCTTGTTTGTTTGATTATTTTCATATTTTCTCTATATGAAATCCAGGATAGGTAAATATGTAGAGGCAGAAAGTCGAGTGATAATTGTGCAGGGGCATGAGAGGGGAGTTGGGGAGAAATGGGGAGCTAATAACAATTATTATAAGTAAGAAGGAAATGTTCTAAAATTGCTCACAGTGATAATTGCACAATTATTCTTAATATTGTTGAACTATTGAATTGTATAATGTGTGAATTATGTGTCAATAAAACTATTGAAAATTCTCATAGGTTACATTATTAGGCCTCACTCACTGCATTCACATCGATTCTGACCCTGGGCCACGCTGCAGGAGAGGGTGGCACTGCTGCTGTGGGTTTCTGAGACTGCCAAAGAGTGGCTTGCCACCCACTCCACCAACATAGCTCATGGATATTATTTACTTGACAATGATTATGACATATATTACTATCTATAATTTCCAGGAAGATTATATTTATGTAAAAATACGAATCAAAGCATATGATGGATAGTATGGTGGACCCATTTTTGAAATGTTTATGCATAAGTTTTTGAAAAATTATGCATATATCAGCTATGATAACTGTAAAACTAAATATTTAATTACTTTTCTTCATGAGACGGAAAAGAAGACTCTGTTATTAAGACACTTTGTTGTAAATTAGGTGAAGGTTTACACATCAGATCATCAGATATACATTTAACATTTTATATACATTTTATTTCAACTCATGTATTATGATCTCTTTAATGTACCATCACTTATCCCACTTCCTCCTTTTGGTTCCCCTGTCCACTTAACCCGTGTTCCTAATCCTCTGAGCAGTATGCTTAGGTAAATGCTGTCTTTTGGGCCTCAGAGAGTTGCTTGTTCTATCACTGATACAAGTTCGTGCCTTGACCTACATGGTGACAAAAAACCATAGTCTTCAGAGTCCCACCAGTCTCTGTTGTAACAGTAAGCCTAGGCTGTTTTATAATTTGAAATTTTGTTCCATATTTTTCTCCCACTTTCTCCTAGACCTTCTAATATGCTTCCCCCTCCTCCCTCCCCCCCCCCCCGGGTATTTGGCAGTGGTATCCAGACACCATCTAGTTCTTCTGGTCTCAGTGTGGTGGAGACTGATATCTGTGTAAGCCATTAGTTAATTGGACTAATTGTTACTGTATGTCTCTCCTGGATGGGGAAAGACCAATAGCTGCACCTTAAATGGTGGCTCACTAGCTTTTAAGATCCCAGTCACTACCCAATACAGGATAATATAGAATGTTGTCTTTATCGATTAGTGGTTACTGTTGTCTGGTGTTCTCAAGTCAGTTCTTTCTCATAGGGATCCTATGTGCAAAAGATGGAACACTTTCCAGTTCTGTGCTATCCTTGCAGTGTTTCCTATGCTTGAACCCATTGATGCAGCCACTGTGTCAATCCATCTTATTTAAGTTCTTCCTCTTTTTTCTATGCCCCTAAACTTTTCCAAGCATGATGTCCTTCTGCAGTGGCTGGTCTTTCCTGAAAACATGTACATAAGACCCTGTCTTGCCATCCTTGATTCTAAGGAGAATCTGGTTGTGACTCTTGCAAGACAGAGTCGTTTAATCTTTAGGCAGTTCATGATATTTTCAATATTTTTCACCAGTACTGTATTTCAAACACATTGATTCTTCTTCAGTCTTCCTTATTCAACTTCATACTTTAATATGCATATGAGGTGATTGAAAATACCCTGTCCTAAGTGGGTCTGTAAGCAAATGTGGTGAATAAAGGTCATGATGCCTGGCTATCAAAAGATATAGCATCTGGCGTCTTAAGGGCTTGAAGATAAACAGGCGGCCACCTAGCTGAGAAACAACAAAGCCCATATGGAAGAAGCACACCAGCTGATCACAGGGTGTTAAAGGGATCAGGTATTAGGCATCAAAAACAAAAAAATCATATCATTATGAGTGAGGGGGAGTGTGGAGTGGAGACCCAAAGCCTACCTGTAGGCAAAGGGACATCCTATTACAGAGGGGTCACGGGGAAGAGAAAAGCCAGTCAGGGTGCTGTGTAGCAATGATGAAACATACAACTTTCCTCTAGTTCTTAAATGCTTCCTCCCCACCCCACCCCCAATATCATGATCCTAATTGTACCTTACAAATCAGGCTGGACTGGAGGATGTACACTGGTACAGATAGGAACTAGAAACACAGGGAATCCAGGACAGATTAACCCCTCAGGATCAGTGGTGGAAATGGCGATACTGGGAGGGTAGAGAGGAGGTGGGGGAGAAAGGGGGAACAGATAACAAGGATCTACATATAACCTCCTCCCTGGGATACGGACAGCGAAGAAGCAGGTGCAGTGGGACGTCAGACAGTGTAAGATATCACAAAAATAATAATAATTTTTTTAATTATCAAGGGTTCTTGGGGGAGGGGAGCATGGAGGGAGGAAAAAATGAGGAGCAGATACCAGGGCCTCAAGTGGAAAGCAACTGTTTTGAGAATGAGGGACACAAATGTACAGGAGTGCTTGACACAATGGATGTATGTGTGGATTGTGATGAGTTGTATGAGCCCCCATTAAAATGACTTACTATTTTTAAAAAGGAAAAAAATAAAATACCCCGTCTTGTTTAGGTCAGGTGCACCTTAGTGCTTAATGTAACAACCTTACTTTTCAGCACTTCAAAGAGGTCTTATGCAGCAGATGTACCCAATGCAATGCATCGTTTGATCTCTTGACTGCTGCTTCAATGAGTATGGATTGTGGATCAAAGCAAGTTGAAAACCTTGACAAGTTCAATTGTTTTTCTCTGTTTATCATGATGTTACCTACTGTTCCAATTTTGAGGATTTTGGTTTTCTTTATGTTGAATTACAATCCATACTGATGACTGCAATTCTTGATTTCCATCCTTCTCACTTTCTTTTTTTCTTTCTTTTTTAAAAACATTTTATTAGGGACTCATACAACTCTTATCACAATCCATATATATATATAATTTCTATAAAGCACATCTGTACATTGTTTGCCCTACCTAATCATTTTCAAAGCATTTGCTCTCCACTGAAGCCCTTTGCATCAAGTCCTCTTTTTCCCCTCTCTCCCCACACCCCCTCCCTCAGGAGCCCTTGATAATTTATAAATTATTATTTTGTCGTATTTTGCCCTTTCCGGCGTGTCCCTTCACCCCCTTTTCTGTTGTCCATCCCCCAGGGAGGAGGTCACATGTAGATCTTTGTAATCAGTTCCCTCTTTCCAACCCACTCACCCTCTACCCTCCCAGTATCACCCCTCACACCCCTGGTCCTGAAGGTATCATCCACCCTGGATTCCCTGTGCCTCCAGCTCCTAGCTGCACCAGTGTACAACCTCTGCTCTATCCAGACTTGCAAGGTAGAATTCAGATCATGGTAGTGGGGGGGTGGGGAGGAAGTGCCTCCTCACTTTCTACATACAAGGTTGTGTCACCTGCATGTTGCAGGTTGTTAATAAGCCTTCTAACTACTACTTCTGGACTACTAAAAGGAAAAACTGATCTGTCTTGAAAGAAGTAAAACCAGAGTGCTTCTTAGACAAGGGTGACAAGACTTACTTTGTCTTATGTACATTGTACATATTGTCAGGAGATATCAGTCCCTGAAGAAGTATATCATGCTTGGTATACTTGAAGGGCAGCAAAAGTGAGGCTTCAATGGACTCTGGCAAAGGAACAATTGTGAACAGGCTTCAGGAGCAGGCAGTGCTTTGTTCTGTTGTGCATACGGTCACTAGGGGTCAGAACCCTCTTAATAGCACCTCAAAACTGCAGCAACAACAAACGGATTATCTGCTCAGCATATAGATTGCACAAGTATGGTGAGAAGATACAACCCTCATGCGCACCTTTCCTGATTTTAACCATGCATTAGTCCCTTGTTCTGTTTACCCAACTGCCCCTTGATCCATGTACAGGGTCTACATGAACACAGTGCTATGTTTTGAAATTCCTATTCTTCTTGAGGTATCCATAGATTGCTATGGTCCACACAATTTATTGCTTAACATAATTATTAAAAAAGGACACATATTTCTCGTACTCTCTGTTGTCAATCAAGATCCATCTGATATCAGCACTGATAAGCGTTATTCCACAGTCTCTTATGAATCTGGCCTGGACTTCTGCCTGCTCCCCATCAATGTAATGCTGCAATGGTTTTGCATGATCTTCAGGAAGATATTAATTGCATGTTAAATCAGTGGTATTTTCTATAGTTTTAATATTCTGTAGGGTCATATTTGTTTTGAATGAGCACAAATATGGGTCTCTTCCTGTCAGTTAGCTAAGTAGCTGTCTTTCAAATCTCCTGGCACAGGCTAGTGAGTGCTTCCAGTGCTTCACCAGCTTGTTGAAACATTTCAGTTGGTGTGCCATCAATTCCGGGAACCTTGCTTTTGTTGAATGCTTTAAATGCAGCCACAAATACCAAAAGTCTGAAATTTATCAAATATGTTATAAAGATGCATTGATAATTATTACTGTTTGGAATTCAAAAGTTGTAAATAAAGAGGAAAGAACAGTAGTTGGAAAATATAGCCTTGGTGATAAAAAATGAATTCAGAGATTTCATGACATCAGTTTAGCAAGACCAGTGACTTCTTCATTGCAAATGTCTTTTTTACAACAACAAAAGCATCAACTATACACATAGATTTTTTTCAGATGAAATACACAGAAATCAAATTTAGTACACCTCTGGGAGGAGACAGCAGAAAAGCTCAATATCATCAGCTAAATTCAGACCAAGGGCTGACTGTGGAAGAGACCATCAATTGCTCATATGTAAGTTTAGATTGAAATGGAAGAAAATTAAAATAAGCCCACAATAGCCAAGATATGACCTTGAGTATATCAAACCTGCATTTCAAAAACATATCTTTTTCTGAATTATATTTACACCAATTGACATGTTCACACCAATTGACCTTGATGTCAACCGGGTGTATTGGTCTGACCACTAAGTCCCAATAACTTTTTCCCCAAGGTTTTTACTTATCTATGAAGTTTTCATAAATTTTCACTCTATGTGCTTTTCGCCATATTCATGGATATAATTGTGGCAAAGGTAAATGCACATAAATGAATATCCTGTCAAATCGATATGTATTCATTTGAAAACTCCCATGTTTCATCTCATACCTGTTCAACCTGAGTGTCTGTTTAAGCATCTACTTGTGTATCGTCATGATTGAAAAATTATGCATATATAAGTCTTTTCTTCTAGCGCTTTTTAACTACTGAAAACTTTTCATATTCACATTAATTATGACCTTATAAATAATAAGAACATTCTTGTATTAACTAGGATGTTTTAGAAATTTCTAAGAAATTTGGATAAATAAACGTATTTTGCTAGATAATACTGTAATTAATACTGTAATTCTAAGGTACTGTCTGTTGTATCCTTCTGGCTCACTGTTGAATTTTAGAGATGTTTCCATGTTATACCTGCCTAACCTGTCGGCGATTAAGGAAGATATAGCACTTTGTCTTTGAGTTCTATCTGGGCATGACAGTTGTGGCATGACTGCTCTGATTAATCCTTTTTCCATGAATTACTGTTGATAAGCTGCTGCATCCTAAGGAAAATTCTCTGCAGTTCACTTGGTTTTGGTAGAATAGATTCCACCACTTAAATGAAAATGATTATAAGAGAATTGAATGAGTGCGATCACGTGGTGCCAAAGGGACCAGGTATAAGGCATCATGCAAAAAAAAAGAATATGTGTGCGTGTGTATATATATATATATATATATATATATATATATATATATATATACCACTTTGAATGAAGGGGGAAGTGCAGAGTGGAGACCCAAGGCCCAAGTGTTGGCCACTGTAGATCCCCTCATAGAGGGGTTTAGGAGAGGAGATGGGTCAGTCAGGGTGCAAGGTAGTACCGACGAAGAGCACAGCTTTCCCCCGGATCCTGGATGCTTCCTCCCCCCAATTACCATGATCCGAATTCTACCTTGCAGGGCTGGATAGGGCAGAGGTTGTACACTGGTACATATGAGGGCTGGAGGCACAGGGAATCCAGGGTGGATGATACCTTCAGGACCAAGGGTGCGAGGGGCGATGCTGGGAGAGTGTAGGGTGAGTGGGTTGGAAAGAGGGAACTGATTACAGGGATCCACATGTGACCTCCTCCCTCGGAGAGGGACGGCAGAGAAGGGGGGGAAGGGAGACTCCGGATAGAGCAAGATATGACAAAATAATGATGTATAAATTACAAAGGGCACATGAGGGAGGGGGGAGCGGGGAGGGAGGGGGAAAAAAGAGGACCTGATGCAAAGGGCTTAAGTGGAGAGCAAATGCTTTTAGAATGATTGGGGTGGGGAATGTATGGATGTGCTTTATACAATTGATGTATGTATATGTATGGATTGTGATAAGAGTTGTATGAGTCCCTAATAAAATGTAAAAAAAGAAAAGGGGAAAAAAAGAAAGAAAGAAAAGAAAATGATAAGGGCAAAGAATGTACAGATGTGCTTTATACAACTGATGTATGTATATGTATGGACTGTGATAAGAGTTGTAGGAGCCCCTAATAAAAAGTTTTAAAAAAAGAGAATTGAATGAAATTACCAATACTCTGGTAAGTAAAGACGCTTATTTTCAGAGAGAATTTACTTTGAAATTTAGTTTGAGTCTGTGTAACATAACATTCACTGGATTTTTATGTTTCTGATGGGTCTGTGAAACAATATTGTTAGAAATTTTTCTTGCAGTTTGAATTTGATATCAGGTTTTGGAATTTAAAGTTTCAGCACTCTATAAAATGTTTTTTAAAGGATTGAGGCACAGAATTTTTGAGTAAAAACACAGTTTTCCAGTTTTAGAAGAATAAAATTTAAAACAACTTTGTTAATTCAATTGACACCTATTTATGGAGTATTTATTAAGTCCAGGAAGTGGTGAGTATATGACAATGAATGGATTAGGTAAACAAGCAAGACAAATGACAACAATAAGCCCCTGCCCTAACAGAGATTATTCTTATGGCGCATGGCATGTGGTAAAAACGACTACAGAAACACAGAGAAGAAAAAGTTCTTTTCCAGTCAAGAAGGGATATCGGCATTAAAATACTGTCAGCGATCAGAAGAAAATGAAGTAGTCCTGCAGTTGTATGATTTTAGGCCAACTTGAATATGTATACAAGTGTAGGGATGGAATTCAACCTGGCAATCAGGTCACTGCCTGAGAAGGCCTCCTTGAGGGTGTAGCCTTTTTGTGAGAAAGACCCTTGGAAACTCCCTCTCTGTACCCCTTCAGCTTCTTGCTGGCCAGGATTCTGCCCCTGACTTTGAGATTTGCAGATGTCCTGCTACGCTTCTAAAAACCTTGGATCTGCAGGACTCTGCACCCACTGGCCTGTGATCTTCCTGCATTCTGCATCACTGCATGTGGCTATGAGTGTCTTAAGAGGGACGTATGGAATCGTTTTGGACTTACAGACTCGAGCTGTACTGTGATGAGATGACTTTTTCATAAATAATTACTTCTTGATATAAAGTTCTTTTTATTGTAGCATATGTCTTTTTTATTATTATCCAACATAAATTTATATTTTACTATCTTTCTTTGAATCAAATACTCTTACTGAGGGCTCTTACATCTCTTATCACAATCCATGCATTCATCCATTGTGTCAAGCACATTCGTACATATGCTGCCATCATCATTTTCAAAACATTTTCTTCTGACTTGAGCTCTTTATATCAGTTCCTCATTTTCCCCTTTCCTGTCCCTGCCCACCCTCCCTCATGAACCCTTGATAAGTTATAGATTATTATTTTCATATCTTAAATCATCCTCTGTCATCCTTCAACTACTTTTCTGATTTTAGTCCCCCTGGGAAGGGGTTATATGTTGATCCTTGTGATTGATTCCCCCTTGCTCCCCCCCCCCACTTTCCCCTTCTCCCCCTGGTATTTCTATTCTCATTGTTGCCACTGAGTTTTTTCATATATAGAGATGAGTGTCACTGGACTTATATATCTCTAGCCAACCCAGCCTAACAAAAAGAGTAAACCATGTAGAAAACTGAGAAGAGTGTTCTAGAGAAATAGAAAGTATGGAGCCCCACAGAAAGGAGCATACTGTTGAATTTGAAGAACAGCATGAAGGCTAGTGAAGCTGGACCAGAGTCGAAGAGAGTGAGACAAGTAAGGGATGCGGGAAGCACAGCACTTGGAGCTTTACAAGTCATTGTAGAGAATTTGGCTCATATTCTGCATGAACTGAGAATTTCTCATATATTAAGCTGAGGAAAGCCAACAGTAGAAGAAGAGAGACAAGAAGCTTTATCAATCTAAATGAAATTGGTGGCAGTTTGGATTAAAATGGAAACAGTGAAGACAATGCACTTCCCATTTTTTCCTGAAACTACTCTGAAGTTCCAGAGGAGTAGATTTAAATTTTTTTTTACCATTTCTTTAATTTCCTTATCATCTGGGAATATAGAAATGCTCAACACATGATCTGTAAAAATATTTCTTGCCATTGATTGTTGTCAAATACTGATGATAATTCAAGAAAGAAATGGAATGAAAATTGAGCATTGTGTTCAATAATATGGAAGTCATTGATGACACAAACCTCATTTAAATTAGTTTGAAAAAGAATGGAAACTTCCTTTGAGATTTACTCTGTAAATCATGAGATAAATTGAATAGTTGTAGATAGAAACATTTTAAATGATCAAGTTTATTATAAAGGCTTCAAATTAAACTATCTTTATTGATTAGGAAAACCAAGTATCATAAGCCAAAAAAATTCACACAGAAATGGAAGAAAATCAGCATTTATTAAAAATTCACAATGTGATAACCCTCATCCATATATGAGTTATTTCTTACAAAAGGTCTGTAGTTTAAATACAATGTTTCCCAGTTTATAGCTAAAGCAAATCCATAAACCAGAGTAACAATAGAGGCTCAAAGAGATGAACTATTAGCCAAGTTTTGGAGACTGACTGCTATACTAAGTACTTACATATGTATCAAATAATTTATTGAAATTAATCTTCTGTTCCTTGCTCAAAAACTTTTTCAAGATCCATTTATCTTTAACAGGTAGGTATAAGCTATAATTGGAAATTGCTATTGTCACACCATACCAATAATTTTCAAACCTTCAGATATTAAATGTCAAACTTATGACAACGGGAAATCAGTTACTTAAAATACTATGGTATACACATAATAATTGTTACCATACTTATGAAGGAATGTACTAGCACCGGTTGCATTGCAAATAAACACAGATGAGTAACGTCCAAGAATACAGAGACTATGGTCCATTCCAACGATCTCAACATCTAGAGAGCTGAGACCTCAATACAAAAGATAGATCAGGTGTAGTGCGGTCATGGGTCTCAAATTTTCTTCTGCAAAATCCACTATCATTGAGTTGATTACAACTGATATCAATGTTATATATGGTTTCTGAGTTGGATAGCTGAGGTTTATTGTAACAACCTGGCCGATTAACACATGTGGGGTTAATTGAAGGGCAGAGAGATAAATGGTTCGATGGGCCTCATCTTTCTAGTTCTCTGGTCTCTTTCTTTCTGATGGTCAGACCAGGGTGCAGCTGCCTTAGCCAATTCCCTGCTTCAGCTGGCAAGGCTCACCTCTTGCAAGACACCACTGAGGAGAAGCCACATGAACCTTCCCCCATGAAGCCCTTGGTAATGGAGCAGCGAGATTTGTTTCTCTCATGTACCCAGACTAACTCCACAGAAAGTCAAATGTATAAGACAGATTTTAATATAAATGGTAAATGCACATCAAGAAAACATCCCAACCTAGTGTTTCCCAAGCTCACAAGTCCAACATCATCCCATATGTCTGACAAAAATCCACAAACTCCTCCTCCATCTCTCTCTCTCACACACACACACACACATACAAAAAAAACCCCACAATGATGCCAACTGCAAGAGGAAAGCCAAGTCAGTAAATGTGTCAGCATCTCAGTGCTCGTAGGGGTCTCCACACGGGTGCTCCAGCACCCAGGGCTACATTGGGGTAGGTCCATATGACTTCTCCTTCGGGATATCTTGAAGGAAGTGAACCTTGCCAGCGGAAACAGGGAATTGTCTAAGGCAGCTGCACCCTGGTCCGACCATCAGAAAGCAAGAGAGCCAAGAACTTGAAAGGTGAGACTCACTGAGCCATTTATCTCTCTGTCCATGTGTTTTTCGACCAGGTTGGCACAATAAACCTTAACTCTCTCACTGAGATTGTAAACTTTTATGAGATAAGTCATCCTCATATTTATCTCCTGGAGTGACAGGTGGGTTAGACGCACAGAGTAAATTGACTTATAAGGTCCATTCTACATAAGGTATTATAGCAGTGGTTCTCAACCTTCCTAATGCCGTTGCCCTTTAATACAGTTCCTCATCTTGTGGTGACCCCCAACAATAAAATTATCTTCATTGCTACTTCATAACTAATTTTGCTACTTTTATGAATTCAGCGACCTCTGTGAAAGGGTCATTCAGCCCTCAAAGGGGTCATGACACATAGGTTGAGAACCACTGTATATGATTTTATTTAAAAGAATATTAACACAACTATTTTGTTTCAAAGAATATTAACACAATTATAACTATAATTTTGAAGCTATATAAAGTTAATGGGGAAAATATGATAGGTAAATGTAGCCTTAAGAGGATTATGAGAATATGGACAAAATTAAAATGAATTATGAAGTTTAACTCCCTTTAATACTTAAAGTAAAAAAAAAGGAGTGAACAAGATCCTCCTTATGCGATATCCCTGATCAGACCAGCCAATGCACAGAAAGGATTATATGGCCGGCCCCACTACGAGAAAGGACATACATCACTGACTCATAGCCCTACAGGGGACAACACTGGGGACACAGTGTGGGAATTGTTCCTGATCTGACCCCACCACACTGAGGCAAAACACTAAGGGTGTGCAACAGAACAGTAAGGGGAACAGAGCAAAGCATTCCTGAGGGAATACCAAAAATAGATTGGATTCAAAATGTGGCACCTCATCAGACTCTGCCGGAAAATACTCCTAAAGGTCAACAAACAGACCTTGAACTATTTATAGGCTTTTCTTTTTTATGTGTCATTGGTTTTGTTATTTTTTTCTTTCCTTTTGTTGCTTTGCTTTGCTATGTCTAGTTTTTGTGCATATTATTATCTCTGCAGATCTAGCTAGATAAGATAGGTAGGATAAACAATCTGGAGGAGAAAACAATAGGACCCATGGTTCCATGGGACATAGGAGAGGGGGAGGCAGGGGAAACCCAAGGACAAGGGAAAAGCAAGTGACCCAAAATTGGTGGCAAGGAGGGTGTAGGAGGCCTGGTAGAGCTTGATCAAGGTCAATGTATCCTAGAGGAATTACTGAAACCCAAATGAAGTCTGAGCATGATAGTGGGAGAAGAGGGAAGTAAAAGGAAATAGAAGAAACAACTAGGAGGCAAAGGGCATTAATAGAGTTCTAAATACAGACATGTACATCTGTAAATATATTTATATATGATGGGGAAATATATCTATGTACATATATTTATAGGTTTCGTATTAAGGAAGCAGATGGACATTGGGCCTCCACTCAAGTACTCCCTCAATACAAGAACACTTTGTTGTATTAAACTAGCATTCCATGATGCTCACCTTCCCGACAGGATTGCTCAAGACAAAGCAGGTGGAAAAGCAAATCTGGTGAAGAAAGCTGATGGTGCCCATCTTTCAAAAGATATCACATCTGGGGACTTATAGGCTTGAAGATAAACAGGCGGCCATGTAGCTGAGAAGCAACAGAGCCCACAAGGGAGAAGCACACCAGTCTGTGTGATCATGAGGTGTCAACGCGATTAGCTTTCGGGCATCAAAGACCCAGAACCAAAAATCATATCGATGTGAATGAGGGAGAGGGTTAAGTGGAGATTCAAATCCCATCTGTAGGCAACTGGACATCCCTTTACAGAAGGGCCGTGGGGAGGAGATAAGCTAGTCAGAGTACAGTGTAGCAATGATGAAACAAACATACAACTTTGCTCTAATTCTTTAATGCTTCCTCCTCACAAACCCCCCACTATCATGATCACATTTCTACCTTATAAATCTGGCTAGACCAGATGATGTACACTGATACAGATAGGAACTGGAAACACCGGGAATCAAGGACAGATGAAACCCTCATGAAGAGTGGTAGAGTTGCGATACCTGGAGGGTGGAGGGAAGTTGGGTGAGAAAGAAGAAACTGATCACAGGGATCTACATTAAACTCTCTTCCTGGGGGATAGACAACAGAAACGTGGGTGAAGGGAGACATCAGACAGTGCAAGACATGAAAAAATAATTTATAAGTTATCAAAGGTGAGGGAGGGAGGGGAGAAAATGGGGAGCTGATACCAAGGGCTCAAGTAAAAAGAAATGTTTTGAGAATGATGTTATCAACAAATGCACCAATGTGCTTGACACAATGGATATATGTGTGGATTGTGATGAGAGTTGTGGCCCTCAATAAAATGATTTTTTAATCTTCCTTTTATATAGAAAAGTTGCATGCCAGTGAAAATATGGTCCTATAAAACGTCCTCCAAAATCCCTTGGCATGGCTTCAATGTGCTTGTAACATATCATAAAACAATTTTAAAAATCAACTAAATAAAGGTAGGTCCATTATAAGGTATGGAATGTGTCCTTTTCCCCAGTCACTCATATAGAGTGATAAATTCCATATGTCCTAGCACTTATGTTCAAACACAGTTCTTATGGATAGGTATAAATTTTCCCCATTGGATGAATAACCAGAATTAGCTGTTTTCAAAAAAGTACTTTTTAGTTTTTTAGCTTACATTTTTACTTATTGGATATAAATGTATAGCATGTAAACTCCATTTTGACTAAATAGGTCATCGTGGGCAACTCTATGAACTTTGGTGTTATTTATAGGTAAGTTTTTATGAAATGGGTTTTCTGTCCTCCATACCACAAAACTTGCTTAGAAATGAACTATTGAAACCGAGCCATTTGTAAGGTGTTAACTACTTGTATTGACCATTGCCTTTTTATGCCTCCAGGAAAATAAGGCACTACTATTGAGCTCAAACCTTGAATTTAGTCAGTGGACTAAATAATAGTACTTTGAAAAACCTGTCTCAACATTTCTAGGACAATTATCCATTAACATTTCCTAGTACAAAGTATAAGGTACTATGATAGTAAAAATACAGTACTCTATGAACAGACTCAAAATAATTTTGTTTCACAGATTAATTTGTCATTGCCTGAGACATAGTCATAGGCTATATGCTCCTGGTAATACATTAAGCCTGAGAAAGAAACAATTCATTCTGGAAATGATTAAATTAAGAAAATATCGGGCATGAACCTTTCTTCATCGAATCTTCAAAAATCAGTTCCATAAAAATTGTTTGGGAGAAATGCGACATTTAATTTAAGTGTTTGTGCTGTTTATTTCACACATGGTAACTGAGGAGATGAAATAATATTTTAAAACCTACTTGATGAAAGAGTTTACATGTATAATTTTCTTTCTATTGGGGGGAAATAGAGCAAGAACAAAAGAAGACTTTATTCTAGTAGTCAGCACCCTTTATATGTAATCATTAGTAAATGATTTCAATAATCATTTTTAAAATTATTTTAAAAGCTAAAATTTCAGCAATGCTATAAATATATGTGTAATGCAGAAATGTGTGCAATATATTGAGGTTCATTTCCCCCTGAATTCTAATGTAAAGGGGGTATTATGTTCATATGGGAATATTTGTCCTGAGAATGACATAAAATGCAAGTTAATGATGTATTCAGTCTTTATTAAAGAACATTTGAAAAAGGAAATATTAATATTTAGTTAAAATATTAACATGTAGTTGAAACACCAGTAGCTGCCCTATTTTTAAGGAATCAAGTGGTGAAGAATGAGAGTTACGGTAAGGGGAGAATATTATAAAATAATATCAAGTACTCATAATCCATCCTTTAAATACATAACATTTTGAATTCAATTAAGAAGCCCTGGTTGCTCAGGGATTAAGAGTTTGACTGATTACCAAAAGGTCGATGATTAGAAATCACTATCTGCTCTATAGGAGAAAAATGTGGCGGTTAGCATTAGAAAAGATTACAGCCTTTTAAACTCTATGATAGGACAGTTCTATGCTGTCCTATAGAATCCCTATGAGTGGGAATCATTACTGAATAATATCAAACAAAAAAGCAAACTCACTGCCATTCAGTTAATGCCAACACATGGACCCTATAGTACATAGTTGAATAGCCCTTATGAGTTCCCCAGAAATTAAATCTTTCCAGGAGTAGAAAGCCCTATCTTTCTCCCACAGAGCAGTTGGTGGGTTCAAACTTCTGACCTTGAGGATTACAGCTCAACTCTTAACTGCCAGGTCTCCTACTCAATAATACATACCAAAAATAAATTTTAGATGCTCAACGATTAACAATTTTCCACAAAACTAAACCAATGGAAAATTAACAATTTAATTACTTTCAAAGTTCAACTAATGTAAGCATTGATGAGCCACATTGAGAGAGTTTAATCCTTGTACCTGCAGGATAATGTTAACAGGTCAGGGTGCCTCCAGAGTCTTGTGGTTCAATATGCGGCTTATAGCTACTGAGTGCCATTGGGCTTATTCTGACTCATCCTGATCCAATTATAGAAAGGCATAACCCCATAGGGTTACCTAGGTTGCAAACTTTACAAAAGCTGACAGCCAGGTATTTCCTCCTCCTCCTCTTCCTCCTACTCCTCCTCCTCCTCCTCCTTCTCCTCCTCCTCCTTCTTCCAGAACCATTCCAACGCAATATTGATACCAAAAGGCCAGGTTAACTCTAGCTACAAAAACATAGCTTTTCGCCTCCATTCTATAATTGCTGGAAGTATAAGTGGTAACCCAAGTATGGTGTCTCCAGTTGCTCTCGATTTACTTTTTTCTTATTTGGAGACATCCCTAACCTACACCAACATTTAGTGTTTACATATGCTCATTCCCTGACCCTCACCTGTGCCAAAATATTTATTTTTAATAAGCTATAGACCCATTTTGTTCTGGATTTTAAGAATGGCAAGTACTCTGATGAATTTCAGGAAGTATTTAATTGGCATATAGCCTTTAATTATTCATTGGAATAAGGTTTAATTGCCATATATGTTAATTCATATGAAAAGGGAATGACTTGCTTTAAGTGTTTGCACATTACAAAAGTAGAAATTGAACAACTATGAAGTAATTTCAATAAAATTACCTATAAAATCCCCAGCACCAAAAATTAAGTGGATTCCTGCCCCTCCCCTGAGAAGAATAAAATTAAAAAATATTTTCTCAGTGTCATTCTGTGCTGTCACATTTGTTTTAACTTAATTTTTAAGTTCTTGGAAAATTTTTTAAATGTTTTTGTTGTTTTACTGTTGATTGTGTTTTCTGTTAGGACCAAAATTGTACTGATTTCCCTGCATATGTGACTAAACATAGTAAATTATTTGTTAGCCACCTTCTTTGCCCACCCACCTGATTTCAATATAGGCATGGACATAGGAACATCAAAGAGATGAGACACTTCCTCCATTGATATGTTGCCTGACTATGAGAAATGTAAAGAGGTATAACATCTGGGAGGTTAAACCACAAGAAAATTTAATGCACAAAATGCAGATTAATGAGTTTTTAAATTTTTATTTATGTAATATCTAAAAATAATGGTCAATTTCATATTGAACTGAATAAATTAGGAAACATGGCACAACATTCATTTGATTTTCTCTTTTCCTTTTCCAAACACACACAGTTATGTCTCTAGTCTATCTGAGGCATCCATCTGTATGAAATAAAATTAGAATTTGCTATATGAGAAGCATAAAACTAAGATTCAGGTAATGTTCAATTTTTTATAGTGAAAGGTAGGACTTTTCCAAGCCATCCCTGCCAAAGCTTGCTTTCCTATTTTTGTTCACGAAATCATAATTTTCTATTTTTTACATTTAAATCTGTAAGCCATTTTGAATGAATGTTTATTTAAAGTTGAAGACTTAGACCAGCATTATTTGTTTATTTGTGTTGTCTATGAATATCCACTTGTGACAGCTTGATTTCTTGAAAAGGAAAGGATAAATTGTACCACATCAAAATTTAAACTTTCTCTGTTGCTAATCATAATAAAAGGATGAAAAAACAAGACATATTTTTGGGAAAAACATCTGGAAACCATATATATGATAATGAACGTGTACCTATTATATACAAACAAACACAGTTGCTGCATAGTCAATTGTGTCTCATGGTGGCCCCACTTGTGTCAGTCGAATTGTGATCAATAGCGTTTTCAATCATTAATTTTCAAGAAGTAGATTGAAAGACCTTTTTTTCCAAAATACCTCTGGATGGACTCAAACCATCAATTTTTGTTTAGCAACTGAATGCATTAACTTTTTGCATCATACAAGGACTGGTACAATATATTTTAAAAGTCTCAAAACTTAATCAGAAAAATGTTGTTTTAAAATGGTCCAAAAATAAAGATCAGATCATCAAAGAGCATATATATAGAGAGGTAGCAACTAAGCACATGAAAAGATGTGCAACATCATTAGTCATCAAGGAAATGCAAATTAAAATGATAATGAGATATATTTATATACCTACAAGAGCTGCTAAATAATGGAAACACTAAATGTTGATGAAGATATGAAAAAGTGAGATTGATTACAAGAATGTAAAATGGGACAGCACTCTGGGAAACAGGCAGCTTCTTCTACAATCTAACATGGAACTCCCACAAGATCCAGTATTTACTCTTGGAATATTTATGACAGAGAAATTAAAAATTATGCTCACATCAATGTTTTACACAAATGTTTATAACACATCTATTCTTCATAGTCCAAAATTGAAAAAAAAAAACCCAAAAAGCTAATGGTTAAATTAACTGTTTATGTCTATGCCACAGATCATTTTTTGGCCACAAAAAGAAACAATAAACTGATATTGTACCAATCTGAATCTCTAGAGAACTTGATGAATTTCCAGTAAATTACGTTGAGTTAGTTACTCACTTTTAAAGAAAAACAAAAACTCGGAAGGTTGTACATTATGTTATTCCATTTATATAAAATTTGTGAAATAATAAAGTTATACAATTGGAGGACCGACTAATGGTTGCCAGTAGCGAGAAATGCAGATGGGTGTGGAGTCAGTCAAAGGTTGGTGTAAGGAAAGTGCTTACAATAGTGATTGATTAACAACTAGAACAAGAGAAACAAGATAAACCTTCAACAAGAAGGAGAAAATAAATCATATAGATTAATGCAAATATAAATGAATTTGAAAACCATAGGAAAAAAATCAACACTGGAAGTAGGTTCTTTGAAAGGATTAACAAAATTTACAGACCACTAGCACAACTAACAACTGAAAATAAAAGATGCAAATGTCTAGAATTAGAGATGATAATTGTAACATCACAACAGATTCAAATGGAATACAAAGAATAATGACAAAACACTAGGAAAAACTGTACACCCAAACATTGATAAAGTAGAAGAAATGGACAAATGCATAGAAATTATAACAGACTAATGTAAAAAAACTAAACAGATCCACAACAAAAGACAAAACAGAGCAGGTCATTTTATTCAGTTTTATATGCAGAATTCTATTAAAATATTCATAGAAGAGCTTTCACCAGGTTTTCACAGAGTATTCCAGAATATAGAAATGGATAGCAAACTCCTGAGCCTATTTTATGAGGCTTTCATAGCCATAATATTAAAACTAAGCAAAGATCTCATAAGGACAGAACACTGTTGTTGTTGATAAATAGCATCAATTGAGGTCTGACACATGGCAGCCTTACACAACAGAATCAAACGCTGTGCAATCCTGCACCATCCACAGGATTGTTCCTATGTCTGAGCCCATTGTTTGCAGCCATTATGCTAATACAGCTCCTTTTGGGCCTTCTTCTTTTTCACTGTCCTTCTACTTAGAGAACAGGATGTCTTTCTCCAGGCACTGGTGTCTTCTGACAACATTTCAGAATATGTAAGACAAAGTATCCTCATCATTGCCTGCAAGGAGCACTCTGACCTTACTTCTTTCAAAATAGATCAGTATGTCCTTTTAGCAGTCCATAGTATTTTTAGTATTCTTTTTCAGCATCATAATTTAAATGCATCGATTAATCTTTGGTCTTGGTTATTAAATATCCTGCTTTCTTATGTATATGAGGCAATTGAAATTA
Organism: Tenrec ecaudatus; assembly: GCF_050624435.1. Classification (NCBI taxonomy): domain Eukaryota; kingdom Metazoa; phylum Chordata; class Mammalia; order Afrosoricida; family Tenrecidae; genus Tenrec; species Tenrec ecaudatus. The sequence goes on along the minus strand of NC_134548.1, from coordinate 101,398,925 downwards.
CCATGGCTTTGGTCAGGCACACCTTAATCCTCAACACTCTAAGCAAGTATTATACAGCAGATTTACCTAGTGCCGCAAGTTTTTTGCTCCCTTGACTGCTGTTTCCATGAGCTTTAACAATAGACTGCAAAATTCTGGCCAATAGACTCCAACAACATATAAAAAAATAATTTATCATGATCATTCATACCAGGTCAAAAGGATAGTTTCAAAATTAAAAAAAATAGTTAATTCAATCCACCACATAAATGAAGCAAAGAATAAAAATCACACGACCATATCAATCAGCACAGAAAAGCATTTGACAACATCCAACACTCATTTTTGATGAAGATACTAAACAGAATAGGAATGGAAGGGAAATTTTTCAACACAATAAAGGCCATATGAAAAAAGAAAGGAGGGGGAGTGGTCAGCCAACAAACTCAGGGATGCGAGTACAACAAAAGATCTAAAATTGATGGTGAGGAGGGCATATAATGCCTCGTGGGGTTTGATCAAATGCAATGTATCCAAGAGGAATTACTGAGAGCTGAATGTAGGGTAAGCATGATAGTGGGATAGGAGGAAGGTGAAAGGAAATAGAAGAAAGAAATAGGAGGCAAAAGCTATCTACAGAGGTATAGCTATAGGCATATACATATGTAAATATATTCATTTATAATGAAAGAGGTCAGTGTACATATATTTATAGGTTAAGTATTAAGATAGCAGACGGATTTGGGGCCTCTACTCAAGGGCTCTCTTAACACAAGAACACTTTGTTCTAATAACCTAGCACTCTTTGATATTCATCTTTCATACATGATTGCTGAAGACAAAATGGGTGCATAAGCAAATGTGGTGAAGAGAGCAGATGGTGCCCAGTTATTAAAAATATATAGGATCTGGAGACTTAAATGCTTGAAGTTAAACAAGCAGCCATCTAGCAGGGAAGAAAATAAGCCCACATGGAATAAGCACACTAGACTGTGTGATCATGAGGTGTCAACAGGATCAGCTATCAGGTATCAAAAAATCCAAAAGAACTGTATCTATGCAAACAAGGGGGGTTGGAATGGAGACCCAGAACCTATCTGTTGAAAATTGGAGACCCCTCCACAGAATGATTATAATTAAGGGATGAAACAACCAAGGTGCAATACAGCACCAACAAATCGCGCATCATACCTCTAGTTCCTGAATGTTTCCTTGCCACTACTACCATTATCCAGTTCTACCTTACAAATCTGGCTAGACCAGAGAACACATATTGGTACAGATAAGAGCTCTTTACACATGGAATTCAGGAAAGATAAACCTCTCAGGAACAGTAGTGGGAATAGTAATATCATGAGTGTAGGGGGATGGTCAGAGAGAGAGGGAAGGAGGAGAAAGGGGGGACCCATCACAAGGTTGGATATATAGCACCCCCCAAAGGGAACGAATATCAGAAATGTGGGTGAAGGGAGACAACCAATAGTGTAAGATAAGAAATAGTAATAACAATATATAATGGATCAAGGATTCACAAGGGTGAGAGAGTGAGGGAAAAAGAGGAGCTTATAGCTAGTGCTCATGTATAAAATGTTTTGGAAATGATGACAACATATGTACAAATATGCTTGATACAACTGATGTATGGCATGTTGTAAGAGCCTCCAATAAAATCACCGTTTTAATAGTCAATATCAGGCTTAATGAGGAAAATTGAAAAAAATTTCCCATTTGCAGAAATTCTCGACAAGGATCCCACCTTTCACCTCTCTTATTCAACATCATACTGGAGGTCTTAACCAGAGCAATTACACAACAAAAAGAAATTTAGGGAATAAAATTGGGCAAAGGAATTGAAACTCTCAGTATTTCCAGATATGATCTTACATGTAGAAAATGCCCCAAACTCCACAAAAGATTGTTGGAAATAATTGAGGGATTTGGGAAAGTAGTAAAATACAAAAATAAGAAGCAGAAAGCAATTGAATTCCTGTGTACCAGCAAAGGGAGCTCTGAAAAAGACATGGAAACAATTCCATTTACAATAGTCATACAAAAGATGATATGCCTAAGAATAAATCTAACCAAATAAACAAATACATGTACAAAGAAAACTACACAATATTATTACAAGAAATCAAAGGAGGCCTACACAAATACAAAAATAACCCATGCTCATGGATACAAACGGGGGAAAACCCCGAAAAACTAATTCACTGCCATTGAGTCAATTTTGACTCCTAAGTTCCCTACAGGACACAATAGAACTACCCCTGTGCATTTCAGAGACTGTAATTTTTTTTACTAGAGTAGAAAGCCTCGCCTTTCTCCTGTGAAGTGATTGTTCAAACTGCTGACCTTGTAGTTAACAGTCTCCAAATATCAATGCTATCCATAAATGCAATACAATTTTATCAGAATCCCAACATCATTCTTTAAAGAAATGAAAAACTTATCTACTAACATCATCTGGAGAGAGAATAGACCTAGGGTAAGCAAAGAACTCCTTGAGAAGAACAAAGTAGAAGGGTTGGCACTACCTGACCTCAAAACAGCCTGGTACTGGTACAATATACATACATAACCCAATAGAACAAAACAGAAAACCCAGGAACAAATGCATTCATTTGGTAAAGTAGAGGGGTAGAGTAAAAGCTGAAGAGCCCCAACAAGATGGATTGACACGTGGTTTCAACACTGGGCTTAACATAAGAACAATAATAAGGATGCCCCAGGACTAGGCGTTGTTTAGTTCTGTTGTACAGAGGATTTTTATGAGTTGGAACCCACTTAATAGCATTTAACAACAAACAAGCAACTGATCTTCGCAAAAGGACAAACATTATTAAATAGAAAAAAGACAACCTCTTTGACAATTCATGCATTTTAGTGTAACAAGCTGTCCTATGCATGTATATTGTCCTGTTCTCAACCGTATTTTAAATGTTATACCACTGGGTAAATTAATTATGCTATTAATAAGGATACCATTGTGTCATGGAGAATATTTATAATATTCCCCAATAAAATGCAATGATGTCTCTAAAGAGGACCAGAGACATATAAACCCTAGTATGTGAATGGAATTTGAGCTCGGATTTCATCATAAACCCTACTCTAAGAACAATTTTTCTTATAACGTGGCCTTCATGAAGTTATCACTGAAGATACATGTGCTGTGGCACAGAGGGGTGAAGAAATCAGCTACTGCTCAGGTAGCAGAAAGATTGCTTCAGGGTGTTAAAGCCTAGTCTTAAACAAGCAGCCATCTAACTCGGGTGTCAACTAAATCCACACGAAGAACTACACCAGTCTGTGTGTTGCAAGGACTGTATTAAAATCCAAAACCAGTTGAGGAAATTGTATTAGAACTTAAATTCTGAGCATCCAGTTGGCAGAATGCTGTGAATGACAGTGAAAGCCCAAATCGATTTGCAGGGTCCCCACATGGACTAAGTCTCTGGTGATTCTTCTCTGACCACTGACAGCAGATATGAATAGAGTAGATTGGAAAGTATTTAACACATTATCACATGTTTTGCTTTAGACCCATTTTAATTTTGTTCTAGTTTTTATTATTCTCTACTTTCTTTTGAATTTGGGGGTTTCTGTATATATATATACACACACACACATACATACATACATACACACATATACATATATACATTTCCTGAGATGGTGCCCAGCTATCAGCTAAAATAGTCTGGGGTTTTAAATGCTTGTCTCCAAACAAGGAGCCATCTAAGTGCGATGTAAACTAAGTCCATATGGAAGAAGCACACTATCATGTCACTGAATGATTAGAAAGAATATAATATGAAGCCAAAGGAGGGAACAGTATCACAGCTTAAAATGTGAGAATCCAGTTTGCAGAAGACAGTTAGAGCCCAAGATACATTTTTGGAAACTACCTAGAAAATAAGCCTCCGGTGATGTCGCTGATTCCACAAAAGAGTAAAGAGAGGACAGTAGTTCCTAAACAGAGTGCAGCAGAGTGAAAAGGGATCTACCTGATTTGAACGGGTCAAACCTTGTTAGTTGATTCCCCCTCAGAAGCATAATGGACTTGATTTGGCTTTCAATATTTTCTTTTTTGGGGGGGGGGGTTGTGTTTTGTTTTTTGTATGTTCCTGTTACACTTTATCTCAGATGTGTTCTTTCATTAGGGCTCACCCTCTTGATTTGTGTTATATGTTGTTTGGTATATGAGACCCAGGATTGATGAAGCTATACGGACAGCAAGTAGAAGGAGGATTTCTGAGTAGGTATAGTGGTGGTGGTGGTGGTGGCAAGGGTAGGGGGCGAGGAGCGGGAGCTCATAAAAGGGAGATGATGTCAGGGAAGTCAGGAAAGAAAAGAATGTTTGTAAACTGATTGTGGTAGCACTTGTCACATCAAAAGTGCTTGATGTGACAGAACCATGGAATGATATATGTATTAACCCCAAATTTAAAAATATATCAATCAATAAATTATTTTCTTCATATGAAATACAGGATAGATAAATCTACAGTGGCTGTAATTGGATTAACATATTTTTAGTGTTATGTCAAGGAAAGTTGGAGGAAATGGGTAACTAATAATATTAATACAAGAATGAATATTCTAAAGCTGATTGTTGTGATACTGCATAACTCTTTAATATATTTAAACCATTAAAATGTATGGTATGTGAATTATTATAAATCAATAAAACTGTTAATACTTAAAACAAAACAAAATACCAGAATACTGTTTGATACCTGATAACAATAAATACTTGTAATTACATTTCTAATAAGTTGTATAGGAAGAGAAGTGCATAATTTACATGATGTCTCAGTAGAGAAGCATATTTGCGGTCCTTAGTTTCTGTAAATTCTATTATCTGGCTCCTGGGTCACTTTACTTGTCTGAGTACAGTTTGCTAAACTGAATTTTTGCCTGGATTATACTAATCATATATAGCACCATCTGGTCAGCGTGCCTTAGTCATATTCCTGCAATGCTCCCTGGTTGTTCAAGAATGTCTTGGTGCTTCTGGTCAATAGGGACTCTCTGGACTTGGTGTTGGTTTCTATTTCTGACTTATACTTTCAGCTGTTACCCAAAATAAAACAACGCCCATTTGACTGATTTTAGTAATTCCCTCTTATATGTTCTCCATTCAAACAATTATTACTGGGTCATTTTTATGCTTCATGGTAACCAAAGGGGTATAATTTGTCATTATTGTCAAAATTCCCCCAACCATGATATACTTTGTTTAGGAAACTGCTTCTAGAGATAAATTCAGAAAGCATATACACTAGCATTATCATTAAATCAGTATGGTCTAAAATGGAGAAGAGAGACAATACAGATGTAGCTAAATTACAATATATCCATACAATTAGCAATCATGACATGGATCAATTATCATAGCATGTCTTAAGGTGCATTGACCTGAAAATGTGTTCTCAAATGGATTACTAGTGAAGAAAAATAGATAACTATGTATTTAATGTTACTTTTAAAACATGCATAAACATGCATGCACACAGAGAAAAAATATCTGGAAGTATATTTAAAATATTCTGTAACATATAGAGTGAAGAGAATTGCAGTATTCTTGTTTAACCTCCAATGAGTGCACTTTTTTTGTATGAAAATAAAAAACATCAAGGCAAGTTAAATGAGATTCTGCCTGAAAAAGAAGCCACAAGACAGGTGGTAGCCAGAGGGTATCTCTGACTGTAGGGTCTATAATTTGGGGTTATTGTCTTGCACGTTGGTAGCCAAAGCATATACAATGCAATGCGTGTGAAATCTATAAAAATGATGTTGAATCTTTACAAGTCGTTTAACATATTCTCCCTAGCCTAAGATTAAATATTATTTAAGATAGTTAAAGTGTGAATCATAAATTAGTGATCAAATAAAAATCAAAAGATGGTATTTTTCAGTACCTTACTAAAAAATTGCTATTGTTGGCAAGTCTAAGTGAAGGAAAATGATAGATAGGTGCAGAGAAAAGGATTCCAGGTGTTAATGGGAAGGAATTTAATAGCCTTCTTTCATACTCTGGTGATTCTCCTTTGAGACGTAGTTTCTTATGCAATTTCCACTAACAGTTTAAGATTTGTTATTGAGTTCTGATGGTTATAAAATGTCAAGTAATATATTTAGAAGTTTAACATTAGTTTTTGCACAGTGAACTCAGGTTGAAAAAGCACTTTAATTCAGAGATTTTAAATGACCGTTTTTAAATAAAAGCAAAAACAATAATTTCTATGACTAGTCTCTCAGGTTTTTTATAATCTATGCCTTTATCCTAAAATAATCCTAAGTGTGGTTGAGGTTTCACATCCCCACATTGCATGCTTAGTAAACAACCTAACACATGCACCCTGCTAAAGAAAGCAATTAATTAGAGTAAAGAATTTAATAATTTCTTATATACAATATCTAACATGTTGTGTTTTCTGTTTTATTTCTAAACAAAATGTTCTAAGCTGCGGTTAGTAGGGGCGCCCAAGGATTATTTATTCATTCAATATGTTGTTATTCAGACTGAGAATCCTCTATATGCATAAGCTCCATCCAAGTATTCAATAAATATCTGGGGAAACTATAAAAGTAAGATAACTTCTCTTTCTTTTGGATCATATCACTGTTAAAATAGAAAACAGAATAGAAAGGAATCTCTCTCCCTCTCTCTCAACTACTTTGTGTGTTAATTATAACAACCCTGTGGTGCTGTTGGCTAAGCATTGGACGGCTAATACCAACATCAAAGTTCAAATCCATCAGGTGACCTGCACAAGGAAAACAATGCTCTTTACTCCTGGAGCATTTCACAGTCTCCGAAGCGGCTTACAGGATTGCTGTGAGTTGGAGTCAACTCAATGGCAATGCGTTTTGAGTTTAGGGAAAATGTAAAAATGTCCCTGATGAACATGTATACACACTTCCTTTCTCTGGTTCCAAAGACTTTCATCTGGGCTTAAACTAGGCAATTTAGATGTTCATTTACATTTCTAATATCCTATGATATTCTTACTCAAATCAATTGTTACTGGTAATTTCATTGTGTTGAGACCATGCCTTTTGTTAACATATAATGCAAAAATACTGCCTTTTACCTAATAAAATGTCAACTTCCTCCACACATAGTGAAGAGTACTTACTCAGTTAGTATCAAAATGATCAATTGGAGATATTTATTTATTGAGTTTTGCTTTTGATTTGATATCAGAAAAGGCATGTGTCAGAGCTGTATTCTCTCACAAAACATTCAATCTGTATGCTGGACAAATGCTTGATAAAATAGGACTCTTTGAAGAAGAATGTGCTATCAGGTTTCAAAGAAGATTCATTAACCACCTGTGACACTTTGCTTGCTGAAAGTTAGGGAGACTTCAAGCAATTTCTGATGATAAGCACAGACTTCAGCCTTCAATACGGATTGCAACCCTACATAAAGAAAACAATAATCTTCACAACCGGATAAATAACATCATTTTAAATGTAGAAAAAGCTGATGTTGTGAAGGATTCTTTTTGCACTGTCAGCGCTCATGGGAGTATCATTCAAGAAATCAAATGATATATTGCATTGGGCAAATCTAATACAAATAATATTTTAATGTATTTAAAACGAAAAGTCATTTTGAGGATTAAGGTTTACCTGATCCAAGTCATGCTATTTTCAATTACCTAATATACATGCAAAAGTTGGATAATGAGCAAAGACTGTGGCACAAACATTGATACTATTTGGCAGAAACATTGAAACTTTTGGATTAGGGTGCTGATAAAAGAATATCAAATATGCAATGAACTTCCAGAAGAAGAAACAAATCTATCCCAGAGGAAGTGCAATCAAAATGTACCTTATTATCAAGGACATGAAGACTTTGCCTCACATAATTTGAACATGCTATCAGGATTGGCCAGGCCTTAGAGAAGGACATGTTACCTGATAAAATTCAGGGTCCAGGAAGAAAAGAAAGACTCCTAATTCAATGGACTAAAATGATGGCTACAATAATGGGTTTATACACAGAAACAATTGTGAGAATGCTGCAGGATGCAGAAAAAATCATTTGGTTGTACACAGTTGCTATGTGTTGGAATCAACTTCATAGCACTAACAAGGTGTATCAGATTATAAAATATAAAGCACGGTCTGCCCACAAACATCTTATGTTCTTATTTATATTACGATCTCTTTCTTCCATCTATAAAATATAGTCATAAATGACTAACAGTGAATTATCTGTCTATAATTAGTTAAGTCTCTAAAATTATTTAAGGGATAGCTTTTCTGGTCCAGTTTAATCAATCGAATTTTATCTGAGAGGAATTACTGAGAGGTGAATAATGGGCAAATATAATACTGGGGTAGGAAAAAAGAAAGGAAAATAAACATACCATATATACTCGTGTATAAGCCAAGTTTTTCAGCACATGTTTAATACGGTTTTTGTGGTAAAATTAGGTGCCTTGACTGATATTCAGGTCGGCTTATACTCAAGTATATACAATATATAGATATATAATTATGCGTGTTTGTTTATGTATGTAAGCAAATGCAACAAGTAAGGAGATGGACTTTGGGCCTCTACTTAAGTCTTAACTCAATTCAAGAACAGTGTGTTAGTCTGTCTGGGTAAACTAGAAAAACAAATCCATGGACACACATATTGGTACAAGAAAGAGATTTATATACAAGAGCAATTGAACATTGAGGAAACATCCCAGCCCAGTTCAGATCAAGTCCATAAATCCGATATTAGCCCATATGTCTCATACCAATCTATAAAGTTGTCTTCAGACTCACGAAACACATGCAATGCCTCCGAATGTAGAAGATCACAGCCCAGTGGGTAGAAAGTCTTTGGCTCCAGTGGCATGGGAAACATCTCAGTGCTGGCAGGGGTCTCTGCATCAGGGTGGGTCCATGTGACTTGTCAGCTGCTATGTCTCCCAGGGTTTGAACAGAGAGTCTCCCACGTCCAAGGAGGAACTACCACATTTCCCAGAATTCTCAGAAGGTCATGCCCACAAGAAATCTCATTGGCTATGATCTGATTGACAAGCTGGGCTCGACCCCTATGCTCACAATCCTCAAACTGACAAACAATTATATACTTACCACAAAGACTTTGTTCTAATGATGCTGCATTATATACTGCTCACCTTCACGACACCATCACTGAAAACAAAATGGATGCATAAGCAAATAATATACAGCTGTTGTGGATGTGAAGAGGTATATTTCATTGTTGCTACACTGCACCCTAAATGTCTCGTCTCCTCCCAGCAACCCTTCTGTAAGGGGATGTCCACTTGCCTACAGATGGGATTTGGGTCCCCACTCCACACTCCCTCTCGTTCACAATGATATGATTTTTTGTTCTTTGATGCCTCAGACCTGATCCCATCGACACTTCATGATCACACGAGCTGGTGTGCTTCTTCCATGCGGGCTTTGCTGCTTCTAAGCTAGATGGCCGCTTGTTTATTTTCAAGTCTTTAAGACCCCAGACGCTTTATCTTTTGATAGATGGGCACCATCAGCTTTCTTCACTACACTTCACTACATTTGCTTTGTCTTCAGTGATCGTGTCGGGAAGGTGAGCATCATGGATTGCCAGTTTAATAGAACAAAGTGTTCTTGCATTGAGGGAGTATCTGAATGGAGGCCCAATGTCCATCTGCTACCTTAATACTAAACCTATAAATATATGCACATAGATCTATTTCCCCATCATCATATATTGCACATGATCAAGCCCTGTGCATTGGCTTTTCTGAGCAGGGGTCTCTTCCTCAAGGCTTGGTGGGCCAGGATGTGCTCCACTCTCACTTTTCCCCCTTCACTTGCTCCCATGTGCTCTGATCAGCGCTGTCCTCTGAAGTAATTTTTGGGGGGGAGGGGTGCCAGTCCGCGTAGTTGGGATTGGGGCTGGCCCCTCATATAAAACCTTTATGAAGACAATTTTTTCATTATCACCAAATTTTCCTCTTGAATTATATTGCATAAAATGATTATTTCCTTTTTATTATTTGTATCAGAGAAGCAGTGAGCAATTAAATTATCTCTCAAATACTAATTACACTATCCACTGCATTAAATCAGCTTTTGATTGAATTATGACTCAGTTTCAAGTATATTATAGTACATTTCTTAATAAAATGATTTGTGAATATTACGAATCAGTCACATCACGAACAAAAGTGCGGATGATAGAAGACAACTACCAAAATGCAAGAGTGTCAAAGAGTAACCGTAAAACTTCAAACTAATAATTACGGGGAATAAGAAATCCTCTTCAGTGATTATCACATTACAAATACTCCATAATAGGTGCTGCTGGTGATTTTAATAAATCGTGATAATGGATTCCTAATCCAATACCTTTTATTGATAAAAAGTGACTTGGACATAAACAAGAAACTGACTGTTAATTTTAATTATGCAAATAGTTCACTAAGGTGATCATGTCCCTACCTGTATATTTCTCATTTTAATACTGACAATTTCCCTGAAAGAAAGTGCATACCAGCCATTCGATTCACTGTTCCAAGGATTTAAAACTCCAGAGGGCCCAGTAAAGTTCGCTTTATGTTGGCATAAGTATCTGCAATTGTGTCCGTAATTTTCATTTAGGGAGGGCTGATGTCCTTTTCTTTCTACTACTTCTTTTTTTTTTCTTCTCTCCTTGAATGAAATAAAGCTGCTTAGTCAGGGTAGGAAATTAAATGAACTAGTACTTTTTCGTCATTTATAGCTCACCCTGAAGGCTCAATTTGAAACTGAAATTGTGGAACACAGCATGAATTTTATTATCTTTTACGGGCACTGTTCCATTAGTGGAAAATAGCATTTGTCTTAAACAAATGTAAGTTCTGTAACTTTTTAAAAATATTTAAGAATATTCAGTGTGGGGATTTTTATTTTCTACTTTTTATTTGTTTCAGTATGGGGATTTAAAAAATGGTCTGGTGAGAAGAGAAGCCACCAGGGGACAGAGATGAAAGGAGGATGGACAAATAAATCAAGAGACTGCTCGCCATTTTCCCCTTAGCGAAATTGTAGTTCTGGAATCATATGAACTAGGCCTTTTTTCTGTTGGTAATGCTGCCATTAACACTTAGCGGTAAGAAAAATTTTATACATATATTTATATAAGAAGTTTTCAACTGTTTAGATATAAACAGTAAAGGTGTTGAAAACTCAAGAGAACCTTTGTGGGTCCATGCCCGTGATTAATAGGATTACTTTAGTAAAGTACTTGAAACTAGATAAAAGTTCATACTGCCAAAAAAAAAAAAGTCTGTACTGCCCTATATGGTGTGAAGAGTTCTGGGAATGTGGTAGGTTTCATTTGTGGATCATGGGGGGGGGGGACGGGGGACGGTGATGTGTTGCTGTTGTTAAGTGCTGTCAAGTTGGTTTTGACTCAGAGCAACCCCGTGTACAACAGAATGGAACACTGCTCAGTCCTGCCCATCCTCACAATTGCTCTTCTGTTTGAGCTCATTGTTGCAGCCACTGTGTCAACCTATCTTGTCAAAGGCCTTCCTCTTTTTTGTTTCCCCTATGTTTCACCAAGTATGATATTCTCCTGTTTTCTCCTGGCACGTCCAAAGTAGGTAGCTGGGGCAAAGTCTTGGCATCCTTCCATCTAAGGAGCATTCAGGCTGTATTTCTTCCAAGTCAGATTGGATGTCTTTTTGCAGCCATGGTGCTTTCACTATTCTTCACCAGCCCCATCATTCAAACGCATCCATTTTCCTTCGGTCTTCCTTTTTAAATGTCCACCTTTCTCTGCATATGAGGTGATTGGGTCAGGCACACCTTAGCCATCAAAGTAATATGCTTCCTCTTCAACACTTTAAGGAGGTCCTGTGTACCAGATTTACTCAAGGCAACTTGTCTTTTGATCTCTTGACTGCTGCTTCCATGAGCATTAATTGTAGAGCCAAGCAAGATCAAATCCTTGACAATTTCAATATTTTCTCCACTTACCGTGCTGTTACCTATTGGTCTACTTATGATGATTTTGGTTTTACTTCGTGTTGGAATCCATCCTGAAGACCAACATTCTTGGTCTTCGTCACAATTGCTTCAAGTCCTCCTCACTTACAGCCAGCAAGGTTGTACCTTCTGCATATCAAATGTTGTTAATAATAAGCCTTTCTCCAATTGATATTAATGTTCATTCATGTCATATGATTTGAATGGGAGCATCAGGAGACAAGAAAATGCAATAAACATTTTTGAAGGCAGAAAGCAAATAAGTGATAACAATATTTTCAGAGTAGTGAAAGATACAATTATGAAATGTTCACAGAAACAAATGCTAAAAATCCCCCCTCCCTCTGAAAGCCTTAGTAATAGGTTTTATGCAAGGAGTGGGGTGGATGGACTGAGAGGAATTGGTTTAACATTTTGTATTCAGTCATTAAACTAATTGCAGTTTTGTAAATACAGAAGAGAGCAATAAGAGTAGTTGCAGCTATATAATGAAAAGAAAAAGAATAAATGATATACCCTAATCCTAGCACAACAAACAACCTCCCATCCAAAGAGTATAATCCCAAAATACCCTATGCCTGAAATTTAAGGAAAGACCTCAAAAGTATTGTGGAGAAGGAAAGGTCAACTCCACAAAAGGTAAGAGATACATTCTGAAAGCAACATTGAAATGTAAAAAACAACAGAATGCATTCAAAATCCTAAGGGAAATTAATTTCTATGGGGAACTCTATACCATGTCAGATAAAGAACCAAATGTAAGGATAAAGCATCCAAAGCTCATCTTCCGTGAACCCTTCCTTACTCAGAAAGCGGCATCTTCAAACAAAATAGGAAGATGTGCAATATAGGTTTTAGGGGATCCAAGTAAGGAAATGAACTAAAGGAATTTTGGAAATAACACTATACAGTAAATCTAGGGAAAAGTGAGCAAACATGGGACCAGAGGACAGAAGATCACAGAAAGAAGTTCAACTGGGAAGGAAAAAAATACATTGTTCTGATCATCAGGGAAATAATATGTGAAGTTATAACAGATCTGATAGAATAATTGTTCATGATTGTGGGTGTCACTCTTTTTAGTTGCCATTGAGTAGATTTTTACTCAGCTGGGAGCCACGCCACAGAGACAACTGCACCGTGGGATTTTGGAAGGCTGTAATCATCACAACATAGACCCTCAGGTCTTTCTGCCACAGAGGTAGCAGGTGGGTATGAATCCCAGATCAAATGACCAGCATTTTGGTTAGCAGTGAGCACTTCACAATTGCATCACCCTCAACACTAAATTTGAAGAATAAATTGTGGAAAAGTATTAATTTTGTAATCTTTTAGGACCAGTTATTAATTTTTCAAGAAAATATTTGGGGGGCAATTATTAATTCCTGGAAAAATCTATATATAGGAAAGGAAACCTAATCAGAGTCCTTGGATCCACAATGAGCCATCATAACAAAGTAAAATCATGCAAACATTAATTATTGATTTAAAGACAGATATATATATATATATATATATATATATATATATATATATATATATATATATATATATATATATATATATATAAATTAAAAGAATAGAGAGAAGAGCATGTGAAATACCAAAATAAGCCTTCTTCTAATGTAGTTGCATATCAGAAAATAATGCTAGAATTGATCAAATATAAACATTATAAGCTTACTACTGAAAAACATGAAATCAAATTTCATAAAAATACTTGTGTTCAACAACACTTTCTGTAGCAGGAAGCAAAAGTTCACAGCCACACACTGTTCTCTTAAATCTGCCATCACCATAAAGGAGGTTCGAGTGAAACTGCTTTTATGAAAAAATTCACTGTGACCAGAGAACCTTCCCGGGTAATGCCTTTGGTGCATTAACTCAGAGTGAGCTCACCTAGCGGGAAAAATGTGTATTACGAAAACTCCACCCAGCTGTGCTTTTTGCCATTTTTTTTTGCTGGGGCTGGGGGGTGGGGGGAAGCTCATAATCCCTTTAGATCTGTTTTAGTTTTAAGTAGTATTTATTATACATAAAATTATCATCGTGAAACAGATTTTCTATCTACATGCAATCCTCAGTTCTTTTGTTTTTTATGAGATTTATGAAATTCTGGGAGAGTTTCTAAAGACAGCCTGTGCTTCAGTCCCAATCTCTTACCATTTACAAATTTGTTTGTTTGAGTTTTTAATCATTTTATTGGAAGCTCTTAGAACTATCATAATATTCCATAGTTTTATATCACAGTCAGTTTGAAAACATGTTCTTCTTCTTGAACTCCTGGATATCAGCTCCCCTTTATCTATTCCTTCTTCCAGACTCCCCCCAAGGAACCTTTATTCATTTATGTATTTGTTTGTTTGTTTATTCCCTCATCTTATACCATCCAATATATCCATTCACATCTATTCCTGTTGTTCGTTCCCCTCAAGTGGGGCTCTCCAGCCATCAGTGCTGTCATCTCCCACTTCCCAGCCCTCACATTCTGTACCCTCAGGGGAACTGTCACTCCTACCAGTGATTCTGAAGGGTTATCAATCTTGGCTTACATGAATCAAACTGTCTTAACTATACAAATAAACATACACAAGTTTAACATGGTTAATTAGGTAAAATAAATAAAATCTATAATAGGAAGGGGAGGAAATATTAAAGAACTAAAGTATAGTTAGGTGTTTCATCAGTGCTATAACACATGTTAGATTTATCATCCCTTCTGTGTGGCCTTTCTAGAAGGACTACAGGTGGATTTGGGTCTCCCCAAATCCCCATCACTTCACATCAGTTTGATTGCTAGTTTTTGTTACTTCTGATATCTTTTTTCTGTCAACACCCCATGATCACAGAGGCAAGCATGCTTCTTCCAGGGTTTTTCTGCCTCTCTGCTAGATGGCTGCTTGTTTGACTTCAAGCCTTTAAGACCTCAGACACTATCTTTTAATACCTGGACACTTACAAGTCTTTTGACATTGGATATATTACTTAATCTTTCTCTGCTTTGTTTTCTCACCTGTAAAATAAGGGTAATAATAGCTATCTACTTGAAATGCTAGTCATGAGAATTTAGTGAATTAATAAATGATAAGTGTTTTTAAAAGTGACTGGCATAATATAGAGAGAAACATATTAGCTTTCAAATGTGGGCAAAGGATATGAGTAGACAATTCACAAAGGACAATACTTGAATAACTGATAAACACATGTAGAAAAACTCTTGACAATTCTCCATCTAGGAGATGCACATCAAAGCAACAAAGAATTATTATCTTATGCCTACAATGATAGCCCAATTAAAAAAATGAGAGAACAGCCAAATTCTGGAGAGAATGTGGAGCGATTGAACCTCTCATATGCTCCTGGGGTCTTATAAATATGTGTAACCTCTGTGGACAGTGATATGGTAATGCCTAAAAAAACTGGAAATAGAAATTCCATATGACCCAGCAATATCTACAATATCTGTGCTTGGCATATCCCCCCCTCCCAAAATAAGAGACAGAACGTGAACAGATGTATGCTATCCCATGTTCATAACAGAACAGTTCACAAGAGCAAGACATTGTAAACAACCCAAGTTCCCATCAGTAGAAGAATGGAGAAAGCAACTCTGTTATATAGACACAACAGAATGCTATGCATCCCTAAAAAACAGTGATGAAATTATGAAACACCTCATGACATGAAAGGACCTGAAAATTATAATGATGAGTGAAGTTATTCAATCATAAGTGGGCAAATATCAAGATGAAGGCAGGCTTATGTTCTCAGGTCGTACAATCTTCTAACCTAGTATCTCAAGCAATGAGATATAGAGCTTGCCTAGAGTGCTTGAATCATATGTAACTCCCTCTATGTTTACATCTGAAAAATCATTTCTACAGAGGGGACCTCACTTCAGCTGGGGTTATTTTTTCAAGATGAGAAAAAAGGGAGAGTTGCTCCCTACACAATATTGCTAATGTTGCCATAAATCAACAGAAGTCATCCCAGAGTGAGAAGCAAACCTTACTGGAAACTCAACTCAAAATAGGGGATAGGAGTATGTCTTGGATAAGGTTATTATATTTCTGTTGATATAAAAATCGGGAGGAATAAATCAGGAAAATTGCTTAACCGTACTTCTAGAGAACCCAAGGGTTTCTAATTTGACACTTTTGACCTAGTTTCTAGTCAGCCCTTGGTAACTCAGGCCATGTGCTATACATTACAGGGACTAGACTTTGTTCTTTGTAGGTGCACCACAACCATCAGAGATTACACCCAAAGGACTCAATGTGGAAACCCCACTTAGTGAACTGGCTTTGCCAGAAACTCGCTTGTAACCCTTGGAATTAAGGCTGAGACTCTTTAGTATGAGAAGATGTAGATGACTACTGTCCCAAGAACATAGAACTGGACTTTGTTTCAGATCACTTGCTTTAAGGGTGCCCCATTGGGAGGCCCAGAACTACTACTATATGAGTATACTTACTCGTATACTTACTATTTTAATGCTCTCCATATTTTATTATGGCATATATTAATCTAGTAGGCATGGTTCTACCATTTTGAAAGTTTTGCCCTATTACCAACACTTACTGTTTGTGAAAATAGTGTCCAGTCACTTAACAGTTTAATCTATCAACAAATTATGTAATTTGGATCACAGCCAGCCTATATTTATACAATGTCCTTTTCTCAACAGTGTTATACATTCTAAATGTTGGTTAGATTAATGACACTTGGTGATCATGTACAATGTTCTCTTTTATGAAATTACAATATGTTTCTAACGTGGACTAGATACAAATATAAACCATAGATATATAAAATAATTTTGGACTTTCACCTAATTCTGGCCCCTATCGAAAAAGAATGAATTCTTATGGTATAGCTCTTCAAGATACTTGGCCTCATAAAAACAGAGATGTAAACTAAGTCCACAAGGAAGAAGCATGCCAGCCTGTATGATATCGGGATTGCAAATAATAAAATCCAAATCCAAAGGAAGGAAGGATATTCGAGTTTAAATTGTGCACACCTGGTTTTCAGAAGGCTATGGATGACAAAGGAAGCCACAATACATTTTCTGGGTCCTCAAATGGAATAATCCCCTCTGATCACATTCAAGGGATGTGAGTAGCTGTGGTATTAGACAGAGAGTATTGTAAATTAAATTGTGGCACGTGTAGTTAGATTAAAATGGAATATCTTGTCATTGAATTTCTATTTTGACTCATTTTTAAATTGTTTCAGTATAAAATATAATGAAGGAAAATACATGTGGATTAAGCCTCCAGTGCATTCCTTCTGATCAGAGATCAGAGATGTGAATAGTCTTGCTATCAAGCAGAGTGCATTGGAAAGTGGATTATTGCAGATGCAATTAGATTAAAATTTATCACTTTGTCATTTGATCTTCCTTATGACTCATTTTAAATTTGTTCTGCTTTTTAAAATATTTTCTGCTTTCTTCTTTATTAAGGTTTTATCTATTTTACTTTGTTGTTGTTATTACATTTTTTGTGGGTTTGGGTTTTTTTGCTATTTATATGTGTGTGTTATATCCTGTTTATATCGTATATATGAAATCCAGGAAGGGATAATCTACAGTGACAATAGTTGTATTAATGGTTTCTTGGGGGTATGGCAGGAGAAGTTGGAGGGAAATAGGGCTCTAATAACAATGAGTACAAAAATAAAATATTATAATATTGATTGTGATGATGATTGTACAACTCTTTAATACAGTTAAACTATTGAATTGTTTGATATCTGAATTACATGCAAAAATGTTTAAAAACTAACTTCAGTTGTTTACTTTGAAGTTCCTTGTATTATGCTTCCATAAAATTATTCTACTCCAAACCTTGGAACTGAATAAGAGCAGGTTTTAAGATCATTTCAATCAGCATGACTAACCAGAGAGTAGGTAAAGCAAAAGTTCTTTTCCGTAAAATTTTGCTAGTGGGCATTTTTTTAAATACAGAAACTGTTTAATGTACATATGTATATATATAGTAAATGTCCTTATGTACTAAATAATATATATTATGTACAGATGGGATATAAAAAATTCTACCAAATAAATTGTAACAATGCCAGTTAAGTATTCTTGCAACAAATGTCTGAAGATTTTCTTTGGAAATCGAATAAGCATTATATTTAAACTTAAGAAATTAAAACCCTGTAACAAGAATTTTGGGGGATTTCCTTCCATATAATAGTATATAAAATGTTTTAAAATATAGGAAAAGAAAGATGAATTCTCAGTGATAATGCCCTCTTATTGGAACACCTGCCTTATATTATCACCCCAATAGGACAAGCTAATAATACAGAACATTTTAAAACTACACTTGGCCAATAATTTATTAATAACCAAGCTATTCTTAAGGCATTTCTCCAAAGAAGATATACAAATGGTTAGCCAGCACATGAAAAGATATTCAAATTCATTTGATTCTGACCCATTGTGGCCCTGGGTAAAGTTACCCAGACTATAAATCTTTACATGAGTGTAGTAGTTGCATAATTTCATGTCAACTTGAAGATATATAAAAGTGTAGCAGTAGAATTTAACCTGTCAATCAGATCGAAGCCAGATGGCCCCATTTGGAGGTACAACCAAGATATATAGCACTCTAGATGGAAGTCTCTCTCTCTGTCTTACTTGCTGGCAGGGAAAGCTCTGGGAGTCCTGCCATGTTTTCCACTAACTGGATCCACATGACTTTGCATCCACTGGCCTGTGACATTCCTGCATTCTGCATCATTGCATGTGACTGGGTGAGTCTAAAGACGGACTTATAGACAAGTATTGGACTTATGGACATGAGTTGGGCAGGGCTGGAATCCTTTCTTGACATATAATTACTTCTTGATATACAGCTCTTCCTTACACATATATAAGTATATCTAGATTTTTGTCTCTAGTCAAACCAGCCTAACACAATGAGCAAAAAGCCTTGTTTTTCTCTCAAGGAAAGGCTGATGGATTTGAACCACTGACCTTGTGATTAGTCAGCTCCTTCATCAATCATTAGGGAAGTGCAAATCAAAACTCCAGTGAGATATCATTTCATAGCCACTAGGAAGGATAACACCAGAAAAGGGGCAAGTAACACGTTTGATTTGGGGCCAAAGAGCTACTTCTGGGGAACCTGTGGCAGGGAAGTTACATCTTCTCTTATATATTTTAGAGACAAAAGAGATGTGCTTTAAATTTTCAATGACCTATAATATGTTTGGGGCAAGTTGATATAAATGGAATGAATCTCAACCGAGCCTATTAGTAGAAAAAAATAGTTCTGTTGACTTTTCTTATTGTCTTATCCTCCAAAAGAATGTTTTTAGTTTGTGAAATCACCTTTAATAAAGGTTGTATTCTAAAGATAAAAGCTCATAACTCCCCACAGTTGAAACTTATTATCCATTTATTTATATAAACTTTAGATCAGAATATTAGAAAAAAGTAACTGCTGAACTTTACAGAAGTCATTATCCCTTCCACCTCAGCTCCTCTACATTGCTCTTTCTATTTCTTTTCTCTGGCGTCTGAAACTACTTTTCACCAGAAAAACTGTTGAGAGAAATGTACAAAAGATAGGGTTGTCAGAATAAAACTACTTCAAGAGAGCATGTTATATATGCAGCATGACACTTAATGCAAAATTTAGTGTTCCTTGACCCTTTTCTTATTTCTACTCCGGTAAAAATTCATTATGAATTGATCAAATTGTAGCTGCCCTGTCTTTGTTACGCTTGGCCTTTATGTTAAAATGACAGTATTTTGTTTGAAATCTAAATGTTGCATCAACTACAATTTATGTGTGACTTTTCAATTGGTTATGGCTTCTCTATAAAGTGAAACTGTTATTAATCTCTAAAAAAATGAAACAGGATGAATCCATGAAATTAATTTAAACCGCCACATAAGAAATGTCATGTTTACTCCATTTAGATTTATACACTGTATATTGGTATTAATAAAAGTATATTCTTAGCACTAAAAGGCATTTGGTGATCAAATTGATAGTTGAAAATTAATTAAACTGTTAATTAGAAACTGTAAATGACAATAAAATTTCAAATTAATGGAAATAATTTCTATCTACAGGAATCATGTTGTATTTTATTGGATAAAAAGAAATACATGGACTGACTCTTATGCTGAACCTTTGACACCAAATATCATTGGATAATTTATATATTTAAATTATATACCTTTCCTATTCTCTTGAAATTGTTCAGGTCATGATTGATCTTCATTCTAATAAAAACATTTTAACAAATTAAGATAACAATTTAAAGATTATTCCCAGCTGTTTTCAAATGTCATTAGTTTATTGAAACAAATAAATAAGCTGATGAATAAAATAAGAATTTTTTCCTAATATTAGACAATCTGCTCCATTTGGAATTTAGAAAAAGTCTAATAATAGCTTTAGAATAAATAACATATTGAATTTGAAAGTAAAGATGCTACATAAGGAGCTTCTTTTAAGTGCATATTATAATATTTCAATGATCTAAACTAAGAAAACAAATTGGGCTTTTTGATATCCTTTGTACTGGTTAAGAGTAAAAGGGTTCTTCCCATCTGTCACCTATTGGTGTGTATATGGTGAGGAAATCTTGAGTTTTAACAGCTGACCCCCACCATCATGTGCCTGTATATTAAATTAACTGATGAAGTATATGGTATATATACGTCATACATAATTTCTTAGGTTATTAGACCACTTCAGAATCCAGTTTGCATTTCTGGCAGCTTTCTGTCTACGTAATGCTGCAACTGTATTTGAATTCTCTTCAGAAATGTGTTACTTGTATATGATATTACTGATATTGCTGACAATTTCTGCAGTGTCACATTTCTCTGGAATGGGTACAAATACTGATTTCTTCCTGTTAGTTAGCCAAGTTACTGTCTACCCAATATTTTAGAATTGGGAATTGAGTGCTTCTAGGATTTCACCAGTTTGCTGAAGCAGTTCCATTGTTACTCCCAATTCCTGAATCCTTATTATTTTTGAATTCTTATTATTTTTTGGTTAATGTCTTCAGTGTATCTTGAAATTCTGCCTTTAATGCCATTTGTTCTTGACCATATACTACCTCTTGAAATGCTTGTCCACTAGGACTTATTGGTACAGTGACTCTGTGTATTCCTTCCATCTTCTTTTGATGCCCCATGCTAGGTTCATATTTTGCCCATAGAATCTTTCAGTACTGTAACTCAAGGCTTGATTTTTTTTCTTCAGCTCTTTCAGTTTTATATATACTGAGTATATTCTTCCTTTTGGGGTTCATAACTCCAGGTTTTTGCTTATTTCATTATAATTCCATGTCTACTTGAGTTTCCCTTATAAAATTTCCATTTAGCCTTTTTACTTCATAACTTCTTCCATTTTCATTAGTTATTCTCTGAGCAAGAGCAATTTTCAGAGTCTCTTGTAACATCCACTTTGATCTGTTCTCATTTTACTGTATTTTTCATGACCTTTTGCTTTCTTCGTGTATAATATTCTTTTTTTAAAGTTACATTAGTATATAGTTCACATATAATACAACTTAATATTCAATAACATCAAGAAACATAATGAACTCATCACCACAATCAATTTTAGAACTTTTCCCTCCATTCTTATATTCATCATTGTTAGCTCCTCATTTCTCCCAACCGCCACCAAGTAAACATTAATCTCGCTACTGTCTTTACAGATTTACCTATCCTAGATTTCATATAGAGTAAAACATTAAAAAAAGAAACAAAAACTAACAGAGTATAACATAGAAAAACCTCAACTGAAATAAAAGAAGAAAATATTAAAACTAGAACATATTTAAATTGATCATAAGTGAGATCAATTCAGAGGGAGCTAAATTTTAGCCTAACTGTATCTGCAGCAACCCAATTTATGATGCCTTCTGCCTGTTAACAAGGCTGTTCATATACCTGGTCCATTGCCAAAGGTGATTCACCAGTTGCTTAATTCATGTGTATATCCCCTTTATTTAAAAAAAAACACCCTGAAACATCTTTAATATGAATCAAAAGGGAGATCAGATGACATTACATTTTGACCTAACTACATCTGCCATAATCAGCTTTATAATGCTTTATCTCTCTCTCTCTCTCTCTCTCTCTCTCTCTCTCTCTCTCTCTCTCTCTCTCTCTCTCTCTCTCTCTTTCTCTTAACAGGGTTAGTCATATCTCTCAACAATGAGTAGAGGGGATTCACTTGAGGCTTAATCCATGTGTGGACCCTGAAAATGGATTTTGGGGTTCCACTATCATACATAGCCCATTGCAAACCTGGTCTTCACAATTTAAACTCTGACACCATTCCATATTTTAGATTTGGATTATATTACTTACAAACCTTGGGTAACAGAGGCTGGTGTTCTTCTTCTCTTGGATTTAGTTCATACCTCATTTAGATGGCTGCTTGCTTGAAATCAAGCTTTTAAGACCCCAGATGCTCTTATTTCTGATAGTCAGGCTCCATCTACTTTCTTCATCACCCTTTGAAATAGCACCCATATCTTCAACATCAAGCAGGAGGATGTCATAAGAATTATTTGTTCCAGTTGTTGTAGGTGCCATTGAGATGACTCTGATTCATAGCGACTCTGTGCACAACAAAATGAAACACTTCATGGTCCTGAGTCATCTTCACAATTGTTCCTATGCCTAAACCCATTGTAGCAGCTACCGTGCCAATCCATCTATATAGTAAACTTTTTTCTGAAGTGTTTATTACATAATTTAATACAGAAAAATTTAGATCTACAAAATATTTATTAAAATTGCTATGAAATCTTAAATTTTTAACAATCAAAATTCCCCTTAAACCTTCCATATTTGTGCCTTTCCATTTTTTTCATTTATTTTTCACTCTTTTCCAGTTTTGTTCTGCCTTTGCAGTATATAAATTGCAATTTCTGTATATATTACACAATCTCCTGTAACAAAAATTAAAGCCCACTGCAATCTAATCAATTCTAAACTATAATTACCTAAAGGGCAGAGGAAAACTATCCTTTTAGGTTTCCAAACTTTTCAATATTTTAAAGGCTGCAGAGTGACTGGTGGATCTGAATCACTGACCTTATAATTGGCAGCTCAATGTATATGCATCTATATAGAATAGGTCCAAATACAGTGTCTCTTGGAAGTCCCTTAATACAGAACTTTTAAAAATGTTTCTTATTGTTTGTTGTCTTATCCTGCATTTGTGGGTCTGAATTCTTCTCTTATTTAAAACTAGCATGATAAATCAATAAATTTGTAAAACTTAATATTTGAAAAAAATAGTGGAACGCCATTTCTAAGAAACTAGAGCTGATGTGGTCCATCCAATGCAATTTTCAGAATCAGAGCCCAAATAACTCCAGGAAAAGACCAAAACATTGTAACAAGGGGGGAAATGTTGGGCTGTGTAACTACTGATGATTGGGATGCAAAGATGGAAACAACGAGGAATGCTAGTTTAAAATGTGGCCTTGGTGCCAGAAATGAAGCTGGAGGTAGCATGATGGAATTTTGCCAGACCAAGGACTTCTTCATTGCAAACACCTTTATTCAACAATACAAAAGATGGCTGCACAGATGGAATAAAAATTGACTATATCTGTGGGAAAAGACTGGGAAGAAGTTCAATATGAGGATTTAGAACAAGTCCAAGGGCCACCTGTGGAATAGACCATTAATTTCTCATATGTAAGGTCACGTTGAAGCTGAAGATAATGAAAACAAACCCAGAAGAGCCAAAATAGAACCTTGAAGCTATCCCACCTGAATTTGGCACACTGAGCATTAATGACAGAAGACCTGATGAGCTGTGGGATGACATCAGGAACAACATATATAAAGAAAGCAAACGGTCATTTAAAAGACAGGAAAGAAGGAAAAGTTCAAAGTAGATGTCCGAAGAGATTATGTCAGAAGCGTAGAGAAGGTAAATAGAAATTTTCAAACACAGCTGGAGAAGGCAAAGTAAAATATAGAATGAAATGTGCAAAGATAGAGTTAGGGGACTAAAAATGAAAAATGCACTCAGCAATCTAAAACTGAAAGAACAAAGAAAGAGATCCAAGTCACCAGTGGTAATTTTGAAAAATGTTATTGGCAAATATTGGACAATGAAGGAAGCATCAAAAGAAGATGGAGGAAATAGGCACTGTACCAAAAGGACTAGCGGATGTTCAACTATTCCAGTAGGTAGCATTTGAGCAAAAACCAATGGTACTAAAGGAAGAAATCCAAGCTGCACTGACAGCACTATCCCAAAACAAGGCTCCAGGAATTGACTTAACACCAGTTGAAATGGTCATTTCAGAACACTTCATTCTGCTTGTGCAGAAGTTGTGCAAATAGAACAGTTGTGCAAGAAGCAATCGTGCAAACAGAACAAGGGAATAGTGCATGGTTTAAAATCAAGAATGGTGTGTGTCAGAGTTGTGTCTTCTCACCATATTTAATCTATTTACTCACTCGGTGTGCTGAGCAAAAGCCTCATAAAAGATGGAATTTATGAAGAGGACTGTGGCATCACAATTAGTGGAAAGATTAGTGACAACCTTCCATATGCAGATGACACAGCCTTGCTTGCTGAAAGTGAGGAGGACTTGAAGCACTTGCTTTACAACACTCTAAAACCTGCGGCAGATTTACCCAGTGCAACACATCATCCTTTGACTGCTGCTTTCACGAGAATTGACTGTGGGTCCAAGCAAGATAAAAATCTTTGAAAAGTTCAAACTTTCCTCAATTTTAACATGATGTTACCTATTGTTCAAGTTGTGACTAGTTTTTGCTTTCTTAACATTAACTTGTGATTCGTGTTCAAGGCCACAATCTCTGATGTTCATCAGCAAATGCTTCTGAAAGCTAATATAGAAAGTCTTATACAACTAGCATTCCAGACTCATTTTTTAAAAAACTACCCATGATTGATACAAAGTAAAGTTTCAAGAGTAAACAAGAGCACCAAAAATAAAATCCCAGAATCTAGCCCACTCACATATGGGCACATTTTCAATGAACAAAATCATATTGCATAATAATGAAAAACAGAAAAGTCTATATTCAATAATGATGGGTAAAATGGCTATCCATTTGGGGAAAATATATTTGCCTCTATATCAGAACACATGCACAAATCAATTTTAGATCTCATTTTGAAGAATGATTAACCACGAGATTACAGCACAGAAAATATGTATATTTTCAGTATGCCCAGACATAAACTCACTGCAGTAAGTCAGTTCTGCCTCACAGTTACCCTAAAGTACAGAAGAGAACTTCTCCATGTTGTTCTGATGTTTTTCAGGCTATATAACTTTACAAGAGCAGACTTCTTCATCTTATGCAGTTTGAGCAGGTAGAATGACTGACACTTTTTATTAGAAGCAAAATAGTTAACCCACTGTACCACAAGGGCTCTTTATAACTTCTGTATTGAGATTTCCTAAATCATATTTTAAAAGTAGTAGAGATAATGAATGTAATATTTAGAAATAAAATTTCAGTAAAAATAGAAATGTTTGTTCATCAAAAGCATCAATGAGGAAAGAAAAGACAAAAACAGAGAGGTGAAGTATATATCTATACACATACAGACATATATATGGATTCATATGTATCACACATATAAATATGATACATGTATATATACAGCTCCTTATCATTAGACAAATGGCAGATAAACCAATGAGGGTAAAAGATAAAATACACAAAGAGAAACATTAAAATTAGAATACCCATGTTGTCATTAAACACATAAAAGTATACTTAGCTTTATCGTGAATGTTAGCAGACATCTAGTATGTCCATGACTTGCTGTTTCCCCAGGATTACTGCCTGACCCTACAATATCCCCACAATTATAAACAGATTAGACTGTTGGGATTCATAGAGTTTTAATTGGTTGTTTTTTGAGAGTATTTCACCAGGATATTCTTCCTAGCCCATTTTAGTAGACAAACTCCACTGAGACTTGTTCAGTAAGATTGCAACGCACAAGCTTCCACTGACAGACAGGTGGTGGCTTCATAGGAGATGCATTGGCCAAGAATTAAACCTGGTCTCCTGAGTGAAAGGAAATAATTCTAACTCTAATCACTTCTCATGCATAAGAATACATTGGCAATTCATGTCATAATTATGTGCTATTAGGGTAAAAATGTTCATATATTTTGACCTGCATAGTGGTGATGAAGACATGGAACTTATGCACTGCTGACGTGTATCTAGGTACAGGCATTTTAGACAACTTCTGGCCAATGTGTATTAAAACTAAATACATGTTGTTTAGTTCCATAGACTTTGTTCCAACTCATTGTAACCCGATGTACAACAGAACAAAACACTCTCTGGCCCTGCACAATCCTCATAATTGTCCTTATGCTTGAGCCCATTGATGCAGTCAATATGTCAATCCACTTGTATAAGGGCTTCCTCTTTTTCAATGCCATGAGACTGGACCAAGCATGATGTCCTCCTCCAGGAACTGATCTGAAATCTTGCCAACCTTGTCTTTCTAAAGAACACTCGGGCCATACTTCTTCCAAGACACATGGGTTTCTCCTTGAAACACTTCATGGTACGTTCAATATTCCTTGCCAGCACCGTCCTTTTCTGAGTTGTTTCTTTCCCCAACTTAGCATAAACTGACAGTCCTCTGAAGTTCTTATCTAATCTTTCCAGTTACTTCTGTCAGTTTGATCCCATATAGCCTTTAAAAGAGCATTAATATCCATGACAGACATTCTTTACTAGTTAAGCTACATTATTTTGTTGGTTTTAAGAAGGTTTTAGGAATATTATTATTTAATATTTAAAGATTATCTCAGGGCAATATTTTTGAGCTTCTCATCAAGCTTCTATGACTGCCAAAATTCTGGATTCCATGACAATTTGAAATTTTGATAGAAATTCTAAGGTATTGGAAAGCAGACAGGAATATAAAGTAAAATATTATGGGAAACTAGCATTGAGGGAAATATGGCTAGGACTTATTCCCTAACTTATATCAGAGGGAATCTGGAGAGATAGTATTCCATGGTAGGAAAGCCACCGCTTTGGTAAGTTAGAGATAAAATCAGAGTACAGTACCCTGCATTAAATATCACTCCCACAGTCTCCCCTAACAGCTATCCTACCTTAAAATGAGCACATGGTTGATTCTATCTCCCTATAGAAGCAAACATTCTTTGGTCATGTCCTCCCGCCACGGCACCCATGCCTCCTCATGCCTTCCCCCAATGTAGGCACTAGGTTTCCTCACTTGTGAGCTCAGGAACTTTACTGTGGTTATCATATACCTTTTGATGTATGTAACTACTGTATATGCATCTCTTATGGCTATCTATAAATATCCAAAGACAGAAAAGACCCTCTCTCTCTGACTGCTGAGATCATGGCTATCCAGAGGTGAGCATGTTACCATGAAATATGTCTGACTCATTTAATTCATTCTCTCTCCTATCTTTTCTATTCTCTATCACTATGATCTTTATATATTATAACTGTACAATTGTGCCTACAGATCCCTCAGTTGTTAGAGGCTGGCTTACTCTGAAAAAATATATTGACAATCTTATGAAAAGACTTATTTAAATACAGCTGGCTCTTGTGAGTTTAGATATCTGTGTGTGAGAGAGAGAAAAAAGAGAAGGAGAGAGAGAAATCCAGATTTGCAAAGAACTTGTGAGTTCAGATATCTGTGTGTGAGAGAGAAGAAAAAGAGAGGGAGAGAGAGAAAACTATTATAGTGTATTCTACTGGATGACTTCATATGAAAAGCCTTTATTTGCATATAAATAAAACCTAAAAAGGAAGAAGTTGGACTTGAATAATATTTTAGATTATGACTTAAATCAATGTTCAATTTATATTTAATTCATTTTGATTCATTCTTTAAAATGGTGGCTCCTAAATTTGTATCTTTTAAATGGTTTTTTGCCACTCAGAATATCTCCTTGTTTTGTTATTCAGATAGATATTGGACATTCTTTTCCTGTGGTCTAGAATTAAACTCAATTTTATGTTAAAGTAGCCAATCATTTGAGATAATAATGGCAACATTTTCCCAAGGACAAAGTTTGGAGGGACAAAGATAAATGGAAATGGGAAACACAGGGAATAAGTTGTATGAATGATGATATATTGAGGGGATCTGTCTTTCTTATGTTGGGCTCTCCAGAGAAGTAAAACCAGTGATATGTATGTATGTATGTATGTATGTATGTATGTATGTATGTATGTATACAAACACATATACACACATGAGGGCGTACCCACAAAAAAACTGGATTTTTTCAAAGTTCTGTATTTAATTGTTAATTTTAAAAACAACCTTTAACCCTAAAGTACCCTCCATTACACATAATACATCTGACAAATATGCTATTTCATTCTTCAAAACATTTTTCAAATTCATCTGTTTGTATGGCTGACAGCACCACACCTGCTTTTATCTTCACCTCTTCTATCTCATCAAATTGCTGTCCTTTCATGCCCCTGTTCATTCACAAAAAACAAAAAATGTCTCAAGTGAGGTCAGGTGAGTAAGGTTTGTGGGCAAGAGAGACATGATGTTTTTTGCCAAAAACTTGCCCACTGAGATGGCTCCATGAACCATGTCATGGTGGCAAAACCAGTTCCCCATGTACCACAAATCAGGTCTTTTTTGTCACACAGTATGCAATCTTTTCAGAACTTCTGGATAGAATCTTGGTTAGCAGTCTGACCTGGTGGAATGAATTCCAAATGCATTTTCCTCCGTTCAGGAAGTTGACAAATATCCAGAATGAGGTCTGTCATCAGCCAACATTACAGCTTATTTGAGATAAGAAAACCACTCGTATGTTTGAGATTTGACATTAGTGCTGTCCTTGTAAGCTGTGTTCAACATCACAGCATTTTCTGTGGGACTTTTCCCAACGAGGAAAAAATAATTCACTGCCACATGCTAGAAAGGTGACGCCACTGGGTGCACTAACTCAGAGAAAGTTGCTGGTTGCTCACCCAGTGGGGAAAATGCATACTACAAAAACTCCACGCAGTACAGGTTTTTTCCATTTTGAGTGGAGATATATATATAATGCTTGTAAAATCAGACAATCCAAATCAAGGTAGATTCCACGTCTTGTGGGCTAGGTATTATGCTGGAAGCTTCTCCTGACTTGAAAATTTGTGGCAGCTAATGATGGACAGGAATAACACAGGATTCAGAGGAGGGTATATCCAAGGTCAGCAGGTCAACCTGTGACTGCTGAAACAATGAATCCAAGGTTGGCAGCTCAGATGACAGGTCAATGACAACTCCAGTATTGGTGGCCACTATGGCAGAGCATAAGAATAAGTCCATAAAAATAGAGGATGATGAGCCAGATACAGGATGCTGACCAAGCAAAAAACAAATGTTTCCCATGACATGCACTTTTACTAGGACCAAGTTACACTCTCCTGGCAATTAATTACATCAGGACTGTAACCTGAGTAAGGGTGTTGCATTCCACACTAATATCATCTCATTGTAGAGGTTTACAATTGACTGGCCATGATTACACTGTGTTAGATAAGATCATGGAGGGTCACGTAACTCAACCTCATTGCCATCCACTTGATTAAACTCATAGCAACCCTTTAGGACAGAGTAGATCTGCTCCTATGGATTTCCAAGACTTTAAACATTTACAAAAGTAAAATACAGCCTCATCTTTCTCCCTCAAGACAGCTGGTAGGTTTGAACTGATGACCTTGTGGTTAGCAGCATAATGTATTACCAGAACATGTTCATGGGGGATTACTAGGTGTTAACTGCCAAACCATTGGCCCAGCCAAGTTGACATAAAACCTTACCTATCAAAAGATTGCAGTGGATGAGTTGAATCTAAAGGTGTATGAATTATTGAATTTCAAACTATAATCTGCTCTGTACACCTATATCTAATTATCAATAAAAGTTTTATTTTCAAGTTATGTAAAAATAGACTTGTGTAGTCTAGGAATTATTCCATTCTAAATATTATTATCTATAAAATAGCAAGTACTTTAGAATATTTTCCATTGTTTTCATTTCAAGACGTTGCAGAATATAATAAAACTACTCAATTTTACCCCAAACTGATAGTATAAAAATTTTAGTAGGATCAATACTATATGTCTAGTTCCTCAAAAAGAATGATATCTCATAGAATCAAATGTCTCATTGATATCAAGATATATTTATAATTTCTCTTTTCCAAGCACTCTTCTGTAAAGCTGATTAATTGGTCAAGCATATTTAGAATTGCATAAAATTATTTTAACTTATTACTATTTGATGGGATTGAAAAAATTCATTGAACTGTCCTAGGGAAATTTATTAAATTATACATATGGATATTTCCATATATATACTGTGGTTTTTATTATTTATTTAAAAGATAGACTTAATAGTTGGCCTTTTCTGGTTCGTAAGGACAGTAACGAACAAGTTTGTGAAGGGAATCCAAGCATCTTTGAAGACTATCGTGATTATGATTTCATGTAAGCTAGATTTGACAGAGGGAACTGTAAGACACTTAACTCAATGGGCTGTCTAGGCCCCTTGGTGGTAAAGGACAAGTGGTAACACTTAATCAATAGAGACAAGGTAGGCATGGTGATCATAATAGGCAGCTGAGTCAAAGTAGTAATCAGAAGAGCCAGATTTGTATGGGTTTATGGCATTAACTACTTAGGCAGGATGCCTCTAGTAGTGAAATAGATGGGGAACTTGCTAAATATTTACTTGATCTATCCAAGGGAACAGTAGACTAACTCGAACCACCAGAATGGAAAGAATAGAGCCAGTTTACAGACCCAAAGCACCTTGAAAGAAATGGACATTGGGTCCCTTTGAGTGAATAATTTAATTTTCTTTCAGAGTTTATGTGAAAACAGAAATTTTCTAACTCATTAGGAAAAAACAAGAGCCAATTAAAATCCATATCTTGTATCAGTAATTTTTGGTGTAGGATTTTTAAAGAATATGCATACTTCCTTTAAAAATTTTGGCATTGAGATAAATGAAATAAAAAATGTAGTTAACATGATCTTGGACTGGAGAAGGAAAGTTGGATAAATGAGCAATGGTTGGAGAAACCAGACTGCATTTTGCCCTGTGCAATATGGTTTCTCAATTGCTCTCTGTTTTGATTTTATTGGCAACAATCTGGTAGTCCTCAAATGCAGAGATATCCAGATGTAGGCCCTAAGGTATCTACAGAATCAGATTTGTCACAGATAAGATTGGAAAACTTTGATCTTAATTTAACATTAAAAAAGCAACCTCCAACCATGTTTAATTATTTCTCTTCTCAGGATTTTTCTTGTGGGACATGCCTGTTCTTCAGAGACGTACATTACTTATTTCGTACAATAGCTCGTAGTGGAGAGAACAGTCCTGATAAAGTGATGGGTCCGCAAAAAAAAAAAAAGCAAGATTCTGGATGTGAAAAGAATTGACATACTGGTGGCAAAAGTGGACTCAAACCTAACTGTTGAGGATGGTGCAGAACCAGGTAGTATTTGGGGATACTATTTATTGGAACCAACTCGCTATCACTAACAAAAATAGACTACGGAACAAATGGCACCAGGATCGCATTGACCTTTAAGAGCAGCAACACATGGGTGCTACTAGCGATGTGTCGCTTTTTAATTATTAATTAAAAAACATAATCTTATTAATTTGTCTTTCACTGAAGAGAGGAATTTGCACAGAAATCACTGTGTGAAAATAAACAGCACAAAAACTGAACACGTTTTAACCTATGCATTTTTTAGAGAAGGAACACAACTAAGTAAAGCGCCCTGAAGACTTCGCGATCTTCTGGACTGACTTTCCTTAACTCAGTATTAAGTCATTTTGAAGTTGTTTTCTTTCTTCACATTATTCTTTTCATTTCTCTCTCTCTCTTTCTTTTTTGGGGGGGGGGGTCAAAGGACAAGTCATGTTTGCCTGCCCAGAATTGTCAGGATACACATTTAGAATGCTAGATTAACTTTTATTCTGTTATTTAAAAAATAATTAGCAAACTGACACACTTTGGCACAACCTGCTAAGACAAAAGTTTCTGCGGCACCTCTTCCTGGAGGAAGACACTGTTCTTAGGGAAATAATGAGAACCTTCAGTTTCGCATTTGAATACTGTCCAATGTTCCAACTAACGGACTTCAACTTGATCAATAAATGAGATTGAAATTCAGCAGAAGCTACCACGCAAATTCTAAACTTAGAAAGGTAGGAGGTACAACAAACATAATAATATTCACGTTGGATAACAGACACCTGACATACGATGATACAGTTTCGGCAGGATCATTTTCAATTTTCCTCTGTAAATGCTGTTTTAAGTTGGATACTGCCTGGTCTTGGCAAAAGGGACTCCATTTTGAATCCGGTGCCTTCAGCTTGGCTCTCAGAATTCACCTCTCATAGACCTCCCTTTCACTGACCTCCCTCTCTCACTGATCTCCCCCTCCCCTGCTCAACCTTCAAATTCCTGGAGCTGGCTCCTCCCGGAACCAGAATGTTTTCTGAGGATAAGCACACTCCGCTCTAGCCGTCCTTGGCATATAGATAAGGTCAAAGACCTTCTCCCTTCTGAAGCACCTGTGTGCACAGATCCTCCCCAGCTTGGACCCTTCCCAGCTGTGCCTGCCAGCAGGGGTATAAAGACGCAGCCTAAATTTCCCAAAGTGCGGTTTCAAAGGCTCAATCCCCTGAGTTGCTGAATCCGCCCGCAAGCCTCCCAATAAAGCCTGCTTCTAAATTTTGCCAATTGGATCTTTGGTTCTGTTTCGCGCCCCAAAATTCCTTACAGATACAATACTATGGAAAAGCTGTCTGAATGCACCAACATGACAGTTCTACTCAATTACATTTTTTTTTCTTCAGGTCTTCAGATTATTTATTTTTATTTTTTCAAATACTTTTACTGGGGCCTCTTACATCTGTTTTTAAAGAGAATCGTTCTAACTAAGGTAAAATCCTAAGCGAATGAAAATGAAGACCCTTTAGTTTTACATTTGAAATTATTATTCTCCCTTAAATTGTCGACTTTGAAATAAATGACTATTTAATTCCCCTTTGATGCTTAATAGCCCCATTTACCATTAACTGTATATGGACCATCTGCGGATATGACTGATATAAAAATGTTGGAAATCCATAATTTTTATCGTTTTATTAGGGGCTCATACAACTCTTTCACAATCCATACATACATCATTCGTGTCCAGCACATTTGTACATATGTTGCCATCGTCATTCTCAAAACACCTGCTTTCTACTTCAGCCCTTGTATCAGCTCCTCATTTTACCCCTCCCTCTCCGCTCCCCCCTCCCCATGAACCCTAGATAATTTATAAATAATAAATATTTTATCATATCTTACACCATCCGACATCTCCCTGACCCAGTTCTGCAATGTCCGTCCTCCAGGGAGGAGGTTATATGTAAACCTTGTCATCTGTTCCCCCTTTCTCCCTCAACATGGTTACACCCGATATTGCCACTCTCACCACTAATCCTGAGGGGTTCATCTGTCCTGGATTCCCTGTATTTCCAGTTCCTATGTGTGCCAGTGTACATCTTCCAGTTCAGCTAGTTATGTAAGGTAGAATTGGGATCATGATAGGTGGGGGGGGGAGCATTTAAGAACTAGAGGAAAATTGTATGTTTCCTCATTGATACACTGCACTCTGACTGGCTCTTCACCTCCCCACAGCCCTTTTGCAAGGGGATGTCCAATTTCCCCCAGATGGGCCCTGGGTCCCCACTCTGCACTCCCCCTCATTCCCAATGCTATGGTATATATATGTGTGTGTGTGTGTGTGTGTATATATATATATATAGGTCTTTGATGCCTGATACCGGATCCCTTCGACACTTTGTCATCTCACAGGCTGGTGTGCATTTTCCATGTGAGCTTTGTTGTTTCTCAGTCAGATGGCCCCTTGTTTATCTTCCATCCTATGGGACCCCAGATTCTATATATTTTGATAACTGGGCACCATCAGCCTTCTTCACCGCGTTTGCCTATGCACCTTCTTTGTCTTAAGCATTCGTGTCAGGGTAGGCTGGTGTGCTTCTTCTGTGTGGGCTTTGTTGTTTCTTAGCTAGATGGCCGCCTAATTTTCTTCAAGCCTGTAAAACCCCTGATGCTACATCATTTGACAGCCGGCATCATCAGCTTTGTTCACAACCTTTGCTTATGCACCCACTTTGTCCTCAGCGATCAAGTTGGGACAGGCCGGTGTGCTTCTTCCATGTGGGTTTTGTTGTCTCTCACCTAGATGGTTTCTTGTTTTTCTTCAGGTCTTTACAACTTCAGGTGCTATATCTGTTGGTAGCTGGGCACTATCAGCTTTCTTCACCACATTTGCTTGTGCACCCTTGCTTTCAGGGGCTTCAGGTGCTATATCTTTTGGTAGCCAGGCCATAATTTTTTAACAATTCAAATATTTTATTTACTAAAGTGACTGTATGTGGCAGTTTCATAATTTCATGTCAACTTGAAGATATATAAAAGTGTAGGGGTGGTATTCAACCTGTCAATCCGGTCAGAGACTGGTGGTGCCTGCTTGAGGGCGAGGCGGTCTCAGAAGGAGGGCCCTGGCAGCTCTCAGATTGGCTCTCCAGCAGGGAGGTGAAGGCATAGAGAAAAGGGGCTGTTCCCAGGGCCCTCCTTATGAGACGGCCACGCCCACAAGCAGGCACCATCAGACTGAACTGATTGACAGGTTGAATACCTTCCCTTCTCTCTCTAAATGTCCACCTTCCAGCTGACTGACCCTGATTGCTGCCACTGGCCTGTGATGTTCCTGCATTCTGCATCATTGCATATGGCTGTGTGAGTAGGAAGAAGGACTCATGGACTTGAGTTGTACTGGGCCAGTATGTTTTCTTGGTATATAATGACTTCTTATTATAAAGCACTTTCTACATATGAGTGTCCTTGGATTTGTTTCTCTAGTCAATCTGCCCCAATACACTGTGGAAATACTAACTAGTTGATATTCAGTTCTAATTTGGTTCTAGTTTTTGACTATTGGATTTAGTTAATGAGAAAATAAACTATAAAATGGGAAAATTAAATTATTTGCTTGAATACACCACATTTTTAGTTCTTTCCCTTTGGGAACAGGGTTAATTGAAAATTTTAGCTTACTTTATTCCCACGACAGTTATTACTGGAACAAAATAACTAAAAATATTTCATCTAATTAATAATCTAGATGAGCAAATAGAGCTTTTGCATGGAATGTAGTTTTAATATAAAACATGATTATTTTCATCACATAGATCTCTTTATAGCAATACCCTACACTCTCAACTTCTTTAGTTTACAGGGATACTAAATACTCCACCCTAAGAAAAATGACCAAAACTCAGGCCAATTGGGTTTTAAATAACATACATGTATTCATATGAGAATATTCTATTTGTTGTCTTTTTTGACCTGTCAATCTTCTTTAAATTCGCTCCCTGTTTATGGAGGTTTAAACGTGCATAGAAATCAGTGAAGATTTGTTCTTGTTGAAAGCATGGAATAAAGAAGCCAAGGAATTTAAAAACATAAAAACTGTACCAATGGCCTTCAAGTCAATTCTGACTCATAATGACCTTATAGGACAGCGCAGACTTCCCTTTTAGGTTTTTGAGGCTATGAATCTCTAAGGGAGCAGTAAATCTCACCTTTATCCTATAGATTGTCTGGTGGGTTTGAAATGCTGACCTTGCAGCTAGCAACCCAATGTGTAATCCACTATCCACCAAACATCCTCTAAGAATATTAGGTTGTATTATGGTAGTGAGTGTCCTAACTGCTTGTATTGGTTGCTGATACAAGATCTCAGATACATGTGATGCTACTGCATGTGAAGAAAAGGTCCTATATGGTTTTCTTTTCAAATAAAATCCTGATTATCTGGGGAGCAAACTTTATATAGGCATCACTATGAAAAGCATTCTGCTCTATTCCATAGATCCTCAAAGATTTGAGTTTAGTTGAGGGAAATTCTCAAAAACCAAGTTAGTTTTCTCTACTAAATACTCAGCAAAGGTCATTTTCCTGCAGGAGGTAGTCATATGACATTTCCTCATAGAGAATGTGATGAAAGAGAAGTTGTTCTCAGAAAATCTATTTTCTGAGAATAAATTCAAGTGTTGGGTATTCTTAAACATTTATGCACAGATCTGTAGACAGCTTGGACATTTCTAAGTATTTAAGATTCAATACCAAATTCCCCCTTCAGTAAGGCAGAGGGGATGGAAAGTTAGGCAACATGTTTAAGATAGTGGTGACCAGAGGGCTTCATCTGGTACCTCTGTTCTGACCTTGATTAGAACTCAATTTCAAATTTTTTAACTATAATGATAGCCCAAAGTGCTACTTTCAAGTTTAACTATTTGGGCCTGCCCAAACTATGTGCTTTTGATGAGGCTCATATCCTCTTGAGGAAATCTCTGCTTATAGGGTTTTTTGAGTGCCTTATGGCCCAGGCATTTAAATGGGTCTGGGCCTCCCATCATAACTATGAAAATACTTTTCCTTTTACAAAATATTCTAGAGTTCTTGTACAGTTAATTTTCTTCCAATTAAATTTCATTTTAATTTTTATATACTTCCTATATCTACATAGGGATTCAAGGGTTTGTAGTATTCTAAAAGTCAAAGAACTATTAGAAAATCTCATATTCTTTTCACTGGATTTTTGTCTAACTTGCATTTTCTTTGAAGACTACCAGTCCCCTTTTGAAGTTATTTGATTTTTTCAGCTGTGTAATGTCTTTGAGTTTTCTGCATACAAGTTCATTATCTACCCACCAGCCCACCATCATTGAGTCAATTGGGGCTCAGAGCAACTGGACATATGGCTTTCAAGGTGTAAGTCTTTAAGGGAGCAGATAGCCTTATATTTCTCCAACAGAGTATCTAGTTTGTACTGCCAACCTGTAATTAGCAGTCCATCGCTTACCCAAAAGTAACTCAGGGGAACCATCATGGCTTATCAGAGCTCTGCAAACATTTCCTCCAATCATGGATTATCTTTTCACCTTTATCAAAATAAAAATCTCTGTGCTTGAAAAGATACCATCAAGTTCTTTGTTTTATTCTTTTGTGTGTTCAAATCTATTGTTAAGCTACTAAGTGAATATTTCATTTTCGTTTTTGTATTCTTCTATTTCAGAATGTCATTGGCTTTGTTTGCATAATGTAATTTCTATCCAGCCTGAATGTTGACTTTTACAACAGTTAAAAACTAAAATATATATGCTCCATACTTTGGTGGCACAGTGGGGAAAGTGTTGAACTTCTATTCTGAAGGTCTGTAGTTCAAACCTGCTGACTGTTCTGTGAGAGAAAGATAGGGGAGAATGTCCCTTAAAAATCGTCAGCTTCGGAAAACCCTGTAGATCCATTCTAGTACATAATATAGGGTTGCTCTGAGTCAAATAGGAGACTTGGTGGCACAGTGGCAGCGTTTTGAGTTGCTGTGAGGTTAGTAGTTTGAAACCACCACTCTGTAGGAAGATATGAGACCTTCTGCTCCCATAAAGTTACCGTCTCAGAAACCCACAGGGATAGTTCTACCCTGTCCTATAGGGTTTCTATGAGTCAGAATCAACTCAATGGCAGTGTGTTAATCAGTCAGGTTAACTCAAGGACAGTGGTTTTATAAGTCATGCGCAGAGTATATACTCTGTGTGTACTACGTCATTTAACCAACATTGAAACTTTATGGGAAAGATCCCTTTTTAAGCCCAGTTTGCTGTTGTGGAAGGAAAATGGAAAAAATTGGATATTGATATTGTGTCAGAATCAGAACTACGATATAGGACTTCCTGACTCCTACTTCTAAACTCTATAATATATACAGGTGGGTTTTTTTTCTTTTCAATCCTCAAGGGTCATTTGTATATAGGAAGCACACCTATGCTTCCCCACTGGCACTATCTAACCAAATCTCTATGGCTATTTCTAATACTGGCTAACTCCAACACAGTTATCAAATCTTATTCTAAGTTGACTGAGCTCCTACCATAACTGTTTTTTACAACTAAAGTTGAATATACTTATAATTTTGTGTTCTAATATATGATAAAAATTATGCTTCAGTAGGCATATTAGAACAAGGCTGGTTATCTATCACACATAAATCAAATATGTCCTCCTTCTTGTCTTTGCAGGTAATATTTTATTGACCCTAAACCAAGTTACTTCATTTACATATTGCATATGGGTACTTGTGCACTACAATGGCAGAGTTCAGTATATTTAGTTGTTATCACGTGGCCCACAAAGCCAAATGTTTTTACTAATATATGAGCCATTTAAAAGAATATTTCACCAATCACTATGTTAAATTCATGCATTCCACATCCTTCAGAAGGTTCCTGGGTGGCCTAAGTGATGTATAATCTAAGTTGACAGTTTGAACCCATCCAGTGATGGCATGGAATAAAGACCTGCAGCCTGCTTTCATAAAGATGACAGTCAAGAAAACCCTGTAGAGTAAGTTATACTTTACAGCATATGGGTCACCATGCCTCAAGAATATTCTCAATAAAAATGAGTGTTCCCTTTAAGAAATGTGTTCAGAAGATATTCTTTGGTATAAAATTGAACATATTATGCTTTTAAAATAAAAATATCTATAAATGCCAAAAATAATATTCTTAGCTGAAATACAATTAGAAATTATTCATATTTGGTTAAAATATTATTTTTTTAAATCCTAGAAGAGACTATTTTCAGATATATCACAAAACTGTGGGAAAATTGAGAGAGGAAAACTATGTCAAAAGAGATTCTGGCTTGAAAGACCATATAAAATAATTCCCTACATCTCACTCTTTCTTCCATAAAATGTTCCACTTTTTATATAATAGATTTAGCTATTGAGATCTCATGTAGTTCTTCATGCCAAACTAAGTTGAGAATAATTTGAATTGGTATTTTCAGTTCAAAAAAAGATAAAGTTTAATTTTAATGGGCATTTCATTTCCTACATATTTTACTTTGAAACAGATCCCCGAAATTATTTATTATTTTTAATGATACTTATGTTCAATTTTGTATAATTTAGTGATTATATATGGATAAGAAAATTACTGCTATAAAAACATAGAAATTTAATTTTAAATGGGCTAGAACTGAAGTCCAAAGAAAAGAAAAATAAAGACAACAAATAGTATAAAAGTGAATTATTACCTGTCTTAGATTATCCCATTCCGACACTTACTCTCATAATCTTGGTTGAATTTTTTAAATTCTCCTTTTTGTTTTCCTTATTTGTAAAATGGAAATTATAGTATGCCCTAACTCTTAGAGATGTAGTCAGGATTAAACTGATTAATATATGTAAATCTTAGAAGCGTGATTCACACATAACAAATGCTTATTCAAAGCTAGTGAGTGAAATCCTTGTTTTGCAGTTTTATAACTTTGTTTTATTATCAGCTGTTAGCTTTTATCTGTATTGATAGTAGGTTTTGAAAGTGGTGACAGGTACGTACGTTACCAATGTGTAAAGTTTGCTTGGTGAATCTTCACCCTCATTATATTTTCTGGACAACCTTACATGAATGAAATATGAGACATTCCTGATTCTTTAACCCAGACATGATTGTTGAACCTGGTGATCCCATCTAATTCATGGCACATATTTCTGAAAGCCCATGCCACAGATGCACTTGTGAATGCTGATTATTCACTATCTTGTCACTAATTAATTGACATCAGAATGGCCTTCATCTCACCATACTTGTTTGCAGGAGCCAGAGTGCATGGATGAAGTTTAAAACAATTAGGAGCATGTTTATTATCAAATGTCTTATATGAACTCTCCATGTATCTGCTTGTCTATTTTCAAATTTTTTGACATGACTGACTCCTTTTTGATATTTGAATCTGTCCCCAGAATCTATGAGAACACTGCCATTTACATTGCATCAACATATCTTGCCTTTTCAATGTCTTATTTTTTAGATGAACTTTTTTGTCAATAAGAACTCCAAGGCCATTTCAATTTTACTTTTTTTACTTTATTTTAAAGCCATTCAAATCTCTCTTTAGGTCTGTGGGATAAGGAATCTGGAGGG
Organism: Tenrec ecaudatus; assembly: GCF_050624435.1. Classification (NCBI taxonomy): domain Eukaryota; kingdom Metazoa; phylum Chordata; class Mammalia; order Afrosoricida; family Tenrecidae; genus Tenrec; species Tenrec ecaudatus. The sequence continues at coordinate 101,358,807 of NC_134548.1, read as the reverse complement.
ATTTTTTTGGTTTTATTTTGGGTTTTTTTAAAAGAAACGTACTATATATGTTTACACAGGTTATCACAAGAAATGAAATAAACAAAAATATCCTGTTAAACCCTCCATATATGTAGTTCGTTTTATCTCCACAGTTCCTCCTCCCTCCACCCTCAACAGTTTATCTCTCTCTCTTCTCCTGTTCCCTCCCCCATTCCTTGGTCTCCTCTTAGTCGTCAAAGTCTTGAATATTGATATATAAACCATGCTTCCTTTTCTTCGTTTGTCCTTATAACAATGGTGTTATAAAATACTTTTCTTTGTAAGATTGACTGAGTTTGCTAAGCATAATGTTCTCTAACTTTGTCCATTTCTTGTGGTGGTTGAAAGATTTATCATCTTTTTAAATAATGCATAATGTTCCTTAGTATGTATGTACCAGATTTTGTTTATCCATTCCTCTATAATTGGGGTTTGGGATTGCTTCCATGTTTTTACTATTATGTAAATTGCTGCAATAAACACAGATGTGCATAAGAGGACATACCCAAAACTAGAATTTCTTTTCAAAGCTATGCCTTTAAATTTGTTTTACAAAACAACCTTATCACCTTAAAAGTATTCTCCATTACGCTTAATGCATTTGCCAAAGCTGCAATTCCATTCTTGGAAACGTTTTTCAAACTCATCTGTTTGGGTGACTGACAGCACCCCCCACCTCGATTTTTTCTTCACCTCTTCTAAATCATCAAATTGCTATCCTTTCATGTCATTCGGCCTTTGTGGAAACAAAAAGAAGTCTTAGGAAGCAAGACCAGGTGAGTCAGGTGTTTCGGGTAAGAGAAGCATGCTGTTTTGTTGCCAAAACCTGGTGCACTAAGATGGCGGTGTGAGCAAGTGCATTGTCGTGGTGGCTAAACCTGTCCCCTGTCTGCCACAAATCAGGCCTGTTTTAGTCACACATACTCTTTTCAGAATCCCTGAATCAAAAGCTGGATTAACAGTCTGACCTGGTATGAACAAACTCCAAATTCACTCTGAGTCATCATTTTCTTTCATTCAGGAAGCTTACGATATCTAGAATGAGGTTTGTCATCAATCGACATTTCACTTTTTTTAAAAAGAGAAAACAACTTGGACACTTGTTTTACCCATAGTGCAGTGCAGACACGACTGGGTGAACTAACTCAGAAAGAGTTGCTGGATGAAAAAAAAATGGCTGACCCACTCATGTATCTATTCATGTTGTATTCTTGATTTCTGTATATACCCAGTAGAAAGATTACTGGATTATAAGATATTTGTATTTGAATTGGTTTAAGGAAGTGCCATGCTGATTTCCATAATGTTTGTACAATGCTACAGGCCCACCAGTAACGCATTCCTATCTCTTCAAAACCTCCCCAACCATATACTATGTTCTGTTTTATTGAATTTTACCAAAATTGATGTTGTGAGGTGATAGCTCATTGTTGTTTTAATTTGTATTTCTCTTTTTGAAAAAAAATCAATCATTTTATTGAGGAGTTCTTACAAATCTCGTAACAATCCATTATTCAATAGTATAAAGCACACTTGTACATATGATGCCATCAACATTTCCAAAACAATTGGTTCTACTTGGGTTCTTGGTACCAGCTCCTTATTTTGTATATCTCTTGTTGGTAATGAACTCAAACATTTCTTCATATAGTTGTTGGACAGCTGAATGTCAACTTTAGTAATTTCATATCTTGTGCCCATTTAATTGGATTATTTGTATTTTTTTGTTAAGATGCTGTAGCTATCTGTAGCCCTTTTCTGATGTATTGTTACTGAATATTTTTCCCAATCTGTGAATTCTCTGTTGACTCCGTTGGTGAGGTCTTTTAATGTACATAATTTAGTATTTTAGTAGATCTTAGTTCTTTATTGTATCTTTTATAGGTGGATATTTTTCAATATGTTCAGTTGTGTGTTTATGCCTTGTATTTGGGTCCTTAAGTTAGTCCCTATGTTTTCTTTGATGATATTAATAGTTGTGTGATTTATATTTAGGTCTTTGTTCCATCTTCAGTTTGCTTTTGTACACGGTGTGAGCTATGGGTCTTGTATCATTCTTTTTCAGGTGGATATCCAGTATTTCTAGCTCTATTTATAGGAAAGGCTATCTCTTGCTCATATAATGTGTTTTAGTCATTTTTCAAAATTAGATGTCTATAGGTACTTGGTTGTATTTCTGGGTTCTTAATCCTAATGGAGAACACTTAATCCATTGGTGTTTATATCTACTGTGTACCAGTCACAGAATATTTTGATCACCATGGCTATATAGCAGGTTTTAAGGATTGAAGTTGAAAGTTTTATTACTTTGTTATTATTTTTAATAATATTTTATTTATCCTAGGTTTAATTACATTCCATATAGAGTTGGTGATTATTTTTTCCCAATTCTTTGAAGAATTGTGGTGTAACTTGAATAGGAATTAAATTGTATTTATACAGTGTTTTTGGTAATATTTATATTTTCCCAATGCTCAGTCTACCTATCCAGGAGCATAATGGTATAATCCATTTGTGTACATTTCTTTCAGTTTTTTTAATGGATATTTTATAGTTTTTCTCATGTTTCCCTTGTAAGATTTATTCATGAATGTTTTATCTTTTGCATAGGTATTATAAATGATATTATTCTTTTCATACCTTTTGTGATCATCATCCTTTTTTTAAAAATCATTTTATTGGGGGCCCATACAATTCTTATCACAATCCATACATACATTCATTGTGTCAAGCACATATGTACAGTTTTTTTTCCCCCTTTCCACCCCGCATTTTCTCCACCCTCCAGCATCGCCACTCTCATCACTGGTCCTGAAGGGGTCATCTGTCCTGGATTCCCTGTATTTCCAGGTCCTATCTGTACCAATGTCCATCCTCTTGTCTAGTCAGGTTTTTAAGGTAGAATTGAGAACAGGATAGTGGGGGGGAGGAAGCATTTAAGAACTAGAGGAAAGTTATATGTTTCATCATTGCTACCCTGAACCCTGACTGGCTCATCTCCTCCCCACAAACCTTCAGTAAGGGGGTGTCCTGTTGCCAATCAATGGCTTTGAGTTTCTACTCCATACTCACCCTCATTTACAATATGTTTTTTTTTTCGTTCTTTGATGCTTGATACCTGATCCTTTCGACAGCTCATGGTCACTCAGTCTGGTGTGCTTCTTCCATGTGGCCTTTGTTGCTTCTGAGCTAGATGGCTGCTTGTTTATCTTCAAGCCTTTAAGACACCACATGTTACATCTTTTCATAGCTGGGCACCATCAGCTTTTTTCACCACATTTGCTTATGCACACATTGGTCTTCAGTGTGTATCGGGATGATGGGTACCAACTGTATGATTTTTTTTTGTTCTTTAATGTCAGATATCTGGTCCTTTCTACACCTTGTGGTCAGACAGGCTGGTGGGCTTCTTCCATGTGGGCTTTGATGCTTCAGAGCTAGACGGTCGCTTGTTTATCTTCAAGGCTTTAAGACCCCAGACGCTATATATTTTGATAGCAGGGAACCATCAGCTTTCTTCACCACATTTGCTTATGCATACGTTTTTCTTCAGCAATCGTGTCCGGAAGGTGTGCATCATGGAATGCCAATTTAATAGAAAAATGGGTCCTTGCATTGAATAAGTATTTGCGTGGAGGCCCATTGTCCATCTGCTCTCTTAATACTAAACTTATAAATATATGCACATAGATGTATTTCCCCACATTCCTATATAAATATATTTACATATGTACATGCCAGTGTTTAGACCTCTACAAAAAAACATTTGCCACCTAGTTCTTTCCTCTATTTCCTTTTACTTTAGTCTTGTCCCACTATCATGCTCAGGCTTCATTTGGGTTTCTGTACTTTCACTCGGTTACATTGCCCTTGCTGAATCCCTCCCAGGCGCCTCACACCCTTCTTGCCACTAATTTTGAATCACTTGTTGGTCAGCACCACATCCTTACCTCGCGCTTCTCCCTTTCCTATGTCACCCGGGAACCATTGGTTCCGTTGTTTTCTCCTCCAGACTATTCATCCAGCCTATCTTATCTAGATAGATCTGTAGAGATAATAATATGAAAATAATAAATTAATTAAAAAACAAAAATTTTTTTAAGAGAAAGGAAAATCTGAGAATAGATCGAGGTCTGATGTTTTTGTCTCTAGGCGTGTCCTTCAGGTAGATCCAATGGGGTGCCATGCTCTGGCCCCAGAGTCTGTCATTTGTACTCCCTTGTGGACTCCCTGCTCCACTCCAACAGTTGCTAGGCCGCACATCTTTAGTGGTTTGCCTTGGTGTCGCAGAGTCAGTCCAGGCCAGTCCCGACACTGAGTCTCCAGTGTTGTCCCCCTTAGGGCCCTGGGCCAGCAAGGGAAAGAGTGTCTCATAGTGGGATCAGTCATATGGTCCACCCTGTGCACTGGCTGTTCAGAGTAGGGATATCATACTCCAGACCTGGTGGGCCAGGATGGGCTCCACTCTCTTCCTCCCCATTCATTTGTTCCCGTGTTCTCTGATCAGACATGCCCCTATCCCCTAGCTAAAGCTTCAGTATTGTCCTTTAAAGTAAATTTTTTTTCTGGGGAGAGGGGCAGTTGTCCACATGATGGTATGGGGGCCAAATCCTCAGGCCCCTCCTCGGGCTCCCCACTTCTTGCAAGCATGCTGCATTCATCTGGCACTGGCTTTAAGTCTGGTCCCTCTTTACCTTTGGAGACACACACAATACCCTTCCCTTGGGAGGGTCAATTCCCTATTCCCCCTCCACACATCTTTTTTTCTCCTTTCATCCCTCCCCCGCATTTTTAGATGGCTACCACATGCGCCCCTGGATTTGGTCTGGCCCCTGCCATACTAGCTGAACCTCACCCCTGGAATGCTTGTATACAGCAGCTTTTTCTCTGTGACCCTTTTGGATTCACTTTTCTGTTCTTTATATATATAAACTTTATATATACAAATAAACTTACCTCAGCAGACTCATGTTATACTTGTCCTTTTGTGCTTGGCTTACTTCACTTAGAATAAATTCCTCCAGTTCTTCCCATGCGGTGATATGCTTCATGGGTTCATCACTGCTTTTTAGCAATGCATAGTACTCCATTGTATGTATATACAACCGATTTATAACCCATTCATCTCTTGATGGAAATTTGGGTTGTTTCCAACTCCTTGTGTTTGTGAACTGTGCTGCAATGAAAATTGGGGTACAGAAGTCTAGCCGTTGTTTGTTTCTTGACCCTTCTTGGTTTATGCCCAGTTGGGGGGGTTGCTGGGTCGTATGGTAGCTCAATTTCCATCAGCTTTAGAAATCACCAAATTGATTTCCATAGTGGCTGTACATACCTACAGGTCCACCGGCAGTGGATGAGAGTTCCTATCTCACTACAACCTCTCCAAAAACTTGTTGCTTTCTGATTTTTTGAACTGGGCTATCTTTTAGGGTTGTAGATAGTATTTCACAGTTGTTTAGATTTGCATTTCTTTTATGGCTAAGGATTAGCCATTTGGATTTCAGACTGTGAAACTTCTGTTCAGGTCCTTTGCCTACCTCCTCAATGGGCAATTAGTTTTTCTCTTATAGTAAGATTGGAAAGTATTGTAGAGTTTAGTAATAAGGTCTTTGTCTGATGTGTCATTGCTAAAGATGTTTTCCCAGTAGGTGGACTCTCATATTACTCTCTTGGTGAATTCTTTCGATGTACACAGGTGTCTTATCTTCAGTATATCCCACTTGTGTATTTGTGACTCCTCTGTATTTGTATCCTTGCCTATTTCTGGTAGCCTGTGCCAAGGTCTCAGGTTTGTCCCAATTACCTCATTAATGGCCCTAATTGTTCGGGGTTTCATCTCAAGGTCTGTGATTCATCTTGAGTTTATTCTTGTGCATGGAGTGAGGTAAGGGTCTTGCTTCAGTTTTCTACATGTAGATATCCAATTTTTCCAGCATCATTTATTGAAGATGGCATCTGCTTCCCATTTAATATGTTTTGGGCCCTTATCAAAGATCAGCTGCCTGTATGCTGTTTTTATTTCTGTGTCTTCAGCTCTTTTCCATTGGTCTGAATATCTGTCATTACACCAGTACCACACTGTTTTGACTACTGTGCTCGTATAGTACCTGATAAAATCAGGTAGAGCAAGCCCTCCCACTTTGTCCTTCTTCCTGAGGAGTTCTCTGCTAATTCTGGGCTTCTTCCCCCTCCAAATCTTTGAAGAAGGATGGTGTTATTCATATCGAGATAGTATTGAACTTATATAGTGCTTTGGGCAGAACTGACATCTTTACTTTATTGAGTCTGCCAATCCACGAGCATGGGATATTCTTCCATTTGTTGAGGTCACTCTTGATTTCTTGTAGTAGTGTTTTATAATTTTCCTCATATAAATCTTTCAATTTTTTTAGTCAGGTATATGCCTAGGTATTTCAATTTGTGCTTGGCTATTTCCGCATCTATCGATATTATCATGTGGTTCTTATTTTTCGTGCCAATGTAGCGAATAATGCTGATCGTCATTCATGTGTTGAACCATCCCTGCTTCCCTGGTATGAATCCCATTTGGTCATAGTGAATTAATTTTTTAATATGCTTTAGGATTCTATTGACCAGAATTTTGTTAAGGGTTTTGCATCAATGTTCATTAGGGAGATTGGTCTGTAGTTCTCGATTCTTGTGGTATCTTTGCCCACTTTAGGTATCAGACTTATACTAGCTTCATAGAAAGAGTTTGGAAGTTTTCTGTCTTTTTCTATTTTCTAGAAGAGTTTGTATAAGATTGGTGTCAGCTCTTCCCTGAATGCTTGGTAGAATTCTCCTGTGAAGTCATGTGGCCCAGGGGAATATTTGTTGGTAATCCTTTTATTAACTTGTCTATTTCTTCCATTGCTATGGGTATGTTCAGGTTATTGATATCCATCTGGGATAGTCTAGGAAGGGATTGTATTTCCAAGTATTTGTCCATGTCTTCCAAATTGTTGAATTCATTAGGGTATAGACCTTCATAATACTGTGTAATTGTCCTTTTGGATTTCATTAGGCTGCGTTGTAATTTCCCCTGTTTCATCCCTCATCCTGGCAAATGTCATTTGTTTCATCCTTTCTTTGATTAGGTTTGTTAATTTTTTCAAAAACAAACTTTTAGGGGCATTAATGTTTTCCGTAATTTTCTTGTTTTGCCTCTCCTGTATCTTGGCTCTGATTTTTATTGTATCTATCCTCTTGCTATTAGTAGGGTTGTTCTGTTGGCTCTATTCTAATTGGTGTAAGTTTTGTGCCAGCATATCATCCACAAGTCTCTCTGCTTTTTTAATGTGTGTATTTATTGCTATCAGCCTTCCTCTGATAAATGCATTTGCTGCATCACACAGGTTTTTGTGTGTCATCTTTTCATTCTTCTTGGTTTCTAGAAACTTTCTGATTTCATCTCTGATCTGGGTCAATACACACTACTTTTGCAATAGAAAATTGTTCAGACTCTAATTGTATGCCCTTGTTTTCTTCACCATCTTCTGTTAATTTCCAGCCTTATGGGACAGTAATTGGAGAGAGATATCTGTATAATCTCTATGTGCCTGAGTTTAATCAAGTTCGACTTGTGTCCCAACACGTGGTCTATTTTTGAATATGTGCCATGTGTGCTTGAAAAGAATGTGAAATTCTTGCATGTGGGTGGAAAACTGATAATATCTATCAAGTGAAGTCGTCCAATTGTGCTATTTAGATCTGTAACCTCCTTGTTGAATTTCTTTCCCAATGATCTGTCATTTTCAGAGTGGTGTATTAAAGTCACCAACTATAATTGTTGAGCCTTTGATCTCTTTTTTCATCTTTTGCAGTGTTCAATTAACAAATTTTGCAAGTCTCTCGGTATGGGCATATATGTTTTTATGCTCACTGGTTCTTGGTCTACTGTACCCTTGAACATTATCTAGTGCCCCACCTTGTCTCTTTTTATGGCCTATATCTTGAGGTCAATTTGGTCAGATATTAAGATCCCTACCACTGCTTTCTTGCATTGCCATTTGCTTGAAATATTTTTCTCCAGCCTTTAATTCTCAACCTGTTTTTGTCTGCAAGCTTGAGATGAGTCTCCTGGAGGCAGCAGATGGATGAGTTAAGTTTACTGAACCAGTCTGTTAACCTCTGCCTTTTAATGCCTGAGTTCAGGCCATTGATATTCAGTTTTATATCCATCTGTGGACTCTTTGATGTCATCTTATACATTTTGTATTGTATATTTTCCTATCTACCTACCTTATCCGCTTGTTTTGTGTGTGTGGTTTATGTTTGCCTTCTTTCTGCCATTGAGCTGATGCTATCCTGGGGCCTGTTACCTCTTTGTTGCCCTATGGATGAAGTTATTCTATGTGATGGTCTCTTATTTTCCCTCGGTGATTGTTGATCTTCTGCCCATACTGGATCAGCAAGGATCTTTTGTAGAACTGGGTTTCCTTTTATGTATTCTTTGAGGTTGTCCTTGTCTGGGAAGACTCTTACTTCTCCATATATCTTAATGAATAATTTGGCTGGGTAAAGTATTCTTGAGTTTGGATTGTTTGCCTTAAATTTTTGGAATATGTTACTCCATTCCCTCCTCTTCGTCATAGTTTCCATTGATAGGTCTGAACATATTCTTATTGGGGTACATTTATACGTGATTATTTACTTTCTACTACCTGCTTTTATGATCCTTTCCTTTTCCTCATAGTTGGATAATTTGACATTTATGTATCTTGGTGACTTCTTCTTGGGATTTAGTCGGGCTGGTATTCTTTCAGCCTCTTGAATGGTTGCCTGATTTTCACTTTTTAAGCTGGGGAAGTTTTCCTCTAAGAATTCCCTCGCTATTTTCACTGTTAACTTCTTTGTTGAGTCTTGGTCCAGTAATCCAGTTATTCTAATGTTGTTTCTTTTCATACCATCAGACATGGCTCTGAAGTTTTCTTCAGCTTCTTTGATTGTCTTATTTGACTGCTTTTCCTGTTTGCTGACATCTGCTTGGTTATCCTGGAGGTCACTGGTGTGATTTTCTGCCTCTTCAAGTCTTTTGGCAAAGTCTGTCAATTTGTCACTTGATTTTATTATTTCATCCCTTAACTCTTGTATATCTCTTTGGTGTGTTGCATTTATCTCCTCTATCGTTTCATCTTTTTTTCTGCATTGCTTCCCTCTTATCCTTTATGACTCCATGCAGCATTCTGAAAATTTCTATTTCTGACAGGTCAATATCTGCTTCTCCTATGCCCATCGTTAGGTTCATGACTTGTTCTGGCATTGTCTTCTGCTTCTCCTGTTTTTTTTTGTTGAAGCTGTTAGAACTGGTTTCTGTTTACATGTTGTTTTAGAGGATCCTGGAGCCATCTTCATTAGTTGAAGAGCCTTGGGCTCTCTCTGGAGGGATTCATAAGAGTGCTTCTACATACTACCTGCCAGTCTCTGTACTGAGAGGTCAGGCTATCGCTATAACTTCCTGTACTTTCACTCTTATCCTAGCCGTCCAGTATTCCATTATTTGAATTGTGTTTTGGATATTCCTCTCGTGTGATGCTGGTTGGGTTGTTGTGGGCCCATGAGAGCATCACTTCCCTGGTTGATCTCTAAATTGGATTCACGGTTATTGGAGCAACTCAGATGTCCTGGGGTGCTTTTCTCTTCAACTGAAGTGCTGATAATGGTGTGTGGGAATACCCTCCTTGGTGTAGAGCTCTGTAGCTGGCAGGGGAGTTACCAAAGACAAAGAGATCGCCTTGGAGATTGTGTGGATGTTCCCCCAGTAGTGTGGAGCCCAATCAGTGGTTGTCAGTTTTCCCCCGTCTCTTTAGGGCCTCAGGGTTTAGTCTGGAGATTCTCACCCTGTTTTCAGGGGAGAGGCCTCTGCTGCTTGGTCTATGGAAGAGGACCAGCATGATTTCCCCAGATTCTTGCAAAGCCAATAAATGCGGTTGGGAGCTACCCCAGTTAGGCCATCACATTTGCCCTAGGCAGAGGGGAGTTGCCTTGAGGCCACTAGTGGCTTGTGACAGGAAAGAGATTGAATGGAGAGGAAAAAGCGAGAAAGAAGAAGATACAGACTGGAGCAACAATTCCAAGCAAATTAACACATACTCTGACACTCAAATAAAATGCACAGAATAAGCAAAAGTGAAAACAGTAAAAAAAAAAAAAAAAAAAAAGAAAGAAAGAAAAGAAAAAGAAAACAATAAAAAAGGAGAGCTGAATCTGCTGAGTCTGTGGTAGGAAAGAGAGCAGAACTAAGAGAAGAAGAGACAAGAAGAAAATGTGAAAAAAGAACACAAAGAAAGAAAGAAGAAGAAAAAGGAAAGCAAAGGAGAAAGAATTTTAAAAATATATAAAGAGATAGCTGACCCCATGCTGTGCAGTGTGTAGCACTGACTTGTGTTGTGTTCAACACTGTCTTAATGGTCAGGCTGCCCACTAGGTGGGCAGAGATGCCCTAGCAGAAGGTAGAGGTCTGGGAACCAGCAGTGACATGTGAAAGGAAAGAGATGGAGAAGAGAGAATCACACAAGCAGAATGAGAAGCTAAGAGAACAAAGAGAGAGGGAAGAAAGAAAAAGACAAGATAGAAAAAGAAGGGGCAAAAGACTCAACTGTGTTCACTAAGATTGGCTGTGCTGGTAAAGAGGGAAGAGAGAGAAAATAAAGAGATAGCTGAACACTGATTGCTGGAATGTGGGGCCAGAAGGGTTTAGATCCTGCCCCACAATTGCAGGTTGGTGTACCCTTTTAACTCAGGTACCCAGTGGTGCTGGGCAGAATTGCCCTAGTTGACGTGAGAACCTTAGAGGTCTGATGGTGGTTTCCTTAGCAGCGCAGCACTGTGTAGATGGCTGTCATAGCTGCCTTGTATGGTGTTCAGCATTCCTACAGAGGTCAGGCTGGAGTTCCCTTTGCTTTTTGGGTTGATTTGCCCTAGGCGGAGGGTAGTGACCTGGAAGCCAGTAGTGGCATATGATAGGAAAGAGTGGGAGAGAAGAGGAGAAAGAGGGAAAAAGAGGGGAAAAGTAAGAGAGAAAATAAAACCAACACAAAACAAGAGCTCATTGAGACTGACTGAAGTGGGATTGAAGGGCAAGTGAATAAAGTAAGAATAAATAGAGTGGCAATTAAGGAGATAACTAAGACTTGATCACCTGTCTGTGAGGCTGGAAGAGTTCCAATTCTTCCTCAAGGTAGTGGGGTGGTGTACCCATTTGATGTAGGGTTCCACAGATGCAGTGTGGGATTACTTTCAAAGGCAAGATCGCACCCATGGCCAGGTGTCTGTGCCCACCGTGGTACTGAGCTCTGGAATTCACTGGTATACCTACCTTGTGCTGTATGTAGCACTGCAGCAGGGACGGGAGGGGGGTGTTCCCACAGCCCCGTCTAGGGCCCCAGGACAGGCAGGACCTCCCCAGCTGTGTGTAGAACCACTTGTATCATCATCCTTGATAGACAATGATCCAACTGATTTCTGTATATTGATCTGATAGCCTGCTACACTGCAAATTTTTCAATTAGTTTGAACAATATTTTAATGGAATCTTTGGTGTTTTCTCTACATAGGATTATGTCATCTACAAATAAATTTTTTGTTTCATCTTTGCCTATGTAGATACATTGAACATCTTTTTGATGACTTATGACTCTAGCTAAAACTTCCAGGACTATATTAAATGAAAGTGGTGAAAATGGGCCCTTTTAACATCTTCAATGTAAATGCTTTTCATATTGTGGGACATTGGTCACCACTATGAGAATCATTTGGGAAGTTTGTTAAACATCCTCCATTCTAATCCAAAGCTACTGAATAAGTCTTTGGCGATAGCATATAGAAATTTGTATTTTAACACGTTTTCAACATATTTCAAATGAGCACTCAAATTTTTTAAAACTGTTTTCTAAACACTCATCAATAAATGATTAGAAATAGGGGTGTAGGATTCTTATGCTACTATTATAAGCAATAAGCGTTGATACCACTCTTTGTAATAGGTAAAAATACTTTTATAGGCAACTACCTTGTTTCTCTTATTGTAATGCTATATTGAAATTATTAATCTTCTAGGCAATTATCAATGGTTTAAGGGAGTATAAACAAAGGAGGAAAGAGAAAGAGGTTTCTGGACATTATGATCTTTCTCTAAAGATAGGTGTTCATCTACTTTGGTGGTTCATTAAAGAGATTGTAAGGTTGATTAAAGGACTATTAGTCTCTCATAAAAAAGGGTCTTGGCTTTGGGGCCTGGGCATGGTGCCCCAACAGACTGGACTGGAAAACGCTCCTAAGGGCCAGCAAATGACCCCTGAACTAACTACAAGCTTTTCTCTTGGGAAGTGTTTTGTTTTGTTCTTTGTCAGTGATTTGTTGTTGTTGTTGTGTTCTCTGGTTGTATACTGTTGCTTTGTTTTCCTCTGTCTTATTTTCGTGCATGTTAGTGTCTCCACAGGTCTGTCTGACTAGGACAGGCTGGATGAATTATCTGGAGGAAAAACAACAGGACCGACAGTTCCGGGAGGACTTGGGGTGGGAGGGGGTAGGGGGGGTAAGGAAGTGGTGTTAACAAACACAGGGACAAGGGAACAACAAGGGACCCCAAATGGTAGAGAGGGGGGAGTGGCAGGTCTGGTGGGGAATGATCAAGGGTAAGGTTGCTTAGAGAAGAGGTATACTCTAGCCCAGGTGGCGATAAGCATGGTAGTAGGGCAGGAGGAAAGTCAAGGGAGATGCAGGAAAGAGCTAGGAGTCAAAGGGCATTTATGGAGGTCTAGACAAAGACATGTACATGCAAATATATATAGGAGGATGGGGAAATAGATCTATGTGTCTATATTTATAGGTTAAGTATTGAGGTGGCGGAAGGACCTTGGGCCTCTACTCAAACACTCCCTCAATGCATGAATACCTTCTTTTATTAAATTGGAACTCTATGATGCTCACTCTCCCGACACAACGGCTGAAGCCAAAGTGGGTGAACAAGTAAATGTGAAGAAAGCTGATGGTGCCCGGCTATCAAAAGAGATAGTGACTGGGTTCTTAAAGGCTTGAAGATAAACAAGCGGCCATTTAGCTCAGAAGCAACGAAGTCCACATGGAAGAACACACCAGCCTGTGTGATCGAGTGGTCCCGAAGGGATCAGTTATCAGGCATCAAAGAACAAAAAAATCTTATCATTGACTGCACACTACCATGATAGGATCTCTGAAGACAAATGGGTGCATAAGCAAATGTGGTGAAGAAAGCTGATGGTGCCCAGCTATCAAAAGAGATAGTGTCTGGGGTCTTAAAGGCTTGAAGGTGAACAAGTGGCCATCTAGCTCAAAAGCAAAAAAGTCCACATGGAAGAAGCACACCGGCCAGTGCGATCACGAGGTGCCAAAGGCACCAGGTATAAGGCATTAAGCAAAAAAAAAGATATGTGTGTATATGTATATATGTGTGTGTATATATATGTGTGTGTATATATATACCATATTGAATGAAGGGGGAAGTGCAGAGTGGAGACCCAAGGCCCTCATTCACTGCCATTGAGTCTTTGCCAACTCATAGAGACTCTGTAGGACAGGGTAGAACTGCCCCAGTGAGTTTCTGAGACTCTAACTGTTTAGGGACATAGATAGTCCCTTCTTTGTCCTGGAGAGCTGCTGCTTCCCAACTGCTGACCTAATATAAACTAATCTGCTTGAAAATAATGCATGCTCTGGGCAGATAAACACACAGTCTGTGTGGGTTTAAACCTCAAAGAGGGAGATACTCCCTATATGTACAGGCAGAGAGACCCAAAAACTGACCTGAGGCCAATCCAAAAAACATTAGTTTATTATATTGGGATGATTATAGACTGGGAGGAACAACACTTCTCCAAGCTGATGGCAGGCTGGACAGGAAAGTTTCTGCTGGGGGGAGTCATTCTGGAACTCCCTTGTATATGGGACCGTCAGGAAGGCTACCAAAACTGCAGAAACCATTAACATCCAGAAGATAACATGCCCGAAACTCAGATAAGGGGAGTAGGAAGCATACACAATGCCCGTGGCTCTGCTGTGGCACCCTGGTAATTTATGGGAGAAGGGCAACCTTCTGGCAGGCAGAAAGCATACGAGGAGTGCCTGCATAGCTGCAGAGACTATTCTTGTCTGACACTCAACCTCAATACCCTTATAATGGCCTTCACAAACGTAGCACTTGTCTTCCACATTATCCCTCAGTCCTGGGCATTGGACACTTGCAACCAGAGACTGCAAGGGCAATAAAACCCACAGAAAAAGAACACCCCAAGGCAGAGAATTCTCAAGATATACAGGAACACAATACACCCTGTGGGCGGGGGGGGGGGGATGTGGGAGGTGTAAAGGATTAAACTCATTAGCAATGCAAAGAGTAATTAGTATGAAAAATAGGAAAAGGGGACCACCTGAGGCCTGAAAGTGTTTGGCTAGCGCTTCCCAGGCTAGCAGTACCCTCACTGAGCTCTATTATCAACTCCTCCAGTCATTCCTTCATTCCTGCATCCACCTAACCTTTGGTGGTGCCTGGACAATACACTTAACAGCGCTCTCGTGTCTTTCTTAGCTTTGCTAACCCCTACTCCTTTCAGGAGTTCAAACAAACTTTTCTATATTTTTCAGTGAGTCTCATACTGATGCATAGGTCCCCAAGTTTCTAATAGTTTCTCTGAGAGTCTAAATTTGGATGCCAATGGCTATCCTCGTTTAACCCCACGAGGTCCCATCCCTTTATAGATTATCTGAAGCTGCATGATTGTCAATCTCCTGCCCACCTCACCAAATGCCTTGGCTTAAGCCCCAAAGAAGGAGACACTATAACAGTGGTTTTCAACCTGTGGGTCACGACCCCTTTGGGGGTCAAACGACCCTTTCACAAGGGTTACCCAATTCAAAACAGTAGCAAAATTTTAGTTATGAAGTAGCAACCAAAATAATTTTATGGTTTGGGGGTCACAACTTGAGGAACTGTATTAAAGGGTCGTGAAATTTGAAAGGTTGAGAATCACTGCTCTATATGGAGAAGCAGAGAGATCAAAGCCCTGACTGACCTGAAGCCCATCTGAGGGGTTATTTTAGTTCATTTGGGGGTCTACAGACTAGGATGAGCAGCACTGCTTCCTCCAACTGATGGTAAGCTGGACAGGAAAGTTTCTGCTGAGAGGAGTCATTCTGGGACTCCCTTTTATATGAGACAATGAAGTGGGCGACCAAAAGTACTAAAGCAAACATGCCAGAAACTCAGATGAGGCAAGCATGAAGCATTTACAATGTCTCTGGCTCTGCTGTGATGCCCTGTTAATCTATGGGATAGGGGGAACATTCATGTGGGCAGAAAGCAAATGGACAGTGCCTGCCTAGCTGCATAGGTAATCTGGGGAGCTAATGCTTGTGCCCATCACATAAAATGTATAACTAGTATGAACACTGTAGAGACTTGAGATATAGATTCCTGCAATAGATTCAATTCCCTTTCTTACGTAGGGTTTTCAAGCCTGTAAATATTTATGGAAGCAGATAGCCTCATCTTTCTCCTGCATTGTGACCTGTGTACTCTCCTAATACATATAATTAATTACACTCTATTAAAACTGTGTTTTAGGTACACTTGTATGTAACTCTAGCATTTAGGTAGAACTGTAGGCATATCATGATCATTAATTTTAATTATGATGAATGTAATATTTAGAATTCAAAAAGCCCTTTACCTTTTATAAAATACCTTTATCTGGATCATAGATGCTTAAATATGTATATAACTAAGTTAGTTAATTTATTGTGTCAGACTGGTTGATAAACCACATGTGGGATTAATTTGAAAGGCAGAGGGATAAATGGGTCAGTGAGCCTTGCCCTTCGAGCTCTCGGATCTCTTGCTTTCTGATGGTTAGTCCAGGGTGCAGCTGCTTTAGCCAATTCCCTGCTTTAGCTGGCAAGGCTCACTTCCTGCCAGACATCCCTAAGGAGAAGCCACATGGACCTACCCTGATGCAGCCCCGGGTGCTGGAGTACCCATGTAGAGACCCCTGCCAATGCTGAGATGATTACACATTCACCGACTCGGCTTTCTTCCTGCAGTCGACATCATTGCATCAGTTTTGTGAGATGGAGGAGGACTTTGTGGATTGGGGTTTGACATATGGGTTAATGGGTTAATGCTGGACTTGTGGGCTTGGACAGCACTGCATTGGGATGTTTTCTTGATGCACATTTAACCTTTATATAAAACTCTCTCTTATACATGAGTTTCTGTGAATTTGTTTCTCTAAAGTACCCAGACAAACGCAGT
Source organism: Tenrec ecaudatus (assembly GCF_050624435.1). Lineage (NCBI taxonomy): Eukaryota > Metazoa > Chordata > Mammalia > Afrosoricida > Tenrecidae > Tenrec > Tenrec ecaudatus. The sequence goes on along the minus strand of NC_134548.1, from coordinate 101,342,501 downwards.
AACATTGAGATTAAATATCACTGCTGCTGAGAAAACTTGATAGATTTCTTTGTATTGATTGTTTCTTGACAGCTTTAAAAAGCAAGTCAGATACATTTGCATTTTTATTAAGATTAAAGTTGGTTCTAGTTTTTTATTAAATCATTTTATTGGTGGCTTGTAGAACTTTTATCACAATCCATACTTCCATCCATTGTATCAAGCACATTTTGTTCATTTATTACCATCATCATTCTCAAAACTTTTCTTTTTACTTGAGTGATCAGCTTCTCAATTTTTCCCCACCATCCTCCACCCTCCTTCCCACATAAACCCTTGATAATTTATAAATTATTATTATTTTGTCATGTCTTACACTGTCTGGTGTCTCCCTTCACCCATTTTTCTGTTATCAACAGATGGTTCTATGTTTAAGAGACTACAATAGACATTTCTGGTATATATAAAGAAAACAATCTTCAGAATATTTCAGATTTTAATACACTTCAAATACTCATAGAAAAGAATATAACTGTGCATATAACTATAGATACAAATGAGTCTATTTTGAGGAAGATAGTCTTCACTAATATGTTGTTATTTCAGCTTCATAGGGCTGACATAAAATATCACAGACTGAGTGGCTTAGAAAAACAAAAATTCTGATTCCAGGAGTCCAAGATTAGGTTTCTGCTCTATGATTCTTTCTGAAGCTTTGAGGGACAATCTGTCCCATGCCTCCCTCCTGACTTATGCAAACTTCAGGTGTCCCTTGACCTCTAGTTGCAGCATTACTTGGCATCTTTTTTTCTGTGTTTCTTCTTTCCTTCTATAAAGTCACCAGTCATATGAGATTAGAACCAACCCTACTCCAATATGATCTGTTGACTTTCTTGATAAAATTCCCAAAGACCTTATTTGTAAACAGGGACATTTTCTTCACAGACACAGGAGGTAGAACACCAAAATATCATTTTGGAGAACACAACTCAATCAATAACATTCTGTTACCCTAACAAAATAATTTACATTGAAATAATCTCTTAATATTATTAACTATTCATAAATCAAGTGATTATTTGAAAGTACTCAAGATTAACATGACTAATGTGAAATTATTAATTGCTAAAAATAACTAAAATGGTAAGATCAGCATTATTGCCAGTAAAAATATTGCATTAATATAAATAAGTATAAATGAAAAATTATTTGATCTAAAATATAAATTGCTTTCAATATTCAGCATTACTGTTTTTCAGATTTTATAGTTTTTGTTTGATGACCCTCATTCTAAAGTGGTAAGCTGACTTTTAGTGTAAAAAAATTTAGACTTACTAGTGAATTTTCACATGCTTACTTTTGTCTTTACTGTTATAACAGAATGTGTTGTATTTGTAATGAAGATCTTACTGTGATCTTTAAAGTCGTTGGTTAAAGTAATTACAATTGGGGCTACTATAACACAATGACTCTCTTCATATGCTTCCTCTATCCATAGTCTTTGTAATTCCCACCAAACAACTGGATGGAACTGTGCATATTGGGTATATTTTTACCTTTCTTATGGGTCTGGGCAAGAAAAGGTGGGGGAATTGCTGAAAAGATCATATGATTCAGTTGAGAGTGTTTGTTAACAGGGTCTCTTACACAGGGTTCTCTAGAGAAACAAAACCAGGACACTAATATATTTTATAGAGTAGATATATAGAAAGATAACATAAGAAATAAACAGTTAATTAATCTAAAAAGCAATACAAATGGCTCAGTGCAACTCACTTCAATGAGACAGCTAGCACACTGACAGTCCTTCAAGTCTTCAGGGCCACCGGGTAGTCCTCTGTAGAGCAATTCAGGCTATCCAGCCACAGGTAGCAAATATCAAGGCAGGTCACCAACAGTCAACCAGATACAGAGTCCAACAGACCCCAGCTCAAGAGATGTACATTCCAGTAGCGTGGGGAAGCAGATCTTGAAAGAGCCTCAAACTACAGCAACACAGTCCATGGGTTAGGCATCCCACAGGTAGTGTACTTAGAAATTGGAGGCATAGAACCAGCAAGGCAACCGCACACTGGTTTGGTGATCAAAGAGCAAGTGAACCAGAGGTGAGGATCACCAAGCCATTCATATCTCTGCCCTTCAAATAATCTCACATGTGATCATTGACCATGTTTGCACAACAAACCTACCTATTACAATCCACCCCTTGCCAACTTGGAACCTATACACAATTAAAAAATTAGAGGCTCATACAACTCTTTTCACAATCCGTACTTAAATCATTTGTGTCCAGCACATTCATACCTATGTTGTCATCATCAATCTCAAAACACCTGCTTTCTCCTTGATCCTTTGGTATCATCTCCTCATTTTCCCCTCCCTCCCCCTCCCACCTCCCCCTGAACCCTTGATAATTTATAAATAATAATTATTTTATCATATTTTATACCATCCAATGCCTCCCTCACACAATTTTCTGCTGTCCGTCCTCCAGGGAAGAGGTTATATGCAGACCTTGTCATCTGTTCCCCCATTCTCCCTCACCCTCCCTCCACCCTCCCGATATCACCACTCTCACCACTGATCCTGAGGGTTTCATCTGTCCTGGATTCCCTATATTTCCAGTTCCTATGTGTGTATGTGTACATACTCTGGTCCATTCGGATGTGTAAGGTAGAATTGGCATCAAGATAGTGTGGGGGAAGAAAGAGTTTAAGAACTAGAGGACAATTGTATGTTGCATCATTGCTACACTGCACTCTGACTGGATCGTCACCTCCCTACAGCTTTTCTGCAAGGGGATGTCTAATTTCTCCCAGATGGGCCCTGGTTCCCCACTCTGCACTCCCCATCATTTACAATGCTATGATTTTTTTTTTTTTGGTCTTTGATGCCTGATACCTGATCTATTCAACGCCTTGTCATCTCACAGGCTGGTGTGCTTCTTCCATGTGGACTCTGTTGTTTTTCAGTCAGATGGCCCCTTGTTTATCTTCCAGCCTATGGGACCCCAGATTCTATATATTTTGACAACTATGCACCATTAACTTTCTTCACCGCATTTACCGATGCACACCCATTGTCTTCAGCGTTTGTGTTGGGGTAGGCTGGTGTGCTTCTTCTGTGTGGGCTTTGTTGTTTCTTAACGAGATGGCCAACTGATTGTCTTCAAGCCTGTAAGACCCCACATGCTATATAATTTGATAGCCGGGCACCATCAGGTTTCTTCACAACTTTTGCTTATGCACCCAATTTGTCCTCAGTGATCGAGTCGGGACAGGCCGGTGTGCTTCTTCCATGTGGGTTTTGTTGTCTCTCAGCTAGATGGCTGTTTGTTTATCTTCAGGTCTGTAAGACTTCAGGTGCTACATCTTTTGGTAGTTGGGCACTACCAGCTTTCCTCACCACATTTGCTTGTGCACCCATTGTCATCAGTGATCATGCCAGGCAGATGAGCATCTCAGACTGCCGAATTGTTAGAACAAAGTGTTCCTCTGTTGAAGAAGTATTTGAGCAGGGGTCCACTGTTCATCTGTCTCTTTAATCCTAAACCTGTAAATATATGTACATTGATCTATTTCCCCCTCGTCATATATAAATATATTTACATCTTTATATGCCTGTATTTAAATATCTATGAAACCCTTTGCCTCCTAGTTCTTTCTCTCTTTCTTTGTACTTTCTTCTTGTTCCACTAATATGTTTTGCCTTCATTTGGGTTTTAGGAATTCCTCTTGGTTGCATTGTCCTTGATCCAGCCCTGCCAGAGCTCTCCCACGTTCCTTGACACTGATTTTGAATCACTTGTTATTCTCTTGTCCGTGTGCTTGTCAACACCCTTCCTTTCCTCCACCTCCCCTACCTGCATGTTCCCCCGGAACTCTCATCCCATTGTTCTCTATTCTGGCTTGTTTATTCCACTTATTCCTTCCAAGTAGACATGCTATGTACTATCACAAGACTGAGTACCACGAAGCAAAGGAGAAAGTAAAACAATAGGTACAACAACACACACACACACATAAACGTACGAATAGTTCAGGGTCAGTTTGTTTTCTTTCACGGGTGCTTTCCAGTCAAGTATGATGGGGTGCCATGCCCTGGCAGTGCCTCTATCCCTGGGGACTTCATTGCTCTGCTTCCCCCACTGCTCTGCTGCATGCCCCCAGAGGCTGGCTTCAGTGTGGTGAGCTCATGACAGGTACAATTCCTGCCATGTGTCTCTAGTGTTGTGCCCAATGGTGCTATGGGTCAATGAGGAATGCTGTGTACCATGGTGGGGTCGGCACTGTGGTCATCTCTGTGAATTGATGTTCTGAGCAGGAACATTGCCCTCAGGGCTTGGTGAGCCAGGATGTGCTTCACTCTTTTCTTTATTTTCCTCCTATACCCTCTTGTTGGCTCCTGTGTGCTCTGTGTGCTGTAGCATCAGTGCTGTCGTCTGAAGTGAATTCTTCTTGGGGGGATGGTGGTGCAGTACACATAGTTGGCAATGAGGCCGGCCCCTCAGGCCTCTCTATCAATTCTCTGCTTCATGTCAGTGTGCTGCATTCTTGTTTTGGAGCTCGGGTTTGAAGTCTGCTCTCTCTTTCCCTGTGGAGACACAATCAACACTCTCCCCTTGTGTGGGTTAGTGCCCTGTTCCCCCCGCTACCCATACCTTTCTCCATCCTCTATTTTAATGTATCCCATATGTGTCCCTGCATTTAGTCTGGCCCTTGCTATATTACTTGGGCCACATCCCAGGAACATATGTATACAGCATCTTCTTTCCTGTGCCCCTTTAGAATTTTTTTTAGCTTACCTCAGCGGCCTCATGTAGTACTTGTCCTTTTGTGCTTGGTTTTATTTCACTTAGCATAATTTCCTCCAGTTCTTCCCATGCGGCCATGTGCTTCATGCGTTCATCACTGCTTTTTAGGCATACATAATACTCCATTGTATGTATAGACCAGAGTTATTTAATCCATTCGTCTATTGATGGAATTTGAGCTATTTCTAACTCCTGGCAATTGCGAACTGTGCTGCGATGAACATTGGGGCACTGATGTCTGACCGTGGTTTGTTTTTTGTCTCTTCTGGGTATATGCCCAGTAGGGGGATTCCTGGATAATAAGGTAACTCAATTTCCAACTGTTTTAGATTCACCAAATCAGTTTCCATAATGGTTGTACATACCTACAGGTCCACAAGCAGTGGACAAGTGTTCCTATCCCTCTGCATCCCCTCCAACACTTGTTACTTCTGATTTCTTGAATTGGACTATCTTTGAGGGTGTTACGTGGTATCTCATAGTTGTTTTAATGTGCATTTCTCTTATGGCTAGAGATCTGGAACATTTCTCATATATTTATTGACCATTTGGATTTCTGCCCTTGAGAAACTCCTGCTGAGGGCCTTTGCCACCTCCTGAGTGGACAATTGGTTTTTTTCTTATTGTAGTTTATCAGTGTATTGTAGATTTTAATATTAAGGCATTTTTCTGATATGTCATTACTAAAAATGTTTTCCCATTCTGTAGTCTCTCTTATTACTTTCTTGGTGATTTTTTTCGAAGTACATAAGTGGCTTATCTTTAATATGTCCCTTTGATCAATTTGTGCCTCCTCAGTGTTGGTGTCTTTCCTGATTTCTGATAGCCTATGTATTCACTGTGCCAAAGTTCTCGGGTTTGTCCCAATTCCCTAATTGATGGCCCTAATGGTTTGGGTTTTTGCCTCAAGTTCTGTGATCCACCTTGAGTTTATTATTGTGCATGGAGTGAGGTAAAGGTCTTGCTTCATTTTTTCTGCAGGTACGTATCCATTTTTTTCCAGCACCATGAATTGAAGAGGGCATCTGCTTCCCATTTGGTATTTTTGGGCCCCTTATCAAAGAGCAGTTGTCTTTATGCTGATTATTTTATTTCTGGGTTTTCGATCCTTTTCCATTGGTCTGAATATCTATCGTTATAGCAGTACCACGCTGCTTTGACCACTGTGGCTATGTAGTAGGTGCTAAAGTTGGGTAAAGCAACTCCTTCTGCTTAAGGAGTTCTCTGCTAATTCTCCGTTTCTTCCCTCTCCATATGAAGTTGATAATCTGTTTTTCCAACTTTTGACAAAAGTTGCTGGAATTTGGATCGGGATAGCATTGAACATATATAGTGCCTTGGCTAGAATTGATATCTTTACAATATTGAGTCTGCCAATCCACGAGCATGGGATCTCCTTCCATTTGTTGAGGTCATCCGTGGTTTCTTTTAATAGTATTTTATAGTTTTCCTCAAAGAGATCTTTTGTTTTTTGAGTCAGGTATATCCCTAAATATTTCAATTTGTGTTTGGCTATTGGGAAGGGTACCTACTTTTTGATGCCCTCTTCTGTGTCCTTGTGTGATGTGCACAGTAGTGAAATAGACTTCTGTTTGTTGATATTGTAACCTGCTACTCTGCTATATACCTCTATTGCTTCCAGTACGCCTCTTGTGGAACGTTTAGTTTCACTTCTTCCTTCCCCAGATGAATACCTTTGATGTCCTTTCTTTGCCTTATATTATTAGCGAGGACCTCCAGCACAATGTTAAATAGGAGTGGGGAAAAGGGACATCCTTGTCTAGTTCCTTTTTTCAGAAGAATTCTTCTCGTCTTTTCTCCATTGACTACCACATTGGCTGTTGGTTTTTCATATATAGCTTGTATTATATTGAGGAATTTTCCTTCCACTCCTATCTTCTTGAGTGTCTTAAACGTGAATTGGTGTTGGATGCTGTCGAATGCTTTTTCTGCATCTGTTGATATTATCATGTGGTTTTTATATTTCTTTGTTTCAATGTGATCAATAATACTAATGGTCTTTCATTTGTTGAACCACCCTGCATCCCTGGTATGAATCCCACTTGGTCATGGTGAATTAGTTGTTTGTATATTTTTGTATTCTCTTGACTAATATTTTGTTAAGGATTTTTGCATCAATATTCACTAGGGAAATTGGTCTGTAGTTCTCAATTCTTGCAGGATCCTTGTCTGGTTTAGGTATCAGAGTTATTCTAGCTTTGTAGAAGGAATTTGGAAGTTTGCAATCTTTTTCTATGTTCTGTAAGAGTTTGTGTAGGATTTGTGTCAGTTCTTCCCTCAATGCTTGATACAATTCACCAGTGAATCCATCTGGTCTTGGAGTCTTCTTGGTTGGTACTTCTTTGATAGCCTTGTCTATTTCTTCCAGTGATATGGGTCTGTTGAGGTTCTTGATGGTCATTGGGGATAATCTAGGGAGGTATTGTTTTTCCAAGAATTCATCCATGTCTTCCAAGTTTTTGAATTCACTGGAGTACAGTGAATTCATAGTACTGTGTAATTCCTTTTGATTCCACTATGGTCCAGAATTCATCCATGTCTTCCAAGTTTTTGAATTCACTGGAGTACAGTGAATTCATAGTACTGTGTAATTCCTTTTGATTCCACTATGGTCCATTCAAATATGCCCTCTTTCATCCCTCATCCTTTCTATTGAAATGTGTTCCTTCCTTTCTTTGGTCAAATTCACGAGAATTTGTAGTTTCCATTTATCCATTCAAAGATTCAACTTTTAGCAGCATTGTTTTTCCCCATAGTTTTATTATTTTCTCTCTCCTGAATCTCAGATCTAATTCTTAGTATTTCTTTTCTTTTTCTGTTAGCTGAATTTTCTTGCTGACTCCGCTCTAGTTGCTGTAAATTTTGTGCCAGTGTATCAATCATAAGCCTCTCCTCCTTTTTTTATGTGTGCATGAAATGCTATGAGACTTCCCCTGATGACTGCTATGCTGTGGCCCATAAGTATCGGTATGTCATGTTTTCATTCTCGTTGGTTTCTAGAAATTTTCTAATTTCATCACTGATCTGAGCCAGTACACTTTCCTTTTGCAACAGAGAGTTATTTATTCTCCAATGGTTTGCCCTTGATTTATTTATCTTCCTTTCGTTTATTTCCAATCTTATGGCACAGTCGTCAAAGACAGAGGTCTGTAAGATATCAATGTGCTTGAATTTATGTAGATTCGATTTATGCCCTAGCATGTGGTCTGTTTTTGTTAATGTACCATGTCGACTTGAATAGAATGTGAATTAATTTTAGTTTGGGTGGAGAGCTATGTAAATATCTATCAGGTCAAGTTGTTTAATTGTAGTGTTTTCATCTTTAGTCTTCTTGTTGAGTTTCTTTCTAAGTGATCTATCTTTCTCAGAGAGCGGTGTATTGAAGTCACCTACTATAATTGTTGGGGCTGTGATTTCTTTTTTCATCCCTTGCAGTGTTTGCTTAACATATTCTGCTGGATGCTTGTTTGGTGAATAAATGTTTAGAATGCTTATTGGTTCTTTATTTAATGCTCCCTTGAGTATTATATAGTATCCATCCTTATCTCTTTTTATGGTTTGCAATCTGAAGTCAATTTTATCTGAAATTAGGATGGCAACCTCCGCTTTTTTTTGAATTAGCGTTTGCCTGGTATGTTTGTTTCTAGCCTTTGATTCCCAGCCTGTTTTTATCTGTAATGTTGAAATGTGTCTCCTGTAGGCAGCAGATTGAGGGTTTGCGTTTTCCAAGCCAGTCTCTGTGTCTTAAGGCCAGAGTTCAAACGATTAATATTCAAGGTTATTACATCTATCTGTGGATCCTGTGATGTCATTTTATCTCGCTTGTGTTGGGTGTTTACCTACCTCCCTTTCTTTTCCATGGGTTGTGCATATGTGTGTTTGTGGTTCATTCTTGCCTTCTTTCCAAGGTTGAGCCAGTTCAATCTTGGGAGCTGTTTTCCCTTTGATGGTTTCTGAGTGAAGTTGTTCTGTGTGGCGGTCTCTTGCATGTGCTTTGTGAGTGTTGCTCTTCTGCCCATACTGGGTCAGTGAGGATCTTTTGTAGTGCTAAGTTCCTTTTAGCATACTATTTGAGGCTTTCCTTGTCCAGGAAGACTCTCACTTCTCCATCAATTTTGATAGATAATTTCGCTGGATAGAGTACTCTTGGGTTTGTGTTATTTTCCTGTAACTTTTGGAATATGCTCCTCCACTGTCTCCTCCTCTTCATAGTAACTGCTGACAGGTCTGAGCATGTTCTTATCTGCTTGCCTTTATATATGGTTGCCCATTTTTCTGTAACTGCTCTCATAATGTTCTCCTTTTCCTCAAAGTTGGATAATTTAACAATTATATGTCTTGGTGACTTCTGGGGATTCAGTCTAGTTGGTGCTCTTTCGGCTTCCTGGTTTTCATTCATTAAGTTAGGGAAGTTTTGCTCCAAGCATTCCATCTCTATTTTGGATGCTGGTTTCCTTGATGTGTATTCCTCCGGCAGGCCAATTATTCTAATGGTGTTCCTTCTCATAGCGTCAGACATAGCTCTGAGGTGTTCTTCAACTTCTCTGATGGACTTGTTAGACTTTTCTCACGTTTATTAATTTCTGCTTGCGAATCCTCTAGGACACTGGTGTAGTTCTCTGCCTCCTTCATTCCCTTGGCAACGTCCGTGAGTTTGCTGTTAGTTTTTGTTATCTCACTCTTTAAACCCTGTGTTTCCTTTTGGTGCAGGGCCTTTGTTTCCTCTATCATTTCATCCTTTTTCTGTAACACTTCCCTCATGTCCTGTATGACTCTAAGCAGCATTCTGAAGATTTCTTTCTGTGGGAGGTCAACCTCTGCCTTTTCTATGACTCCTGTTAGGTCCATGTGGTCCTCTGGCATTGGATTTTGTTTCTCTGTTCTTGATGAAATTGTAGAAGCAGTTTGCATATTTTTGGTCAATTTGTTGGAAATTGAGGCCATTTTCCTGGTGTCTTAGAGTCCTGGGCTCTTGGGAGGCTGATGTTGGTGTCTCAGTTGGCTGCCTTTAGCCAACTGTCTCGTGGGGTTGTGTTTCACCTTTGTCCTGCTGGGGATTCTCTCTTGCTTTGGCATATAGCTTGTCCTGAAGTCACCTTTAGGTTCCCTTAGTGGCTGTTTGAATCTATGAATGATACTGTCTGATAGACAGTATTGTCTCCAGTACAGGGGAGCATATGTAGGGGATGGATTTGAGGGTGGGTGATCTGTTTCTCGCTAGGGGCATTTCCCTCAGGTAGCCAGGTGGTAGAGGGGATCACGACTGGTGTGCAGATCACCGCTTGGAGTCCAAAGTATGGGACAGAGTGAGCAGGGAGAAGGGAGAATGCAATGAGCTAGCCCCAAAGGCTTGGGTTCCTATGCCACAGCTGCAGAAAGTTCTGCCAGACTTGGGTCCTCTACCTGGCAGGCCTGAAGCAGTGTGACAGGCTGGGAATCTCTGTGTGTGCGTGTGCGTCACCGTGCGCGCATGGATGTGAGCATGTATAGAGTGGTTGGTAGGGGAGGCCCAGGGAAGGGGATGGCTGGTGGATCTGCAAGAAGTGCAGTGACGGGGTGGGCACCTCTGGGCTGAGACCTCTGAGCGTGAGGCAGGTCTTATTGGCGGTTTGCGCGAAGCACTAAGGCAGGACCGCAGGCTCTGCTGTCCACCTGGCTATGGCCCCCCGGGCATCTGCCCCCAGGAGACGGTGTGCGGGTCTGGCCCACTGGACCAGGAGGGGTTCCCAGGTGGAGTCTGAATCTGCAGAGGGTGGGGTGTATGAGGGTTGGAGCACACACAGACCTGGGCACCCTGAGGTAGTTGGGGTTACTGACTGGCAGTTTTATGCGGAGTGCTGAGGTGGGCGCAGCCTCAGCTGTGCACCTGGCTGCCCTGTGGCGCCAGTTCTGGCAGAGTGGGCACCCTGAGCTCCTCACCAGAGACCACGGGTGTCCCCACGGAGCCCGGGAGATCAGGTGGGAGCCAAACTCTGGGTCCGAGGTATGCTCTGAGTGGTCTTGGGAATCGGACTCTCCCTACTCACCAATTTCCTCAGAGCTCCGGGGATGAGCTACCTATCTGGCGGCCATCTTCCTGGAGTCCCCCACAATTTGTTAGCCATATATCATTTTCAAATATTAATGAAATCACACTTATACTTAACATCTATCATACATATAAATGAAAACACACTGAGTCCAGTTGTATCTGATACATTATACATGAACAAAGAAAAGCTGAAATAAGCATATATAAAGAAAATACACTAACAATCACAAACCTCACTTTTGCAATTGATCACGTGGTCATAACTGATAGGTAGAACTACCTACTTCTAATACCCATTCTGTATTACCTTTACCCTCGGCAAGCACCCCAGTTTGCTGTGTTTTTTTTCCCTTAAGGGTGACCCAGACCCTCATTCCTGAGGACTCTGGGGCATTAAATGTCCTGTCAAGATTGGGTTTCTGTAACTTACCATTTACTTTAATTATGGAGCAGGGTAGCACTAAGAGTCGGCCTATGAGATATCCTGGATAAAAAACATATTCTTCTTTACCTCCATTATGTAGCACCAGTCCAATTTCTCCTTGGTAATCAGGATCAGTCACACCACTTAGTACAGTGACACCCATTCTGAGCTGTTGATCCAAAGGCATGAGAACCAGTGTCCAGGGTGCATTCTCAGCTGCTAGTTCAGAGGAATCCATGCTTTGTTTCCAGGTGGGAGAGTCCTTTCTTCGGGAGCAGGAACTCCAGGCCTGAAACACATAGGTTTTCTGGGACAGGAAGCAAAAATACTGCAAGTGGATCACTAGGAGTAGTAGTGGGTGACACCACTCCAGCTTCCACCCCTTGGTTCCTGGACCCATGAATTCTGGCTATTGGAGACACAGCACCATATATTGGCTGTTGGTTTAAAGCATATACAGCTTCCTGGAGAACATTGCCCCAGCCCCGAAGTTGTTGCCACCTAGTTGGCACTGCAATTGTCTTTAGGAGCTCTTTACATCCTTCTATCAAGCCAGCAGCTTCAAGATGATGAGGAACATGATAAGACCACTGGATTCCATGGACACAGACCCATTGCTGCATTGCATTTGCTGTGAAATGAGTTATTTGATCAGAAACAATGCTATATGGGATTCCATGCCGGTGGATGAGGCATTCTGTAAGTCTATGAATGGTAGTTTTGGCAGAAACATTGTGTGCAGGGAAGGCAAATCCATATCCAGAGTAGGTGTCTATTTCAGTAAGATCAAAACACTGCCCCCTCCGTAATGGAAGTGGTCCTATATAATCAACCTGCCACAAAGTTGCCAGTTGATCTCCCCAAGGAATGGTCCTATATGTTGGACTTAATGTTGATTTCTGTTGCTGGCAAATTGGGCAATCAGCAGTGGCAGTGGACAAATCAGCCTTGGTGAGTCGAAGTTCATGTTGCTGTGCCCATGCATAACCTCCATCCCTGCCACCATGTCCACTTTGTTCATGTGCCCATTGGGCGATAACAGGAGTGGCAGAGGAAAGAGGAGGACCATTCTCCACAGCGAGTGTCATCTTATCCACTTGATTGTTAAAGTCCTCCTCTTCAGAGGTAACCATTTAGTGAGCATTCACGTGAGATACAATTACCTTTAATTTCTTGGCCCATTCAGAGAGGTCTATCCACTTACCTCTTTCCCACACCTCCTTGTCACCAATTTTTCAGTCATGTTCCTTTCAATCCCCTGACCATCCAGCCAAGCCATTAGTCACAGCCAATGAATCAGTATGCGGTCGCACATCTGGGCATCTTTCCTCGCAAGCAAACTTAACAGACAGGTGCACTGCTCAATGTTCTCCTCATGGGGAGGAGGATTTCCCTTCACCACTGTCCTTTAGGGCGATCCCAGAAGGGGGCTGCAGTGCTGCTGCTCTCCACTTACGAGTGGCACCTATATATCATCAAGAGCCATCTGTAAACCTAGCATGACTTGCGGTTTCTTCAGTTAACTATTGATAACTTGACCTACATAAGCCACCATTCTGACTGGCAGGCCTTTGAAACACTTTGGGCCTCTTGCAATTCTGAGCCAGTGTCCAGTAATCCCCGAAGAGTTTGATTATTTCCTTAACCCCAATGAACAGTCACTCTTGTAAAAGGCCGCAGGTCCTTTGGGGGAAGGCTAGAAGAAAGACTGATAGCCTAAACTTTCATTGATTTAGCAGGTTCCTCCTTCAAAAGGACCCTGCCTTCCCCTCATTCCATGGGTTATGGATCTGTAAACTGGCTCGGGTTTGGGAATTGATTGAATGATCGTGATGGTCTATTCTGCTGTTCACCTGATCTAGCATTGTTCTGCCTCTATAGATATCATAGATATTTAGTAAGTTTCCCATGTATTTCACTCTTAGGGACACCGTGGCTTAGTACCCATGCCATAACTCCACATGATTCAGGTTTCTTTTATCACTACAGAAAATTTGATGTCTATTATAACCACGTCCATCCTGTCTCTGTTGACTCAGTGCTGACACCTTCCCTCTACCACCACAGGTCCCAATCAGCCCCATTATTGGCACATGTTGGTGTTATCTTAGGGAAGTCCACACTCTTAATCCTGGTGCACACAAAATAGGAGTTACAGGAGTTTTCAGAGATTGTTCCCACTTCACAAACTGTTCCTTATGGTTGTGGTGAAGGATATGTCCTCAGGTCTCCCCCTTTTGGGGTCTATGGGAATATCCTGATCCATTCCAACATACCAATTTCCCTAAGCTTTTGGATGCCTTCTTCTACAGTGTACCAAGGTAGGTCAGGCACCTCAAATTGGTCTAATTTAGGCCATCTGGTAGTCCATGCTTCAGCAAACCAACCAAATAAGGAATTAGATCCTCTCTTAAACTCTCTCACTGAGACATTGAAAGAAGAAACTGTGCTTAGGTGTCCCACATCAAGAAACTCAGACCGATCTAATATTATATTTCTTGCACCAGTATCCCACACCCTTAGTAACCATTCCCAGGGATATTACCCAGGCTTCTGCTTGTACATATTCTAAAGCTCGAGCAGATCTTTGTGAGTACAGTGCACTTCTTCTTGGGTAATCATCTCAATCTCACCTTTAAGAGTTTTCTGAGCCTTAATTTTAGTTCCAGGTTGGCGCCACCCCCCCCCCCCCCACCCAGCCGGCTTCGCCCAGCAAACTCGGGCCACCCCCGAAAGCGGAAGGTGGGTAGACCAGCAGCCTCGGAGAAGATATCTTGTCCTCCTCCTTGTCGCCGCTAGGGGGAATCGTCGGGAGTTTCTCCTGTCCGGGGCGAGCCTTCTACCACGCGTGCATGCGCGCTGTGGCGCGCCCGTGGGCCGACCACCGCACCGCACCGCTCCCCCTCCCACTCTCAATCACTCCGATCCTTTCCTCTGAGAGCCTAGATAAGGCTCTCCTGCGTGAAGTTTCTGTCTGTGTCTGTGTGTGTGTCTGTCTGTCTGTCTCTCCCCCCTCCCTCTCTGCCTCCCTCCATCCCTCCCTCCATCCATCACTTCTCTTCACAAAGGAAGAGGGTCTGCGTGGCGAGAGGAGGGTGGGAAGGGAGGGCGTATGTTTGAACCTTCAGCCGACACAGACCCACCTGGAATTTCCGCTTGAACAGTTTGGCTACTCTACTCAGGTGTGTATTGTTTCATTGATAGTGGATTAATATCTTCAGCTGGGAGGGGTGGATCTATTGATTGGGGTGGCTCAGTTATTTCTAGGGCTTCAATATCCTCCTCTTCTTGATCATCAACCCATATGTTCCCATCCCATTTTTCAAGGTTCAAAATTTTTCCTATCAATGCACTCACATTGGTATCCGACACTGCTCTAGATCTGCAATTCAGCTGATATTGTAATTCAGCCACTCGCATAATGAGACGCTGGACCTGGTTCTCAGCAACGTCAGCTCTATTACTAGAGGAAATAAGGCTCTCTTTTGTAGCACAGGGGGAAGCTTTTAAGTCTATAAGTAAGTCAGCCCCTGAGATGCACTTCTGAGGCCCTGAGACCATCCCTCTCCTTAATCGCAGTTTCAGTTGTAAGGAAGACCAGCCAACCAGCTTCCCCATACTTACCATCCTGACAAAATTGCTGGCAGATATCAAGCATACAATTACCCAGAGCCTCTCCGTTAACCAGCACCTCATCTATTAGTGGTGATACTGTAGATATTAGCTTTACTATTTCACACCATGGATTAGTAAGAGTGGAAGACTTATCAATGTATTTATGTGTGGAAATAGCATTATTAGTGCTGTGAAGACTAATCAGTCTGGAGAGCCAATTTAAGAAGCCCATATTTATGATTCTATTTCTCTAGAAGTACTCCTGGTAGCAAATGTGTTAGACAGGGTTCTCTAGAGAAACAAAACTGGGACACTAGTAATTTATATATATATGTATATGTACATGTACACATACATGCATATGTACATGTATGTGTACACGTACATGTATATGTATATGTGTACATGTATTTATGTTTATGTTTATATTTATATAGATAGATAACTTAAGAAATAAACAGCTAATTAATCTATAAAGCAGTACAAATGGCTCAGTGCAACTCACTTCCATTAGACAGCTAGTACACTGGCAGTCCTTCAAGTCTTGAAGGCCGCCGGGCCTCTGTAGAGCAATTCAGGCTATCTGGCCACAGGCAGCAAACAGCAAGGCAGGTCACCAACAGTCAGCCAGATGACAGTGTCTGACAGTCCCCGGCTTAAGAGATGTATACTCCAGTAGCGTGGCAAAGCAAATCTTGAAGGAACACTAAACTACAGTGACACAGTCCACCAGTTAGGTGTCCCAGAGGTAGTGCAGCTTGCAAATGGAGGCACAGAACCAGAAAGGTAGCCACACAGTGGTCCAATGATCAAAGAGCAAGCAAGCGAGAGGCAAGGCTCACTGAGCCATTTATATCTCTGCCCTTCAACTAATCTCACATGTGTTCATTGGCCATGTTGGCACAACAAACCTACCTATCACACAGGGTCATTTGTAATCTTAAAAACTTGAAACTCTGACATTGGGATTGGTCAGTTTTGCCACCCTGCACAGTGTAACGTGATCCATCTCTGAAACATGAAAGGGGGGTATCACTGCCATAAAGAAATGTGTTAAGAGTTTGGACCCAAAACCCCAGGGAACAGAGGCATGGCATCAGAGAAAACTGGCTGATGAATGGGAGCACCAGAACCAAGAGCCAGGGCATGACATAGTGTGGTGTGCTTCCCAACCACAATGCATATAAAATTGAGGCCCTTCAGACAGGAAAATTGCTTGCTGAATGGGGTGGCTCCAGTCAGTTATATGGGAAAGCTAGGTTTGCTAACCCATGGAGCTAAAATTGCGCACTTGGGCTGAGTTTGTGTCGCGTGCCCTATAAGCATTCATCGACAGCATTAAAAGAGCTTTGTAACATAATCTGATCAAGGTAGAAGTCAAGGGTTGCAATGGCTGAGAGGCCTAGGTAAGGGAGAAAGATGCCCACTTCTGGGAATAGCTGAAAAGAGGCTGTCCTAACTAAAGAACTGATACTGAACATTTCATTCTTGGTAGAGGAGAGGGGCAGTGAAAAAGAGGTAGGCCCTCAACAAGATGCTTTGAGTCAGCAGCTGCAACCATGAGCTCAAGCATACAAGGAACAATTATGGATTTGACACAGGACCAGCTGGTTAGTTTTGTTGTGCACAGGGTCACTATGAGTTCAAACTGACTTGACGGCACCTAAGAACAAATAATAAAATGACATTAATGTCCCCAAAACTGAACCAGTAATTTATATAAACAATATAATGATATCACTGAAAACATGAATGTCATAACAAAGTACGAAGAAATTTGTACTTTGATACACAGCAAAGTAGATCATAGATAATAATGTCTGGAGTCTTAAAATTTTGTATCATAACAAGTAGTTATTTAAGCAAGGAGTCAACTTAAGTCAGCAAAGAGGAACTACACTATCCTGTATGATTCAAAGATCACTAATAAGATCCAAACCTGTAAAAGGAAATGGAACAAGTACCCAAATCCCAAATACCCCAATTTCAGAAAAGTATAGATGACAGTGGTAAGTCAACATCAATTTACAGTGTCTCTTCATGGGATGATCCTCTGATGAATTCCCAATACACATTGACTAGATGTGACAATAGCCCCCAAATCAGGTTATGAGCATATTACTTAGGCTAGAATTTAATGTCGTAATTTGATCTCCTTACAGAAGAAGTGTTCTCAGAACGTTCTTTATAGGCATCGATGGTGAAACTTTGTCTTACATACTTTGGACATGTCAGGTGAGACCAGTCTCTGGAGAAGGTCAAAGAACAAAGAACTATCAATAGTTGGATTATATACGTTGACTTGGTGATTGAAATGATGCCAGAGATCACATGATAGATTTTTGCAAGATCAATTACTTATTCACTACAAATACTATTTTGCAAGAACATGAACTATACAGGTGAACTTCACCAGATAGATTTCACAGAAATCAATCAACCACATTTATGGAAAGGGATAATATAGAAGCTCAATATAATCAATTATGTCTGCTCCAGAACAAACCATCAGTTGATCATATGTAAGTTTATCATAGATGATATTATAAATGAATAATTTCCCCTTCAGATTTATTACTGTTATTATATAGAAATTTTTGTTTGTTAACTTAATTCCCTACAACTGTGCTGAATATCCCTATTGCCTCTAGATGATGTTGTCTATATTTTTTAATCCAGTAAATAATTGTTTATTGAAATAATCCTCACAAAATAAAATATTTTAATTGTATATACAATTTTAGGAATGAGGTAGATAAATAAGAACCATGAAACTGAGACGAATTCAGCTATTCTATCCATGAATTACATGTAGTTTGTGTAAGAGACTATCTGTATGTAAGTTAGAATTTGAGCACACAGCAAAGGATAATCCCCCCCAAAATAATAGTATATGTCATAAATTTTGGTATTTGTTACTGTAAATGTGACCTGAAACGGTAAGTTCTTTCCTTATAGGTCTAATCTATGTAATCATAGTAACAATAATTAGTAATTGAAAGATCATAATTCTAAAGATGCACATCAAAACAGAAATATGTAACTATCAGTTTATTTCTAAAAATAGGCTTCTTTTCATCTAAATACATAGACTTTTGTAAATCCTCATGTAGAAACATCAATCAATTCATTTTACTTTTGCTTTTTATTATCTTAGCTCTAATATTAGGGAAAAAAGAACAAGGATAAAAAGGCATAGTATTCTTTTGACTATTAGAAGAAATAGCTTATTCACTTAGAAGTCCTTGAACATTTTGCATGTTAAAAAATAGAGAAATAGACTGCACTACAAAAAGTTGTCTTAGTTTCCTTTGAAGAATCTGCACTTTTATCACAAGTATTCCATTTTTCAGTTTGTATAAAAATCTTTTAAATCCTTGGCTGGATAGTTAATGGCTTTCTTCATATGAATTGTTAGCCATAGAGAATAATTTCTTTCTCATTTTCTGAAAGAAATTATAGATGAATCCTTAGTTGAAGAATCCTGAAAGTGATACATCAACAATACAGTATGTTATTTATTTGTTTTGCACTTGTACAATGGAGATGGAATTTTTCATTTTAATACATTTTTAAATGGCACTGACCATATAATAAAGTTCATTACTGACTAAAGTAAAAAGACTTTATTTCTTGAATATTAAAAGTTCAATCAGTCAGTTCAAGGGGCTATTTATCAGAAGAAGGAGTAATCAAAATTATTTACTTCACAACATAATTTACATTTGTCCTTGAAGCATACTGCTAACTAGTGCATGTTGGGCAAGGAAGATATTTCAGTTACACTTGCATAATTGTTACACTTGCCTGACTAAACACCAAAAACTAAATTCTGCCATTCAGTTGATGTTGTCTCATAGTGACCAGAGAGGGTGGGGTAGAACTTCCCCTGTGGATTTCTAAGACTGCATGCCACTTTACCAGAATTAAAAAAAACAAACAAAACAACAAAAAAAACCCTATCTTTCTCCTATAGTGGCTAGTGGTTTTAAACTACTGACCTTGCAGTTACCAGCTCAACATGTAACCACAATGCAACTGTTTTTTTCTATTTGTGCTTGTTGACATTTTTATATTAAAATTTAACTGCTTCACTTTTTTCTTAAATGCTTTTGTTCTAGATATTGCTACTCTATAGTAAAATACTTAAACACTTAATGACAATGGCTTGAAGTACATCAATCACCACCCCAAAACTGGAGGATATATCTGCCAGCGTCTATGGGTGTCTTCACACGGGACAAATTGGACTTCTTCAGTGCTTGGGCTTGAGGTTCCAAGAACAACCATCTAGAGAGCAAAGAGGTGGAATATGCTTGCACTTCTGTCCTCAATAAAGAATATAGCAACGTAACACTTCCCTTTCTGTTGGTCAAGTAATGCCAGAATCCAGATTTCAGAAGAGTAGAAATTGACACATTGACAGTAGTACCAGATAATTTTGTTCCTCTATCTTAAAGCCGAGGGGCTCTGGTCAAGTTCAGCAGTTCTAATCCACCAAGCTTTCAGTGAGATAAAGATGAGGCAGCCTGATCCTATGTAGACTGATAGCTTGAAAAACCCTAGGGAGCCATTCTATTCTGTCCTGTGGGGTCACATGCTGAGGGTCAGAATCAACTCAATGCCAGTGGGTCTTAAAACCATCTCAGACTTAAGAAAACATTTTACACATGAAAAATTACAAACTTCCTATGAGGGATGCTATTAGATTACAGACACTTGTTCTAAAGTAAATTGTGTTGACATGTTTCCTCTTTAAAGCCACACAGTTATATAGATGTGGAGTTACAGTAGAATCCCAGTCCTCAACTGCATCAGTACTCGATATGATCAGATTTCAACGTGAAATGTAGAGAAAAGTTTGCATGGGAGCTCGAATGACATCTGACCCGCTGCATGTGATTTTTGTAAACAAAAGCAGTTCACTAGGCATAAGTTGGTGTTGTTAGTACACATTGTTTAAACTTTTTGCAGCTGTGTTCCAAGCTTTTTACTATAACTCTCTTAGTTTTTGTGGCTTTTGTACTGTTTTTAGATTAAAATACAACATGGATCCTGAAAAAGTTTTTGAAAAGTATCATCATAATAAGGAACTGATTAACCGTGTTATTGATATTGTTGATAATGATTTAGTAAACCCTTTTAGAAAAACACGGAACTGCCAACAGCAGACCATATTAGACAGAATTTTTTTTTAAGAGAAAGCCAACACGTTCCTAGCTTTCAAAAAAAGGCGTAGAAGGGGGAAAAAAACTACCAGTTGATTTTACAGAAGGGAATTTCCCTTCCATTGACTCACTCTCCTGTATCTCTCTCTTTCTCTCCCTCCTTCCCTCCCTCCCTCTCTCCCTCTCTTCCTCTTCATCCCTCCTCTCCACATCCATGTCCACAGACCCAGATCCTTATCAGTCTCAAGGTATAGTTGTTAAAACATGTTTAATGTTGTATTTCTTATTTGAGTCATATTATTTAACTCTGAACTTATTTACTTGTTTTGCATAAAAAGGCAAGGTTAGGGTAAAATCCTGGTGGTCGAGAATGGGTTCATCTGTTTTCATTTATTTCTTATGGGAAAAATTGACTCGGAGCTCCACTGCTTCGCATCTCGATGCTTGTTCTGGAATGGATTAGTGTCGAGGTCCCAGGTTCTGCTATACATAATTTCATGTCAACTTGAAGATATAAAAACATGTAAGCGTAGTTCAGACAGTGAATCAGGTCACAGCCTGATGGTATATCTTTGTAGACATGGCCTTCTCATAAGGAGGGCACTGGGAACACCCCCTTTTCTCTCTACCTTCTCCTTCTGCTGACAAGCCACTCTGAGAGCTGCCAGACCACTGCCCTTGGAACCACACGATTTTGCACCACAGGCCTGGGATCTTCCTGAATTCTGATAGTTGTGTGTGGCTGTGTGAGTCTGAAGAGGGACTTATGAACTACTATCAGACTTAGGGACTTGAGTGTCCCTCGATTCGTTTCTCTAGTCAACTCAGCCTAACACTTATGGTACCTAGGGAGTGCAGTACTAGAGAAACAAATCATGAAAATAGAGAGTGGATGCTTGTCTGACTTCTGTCTTTTTTTCTGACTTCTGTCTTATCACAGTTTTTTTTTTTTCTTCTTTGGCTACCCAGAGGTCAGATAGGGTCACTCTCTTAACTTCATTGTTTTCTGGAAAGGACATAAGAAATGAAGATTTTTATACTTAGAAGTTGTCTTTTGTAATTCCTAACTGAAATGGAAAAAAATGAATGTAATAAATATAAGTTTTGCGCTCAGGGATAAAAATCACCCCTTGAACGTTGTGAGGCCCCACTGCTTAGTCAAAATGACTGACAGAAGGCTGCGTTCTGGCTGATGCAGTCAGAGGCCTAAGGCCATATTGTATATGATGGGCTAGTTTAGATAAGAAAAGATTGAATTTTATTGCTTTTAGGATATGGCTGTACTAGGATTATACTGATTTCTACTACCTATTATTATTGCTATAGTGTATAGTAGAAATGATTATTGGGAAGTGTGAATAGAGAGTTTGTAAATCCCTGCCATTAAATTGGTTCTGCTAAATGGGTTATTATGAAATGCCTGAAAATTTGCTTAGAAAAAGTAAGCCCTACTCAGTTCCTTGAGTACTCAGGATATTTATATTCAAAAAGGCTTGCAGAGAAAGTTGTTGGCAGGTTGAAGGGGTGGTGGTGAGAGTCATTTGGCTCTTTGAATTTGAACTAGTGGTTTGTGCCTGAATCTGGAAAAATTTGGAGCCATGAAGGAACTCTCCTTTCTAGGACTGGATGTTAAAGAGAGACTGCGGGTAGCCTGAAATGTTCTCTAGGTGACCACCTGGATCCTCTTGTTGGGTGGAAGAGGGAGAAATTCAGCAGCAGAGAGATGGGTTGAGTCTGGCCACTGACACTTGAGAACCTGTTTCACAGGAACTAGAAGGGAGATGAGATCAGGTTAGCTGGTCTGAAGTTTAAAGAGTTGTGCAAACTTGAGCCTAGGGCATGACCTAGTCCAAGGGCCTAGCGTTGTTGAGAATATGGAAAGGGACTCGTGGTCAAAAGGCAAGGCAGCTAGTGGGCACTTTGGTGAGGCTAAGTGAAACTTCAGCCCACTCAGAAATTATCAGAACCTGACCAGATGAAGATCAGATTTTTGAGCCTGTGAATTGGTTTACATTGTGTGGATGGTCTGATTTTGCTTATGTATGCAGACTCACAAGTTTCCAATAGGAATGACGATTCTTCATTTCAAAGAAAATGCTTGTCTCCTCAGAACACCTGGTTGATATAAAAAGGCAATATAGAAATTGGGCAGTAAAAATGGAGTGAAGGGGAGGGAATAAAGGCCTGAAGTGATTGACTTACAAACACTCATGGGTGGGCAATATGCTGATAGGCTTATAAAGGTAGGTGTTAACATAGCTGAAGTTGTCAGGCACATTAATGAAGAAGAATATTTCTGTTTTGTTTACTTTAGAATATTCTTTTTAATTGAGGCTGACACATTTTGAGTTGTATGAATTTTAATTTTATCCTGTTAGGTACAAATAATTTAATATTGTCTTAGTTTTTAAAATTATGTATGTCTAAATAGTTGTGTGATGGTATCAACTTGACACGGGGTAGTCTGTGTTATTTACATAAATCATGTCAACATGAAAATATATAAACGTGTATGGGTGGAGTTCAACCTGTCAGTCAGGTCACCACCTAATGATACCTCGGTAGGGGCATGGCATTCTCATAAGGAGGGCCCTGGAAACAACCCCTTTTCCCTCTGCCTTCACCTTCCTGCTGGCAAACCAATCTGAGAGCTGCCAGATCTACCGCAATTGGATCCACACAACTTTGCACCCACCGGCCTGTGATCTTCCTGCATTCTGCATCATTGCATAATTGTGTGAGTCTGAAGAGGGACTTATGAACTAGTTTCGGACTTACGGACTTTAGTTGGACTGGACTGGGATATTTTCTCTATATACAATTACTTCTTGATATTAAGCTCTGTCTTGTACATATATGAGTGTCTCTGGATTTGTTTTCTAGTCAACCCAGTCTAACACAATAACTATTTCATCTTTTTAAAATTGCTATTATTTTCTATGAAATATCATATTTCTAAATCTAAATAACCCCTACATATAAATTGGTTAATACAAATAATGTAATATTGTGCAATATTAAAGAATAATAAATCTGCAAAATACCTCATAACATGGATGACCTAGAGAATTTATGCTGAATTTTTATTGTTTAAGGTGGCTGCAAATTGATTCTGACCAATAGCAACACAATACACAACAGAAAGAAGCATTCTCCGATTCTGTACCATCGTCATAATTCTTCCTTTGCTTGAGCTCATAGTTGTAGTCACTTTGCCAATCCATCTCCTTGAAGGCCTTCCTCTCTTTGCTGCCCCTCTACTTCATCAACCAGATGGTTTTCCCAGGAACTCGTCTTTCCTGACAACATGTCCAAAGTACTTGAGGCTAAGTCTTGCCATCTTTGGCACTAAGGAGCACTCTGGCTTTATTTCTTCCAAGACGGATTTATTTGTCTTTTTATTAGTCAAGGATCTTCAGTACAAATATTAAAAATCAATTCTTCTTTGGTGTTTCTTATTCAACATCCAACTTTCAAATGCATATTGGACAAATGAAAACACCACGACTTCTTGATAAGGTGAATCTTCTATCTTTTTTCAACCTACCATAATGTTACCTAGTGGTATAGTTGTGAAGATTTTGGTTTTCTTCACATTGAGTTTTAATCCATACTGAAGGATGCAATTCTTGATCTTCATTAGCAAGTGCTGATTAAATAAATATGGGGAAAGATTACAATCCTGATGTGCACAGCTTTCTTGATTTTAAATCATACAATATACCTTTGTCCTATTTGCATAACTTTTTCTTTAGCCATGTACAAGTATTGCATGAGTACAATGAAGCCATCTGGAATTCTCATTCTTCTCAAGGCTATCCACCCATTATCCATCATTTGTTATGATACACAGAGTCAAATGCTTTTACATAATCAACGAAACCCAAGTAAACATCTTTCTGATATTCTCTGATTTTAGTCAAGATCCATATCCCTTTTGTACTTTCCATTCTGAATTGCTTCTCTATCCTGGCAGTTTCCTGTCAATGTACTTTGCAAATGTTTTTGGACGATCTTCAACAAACTTTTACTTGAATTTGGCATTAGAGCAATGCAGACCAAAGTGACAAAGAGATATCATTTTCCTGCATCAAAAACAGCCAAGTTAAAAAAATCAGAAACCAAATGCTTGTGAGAGTTGAAGAGACTTAAATACTTATCACAACTGGAGAACGGCAAAATAGTGCAACCACTGTGGAAATTGTATAATGTTTTCTTCAAAAGTTGGAAATAAAAATACCACATGACCCAGCAATCCCTCTACTTGGTATATGTCCTTGAGAAATGAGTCTTAACAAGAGATATGTGCAAACACAAGTTTTCACAGCATTATTCACAATAGCAAAAAGAAATGGGAACTTAAATGCCCATCAGTAGAAGAATTAATAAACAAACTAAGAAATATACACACAAAGGATTATTAGGTAATTATTAATTGTTAAAGAATAAAAATGGATTGTTGCAACACTTCCTAACATGGACAAACCTGAAGGACATTATCTTCAGTGAAATGTGTCAATCACAAAAGGACAAATATTTTATGACGCCACTAAAGTAAAACATCAAGAAAAGTTTTTAAAGTTTGTTTACACTAAAAGAAGCATTCTTTAATGGTTTCTAGGGGCGGCAAGGAAAGACATGGTAATTTGCTGGCTAGAGGGTAGACACACTTCACCTTGCTTGAAGTGGTAGGAATTGGATGATAAGACAAAGGTCAGTAAAAAATGATGATGGCAGGGGAAGAATGTAGGTGAAGTGTAAGAGGTAAAGGCCATGGGAGTAAATATTGTTAGATACACAGTTCTACAAAAATGGTGATCTACAAGTTGATGCACATATGCCTGGATTGACATTTAGGCTGAGTGTGGAAGGTAGCTGCTTTTCTCAAAGTGGAGTCCAGTATGTTGACATAAATGGGGTCAGCCTGTGGGAGTAGAGCCTTAGGGTTCATAATTTGCTAATGGGGTACAGCTTAAAGTAAAAAGAAACAGCTAAAAATATAAATGAATTTAGGGAAATTTGACATCATAAAAAAATGAAATGATGAATTCCTAAAGATTGATGTCCGGGGTGTTAGGGAGTTGAAATGGACTGGTGTTAAATATTTTGAATCAGAAAACCATATGGTTTACAATGCTGGAAATGATACAACCAAGAGGTATAGCATTTCACTCATTGGCAGAAAAGAACATTTGAAGTTCTATCTTGAAGGAAATACTATTTGTGATATCTAATTCCTTTGAAGGAAATCCAATCAATACAATTATTATTTAAATGTATGCATCAACCAGGAAAGCATGCTATAGAGAAGCTGCAAACTTCTAACAAAGCCTTCCATGTGAAAGTGACTGTACACAAATTGATCATTATTGGCAATTGGAAAGCAAAAGCTGGAAACAAAGAGAAAGAACCTGTAATTGGAAGTATGGTCTGGCTGATAGAAACAAACCTGTTAGGGTTTTGTAAGACCAAGGACTTGTTTACAGTAAATGTCTTTTTTCAACAACACAGAAGGTGACTGGACTGCTCCAGATGGAAATCATAGAAATCAAATTGACTACATTTGTGGTAATAGACAATGGAGAAGTTCCATATAAGCCGCTGAACCCACATCAGGGGCTGACTTGGAACAGACTATAAATCACTCATACGCCAATTCAGAATAAATCTGAAGGAAATTAAAAAATAGTCAACAAGAGCCACAATATGACCTTAAACCTATCCCATCTGAATTTTAAGAACATCCAAGAAGATATTTGATGCATCGAATACTAATGCTATCAAACCTGATGCACTGTTGGAGGGCATTGAGAACAGCATACATGAAGAAATAAAGTCATAACACAGAAGGAGTGGATAAATGGAGATAATAACAGGTGAAATTGTTTATTGGGGATGAGTAGAGTGAGAGAAATTGGGGAGCAAATAATGAATGTGGGAGGGTGCATGAGAACTGATTGTGATGATGATGTATTTACAACCCTTTAGCAGTGAATGAACTATTGAAGTGGATGATATGAGAATTTTATACCAATAAAACATTTTTTAGAAAGACAAGACATTTAAAAGACAAGAAAGAAATATCAAAGTGGATGTCAGAAGAAACTCTGAAACTTGCTCTTAATTTCAGAATAGTGGCTAATGGAAAAAAGACGATGACACCAAAGAGCCAAATAGATCATTTGAAAGGGCAAAGTAGAAACCTATAATGAAAAAAATAGAATTGGAAAAAAACCAAAAGAACAGGTTCATATATCTTAAAATGAAAGAAGTAAAGAGAAATCTCAAACTTGAGTTGAAGTTTGAAAATTCTATGGAAAAATACTGATTGATGCAGGACATATCAAAAGAAGATGAAAAGGAACCAGACATCAAACCGGTGCTCCAAGACATAAATGCAACATACCAGCATGAACTAGGGAACCAACAGAGAGATCTGAGGGGCCAACCCTAATCCCAACTACACGGACAGCCCCCTTTCCCCCCAGAAGGATTCCCCTCAGAGGACAGTACTGAAGCTACAGCTCAGGGAGAGGGACATGTCTGGATCAAAGCACACCGTAGCAAATGAAGGGGGAGGGAGAGACAGTGGAGCACATCTTGGCCCGCCAAGCTCTGAGGATGATATTCCTGCTCAAAGCAGCCAATGCACAGAGAGGACCATAGGGTCGGCCCCACTCTGAGACACAACATCCCTCAATGACCCATAGCGCTACAAGAGACAACACTGGAGACACAGTGTGAGAATTGTGCCCGATCTGATCCCACCACACTGAGGCAAAACACTAAGCATGTACAACAGAACACCAAGGGGAGCAGAGCAATTAAGTCCCCAGGGAATACCAAAAATAGACTTTGGGGTCAAGGCATGGCACCCCATCAGACTTGACCAGAAAACACTCCTAAAGTTCAACAAACAGACCTTGAACTATTTATAGGCTTTTTTCTCTTATTGTCATTGGTTTTTGTTGTTGTTTTGTTTTCTCTTGTTACTTTGTTTTGCTCTGTCTTGTTTTTGTTCATATTATTATCTCTGCATGTCTATCTAGATAACATAGGTGGGATAAATAATCTGCGATGTAGTACCGATGAAGAACACAGCTTTACCCCAGATCCTGGATGCTTCCTCCCCCCAACTACCATGATCCGAATTCTACCTTGCAGGACTGGATAGGGCAGAGATTGTACACTGGTGCATATGGAAGCTGGAGGCACAGGGAATCCAGGGTGGACGATACCTTCAGAACCAGGGGTGTGAGGGGCGAGGCTGGGAGAGTGGAGGGTGAGTGGGTTGGAAAGGGGGAACTGATTACAAGGATCCACATTAGACCTCCTCCCTGGGAGATGGATGGCAGAGAAGGGGGTGAAGGGAGGCTCCGGATAGGGCAAGATATGACAAAATAACAATCTGTGGATTGTCAAGGGCTCATGAGGGAGGGGGGAGCAGGGAGGGAGTGGGGAAAAAGAGGACCTGATGCAGAGGGCTTAAGTGGAGAGCAAATGCTTTGAGAGTGATTAGGGCAAAGAATGTACGGATGTGCTTTATACAATTGATGTATGTATATGTGTGGATTGTAATAAGAATTGTATGAGCCCCTAATAAAATGTAAAAAAAGAAAAGAAAAAAAAAGAAAATGATTAGGGCAAAGAATGTACAGATGTGTTTTATACAATTGATGTATGTATATGAATGGATTTTGATAAGTGTTGTATAAGCCCCTAATAAATTGTTTATAAAAAAATAATCTGGAGGAGAAAACAATAGGATCAACAGTTCCCCAGGGACATGGGAGAGGCGGAGGCAGTTAAAGGAAGTAGGTGTTAACAAACCCAGGGACAATGGAACAATAAGTGATCTAAAATTGATGGTGAGGAGGTTGTAGGAGGCCTGGTAGGGATTGTTTAAGGGAAATGTAACTGAGAGGAATTACTGAAACCCAAATGAAGGTTGAAAATGATTGAAGAACAAAAGGAAAGTAAAAGTAAATAGAGGAAAGAACTAGGAGGCAAAGAACATTTATAGAAGTCTAAATGCAGGCATGTACATATGCAAATATATTTATATATGATGATGAGGAAATATATCTATGTACATATATTTATAGGATTAGTATTAAGGTAGCAGATGGTCATTAGGCCTCCACTCATGTACTCCCTCAAAGCAGGAACACTTTGTTCTATTATCCTGCCAGTCCATGATGCTCACGTTACCGACAAGATTGCTGAAGACAAAGCAGGTGCATAAGTAAATGTGGGAAAGAAAGCTGATGGTTCCCGGCTATCAAAAGAGATAGATTGGAGATAAAGAAGCGGCCATCTAGTTGAAAAGCAACAAAGCCCACATGGAAGAAGCATACCAGCCTGAGTGATCACAATGTGTCGAAACGATCAGGTATCAGGCATCAAAGACCCAGAACAAAAAAAATTATCACTGTGAATGAGGAGAAGTGCCAAGTGGAGACACAAAGCCCATCTGCAGGCAACTGGACATCCCTCACAGAAGGGATGTGGCATGGGGATGGGCCAGTAAGGGTGCAGTATTGCACCGATGAAACATACAACTTTCCTCTAGTTCTTTAATGCTTCCTCCCCACTACTATCATGACTCCAATTCTACCTTACAAATCTGCTAGACAAGAGCATGTACATGGGTACAGACAAGAGCTGAAAACACAGGGAATCCAGGACAGATAATCCCTCAGGACAATTATTGAGAGCAGCCATACCAGGTGGGTAAGGGTAAGTTGGGGGGAGATAGGGAGAACTGATCACCATGATCTACCTATAACCTCCTCTCAGGGGGATGGACAGCATAAAAGTGGGTGAAGGCAGACATCCGTCAGTATAAGACATGAAAAAGTAATAATAATCTATAAATTATCAAGGTTTCATGAGGGAGAGAAGTTAGGGGATGGGGGGGATAAGGAGCTGATACCAAGGGCTCTAGTGGAAAGAAAATATTTTGAAAATGATTATGCCAACAAATATACAAATGTGCTTGACACAAAGTATGTATTGTGATAAGAGCTATATAAACCCCAATAAAATATTCATCAAAAGAAGAGAAAATGGAAAAGAAGATGTAAATCATACACAGTCATTGTACCAAAAAGAATTTGTTGACATGCAACCATTTCAAGAGTCAGCATATGAACAAGAATCAATGGTGCTGAATGAAAAAGTTAAATCTGCACTGAAAGCCTTATTCAAAAACAAAGATCCAGGAAATGATAGAATACCAATTGAAATGTTTCAACAAACATAAAGCACTGGTAACACTCATTCTATGCTAAGAAAATTGGAAGACAGCTAATAGTCCAACAGACTTGAAAAGGTCCATACTTCTACCCATTCCAAGGAATGGTGACCAATTAGAATGCTCATATTATATAACAATATAATTAATATTGTGTGCAAGTCAACTTTTTCTGAAGATCATCGAGCCATGGGTGCAGCAGATATTGAGAGGGAGCTGCCAGAGATTCAGAAGAGGATATGGAACAGGGTTATCATTGCTGACGCTGGAGAACTATTAAAGAGGGCAAAAATGTGAAAGTGTTCCTTGGCTATTGAGGATGTCTGCACCACACTTCCCACATGGTTTGCTATCCATACAGGGTCCTTAGAGGCCTGAGAGGCAAGAAATTTGACTGGGTGGCTTGGAGCAGAGGCAGGGAAAAATCAGATTGTGCAGGAGAGGGGAAGTACACAGAAGTTGTTGGGATTAATGGTGAAGGGGATTATCTAATAGTCAGCAGACAGTGTTCATCTCCAACTTTAGGAAAGTTTGGTGTATTTAGCTTTTAAGTTGTTTGTCTGGCTTCCAAGGCCATTAGGCCTTCCCTCCTGGTGGAGTCTCTCTGGTTGCTGTTGAGGAGATCTCTCCATGCTTTCCATTGGTTGCCCCATTTCCCAAGTCTCTATGCCTACTCAGTTTTAAGTAACACAGCCTAAATAATAGAATTGTCATAGCAATAAAACTGGCCAGGAGTTGGTAAGGTCTGTGCGGAGTTAAGAAGCAACAGTTGTTAAACAATATAGAGAATTGTACATATGAGTGTGATTCAAAAATTTGGGACAATCATGGAATGAAAAGATAATGAAAAATTTCCACAAGTTTTTGGAACTCATGTATTATAGCAACTTGAATAAGTATATACATAACATCAGATAAGCAGCAAATTTACATAACAAATTGAATTTCAAAAATAAGATATATGATCTTAGTACATAATCTTAATTACATAATCTCATGTCAACTAGATAAATAAAATGTAGGGGTGGAGTCTAGTCTGTCAATCAGGTCACAAGGTAACATCCACCAGGAGGATTCTGGGAACTTCCTCTTCTGTGGGGAGAAACACACACTCTTACTGCTTGAGATTCCTTTTGAAAAGCCACATGGAGACCCTTGCCAGTGCTGAGATGCTTCCACCACTGCTAGATCCACAAGTCTTTCCACCCACTGGTCTGTGATCTTCCTGCACTTGGCATCATTGCATGCGCTTCATGGGTATGAATAGGAATTCATGGGCTAATATAGATTTAAGGGCTAAAACCAAATTATGAGCTTGACCTAGACTGGGATGTTTTATTAATGCGTAATTACTTCTTAATATGAAGTTCCCTCTTACACACACACAAGATAGTCACTGGAATTGTTTCTCTAGTCAACAGATTAACACATATGATATTTACAATAATAAGCATATCTAAGATAAAATAGTGTGGAATGATAGCAAAAATGGATTACACTTTTACATTTCAGAGTCTCTGACTTGCAAGCCCTAAATGATGGGACTTTAGTCCTTCCAAACGCCTCAAAAGAAAAACCTGGCTTTTCTTGAAAATCCTATGTAGTGCAATTCTAATCTACAACTGCAACTCATGGATTTGCTACAGGTAAGCATTGATTCAAAAGCAACTGGTGTTGGGATATGTAAATATTTGCCTCATATTTAAAAACATGAGGCAAATATTTCTGAAGAATTCAGACACTTTGAGAAGAATAATTTAAATCTGTTTATATAGAGATAATTATGTATCCAAAATACAGAAAAGCAATCTTTTTTCAAGCAATCACGAATCAGTTACAAATATTGATAGCAACTATATCTATGAATAATTTTTTGTTAAGTAAACATGACTTAACAAGGAGAGATACAGAAAGTGAGAGAGGAAGTTATCTGAAGGAGATTTGCTGATGCGAGTATACATAATATCTTTCATTGCATCTAATTATTTTCCAAACAAATTCAAAAGGTGTATGCACGCTAAATTTTGTCCCTATAATTTTGATAGGCAGTACAAGGAAATTTGGGGCAAAAGACTATTTTTCGTTTTCACTCCTGTGTCAGTTTGTCTCGTGGTGGTGGTTTGTGTGTTGCTATGATGCTAGCAGCTATACTGCTCACATTTAAAATATGAGAAGCACCCCCCACGT
Source organism: Tenrec ecaudatus (assembly GCF_050624435.1). Lineage (NCBI taxonomy): Eukaryota > Metazoa > Chordata > Mammalia > Afrosoricida > Tenrecidae > Tenrec > Tenrec ecaudatus. The sequence continues at coordinate 101,311,007 of NC_134548.1, read as the reverse complement.
TGAACGCATTTCCGCAGAGCTTCCAGATTGCGGCAGACTGGGAAGGGGGACTAGTGATGTGCTTGTGGACAAATTGGTCAGACAGTCTTATGTATAATAGCGCACCATTATCTAACTGATGTGATTTCAGACCACGAGCTCCTTAGGCTGGAAGGTGCTTAAAATACTGGCAGTGAGGAGCTCCTTCCTTAAAATGCGATTAACCTTATGATGTGGATGCAGTAAGCTCTCAGGTCTGTCCTTTGCTGATATGGCACAACTTAAGAAAAGCAGCTGCAAGCATTCATTTATAGAACTTAGGATGTACAGACTATAAATCTAGAAAAAGTGGAAGTCATGAAAGTGAAAAATATATAAAAATTGATGTACTCATCAGTGAATTGAATTGACTGGTTTTGGCCATTATGAATTAGATCACATTATGAATGTGATCTACAACAAACACCTGATCAACAAGGTCAAGGATGACAATTAAAAAGGAATAATTTCACACTAATTGTCAAAAATAACATTTCAAGATCTCCCCTGAGGTACAACACTGTCAGTGATAAGATAATATACTATAATTGGATATTAGTATCAACATTTAAAAAAAAAAAACTAAACTCACTGCCATTTGTGTCTACCCATAGGACAGGGTAGAACTGTCCCTGTGAGTTCCCAAGACTGCACCTTTTTATGGGAGTAGAAGGCCTCATCTTTCTTCCATGGGTCATCTGGGGGCTTTCAATTGAGGACCTTATACCTCGCAGCCCAACGCATAACCACTCTGCTACTAGTGCTTCTTCTAGACGACTATCCTGGCAAGGGATATTATCTATAAGAAACTCCAGTTAGTATGAACATTATCCATATTTATATACCAATAAAGTTTAAGAAACTAAGGAGTTTTTTACCAACTTTTTTTAACCAACTTTGATAGTGTAAAGTTAATTAAACCTGTGATCAAGATGCATTGAGAATTTCTGGAGATTGGAATGCAAATTTGGAAGCAGATAAGAATCAGTAATCAGAAAATATGGCCTTGGTTATAGAAACAAAGCAGAGTATCACATTATAGAATTTTGTAAGGCCATTCTAAATATTCCTTTTTCAGCACCATAAAAGATGACTGAACATGTGAACCCCACAGTAATCAAATCTACTACATCTGTGGAAGGAGACAGAGGAAAAGTGCAATCTCATCAAACAGAACAAGCCCACGGGCTGACTGTTGGAAAGACTATAGTTGTTCATATGCAAGTTTAAATAGAAGGTACAGAAAATTATAACAAGTCTACTAGGGCAAAAGTGCGACATCCATTATATCTCACTTGAATTTGGAGACCTTCTAATCACAGATTTGACATATTGAACACTAGTAATGAAAAACGAGGTGATTTATGAGATAGCATCAAGGACATTACACATGAAAAAGCAAAGGGACATTAAATGACAGGAACAAGAGATCAAAATGAATGTCAGAAAGGACTCTGAAAGCTTTTGTACACCAGAGTAGCAAATGGGTTCGTGAGGGTTGGGAGTGGGGGGCAGAGATAGAGGGGGAAAATGAATAGCTGATACCAGGGACTCAAGTAGAAAGGAAATGTTTTGAGAATGATGATGGTAACAAATGTACAAATGTGCTGACGCAATGGATGGATGTATGGATTGTGATAAGAGTTGTATGAGCCCCCAACAAAATGATTTTAAAAAGAAAAAAATGGCTAATAATTAGTAGGTAGTGTATGATCCAGAACCAATGGTATGGAATGAAGATGCCCAAGCTATACTTAAAGCAATTGAAAAGGCTAATGTTCCAGGAATGGAGGATATACTAATTAGGATATTTCAACCAACAAATGCAATGCTGGAGGAACTCACGTTTGCATGCCAATACATTTGGAAGACAGACTCTTGCTTAACTAACTAGAATAAATCCATATTTGTGCCCATTCCCAAAAAAGATAAGCCAGCAGAATACAGAAATTATTTAATAACATTAATATTACGCACAAATAAATTTTTGTTGAAGATAATTTTAAACCAGTTGCACCAATCAAAAAAAAAAAAAGTCGCAGCAGTACTGGCAGAAATTTAAGTCAGATTCTAAAGAAGACTTAGATGGACGGATACCATTGCTGATATCATACCTGTGTTTCATTGATTATACAAAGACTGTTATGATCTGTGTGGATCATAGCAGATTACAGAGACCAATGAGAAAAAATGGGATTTCCAGAACACTTCATTGTGATCATGTTGAAACTGTACCTAGAGCAGCAGGAGGCAGTAATTTGAACGGTACAATGGGATAATGCATGGTGTCAGATGAGGGCAAATGTATGTCAGTATTCTAAACTTTCTCCACACTTATTCAATCCATATGCTGAACAAATAATCTGAGAAACTCGACTATATGAAGAAGACCATAGCTGGATTAATAAGCGACATCACAATAAATAGAGAAAAGATTGAAGTTGTCAAGGATTTCATTTTACTTGGATCCACAATCCATGCTCATGGAAGTAGAATCCAAGAAATTAAATCACATATTGCACTGGACAAACCTGTTGCAACATATCTCTTAAAAGTAGCAAGTGAAGCTTCTATTTTGAAGACTAAGCTGTGCCTTACCCAAGCTATGGAATTTTCTATCGTTTGCATGCAAAAGTCACACAATGAATAAAGCAGACAAGATTAATTGATGGCCTTGAATCATGGTGTCTCAAAGAACATTAAATATACTGTGGACTGCAAGAAATAGGAACAAATCTATTTTGGAAGAAGTAGATACAGAATGCTTCTTAGAATTGAGAATGGAAAATTTCTCACATATTTTGTACATCTTATCAGAAGAGACTCGTCCCTGGAGAATGACATCACGTGCGGTAAAATAGGGGGTCCCAGAAGACTCTTGTTGCAATAACGAGCTCAAACACAGGAATGACCCGGGACTGGGGAGTCTTTCTTACAATTTCACATTGGATAGCCATGTTTTTGAATCAACTTAGAGATGTTTAACAACAACAATAATTTATATATGACTCTGCTATTTTAAATATCTTTGTTATTTTAAACATCTTAAATGAATATAAATTTATAAAATATGTTGTATAATAGGAATGATTATTTTATGAATATAGCAAGAGTACCTAAATAAAACAAAGAAGGTATGATATATAAATAACCTTCATCCATACGGTTGAAAAGTAGCTTTCCATTTTCAATTGAGACCGTACGCTTGAATTAGCACCCTTACCTGCTATGGTACTTTTATTTTTGTGCATTTTAATGTGCACTTTCATAGAGATTACTTCATTTCAAAGCTATGATTATGCTTAATAATCATGTTCATAAATTATGCAAAGAAATACAAAAATTTCACAAGTGCTTAACCAAAATGTTTTCTTCTTTCCTTTCTGACAGAGACACTTAACTGGCGTTTGCTGTGCTTCTCACTCCCAACCCCCACATTCAAAGTATGAATTCATTGGTTATGCATTTTAAAAGAAATTTAAATAAGGGACATAGCTAGTTTGATCCAATCAATAAAATCAAAGCTTGACTATGCTGCCTTTTCACATTGTCTATTATCCTTTCCATCAAAGCCGTAATTTAAAAGTAGGTATTCATTGTGTCTATTCCCTGATGGGAAACTGATACAATCAGACCCACAACAGGGCTTGAAAGAAGAGGCACAGTTTGTAGCAGGTTTATATTCTTTTAGTTTTTAGATTCAATTAATGACCAACTTCTAAAAACAAATTTTTTTTTGTTTTTTCTTTTGCCCCACCCCCGCTCCCGCCACCCGCGGCCCGTTCTTTTTTTTTTTCTAAAAACAAAATTATTGAAGTATTTATGCATATATCTTTTGTTGAATTCTGTTAACAAAAAGCCCTCTGACTTTAAAATATGATAAATATTTATTTCTTACGTGGTTATGCATTTGGTTACAATTAGTATGGTCGGCAGTTTGAAACCACCAATAGCTCCATGGGTAAAAGAGTGGGCTTTCTATTCCTGTAAACAGTTATAATCTTGGAAACTCACAGGACTTCTCTATGAGTCAGCATTGACTTGATGAAGTGTATTTTTTTAGACATGAACAAAGAGATCCTGTTGCTCTTATTATTTTAAAATATAAAGATATCACTTTGTTCATTCAATCTGCTCCAATTTGGTCCAGAAAATGCATACAAGATATGAATCTAACATATTAATTATTCAGAAATTAAATGAATCTTGGCTTTGATTGCAGTAATTATAAAAATCACAATAGACAAAATACATTACATGTATCATTTTAAAGATGATTGTTAAGTGATTGTTTTTGAACTGGTTAATTTTAAGCTAGTTTGCATCGTCTAAACATCAAAGTAACATGTTTTCAGTCACAGCTTAATTACTGTATTTTGCAGACCTATTGATAAAAACCTACAAGAATTCTAATTAGCTGTGATTCTGCCTTGCTTTCCCCGTTGTACAAGCCACCATTCTCAGCTTGCTCTCTTCAGTACTGTGACTTGCTCAGTCAAGGATGAATACAGCTTCTGGTGTCCTGGCTTCCATCCAAGCTGAAAACCTGCCAACATCTTTAATCAAGGATTGCTTACTAACCTTTGTCTTCCGGTCTTCTAACTCCAATATAAATGTGAAAGGGTCTAAATTAGACCTAAAAGAGTATCAGCCTTGTTTATAGCTCTACCGTTCGAAGACACTATTTCATAATGTCATATAAATTTAAGCCAGGGATTTAAAGTGTAGTCTCTACACAAGCCGTAAATATATTTTGCCAAGGCTTTTGTTACCGAATGTAGTGAAAGGATTAATTTTTAGTACTAAGTGGTGTAGGGCATGTTTTTTAGTGGCACTTCAAATAGAAATCTAAATTCTATTTTAACAACTATGTACTTCAATGAAGTCCCAAATAAAATAGAGCCATGTGTAGCGACCAAAATATGTATTGAAAGATAAATTAAAGTATCTACTATGTAACTAAGGAACCCTGATAATGACGGAGGTTAAACAAAGAGCTACTAAGGCAAGGTTGTTAACTCACATACTTGCTGCAGAAGGAAGAGGATGTTGCCGCCTCCTATCAAGATCCACAGTATTGAAAACACTTTGCATGCCTTGAACCGATTCAGCAGCAGAGGATTGGGAATTCAAGATGAAAGATAATACAAAGGTGAGGAAGGGTTTAGTTTCTCAGCATGCTTTTAAGGTTCTGATTTTTTTAAACAAATTAAACAGTTTCATGAGATCATTTGCATATCAAGCAGTTCAGTATTTTAAACATATTGAAAGGAGTTCTGTCATCATCATTACAATCCGTTTTAGAGCGTTTCTTCTTTCGTGTACTCGCTATTATTTGCTTCCCACCCAGCCCCCAATTTCCCTGCTATAATAACCTCAAGGAACTGTTCACACAGTTATTGTCTCTATAGATTTAACTATCCTGTATGTAATATATAGAAAAACCAAACAAAGGGAAAAATGAATAACAATAAAATAAAACAGAAAAACTTCAGTTGAAAAGATAATGAAAAATAACAAACATTAGAACAAATTGTAAATGCATCAAAAGGGAGAAAATGATAATTTGTTAAATTTTAACCTAAATCTGTCTGTGCTAGTCCCTTTTCCAATGCACAATCTCTCTGATAACTCGGCTTATTCATGCCTATTCATATGCCTGGTCTACAGTCAGAAAGGATTCACCAGATGCTCGAAATGGGGCCCTGCAAATGGGTTTTGAGCTTTCACCGTCATCCATAGCCTTCAGCAAACTGGGTGCTCAGAGGTTAAGCTTTAGTACTACTCCGTCCCATGGTCTTTGATTTTATTTACAATCCTTGTAGCAAACAGGCTGGTCTGTTTCTTTCATGTAAACTAACCCAAAACCTCATTTAGATGACTGCTTGTTTTAAAACAAACTTTAAAACCATAGATTCTATTTCTTCTGTAGGCATCATTTGATTTCTCCATTACACGTTGCTGTAGCATGCACCGCAGGGGAGTGAATTATTTAATGTGGCTCTTCTAAGAGATGGACATTTTTATCTTTTATATTTATATTTTATATTGCTTACATTATTTTTACTGCTATAAAATAATACATCTTACATTATGTCGAACTTTCAAATGTTGTTGATATTTGATTCAGACAAGCTGTGATAATTCACCCTCATTTATTTTAACTATCCAATATACACTTTGCATTTCTTCTCCAAGTCTAAATACAAATAATTCTTTCTTACGCAGTAAAAAGATTATTAGTTTTGTGTATTGATTTTATGGTTGGCCTTTTTTATGGATGAGTACATAGTATGTTTGTTAAGGCTCCTTATATATCATATTGTTTTCATCTGAAGTTTTAAGTAATTTTCTGATGTATTCACATGTATATGCCCCAAACATACTTATATACATACATACATACACATACATTTTATCATATACTTATATATGTACTTTCATCATTTTCCTCCAGTATACTATGGCTGCTCATGAGTTTTTAAGAACTGAATTGCTGCAATAATTTCACTCATTTGCTTGCTCTGTTTCTAAGAGAAATGTATTGATATTAGCCACAATGAATGATTTTTCTCTACTTCCTTCTTTTATCTTTGTCAATTTTTGCCTCAATTTTTGAAACTAATTTATTAGAAGCTTCCATTTTTAATTGTTTTATCACTCTGGTTCTCGAACCCTTTATCTTTGGAAAGTGTCTCTATTTCTTCTAAAGCTTTCATTAAAATATTATAGTAATAGAGCAAAAGCAACTTTTTAAAATGAATGTTATGATATACAGATTTCCATTTCTTTCAGCTTGTTTTGTATCCTCAGGTTAGAAAGGTTATTATAGTAAGCATACATTTTGGATTTATTTAATCGAAGTGAATAAACTTTGTGTGTCAATTGGAGAATTTATGCTTAATATATCTACTGTTATATTTTTAATTACTGCTATAACACTTTGACTATTGGTTATTTGTCCTGTCATTTGTTACATTTTATTTATTTTTGTTCTGCATTTTGACACAATTACATATTGTTTATAAATGTGCTTATCTTATTAGTTAACTTCAAAGAAGTGTAACTTGTGGCTAATGTTTAATTTGCTCCCCATCTGTCCAGGCCTTTCTCATGGGCTTCTTTGCAGAGACCCTGGTAGGCGTAAGGGAGCACTATTATTCTTCTGGATTCAGGATTATGGAGACTGATTTTTGCATGATCCCTTAGTCCATTACACTAATTATTTCCGTATGTCTTCTATTTTCATTACCCTTCTTTCCTCTGGCTTGGATGAGACAAATAGTTGCACCTTAGATGACTGCTTAAAGCCTATTAAAACCTTTGTTGCTACTCACCAAGGTAAGATATAGAGCACCATTTTTGTCAACTATATCATGCCAACTGAGTTCTTATCTCCTAAGACCAGCAACTCAAGGTGTTAGGTGTGAGGTTCTGTCTAATCAGTCTTCATAACTTTCCCCCCTATAACCTATTCATGGATATAATCACAACAAAGGTAAATATACATACATAAATATTTATAGAATTCAAAACTAATGTTAATAATAAGCAATGATTTTGAAATGAAAGCATAATTTTAAAAACCAGTAGTCACTAATGAATGATAAATTTAAGTACTTTTATGAAAATAAATAACTCATTTCTTATTAATGTCAAGGAAAATTAGTAAACAAGTTGGTCCATATTATTTCATGATTTTTTTAATTTTCATATAACTTTGGTCAAATGATACTTTTATATAAATAATTTCTCAGGTTGAGTTTAAAGATAATGCTAATGATTAAAATATCTACAAATAAGAAAGATACATTTTTACTCTTCTATTTTATTTATACTATTTTAAACTTCTATTTTAACCAACAATAAGTTCCAAGAAGCATCAACAGTGATGCTGTTGACCTAATAATATATCTTTCTCTCTCTCTTTCTCTCTCTCTCTCTCTCTGTGTCTCTCATGTAGAGCATAAAGAAATATTTGTATAAATGTCATGGGAAAAGTCCTCTTACCAGGCTTGATGGGAATATACTTCCCAGGGTTTTTTCCCTAACTTTGATTCAATACAATCAAATATGTGGGATATTAATATCATTGATTTGACAAGAAATATTTTATTGTGGTTAATGATTGCCTAGGAGCTGGCAATTGTAGCAATTTATAAAACTTCTGGCATGCCTGGCAAAGAATATTTGTTGCTTGTCTCTCTGGGGAGTGAAATCCTATATTATCCAAAACGCACCATATGCTGAGTGCAGGATTTTCTCTGATAAATGCACCAAATGTACAAACAAAATATTTTCAGTATGAACAAATATCTGCTAGGATCTGGGCTGAAGCCACCAAACTCATTTTCACACATGAAAATAGCTGCAGTTGACTCCAAACTTTATTGAATAAAAGACTTAAAGGATTGTTTATGTCAAAAGAAATTTCATCTTTACATAGCAAAAGTTTACTATGAAAAATATGTGCATCTTGCCAATTATTCTGCACATCCTCAAACTTCTCTGCAAAGGAACTTATTAACTATTGTAGTTTGAGCATTGTTTCAGATTTTCATATTCTGTATTTCTTATGTATGGTAAAATATGAAATTTGTTTCTGCATATGTAATTTTGCCTAAGGTTTTCTTCAAAACCCAAATCAGAAGTATATATAATTCAAATAACAAGCCATTCAAGTAAAACAATATTAGATATATTCTCTAATAGTCAGCCATATATCTGTGATATTTTCTCTCATGGTTACTGTAGTGAGGTGCCTTCATGTTAGTTCTGACTCACAGTGACCCTCTGTGCGACAGAAGGAAACACTGCCCTATCCGCTGCCATTCTCACAGTTATTCTTCTTTGGAAGCCATTGTTGCAACCACTGTGTCAATCCATCCTTTCGATGGACATTTATAAAAAGTTAATCATTGTAAAGTTATATAGTTACATTTAATGATCAATGTATGTTTTCTCTTACATTTTGATATAACACAACAGTTGCCACAGTACATTGACAGGGAACTCCCAGTGGTTCAGGCCAGATTCAGAAGAGGATGTGGAATAAGGGATATTATTGCTTGCTACGGATAGACCTTGGCTGAAAGCAGAGAACTCCAGAGAGGCATTTCCTTGTGTTTTATTGGCTGGGTCAGACCAGGTGAGCAGAGAAACAAATCCAGAGACACTCATCTACGTATAAGAATGAACTTTATATCAAAGAATCATTGTATATTAAGAAAACATTGCAGCCCAGTCCAGATCAAGTCCATAAGTCCGATATTAGCCCATAAGTCCCATTCTAGTCCATGAATTCCTCTTCAGAGTCACGCAGCACATGCAATGATGCGGAACACAGAAAGATCACAGGCTGATGGGTCAAAAGTCTTGTGGATCCAGCATTGGTGGAAGCATCTTAGCTTCCAGGTGGCTCTTCCATCTCTCTGAGTGTAGCTCTGTTAGGTAGTTTAGCCCAGGGAATTGGGAAGTCCATTTACGCATGCCCAGGAGAGCAAGCATAGTACAAAGCTGGATTTTCCCGCCGGTGGGCCCAGATGGGCGTTACACCTGGAGCAGCCCACCTGGGCCAGGTGACTGCAATTCAGTCAATGGGATCGACCTGGGGTCGTTCACCACGCCTCCCCTGAAAAGGCAGGGACCGAGAGGGAGAGGGTCTTGTCTTGCTTGGGCTGTCTGGTCGTCTTCCTGAGAGGAGAGAGATCCTTGCGTGACCCGGAGCAGTCTCTGCCAGGCCGCATGGTCAAAGGAATCCTATGGGTGCCACGTAAAACATGATGCTTCTTTGAACTTTCATTAAATTCACTTGGATCACGGGCCTGGCTTCGGCGTGAAATCTTTCTCGTGCGGAGCCAAGGACCGAGGTTGGAATCTAGCACAGAGAGAGAGACCTTACAGATCCTCAATAGGAGATGTAGCCTGGCTTGTCAACAAGAAGTCTAAGGCAGAGAGAGGAAGTTCCCAAAGTTCTCATGAGAAGGCTGTGTCCACAAGGAGGCATCATCAGGCAGTGACCTAATTGCTGACTGATAGGCTAGACTCCACCCCTTCACTCTTAATACCCTAAAGTTGATGTGAGAGTATATAATTGTCACATTGACTATGCCAAGGTATTTGACTATATGAATCATAACAAACTATGGATAACATTGGGAAGAACAAGAATTCCAAAATACTCCATTGTGCTCCTGTGTAACCTGTACATGGATCAAGAGGCAGGTGTGGAAAATAAACAAGAAAATAAATACCCCGTGGTTTAAAATCAAGAGAGGTGTGTGTCAGTCTTTCGTCCTCTCACCACACTTTTTCAATCTGTATGCTGAGCAAATTATCAGAAATAATGGATTATTGGAGGAAGAATGTGGCTTCAGGATTGGGCTAAGGCTTATTAACAACTCCCAATATACAAATGACACTACCTTGCTTGCTGAAATTGAAGAGGACTTGAAGCACTTGCTGAGGATGTTTAAGTATTGCAAACTTCCGTATGAATTACAACTCAATGTAAAGAACACCAAAATCCTCACAACTGAACAAATAGGTAACATCATGATCGTGGAAGCAGCAGTTCAGAGATCGAAAGACAAGCTGCATTAAGTAAATCTGCTGCACAAGACAACGTTCGAGTATTGGAAAGCAAGGATGTCACTTTGTGGAATAAGGTGCTCCTCAGCCAAGACCTGCTATTTTCAATTGCCTCCTATGCTCGTTAAAGTGAGGTATTGAATTGGGAAGATAGAGGAAGGATTTGCGCGTTTGATAGTGGTGCTGGAGAAGAACGTTGAAAGTTTCAAGGAGTACTAAAAGGATAAACTGATCTGTCTTGGAAGAAGTAGTCAGAGTGCTCCTTACAGGCAACAATGGGCAGGCTTTGTCTTGCATACTTTGAATATGTCAGGAGAGACCATTCCCTGGAGAAGGACATCATGTTCAGTAAATAAAGGGACAATAAAAACGTGGATAGCCTTTATGGAGATGAATTGACACAGTGACTACCACAATGAACTCAAGTATAGGAATAATTGTGGGAATGACTCGGGACTGGGCAGTGTTTTGCTCTGTTGAGCATAAGGTAACTATGGGTCAGAATCGACTTGATGACACCTAACAGTAACAACTTTTCCAATATAACCTAATCAATCAGATGCTGCCAATGTATGGTGGATCCTACTTTTTGTTTTGCATGGTGGATTAAACATTTGTGTTTGTTAGGAGCCCGCTAGTCAATGCCTACTAATATCAGTTCTGTGAACAACAAAAGGAAATGCCTCGCCTTGAGCCATCAACACAAGTCTTCTTATGTTTGAGAAATGTCTGTCGACAGCTTTTCAATCCATATTATCAAGTGTTTTCCTATTTTTCTCTGTGTTTTGACTTTTTCCAAGGACGGTTCTTTTGATAAAATGCCCAAAGTATGTGAAATGAAGTCTTGCCATCCTTGCTTCCAAGGAGCATTCTGGCTGTGCTTCTTCCAAAAAGAGATTTATTTTTTTCTTTGGAAGTCCATGATGCTTACATATTCTTCACCAACACCATAAGGGAAATGCATAAATTCTTCCAAATTCCTTATTTAACGTCCAACTTTCATATGCAGAAGGTGATTGGAAATGCCATGTCTTGGGTTACGTAACATCCCTGCTTTTCAACATTTTAAAGAGATCTTGTGCATTTTCTCAATGCAATGCATCTTTTATTCTCTTGACTGCTGCTTCTGTGAGCATTGATTGTGGATCCAAGCAAGGCAACATCCTTGACAACTTCACATTTTTTCCGTTTATCATGATAGTGCCTACTGGTCCACTTGTGATGATTTTTGTTTTTCTGAACATTGAAATGTAATCTCTATTGAAGGCTGTAATCCTTGATCTTCATCAGCAAGGGCATCAAGTCCTCCTCACTGTCAGCAAGCAAGGTAGTATCATCTACATATTGCAGGTTGTTAATAAGCCTTCCTCCGATCCTGATGCTGCATTCTTCTTTAAATAATCCTGCTTCTCAGCTTCGTTCTTCAGCATACAGATTGAACAAGCAAAAAGGAAAAGAAAACAAATCTAGCTCTGCTACATTTCCCCCCACCCGCAACAATCCAAGAGGTGAATGCCTCCTGAAAGAGCCCAGTACTGGAGTCGCATGGGAGGCCCCAGCCGCTACCACTGGGAGTGTGCATCTGTGCCAGCCCGGGCGAGACAATCATGGAGAACACAGATGTCTCAATCCCTTTTTTGCTAATTTTGACATGTCTTCCATGCTATGAAGTGTGATTGCCTGTCCACCTTCTCTGTCTTGGATATGTCCAGGGAGGGAAATGCTCATTTGTAGGTGACCCAGGTTTGGGCCTATTGGTTCACCTGGGGTTATGTGGAGCCAGGAGGATGCCCAACTCTCTCTTTGGCTCTGAAATGTAGTAGCTGTTGTCCTGTTAGCAGCTGTTCTTTCGGTTTATCAGATGGGAACTTGTCCAGCTACTGGCAAGCAGAGTTAATTAGTCAATGACCCCTTGTGGCTTCTGCTACCTGATTTCTCCATCAGAGTATCCAATCCACCCAGCTACCATTTCCATAGAGATCTAGGACTACAAGTTTTTCCCTCTGCCCACACTTCATGGCTTCTTTGATGCAGAACGAACAAGCAAACAAGTAGAGTATCTATCTATGTTTACCAGAAATCTCCTATTCTTATCTGTTGTCTAGCTTTCACATGTATATGAAGTGATTGAGAATGTGAATGCTTGGGTCAGGCATATTGTAACCCTCAAGGTAACATTTTTGTTCTAAAACACTTTTCAAAATTACCTTTCGTGAATTGGTCCAATGCAATATGTCATTTGACTTCTTCACCACTTCTTCCAGGGGTGTTATGTATGCATCCAAGTTGAATGAAATCCTGTGATTATTACGTCCCCTTTTGTTCCAGTTGTGAGGATTTCTGTTTTCTTTATGCTGGGGTGTAATCCATATGGAAAGCCCTAGTCCTTGATCTGCATCAGTAAATCCTTTAAAATTCATTTGCTTCCCACAAACGAGGTCATGCCATCTGCAGATCTCTTTGTTACGGAGGCTTCCTCCAATGCCGATGCCATGTTCTTCTTCATACAGTCCAGATTCTCAGTATTAAAAACATCTGGTCTTCTATTTGGTGCTTTTCTAGGTTTTCTAAGTTTCGATTAATTTCGTCACATTGTTCTTGTAGTGCTTTCCTGAGTTTTTCTATTAATTTTTCTGCAGCCCTCTTGATCTATTAAAAGCATCTGAGAATCGGGCTCCTGAATCCTCTTCCCAGTAGTCCCGATGCCTTTTTCTCTTTGAGAGGGTGCTTCCTTGGATGAACAGAAATCAATCATTGTCTCCAAGATATTGCATTCTTTATCATGTTGTATCTTTTGGTTGATCAGACCGTAATGAACTGGACACTGGCCTTTAAAATAGTTACAGCTGTTGCAAGTGTACAGTTGGCTATATGTGGGTATAGGTAACTGTCATGTGAAGTAGGAAAGAAACAATACACACAATAGAACAAAAAGAAAATGATACGCATTAATAAATCTTAGTAAACAACCCTCACACACACCCCACCTCTGACACCCAAGCTCAAACCCACAGTCGCTCCATCTTTCTCAGTCACCAAGGTGTGCTTGTCAAGGCCCCATCCAGGGCACACACAGTAGAAGTGCAGCTTTAACTGCACACACATGGGAGTGGGTGATCTCTCTGGTCAACAGAGAGTGGTTGAGACTTAGGATTGACCCCATCACCCCTGTTGAGGTATCAGGGATGGCGCCATGCCTCTGTGTTTGGGTCCAGTGTTACAAAGCCAACAGTCTGAAGAAAGGAGCTGCTTAAGCCCCAGTCTATTGCTGGGAGCTGGAGCCGAGCCTTCACGGAACGGAACTGTTTGCTAGATTACCTCTGCCCATGTGAGTTCAACCTTATGGGCCTGTGCCCCTTGAGCCTATGACACCATGGGAAATCCAATATAATTCAGTCTCCCTTTTGTTAGCATCTTATTTTGCATTGCAATCTCCCATCAGATTTGCCCCACTTTCAGAGTACACAGGTTACCTAGAGGATGTGGCATTAGAGAGATATAACTATACTTTCAGTAGACCAGCATTATTTCTCTGTCAACCTGGGTAGCTTAGGAATCAAGGGGTTGGCCTAAATCTCCCATGGCTGGGTGCTCTGGGGACTGCTTTGTACTTCCAATGGGCTGCCTGGCTCATTGTTAGTCAAATGAGTATATGCTGCTTCTCTTGTTCTCTTTGTGTCAGTCTCACCTTCAACTATTTTCTGTAAGTGTTCCGTTCACTTATTTATCATTCCTCAGAGATGCAGGTCTCCGTGTTCCTCCTCCACATCTGTCATTTCTGCATCTTTGTTCAATAAAGCTATTTAGCATATTTGTCAAAGGCACCATCTTTTACTGGAAACCTGTTGTTGATTTTTTTAAATTGCTACTAATGTATTGCACTGAGATGATATCTATTTGTTTTGATTCATAATTATTTAATGGTTAGTGATCACAAACATTTATTTATATGCCTGTTGATCACCCTGATGAATTGCCTGCTGATGCCTTCTGCTTATTTTCAAAATTGAATTATTATTTTGTTGTTGCTTTGAGGTATTGAAGTTTTCTATAAATTCTACAGATTACTCTATCTGAAATGTCATTGCCAAAATTTGTTTATCAATCTTTGGATTCTATTTTTACTCAATACATTTTTAAGCAAAAGTGTCTAAATTTTAGGAGGCTTCAGTCACATTTTTTGTTTTCTGTTATTTGTGTAGTTTCAGCAATGCTTTGCTGTAAACTTATCTCACATATTAATACCAGCAACAAAAAATTCCATTCGGAATGAGTTAATTCTGAATCATAGTGACCCTGTAGGATAAAGTAGAATTCCTTCCTAGGCTTCCTGAAGATTTAAGGAAACTATAATTATCTCCTCTTTCTCCCTCAGAGTAATTTGTGGGTTTGAACTGCCCATCTATTAGGGCCTCTAAATTTTCCCCTATTTTTTTCATTTATGATGTTTAGAGTTTTAGCTTTTACATTTAAATCTTTGAACCATGTTAACTTTGTTTTTTGTCTATGGTGTGAGATAAGATATGGTTCCTTCAAATAAATATGCAGTTCATCTAGTAACATTTGTTAGAGAGACTATCTCTTTCCCATTTAATAACTTTTAACCCTTTGTCAAAATTCATTTGTCTATAGTGGATGAATTTTACTTCTTGGTTCTTAATTCTGCTCCATTTGTCTATATATCTGTCATACTAATGCCAGGCTATACTAATGCCAGGCTGTTGTGACTACCATGGCTGCATAGTTGAATTTGAGATCTGGACATACGAGGTCTCCTTTATTCCCTTCTAGCAGTGCTTTGCACATCAAATTTTCTTTATTAATTTCCTTTCATTTACATATAAAGTCAGTGATTAGTTTTTCTATCTTGATATTTAAATGTGAATCAGAATTGCATAGTATCAACAGATCATTCCAAATAATATTGACATTTTCTCATGAAGTCATTTGGTCCATGAGCATAAAATAGTCTTCCATTTATGAAGGTCCTTGTAGTAGTGTTTATGATTTTCTTTCTATAGGCCTGTGGTAGTTACATAATGTGTTGTTGATTTGAGACTTAAGAGTAAAGGGGTGGAGATTAGCGTGTCAATCAAGTTGCAGCTGGATGACCTCATTTGAAGGTGCTAAGGAGATAAGTAGCTCTCTAGAGGCAGGGTACACACACACACACACACACACACACACACACACACACTCCCTGTGAGACATTCCTGAAGACAAGACACATGGAGCTATATTAGAGCCCTGGAGCTGAAGGAGCCATGTGGAGACTCGTGCCAGTGCTGCGATTCCACTGCCACTGGTTCTATGCGACTTCAACCCACTGGCCTGTGATCTTCCTGTATTGGGCATCATTACATGTGTTCAGTAAGTCTGAAGAGGACTTTGTATATTGGTATTGTACATATGGGCTAAAATCAGACTTAGGACTTGATCTGGACAGGGGTGGCATGTTTTCTCAATGTTTAATTACTCTTGTATATAAAGCTCTTTCTTATACACATATGAGTGTCTATAAATTTGTTTCTGTAGTCTAGCCAGTCTAACACAAGGCCTTTTGCGTCTCTGGTTAGATTTATTTCTAAGTATATTGTATTTTAGGTGGCTATTGTACACACCACCCCCAATTTTCCGTGACACTCATTTGTTGAAACATTTCAATTTATATTGCCTACATAACTAGACTCTTGGTTTTCACCAGTGCCTTTAGTGTAGTTTGGATCTCTCCCTTCTGTACCATCAGTTCTTGATCCTATGCTAATTACTGAAATAGTTTAATGCCAATCAATTATGTTAGGTATAATGTGCAGGTGACTCTTCTTATTCCTCTCATATCCTTTGGATGCTTCTTGGCTCATTCAATACCTTGTATATAAAACCTTTAATAGGGTAACTTGAAACTTAAATTTTTTCTTCACTTCTTTCAGTTTGAGCAATGCTGAGTATGTTTTCCCTTTTGTTTTCCAACTCCAGATCTTTCCACAATTCCTTATACTTTACTATGTCTCCTTTTTTCTTAGACATGATTCCTTCTTTTTCTTTAGGTATCCTATATTCAAAGTTATTCTCAGAGTTTCTTCTGACATCTGTGGATTTAGTTTCCTGTCTTCTAAAATACCTTTTGGCTTCTTAAAATATGAAATCCTGAAGAAAATGGACAATACTTCCTCAACACTCCTCATGAGGATGTCCCTATAAAGACTACCATACTGAAAGGTGGGTATTGGGAAATGTGACAGTTATATAATCTTCTATCAACTTGCGAAGGAGTGGAGTCTAGTCTGTCAATAAGGCCATAGCAAATGAAGCCTCCATGTGGGCATGGCTTTCTCCTTAGAATTCTGGGAGTTCGTGTATTCTTCCTTGGAGGCGGGAGACACTCTCTGATTCATCTTCCTGCTGACAAGCCACATGGAGCTACACTGATGCAGCCAGAGTACTGGAGTTGGAGGAGCCATGTGGAGACCCACACCTACACTGAGATGTTTCTTTCCACCCAATGTGACTTTCCACCCACCGGTCTCTGATCATCCTGCATTCAACATCATTGCATGGTTGTGTGAGTCTAAATAGCAATTTATGGACTAGTATCAAAAAAGGGGGTAATATTGGATTTATGAACTTGATCTGGACTGGGTTAGGATGTTTTCTTAAAATACAATTACTCTTTTATATAAAGCTCTTTCTTATATACATATGAGTGTCTATGAATTTATTTCTCTGGTCAACCCAGACTAACACAGGAAAGAAGTAATTTTATAGTGGAGAACCTGGAAAACACTACCTCAACTTGGCAAGCAAACACACAATACATGGTTGAAGGGAGTATTTTACACGTTTCTCCACTGTAATGTTACTTCCCACCCTCATGCCTAACATTATCATTAATTCTCAGGTTGATAGCATATGGTATGAGTATTTTGTTTTATTCCTAGAGGCCACACCCAAGACTATTCACAAGGGATGTGAAAGACGAACTACAGTTGAGGACTTTCTATAAAATATCAGTATTCCTTGAAATTGCCATGGTTAGCAAACACAAGTAAAATTTGATAAACTGTCATGGTCTATTGAAGCGTTCTGTGATATGAGAGCTAAATGTAATGTATGTCTTCTATGGGTTCCTAGAATAACAAAAAGACAAGCAAATACTAAGGAAATTTGAATCAAGTATAGACTTGGTTATTCATATGAATATTTTATTATAAATAAAGTATTGTAGTATGTACACTCGCATATTATCTACATAACTTTTCTCTAAATCCTAAACTATTACAATACTGTACTAGACCAAACCATCAATTTTGTAGCTTTCAAAAGTAATAAAGAAAAAATGTAAATCAAATGAAAGAAACTGAAACTTTTAGTCTGCTACAACCTTAAACTACAAAATTACAAAAAGAAATTCAAGTGAAAGATAAATTATTCCAGATTAAAATCCAGATATATAGAAAGAAATAGAGAGAACAAAAAAGATTGAATGAGTGGTTAAAAATAAGTCTTTTGATATCTTTAAGTAATATCTGCTTCTTTAAAGAGAAAATTAGCAAAGTATAATCTACTGCACTGATTCAACTCACTTGGTCTTCTTGTAAATTAATTTTCACAGAAAGACTTCCATGTCCATTTTTATTATGAATTGTTTATGTCCGAGTTCAGTAGCATAGACAAGTAGTTACAACGGAGAATGCCTAACCCAAAAAGTCTAAATTATTTATTATATTGCCATTATTTAGTTTAAAGCTAGAGATAATCCAATGCAAAGTATGGTTTTTATCATATACATAATTAGACATATTACAATAGATTTCGAAGGATGGAAAGAAAGAAAGGGAATTATACTGCTGTATATAAAGTGGGAAAATATTATGTGAAGGTAGACTTGGATGTATTAAATATCCACACTAAAACAAATAACATAACTTAAAATAACACAGGGAGGCTAGTTTAAGACTCAATAAATAGATTAAAAGCAATTATGGACGTACACTCAATAGATCCAAAAGAATGAAGGAAAAATTCAAATAAAAGAAAAAAACAGATTAACAGGAAATAAATGTGTAGATGACGATACACTACATCACTAAATCTAACTATATCAAACATATTAGTAAGCATGAGTGAAATAATTATGCTGATTAAAATCAGAGATTAACAGTGGATTAAAAAAGATTCAACTTTATGCAGTATATGCTGATGACAAGAATTATATTTTAGCTATTAAATTTGTGTTTAAATTAAAAAGTAGGGGGAGTAAATGATGCAAATACTACAAATATGAAATATAAAGTGTCTCTACTGTCAGTCAACAAACTTCAAGGCAAAGGGCACTCTCAAAAATTAAGATATAGTTGATAATGAAGAAAGAGAAAATAAAGAATACATGATGAACTTAAATTGTACTTAATCACAGAGCCTCAAGATACAAAGAATGATAACATTGGTGAAGCAAAAACCAATACAAAATCATAGATAAGCCTTTCACCTTCCTCTCTCAGTACTAGACAGAAAAGGCTGTCAACAATTCAGTAGGGTAACAGAAGAATTGAATACACTATTAAGCAAATTGACCTACTTGATATCTAGAGAACAATATCCAAAGAAGGGGAAGAAAGATTGTCTGCTCCCCTCAAAATTTTGCTTCAGAAGCTCTATGTGAAGCAAAGGCTGTTAGACTTTTGTCAACTTGTACTTGTGTATGGATGGAATCCAACCTGTCCATTGAGTCACAGTCTGGTGAGGTCTCCTGGAAGGTGTGGCCTTATTATAAGAGAGACTGGGGATTCCTCCCTCTCTCTCTGCCCCTCGGCTTTCTTACTTGCTGGGACTATGTGCCTACCTCAAGAGACAGCCCTTTTATTTCTTTTGTTTTTTGTGTTTCTAATGTATTTTAATATTTTTGTTCTTCTTCCCTGGCTCCACACTACATTTTCTTCCCATGTGACCCTGCATTTCTGAGAATATGCTCCCCTTCCAGACAAGAAGAAGCAGGTCCTGCAGATCCAGGCAAACCTATTTAAGCCAGTGTTATTTTAAAAAGTATGTTTATTGACATCGAATTCACATATGTAATTTAATCATTCCATCATATTAAGAAGAGTTGTACAATCATCATAACAATAAATTTCAGAATATTTTGTTCTCATAATCGTTGGTAGCTCTCCATTAACGACCACCCAACCTCCCCTGCCATGCCCTTAGGTAGTTATTCATGGAGTTAGTATCACTATAGATTGAGCTATCTTGTATTTTATATACATAAAATCATACAAAAAGAAAAGACAAAACAGAGAAACCCACAACAGCAAGGATTAGACAAAACAGAAAAATCGCAATCAAAAGGAAACTGAAACAACTTCACAATGGGTCAAAAGGGATATAAAATGATAAGGTACTGTATTTGAACATAACCATATCTGCTGTAATTGGCTCTACCATGCTCTGTGTCTGATAGCGAGGCCACTCAAATGCCTTGATTATGTTCAGAGGATTTCACATGAGAATTACTCCATGTGAAGACCCTCCAAACGGATTTTGGGATTCCACTCTCACCCATAGCCTTCTGCAAACCATGTGCTCACAATTTAAACTCTGATAATTTTCCATACTCTGGATTTGGATTTTATTGTTTGAAATCCTAAGATCCCACTTCTCCCATGTGGATTTAGTTGATGCCTCGCTTAGATGGCTGCTTGTTTAAAAACAATCCTTTAAGACCCCAGGCACTCTTCTTTCTGATAGCCAAACACCACTACTTTTCTATAGCATCAATATCCTCAGTGATCTCTTTATTAGGGCAAATATCTAATAGGACTATATCCATCAGGGCTATATCATAACAACTAATTCTTCTTAGATTGGTAATAGAATTCAGTGTGAGCCCCAAATCCATTCCTGTATCCAGGATTTCTATGGTTCAACAAGGTTCAACAAAGAATGGATAGAAACTAGATTCAAGAAGGGATGGATAATCATGAGGTGTCAATGGGATCAGGTATTGGACATCTAAAACCCAGAACAAAATCATACTAATGTGAATTGGGGTGGGGGGAACAAGGAGTGGAGACCCAAAGCCCATCTGTAGACAATTGGACATTCCCTCAAAGAAGGGTCAAACGGAAGATATGAGCCAGTCAGGGTGCAGTGTAGCACCTATGAAACACACAACTTTCCTCTAGTTCTTTCCTCCCCCGCCCCACCCCCCACTATCATGACCTCAATTCTACCTTAAAAATCAGATCAGACCAGAGCATGCACACTGCTATAGATAAGAGCCCACAACACAGGGAATCCAGGATAGATAAACCCCTCAGGGCCAACAAGAAGAGTAGAGATACCAGGAAGATAAGGGGAAGGTGGGAGAAGAAAGGGGGAATATATCACAAGGATCAGCATATAACCCCCTCACAGGGGGATGAACAACAGAAAAGTGGGTGAAGTGTGACAGAGGATGATGTAAGATATGAAAATAATAATCTATAACTTATCAAGGGTCCATGAGGGAGGGAGGGCGGGTGAGGGAGGGGGAAAAGTGAGGAAATGATACCAAGGGCTCAAGTAGAAAGAAAATGATATGAAAAGGATGATGACAACATATGTACAAATGTGTTTGATACAATGAATGAATGTATGGATTGTGATAAGATATATAAGAGCCCCCAATAAACTATTTAATAAAAAAAGAAGGGCTGGATAAAAAGTAGGACAAACACAGCCAGTAAAAAAAAAAGAACATAATGTCAGATGTATCCTCCCCTTAGGTTCTATAAAATTATTGTTAAGAGCCCCCCCATGCTACACCCTTTTTACCCATTGACAGAAATATAATCACCTTCTCAGAGGCATACATACTTTATTTGAATTTCCAGTAAGGTTTGCTTTTCACTGCCATAAGAATGTCTGTTGATTTGGGGTGACCTTAGCAACAAATTATATGGCAGCAACTGAATGCTCTTCTCCCCTTCTGCTCATCTTGAAAACCTGACCACAGATGAGGGGCAGTCTCTCCTGTTGGAGTGGCTTTGAAGATGTACATATAAAGGGTGAGATGTATGGTCCATCGTCACTAGGCAGGCTCTCTACCTCATTTCTTGGGAGATCAGATGAAAAGAATGCATGCCCTGAGAGAAGAAGCCTGCATTTTCCTTGGTATTTAATGTTATAGTCGTGATCTCATAAGTATGTGTGCTTTTGTGCCTGACTAACTTCCAGTAGCATAGTGGTTTCCGGGTCAATTCATGTAATGAGGTGATTCATAGTTTCATCTCTGTATCTTAGGAATGCATGATTTGTCATTGTCTGTATCTGCCAGATTTTCTTTATCAATTCTTCTACTTATAGGTATTTGGACTATTTTCATTTTCTTGATCGGTGATCTGCATTAAACTGAACATGAAAGAGCACACATTGGTTCCTGTTCTGTCTATTATTTATTTGGGGTTTAGTCCCAGCAAAGATATTGCTGGATAGTATGGTATTTCAATTTATAGTTGTTTTTAGTAAAATCATATGACATTCCCATTGGTTTTGCATATATACAAGCCCGCCAGCACTGTGTAAGAGTTCCAAGCTCTCTGCACTCTCCCACATTTTGCTATTCTCTCTTTTAGAAGTGGGGCTGTTATTGTAGGTGCAAGATGTTATCATTGTTTTGATTTGCCTCTCCTAGTGATCATGTGCAATTCTTCATGTGCTTGTTAGCCATTTATTTGAATGTAATACCTTGTGAATTGTTTACTTATGTTCTTTGCCCACCTTATAATTGGATTATTTGTTTATTTCTTGCATACATGTGCTGATTTATATAGATTTTTGTGATAAGTCCCTTGCTCTTGTATTACATTGATCAAGTTTTTGATGTATGCGTTTTATTTTTAATAGGCCCCAGTCATCTATTTTGTCTTATCCTGTGTACACTTATTTTGTTATGTTTTGTCGTCTATGTACATCCTGCAATAGGACACTTAAGTGTGTCCCAATATTCTAATTGATTATCATTATAGTTTGGGGGTTTGTATTTAGATCACTAGTTCAGCTTGGATTTCTTCTTGTGCATGGGGTGAAGTATGGATCCAGTTTCTTTCTTTTTTTTTTTTTTTTTTGCTGAGGGAGATTCCATGTTTGCCAGTAGCCCTTTTCCATTTCATGTTTTTTATCCTTTGTTGAAAATCAGTTTGCTGTAGGTGGATTCTTCTGAGATTCTATCTTGCTCCCTTGGTCTATGTATCCATCATTGGACCAGTACCAGCTGTTTTTATTACTGTGGCTGCATAGTAAGTTGTGCTTTGGGATTGTACAAGGCCTCCTACTTTGGTCTTTTGGAGATGTTATTTGCTTGTCCTGGATCCCTTCCCTCTCCATATGAAGTTAGCTTTTCCATTTGGTTAAAAAGTGAAGTTGGGGGTTGCCTCAGAATTGGGTTGTATTGATAGATTTCTTTAAGGAGTATTGACATTTTCACAATATTAAGTCTATGTGCAAGGGTTATTTTTTTCATTTGTGTAGATCTCTTTTATTTTGTTGGAATAATGTTCTGTCATTTCTCTGTACTTGCCTTTTGTACTTCGTTTAGGTTTGTTTGCTTGGTACTTCATATTCTCTGTGACTCATAAATGAGATTGTTTCTTGGATGCCTTTTTCAAAGCTCTCTTGGATGGTATATCGAATCTGATTGGTTTCTACTTGTTAATCTTTTATCCTGTTACTTTAAAACATCTATAAATTGCTTCCAGCAGTCTTTTTTGTGAAGTTTTTAGATTTTCTTTCTATATATTATATAGTCTGCAAATAGTTTCGCTTCTTCTTTGTGCAGTTGTCTAATGGTTCGCCCTGAAACTTCCAGCACAATGTTGAATGAGTTGATTCATAAGGGTTACCCTTGTATAGTTTCCATTTTCAGGGAAATGTTTTCAGTTTTCCCCATTCATTATGATATTGGCCATTTGATTTTTATATGTGGCCTTTATTATGTTGAGGACTTTCCTTTCTATTCTAATTTTGTTGAGTTTTTTTTTTTCAGAAATGGGTGTTGGATATTGTCAAACACCTTTTTTCTGTTTATATTGATACAATAGTGTGATTCACATTCTTTTTCTTGCTTATGTGGTGAATTTCCATTGATTGTTTTTCAAATGAATAGCAATCATTGCATCCCTGGTATGAACCCAAATTGATCACGATGAATGGTTTCTTTTTATATACTGTTGCATTTTATGGACCAGAATTCTGTTGAGAAATTTTGAATCTATGTTCATGAGGGATATTGGTCTGTAGTTTTCTGTCTTTATGAGGTGATACCTGATTTTGGTATCAAAGTTATATTAGTTTTATAGAGTAAATTTTAGGGTTTACTGTACCTTTGTACATTCTAGACTAGTTTATGTAGAGATAGTGACAACTCTTTCCTGAATATTTGATAGAATTCCCCTTTGAAGCCATCCATTCCTGGACTTTTCTTGGTTGGAAGTCTCTTGATGGTCTTTTCTAGTTCTTCTTTTTTTTAATCATTTTATTGGGGGCTCATACAACTCTTATCACAATCTAGTTCTTTTATTATGGGTCTGTTTACGTTTCCTACATCAATCCAGGTTATATGAGTATATGGTAGATTTCTAGGTATTTCTCCATTCCTTATAGATTTTCAAACTCACTGGAGGGCATAGTAATATGCTGTTATTTTTATTTCATTTTGATTTCTTGTGCTATCGCATTTTTCCTCTCTACTTCTAGAAATTTGCAGCTGCTCTTTCCTTTTTTGGTTAGGTTTGCCAGCAGTTTGTCAATTTTTTAAATGCTTTCCAAAAAACCCAACCTGTTCCAGGTCATTTATTTCCAAGGTTTTTATGTTTTCCAGGTGATTTTGTTGTCTTTCTGCTTTAATCTTTATGAATTGTTCTCTTCTGTTATTGGGTGGTTTATTTTGTTGTTCTTGTTCTACTCGTTGTAGGTATAGTATTTGATGTTGATTTTTTTACTTCACCTTTATTTTTCATGTGTGTGTTGATTCCTATTAATTTCCCACTGATAATTCCTTTTCCTGTGCTTCAAAGGATTTTGGTACAATGTGCTATCATTAGCATTGTTTCCAGGAATTTCTTAATTTCATTCCTTTTTTGTTCTATTATCTAGTCATTCTTAAGTAGTATGTTGTTCAATATCCACGTGCTTGTCTTTATGTTCCTGTTCTTTCTATTTTTGATTTCTAGTTTTATAGCACTATGATCTGAGAAATTAGATTGTTGAATCTCAATGTTTTTGACTTGCTGAAGCTTATGTTGTGTTCTATTATAGAGTATGTACTGTGTATGGTGGAATATAATGTATATTCTGGTGTCATTTGGTGGAGCACTCTATATATTTCTATGAGGTAAAGCTGGCTGATTGTGTTGTTTAACTTTTCTATTTCTTTATTTGAAGAGTATCTTTTCTGATGACCTTTTCTACTTTGAGAGTGGTTTGTTGAATCTCCTACTTGTATTACTGATCTGTTCTTTCTGTCTTAAACTCTGAAAAATTGAATGATGTCTTTTGAGGGTTTTTCATTATGTGTGTGTGTATACATATAAAAGTTATATGTGCCTGGCTCATTGTTCCTTTAATCATTATGTAGTGTCCATTATTGTCTCTCATTATGTTACTCATCTTGTTATCTATTTTGTCAGAGATTGATATTGCCCCTCAAGCCTTTTTATTGCTGCTATTGGCTTGGTATAGTTTTCACCATAATTTGATTATCAGTCTATTTTCCTTTTGAGTTTTTTAAAATCATTTTATTGGGACGCATTCAACTCTTAGCACAATCCATATATAGATCTATTGTGTCAAGTAAATTTGTACATTTGCTGTCCTCATTATTCTCAAAACATTTGCTTTTTACTTGAGCCCTTAGTATCAGCTCATTGTCGTCCTCTCCCTGTTCCACTCTCTCTCATGAAGAACCCTTGATAATTTATAAATTATTATTATTTTGTCATACCTTAACCTGTCTGACATCTCCCTTCACCCACTTTTCTGTTGTCCATCCCCCAGTGATGAGGGTATATGTAGATCCTCATGATCGGTTCCCCCTTTCTATCCCATCTTACCTCCACCCTCCCGGTATGACCTCTCTCTCCACTGGTCCTGAAGGGATCATCTGTCCTGGATTCCCTGTATTTCCAGTTCCTATGTGTGCCAGTGTACATCCTCTGGTGTAGCCAGATTTGTAAGGTAGAATTAGGGTCATGATAGTGGGGGGGTGGGCGAGTATTTAAGAACTACAGGAAAGTTGTGTTTCTGCACCCTGACTGGCTCCTCTCCTCCCCACGACCCCTTTGAAAAGGGATGTCCAGTTGCCTACAGATGAGCCTTAGGTCCCCAATCTGCACTCGCCCTCATTCACAGAGGATCTTGTTTTCTAATCCAGTCTGCTATGCTCTGTCTTGTGCATTTAATCCATTGACATCCAGTGCCATTTTTTATATATAGGGCCTTGTGCTATAATTTTCCTGTGCTTACATTTTCTATCATTTTCCTTTTGGTGGTTTCATTGTTTCTTTTGTTCCTCCTCTCTTTCTGTGTTATTTTGAGTGCTGCTTTCTTTGTATTGGTTTCTACATGGTGTGATGCTCTCACTTGATCTGCTGCTATTGTTGATTCTCTGTCCATAATGATAGTTATTATTTTTTGTAATGCTGTTCTTGTTTTATGAATTCCTTTTTTCCCTTTGTCTAGATTTACTTTGATTTTGATTTTTCCCTTATGTGTGAGGGAAAATTTTGATGAATATAGTATTCTTGACTGATACGGTTTTTATTCTTTCAGAATTTTATATAGGTTACTCGTGTCTTCTTGCGTAGTCTCTCTTGAGAAGACTGAGCTTATCCTTATTATTTTCCTGTATAGGTAACTTTTCTTTTATCTATCTGCTCTCAGGATTTTCTCCTTTTCCTTGAAATTAGAGAGCTTGATTACAATATATTAAGATGGAATTTTTTTTTTGAGGATTTATTCTATTTGGAGTTCTCTCAGCTTCTTGAATATTTACTTTTTCCTCCTTTGTGATGTTGGGAAAATTTTCTTCCAAGATTTCTCATACTATTTTCTAGATAGATCTTTTTGTTTCTTTTTCTTCCTCAATCCTGATGAGATGTAGGTTGTTTCTCTTGAAATAATTTACCATCATTTTCAGGTTTTCTTTGGATTCTTTCCTTTCTTTTTTTAGATGGTTTCTCTCATTGCCTGCAGAGTGATTTTTTTCAAGCTCACTGATTCAATTGTCCTTTTGATTCGATTTTCCTTTTTTTCTATTCTATTTCTCAGGTCTTTGTACTATTTTGCCTAATTCTATTATCTATTTTTTATTTGCTGAAATTACTTTTGGTTTAATGATTTAAGTTTTTTCAGGTTTTACTTTTTCTTTATTTTCATGAGTGTTCCCCACAACACTTGAATTTACTTATACATTATTTTTCTGAATTCTGTTTCTGGTAGATCAAGGGACTTTTTTCTCAATAACTCCATTGGACCTGGGTGATTTTCAGTTTGTTTGTTTGTTTCCTTGATTTTTGGAGGTATACTGTGGTTGACCATTGTTTCCTTAGCACACTTGTACACCTATTAGTGGAATGTGAGCTGTTGGGTATTGTAGAGGTAGTTGGTTCTGTCAAGTGATGTGGGAGAGTTCTAGTAGAAGCTGGAAAACATTTGGTGGTTAAATGGTGAAAAGGGGAGAGAGTTGGAAAAGTGAGAGGAAGAAGAGAGAAATTAAAACAATAATAATAATAAGCAATTGTCTGAGTAAGCCAACCTATTTGTAAAAATAATGAGGAAAAAAAATATATATATATTTTTAACAATTTATTAGGGACTCATACAACTTTTATCACAATCCATACATATACATACATCAATTGTATAAAGCACATCCATACATTCCCTGCCCCAATCATTCTCAAAGCATTTGCTCTCCACTTAAGCCCTTTGCATCAGGTCCTCTTTTTTTCCCCTCCCTCCCCGCTCCCCCCTCCCTATGTGCTCTTGGTAATTTATACATCATTATTTTGTCATATCTTGCCCTATCCGGAGTCTCCCCTCCCCCCCTTCTCTGCTGTCCCTCTCCCAGGGAAGAGGTCATATGTGGATCCTTGTAATCAGTTCCCCCTTTCCAACCCACTCACCCTCTACTCTCCCATCATTGCCCGTCACACCCTTGGTCATGAAGGTATCATCCACCCTGGATTCCCTGTGTCTCCAGCCCTCATATGTACCAGTGTACAGCCTCTGCCCTATCCAGCCCTGCAAGGTAGAATTCAGATCATGGTAGTTTGGGGGAGGAAGCATCCAGGATCTGGGGGAAAGCTGTGTTCTTCATCAGCACTACCTCGGACCCTGACTGACCCATCTCCTCTCCTAAACCCCTCTATGAGGGGATCTCCAGTGGCCGACACTTGGGCCTTGGGTCTCCACTCTGCACTTCCCCCTTCATTTAATATATTTTAAGATGGGTAATCATGATTAATAAATTTCATGGAAATATATTTTATGAGGAAAAAAGAGCAGAAAAAGATAATGGGTGGAAAAAGATAATGTGCAGGGGAAAAGGAAGCACAAAAGAGACAAAAGACTCAGGTGTGACTTGGAGACTGTGCTGAAGTTCTATTGTTGTGGAAGTATGAATGAGTGTGAGTCAGTATATTTAGAGGAAAAGAGGGCATGGGAAATCCTTGTTTAGGTCAGTGTGCCCAAAACTAAATGCCTGTTTATTTTTCCCGGGAAGAACGCTCTACCTCAGGAGATTGAACTCACACCTGGAGAGGACATCAATGAGAAAATGGGAGAAAGAAAACTAGAAAAAAACAATAAAAGTATTGTAATGGAAAAAAGTACAAAAACCTAAGAAAGTAAAAAAATAAAACCACCTTGTGTTTCAGATTCCTGCTCCTTTGTTATTTTTGTTGCATGCACATGTTTCCTACTTGGGGGAATTGGGGCCTATAAATGGGAGAGTATGGGAGAACATAGTAGGAAAAAAGGAAAGGGGAATCAATGGCAAAAAGTGTAGCTTATGCAATGAGAATCATAAAGTAGAATTTGTCAGTAGGTTTTGTTGCTCTTCCACTTTAAGAAACTAAGATCTGTTTAGATTTTAATTTGTTTTCCTCACTGCCAGGAAGTGCAGGATATTCACTTTCAGCTTAGTTGCTGAGGTAATCTTAATTCTATTTGTTATCTGGCCGCTATGTAACCCAATCGGAGGGTTATTTTCTTTAAGTTTTTTTCCCCTTTTCTTGAGAGCACAGACCTGCTCGCATACTCACTTCTAAAGCAACAGAATTCCAGCATCCACACCCAAGTCACATACTCATCAGTTGTTTGTTTTTCTTTCGTTTCTCTGCACATTCACACATACTATTGCTTCTTTTTCTCCTTGTCTGTTTTTCCTTTTTTTGTCTCATTCCCCTTCTTTTTCCTTCCTTCTCTCTTTTTTCTTTAATTCTATATATATATATATATATATATATTAACATATAAATACATACAATATTATATGTTATTGCATGTACATATAAATGTGTGTGTGTATCCTCTTCTTCTGGTCTGATTATTTGCTTTCATTTATTTTTTCTGTCACACATGCTGTATATTTTTGTTATCTCTTTCCTTTTCCTCGTGAAATATATTTCCACAGTAACACGTATTACTCCTCTTAAAATACATTTTCTCTTTATTTTTATGAATATTTTGGTTTAATCAGAAGACCCCTACTTTATTTTTTTATTTTATTCTGTCGCTTCCTCCCCTTTACTTTCCCTACTTACCTATGTTATTCTCTCTTTCTCCATCTCCCAGTGGCTCCTATTAGACATCTACCACATAATTAGAGGCAACTACCCCTACTTAGCAGCCACACACCCCTAATTGCCCCACAATGAAACAGAAACAGCAGTCAACTGAAATATACCCCAAAAATCAACAAAAACAGATTAATTGTTGCATTTAAATTAAGGTTTTGGCAAAGATTATCAAAAGTACAAATTGTAGAAGAACAAATAAATAGATATTGGATGACCTGAAGCCAGAATGCTCCTTAGAAGAAAGGATATGAATAATTTGTCTCACGTATGTTCGATATGTTTTCAGAGGACAATAGCCCCTGGAAAAGAACTTCATGCTTGGGAAAATGAGAAGGCAGGGAAAAAGAGATATATCCTTGATGAAATGGGTTGACATAATGGTTGCAACAATGGGATCAAGCATAAAAACTGTAAGTATCAGACAGGATTGGGTGATCTTTAATTTTGTTGTACATAAGGCCCCAGTGAAACAGAACCAACTTTATGGCATTTACAAGGAATAGGAAGGGAGAGAGAGGAAAACACACATTAGTGGGTAAGTATGGATTAATTTGTGTGAAGAAAAAGGAAATATATAGTAAGAGAGATATAAGCAAATACACACACATCTCCAGGGAAGACACTGGGAGAAGTGCCAGGATTAAAGGCATCAGAGGTGAATACAATTATATTATTGCATTCCTGCAGCACAGTGATTACAGTTAGACACAAAGGCTGAATAGGCGTGGGAGGGAAAGTGGAAATATATATATATATATGTGTGTGTGTGTGTGTGTGTATATATATGTATATATGGCAGAAGATATTTGTACATGATCATTTACTTATGCTGCAAAAAATATCACGAATGTAGGGAAGTATACAAGTGGCAAATTTATGAAAACTTTTTAGCTTTAAACAAACACTCTGAAGGAAAGAGGTGCTGGGTCTGGGGCTCAAGGTCACAGTTTCAGAGGATACCAAGATCAATTGGCATAAAATAGTTTACAAAGGCAATATTCTACATCTTACTTTGTCAAGTAGCCACGGGAATCTTTAAATCTAATGAGAAGCTATCTAGGGAGTAGCTATTGTTCTTTCCTTGTCCAGTGGAAAGATGAATGGTGAAAGCCAAGGATACGTGGCAGCAAATACTCCAATGGATTCATAGACAAAAAGCGTCACATTCCATGACCTTGAGACTAGAAGAACTAGATGGTGCTTAACTACTTCTACCAACTGCTCTGAAAGGGATCACATTAGAATTTCCTAAATAGAGTGGGAGAAAAATGTAAATCAAAATGCAAAATCATGAAAAAGTCTAGGCTTGCTGATAGAACAGAAATGGGTAGAACCCAGGGAGAGGATAGCCCTTAGTCACCTTTCAGGTCTGTAACTGAACACACCCCCAGGGCTCAGTCTTCAGACAAACAACAGATCTATAAGGAGGACAATAACATTAGACAGATATCCACTCCCTAGAAGTGTGAACCTTGTAAGATCAAAAGTGCAGCATTTATTCAAGGACAAAGTTCAATGTTGTAAGAAAAAAAGTAAAGGAAGCAGGAAACAGTGGGAGGCATTGAAATATGTCATGTTACATTGAAAGAATTGCCATCAATGAGATTAAATAGATGTGTGTGAATTCTTAAATGTTGACCATATGATCTGCTCTGTAAACTGTCCTCCAATGCGCAATGCAAATTAAGTTTTAAAGTCAAACTAGGTTGTCAAACTGACTTCTTCTGTCCCAACAGCATACAGATGACGAAAATTAACAACAAAAATATTCCTATTGACATACAGAAGTCCAATATCACAACATAAAAGAATAAAATTTGAATGAAATGAGGAACTGATTCCAAGGGCGCAAGTGGAGAGCAAGTGTTTTGAGAATCATGAGGGCAATGAATGTACAAATGTGCTTGACACACAATGGATGGATGTATGGATTGTGATAAGAGTTGTACAAACCCCCAATAAAATTAGTTTTAAAAAGAATAAAATTCAAACCCAGAGACAAAAGGCAAAAGACAGTTATAAGTTGTCAAAAGATATAATCATTTTACTCATTTTTATTTAACTCTCAGTGGCAAAAGTAAAGATAAAGCATTAAAGGATAGTATTGAAATATACTAGCATATTTTCTGCAAATAAATGGTAACTGACTAAAGTACTTATAAAGTAAAATTAGATATTATAAGAGGATTGTGTTTTGTTTTGCTTTTCAAAAAACAGAACTTTTTAAACTGGGTTTTCTTATTTCTAATAGGGTTATCTTACGCTGTGATGCTGTGGGAGATATAGAATTCCATGCCAACTTGATAAATAGAGTGAAGGGATATAGTTTAGCCTGTGAATCAGCTCACAGCCTGATAATGCTTCCTGGTTGGCGTGGCCTTCTCATGAGGATTCCAGAAATGTCCTCATTTTCTCCTTGGAGTAGGACCACACTCTCTTTTTCTTCTTCTTCCTGTGGACAAACCATGAGAAGCAACGCAGAGACCTGTGTGAGCCATGGGATGGAGACCTGCAAAGACAGCCTGGTGATGCTTCCAGTGCCATTGCGCCACAAGAGGTTTCACCCACTGAACTGTGACCTTCCTGTATTCAGGATCGTCGTGAGTGACAACATGAGTCAGAAGAGGAATTTGTGGACTAGTATCAGACATGTGAACTAATATCAGACTAATGGACTGGATCTGTCTGGGTTGGGGTGTTTTCTTAATGTACAATTGCTCTTCCACATAAAGCTCTTTCCAATACACATATGGGTGCCATAAGTTTAAAATTTATTTCCAGAGACAATCAACTGAAGGGAAATCATCTACCAAATAAATAGATATACCTCTGTATACTTTATACTCATCCTAAATATCTCACCAACTATATAAATAAATATATATCAACTATATATCCCATTTTAAATGTTGTCATAAATGATATATAACTATTCCATAAGTAAATAACACTTGCTATTGTACAAGATAAAATTAACTCCACCAATAATAACCCATTTTCAAGGAGTGAATATTTTATTGCTATACTGCAGAAAATGGAATTGAATATGATACATAATAGCACACAACAATTATTTTGAATGATGTGTGGAGAAAACATGGGTTGACTACTATTTCTAGAAATTTAGCTTAAAGAGTAAAAAAATATATACGGTCCTCTGCAGCAAGTTGTATTGTGTTTTTTATTGTTCTTTAGTGTAAGAGCATATCTATATTGAAGTGTAGAGTAGAAATGGAAGGAAGGAATTTGTAACAAAGAAGAGAAGGTATATTGTGGAATGAATATCAAGAGAAGACTATGAAGAATTGTATAAAAATCTTGAAAATAATTAGGTATATTTCCCAGGCCTCCAATGTAGATAATAGTGTAAGTGATGGAGAATAATTAAGTATGATGGAAATAACATCTAATCAAATAACTGTTTTAATTAAGTAAGAAATGAGTTCATCTACTGATACTGAGAAGGTTTGAGAGTAGACTTAACTCTAGATATGTATTTCAGGAATAGTGATTGCAGGAGATATTCTAGCACAACTTTTTATCTAATAATGCTTTCATATCTCCATTGACAATAGAACATTTACTGAGTATGATAGATACTATGCAACAAAGTGTGGATAGTGAACAACCAAATGTGACTAAATAAATAGAAATAACACACCATTGAGTTTGTATATAAATTCGCTTCTGGGATAGTTATTTTATTTCATGTTTTGTCAACCTATTCTTAAACTGTGCCATATTGTTAAAATTATTGTATCTTAATAGCGCATTTGAATACCTGGATGTGATATAATTTATGGTAATAATTTCTTTTGAGGAATTAATACCAAACTAGGCCCAAGCAGTTTGAGATTAAAATGTCTTAAATGTCCAACTCCTCCAAGATTCTATTCTGCTTCATTTCCTCACCAATCCGACGCAAACTCACTCCTCTCCTGACTATATTCCCTCAAGTCCCTGGGTTCTGCAATTCAATGCAACATCCTACAGAAACTCACAAAACATCAAGGAAATGTCTCACATGGTGGTGGGTGCTGTTCAGTCCCAAATCGGAAGATTAGGCAGACCTGAGCCAAATGTAAGTTCCAGAGCCAGAAACTAAAAATGTCCAAATGTCACTGCATGTCTTCTTGCTGTTACCAATGCTCAGAAAATAGAGGTTTGACTTTCCAGGTGATGTATAGAAGAACTGTACAGATATCCTATATATATATATATATATATCCTATGATATATATATAGGATATATATATAGGATATATATATAGGATATATATATATATATATATAGGATATCTGTACAGTTCTTCTATATATATAGAATAATAGAGTTGATAGTAGCCATCTATAATTTGTTCTTGATTTTAATAAGAATTTCTGTTGTCACTAGGTTTTCATTATCAAAGACATAAATTTGACTTAAATAGTTAAAACTTTGCCAGCAGATTTCCCATAGGAAGCATGCTGCACCTGATTTGGCTTCCAAATTTTTCTGTATTTTTTGGTTTGTATTGTTTTGTTTGGTATTTGTACATATTCGGGTGTCTCTCAGAGGTGTTAGGTCATTGGGCATCACCCTTTTGAAATTTGGTTATGTTGGTTTTTTTTCAGTTTTTAGTATATGGAACCCAGGATTGATGAACCAATAGAAATAACAAGTAGAATAAGGGCTTCGGGTAGAGGGGCGGACAGTTGTGGTGGCTGGTTGAAATAGACAATGTCAAGAAGTCCATGTAGAAAAGAAATGTTCTGAAACTGATGGTGGTAGCAAATATCTGTTGGACGTGATTGAACTATGGAGTGCTATGATATATGTATTACTTCCCAATTAATAATAAAATTTTAAAAATATTCTCTTAGTTCATGGAGCTGCAGTATAAAAATATACTATGAAGTAGACAATTTGTCAAGCACTTTTATGTGCATATTTTCATTGTATTCTCAAGAGTACTCTCTGATACAATTATGCACGCCCTGCCACTCTGTCCCCATTTTTACAACTGAATAAGGTAAAGCAAGGGACATTTATTAATATATCAGTTAGTTCAAATGTGCCTAGAGCAAGTTTTCCAGCAGCAAATAGCATAAACATCATATGGAAAAAATAAATAATAAATGCTACAAAAGTGGTACAAAAAGGAATCAAGTCAGACAAAACCTGAGCATTAGAAAATAAAATATTTTGCTCATGCCTCAAACCAAAGATGAGCAGATGAACTACATTGAACAAAGTAATAAACAGAAATATATAAAAGTACAACATCTACCACACTTTCCCGATATGATCACTGTAGACAAATGTGTGCATAAGCAAATGTGGCAAAGAAAGCTGATGGTTCCACTTATCAAAAGATATAATGTCTGGGGTCTTAAATGCTTAAAGATAAAAAAGCAGCCATCTAGCTCAGAAGTAAAAGAGCCCACATGGAAGAAGCACAAGAGCCTATGTGACCACGAGGTGTGGAAAGGATCGGGTATTGGGTATCAAAGAATAAAAAATAATATCATTGTAAATGAGGGTGAGTGCAGAGTGGAGACCCAAAGCCCATCTGTAGGCAAGTGGGCACCCCTTACTGAGGGTCATGGGGAGGAGATGAGCCAGTCAGGGTGCATGGTAGCAATGATGAAACATACAATTTTCCTTTAGTTCTTAAATGCTTCCTCTCCCCACCATCATGATCCCAATTCTACCTTACAAATCTGGCTATACCAGAGGATGTACACTGGTACAGATAGGAACTGGAAACACAGGGAATCCAGGACAGATGGACCCTTCAGGACCAGTGGTGATAGTGGCAATATGGGGAGGGTGGAGGGAAGGTAGGGTAGAAATGATTTATAAATTATCAACAGTTCATGAGGGAGGGGAGAATGGGGAGGGGGTGGAGGAAATGAGGAGTTGATATTAAGGGCTCAAGTAGAAAACAACTGTTTTGAGAATGATGATGGCAACAAATGTACAAATGTCCTTGACACAATGGATGGATGGATGGATTGTGATAAGAATTGTATGAGCTCGTAATAAAATGATTTTTTAAAGTACATCTAACATAATGAGCTGTGTTTCAGTAAGCCCACAAATAAAGACGTGATGTTTTTTAGATGAAAAATGACAGGTTTGATATGAGCATAGGTTTTTATAAGACAAAGATAAAAACAAAAAAAGAGCGAGTAATCTTGATTTCTTTGCATCCACTTAAGGGGAAAAATGAGGGGAAAAGAACAGGAAGCACAGACATCCAAACATATGACAGAGTAGAGTGTAATCTGTAAGACCAAGCTAAAATGTAAAAACCATGAAGTTGAGTTTTATTCATAGTGACAGTATCGAACAGAGTAGAACTGCTCTTTAGGTTTCCTAAGCTGCACATCTTTATAGGAAGAGATAGCCCCATCTCTTTCCAGCAGAGCAGTTGAAGATGTAGCTCACTGCGTCACCCGGGCTTCATAGTTTGTAATGGCAGCATAGGAAAAAGGAAGTGCTCAGAAGTAAAAGCAATGAAGAACAAGAAGTCAGGGAGTCTTGGTGGTCCTATTTGGTTGGATTGGCTGCTGACTACAAGGGAGACAACTCAAACCCACCAGCTTCTGTGTAGGAAAGGATAATTCAAACCAACTACCTGCTCCAAATTTGGGGGTGGGGGTGAGATTATCTGTTCCTATAAAGATTTATAACCTCAAAAATCCTATATAGGGTCACTGTGAGTTGGAATTGACTTGATAGCAATGGAGAAAACAGTCAATGCATTTCAGACTGGGTTAGGAATTAAAACAAAATGGAACAAACAAAAAAGAGTTTAACTGCCTAGCAAATATTTGGATTAAGTTAGGTTAGGTCGGAAGTCAGCATAGTCTTACCTACTCTGCCTCTGCATACGTGCTCCTACTGTTTGAAATGTCCTCTTACCCTCCAAAGTATATTTTGTATCTCTGGCCAATTATTATTCAACTATGACGATTCAACTCTATTTATCATTTTACTTCCCTGTGTCCCCTTTATTTACCCATAGCAACCTGTAGATACATCATATATGGCATCATATTGCAAATGGTTTCTTTTCTTAGCTGGATCCTTCATTAAACTATGAAATTTTCTATGACAACCATGAAACAGAGCTTTTGACTGACCATAGCTTTGAAGAAAAAAGTGTGTTAGGTGCTTTTAAACTCTGTGTTTCATACTTTTTCTTGTTTGCTTGATGAAGCATATGTTCCACTAAAGGATAAATGAAACAGCAATGCTTACAGAGAAAGACTATGAGAAAAAAAATACCCTGACCAAGTTAAAAATTCATTATATTCTTGCAAGACTGACTGAAAACTCTTCTGGGACTTCAGTTTTACACCCAAGGTGACCTAATCAATTGCTAAAGCAATTGCTTAAATACACCTTTGCAACCCACTCAAAAATTATTGATTTAACTGGATCTATGACATATTTCTAAATGCTCCTGTGTTTGACTCTATAATTAGTCACATTTTATTCATGTTATTTTGACCCAGGGTATAGCCAAAATGTGATTTGAAAAGGCCATTTTTATCAAAGTTCTGCACTGGGAAGTCTTTGGCTCAACATATCAGAGAGAGATGACAAGCCTTCATTTGTATTTCTCTCACATAAGGAAATGCAGAATCCCAATCTCAAATTCCATATCTTTACGTTTTTGGATATATGAGCTCTTGTCATCTCAGGATACCTAATCAAGTCACTATTGACATAAGGCACTATTAATAAGTGATATATTATTTTGTGTAGCAAAAGAAGAAACATTAAAATCCTAAAATAGTGTTTCTCTTTTACAATTCATTCTAATAACCACTGTGATTTGTAGTCAAACCATGTATCTGAGGCAAATAGTGCCTCTTTGTAACTCTCTAGGGTACTTTTACAAAGCTCTGCATAGGGATTTTGTTGCATGACGCCCATTAATATTAATATGAGTCACACAGCTAAATCCCTGTGCATTGCTCTGAAAAAGTTCCACGCTGTATGTAATTGGAAACGATTTCCTTTAAATCAGCTTCCTTTCTAGAAGCCTGCTGCTACTGACAGCAACACCCACTAGTGCCAACACATTTTCAATGCACTTTTCTCAGCAGCAACATCTGGACAAACAAGTACCTATTCCTTCACTGAAATATCAGGGTTTTGTGGGGATATCACTATGTTTCTATCTTAGCCGACAGTTGCTCACTTTTATAAATAATAATACTGTATAATTACCTCTCCTCATCATCAATTCTGATCAAAGGGTATTAGAAAGAATGGATTGCTAGACAATGTTATTTGTACTCTGTCCAGAAGAGTGAAACAAATGTAAATTGATACTCAGTCACTCCCTAGTGATCTAGTTAGAAACATCTTCTCTTCTAACCTACTAGGGTAAGGCATATAAATATTTTATAGCTAATACCCTCTTCGTTCTTAGCTACTTGAATATGTTCTTTGATTGAGGAATTTGGAGAATTAGATGGGCATTGTCTTGGAGCCAAGCAGTGCTGAAGTGAGAAGTAAAAGGGAGGAAATTGCCACTTGATGGGAGAACAAAGGACTGTAAAATGTCAGTTTGTTTTTGGACTTCCCACTTGAAATGCAAACAGATCATAATGAAGTCATTTCATTACAGAGAAATTCCAGATACTTGGACACAGCTCAGAGAAAGCACTTACTATTTATAGTAGGAGCTTAATTGCAAATGGATCATCCAAGGACTGATTTTCTGGGACAATGACTAGGTCATGAAAAGAACTTTCATGAACTGACTGCTGTTCCAACAGGGATTTTATAAACTCTAAAACATTTTATATAATTATATTCAGTCGTTTTCTATTTCCATATAGATAGATAGAGATAGATATATAGATATAGTATTTTTTCTTCTGAGAAAAGGTGAGATTGTGTATTTGATCATTCATGTTCTCATTCATGTAAACAGTTTTTCAGCAATATTCTCATTATTTACCTAGAAAAATGAAGAAGAGAGGGCTCCTGATACCTCCCAGTTATATGTATTGCATATATATTTTTATATGTACTCTAATTTTTAGCAGTATATTCTTTCTTTTGTTTCCCACAACAGTAAAGGATAGCCCTGTCATTACTATTCAAATATTTCAATAATGAATTTTACTTGAATACTGTGATGCTAGAAAACAGAAATAGTTAGAGGAATTCCTTCATCCTTTATGTTCAGAAAACGAAAAAATAAAAAAGCTATTTCAAGTAACTACTCTTATCCAAATGAGTACATAAGACCCACAGAAGCCTTCTTGTTTAACTATGGAAAGGTTTGACACCCAAACCAAACCCATTGCCTCCAGTGGATTTCAACTGTTAGTGACCCTATATAGGGTTTCCTGGAGAATGATGAGGATTTCTGTTTCCGTAAAGACTTATAGTCTCAGAAACCCACAAGGGTAGTTGTATTCCATCCTGTAGGGTTGCTATGAATCAGAATTGACTTGATGGCAGTGAGTGAATGAGTGATATATGGCTTCGATGGCGGTGGAAAGCCTCATCTTTCACCCGTTTCAACAATTGACCTTGGAGTTAGTACTCCGGCGCTTACTAGACAGCGCCCACAGGACTCCCGTAGGTTAGGTTAGATACAGATCTTCCAAATTCTTATTCCTTGTCTCAAAAATGAATACTCAAATTGCTTCTTCCCATCTTTTATTCAGAAACAAAATGCTTGTCAACCAAATTTTAGTTGATATTCTTACTTTCACCAAATGCTGAACTTTGACCCACTCTCAGTTTAAGCCACCATACATCTCCTTAAGGCCCCTCTCATAGAATAGGTTGGTCTCAGCTTAGAAAATAGGCTTATTTATTGTTGGATCATGTCATTTTCCCCCTTCAGCTCTATAATATAAAAGCCTTCTTTTGCCTTACTCTTAAGAAATGTGCCAATGTTATGCTCAGAGTATTCTGATTCCAATTACTCCCTCCCCTTCTTTTAATAACCTCTTTCACCTCTGGCACTAATGCTTCTTTTTAAATAAATCCAGTCAATATCTAGATCCACGGAACCCTGGCAGAATAGCAGATTACACATTGAGGTGATAACCGCAAGGTCAGGAGATCCTGTCGAACTCCCCAGACACCGAAGGAGAGTGATGCGGCTGTCTGTAGGAGACCCCATTGGCAGGCAGTTCTATTCTGTTCTGTCAGGTCTGCATGAGTCACACTCTGCTTGAGGGTATGGATTGTGAACTAATTCTATATTTGCTTCTTTTCTATTTAGCAAACCTAATCTTAAACAGAACTGTGAAGAGATTAAAGTTGTTTTAAGAGTGGTCCTTTACAGAGGCTGTACACTGGTACATATGAGGGCTAGAGGTACAGGGAATCCAGGGTAGATGATACCTTCAGGACCAAGGGTGTGAGGGACGATGCTGGGAGAGTGGAGGGTGAGTGGGTTGGAAAGGGGGAACTGATTACAAGGATCCACATGTGACCTCTTCCCTGGGAGAGGGACAGCAGAGAAGGGGGGAAGGGAGACTCCGGATAGGGCAAGATATGACAAAATAACGATGTATAAATTACCAAGGGCACATGAGGGAGGGGGGAATGGGGAGGGAGGGGAAAAAAAAGAGGACCTGATGCAAGGGGCTTAAGTGGAGAGCAAATGCCTTGAGAATGATTGGGGCAGGGAATGTATGGATGTGCTTTATACAATTGATGTATGTATATTTATGGATTGTGGTAAGAGTTGTATGAGTCCCTAATAAAATGTAAAAGAAGAAAAGAGAAAAAAATGATTAGGGCAAAGACTGTACAGATGTGCTTTATACAAATGATGTATGTATATGTATGAACTGTGAAAAGAATTGTATGAGCCCCAATAAATTGTTAAAATAAAAAATTTTAAAAAATTGATGTCTAATGCTAAAAAAAAAGAGTGGTCCTTTATGAAATGCTTAAAGTCCACCATATTCAGATATTCAGTAATTTCTTAGAAGCCAACAATTCTTCTTAGCACCACTTTGATCTCTTCTGATTCCTTTCAGCTATTAAATTTTAGCATCCTGTGTTATATTCCAAGAGGCAGGAGTAGGTGAATTACATCTGTGCCGGGGGAAGTGGAGGGAGATGGATGACTTCACCTTCAAACATGTTCTATAAATACCCTTATAAATGTAAGCATCTATCTATCTATCTATCTATCTATCTATCTATCTATCTATTATCTATCTATCTATCTAAATACCCCATAAATACAATCATGTCAGAATGAGGGAAACCATCCGCATGTACCCAGTACAGACACTTAAATGGAGTCTGCTGATTCACAGTCCTGGAGTTCCTTATATATGATTAGGAGACAAAGGAAATCATCATCAGATCATAATTGGTGTTATGACTAACAGTGTTTCAGGCAGGACTGTAGAAGCCATGAAAGGGCAATGTTGGGATAGAGATACAACTGTAGATTTTAAAATGTACAGAGTTGACTAGTGCTTTGAACACTTAGCTAACTAGTGGTTCAAGTATGATTTACGTAGCTCTGAGGCACAACCACCAGAGCCCAGCTTTTAGATAGCATGCAGCGATTTTCAGTAAAATTATTATTATGGGCATATCCAGGCATATTCCTGGCTCTTTGTGTAAGCCTGAGGGTAAAGCTGCCCTTCCCTGGGCTTGTCTGTGAATTATCTACAAAGCACACTATTTCTAAGGAGAAAACTGCTGCATTGCTGATTAATGGTCCGAAAAAGATCAAATGGAGTTTGAATGCATGTCAGAACTCCAAGTGGAGCTAGGCCTCTCACTGTGGACCGCATTCTTCCACAAAACAAGTACTTTGACACTCTCACTCGTGGTGTCGAGTGGATTCTGACCCATAGTGACACGAAAGGACAGAAGAGAATGACACATGTGCTTTCTGAGGCTGTTGCCCTTTATGGGGGTAGAAACCCTCATATTCTCCCTCAGAGCAGCTGGCGATTTCTGTGGCCTTGTCTTGGCACTCTAACTCATAGCTCACGTCACCGATATACTTCTTCACGTTAAATGGTCTTAACACTATTCCTACTTAGCAATGGACATTGACAAAAGTATTTGGAGCCTTAGCCCGAAAAGATTGATTTATATAAAAACTCTAGCTAATAGATCATATTTCAGGGCAACAAAAGAGATGATTTGGGCAGGATGTTAAGAACTATATAACTTATAACACACAGAAGGGTGCTTTAGCCTTTATTTCTGGTATTACTAAAACATAATTAAAAATTCACGGTCCATATACTACATGTACAAAAGAGGGGATCCAGATAGGTTCAAGTGTTTAAAATAAGATCCCAATCTATCTCTAAATGGATACTAAAGAAAATGGGCCTACTATAAACTATTCTAAATTTGTTTAATAAGAAAGTAATTAAGAACATTCAGTGAAAAATTATATATATAATCTCTAACTCCTAAGACTATTGATTTCTCTCAATGATATTACCAGAGAACATTATTTTCCTGTGACAAAAATTTAAATACATGACCCTTATGATTTTTCAGTGAAAAGGGCAACTGTTGGCTGATACGAATGCTAGAATAAAGCAGAACCTCTTTCTTCCAAAGGTAGCTTTAAAGCCAACATTCTAGTGATCAACAGTTAGTCTCACGGGTATTCCTAGTATTTCGAAAGTATTCTTGAGCTAGAGACATATTTCAAAAAAATCCTCAACAACAACAGACAAGTAAAAAACAAACAAATAACAACAAAACACTAATTGAGCAGGACTGTACTTTAAACCCACCTGTTGCAAATCGAAGGAGCTGAGCTACTCCTTTGAATTTACAGCTGAAACAGCCTAGTGTGAGATGCAAAAGACTACTATCCCAAGGTT
Source organism: Tenrec ecaudatus (assembly GCF_050624435.1). Classification (NCBI taxonomy): domain Eukaryota; kingdom Metazoa; phylum Chordata; class Mammalia; order Afrosoricida; family Tenrecidae; genus Tenrec; species Tenrec ecaudatus. The sequence continues at coordinate 101,268,714 of NC_134548.1, read as the reverse complement.
GTGGATTTTGATGTCAGTGGACTTTGATTCAAACTTCTTGCTTTTGAGGTCCAATAATTGGAAAATTATGACTACCCCACACTTGGTACTTTCTTACTTTCTCTGATTGTCTTAGTACTGCAGACATAGTTTGCCTGAGTAAATGTGTTATTGCAAGTTGTGCCTTGTGTTTAACTCATTGTTTCTTAAATAATGTACAGTAACAAGTTTTTGACTGATATATATGAATATCCCATGTATTTTAGTCTAAACAGTTTTCATATCTGTGTCTATTTCCCTTTTCCTAATAGTACTTTAAAATCTATACCATTGGCTAGATTCATGATGGTATTATTAGAGTTACCAAATGCCTCCTGAGGGTTAATTAAATGTTTTCTCAAGCAGCGAATAATGCTGCATCTAAAGTGGACCAGGGACACATATAAACTTCATATATGTTCATGGAGTTTGAGCTCACACTACTCTAAGAATTATTAGTTCTGGGGGGAGGGGGAAGATGGCCGACAGGGACACCCGCATACTCTGAGAGCTCCTCCAAACAAAGCGGGATTGGCGACCAGGTAGCTGAATAGTAAGAGTCTGGTGAGTGAAATATCCCCCTGGGACAGCACCCCAGTCCTACCCCACGTATTTGTCCGGAGCAGGGGTCTAGGTGAAAGAGGACCAGACTAGTGGGACATCTCTGGCCACTAAGCTGCCGTGAGCTCACTGGCGACCGGCTTAGGCTCCATCCCCAAACCGGACGCCAGCCCAGAGCCACTTGCCTGCCCTGCCTACTCCAGCGGCCCACTCCCCACTCCCCACTCGCGGATCTCCACTGGGAGAGAAGCTTTCCTCTCCCGCAGTTCCCCTCTCCCCGCAGGGCAGCGATCTGCCCTCGGGCCCACGTCCCTCCCTCCATTCATCCAAGCTCAGGGGAGCGGACCCGCGGGTTGTCTGGCGACCCCCACGGGGGACCATCCACCCGCACCGCTGCCGCGGACCTCTCCACCTGCCCTCCGTGCGCTGGCCTCCCACCCCCGCCCGCCCCCGCCAGCCCCTGGCAGCCTAGCGCCAGCTCCACTCCTGGCGGGGACCCTGCGCTGAGCACTTCCCGCCAACAGGAGCCATAGCCCAACACGCGCCTGTCCCGGACCCTGAGCTTCCGCGGAGCGCCGCGCCCCGCGCTGCTGAGTCTGCCCACCAAGGGCCCCCCCCTGCGCAAGGCACAAGAGTAGGTGCCCTCCCCAGGGTGCTGAGGGGACCCCGGCAGCCGCGACTCTGAGCCTGAGCAGAAGAAGGGCGCCATTGCCCCCTGCGGTTTCGCGCCAAGCCTCCTTTGCCGGCGCCATTACCCCCCGCGGTTTCGCGCCCAAAGGGCGGAGAGCGAACACCATTGTTCCCTGCAGTGTCCCGCAGCTGCCTGTGCAGCTATCCAAGGGGCCTCCCCGCGCCCGCTCACAGCCCGGACAGATCAAACACTCCACCTGCAGTGGAGCCTGGGTCTCGACTTTGCAGTCCCTGAGGAGCCGTCAGTGAGCTCCAGCCAGCTCTCACCACCTGGGGCCCTGTTGGGTCCCCAGTGCCAGCCCTAAGCCTGCCGCAGCCCGCCCCAGCCACCCCAGGAGACGGCACAGTGGCCTGAGCCTCCACACAATAAGGTTACTCCTGTCTCCCAGAAGCATGGGGCCTATTAAAGGATCAAGGAAAAATCAACAGACCACATCACTCCCAACAAAAAAATCAGAAAAACGAGGCACTTTAACAGACCTAACGTCACTCATAGAAGAAACAGATATAGATCAGCCACAAAAGGAAATCTTCAGAACTCTGCTTGCAGTAATACAGGAGCTAAGAGAAGCGAACCAAAATAAGGATGCAACGATAGAAGGGATGAAATGCAAAATAGAGGGGATGAAGTCCACAATAGAGGGGATGAATACTATCCACCAAAAGGAACTGCAGAAACTAACAGAGGAGGTAGCAGAGGCCACACAAAAGGTCACAGAAGCTATATCTAGGCTTGAGGAGGCTGAGAACCGTATCAGTGAACTCGAGGACGCTCAAACCAAACGAAGCAAGCGAGAAAAACAATCAGATAGGAAAATTAAAGAAACAGAAGACAGCCTGAGATCAATGACAGATGCTATGAAGAGGAATAATATTCGAATAATCGGTCTACCGGAACACAACATAACACACAAATCGACCGCCAAGATAGCAAAGGAATTCCTGGAAGAAAATTTCCCCAACCTAACAAAGGAGAATCCGACTCTCATACAGGAAGCAGAGAGGACGCCGGCTAAGCTAAACACCAAGAAGAACACGCCAAGGCATATAATTGTAAAATTATCCAACTTAGAGGAAAAAGAGAAAATTCTACGAGCATCAAGAGAAAGGAAGACAGTCACATACAAAGGAGCGCAAGTAAGGGTATGCTCAGACTTATCAGCTGAAACCATGAAGAGGAGGAGAGAATGGAGCAGCATCTTCCAAATTCTGAAAGATAAAAATGCCTCCCCCAGAATCGTATACCCTGCCAAGTTATCCATTAAGATAGAGGGTAAGATAAGGGTCTTCCAGGACAAGGAAGAACTCAAAAAATATACTGCAAGTCACCCGACCCTGCAGAACATACTGGCTGACTCACTATGGCCAGAAGATCAAGCTCCAACTAGAACCACCAGGAGACCACCATATAGCCCATCTCCATCTAGAAGCCAACATGCCAGCAACACGTACCAGGACAACACGGTCTCAGATGGAAAAGAGGACAGGATAGAAACCCTCCACTCAAACGCAGTACACTGATATGAAGGAAGATAGGCAAAGACCCAAAACACAAAACAGAATATGGCAACCATGAAGCCAGAGATTGTAATAATCACTTTGAATACAAATGGGCTCAATTCATATGTTAAAAGAAAGAGGCTGGAGGATTGGATTAGAAAACATAACCCATCAATCTGCTGCCTGCAAGAGACACACCTTAAGCAAGCAGACAAGCATATGCTGAGAATAAAGGGCTGGAAGAAAGTTTACCAAGCAAATGGTAACTCCAGGAAGGCAGGAGTGGCTATCTTACTCTCTGACAAAATGGATCTCAAGATCCAAAACATAAAAAGAGACAAAGAGGGACATTACATAATGCTCAAAGGCTCAGTAAACCAGGAAGCAATAAGCATTCTGAATATTTACGCACCTAATAATGGTGCGGCAAATTTCGTCAAACAAACTATTAAAAAAATGACAGAAGAAATCACGGAAACAACAATAATAGTGGGGGACTTCAACACTCCACTATCAGAGAAAGACAGGTCACAGGGAAAGAAGCTCAGCAAAGAGGCCAGAGAGCTAAACAATGTAATTAGGCAACAGGGCCTGATAGACATCTATAGAGCCTTTCATCCAAAAGCAAAAGGTTTCACATTCTTCTCCAATCCACACGGATCTTTCTCAAGAATAGATCACATGCTGGGGCACAAGGCCAGCCTGAGTAAATTCAAACACATAGATATTATCCAGACGTCTTTCTCAGACCACCATGCCATAAAGCTGGAGATTAATAGGAGGGCACCCAGAAAAGCAAGGGTCACCAATTGGAGAATAAACAACGATCTCCTGCGACATGAATGGGTTAAGGTCCAGATCAGAGAGGATATCAGGAAATTTCTAGAAACTAATGAGAACGAGCATACAACATATCAAAACTTATGGGACACTGCAAACGCAGTCATCAGAGGTAGCTTGATATCACTGAATGCATACATGAAAAAAGAAGAAAGGCGTATGACAGATATGTTAACACAAAACCTCCAACAACTAGAACAGAGTCAACAGAACTACCCCTCCAATAGCAAGAGAAAAGAAATAATAAAAATCAGGGCGGAGTTAAACCAGTGGGAAGACAAAAGAACAATGCAAAGGATTAACGCAACTAGAAGCTGGTTTTATGAACGAATTAATAAAATTGACACTCCCCTGGCAAAGCTTACCAAAGATAGAAAGGAACAATCATCAATAGCCAGGATAAGAGATGAATCGGGGGCAATAACAACAGACCCCAATGAGATAAAAAGGATAATCACAAAGTACTATGAAGGTTTGTATTCTAATGAATTCAGAAACCTGGAAGACATGGATAAATATTTAGAAAAACAATCTATCCCTAGATTATCTGAGACAGAGATCAAGAACCTCAACAAACCCATAGCGAAGGAAGAAATAGAGAGTGTCATCAAAAACCTACCAAGGAAAAAGGCCCCAGGGCCAGATGGCTACACAGCAGAATTTTACCAAACATTCAGGGAAGAGCTGACACCGATCCTCCACAAAGTATTCCAGAACATAGAAAAGAACGGCAAGCTCCCAAACTCATTTTACGAAGCCAGCATTACTTTGATACCCAAACAGGGAAAAGACCCCACAAGTGTAGAGAATTATAGACCAATATCTCTAATGAACATAGATGCAAAAATCCTTAACAAAATATTGGCCAATAGAATACAAAGGAACATCAAACATATCATTCACCACGACCAAGTAGGATTCATCCCAGCGATGCAGGGATGGTTTAACACCCGAAAATCCATCAATATCATACACCACATCGAGAAGGAAAAGGATAAAAACCATATGATAATATCCATAGATGCAGAAAAAGCATTTGACAACATCCAGCATCCATTCCTAATCAAAACACTCATGAAGATAGGATTGGAAGGTAAGTTCCTCAAGCTCATACAAGCTATCTATGAAAGACCAACAGCCAACATCATAGTCAATGGAGAAAAGACAAGAACAATCCAACTGAAAAAGGGTACAAGACAAGGATGCCCCCTGTCCCCTCTTCTATTCAATATCGTTTTGGAGCTTCTGGCTAACAACATAAGACAGCGGAAGGACATCAAAGGGATCCAGTTGGGAGAGGAGGAGGTGAAACTATCGTTATTTGCAGATGACATGATCCTATACATTGAAGACCCCCAAAACTCCACAGTTGGAATACTTACAGCAATAGAGGAATACGGAAGGGTAGCAGGATACAAGATCAATAAACAGAAGTCGGTAGGGTTTCTATACACATCGGACAGGGCCATGGAAGAGGCGATTAAGAGGGAAGTACCCTTCACAGTAGCCAAGAACAAACTGAAATACCTAGGAATATACTTAACAAAAAATACTAAAGACCTATATAAGCATAATTATAAAACCCTATTACAGGAAACCAAAAGTGACCTTCACAAATGGATGAAGCTCCCCTGCTCATGGTTAGGTAGGCTGAACATAGTAAAGATGACAGTTCTTCCTAAAGCACTCTACAAGTTCAATGCTATACCAATCCAATTACCATCAACCTTCTTCAAAGAATTGGAAAAACTGACCACCAACTTCATATGGAGAGGGAAGAAACCCAGAATTAGCAGAGAACTCCTCAAGAAGAAGGACACAATTGGAGGACTCGCCCTGCCTGATTTTAATGCCTACTACACAGCTACAGTGGTCAAAACAGCATGGTACTGGCACAATGATAGACACTCAGACCAGTGGAAAAGAATAGAAAGCCCAGGAGTAAAATCATCAGCATATAGACAATTGATCTTCGACAAGGGTCCCAAAAACGTCAAGTGGGAAGCAGATGCCCTCTTTAATAAGTGGTGCTGGAAACAATGGATATCCACATGTAGAAAGTTGAAACAAGACGTCTACCTCACCCCATGCACAAGAATACACTCAAGGTGGATCACAGATCTAGAAGTCAAACCCCAAACCATCAGGACCATTAAGGAAGGAATCGGGACTAATCTCAGAGCACTGGCCCAGGGAGCACATAGGCTCACTGCAACAGGGAAGGGGACACACACAGGTGATCTGGAAATCGACAAATGGGATCTAATAAGAATAAAACACCTGTGCACCTCGAAAGACTTTGCCAAGAGGGTGACAAGGCAACCCACAGACTGGGAGAAGATTTTTAGTAATGACACGTCAGACAAAGGGCTCATTACTAAAATCTACAACACCATCATGACCTGCAAAAAGAGGAAAACAGTTAACCCCCTAAGGAAGTGGGCAAAAGAAATGAGAAGAACTTTCACTAGAGAGGAGATCAATATGGCCAATAAATATATGAGAAAGTGCTCGAAGTCCCTTGCCATAAGAGAAATGCAAATCAAAACAACCATGAGATACCACCTAACACCCCTCAGGCTAGCCCAGATCAGTAAATCAGAGAGCAACAAGTGTTGGAGGGGCTGTGGTGAAATAGGAACCCTCCTCCACTGCTGGTGGTCGTGCAGATTTGTACAGACACTGTGGAAAGCAATCTGGCGATACCTAAAGAAAATGGAAATTGATCTACCTTACGACCCAGCCATCCCTCTACTGGGCATATACCCGGTTGAAGCAGCAAATAAAACACGACCAGTCATATGCGCTCCAATGTTTATTGCGGCACAATTCACAATAGCAAAGACTTGGAAACAGCCTAAGTTTCCATCGATAGACGAGTGGATTAGCAAACTTTGGCACATACACACAATGGAGTATTATGCAGCACTGAAAAGCACCGATGAGCACATGAAACACGTTATTTCATGGGAAGAGCTGGAAGGAATTATGCTAAGCGAGGTAAGCTAGTCCCAAAGGGACAGGTACAACATGAGTCCCCTGAGGTAAGTACAATCAGCATGACTTAAATGGGGCATTAATCCAGCCAAGGGGAGGGTATTGTTTATATCTCCACAGGGAAAGTGGGACCAGACTTCAACCCAGTGTCGCAAGGTGTGAATGCATTATCCCGGAGTGGAGGACGGAACCGGTGGAGAGGTCTGGGAGGCAGGCCCCAGCACCATAAATTAAGTGGATTCCTGCCCCTCCCCCGAAAAGAACTTGTTCCAAAGGACGACATTGACCCTGCAGCTATGGGAGATGGACATATTTGATCAGAGCACACGGGAGCAGATGAAGGGGCAGGAGGAGAGAGTGGAGCACAGCCTGGCCCACCAGGCCGTGATGATGATGTTCCTGAGTAGAGCAGCCAGTCCACAGAGAGAACAACATGGCTGGCCCTACTATGAGACATGATGCCCCTCAGTGACTAAGGGCGATACAGGGGACAGCACCGGAGACACAGTGTGGGAATTGCACCTGACCTGATCCCACCACACCGAGGCAATGCACTGGGGGAGTGCAGCGGAACAGCAAGGGAATGGAGTGGCAAGGTCCCCAGGGAATGCTGAAAGTGGACTTTGGGGCCAGGGCGTGGTGCCCCAACAGACTGGACTGGAAAACGCTCCTAAGGGCCAGCAAAGATCCCTGAACTAACTACAAGCTTTTCTCTCGTGAACTGTTTTGTTCTGTTCTTTTTCAGTGGTTTGTTTTGGTTGTTTTGTTGTCCGGTTATATACTGTTGCTTTGTGTTCCTCTGTCTAGTTTTCGTGCATGTTAGTGACTCCACAGGTCTGTCTGAATAGGACAGGCTGGATGAACTATCTGGAGGAAAAACAACGGGACCGACAGTTCCGGGGGGACTTGGGGTGGGGGGTAGGGTGGGTAAGGAAGTGGTGTTAACAAACCCAGGGACAAGGGAAAAACATGGGACCCCAAAGGGTAGAGAAGGGGGAGTGGCAGGCCTGGTGGGAAATGATCAAGGGTAAGGTTGCTTAGAGAAGAGGTATACTCTAGCCCAGGTGGCAATGAAGCATGGTAGTAGGGCAGGAGGAAGGTCAAGGGAGATGGAGGAAAGAGCTAGGAGTCAAAGGGCATTCATGGAGGTCTAGACAAAGACATGTACATGCAAATATATATAGGAGGTTGGGGAAATAGATCTTTGTGTCTATATTTATAGGTCAAGTATTAAGGTGGCAGAAGGACCTTGGGCCTCTACTCAAACACTCCCTCTATGCATGAATACCTTCTTTTATTAAACTGGAACTCTATGATGCTCACTCTCCCGACACAACAGCTGGAGCCAACATGGGTGAACAAGTAAATGTGGTGAAGAAAGCTGATGGTGCCCGGCTATCAAAAGAGATAGTGACTGGGGTCTTAAAGGCTTGAAGATAAACAAGCGGCCATCTAGCTCAGAAGCAACAAAGTCCACATGGAAGAACACACCAGCCTGTGTGATCGAGTGGTCCCAAAGGGATCAGTTACCAGGCATCAAAGAACAAAAAATCATATCATTGACTGCACACCTCCATGATAGGATCGCTGAAGACAAATGGGTGCATAAGCAAATGTGGTGAAGAAAGCTGATGGTGCCCGGCTATCAAAAGAGACAGTGTCTGGGGTCTTAAAGGCTTGAAGGTGAACAAGCGGCCATCTCGCTCAGAAACAAATAAGCCCACATGGAAGAAGCACACCGGCCAGTGCGATCACGAGGTGCCCAAGGGACCAGATATAAGGCATCATGCAAAAAAAAAAAAAGATATAAGTGTGTGTATGTATGTGTATTTATGTGTATATGTATATATGTATGTGTATATATATATTATATTAAATGAAGGGGGAAGTGCAGAGTGGAGACCCAAGGCCCAAGTGTCAGCCAATGGAGATCCCCTCATAGAGGGGCTTAGGAGAGGAGATGGGTTAATTAGGGTGTGAGGTAGTATCGATGAATAACACAGCTTTCCCCCAGATCCTGGATGCTTCCTCCCCCCAACTACCATGATCCGAATTCTACCTTGCAGGGCTGGATAGGACAGAGGCTGTACACTGGTACATAGGAGGGTTGGAGATACAGGGAATCCAGGGTGGATGATACCTCCAGGACCAAGGGCGTGAGGGACGATGCTGGGAGAGTGGAGGGTGAGTGGGTTGGAAAGGGGGAACTGATTACAAGGAGCCACATGTGACCTCTTCCCTGGGAGAGGGACATCAGAGAAGGGGGGAAGGGAGACCCTGAATAGGGCAAGATATGACAAAATAACGAGGTATAAATTACCAAGGGCATATGAGGGAGGGGGGAAAAGGGAGGGAGGGGGGAAAAAAAGGAGGACCTGATGCAAGGGGCTTAGGTGAAGAGCAAATGCCTTGAGAGTGATTGGGACAGGGAGTGTATGGGTGTGCTTTGTACAATTGATGTATGTATATGTATGGATTGTGGTAAGAGTTGTTGGAGTCCCTAATAAAATGTAAAAGAAGAAAAAAAATAAATAAAAAAAAAATTATTAGTTCTTATGTCATAGCTTTGCTTAATACTTGCCCCCATGAAATATTCACTGAAGAAATGGGTGTTCTAGCAAAGTGTGGTGAAGATATCAGACGGCAGCCAGCTATCAAAGAGAATACTATCTGGTTTCTTAAAGGCTTTTCTTAAACCAAGCAGCCATCTAAGTGAGGAGTAAGTTAAGTCCAGCCTTGGAAGGAACCTACTTGCCTGTGTGTTCAAAGCATTGTAAGAGGTCAGAGGATGGAGTAGTGTTAGTGCATAGGGTAAAATCTGAGCACCCAGTACACAGAGGCTATGGAGGATGGTGAAAGGCCCAAATCCATTTTCAGAGTCCCACATGAAATAAGTTTCCAACAATCTCCCTCAGTCCATTGACTAGTGGTGTAAATGCTTTTGCCTTCTGACTGCATTGGAAAGTCGATTATTGCCAAGGTAGTTAGGTTAAAATTTAACATACTATCATATATTTTCTCTTTTGACCCATTTTAAATTTGTTCTAATGGCTATTATCTTCTGTTTTCCCTTGGATTGAGGGTTCCTATGCTTTATTTTGTTGTCATTGTTGGAGACTTTAATATGATTCTCTTTATATAAAATCCAGGTTAGGTAATCCATAAAGACAATAATTAAATCAATAGTTCCTTAGATTTATGGTAGGGGAGGTTGGGACTTAATAGGGAGCTAATAATAATGGGAACCATAATGAAGAACATGTTGTAAAATTATGGTAATGATTGCACAATCTTTTCAATAACTTTAACCCCTGAATTATATTTCAATGTATTTTGAATTGTATGCTAATAAAATGTTTAAAAAATAAAATAAATGGCAAATAATTGATAAATTATTTCAGGAAAAATTAATAGCAGTCAGTATAATCTTTTTGTCTAGGAACTTTGTCAACCTCTCAATTTATTCAAGGCTAACTTCTACTTTCTGTAAATTCTAGTTTAAATGTGTCTCACCAATTATGACAAAGTAGTTGCATAATCACTTAAAATCATTAAAAAATGATTCAATTCCCATTAGTGTGCACATCATTTGTAACTTTTTTACATTCAAAATTAGTATTTTATACTTTCATCTTATTTTTATTGCTGATTTTTAATTTAATTACATTTCAGTTAGAGTATGTAACCTTTTGCTATTGATAGTTTGAAATTTTTAAAGTTTTATTTTATGATTTAATACATAGTTAAATTGGTGAAGTTTACATGTACCTGGAAAATATGTATATTCTGTCATAATTGACAGTAGGTGTTTCTATATAACAAGTAGACCCTCTTCTCTAGTTGGCATGTGTATTATGCTGGGTTTTATAAAGAAATAAAACCCGTGGAATTCATATATTTAAGAGAAAGAACTTCATATCAAGAAAAATATTATATCAAAGAAGTGTCCCAGCCTAGTCTAACTCATGCCAATAGGCCAGATGCTACCTGAAGGACTCTCCAGATTCACGAAGCTGCTAACTGATGAAGCAAGAAGGTCAAGTGAGAAGCTGGGAGATCAGTTTGATGAGTGTAGAGTCTAATAGATCCAGGGTCAGTAGTTCCCAGGGTAGGCAATTCACGTGGGTCAACAGCACCAGGAACTAGATAGAATCCAAGCAAGCAGGAAAGAAAAGCTCAGGACGAGAGAGAGGCCACTTCTCCATAGTGTCTCTTATAAATAAACGACACACCTAAGGAGACATGATAAGGCTGTCTGGATTAAGGGGTTGGACTAGATCCATAACTTCCCACAGGTGTACCAAGTTGACACACAGCCTAACCATTAAAGCATGTTCAAGTATTTTATATGCTTTGTAAACTTTTTAGGAGCATTTATGGTATAGAGGATACAAATTTAGCTGTTATCCATCAGGTCAGCAGTTTGAAACCATGAGTTACTCCCTGGGAAGAAGACAGAGCTTTCTACTCCCTTTAAGAGTTACAGTCTTGGAAACTCACAGGGGTAGTTCTACCCTATTGTATAGGGTCACTATGAGTTGACATTAACTCAATGGCAGTGAGTAGTACTAGTTGTAATAAACTTTTGTCTGTTTTCACAGTACATGTGACAGTTAGATTTTATGCCATTGAGTGAATGTAGGGATGGAACACAACCTATAAATCAGGTTGCAGTCTAATAACAGGCCTTTAGTGTGTGGCATTTTTGTATAAGAGTGACCTTGAGCAGAACTGAGCTCTCATTCCTTCACCTTCTAATGGATCTGGATCCTGCATCTGTTTTGTTGATCTCCTGCTGCATAGTCTGCCAATCTCAGGAGTCATCAGTAGACTGCTAACCTTGGATCCAGGGAACCTCAGATTCATTCATCTCTATATTTATGAGCTTGGTCCTCTGGTTTTGTCATCCTGTTTCCTGCCCGTCAGCTCTTGCTACTAAACAAGTCAGGAGAAGACTCCATTTTACATCTGAAATATGAACTTGAACCTCACCATAATTACCTACTCCTGCTACTGTGTAAGACATTACTCGATAAAAACTTCTTTCTATATTCATACACATACAAGAGCGTCTGGTTTTGCCTCTCTAGAGAATCCAACCTAGCACAGAAACTGATTCTGGATTTGTCAATTTTTCCCTGGGATTCTATCTGATTTTATTGTACTGTCTACTCCATGAAGTAACCTAAAACGTCCAATGTTTGAGTACGACACAGTTGCAAATTTTATTATCCAAATTTATCTCCATTTTCTACATACTGTTCCAAGATCAGACCTTACCATCTAATTTGTTGTTGTTAGAAACATTCAGTCTGTTCTGACTGAGGATGACTTCATGTGTGCAGAGTAGAACTGTTCCATATGGTTGTCAAGAATGGGAACTTCTGGACTATTTTTTGCTAGGCTTGCCTTCGTACATGCCCCTGAGTGGTGGTTTGAATCAACCAGCTCCTTCACAGGACAAAGATGAGGGCATTTGCTCCTGGAAAATGTTACATCTTTGTAAACACCAAGTAGCAATTGTACTCTGTCATATAAGGCTGCTAGGAGTCAGAATCAACTCAATAGCAGTGGATTCCGTTTGGTTGTATGACTTTGAATTGCTCTTAGTTATTTGCCTTGATGAATAAAACATGGCCGAAGTGATGATTTGGGATTTTCAAGGAGTTATAAGAAATTTACAAGTTTCCATTTGGATCTTGGAAACTACTCAAAATATTAGGAAAGGTTCAAATTACATGGATAGGCCAGACGTAAGTACTCTGGTAGACAACCTCAGTTGAACCCCTTTCCAAGAGCTCAACTCAGCTGTGAGCCATGTCAGTCACCTTGCCATCCAGCATATCTGACTGAAACTGCATGAGGAATTCCAAAGAACAATGACTCAGAAACTTCCAGCCAAACCACAGAACCCTGAAGAACAATATGCCACTAAAATTTGGGGTAATGTAGTAAAATAAACAGATCAAACCTTCTCTGAGAAGTAAATGGGAAAACAGAGCAGACTTCCTGAGTTCAAATCTGAACTCTACCATTCTCATGGTGTGACCTATTGCTTTCACAGATAACTTATTTTTCAACTTGAGGTAATAGCAGAACCGTCAGCAAATGATTATTTTAGAGTTAATATAATCTAGGTACAGTGATGGGAGAAAGATGAAGCTCTCTACATCCATAAAGATTAACAACCTTGGACACCTTATATAGTCAATATGAATCAGAATCGACTCCAAGGCAGTGAACTGAGGTAATGTACAAGGACAAACAGTGAACATAGATTACTTAAATCAAATATGAGAACTGATGAAGCGAAGAACTAAACAAAATTTCAATGAGAAGCTTGCGGAAACAAAAGTAAAATATTGTAAGCCTTACTATTAGAAAGCCAAATAAAAGGAAGATCACATGCAGAAAGAGTTGAAGAAAAAAATTAATCCTAGTTTTGCAATAGTGAAGGATTCTGTAGAAAAAATACTGAACAACACAGGAAGTGTCAAAAGAAGATGGCCAAATGCACAGAGTCACTATATCAAAATGAATTGGTGCATGTTCAAACTTTGAAATAGGCAGCATGAGATCAAGTTACACTAGTGGCATTAGCAAAACACAAGCCTTTAGGTTAGGAATTGATAAAATTCAATAAACAAATATAGTGCGAGAAACAGTAGTTTGTGCCAAGAATTTTGGAAGTCAGCTACCTGGCCAACTAATTGGAAGGCATAAATATATGTGTTCCTTACCAACATAGGTGACCCAGGAGAATTGAAAAACATGGGAAATCCAGGACACTTCATTGTACTCAGAAGGAGAAATCTACTTGCATTTCAAAAAAAAAAAGACCAAGAAATCTTCCACATGAGAATTGACTTAAAGAGAAATTAATGCATGCACTTCCATTTGGAATGTAGATGATATTAGAATGATACTAGTGGGAGGATGCACTAATTGTCTTAAGCAGTGTACAACTTACGTAGATACTCCTCAAATCTCACCACGTACTTCGCTTGTGTAAGAAAAGGCTTCAAGCTTAAAATGGAATACTTTCTTCAATTAATTTAACACTGTAGTTAACATGTAATCATAGTTATATTATATTGATATATGCAAACATTTTGTTTAGCTGTTTGTCCATTGAAAGGTACTTAATTTGTTGCCATTGTGGGTTTTTTATTTTTGCTATTGTGTACAATGGCTGCAATGAACCTGGATGTACATACATATGCCGAGGTTTCTGGATCCTATGTGTATTTTTCAGGATGTGGAATACACTTTTTTCAGCATTTGCACCACTTTATCATCCTACCAATACTCCATGAAGCTTCTGATCTCTCCACATGCTCCCCAGCATATGTTACTTGTTGTTTTTTTTAACAATTTATTAGGGGCTCATACAACTCTTATCACAGTTCAGAAGAGAAATGCAAATTAAAACAACAATGAGGTACTACCTGACACCCTCAAAGGTAGCCCAATTCAAAAAAATCAGAAAGCAACAAGTGTTGGAGGGACTGTGGGGAGACAGGAACTCTCATCCACTGCTGGTGGACCTGTAGGTATGTACACCCACTATGGAAATCGATTTGGCGATTTCTCAAACAGATGGAAATAGAGTTACCATAGGACCCAGCAATCCCCTACTGGGCATAATATACCCAAAAGAGGCAGGAAACAAAGCATGGTCAGACATCTGTGCTCCAATGTTCATTGCGGCACAGTTCACAATTGCAAGGAGTTGGAAGCAACCCAAATTTCCATCAACTGACGATTGGATTAAAAAACTGTGGTATATACATACAATGGAGTACTACGCATCACTAAAAAGCAGTGATGAACGTATGAGGCACATAGCGGCATGGGAAGAACTGGAGGAAATCATGCTAAGCGAAGTAAGTCAGGCACAAAAGGACAAGTACAACATGAGCCCGCTGAGGTAAGAATTAAAATTTTTTTAAAAAAGCAAAAGTGGCATAGGGGAAAAAGCTACTGTATACAAACATTTTAGGGGTGAAGACTGTGTAGTATGGAAGAAACCAGACCAAAACCAGGGATGTACATGGTAGACAATGGTGGGGGGGGGAAGGAAAACAAAAGGATGAATATAAGGAAGAAAAGGGGAGCGGGGGCATGGGACATTAATCCACCCAAGGGAGGGTATTGTTTATATCTCCACAGGGAAAGTGGGACCAGACTTCAACCCAGTGCCGCAAGGTGTGAATGCAATATCCCGGCGTGGAGTAGGGAACCAGTGGAGAGGTCTGGGAGGCTGGCCCCAGCACCATAAATTAAGTGGATTCCTGCCGCTCCCCCGAAAAGAATTTGTTCCAAAGGACGACAATGACTCTGCCGCTCTGGGAGATGGACATATCTGTTACTTGTTGTTTTAATGGAGCACTCAGTGATGGAGGGAGCCCTTGTGGCATAGTCGCTTACACAATGGGTTCCTAGCAAGAAAAGCAGTGGTTATCACCCACCAGCAGACCCATGGGAGAAAGATGAGGCTTTCTACTCTCATAAAAATTTGCTGCCTTGGAACCCAGAGGGCAGTTCACCTCTGTCCTATAGAGTAACTATGAGTCAGAATCCATTTGAGTTTGATTTTAGTTTATTACTGCTGAGACAAGATATCTCATCATTCTCTTGATTTGCATCTCATGCATGGCTAATAATAGGACATTTTTTCATATGTTTTATAGCTCCTTAAATGTCTTCTTAGGTGAAGTGTCTCTTCATGCTCTTTTAAAAATTGAATTGTTTGTCTTTTTGTTGTGAGTTGTCAAAGTTTTCTATAATGTTTTATGAATTAGTCCCTTCTTCTATGTCACTGCTAAATACCTTTTCCAAACAGTGCATTCTCCTTTAACTCTTTTGGTGGAGATTTTGATGCACATAATTGTCTGTTTTTTAGGAGATCCCAATCACCTAGGTTGTCTACTTTTGTGTATTGTAGTTATGTTTGGTATTATAATTATGTAATAAATTAGGGCCCATAAATTTATCCTTGTTAAATAATCTATTTTCTTGTAACTGCAAAGTCAGCAGTTCAAACCCACCAGCTGATCTGCAGGTTAAGACTATCTGATTATAAAGATTTACAACCCCAGAAACCCTACATTATGAGTTAGTGGCAGTGCATTTGGTTTTTTATAAGTTTACCCCCTTTTTACCCCCAAATCATTTTATTAGGATTTAATCCAGACATCATACCATTCCTTAGTTCAACCATATCAAGAAATGTGTACAATAGCTACCACAGTTTTAAAACATTTTTTTCTTTCTTGTACTCCTTGATATCAGGTTCCCATTACCCCACCCCCCTGACCCTGTGCCCCCAGATCCTCTCATTCTTGGTGTTGTCTCTATAGATTCACCCAACCTGGGTTTCATATACCAAAAATATATAGAAAAATACATAACAGAGTCAAGAAGGCTTACATCAATGACAAGATAAACCACACTATGAAAAATAAAACCACAGAAAATAATAAACACCAGATTAAGCTCAGAGTGTTTCAAAAGGAATATCAAATGACAAAGTGTTAACCATTCAAGCCAGATTTATCTTTTTAATTTACTATAATCATCTCTCCAATTATCTGTCTGATAGCCAGGTTATTCCCATCCCTCAATTATGGTTAAAGGGAAATCACTGTACACTTATTCCAGGTGTAGATCCTGCAGATGTATTTTGGGTTCCACTGCAATCCATAGTATTGCACTCCAGAATCTCACAATTTAAGCTCTGATACTATTTCCTCCTTCAGATTTGGAATCTCTAATTTTACAATACTTCGATCACTGATGTTGGTGTGTTTCTTGCATGTGGGCTTACTTGATATCTCACTTAGATGGCTACCTGTTTGAAACCAAGCCTTTAAGACCACAGAGACTAATCCTTCTGATAGCCAGGCACCATCTAGTTTCTTCACCACACTTTACTATAGCACCCATATCTTCCATGTCTCCTTCATGAGAGGGAACATCAAGTAGGGCCATATAAGAACTAATTGTTCTTAGGTTGATGCTAGGATTAAGTGTGAGCCCAATTAAGTGCAATTTGATTCTTGAATCTATGTTTTTTAAATATGCCTCTAGTTCATCTTAGAGATCGCCTTGTGATTTTATGGTCGAGAATGCTATTGATCATCTCCCTGGAGCATAAGGACCTTGTGTTAATAGTGTCATTGATTAGCCCATGGTGATAATTTTAAAACACTATTGAGAAAGGGATATGAACAAGTGTTGGCTAACTACAAATTGCAATACATGGATTGTTGACCTATAGAATAAATCCTTACAAGCCTGGACATTGTTCACATAAACAATGAGAGTTGGTCAACCCTGTATTCCTATTTTTATAGTCATTTGTTTTACATTTTCATCTTTGGTCCGTCCTGAGTAAGTTTTTGTATGTGATGTGAAATATGGATCATGTTTCAGTACTCTGCAAATAGGTATACAGTTTTGCCAACAATGGTTATAAAAGAGACTACCTTTTCCCATTTAAAGGTTTTGGCCCTTTGTCAAAGAGCAACTGTCCATAATGGGTGGATTTACTTCTGGGTTCTCAGTTATGTTCCATTGTTCTATATAACTGTCTTTGTACCAATACCAGTCTAGTTTGACTATCTTGAATATATACTAAGTTTTGAGATTAGGAAATGTAAAGCCTCCTGCTTTATTATCCTTCATTAGTAGTAATATTCTTTTTCAAGGTCTCTTTCCTTTCCAAGTAGAATTAGCCATTAGTTTTCCCTTCTCTTTAAAGAATGATGACACAATATCGATAGGGATTGCAGTATACCTATTAATCAATTTTAACATTGTTCACTATGCTAAGTCTTCCTGTCAATGAGTATGGTATGTTCTTTTATTTGTATAAGTCTCTTTTGATATCTTGCAGTAGTGTTTTGCAATTTTCTTGAATAAATCTTTCGTATCTCTGATTAGATTTATTCCTAATTACTTCATCATTTGAAGGGTTATTGTAAATATTATTGGCTTCCTGAATTCTATTTCGGAGTTCTCTTTCTTAATGTCAAGGAATCCAACTGATTTTTATCTGTACCCTGCCACTTTGTTGAATATTCGTATTAGTTTCAGGTTTCCCATCAAATCTCTTTGATTTTCTATGTATTATATTATGTCAACTGCAAATACAGTATTTTTACATCTTTTCCCCCCACTTTTGATGCCTTTCATTTCACATTTTTGTCTTGCTTCTCTGATTAAAGTTTCCTGGATAGGAGTGGTGACAAAGAGAAAACTAGTTTGTTTCTAATTTGCAAGGGGAATTTTTTCAATCCCTCTCTATTGAGAATTATTTTGGTCATTGTTTTTGCATATTTGTGCTTATTTATGTTGAGGAATTTCCCCTTTATTCTTATCCTGATGAATAATTTACAGGAAAGAATATTTATTTGTGTCAAATATATTTTCTGTATTGGGAAATATGATCATGTGGTTCTTTCCCTTTTTTTTTTAATGTGGCAGATTACATTGATTGCTTTTCTAATGATGAATTACCCTTGTATACCTAGTGTGAATTCCATTTGGTCATGATATATTAATATAGGTTATTGGATTCTATAAAGTATAATTTTGTTGAGAATTCTTGCATATATTCATGATGTATATTTGTCTATAATTTTCTTTTTCATTAGTACCTTTGACTGATTATGCTTGTTTCATAGAATCAGTACATGATTATTCCATTCTTTTCTGTACTCTTCAGTAGATTGGTGACAACCCTTCTCTGGTTGTTTGATCAAATTCATCAAATTTCACCCAGAGAAACTATGTGTGTCATGATGGTCTTCAGCTGGAAGTATTCTTATTAGGTTTTCAATCTATTTAATTTCCTCTTTTTTTCTGTTCAAAATTTCTACCTCAGACTGTGTTAGCTTCAATAAGTATGATGTTTCTAGAAAATTGTCTGATTCTTCTAGGATTTCTAGTCTCAGAAACGTTAGGAAGTAGGTCTACTCTGTCCTATTGGGTCAATATGCATTAGAATCAAATTGATGGAACTGAATTATATTCATTTTTAAACAGTTTTATTAGCACTTCATTCACATGTCATACAATACAATAATTTAGTCATATCAAGGGATGTTGTACAATTATCATCACATTCAATTATAGAACACTATTGTCTTCCTTGTACTCACTGTTATTGATGTATTTTTTCTAATTGTGGCAAAACATGCACAACAAAGCATTCTCCAAATCCACAAAAACCACATGTATAATTCAGTGCCATTGATTATACTCTGTGTTGTACAATAATTATTTGTATGCTTTTCCAAATTATTCCACCACAATAAAAATGAACTCAATACCCCCGAAGCAACAACTCTTTCTGCCTCACCCTTGGTAACCATTGGTCAAGTTTGGTTTATTTTTATTATTAATTATTTAAAGTATTCATGTATCATACACTTCCATTGTTAAATTGTTTTTAAAATGAGTTGTGTATACATCATTGCAATCAGTTCTAATGCTCTCACCCCCTTCCTACATGTATTGCTTGTCCAGCACCATTTGTTGAAGGGATTGTCTTTGTCCAATTGGATATTTCAAATATTGAACCATCCCTGCATCCCTTGAATGAATCACAATTGGTCAAAGTGAATTACTTTTTCATATGATGTTGGATTCTATTTTTGTTTATTCTAATTTGGTTGAGAATTTTAGCGTCTGTGGTCATGAGGGATATTGTCTAAATTTTTTTATCTTTTCTATTTGTTTTTCTATTTTGCTTTTCCTATAGGTAATTACTAATTTTATAGCATAGTTGTCTCATAAAATGGGTTGTACAACAAATGTATAAGGGTGCTTTACTCAATTGATGTATGTGTGGATTGTGATAAGAGTTGTATGAGCCCCGATAAAATGATTTATTAATTTTTTTAAAGGATTGTAAATTTTCCATATTTTTAAATGTATTAAGACTTGTTTTGTGTCTTAGTACAAAGCAACCCCAAAGAATGCTCCGTCTGCATTTGAAAGTAATGTATAATGTGTTATTTGGGGGCAGAATACTCTGTTTATTACTAGATCAAGTTAGTTAATTTTGTTGCTTACTTTTCCTATGTTGTCACTCAATTTCTTTCCCAATGATCTGTCCTTCCTCAAGAAATGTGTATTGAATTACCATAGTATTATGGTTGTGTTGTCTATTTCTCTCTTCAGTTTTATAAGAGTTGGATTGGATTATTTCAAGGGTCATTCATTGGGCATATTAGTTTATTATAGTTATGTTTCCTGGGTGTAGTGTCATTTTGATCATTATAGTGTACATTTATTTGTCTCTCGTGGTGAATTTTTCCTTGAAGTATATTTTATGAGAGATGATTATTGCTACTCTTACTTATTTTTGGTTGCCATTAGCTTGATATATGTTATTCCATCCTTTGATTTCAGTATATCTTGTAAGAAGCATATTGATGGCTCCTGCTTTTGTTATCTAGTCTGCTATTCTCTGTCTCTTAACTGGTGCATTTTATCTACTGACATTCAGTATCATTATTCAGTATGTGCGTACTTTGCGATGTTATTGGGGTTTTTGTTCTTCATATAATTCTATACTGTTTTGAATACTGTTCTCAATGTCTTTATTTCTGGGTAGGGTTTATGTTGATCTTGGGTTTGTCTCCTGATATTGTTGATTATCTGTCCAAAGAACTCCCTTTAGTATTTTTTTTTATAATTCTGGTCTCATTTTACAAATCCCTTTAATGTCTCCTTGTCTGCTTGTGTCGAAATACTCTTATTTCTCCTGCATATTTGAAGGAAACTTTTGCTGGATATAAGGTTCTTGGTTAGCAGCTTTATCAACCCTCTCCAGGGCATTGTCTTTGTTGTCCTCAAGATTTCTGCTTTTTAAAAGAATCCCAATTTATTCTTATTGGTTTTCCTTTATAAGTGGAGTCCTTTTTCACTAGTTTCTCTTAAGAGTCTCTCCTTGTTCTTAATATAGGAAAATTTGACTATGTCATAATGCATATGTCAAATCCTTCTTTGAGGGGTCTCTTATATTTGGGGTCCCCAGAGCTTCCTGAGTAGCTAGTTTCTCCTCTCCTGTGTTGTAAGGGAAGTTTTCTTGTACTATTTTCTCTGTGGATTTTTTACCTTCTTGTCCGGAACCCCAGTGTAGGTTGGTTCTCTTGATAGTGTCATCCCAACTGTGTGGACAGCCTCCCCCGTCCCCACAGAAGAATTCACTTTAGAGGACAGCACTGATGCTACAGTTCAGGGAGAGGGACATGTCTGATTAGAGTACACAGGGGAAAATGAAGGGGGAGGGAGAATGGAACACATCCTGGCCCACCAAGCCCTGAGAATGATTTTCCTGCTCAGAGCAACCAAAACACAGAGAGGACCATCTGGCTGTCCCCACTATGAAACCCGACATCCCTCACTGACCCATAGCACTATGGGGGACAACACTAGAGACACAATGCAGGAATTGTGCCAATCTGATCCCACCACACTGAGGCAAAACAGTAAGGGTGTGGAACAAAACAGCAAGGGGAACAGAGAAAATAAGTTCCCAGGGAAAACCAAAAATAGACTTTGGGGTCAGGGTTTGGCACCCCATGAGACTCAACCATAGAACACTCCTAAGGGTAAAAAAATAGACCTTGAACTATTTACAGGCTTTTATTTTATTTTATTTTTGTCGTTGGTTTTTGTTGCTTTTTTTTATTTTCTTTTGTTGCTTTGTTTTATTTTCTTTTGTTGCTTTGTTTTGCTCTGTCTTATTTTTGTACATATTTTCTTTGTAGGTCTGTCTAAATAAGATAGATGGGATAAAGAATCTGGAGGAGAAAACAATGGGACCGATGGTTCCAGGGGGACATGGGAAAGGGAATAGCAGGGGGGAAGGAAATGGGTGTTAACTAACCTAGGGACAAGGGAACACAAGTGATCAAAAATCGATGGTGAGGAGGGAATAGGCGACGTGCCAGGGCTTGATCAAGGGCAATGTAACTGAGAGCAATTACTGAAACCCAAATGAAGGTTGAACATGATAGTGGGAAAAGAGGAAAGTAAAAGGAAATAGAGGAAAGAAATAGGAGACAAAGGGCATTTATAGACGTCTAAATACAAGCATCCACATATGTAAACATATTTATACATGATAATTGGGAAATATATCTCTCTGTATATATGTATAGGTTTAGTATTAAGACAGTAGATGGACATTGGGCCTCTAAACAAGTACTCCCTCAATGCAAGAACACTTTGTTCTATTAACCTGGCATTCTATGATGCTCAGCTTCCCAACACGAACACTGAAGACAAAGTGAGTGCATACACAAATGTGGTGAAGAAAGGTGATGGTGCCTGGATATCAAAAGATACAGCAGCTGGGGTCTTAAAGCTTGAAGATAAACAAGTGGCTATCTAGCTGAGAAGAAATAAAGTCCACATGGAAGAAACATACCAGCCTGTGTGATCATGAGGTGTTGATAGGATCAGACATCAAGCATCAAAGAACAAAAAAATCATATCATTGTGAACAAAGGGGAGTGGAGAGTGGAGACCCAAAGCCCATTTGTAGACAACTGGTATTCTCCTTACAGAAGTGTTGCAGGGAGGAGATGAGCCAGTCAGGGTACAGTATAGCACCAATGAAACATACAACTTTTCTCTAGCTCTTTAATATTTCCTCCCCCTCACTATCATGATCCCAATTCTACCTTAATAATCCAGCTAGACCAGAGCATGTACACTGGTACAGATAAAAACTGGAAACTCAGGGAATCCAAGACAATTAAACTCCTTAGAACCAATACTGAGATTAGTGATACCAGGAGGGGAAGGGATAGGTGGGTGAGAATTGGGGAACTGATCACGTATAACCCCCTCACTGGGGGGTGGACAACAGACAAGTGGGTGAAGGGAGACATCTGTCAGTGTAAGACATGAAAAATAATAATAATAAATTATCAAGAGTTCATGAGGGAGGGAGGGGAAAAAGGAGGAGCTGATATTAAGGGCTGAAATAGAAAATGGTTGAGAATGATGATGGCAACAAATGAACAAATGTGCTTGACACAATGGATGTATGGTTGGATTGTGATGAGAATTATATGAGCCCCCAATACAATTATTTTAAAATAATAATAATCTTTAAAAAATAATAAAAGAAATTCATCAGACCCCTTTTCTATTTCTTTTGTCTTCTTTCTCACAGACTCGACTTTCTTTTTTTTTTTTTTAATTCCTCTGGTCTTTTGAAGTGTTGTCTAATTCTATAATCTTATTATCCATCTTCTGTGTTTCTATTTGGTGTGAAGATCTTATGTTTTGTATTTCTTCATCTGTTCTTTTGAACTTGTTCTCCATCCATTGAAAGTACATCATTATTTTGAGTTATTTTTCCGGTAGTTCCAGCATCTTTTCTTTGTCAAAAACAACACTTGGATCTGGATGTTACTATCTCATTTGTGCCTACCTGTCTTACTTTTACCACGTGGACTGAGACGGAGTGCTCTCTCCATGGCTTCCTTATGAAGTTAGTAGGGTTGTGAAGGCTGCTGGGTGGAGCAGGGGTAGTTGATTCTATCAAGTGGTGTCAGAAAGAATAATAGGAAACACAAAATAGAAGAAGAAAGATGGAAGAATGAAGAAGAAAGAAAAAATGTAGTAGTTTGGATGAAATAAAGAAGAAAAAACGGAAAGTCGGAACTGAGGGAAAAAGATAAAAGAAAGGTTAAGAAGCAACTTTTTAGAAAAATGGGGGAAAGGGCCCTTTGTGGAAGGATTCTTCCCTTGGCCCAGGAATGCAGGGCCACTTGGGCTGGTCTTGGTAAGGCAAGGGAAAGTCTTGGCTTGCCTTGCCAGATTCAACAACCTCTAATATTATTGATTTCTGTTTTCTGGTCATTTATTTCTTCCCTAGTATTCATTATTTCTTTTTTCCCCTGATGACTATCAAATTTATTATTTTTCATGTTCCTTTCTTTCTTTTCCTATTTTTCTTTTATACCTCTACGAGCCTTTTTACTACAAGACTACTGAGCTTATGTGGAATATTCATTATCCATGCATTATATTTAAGACACAAATACTTTTGAGGGGAAGAACATAAAGAGGCTAAATAAATTGTGCTTAAATCATTGAACAAAGAGAACACTTATATATTAAAGACAGAAAAATTTGTGTAAAATATAGTTTACAGTTATTATTCATATGCAAGGCTCTACAGCAATACATATAACGGGTTGGCCCTGAGCATTAATTTAATCCAAATAATTCATATTATAATTAAAATAATGCATACTGAATTAGAGGGCAGTAGCCAGCAAAAAAAAACCTTATGTGAGAATAATGTACAAAGGTGTACATTCCAGTATTTTGCATTATTTGTTTTCATAACTGTTGTTTTGTTTTTTCTTTGCCTGTACACTACAGTTGTAGCTATAGATCAGATGAGAACTATTACATGCTTTCTGACTGACAGTTAACGTATGATTGGGTTCGTTCTATTTTAGGTTGCTAGAGTGCAGCTCTTTTCCTCTGTGAAATGTCTCAGCAAGCTGAGGAAGCACTGGAAGCACTCATTTGCTTTGCCAGGGAATTTGGAAGACAGCTACTTGGCCAACTGACTGGAATAATTCCATATTTGTGCCCATTCCAAAGAAAGGTGACCCAACAGAATGCTCAAATTATAAAATGATATCATTGATATCACATTCAAGTAAACTTTTGCTTAAGATCATGCGACAATATTGCAGTAGTAATTGAAAAGGAACATCCAGAAGTTTCAGGCTGGATTCAGAAGTGACGTGTACCGCAGGATGGCACTGCTGATGTCAGGTGGACCTTGGCTCAAAGCAGAGAGGACCAGAAAGATGTTTACTTATGTTTCATTGACTATCCAAAGGCATTCTACTCTCTGGACCATAATAAACTGAGGATAACCTTGAGCAGAATGTGAATTCCAGAATATTCTATTGTGCCCACAGGGAACTTGTACATGGTTCAGGAGGCAGTTGTGTGGACAGAACAAGGGAATAGTGCATAGTTTAAAATTGGGAAAGATGTGCATCACAGTTATATCCCCTCACCATACTTGTTCAGTCTACATGTGCAATAAATAATCAGAAAAGTTGGTTTATCTGAAGAAGAATTTGGAATCAGGATTGGAAGAAGACTTATTAACAACCTGCAGTATGTAGATGGCACAACCTTGCTTGCTTTGAGGAGGAATTGAAGCACTTGCTGATGAAGCTCAAGAATTGTAGCCTTCAGTATGGATTATGACTCAATATAAGAAAGCCTACAATCCTCATAATTAGACCAACAAGTAACATCTTAACAAATGGAAAAAATTCTGAAGGTTTCAAGGTTTTTGTCTTACTTCGATCCACAATCCTAAGCTTATGGAAACAACGGTGAAGAGATCAAAAGATGTAATGCATTAGGTAAACATGATTCACAAAACCTACTAAAATGCTCCTGATCCAAGCCATGGTACTCTCCATTGCAGTATATGCATGTGAAAGCTTCACATGGACTAAGGAAAACCATAGATGAATCGATGTGTTTGAATTGTGGTGCTTGAGAAGAATAATGGAAGTACCATGGACTACTAAAGAACAAATCGATTTGTATTGGAAGAAGTAAGGCCTGAGTGTTCCTTAGAGGCAAGGTTGGAAAAACTTTGTCTCACATACGTTAGACATATTGTCAGGAGAGGCCCTTTCCTGGAGAAGGGCATCGTGTTTGGTAAGTCAGAAGGGCAGGGAAAACATGGAGGGCCTTCAAGAAGATGGATTGAAACAGCGGCTACATCAGTGGTCTCAGGCATAGAAACTATTGTAAGGATGTCCCAAGACTATGCATATTTTCATTCTGTTGCGCATATGGTCGCTATGTGTCAGAGCTGACTCAGTGTCACCTGAAATGGTGCAGCTATAGCAACTTGAAAGACTGCCGCGATTTAGTTTTGCTGACCTACAATCAACCTGTGGCCAGAGAGGTTTTTGCAAGCAAGGTGAGCCCTCTGCATGTCATTTAGCCAGAAAGGTTAGTCTAGGGCAGGAGTGTCAGACTGGCGGCCCACGGGTAGCATGTGGCCCCGAGGTAATTTTTTGTGGACCACAATGCTCTGAAATAAAATAAAAATAGAAAAATTGTTATGAAAAAATAGCGCTTAAAGGAGATCAATGCAATAACATACACACAATTCCCTCATTACATTTTAATTCAGAGCATCATGGGCCACAAAAAATTGCCTCAGGGGCTGCATGTGACCCATAGGCTGCCAGTTTGTCATCCTGGTCTAGGAGATGGGCGCTGTTACACAGCTATAAATAGGTAGCCTTTTGTAAAAGCCTTCTGTGTATATAAAGGTTGCAGTACCTCATCATATTGAAGAAATGAATTTTGGGAAAATTCAGGTAAACCTGTAGACTTGGTCAGCTGTCCACCAGGGCTGTCTGGATGCCAGATTTCATTGCTCTTGGCTGATCCAGCACCCTCCGCTGACCAGTTTTCTACAGACATCTAGAAGGCTGGTGTCAGGGAGCTTTCACCACAACCTGACAAGGGAACACCTGCCAGGCATGCTGCTGGAGAATCACAGCCACTTGTCACTTCCAGCTCTCACTAAGTGGAGATGAAGAAAATTAAAATGGTAAAACTCTGTCTGGCAAAATCTCCAATCTCTCCCTGTATTGCCAGATCTGCACGTCAGCCAGAAGTGAAGTGGCTTATGGCTTCAGGGGCTTAGGAGACCTGTCTGAATAATTCACCTATGGCCTCTAGTGGAGATAAGTGTTACGGGGCGGAACCAATGTGGACGATCTGGACTTATAGGCAGCCTTCAGTGGGCCCAGAGCTGGGAGGGGGAAGTCAATGAAGGCATCCAGCCTTAACATGAGGCTGCTCAGCCCACCCCACCCTGGACCATGGAAATGTTCCAATCAAACCCCACCACCACATGCAGCGTGGCAAGGTGGGCACGCTATGAATAATCCCACCAGTATAAAAGGCAGGTTCTGCTAATTACAGATGGTTTGGTAGGGTTCCCAGTAGAAAATAAACAAGTCATTTGCTGAGCATGTGGCTGGGACTGTGAACACTCTTCTCTCTGCTGACATCACAGGTGTCAATTCAGCACTGTGATGTTCTACCCTGCAAAAGAATGCCGGGTCCTGCTGCCAGCACCCATGGGGATTGTAAGAAGCCAGAGGTAAGTCATGCTCACACATTTACAAACATAGAAGCAGAAAGAGTTAAGGAAAAGTTTAAGCATAGATATACTTCAAAAAGGAATGGAGTGGGTCCCACTGGTGAATTGAGAAAGGATGCTGTCTCTGAATATTTCTCTGTGTGTGTATGTGTGTGTGAACTTCTTGTTCTCAAAGGCACTGTCAAGGAGGTGAAGGTCACAGTTCTGCAGATTTCAAGCAACTTTCCGATTAGTTGTTCAATCCGTCCTTGGGTCTCCTGCAGACTTCCTTTCCCTTTTATCTTTGCCATGGCTCCTTGTAGGGAGGTCAGGATTCATCTCAGACTATAGTTCTGGGTCAGGATACTCATCCTTTGTTCACCAGGGACTGATTTCAAGGCCGAGATATTTACTGGGCTTGTTCTTTCAGTGTCCATCATTCATTCCCCTAGCATCCAGAAGTCACGATTCAGTTCCTGTGAAATCCCTGGATGGAGAAAACATGTCCAAGATTCTGGAAAGTTCCCAGAGCAGCGGGGAGAGAACTAGCAAGCAGCACATTCAGACCCTGGCAAAGACAACAGGGAATCTAGCTCTAGTGTAATGTCTCAGGCTGATGGCAGAAACAACAGTTTTTCAACATCAACAACAACAAAGATGGGCTTACTCGAACGTTCTTTGGAACTCCTGATGTATCAGAAAATGGTGTGCCCAAACTCCAAAAGAGCACAAAGATGGCCTTCCCTGTATCTCTGAGCAACGAAACAGCTGTTCAAGAAGGGAGGGAGAGTGGACATTTCCTTTGAAGCAAACAAATGGTGTGATCTCGGATGTAACACTTCTAGGAAGCTAAAAGTGCAAGGACCAGACAAAATCAAAGATTTATAAAGCCATTCATCACCACATTATCGAAACTGTTGGTGGCAGAGAGAAGAGAGCATCTAAGAGTTTCCTAATAGGAAATGGTCAGGTAGATTGTGGTAAGATTTACAACCAGGAAACTCGACAATCTTTAAAGTCAGGGCTCTGCAGAGAACAAGGGGAAAGCTGGGGACAAAAACATTCCACACTGTTTGAGCTGAAGCACATCAGCAAAGCGATCCATTAAGTATGTTTGTGTGTAGGGCGTGAGAGGGGTAGACCAACAACACGTTAGGTGCCTATACCCCAATATTCTCCATGGTCTTCCTCACATCCTCTACAAAACTCCAGCTTATTCCAGAGTGCCACCATAGGCTCAAAGAGACCACAGCCTGGCCTGGAGTCCGGGAGGTCCTCGGGGCCTGTGCCATTGCCGGCTGCTTTGAGGTTGTCAGGCCAGAGGCATAAATGCCACAGGGTGGCTGAGAAGAGGTAGTGCAGGGGCAAGTGATAAGGCATCCATCAACCACTTTCCCCAAAGCCAATTCTTAACAGGCTCCAGATGGCAGCTCACTGCAAACCTCACGGGGTGGGATGGCTGGTGTGGTGTCCATAGACCCTGAGCAAGCCACCCAGGCTGCCCTAGCTCCCCGCTTCACACCTCCTTAACCTGTAGCACTACTAACATTCACATTAATTTGTGAACCTGCACATCCAAGCACAAGACAGCATGTGAGGACATCTAGCCCCATGTGGCAGAAATCGGGGGGCAGGATGGAACTGGAGTAAAAGGTGGACAGGGGCCAGGAAGCAGCCTTCATAAAAGGAGCTGGACACAGACCAGGGCTGGCATATCAGGCAAGAGTAGGCCACAGCCCTGGGCTAGGGCTTGGACTGGGTGGAACTAGTGAGTCAGGAGTGCCCAGGAGGTAGTAGGGCTGCCCCCAGAGGAGAAGGCATCTGGGAGCGAACTCTTTCCTCAGTATGCACCCGGTCTGATAGGCCGGTCAGAGATAGTTCACTCTGGGGACACAGTTGGTGGAGGGCGAGGTGTCAGTTTCACTTGAGGAAATCCGAGAGGAATGGCAAAGGCCAACCCTAGGGCCTTGTTTGGGAGCTGACAGAAGGTGGTGGTATCAGTGCTGTCCTCTGGGGATAGTCCCCATGGAGAGAGGGCTGGCTGAGTTGGCATGGGGCCCTTGCTCACCCAGCAGAAGGAAAAAAGGGCTGTTAAATTCTGGACCATGTGCATAATGACAGTGCCCCAGGGGACCACTGTAAAGAGGGGACTAGGGCTAGGCCAAGGTGGCTCAATGCAGGGAAAGAGTGGTGTGTGTTCAGGCCAGGTTAGTCTCAGGTAGAGGGACTGTGTGTGTGTGTGTGTGTGTGTGTGTGTGTGTGTGTGTGGTGTCAGGACAGGTTATGCTCAGGTACACGTATGTGTGGTAAGACTAGGTATGCTCAGGTATAGGAGTGGGTGTGTGTGTGTGTTATGTTGGGGGAGGGGCAGGGCTGTTAAGACAGGTTATTTTCGGAGAGAAGTGAGTGTGCATGTGCAGGGACATCAGCCCAACTCTTCTCGGGTGCATATGTATGTGGGGATGGAACTGGTCAGGCCAGGTCCACTGGAAAGGACAGGGCAGCTGGAGGACCAGGTCCATTTAAGTAGCTACAGGTGTATCTGAGGACTTGGTGTGAGTTCTTGCCTCTTGTGAAATCAGGGGCCAGGGGCTGGCACATGGAAAGAGCTGTAGCTCGGGTGGGAACCCAGCACATGGAAAGAGCTGTAGCTCGGGGGGAACCCAGCCCTGCATCTCTACTGAACCACCTACCTCCAAGGTCAGGCCCATGAGAAGTCCTTCCCAGTGGCCTCTCTCAACAATGCTGAGTGACCTGGAGAGCACCCATCCCTGCCTCACCAATGGCGCCTGCTCTCACCTGGACCCTGCAGTTTTCCGGGGTCAGGCTGGGCCAGAAGCAGGCCTGAAGGAGGGAGGGAATGCACAGATACTGCTGGCAGCGTCCAAGGAAGCACGCAGGGCTGCTTGTGGAGGACACAGCGCGCTGTGCAGTAGGTATGCAGAGGGGCTAGCCAGCTGGGAACCCCACAGAAGCACAGGAGCCAAGTGCCTGCACAGCGGTTAGTGGCTCTATTCTTGGCGGTGGTGGGTGTGTCTGTGCTTTCCCTTCAGCGGCACAAGTTGTCTACTGTTTGCTCCTCTTGCAGGGCCAGCGGGAGTCTGAAAGAGTCCTGGGGTCATGGACTTGTCACCAGTGGACAGCAGACAGCAGACTCTGTTACCTCTGTCTGGACACCTCCTGGACCTTCTCACACCACTTGTGCATGTTTCCACTCGTCCTCAGCTAACAGGATTTATAGGTGTGTGGATGAAGAAGGTCTTAAAGTTCTTGGCCTCGGGCTGGAGCTCCTGGGGCCATCGAATCTCACCCTCCAGGACCTTGTTGAACAGGTTCTCACAGGATAGACACAGCCTCTCTGTAAACAGCAGCTCCAGCCAGCCCACAGCCAAGCTCTTCTACTTGGCTACTCAACCCATTTTCAATATTAAGTTATTTGCGGCAAACTAGTGCCAGGGATTCCCCCCAGGCCTGCTTCTCCAGCAGCAGCCTCTTACCCTGAGAGAACTGCATGTCCAACTCAAAGGAGTTCTAGTCCAGGTCAGGGATTTACTGCTTGTGCTGCTGCCCAGCCCCCGGGGGCTGGCAGGACTCGGCAGATGCCAGTGATTGGTTGGAGGACAATGAGGACACCTGCATGCAGCAAAATGGTGAGGAACATTTATAGAAAGTCGGATTCCAATGTAATGATCTTCTTCAAGATGAAATATTCATTCCCTGCTCTAAAGGAGTCCGGCCACGATGCAGACAGGAACTCACATGTCTGAGCTCTCACCAGCAGACCTCTCAGTGAGCAGCTCTAGAGAGTTGTCCTGGGCCCTTCCCACGAAGAAGGGGGCCCTGCGGTGCTCTCCAAGGAGAGCACCTAGGAGGTGCTGAAGTCTGTGATCTGCTTGTATGTATCTTCACTCAACAGAAGGTTCTCTAGCTCAAGGTCGCTTTGGTTAACGCCCTCACCATGCAGGAACTTCAAGGCGGACATGCTCTAGGCGGCATGGAACTGGGTGCAGGTTTCATCTAAGGCGCCAATTTTGCAAAAGTACTTACTAAAGAGCTCTCTATTTGGTGCATAACTCGGGCCCAAATGCAGCTCCTCGTCATCTTGGATGACAAAGTAGAGCGTGACGAAGACAGGGTAGTCAAGGCAGGAGATGACAGTGCTCCAGGGTCACGTCGAGGACATTGTTCTCTCTGATGATGTGGCATTTCTCCAGTATTTTAATTGCATATCGCTTTTAGGTCCCCAGTTCTCAGGCCAGAACGACTGGGGAAAAAGAGACATCACAGAGGATTTTCCCAAATTTTTCTTCTTGTGGGGTGGTGCCAGCAGCTGAGCTACGTACTGGAGGGGGCTGGGGCTGGGGCTGGGCTCTGCCACCATGCTGGGCCCCTGCTGCCATCAAACTCAGGCTCCTCGCAATAGATGGGGCCACAGGAGAACAGCACCCTGCTGGGCTGGATGCGTACAGCGTGCTCGGGCTGGCTGGTGGTCTTGGACATGGGCTCTGTGTAGGCGCTGGCACAGGTGCAGGTGCGGGTGCCTCCCCCCGGCACTGTGAAGCCCAGCACCTTCTCAGCATCCTTCCAACAGCAGAGCCCCAGCAATGCAATATTCCTTTTCCAATCATTTAAGTTGATGTGCTACATTATTTTTTACAGTGCTTTCTTCTTTTTACTTATTTTTATTTTTAAAATAACAAAAGATAATCTGTTAGTGAAATTCTGTTCATATAAAACTAAACTTTGTTGGCTTTATGAACATTTAGTTCCTTTTTTCTAAAATGGTACTGTATTTTTGAACTGGAAAACCCTCATTATCTCCTTATTTTTTTAATTTTTATCATTTTATTTGGAGCTCTTACAGATATCATAACATTCCATAGTTTAATCACATTAAGCAATATTGTGCAATTGCTACCCCACTGTAAGTATTAAAGCATTTTCTTTCTTGAACTCCTTGATTTGTGATATCCTTTATCCCCTACCCACCAACCCTTCTTTCTTTATTTCTGTGCCTCATCTTACACCATCCAATATATCCATTCACATAAAATTCTGTTGTTTGCTCCCCTCAAGTGGGGTTATACAGTCATCAATGCTCTCAGCCACCCATTCCCTTCCTTCCCCATCCCCTCACCTCCCATTCCTCCAGGGAACCATTACTCCTGTTACTGTTTCTAAAGGGTTTTCTGTCTTGGCTTTTATGTGTCAAACCATCTTACTTACATAAATGAATATATGCAACTCTAATATGATTAATGAGGTAAAACAAATAAAAACCCTAATAGTATGGGAATGAAATATTAACAAACTAGAGGATACTTATGTGTTTCCTTGGTGCTATTTTTACTTTTTGTTGGTTTATTTTTAACAATCTCACAGACATACAGATTACACATCATACATTTCTATCGTACAGTCACATACATAAGAGTTGTGCAACCACAGTGGATGTATAAGAGATGTGCTTAACACAATGGATGTGTTTGGATTGTTATAACAGATGTTTGAGCCCCCAATAAAATGCTTTTTAAAGAGAGCGAGACAGAGTTGTACAACCATTATGATGATAAAGTCCAGGCCACTTCTTCTTCATTATACTTGTTGTTAGCACCCCTTTGCCTACCAGCCTTCCCTGACATGTCCCTTTGCATCTATTGATCTAGGTTTTTGTCTCTCTATGTTTAACTGATCTGGTTTTCATATACAGAGAACATTACAAAATCATGACAGAATACAATTTGCCCAACAAGAATGACACATCGAAATGAGGAAAACTCTCAATCGAAAACAAAACAGAAAAGATAAAAACTGGAACAAATATATATTGGGTCAAGAGGGAGATAAAGGACAAGGTGTCACATTTTCATTGAACTACAATTGCAGCAATGTATCCTGCAATGTACTCTATCTGATAGCAGGCATTTAACTCTCTGGTCCTTAGTCAGAGGGAATTCATCAGAGGCTTAATCTACATGGACAACCAATACATAGATTTTGGGCTTTAACTGTGCAAACCAGGTGTTCAGAATTTATGCTCTAACACCATTCCCTCCTCTAGGTTTCGTTTATATTATTTATGATTCTTAGATCAAACATGGTGGTGTGTTTCTGTGTGGGTTTCGCTGAAGCCTCATTGAGATGGCTGCTTACTTTAAGACAAGCCTTTAGGACCCCCGTCGCGCGCTCAGTCTCGCCAGCAAGAAGGACGCGCCACAACAGGATTCTTCCACAGGCGTTTAATGCGGGTTCGATTTGCAGATGCGGAAAAAGACCCCGAAGCCCCAAACTACTGCTGCTTATATGCGCTCTATGGGGACGTGCTGTGCATTGATTGGTGCGTTCGCCAGAACCCTTATTAGCATACTCCAGGGGGGAGTTATGACTACGTCATCTAAGCAGTGCGCATACTCTAAGTGGTTGTTTACCACTTAACTGGGCCACCGCCCTGACTGCCCGGCGCCATCTTGTAATGGCGGCGAGAGCTGCGGCTTCCCACAGACCCCAGTCACTATTCTTCCTGATAACAGGTCACCATCTGCTTTCTTCACCATGCTTTTTCCACAGCACCCATATCTTCAATGTTCACTTCATGGGGGTAAGTATTGAAAAGGACTATGTCATAAGACCTAATTGTTCTTAAGATTGGGGCTACAATTAAATGTAAACTCAAAATCCATTCGCATAATTGCTTCTGTAAGTTTTCTCTAGGCACTGCTTTTACTGTATCCCAAAGATGTTTAGTCTGTTGTATTTTTATTCTTATATAATTCAAGAAGAAGTTCTATTACATATTTTAGTTCTTCTATTACCCAGTGTTTTTTTACTATAGTTTATTTCCTGAGTTCTGTTTGTTTAGTGATTTACATGTATGTTTCTAACTACAAGGCTGACAGTCCAAATCAACCAGTCATTTCTTTGACCCCATTAGTTTTAAAGCAGAGTTATTCCATTTCTGTGTTTGATTTTTTTGTCTCCCACTTGATCTTTTTGTTTTTGGTTTCTAATTTTATAGAATTGTGATCTCAGAAGATGTTTTGCAGTACTATGAGGGCTGTAAATTTACTGAGGTTTGCTCTGTGGCCTAAATTTATGGACCATTCCGGAAAATATTTGATGTGCTCTAGAAAAGAAAGTATATCATGTCATTGTTGGATGAAGTGTTCTACATAAGTCTATGAGGTCAAGTAGGTTAATTGTGCTGTTTGGATCTTCTTCATCTTTGTTGAGTTTCTTTCAAGTTGTTCCATCCATTATGGAGTTGTCTACTTTTCTGTTGTGTTTTTGTTATGTATTGGGGACTTTTTAATTGTATGTTCAATATTTTCATAATGGACACACTCTCTTTTTGAAGAGATTCTTTAATTATTATAAAATGTCCATTCTTGGATCTTTTGCTGACTTTGACCTAAAAAGCTATTTTATCAGAAATTAATATTACCATTCCTGGTCTTTGTTGGTTGCCACTTGTTCAATATATGTTTTTCCAACCTTGATTTTTAGTCTATTTTTGTCTAAAGGGTGTCCCTTTTAGACTGCATATTGATGGGTCTTGTTTTCTTATTCAGTCTTCTAATTTCTTTCTCTTGATGGGTGCATTTAATCCCCTTAAGTTCAATATAATTATCAGCATGTATGAATTTACTGCTTTCATTTGACTGCGTTGTCTGTACATCTGGTGTGTCTATGGGTGTGTGTTGCTGATGGCTTATTTATTTATACTGAGTTTATTTTGCTTACATGTTTCCCAACCATTTCCTTTGTTGTTGCTGCTTAAGTGTAATTGAATTTAGATGATTTTATTCTTTTCTGCCTTCATGAGGCTTATTAATTTTATTTGCTGTTACCCTGAAATGTGTTTTTATGTTCCCAAGATAAAAACGATCTACTATCTTGATATCATCTTCACTTCCTCTCAATTTGGACATGCTGTTACTACATGACTTCCCCCTCTTTTTAGTTGTCACTGTTTACCATATGATGCTCTAGTGCGTTATTATTTTCAGTCTTGTAGGTGTATTTTATATATGATGCTTGATTTCTAGGTGAGGCTGTTTTGTATCTTAATCTCAAATTGTTTTCTGCCATTGCTATTTCTTCTGTCTGAAGGAATTTTATAGTTTTAGCATTTCTTGTAAGGTTGGTCTTATTTTTATGGATTCCTTTATATTCTGTTTATCTACAAATGTTCTTATTTCACTGTCATACTTAAAGCACAATATTGCTAGATATGTGTCTCTTCAGTAATTTGAATACGTCATCCCATTGCCTTTGGGCCGGCATGGTTTTTGCTGAGAAATCAGATATTTTTCTTACCAGTTCTCTGCAGGTAACTCCTGTTTTTTCTCAAGCTGCCTTCACTATTCTTTCTTTGTTTTTGGCTTTAGAAAGTTTGACTATAACATGCCATGGTTATTTTCTGCTTAGTTCTAATCTACTTGGGTATTTATTGAGCTTCTTGGGTGCACTACTTCTCATCTTTCATGAGATTAGGAATGTTTTCTTCCAACATTGACAATTTTACCTATGTTTTCTCCCTCATCCTGTTCTTGAATTCTAATCGCATGCAATTTATTCCATTTTATAGGATATCACATCAAGCATATCTCCTTTTTTGTCAGTTGTCAGTTTCAATTCAAAGCTATGCTATATAACACAGAATGAAACGCTGTGAGCCCTGCCCCACTCACAATTTGTGTTATGTTTGAGCCTATTGTTGCAGCCACTGTCGGTCTATTTCCCTAAGGGTCTTCCTTTTTTTATGATCCTCTGCTTTAATAAGCTTGATGTTCTTTTCCTGGGACTAGTATCTCCTGATAACATGGCCAAAGTATGTGAGATGAAATATTATCATCCGTACATCTGATGAACATTCCAGTTGTACTTCCTCCAAGACAGATTTGTTCATTCTTCTGAAAGTACTAGTTTCTTTCAATATCCATCACCAAGACCATCTTTAAAATACATCAATCAGTAATCCATGGCTTCACTCAGTCACACCTTAGTCTTCAAAGGGACTTTACAACATAAATTTTCTTTTTTTTTTAACATAAATTTTCAACATGCATATTTGCTCAGACCAACATATCATTTGAATTCTTGACTGCTACTTCCAGAATCATTCTTAGATCTTCCTTTGTTTATTTGTGTTCTTTTTTTCCCCTTGTCCTTCCCACACAGATTATTATTGGAATATTTATTTTCAATTTCACTTTGTTTTCATTTCTATTTCATTGGGATTCTAATGTTTGCTCTATTTCTGAAACTTTTGAATTAATCTTCTGGATTTATATTTGCTGAAGTGTGTGTGTGTGTGTGTGTGTGTGTGTGTGTTTGGCTTCTTCTGATTTTCATATATTTTTCCCATTATCTTCTGTATTACTTTCCTAAATTCTTCTTAAAATTTTGCATTTTTCCCTTTAATCTCTTTCCTAATATGTTGAAGGCATACATATAATTTATATATTATAATTATATTTAATGTGTGTATATGTATGCATACACACATTATATGTAGCATACATACATTGCACATGTGTGTATATATTATATATATTTGCACATATATATATATAATACACACACACACACAAAGAGACAAAGAGAGAGAGCAAGCCCTGGTGGTGTATGGTGCTGTGATCTGCATGCTTGGCAATTCAAAACCACCTGCAGCTCTGCCAGAGAAAGATTGGGAATTCTACCTCCATAAAGAGTTTCAGTATCATAAACCCACAGGGGCTTGATATGAGTTAGCATTGGCTTCATGGCAGTGAGTTGAATACACATACATACATTCATACATACATACATATACCTATTGTTATAGTTAAAGTTTATTGTGCCAATCTAGCTGATGAAAACATGTGGGATTAATTGAAGGGCAGGGAGATAAATGGCTCAGTGTGTCTCCCCTATTTTGTCTCTTGTTTTCTGATGGTCGCACCAGTTATGACTGCCTTACCTAGTTCTCTGCCTCAGCTGGCCATGCTAACTTCCTGTGAGACATCCCTGAGGAGAAGCCACATTGACCTACCTTGATGCAGCCCTGGGTGCTGGAGAAGCGTGTGGAGGTCCCTGCCAGCACTAAAATGCTTACAGGCTCACTGATTTGGCTTTCCTCCTGCAGTTGGTATCATTGCCTGTGTTTTGTGAGATTGAGAAGGACTTTGTAGATCAATGTGGGGCATATGGGCTAATATCAGACTTATGGGCTTGGACTGGACTGGGTTGTGATTCATAATGTACAATTACCCTTTATATAAAACTATTTTATAAAATATGAG
This sequence comes from Tenrec ecaudatus, assembly GCF_050624435.1. Taxonomy (NCBI): domain Eukaryota; kingdom Metazoa; phylum Chordata; class Mammalia; order Afrosoricida; family Tenrecidae; genus Tenrec; species Tenrec ecaudatus. Next base: position 101,231,640 of record NC_134548.1, on the reverse strand, counting down.
TGCTTATGAATTTTGTTTCCCTAATCTACCCAAACAAACACACCTATATACCTACAGATCTATATACATATACATATATGTATATGTTGTGTATATGTGTGTATATATATATATGACAGTTCTAATAACATTTATTCCCCCAGAAAATTTTCTATTCCTGTATTTTCATCACTTGTTTCAGTCAATTTGTTGTATATGTGATAGTTTAGATTGTGTTAACTATTGATTTATTTAGTTTTGCTTTACCCTATCACATTGTTTTGTTTATTTTCAACATATCTGGGTTTCAGATTTAGTATGCTAATCTGGTTACTACTTTGGTAGCACTTGTGTGGTTACAACCTGTCACCAGGTGGATTTCATTGTGTGTTGGGAATGTGGGCAGAAGTATCTAATCTCCAATCATGTAAAGTATCTTAAGGTAGGTATTGGCCAGACTGTGCTGATTTTTTAAATGTTGCCTTAACTTTCTGAGCTTCCTTCTTTGACTTGATTTAACTTTCCCAGAAAATACCCTGAGGAGTTACTCTTTGGATGTTATTGTTGTTATTAGGTACCATCAAGGTAGTTCCAACCCATAGTATGCAATTCTAACACAGCGATTCTTCTTCACTCTTCCTTATTCTATATCCAACTTTCACATGCATATGAGGTCATTGCAAAAGCCATGACTTGGGTCAGGCACACCATCCTCTACAAAGTAACAGTCTTACTTTTCAGCACACAAAAGTGGTCTTATGCAGCAGATTTACTCAATGAAATACATATTTTGATTTCTTGACAGCTTCAATGAGCTTTGATTGTGGATGCAAGCAAGATGGAAATCCTTGACAACTTCAATTTTTCTCCATTTATCATGATGTTACCTATTGGTCCACTTGTGAGGATTTTGGTTTTCTTTATACTAATTTGTAAAGAAATATTTTATCTGAAATCTTTTTATCATCAGCAGCAAGTGTTTCAAGTCCTCCTCACCTTCCACAAGTAAGGTTGTGTAATCTGCATATTTCATAGTGTTAAATCTTCCAAGCCTGATGCATTCTTCTTCATATAGTGCATAAATGTTCAAAGAATATAGATTAAATAAATATGGTGAAAGAATATAACACTGACACACATTTTTCTGCTTTTAAACCACTCAGTATCCCCTTGTTTTCTTCAAATGACTATCTCGTGGCCTATTGACTGCTTCTGCATGAACACCATGAAGTATTCTGAAATTCCTATTCTCAGCAACATTATCCATAGATTTTTATTATCTGCAAAAATGACTTCCCATAGTTAATCAATAAAACAGAAGTAAACATTATTCTTGTATTCTCTACTTTCAGTCAAGATCTATCTGATGTTAGAAATGATATCCTTTATTCCATATCCTCTTCTGAATCTGGCTTGAATTTCTAGAAGTTTACTATGTACTACTGCAACCACTTTTTAACTTACCAGTAAATTGTGTTTACATAGGCTATTAAAGATGTTTTACAATAGTGTCTTCATTCTGCTGGGTCACCTTTCTATGGAATGGGTACAAATATGGATCTCTTCCAGTCAGTTGGCCAGGGAGCGTTCTTCAAATGTTTGCAGCATAGATGATTGAGTGCTTTCCGTGCTTTATCAGTTTGTTGAAACATTTCACTTGTTATTCCATCAATTCCTAGAACTTTTTTAGATAATGCCTTCAATGGACTTCTTCCTGTAGAATCTTAGCTTTTTTATCATATACTACCTCTTGAAAAAATTGAACATTGCCCAATTCACGTTTACACAATTACTCTGCATTCTATCCATCTTCTTGGTGCTTTCTGCGTTAGTTGTTATTTTCCCAATGGAATCCTTCAATATGGCAACTCGAGGCTTTGTTTTTTCTTCAGGTCTTCCCAATCCAAAAATGCTGAGTAAGTTCCTCTTTTTTTTTCCTGCTAACCCTAGACCTTTGCACATTTAACTATACTACTTTACTTTTTCTTGTAATGATGCTCTCTATTTTTTTCTCTTCAACGTATTACTTCATGTCTTATATTTGCTTTAGCTTCTCTATGTTCAAGACCAACTTTCAGAATATCTCCTGTCATCTTTTTTTGTCTTTTCATTTTTCCTGTCTTTTCAATGACCTTTTGCTTTCTTCATATATCTTTTTGATAGGACCTTTTTTGTGAAGGCAGTCTAAAAAGACTAGGGCAGTGGTTCTCAACCTTCCTAATGCCGCAACCCTTTAATACAGTTCCTCATGTAGTGGTGACCCCCCCCCCAACCATAAAATTATTTTCATTGCTACTTCAAAACTGTAATTTTGCTACTGTAATGAATTGGGCGACCCCTGTGATAGGGTCGTTTTACCCCCAAAGGGATCAGGACCCACAGGTTGAGAATCACTGATTAAGGTAAGTGAGTTTATGAGAGAACTTATCTGCACTCATCCATTCATCTAATCACAGAGACAAATTTTAAATGGTTTTGTGCAAAATAAAGCTATGAACTGGAACCCTACCTGGAACATAAAATCAGCTTTTCAGCATTTGTTATATATAAAAGACAAAATCAACTTGGAAACTTCTGAGATATACACATATACATTTATACATATACATATATATATATATATATATATATATATATATATATATATATATATATATAATGCTTCCAAGTGAACTTTGAATCATGGAAACCTTAGGTGTTTCCAAGTAGAACTATTCTCCTGAGTATTTTCAATGGCTGATAGCTCTCAGGAACTGATCACCACATCTTTCGTACAAGGTGCATCTGTGCAGATCTTAACTTCCAATCTTTCAATTCGTTACTGAGTACTCTACCATTTATTCCACCTGGGCATACACACTCTCACACACATGCATATACATGTGTATTCACATACATACAAACATATGTAAAACTTGTCTTAGTATCATAAGGGTATAATCATAAAAGGATACTATTTTTACATGGAAAAAGGATTTTGATTTTATAGCTAATACAAAGCTGAAAAAAACTTAAATGGACATTTTCCCAAATTATTGTAGCTTTGAAACAAATTTTACAGAAAAGTTGTCCCATATAAAACAACAGTTTTTAGATGGACAAGTATTTTAAGGAATGCTGGGAAAATCTCAACGATGAGCTAAGAATGGAAAGACTGTTAACCTTGATGAATGAAGAAAATGTGGGTGTAGTCCAGAAACTAGTGGGGGGAAGACATAAAATTGCCATTGATGAGATAGCTACAGAAGTTAGGATCCTATATAACTTATAATTTTTCATTTTCAGCAAACATTTTGGTCTCCATGAGATTTTGACTTGATGGGTAGCAAAAGCTGATGTGTCTTTCTGTTTTGTAATTAAAATTGAAGTTAATGAAGAGGGATTTATGAAAAAAAATTATAACCAGGAATAAGTATTGGATTCACAATATGATTCTGAAAATAAGGTCTAGTCCCACGTTGACTTCCAAGGGAATTTTCTTGGCCAGTTAAATTCAAGGCAAAAAAGTCACCTCCGAAGATTATTGTGATAGTTTTAAGGATTCCAAAGGGGTAGTCTTGTAATATTTTCTGGAAGAAAACAGGAAAGTCATAAACGCTTATTAGGAAGAAGTTTTCAGAGAATTATAAAATTATGTCAGTGTGGAGAAGGCCAGGAAACTTGCATCAAAGCATTTTTTCACATATTAACAGTGTACCTGCTCAATTTTTGAGAGTAACAAGGACTCTCCTACAGCAATTTCATTAGGAGATCTGACCCCACCCATATTTCATTCCTGATATGGTGCATTCAGATTTCTTTTTCTTCCTAGAACTCAAGGAACATTGATAAGGAACAGTTTGAGTTCCTAGAGATTGCCAGAATTGCTCTCTTGCCATGATGTAAACTGAAAATGTAGAATCCTTTGGGAAAGGTCACACGAGATGGAAAAGTATCTTTAGAAATATACAAACCTGGTTTTAAAAAAACAATAGCTTCATTTAAAAATATTTTTATTTAATAAGCATTTCTATGATTATATAACAATTTTTTGACTTAAATATATTTCTACAAACAAATCTCCAGTTTATGGCTTGCCTTTGTATTTTTTGTCAATTACTTTTTATAGCTACAATGATCAATTTACCTTTATAATTATTGCTTTTGTATCTTAGCTCAGATAATTTTGCCTATTTTAACATGACATGACCGGGCTATCTACTTCCATAATCAGTTGCAGTCTCAGAAACTCACAAAGGCAATTCTCCCCTGTCATATACGGAGTATTTGAGGCAGCATCAGCTCAATGGCAATCATAAATCTTTGGGGATTCCCTTTTAGAAATTAAAATTTACCCATTTCATTTTAAGGGCAGGTTTTCCATGAACAATACCAATAGTCAGAACACTTTTTTTAGCTGAAGCATCGTGTACCCTGTTCACCATTGATTCTAATCTTAATTTTTTTTAAATTCAGGATGGACTAATCAACCGCTGACATTTCCCTTTTGAAGGTAAGATTAACCCATCTCCATGGGAAGGACAAAAACATAGCTAACAATACCTACAGCCGGATTTTGAAAAACCTTTCCAAGCAAAGAGAATGATCTGAGAACCAGATGGCCTATCTCACAGATCAGACTGTTCCAGAAGACACATTTCTTTAAGCTCATTCTTTGAAGAAGCAAATTTAATGGATACTGTCCCATCTGTCTTCAAAGGTGTGTCAGTTTATCATGAATCTAATAAGTTTGTAACATTGAAACAAGAGAACAAAGTACAGGAAGCCTTAGCAAAACACTGAGGTGTTATATCAGTATTTGTCACTAGACCATAAAAATCCATCTTTATAAGGAATATATCTACTTTCATCACATCTTTGGGGCATATAACAGAGTTTTACACATATTTGGAGTTCAATAAGCACTTTTATTATGACAAATACATGTCATTTCAATATATTTTACATATACAAGTCGGTGACATTAATTACATTTATTATGTTGCACAATTGTTACTGCTACCCCTTTCTAAATGTTTCAATTACTTTTATATAAATTTACTATTTTTATATGTTCATTTTTCATTAATAAGAAATTACAACTATAAGGTCTGCCAATTTTAAAGTATTTATCACTAGTTTACATTTTCACTCAATAAATTCAAATATTACGGAATCATTTTTTTCCTACTGGACTTAACCTTAGAGAGAATCTTGCCATGAGGCAACCCAGTGTTGATTACTAGAGCAGTTTTCAAATTTTATGAATGTGCCTCAGGAAATGCTAAAAAGTGTTGTGAAGGAAAGACTCATAGAAAGTAGCTTTAGCAGTCACATATTTTATATGTTGGAATTCCATGTAATCTTTGCTTAAATAAATAAGCTAATGCTAAAATCTCTGGTTTATAAAAAATGTTTATGTATTCCAACCCCCTTCATTTTAATAACAAATCTGTGTATTCGGATGGTAAAGCTATTGACCCACAGACACACAACTAATGAGTGCCAGAACTAGAAGTAGAACAGATAATTTGCCTCCATGCAAATTTTATAATTTCAGGCTGATTTTGTATCCAGCAATGGATTAATATTGAACTCTGAAGCTTATCTAATAGCCATTATGGATTCAACAGCATTAATCAATGACAATGGGTTTGCTTACTTGTTAACCATGAGTTATGCTTCATGTGAATATGAACTCTTTATCACTCTTCATTTTGTCAGTCAATCAATCCACCTGTAAATCTGTAAAATTATATGGTCTTTGAGTTCAAGGATGAATCTTGGTAGAAGAAGCAAGATATTTTTTCACCAACAGATCTAGATAGGTTTGAGTTCCAATTCTACCACTTATTAGATTTTTAATGAAAATACAATGCTTAAACTCTCAGAGCTGCCTTTTACTCTAATTGACAGTGGGGATAATAAAATCCTCAAAATAAGTGGTTTAGGGGGTTAAATGAGATACATGAAAGTGTGTCGTACAGAGTTGGTTGTCAAAAATAGTAGGTTCCTTTTTCTCTCTTTTCTTGTTTCCTTTGCATATACATAGTATTTTTTGATCACTTCATATACAGATGAAAGCAAGGTAAAGAGTAAGGAAGACCAACGAGGAATTGATGCCTTTAAATTATGATGCTAGCAAAGAATACATAATAATACCATAATAATACCATGGAAGCCAGAAAAACAAACAAATCTGTCTTGGAAGGATACATCCATATGGCTCTTTTAAAACAGTCATGGAAAGATTTTAACTCCCAAACTTTGAACATGTTGTCTGGAAAGAACAGTTCTTAAAGAAGGACATCATGCTTGGTAAAGTCAAGGGTCAGCAAAACTAACAAGCTAAAAAGAAAGACATCAAAATTGGCATAAGGGTTAAAACAGCAGATTTAGTCACTACCGTAGGATTGATTCCGACTCATAGTGACCCTATAAGACAGAGTACAACTGTAACTCTTTATGGGAGTAGAAAGCCTTGTCATCCACAGAGCAGCTCGGGGTTCAAACTGCTGACATTTGGATTAGTAGGCAAATGCATAACCATTATGCCACCTGACACTTAGACATAGAAAAAACTGTGAAGATGACTCAGGTTCAAACAGTGCTGGTCACTGTGAGATATATAGATAGGGTCACTGTGAATTGGAATTGACTAGACAGCATGTAAAAAAAGTAACATACATACATAGTTTATCAAACATAACCATGTGTTTTGTACACATAAGATTAATTAGGTTCCAACAGTAACACATACGATGTAAGGGATTCCATAAGACGCTTTTGGGTTTTGATATTTCATATTTTACAATTAAGGCCTAAACATATCACTATTGTCACTTTAAGATACTTAGAATTGTAGGTTAATAAATGAATACCCTTCATAAGACAAACATAAATAGAATTCTGCTTATGCATTTGATAATTTGAATTAATTTTTATGAATGGCAGCTTTTCATCTTTATTTTCATTATTTTATCTTATAAGACAATAGATACGTGTATGCTAAAATGAAGAAAAAGATAACTTTATCATCAAATACTTCACAACATATTTTGAAACTTTCTGTTCCTTTTTAGTAGTTCAGGCTGTGCTATAAAAGTAATTATAAATAGAAATATATGTACACAGCTCTCTCTCTCTCTCTCTCTCTCTCTCTATATATATATATATATATATATATATATATGAAACTTTATTTTCATGTTTATTATTTGTTAATCATTTTATTGGGGGTTCATAGAGCTCTTACCACAGTCCATATATGCATCCATTGTGTCAAGAGCATTTGTACATTCCTTGTCATCATCAATTTCAAAACATGGTTTTATTTTAGAAGACTGAAAATTCATTTTTGTTTTATGAGGCAATAGATACACATGTGTGAAAATGAAGAAACTCTGAAGACAAAGGCAATTTGCATTATAATAAAATGCTTCACAGCTTATTCTGAAATCTTATTCTGTTTCTTTTTTGTAGTTTAGGCTGTGCTATAAAAGTAATCCTAATTAGAAAATATATAGAGAGAGAAAGAGAACCACGGATCTTTAAACAGTATTTTTAGTCTTTATGCTTGCACTTCATATCATCATGTTATCAATAACACACACACATACATCTAGCAACTACACATTTTCTATGCTTTAAAAAAGCATTTGCAATTCTTACCCTCTGGTGTCATCTATTGGTTAGGTATGAGAATTACAAAATTCTTTTGATGGAATTCTCAAAATTACCTATTTCCTAATGTTTACCATCATATGGAAGTGCTATTTTTTTGTAGTGCTTGAAATTGGGGGTGTCTGACTTGCTTATTGTTGCATATGTAATAGTCTGTAAAGACAATGATATTATCTAGTCATGAGTTATTCCTTTGAAAACATTGTATTTCAATTGAAAACTACTAACATTACATAACTCATTATTATCATGTGAAAAAATTCAATCCCATTAAGTAACATATCTTTAAATATTAGATAAAAATGTCGCAGAATATACTTACTTTGAGTTCTCTTTTTCATATTTCTGTATGTTAGAATATCTACTTGATACATTTCTCAGTTTAATTCAAAATAGCCTATTTGAAGTTAGATTGAAACCAAAACTAGTAATAAAAAATATTCATCCATTTCACATATTGAAGTTGTTGGTTACAAACACATCAATATATCAATAGTTTTCTAGTATTATAACTCATCAAAATAACAAAATCTTTCAAAGAAATGCTTTTGAAGAGATTGAGTATGCCTGATGATCTGTTTATCATGCTATTTTCATATTCCTTTTTTATAGGGCTTCCGAGAAATGCGACAGTATGTGGAAATTGAAAATGAAAAATTGTTGTTGCAGATGATGTATTTTAGGGAAGCCAAACAGATCACTATGTTTACTATGTGGCTCAAGAATTACTATTATGATTTATCCTGGAATAAAATTCCATTTTCTCTAGCATTTATGATATACTGCTTTATACTTTTTATTCATAATTCCTCCTTCTTTGTTTTGAAACCTTAAGACCTATGTAAAATATATCACTGTTCCAACAGGTGAATTAATCAAATAGTAATCTCTAAAGGTAAATGCAGATCCCCAAAATTTGCTCAGTTATTTCTTTCTAATGTTGTGATATGATTTCTCAGCTAGTCAAAAATAAAAGGAGAAAATATGTTGTAGCCTTTCTATTTCAGAAATATCTTAGTCATTTCCTTTCATTGAATTACTCGTTTCAGAATTATATCACTTGTTTCATTTTTATGTCACTTATTTATTTATTTGCTATATCACCTTTGGTCACTTGATTACTTTATATAGGCAAGATTATATTAAACAACAGGATTCTTAGTGTAGGGAAATATTTATATAGATGGATAAACTGACCTGGGGATTAGATCCTGTATCCATTCATATTAAAATATAGAAAAGACTCTTTGAACTTGACTTCATTTAATTTTCTCTCTGCTATTGACTAGAACTTCAGCAATTCTTATTTTGATATCTTAGCATAGATCTGTGCTGTTTATTATATGAAGTGACTGTGTGGGTTCCATTGTCTGTGTTCACTTTAATATGAATACAAAGTATAGCTGTGGAAATTGTTTTAAATGCAAGATATTTGAGTTCTAGTTCTTTGGTCTTCCACAAGCTTGTTTTGTGAGATCTGTGATAACAATTTTAGATTTTGTTTATTATTCTTAACTTAAAAATAAGTAGGCCCACCTAACCTTAAATGTTACTTAAATTTCTAGTTGAAATTCTACCTGCTCCATGAAATTTTCCCTAATCATACTTCTCTAAACAAATATTTTTCTTCCTGGTTCTTCCAGTCCTCTTTTTGTAACCTTAATATAAGACATATGAAAATGTACCTACATTTGAAATAATTTTATGCATGGGTATGTTCCTTTCTCAGTTCATAAAACTTAATTAACTAATTCACCTAATATATAGTGTGATATTATATATTGGAGTTATTCAATAGTTGTTTCACCAAACCAGAGTATGTTCACTTACCCTGGCTATGAACATACTGCATAAAATATTAAAATTTACAAGTGGTAAAAAAGTTAACTATATACTTCAAGATATTCTTCTGTTTAAAGAACTATTTAATATTAAAACAATTGTTTCACTTAAATCAGATGCATTTGTTTTATCAAATCTAAATGTACATAGGTCCATGTGATGGATAATGTTATGTATCAACTTAGGCTATGATTCTCGGTTGTTTGGTAGACACTGGACTGATTGCTCTTTCATAATGTAATATAAGGTGATTGTTCTTCATATTGTGATTGAATGTGAGTCATCAGTAAATTAAAAGCCAATCAAGTGAAATTCAATCATTTGAAAGTCATTCAATTTCCTTGCAAGTATAATCTGCATCCAATATATATATATGATATTTGAGTCAAACTCTCTCTGTGTCTTTGGACCTTCCATAAGACTTCTGACCTGTGCTTCAGGAGACTAAATCCAGCAATCTGTCATTTGTCCTACTAATTATAGGCTCATCAGCCCTTATTAAAAGCACATGATTCAGGAGACACCTTTGACCTGACATCATACTCACAGATTTAGGACTTGCTAGTGTCAACAACTTCATAAGCCACTTCTGTGAGGTAAACCCATGTGTGTGTATACATATATATGTGTGTATACATGTATATATGTGTGTATACATGTGTATACATGTGTGTATATGTGTATACATGTGTATATATGTGTATACATGTGTATACATGTGTATACATGTATGTGTGTGCATATATACGTATACATACATATACATATATGTATACATATATACGTATACAAGGGAGTATACATATACATATATGTACATATACATATATGTATACATATATATACGTATACAAGGGAGTACCACCCGAAAATCGGAATAATGCTCTGCTGGGTGGAGCTTTCATACTATGAATTTTTGCCCCCTGCTATGCAAGCATTGAGCAACACAGTCTGAGTTAGTGCACTCAGTGGTGTCACCTAGGAAGACTCTCTATGGTCACAGTGAATGTTTTCATAAAAGCAGTTTCACTCGAACCTGGTTTATTGTTTGTTTGTTTTGTGATGTCCAATTTAAGAGAACAGCATGCAGCTGTGAAATTGTGTTTCCTGTCTGAGAAAAATACCACAGAAACTGTTGAGATGTTCAATAAAGCTTATGAGGACAGTGCTATGGGGAAAACTCAAGTGTACTGTTTTCTCACTTCAAAAAAGGCAAAATGTCAAGTGATGACAAACCTCATTCTGCATGTCCATCAACTTCCTAAGCAGATGAAAATGTCAACCCATAGTGCATTTGGAGTTCCTTCCACCAGATCAACTGTTAATCATGCTTTCTATTTATAGGTTCTGAGAAGATTGCATAACAGTGTGTGCCAAAATATGCCTGATTTGTGGAAGAAAAGATTTTACCACCATGACAATTCACCTGTTCACAGCCACCACAGTGCAATAGTTTTTGGCAAAAAAAAAAAAATAGTATGCCTTTCTTACATACCTGGAGAAACACTTCTAAGGCTGTGAACAAAGACTTCTAAGAATGTGAACCCTCTGATTTCTGTGGCTACCGAAGGCTTCAGATTCTCATTCCTGTTCTATGGTCCCTTAGCAATCTGCTAAAAATTTGCAGCTTGATCTTCTTACTTGTTTACATGGTGACTCTCCCAGGTATGACTATTATAGTTAGGCAAAAATTAATGCCATTTTCCCATTGCGGATACCCATATTGCTCTGGATTTAGGATTATTCCTTTGTCTTGTAATCTCAATTCTCCGATAGGATCCAAAAATTGCTAATTTGTCCTTTGTCAGTGTTTTTTTTAATGCCACGGATATAGGAGTGATACTCTTTGCAACGTATATCTTTGAGTTAAAATCAGATTTCATAACATTTTACTTTTCCAGATTTCAAAAATCATTAAAATTCATTTGGGAAAAAGTTAAAAGTGATTTGGTTATGTGAGTTCACATACTGATTCCTAAAACTGAACATTGTTATACTGTGAATTTGATCCTACATAGACATGAGAAAAATGTCAGCCAGAACCTCCAAAATGATATTAAATAGAAGTGGGGACAGGGGCATTCTTGTCTTGTACTCTTTTTCAGTGGGATTGTTTTTCTTTTCTCGATTGACTGTGATGTTGGCCGTTGGTCTTTCATAGCTTGTATTACTTTGAGGAACTCACCTTTCAATCCTATCTTCATGAGTGACTTGATTAGAAACGGGTGTTGGATGTTGTCAAAGTCTTTTTCTGCATCTATGGATATTCTCATATGGTTTTTATCCTTCTTCTCAATGTGGTGTATAATATTGATGGATTTTCAGGTGTTAAAACATCCCTGTATCCCTGGGATGAATCCTACCTGGTCATGATGGATGATATGTTTATATACTTTTGTATTCTATTGGTCAATCTTTTGTTAAGCATTTATGTTCATTAGAGATATTGATCTGTAAGTATCTATACCAGTGGAGTTTTTTCCTGTTTGGGTAACAAAGTAATGCTGGCTTCATAAAATGAGTTTGGGAGTTTGCCATCCTCTTCTATGTTATGGAATACGTTGTGGAGGATCGGTGTCAACTCCTCCCTGAATGCTTGGTAGAATTCTGCTGTGAAGTCATCTGGTCCTGGGGATTTTTTGTTGGTAGGTTCTTGATGAACCTCTCCATTTCTTCTTTCACTATGGGTTTGTTGAGGTTCCTGATCTCTATCTGAGATAATCTAGGGAGAGACTGTTTATTCAAATATTTATCCATGTCTTCCATGTTTCTGAATTCATTAGAATACAGACCTTCATAGTACTTTGTGATTATACTTTTAATCTCATTGGGGTCTGTTGTTATTGCCCCTGACTGATCCCTCATCATGGCTATTAATGTTTGCTCCTTTCTATCCTTGGTAAGCTTTGCCAGAGGACTGTCAATTTTGTTAATTCTTTCTTAGAACCAGCGTTTAGGTGCATTTATCTTTTGCATTGTTCTCTTGTTTTCCCACTGGTTTAACTCTGCCCTGATTTTTATTATTTCTTTTCTCTTGTTATAGGAGCGGTTGTTCTGCTGACTCTGTTCTAATTGTTGGAGGTTTTGTATTAACGTATCTGTCATACGCCTCTCTTCTTTTCTCATGTATGCGTTTAATGATATCAAGCTATCTCTGATAACTGCCTTTGCAGTGTCCCATAAGTTTTGCTATGTTGTGTTCTCGTTCTTGTTACTTTCTAGAAACTTGCTAATATCTTTTCTAATCTGGGCCGGAACCCATTCATGTCGCAGGAGCTCATTGTTCATCCTCCAATTGGTTGCCCTTGCTTTTCTGGGCATCCTCATTAATCACCAACTTTATAGCATGGTGATCTGAGAAAGATGTCTGGATAATATCTATGTGTTTGAATTTACTCAGGCTGTCCTTGTGTCTCAGCATGTGGTCTATTCTTGAAAAAGATCCATGTGAACGATAGAAGAATGTGAAATCCTTTCCATTTGGGTGGAAAGTTCTATAAATGTCTATCAGACCCTGTTGCCTAATAATATAGTTTAGCTCTATGGCCTCTGCTGAGCTTCTTCCCAGTGATCTGTCTTTGCCTGATATTGGAGTGTTAAAGTCACCTGCTATGATTGTTGATTCCGTGATCTCGTTTCATCTTTTTAATAGTTTGTTTGATTAAATTCACCACACCATTATTAGGAACATAAATATTTAATATGTGAATTACTTCAGGGTTTACTGAACCTTTGAGCATTATGTAGTGTCCCTCTGTCATTTTTTATGGGTTGAATCTTGAGGTTCATTTTGTCAGATATTAAGATAGCCATCCCTGCCTATTTGGAGTTATAATTTTATTGGTACACTTTCTTTATTCTTAGTATATTCTTGTCTGTGCGCTTAAGATGTGTCTTTTGCAGAAAACAGTTTGACAGATTATGTTTCTGAGTCATTCCTAAATCCTTTTACTTTTAATGTACGAATTGAGTCCATTGGATTGAGAGTTGTTATTACTATCTGTGGATTCATAGTTGTTATACCCTGCTTGGTATTTTGGGTATTTATCTATCTCACTTCATATCAGTGTGCTATGTTTGAGTGGAGAGTTTCTATCTTGTCCTCTTTTCCATCTGAGACCCTGTTGTCCTGGTAATTGTTGTTGGCATGTTGGCTTCTAGATGGAGATTGGTTATATGGTGGTCTCATGTTTGTTCTTGGTGGAGGTTGATCCTTTGGCCATAGTGAGTCAGCCAGTATCATCTTCAGGGTCGGGTGTCTTACAGAATATTATTTGAGTCTTTCCTTGTCCTGGTAGACCCTTATCTCACCATGTATCTTAATGGCTAACTTGGCAGGGTCCAGGATTCTGGGGAGGCTATTTTTTTTTTCTTTCAGCTTTGGGAAGATGTTGCTCCATTATCTCCTCCTCTTCATGGTATCTGCTGATAGGTCAGAGCATATTCTTACCTGCGCTCCTTTGTATGTAACAGTCTTCCTTTCTCTTGCTGCTCATACAAATTTCTCTTTTTCCTAAAAGTTAGATATTTTTACTATTATGTGTCTTGGCGTGTTCTTCTTGGAGTCTAGTCTAGCTGGCGTCCTTTCTGATTCCTGTATGGGTGCCTGGTGTTCACTTGTTAGGGTGGGAAAGTTTTCTTCCAGAAATTCCTTTGCTATATTGGCTGTCGACTTGTGTGTTGTGTTGTGCTCAGGTAGACCGATTATTTGAATATTATTCCTCTTCATAGCATCTGTCATTGATCTCAGGCTATCTTCTGTTTCTTTAATTTACCTATCTGATGAAGGTTTTGGCTAACAACATAAGACAGCGGAAGGACATCAAAGGGACCAAATGGGAGAGGAGGAAGTGAAACTATCGCTATTTGTAGACAACATGATCCTGTACATCAATAATCCCAAAAGTTCCACAGCTGGAGTACTTACAGCGATAGAGAAATATGGAAGAGTGGTAGGATGCCAGATCAATAAACAGAAGTAGGTAGGTTTTCTATACACATCGGGCAGGACCATGGAAGAGGAGATTAAGAAGAAAGTACCCTTCACAGTAGCTAAGAACAAACTGAAATACTTAGGAGTATATTTAACAAAAAATACTAAAGACCTATACAAGGAAAACTATAAGCCCCCACTACAAGAAACCATAAGCAACCTCCACAAATGAAATATCCCCTGCTCGAGGATTGGAAGGTTTAATATAGTAAAGACGACAATTCTCCCCAAACCACTTTACTATACCAATTCAAATACCATCAACCTTCTTCAAAGAATTGTAAAAACTGACTACCAATTTCATATGGAGAGGGAAGAAACTCAGAATAAGCAGAGAACTCCTCAAGAATAAGGATACAATTGGAGGACTCGCCTTACCCAATTTTAATGCCTATTACACAGCTACAGTGGTCAAAACAGCAAGGTACTGGCACAACAACAGACACGCCGACCAATGGGAAAGAATAGAAAGCCCAAGAATAAACCATCAGCACAGAGACAACTGATCTTCGACAAGGGTCCCAAAACCATCAAGTGGGAAGCAGGTGTCCTTTTTAACAAGTGGTGCTGGAGACAATGGATATCTACATGTAGAAAGATGAAACAAGACGTTTACCTCACCCCATGCACAAGAATTACCTAAGGTGGATCACAGACCTAGAAGTTAAACCCCAAACCCTCAGGACCATAAGGGAGGGAATTGGGACTATTCTCAGAGCACTGGCCCAGGGGTAGCCTTCTTACCTTGATTTTCTTTTTTGATAGTTTTTGAGATATTCATTCAATGTTTCTTGGCATTCAATGCAAAGTTCAGGGTTTGTTTTTCTATTTCTTTGCAATAAGTGGTTAGAATCTTGAGTGGGATTACATTGACTTTTCATGTTGCTTTGGATGGTATTGACATCTTGACACATTATGCCTTCCAATTCATGAAAAAGAACATCTTTCCATTTATTTAAAGCTATTTTAAACTCTTTCAGCAGTCTTCTATTATTTTTGTTGGACAAGTCCTTCATCTCCCTTGTTGGATTAATTTGTAGGTATTTTATTTTCTTGTGTGTCTAAGTACAATCTTGGGCACATACTTCTCAAACATAGAGATCATCTTAAGAGTAGATTTGATGTAGTACATTCTAATCACTGATGGCCAAATAAGACGTGGGATGACATCAAGGATGCAAAAACGCAAAGGGTCATTGAAACAACAGTAAAAGTCCCTGAAAATTGCCCTTGGTTGTAGAATAGCTTAAATTAATGGAAGAAAACATGAATTAAAAGAATTCAACATAAGATTTGAAAGAGTGGCTTGAAAATAGAAAGTAAAATATTGTGAGGAAATGTGCAGTGATATGGCATTAGAAAATCAAAAGGGAAGAACATACTCAGCATTTCTCAACGTTGAAAAAATTAAAAAGAAAATGAAATGGACAATTTCTGGTATTGAAAGACTTTATGCAAAAAATATTGAATGATTCAGGAAATAGTATACAAAAATATTGAGCAGTATTGATTAAGGAAGCATAAAAAATGATAGAAAGAATACACAGACTCACTGCACCAAATAGGACTAGTCAAGTTCAAC